>NW_027466476.1:4185000-5395000 GCF_050575085.1 Anarhichas minor | reverse complement strand
ATTTGGAGAGATTCGCCAATCTGATGGAGACAGAGTCAAGGATATCACCACTCTCTCTCTCTCTTTATACGACAGTGTGGACGTCCATGGGTTGTGATCTGAAGCCTCACCTGACAGATAGTAGTTTCCCTGCTGGAAAGCCTGCAAAGACTCCTGGAGCAGATCTCTCCATGACTTCCCTCTGGAAGACAGGTAGTTCTGGTGGAAGAATGGAAACGCACAAACAGCAGCATCTTAACATTGCATGTATAACAGATAGGTGCAGCATGGGTTGTAAAGCGGAGTCTACGGTTTGCTGGTTGATATTTTTGTAATCTGGAGATCTTGTTTATTTTTATACAGATCCATAGAGTAATGTTTTAGACTAGTATCATGAATGTAAACACTTTTGGCAGCAGTTATAGTAATAGTAAGCTCTCCCATGCATTCTAATATACAAACAAATACAACTAACATCTTACCTGGAGGATCTCCGATTCATAGTTATTGTTGTTCAGCACACCATCCAGGCATTTATCCGTCAGATTAAGCTCTGAAAAAAACGGATTTGAACTGTCAAACATTTAGCAAACTACAACACTTCAAACAGCAGCAAAATACACCTGAGAAGCTGAGCATCCTTTCAAAAGTTTGGATTAACCTGCAAAAAAAAAAAAGCTTGATTCAGTACAGTCCGATGGCTGAATGGTGTTTGATGCATTTAGGTTGTAGAAAGTACTCTTTACAAATAGATGCATCCAAAGAAAAACGGCTTCCCAAAATATTTAGAGCCCAATCGCACCATTGTGGTTCAATAATGATCAAGGATAACTTTTCTGGACTGGAAAACTAATTTTGAATCAAAGTTGCAACAGTAATCTCCCCCGTCATGCAACACTGTGTTCCCACTTCAGCTAAATGGAAGTTAGAATCATTTAATCATTCTTCTTTTGTGGCCAAAACTCTTTCACATGGAGATAATATACTTGTGTCTGAATAATACTGTTTCAATCGCCATTATTAAAGGAAAGTAGAACAACTTTTGAGCGGCAGTGTCAACAGAAAGTGTTTACAGAGCTCAAGAGCTCCGTGAGCAGGACTCTTAAGTTGATCTCAGCTTCTAACGTGTACGTTTCCTCCACTGCTGAACTGTGTATCAAGCTTTTAAACTAAAACTCTATCTTGTTATTACATTATTATCACTTAAAGTGGAATACCTAAAATATGATACATGTGTACATGCTATACTGTGCTTGTTCTAAAAGCACCTACATTTATTCTTTCCTTCACACATATATACAGGAAACACACCGTGCTTATAATCTGAGGCTGACAATCATCACAATATACAGATATTGCATTTGGACACTATTTGGGAATCAGCTCCTTCAATTAAAACGTATATTGCCATCAGTCAAAAATAAATCCCATGCTGGTCGAAGCCTACTAACCAGCAATAAGTCATACATAAGATACATACCACTGAATCGAGCCAGACAGCCTTGACAGCCGATCCTCTGGCAACCCCAGTACATGTGGCAGAAGGGTCGCTGGCACAGCACACCTGCCAACACACAGCACATGATGCATACAGCATGAGGTGTATAATTGTACGACAACCTACCCATAGACGGGAATGCATGGCAAAGTTACACAAATTAAAAGTCCATCTGGCTTATATCGTCTATGCATTTTAGTTAGTCCATTTCTATTTAACTCGAGCTACATGCAGCTTTCTGAATGACAGTATGATTGTATCAAACATATTACATTAAATCTCTGCAGGGGGACGAACAACAACAACCACTTACATCGCTGAGCAATAACCTGTTCGCCGTTTGGCTCGGCCCGTCTGTCTGGCATTGGCTGCAGGCAGCAGGTGCAGACGAGATGGTAGCCCTGGGGGGGGCAGCGGTACTCCGGAGGAGCTGCAGACAGGACAGGAGCAGAAAAAGGTTTTCGATGGGAGCTAAGACGTGAATGGAAGGCAGGAGGATCTTTAGTTGTGCTAAAGTGGGTTTTCAGATGATTTTACCAATTGCGGAACACATATTAGGATTATAACAGAATGCGGTACCCTTCAATTTACCATTGAGTAAAAGGTCTAACTTTAGCAACTGATCGTCCCATCTAATATACACCCATAATCACCTGAGGGGGTGGCAGAGGATGTTGAAGGCTGCTCCCCTGTGGGCGTTGCGGACCCTTCCTCCGTTGCCGGTTTGGGTGGAGGAGGTATAGGCGGTGGGGCCGGCAAACAAGGGAGCCAGTAGTTGGAACCTGTAGCAAACAGCACCTGACTGACCTCCCTCCTGTAGCCGGGACACTGTCGGCACATCACCATAGGCTGGCTGGGGACAAGAAACACAAAAGAAAATCATCACATGGAGAAGTTATTTATTATTTGTCGACAACCTATTTTACCATATATTTACCTCTTAACATAACAAAAAGTAACCATTGAAAACAAGATCTTTGACAAAATGACAAGAAATATCACGAGATTATCTGACACTTTAGCTTCTCCTCTAAAGGGAAACAATTAGACTAAAAATGATCTGACAAAAACTAGACAAAGGTCTTTAGTTTTTGTCGAAACTAACAAAATTTGACTAATAATAATAATATACATTTTCATCAAATGATTTAGACAGATGTAAAACAACGTCACAGTCAGGTGCCAAAACGAACACTGGTTTCCTACAAACACAAGCATTCAGACCGTACCCCATGTCTGAGGAGTCACTGTCATTGTCAGAGAGCTCAAAGAGGTAATCTGAACTGCCCTCCTCGTCTGAGAAAGAGCGCTCCACTTTTGGCTGCAACATGTCCTGAGTTATCTTGTTACGGCTGTCCATGCTCTTCAGGTCCTCATCGCTGCGGCACTTTTCTGCGGGACAGACGGGGACACACACAAATACAAAGTCAGTATCTACTGAGACTTTCTATTCATTTATACCATTTTGGAAATCATACAAGGTAAGCAGGTCTTGCTTACATGCCATTCCTTCTCTCTTGTTTGAATCTCTACCAAGTCAGCTTTGGTGGAAAACAAAAACCTCAGCAACAAACAATTTTCAAATGCTTGTTATGCAAGGCTCTTTTTACATCCACTTACAACCTTTTTCAGTTGAAAAGGCAATACAGGTTGCTGGCATTTTGACTAAAATAATGAGTGAAGATTAAAAGGTGCTATTAAAATGCTCTCTATCTGTGCAAACCTGGGTGCTGGATGAGGTAGGCCTCCACCAGGTTGTTGAGGATGTGGTTCTTACGAATCCTCTCCACAGGGCAGCGGCAGGTG
Organism: Anarhichas minor; assembly: GCF_050575085.1. Taxonomy (NCBI): domain Eukaryota; kingdom Metazoa; phylum Chordata; class Actinopteri; order Perciformes; family Anarhichadidae; genus Anarhichas; species Anarhichas minor. The sequence continues at coordinate 5,391,717 of NW_027466476.1, read as the reverse complement.
GGGCAGAGAGAAGAGCGCTCCATCCAGCCTGAGTAGCAGGCAGCACAGAAGACGTGCATGCAGGGCTGCAAGCTAAAGCAAAAACAAGACAATTAAACAAACTATTGCCATTTTGTAACATGCTGCATGTATGCAAAGTGGTTCAAGCCCCCACGCTTGGATCTCTGTGCAGATGGAAGGGTCCTTTAAATCTTACCTGACACAGTCATGCAGCAGGTCTTGACAAATAACACATGTCAGGCTCTCCTCCATCTTGTCCGTCTTAGTCACTTCCACAGGTGGTTTAGACAAAAGGCCTCCCTTAGTTGAACAGACCATTTCCGTGCTGGAGGTGTGGGGCAAGTCCAAATCATAATCTTTACCTGTAAACACAACAACGGTATATCAGTTCTACATTCAGACTGAAGTGTCTAGTTTGGCTTACAAAACCCTTCCGGGCTGTGCTTGAGGGTGAAAAAAAGGTTTTGTTTGGAACAAAAGTAAGTAAAGCTCTGGTAAGACATAAAGGGCCCGATTATATTTGTCCAAGTGTGAAGTGCTAGGTCTTGGGCACACGGACTGTGTGGGCATCTCAAGTGCACCTCCTATTTTGGTTCATGTATGTGCAGCAGCGCAAAGTGCCGAAGGGCTGGCATAAAGGACTTTAAGAGTGTGCCGAGTCAAAAATACAGTCTCAGCCAGTCACATCACAAGTCTATTTTTTAGTATGAGTATAAGTTATGAAGCACAGGATTAATGAGTGAATAATATTTAACAGTCCTGCTGCCTTCAGACGGCTGCAGGGGTTTAATGAACTGAAGGAGAAGCTTCTCATACAGAATAAAGCAACTGTGTGGTGAAGATACGAGAAGAAAGAGTACAAGATACTGTAAGAATCAACCAGATTATTTGATAAAGGCAAACTGATGTTCCTGCTTTAAACATATTAAATTATATTTTATGTTGCAGATTTAATTGTATCTACTGGCTGGGGAGTTGTTTAATTAACATAGTTAATTTGCATTTTAGGCCTTAATTTGGCATAAAATCTAATGTGAGGAATCAAGGAACAACAGGTAAATCTCCAAATAAAAGAACCTACTGTCATCAGTTTTCTTCCTCTTGCTGTCCGGCTCCATGTTGTCCATGTCTTTTTCCTGTGCTGGGGCAGCATCTTTAGCCGGGTCTGATTATATGGAGAAAAGAGAGACTTGGGTCAAATAATGTTGTCAATACTTCAAACGGCTTGTTTTGACGCTGGAAGAATTTAGTCGAAAAGATTTCGACAAGGGGTATAGCTTCATATACCAGCTCTACTGTGGAGGAGTTGGTTCGAAAGCTTCTAATTGCATCAGAGAAAGGACTCCTCTCTGTACTTGTCTTGTTAGACCAGAGTGCTGCGTTCGACGCCATTGATTATTACATCCTGTTACAGAGACTAGAACATTTGATTGGCATTAAAGGAACCGCACTAAACTGGTTTAAGTCCTAATTATCAGATCGATATCAGTTCCTATATGTAAACGATGAAAACTCGATGAACACCAACGTTAGTCACGGAGTTCCACGAGGTTCTGTGCTTGGACCAATTTTATTCACCATATATATATATATATATATATATATATATATATATATATATATATATATATATATATATATATATATATATATATATATATATATATATATATATATATATATATATATATATATATATGTATATACATATATATATATATATATACATATATATATATATATATGCTTGATGTGATTTATCCTTTAACTCTCAGATAAAACAGACTTCTAGGACTGTCTTTTTTCACCAACGTAACATTTCAAAAATCAGGCACATCCTGTCTCAAAGCAATGCAGAGAAATGAGTTCATGCATTTGTTACTTCTAGACTAGATTACTGCAAGTCCTTATTATCAGGCTGCTCTAATAAGTCTCTTCAATCTCTCCAGTTGATGCAGAATGCTGCAGCTCGTGTACTAACTAAAACTAAGATAAGAATCATATTACTCCTGTATTAGCTTCTCTGCATTGGCTCCCTGTAAAATCTAGAATAGAATTTAAAATCCTTCTCCTCACCTACAAAGCCCTAATTGGTCAGGCACCATCATATCTTAAGGAGCTTACGTATAGTACCATATTACCTGCGCTCCCTAAATGTGGGGTGGTTCCTAGAGTCTTAAAAAGTAGGATGGGACCCAGAGCCTTCAGTTATCAAACTCCTCTTCTGTGGAACCAGCTTCCAGTTTCAGTCCGGGGGGGCAGACACACTCACCACATTTAAGAGTAGGCTTAAGACTTTCCTGTATGAGAACGCTTATACCTGGACCTGGCCTGGCTCAGGTCCAGCCCCTAGATAAGCTGCTATAGGCCTAGAATGCCGGGGGACTTCCTAGGATACACTGAGCTCCTCTCTCTTCTTCTTCATCTCCTTCTGTATATTTATGTCCCATTAATTCACATTACTAACTTTCTTTCTCACCCGGAGTCTATGTGCTTTCTCGCCTCACAGGTTTCCGTGGATCGTGGTTATATCTGGACCCTGGTCCTGCCGTGGTCCTGCTGACACCCACTGCTACTATCTTTATTATTAGTAGTAGTCGCATTGCCATTGCTATTACCGATACCATCACTGCTTTTGTTATCATTGTTATTCTACTATATCCACTGCTGCTGTTATTATTAGTAGTCGTAATTTGTCCATCATTATTCTGCTTACTACTCATTATATGAATAATTTATGTCATATGTGTTGTAACTCTGTAATGTTGTTCATTCTGTACACATGACATCTATTGCACTCCTCTGTCCATCCTGGCAGAGGGATCCCTCCTCTGTTGCTCTCCCTGTTAAAGCTTTTTTTTGCCTGTGCCGATGTGAGGGTCGCGGGAAGGTGTGATTTTGAACTATTGAATTTGTGTGATTTGTTCAATTGAATTAAATTGAACAAAGGACACTTACTGCATCATCTAGAAAGTGCATTGACTACGAGACAAGTCGCAGGTGACTGATCTTAGTTCGATCAAACATCCGTCATTTCGCGGGTAATTAGCCAGAGCAGCACGTCCAAATGTCACGCAAATGATAAATCAACCTTCTGAGTTTTTGAAGGTTGGGAAAAGTGGATGGAAATGGCTCAGTCAGTTGTGAGGAGAAGAAAAAAAACAAAAACGTATAAAGCAGATGAGAGCAGACTCACTGAAGATGTGTAATAATCACCACCTGGCCCAACACAGTCTGAGTTGAAGTTTAAAGTTCAGTATTGATCAGTTGCAATCAATTGACTAACATCAGCAGGTCTGCTTACATCAATGACTGTGATCTGGGGGTTAATTTAGAAGAAGAGTCACAGCTCGGCCTCTCTGTCTGCTCCTCTAACATCCTGTGACTCCGCCTCCTATTACACACAAACAATACAGGGCGTGGCTGGATAAATGTAACCAGCAAGCTGAACTTATGTTATTACAGTTATATTATTATATCAAATACTATGCAATACCATGATGTTATTGCCAGGCAACATCAAGCACCCTTACTTTAGACAATTAAAATAAACTACTCCTGGGTTAATTATTTTACATTGTTAATAGTGCATTTAAAGGAATAGTTTGTAATTTGGGGAAATATTCTTGTGCGGTTTATTTACAGAATACCGATAACACTCCCCTGTCTGTTAAATATGAAGCTACAGCCTGTAGACAGTTAGCTTAGCTTAGGCTAGCTTGGTTCTGTCCAAAAGGTACAAAAACCAAAGTGCAACGGCAACATGTTGGGGTTTTTTGGGGAGTTATGCGCCGGACTATTTCTTGGCTGGAAGAAGTCACTTCCTGGAGTTAATTTCCAGAGGGAAAGCTGATAATCACGCCTCTTCAGTAGTGTGTTAGCAGAAAACCTACCAGAAGCAGGACAGGCTTTGGCTGCCACAGAACCAGAAGTAGTAGGGCTCCCGATACAGAAGTGGGAAGTGGAAGTGGAGGGCTGAGGATCCTCCAGAGTTGGATCACGAGAAGCCTTTGCGAGCATTACAGGCTCCACAGAGAGTGACATCTCTGAAGGTGGAACAGAGGCAGGACTGTGGGCTGACCGCTCCGTGTCTGAAGTTCAGATACAGGGTGGGGATTAGTAGCCGAGTGCTGTGGAATAAAAATGGTGACATTCGACAAAAGAGCTGTGGGGAATTACCTGGCTACTTACCATAACTATGTTCTGAATTAGCATGTTCCATTTGGATTGAGTGGTAAACGTAGGCAATGTCTACAGGGTGACAAGAGCAGATGTTATCCGTCTTTCCATCTTATAAATTCATATAAACATCATTGGCTAAAAAAACAAACCGAACTCACTTTGTTCTGGCTCACTTTTCCTGTATACAAAGTAGATGACATCGCCGCTCTGTAGCATGTGAGTTTGCTTCTTGACCAGTTTGGACATGTTGATCACTGTACCATTAGTGCTACATCACATACAGACAAACATGCAATTGGACATGTCACTGGACAATGTAAAAGGTTTTGTGCGTTTCCGAAACATGGTTTGTTTGATTTAATTTCTGGTACCTCGTGTCTTCAAGCCACACCAGCCCTGAGCTTTCATCTTGCACAATCTTGCAGTGCTCCCCTGAGACCAGTTTGTTGGCTGGGAAGGACAGATAGCATCCTGGCAGCAAAATAATAAAACACAACAATGAAAACACAGAGTAGACATGATACTGATTACTTTGGCTCTCTATGACAGAATCTACTTAATGAATGTTTCAGCCTTTTAGTGCCTCTTTTTGGAGGAGTGTAAAGAGTAATATATGCATCGGTTTGAGAAAATGATAACACATGTTTTCGTGTTAATTCTATTTTTTTCCCTCTCTGACTTTTAAAAACAAAAACAAATCTTCAGCCTATATATAATAAAATAAACATGACGAAAATGCAAACTCATTCTATTGAGATTCACCTGAAACGGTGTTCCATGGACATTTATTTAAACCTTTTATTGCACAGACATATGCAAACCAATTAAGGCTAGTCGCTTTGCATTGCAAAAAAGTAGACTCCCAAAAGCTCTCAACAACAAAGCAGACATAGGGGGGGAATATAGGCCTCAACTTTTCTTAAGCAAAAGCCCATACACAAAAAAAAACTACTTAATATTCTGCACACGTTCTCAATGGACGCCCTTTTGTTATCGTCACAAGGGGCTGTCTAAGTTTGGTGCACTAAAGAAGGCTTTGTGTTTTCAAGGGGGAGGTTTTTAAGGGCTCCAGACACTGACAGCGATGTCTATGCTGCAGACAGGACTGTCTTTTGTTAATAGACATCACATCTTGAGCTTTGGTAGCAGGTTAAAGAATTCTAAAAGTTTTAACGTCTACAATTGAAGGTGAAGACACATCTTTATTGTCCATTCCATAATACGTTACATATAGAAATGAACCGACCTTTTTTCCTGCCAACTGTGCATTCCCTGTTGAAAAGCAGGATCGTTTCACTGGAGTCCACTTTGACGAGCTTTCCCCATGGTTGTCCTCTTTGATAACTGTTCATCTTCAAATGTTTTCTCTACAAGAAACGATGAGAAAACAAGTTTGGAAAGGGTTAATTATGGCACTGTTTTTATAGAGTATTAGGCTCGTGGTAGTATAGAGAAAGTGAAATTACCCATCAGTGTGACATTTTGGTGAAATCAAAACCTGACATTTGATTAACTAAGATTACTTTAAACGTCAAACTAAGTCTTTTTTTTGCCAGCAAGATGGATTCTGAATTTCAGATTCCAATTAAGGTTAAAAAAAACCGTTTAAAGACACTCAGGATCTGAGCAGACATACCCTTCAAAATAAATGTATTTAAGTAAATTCACCTATCCATTCTTCATTACGGCCTTCATCAAAAATACATGTTTGCACAAATACACCAATATGATTTCAACTTAATGAACCGTTTAGTTTTTAAGTCCCACAAGTTCTCTTAAGACAAGTGTTTAAATCCAGTGCTGTGGATATATAATGTTTTATGCATGGCAAATCCACAAGTGAAGTTCATCGATTCATAAAACATGATTAGCAACGTTAGGCTAGATATGCAACATGCCAAATAAACCAGGCTTAACTAAACCAAAAGTTCTTCATCAAGCTAACGAGACCTAGCTAGCTAGACGTTTCCAGAGCTCACTAGTTTAGCTATGAAGCGATATCAGCTGGCTTTGCTGTTTGACAAGCTGGAAAAAAAACGTTGAGTTACTTCAATCGTCAACTATCAATTTGACAGAATGTTTCACGATCCACATGCTGTGGGATTTCATGAACACACACAACTTCGGTCAATCATAACACTAAGCTAACGCGATTGCTAACATTAGCAGCCACCCACACAGTGTGTGTACCCAAGATAACAATCGGGAGCACTCAGCAACAACCTGAAAGGCCAATAACGTCTCACTTGTCTTGTGTTTAAAACGGTTACTTTACCATTAAACGCGTAGTTCGCTGTCCCAGTAGCTCTGTGTGAAACAGCTTCTTCTCCTCATATTCCAGCTACACACAAGAATCACTTCCTGCCAAGCTCGGGGTTGACGTTATGCCGTCACCAGCTGATGGAGGAGGGGCCGTTTGGTGTGCTGAGGCATCCTCACAACAAAACACACCGAGTACGTTTGATTAAAGTGACTGCGGTCAAATCAGCAGACACTCGGATCTCCGTGGTCAACCCAGCAGACACTTAAATTTGAGTGCGCCTATATGCTGAAATTCACGGTAAACGCATTCAAACGGCACAGAACGGGAGCGAGCGAAGGACTTTGCAAAGTTAGCGGAAAGGTTAACGTGAGACAACATCCGGTTTTCAAAATAAGATGTCAAATAAGCGGAAAAGATTACCGTCGGACAACATCCGGTTTCCAAAATAGCTTGTCAACTAAGCGTATACAAATTGCATTTGTGGAAATAAGATTAAATTAACTATATCAACATTAAGTATATAAAACATGTTATCTGCATCTCGTGAGTTAAAGGGAAAATACAACTAAATTGTGTCTTTATTCTTTGATTTGAGGGTTTGCTGGAAAGACAATGAAATTAATAATATCTGACTTACTGATATGTATGTGTTCAGGACATTTCGGACCACATCCAAACAAAAATCAAACATGTTAATTGTACCAATTAAGATATTTTATGAAGTACAAACTGTGAACTGAAATTGCACCTTCAAATAGCTAATTTCTGAAATGTTTAAGGTGCTCTGAAAGTATTGTATTGTATGTCAATATTTCCATACAATGACTGATGTATAATTGTTCAGGACATCTTTGACTCCACACAGACTGAAAATCTGACATTGTTACTCTACCAATTAATTAAGAGATATTTCAAAGTAAGTCATAGATTTCTACCGAGAAACAGGTACATTTCTGAATGTTTGAAGTGTTATAAAAAGTATTTTCTCAATAATTCCAAACAATGACTGATGTATATATGTTCAGACATTTTTACTGTACCAATTAAGATATATTTCAAAGTAAATGTCATACATCTGAACAGAGAAAATATCTAATAACTGAATATTTGAGGTGCTATAAAAATATTTTTCTCAATAATTCCATACAATGATGTATATGTAATCAGGGCATCGTTGACTCCACCCATACTGAAAATCAGACATTTTACTGTACCAATTAAGAGATATTTCAAAGTAAAAGTCATACATTTCTACCAGGAAAATATAACTGAATATTTTAAGTGTTATAAAAAGTATTTTCTCAATAATTCCATACAATGACTGATGCATATGTGTTCAGGGCATCGTTGACTCCACACGTACTGAAAATCAGACATTTTTACTGTACCAATCTAATTTGTCTAATTTCAGATGGGATTTTAGAGGACATGGTGCATAGTTACAAAACAATTTCACCACAGGTTAATAGCAGACCACCTCAAGGTGCCACTCAGCGACACATCGACATGCGGCTAGCAGAGCTGGAGCCGGGGATTGAACCGCCGATCCTCTGATTGAAGGACGGCCCTGCTCTTCCCTTAGCCACAGTCGCTCCACACCAGTCGTCCCATGAGACACAATGGCCCTCATTAGGTCAAAACAGTTTTGTCATGGGGAGGCCTCCCTTGCATATGGGAGTGATAATCTCTGCAAGTCGCAGCCAAAATTAAGGTACATCTTCCTCGATGTACTCTGTACTCTGATGTGCAACTTCAAGGATTTCCTGCAGACCATTCAGATATACAGCAGGGTGGGCAGCATCCCTGCCACATGCAGGTTGTGGAGCAACAGGATAATGCAATCTGGAGAAAAGCTGCTGCTTGAGTGTTGCATCCACAGCATTTCTCACAGGGGCCGACAGCCCGTGAAGTGCTCTCCAGATCCGGCACACGCTTCTCTGCCTCCGTCATATCATCACTATTGAGGAAATTGATGATTATTTCCTCTGGAGCTGCTCCGTCAACAAGGTGGCATCCTCACAGGGATTTTGTTCAGACTCCCTCTGGCAGCGTCTGAGCAGCATAGTGAGGAAGGTGCCATCCCACTGGGCTTCACTGTGTTCAGCACTTTCACCTCAAGATAACTAAACCCAAAGAGTCTCACTTACAACCATTTAATAATAGTCATACGGATGAACGTCACTAAGTAAAATGCAGCCAATTAACATCAAAACAGGCAGAAAGACTTCTCATCCCTTTATTGCTATGTTTTAACTGTAACCCTTTGAGGGTATTGTCAATAAAGCATTAGTTGTTGTTCTTCCTTCTACTTCTAAAATATTGCATTCTTATTATGTAACTGAAATCATAATATCAAGTTCATTTCAGCTTTGATTCATTTATTTTAGGTGGTGACGGATATCATTTCAACTTTATATTCGTATCATGTGCATTTTTACATTCCTAGTGTCAAATTGTGTCAAACAAAGTTTTGAAAAAGAAAGTTTTGAAAAAGATTTTTAATCAACACGTGCTTGCATCTGGTGGCTGGCCTCTCCTCAGAAACAACAGGGTCCCTCTGGTCTACTTAATAAACAAGTGATCATATAAACACCATATTGCGCTACTGGCTTCATCTCACCTGTGCATCAAGTAAAACAAAATGACCAAATAAATGTGCATTAAAGTGATTATCACACCTAGCTGCCTAATTATGCATCTCAAACAAAATAATCATGAAATATGTTGTTCATTACATCATTCATCATTACATCAGTGTCTGATGAAAAAAACACATAATCACGGCAAAGAAAACACTGGCAACAGCAAAAGCTGCATTGAAAGAGAAATGTTTTCAGCTTTAGCACAGCGAGGCTTGTATCACACACCATCCATTCAATGTCCCTGGATGTCATTTGAGTCCATTTGTAGCTCTTTATATGGTCATATCCAGAAAATGAATCTGTATTAGATTACTGGTATTCACACACCATTTAAAGCATGTACACAATCAGGATTTAACAGCTCAAGGAAATCACAGTCAATATCCAATGAAAGTACAATTTTGGGGTCCTTGGACTTTACTTGAGTATTTCCATTTGATGCTACTTATATCATACTTAACTACACTTTTTTATTCCACTATATTTATGTGACAGATGTTGTTAGTTATGTAGTTTTACATAAGATATATGTTGCTTATAAAATACAGCGCATCAAGAAGAATCCAACCTTTTTAGGCTGTGACCTATTACAAAAAAGCAGTGTGGAGTTGGGGCCCCCTGTAGCGTTTCAGATAACTATGAGTTGTAAGCACTTTTGCCAAAGACTTATTTCCCTTCTAAACTTCTCAGACGGTTTCATTTGAACAGTTTGAGGCCGGAAAAGGTCAAATTGCAGACAAATAAATTTGTGTTATGCTGGTTTTGGTAAACCAAATTCTCTCCAGGTATATAAGGATTTGTATGGACGTAACTGTAAACCGTTTAATTTCATTGTATTGTATTTGAACTAAACATTTGTTTATATGTTCTATGTGTGTGTAGTGTGAAGGGACTACATCTTACAGCTTATTTCATTGTGAAACTCTGTTCTGTAAACTGACAAATAAATCTTGTAAAATACATTTTTTGTCATTTTAAAATGCCAATTTTGTTTCTAACCCATCTTTACATATATTGTTTTACTTCATAGTCATTCATATATAAACATACAATTATTTAAATCAATATTTTTTTAGTAACAATGTATCAAATGGCAATGGAAAACAAATGACTGTTAGTGATTAATTTATGGATGATTACCACCTGAATCTTCAGCTACCTTCGGCATTACGGAACTTTAAAGTGAGTTTCCGCTCATTGTTCAACTGTTTAGGCCACAACTTTACTATTTTGGTTCACCCTCACCGATCCCATGTCATTCTACCTGCACCGAACAGCAGACAGACACAGTTAGCAATTAGCCGCTAGACAGATATTTCCTTCATGATTCGGTAAAGATCAAAAACAGAACTAAAAGGGAATGAATATTGGACTTACCATGACCAGGTGCACACAAACACGACTCCAAATGAATGATAATGTTGCTCTGTAACGGTATTAATGTATAAATAGGCAACTGTTTGCTAACAAGTCCACCATATCAACATAAAAAGTGTTGTGTTCACAACCTCTGCCTCCAAGTGGCCAAAAAAATCAATTATTGCAAGGTTAAATGTTTATCACAGTGTGATCTGAGATGTTGCAATAACACAAAACCTCTGTCTTTCTGCATTCACCATGTCCACATATATAGTAGATCCCACTGATCTTACAAAGCTTGCTTGTGGGACCACTGACATTTTTCATATAGGATTTTATAGTCCAGTTGCAAGTGGGCTGATCCTTCTTAGTTTAAGATAGACCAACATGTCTCTCTAATAGAAATAGCAAATGAGTCCTTAATGGAGGACTAATCCCTGCAAACCCCCATCTATTCCCTGGCAGTGCATTATTAATGGGCAGTGTGGAGCCTGGTGAATACAGGGGCCTCTCCCCACTAATGCGTTCATTCCTCATTGTTAGATGTCTGGTGAGGAGAACACAAACACATGCTGCCTTCTTTCAGACTCATACCTACAGATGCACATGCATGCAGACCATCCATGCAGAATATATTCTTACGGGAAATTATTATATGTTTAGAAGACAGTCAATGGTAAACTCAGAATCCTCTGCAGATCCTCTGATAAGGTCACAACGGCAAATTGAATGCAGGGTATTGAATCCCACACCCACGCTGTCAATCAGCATTTCCTAATTGGATCAAAGATTACTTGTGGCAGCTGTATAAAACATCAAACGAGTAATTAAATGAAATAATGAGAAAATAAACCTTAATGTTGCCAAGTGGGAATGCAGGCGAGCTGAGGAACGTGATTCCACTGTGCTCTCTGAAATTATCTCTCTCCGGCTCGGGCTAATTGCTGGAGGATGTCCTCTTAACTGAGTGTGAAAAGCTGTGTCTAATTACGGCAACATTAATCAGGCATTAGCATGTTATCACAAGGTTAACTTATCAAGAGGGGCCCAGAAGCAGCTGGAGGTGCCATTTACCCACGCTGCACTGGGCCAACTGAGCCACAAGGGGTAGTGCTTGTTCTTCCTGTGAATCATTACTCAGCCCCCTTGAAGCCCAGGGCTGAAATCAAAGGCGACCATGTTGGATTGCACTGTGTGGGCATTGTGGTTTAGAGATTCCTCAGTGTGGAATTGTAACGTCCAGAATCAATATCAGCTATTTCCTGCTCATTGTGCCGCTGAAATGAGAGCATTTATCAAAAGGATTCAAAATTTTAGCTCATAATTTGTTAACATCTTACTTTGCACGGACACACCAAATGAGAGATCTTTACTATACACTGTATGAGGAATTACATGGACTGAAAGAATCTGCTAAATCAATGTCAAGCAATTGTGTGCTTGGTGGAGCAGTTAAGTCCAAATCTAATGAAGACTGACTGGATGGTGGTTGCATCCTAATTTACCCCACTGTACAGATAAAACACCAACCATCACTGATTGTCAGGAAATATTAAATGTAAACTATTTGCCACCGCCGTAACAAGAAGCATGTATATTGAATTATGTATTGATAATAATGTACATTGTACACTGTGGTTTCGGCCTGCTTTTGTAAAATATCAACAAAAAATGCATGAGCTGGAATAGCACAGAGGTGTATGTGCAATCTTGAATCCTCGCATGCCAAATGACCTGCATGTGTGTAGATTAAAGGTCATTTCTGGCAGCAGTTTGGTCCTGTGCCCTGCCTTCATTACCAGCAGCTCCAGAGTAGTCTCATCAGGATTCCAGCAGGGCAGAGAATCCGTACCTCCAGCAGCTCTGCCAAAGGCGTTCATTTGTCAGAGAGGCATGGAGATCACAGGCCGACAAATCTCCCACGTCTCCCAGACTGTCAAGCTCTTTGCCTGCATATCAAAGACAAAAGAACAGAGCCGGGGAGCAAGAGAGCAGAGCAGCCATTCTATGTAGAGATGGTCCGCCGTTTAAACCCCCCCGAGCTTGCCCTTTGAAAACGCCTATTAGCCGGGATGAGAGAGATTACAAGCAAATAAAATTACATTCATTGTGATATTTGATTTCATAATAGACCCAGAATTATAATTACACCGCACTCACACTTTTCATTTAAAAACCATTCGCCGACAACAAAGAATCAGAGATGGGAATGAGCAGGTTGTGCATTGAGTGAGTGAGTGCACATTATCAGGCCTGTTTCACTAGAAGTAACAATAATGGGAGAAGAATGGAGACACTAATAAGAATGTAATCAGGTGAGAGAGCGGGATTTAATGATATGGAACTCAGGGCTTTATTTTCATCTGTCAGTCTTTTGGTGCAACATCAGAGCATGTTGGGAAGAAAATGCCTTTTTTTATTATTCCTCCCAGAGGCTGCAATATGGAAGCAGATTGTGTGTTTTTTAAAGGCCCACTTCTTACCAACCAACACATGGGTTATATTACCCATCAGAACTCAGCTGCAACCTGTCTGACTGTCAGGGTTGCACCAAAAGCACAACGGTGTATTACAGGGGGAATGTGGGCATATGCTGTCTGGCTTAAACCAACAAGCAGAAGGGAAGAGATAAGAGACATTCTTGGGCGGCGCAGAAACGAGGCATGAGAAGGGCCAGCTTGATAGCAGTACTTGTTGTTCTGATGTGTTAAATAGCTGGCCTTCAACACCCCAATCAATCGCTGAGTGAGCCACTGTGTAGCCAAGGGTTGTGTGTGATAGCCAGATGGCTGAAGTCAATGGAGCTCTGCCTGGTCTCTTGTGTCACAAAGGGATGATCATGAATCTGGCCACATAGACAAAATACATGAAATATTACAGGCTGAATGTTTTCCTAGGTTGGTAAGCTCCAAAGGACGTTGTTTCAGAAGATATCGCTGATTAAGACTCTGAGCTAATCAGCAGCAGAATAATAACAAGTCATCCTCAAAACATCGAACAAAAGTTGGCCTTGGAAGGCTATCATGCACATTTTTGTTTTGGCTTGCACAACTTGTTTGTCTGATGTGATATGTATTACTATAGATCCTACTGTGCGTAATGATGCCTACCAACCATTGTTGGTCTGCTACTCCTGCCATTTGACACAGGAAAGCGGGAGGCAGCCAACGCGCTAATGTGCGCATACAAGAACGTCTGTGGGACAAGAAAACATTTTGAACGTGCTCCAAGACCTCCAGAGGCCTATGTTGACTAATCTGCAAACAATCCGCAGTGCAAGCCCCATTGCAAGTGGAAGAACAAGCCCCTTAAGCTGTGACATTAACGAACACAGCGAGATAAGATGGGGTTTGTTATCTTGGTGCATGAAGCTCCTGCCTAGATTGGAGATAAGACCCCTTCAAAGCATGTTTGCTGCCAGACAAATTTCCAAAGAAGCAAGGGAGGCAGGCAAAGCAAGGCCTGGAATGCTGAGAAGCCCTGTCGAAACCAGTCTCATGAAGAATATGACCCCCCCTGCCCCTTTCCACCTTATTCTGACCGCCTTTGGTATTTTTGTGAGAGAGTGTAATAACTTGTTAATGAGAAGAATGCAGTCTAAAACCAGCGGCCATTCTGGGCATATCATTGTGTACCTTCCTCTGTTGAACGAAGCAATAATAATCCAATATGAATCAAGAAAACAGCCACACACAAAGAAGTGCCTTAATACAGCAATAACAAAAATGACGACTCAAAAAGAGTTAGTTGTAAAATCTTTTGATATAAGTCATTTATTGAGATACACCTTGCTTTTAAACATTTGTGTGAGTAGTAACTTTTTGTTCGTATTATTCCTTCACTTTCCACTCTCAGATTTTACCTGGTGGTCCAGAGATTGAATCACGGTCACAAGCATGCTTCTCCTGTTCGAGAGCTGTTCCTGTTTTTGACTTGTGGTGGAATGTGATCCGACTGCAGGGACTGTTAGCATCTGAAGATATAAGGGCGCATCCAGTACATTTTGAACAAAGAGTTCTAATATTAAAAGCAACTGTATCTGTTAACTACCGCCAACCAAACCCTAGCCTTACCCTATCAACAAGCTAAAAACACAGTTCAATAAGTCTGTAATTTATCAACTCAAACCAAACAGAAATCACCCCATTCCTCATCAAAGCTGAATACAGATGCTGTGCTGTTGCCGATTTAGAGTACTGGTGGTCTTATTCCAACTACTGGTGGTCTTATTCCATCTTGAGCCCCGGCTATAAGGCAACACTGACAGTTTAATATTGAAGCTCTGTGTTTTCAGTAGAGGTTTAGCATGGTTTTATGTGGAAAGATAGGACGTTTTATTTTTAAATATGTTATTAATTTATAGGCTGTAAAAACAACCTTTTTGTCAATTTCATAATTTCCTATTGGAAAGGAAATCCTCACACATGGATGCCAATAACTAGGTGTTGCGTCTCTGCCAGCGTCATACTGAATAAATGCTTCTGAATATGCCCACACCACCAGAGGGGATGGACTAAATCGTAATTCTCATTCTGCGGCTTGGAAAAACTTCCGCCTTCCCGGATGCCAAGCGGCTCTGAGGCGATCCCAGTGATGAGCCAAGGAACGCTCTGCTAACTGAGCTCTGGAGAAATACGGTCACGGCAAGATCCATATTCAAATAAACTTCACTCTTGGCCCGAGCACACAAGCCATGTTGTCACCAGCTGGCAGTGCCTCTCACCGCCCCTTCAAATACTGAGCCACTTTTGATTAACGTCTCTACGGCTAATCATGTGCGTTGGCTGTGCCAAATTGGACGAGCCACGTATGGCCTCCATTTGCTTCGAAATCTCTTATTTTTTTAAACTCATTTGAAGCATTTCAGAGCCTCCCTTTACACCACCCAACCATCCCTTAAGTCTTCTCTTGTCTAGTGCCCATACATAGAACAGAGAGGGTTGTGTGGCGGCACGGTGCCATCCTGTGGGTCCCTGAATGAGAGGTCTATCTCTGCCAGATGCACCCAGCTGCATACATGTTATTCATTTTTTATGGTTTGTGTACATAATACGGCCAGTGTGGGAGATTGTGAGGTTCCACTAAAGGCTGGAAAAATCCTCAAAATTGAATCAAAGTGGAAAACTTATTTTGGCTGGTGGTGACTGTTCTGGACCTCATTCTTTTCCATCTCCCTTAATTCTCTTCCACTCCTCCCTGCTTCACGTGCTCTCTGAGGTTCCTGTGTGTGATTTACAGTATATGCTTCCTCCAAGACTGCATTGGCTGCTCTCCTTGTACAGCCATATTGGTGGTAGTGGTGTGAGACAGCCGGAATATTTGTCATAGGACCAGAGGTGCAAAGACATTAGACAGCACTTTGTCACCAGGGTCTGGAATTCACACCATTTGGCTGTTTCCAAGTCAGCTCCTTAACCGCTGACTGGCCTGGTTTCTGTCAGCTGCCGCTCTGTTGACATTGAGGGCTAAAAAAAGATGGCCACATGGAATGATGTATGCTACTAGCCTTTTTAGGTGGTCAAAACAACATGCAGCCTACAAAGAGCGCTGCGACAGGGATCCACAGCCAGAGCCCTTGACTAGGTGCTCTCCCCCTCAGTTCACAGTTCAGATTTAGTTTAGTGGTTTAGAATGGCTCTCGTCAGGGTTTTCTAACCCCTGCAGAGAGATGAGCTTGAACTCTGAGCAGAGCCACCGTCTCCCAAATCACCAGGCCCAGCGGAGGCCCAAGCAATCCAAATGTGATCGTGGCAGGGGCCTCCCGTCTCATTACCAATCTCCATTTCAAAACAGCCTTCAAATGGGAACTAATGCATTAGCTCTCGCTGGGGGAGAAGTCTAGGGAGCCACTACATAGCGGCTCAAAAACGCTTTCATAGATGTTTTATCAGTGGGGGAAGAGTGAGCAAGAGAGAAAAGCAGCTTGGGCTGAACCATTCATTTGTTGCCCATCTTATTAGCTTGGCACTGTGTTATTAGCTGCCATTGTGCACTATAAAAGCCCCTTAGGCCTGTTCCACTGTTCGCAGAATCTGGGGTGAGCTCTGTGCCAAGCACTTTTTGGAGGTATTTGAGACCATGAAAATTCAATCCTAAACCCTCAGCATTGAGGTTTTTCACAGATAAATGAAGAGGATTAGTGGAACAATAAAACAATGTCTTACCTCAGATACCACCGTATCCTATTAATTGGGATTATAGTGGAGAAATGTGTAAAAAAAAAAACTCAATCTTGTATCAGTCGCTTTTTTGATGTGCTGTTACGCAAAGCCCTGCCACAGTAACAATGTTCCATTTAACAGGAAATGTGTTCCAAATTATGAACAAGTAAAAATAGAAAATCATAAACAAAAAAGAAAAAAGCCTGGACATGTGAAGAATAGCTTTGGAAAAGAGCTGACAATTGCAGAAGCTGTAATAACCTACCTTGGGTTGGATATGCTAGGCAATGTGTCAATTGATTCCCATCTGATGATGGACTGTGTGTTGAAATAAATTGACCTTGCCAGACGATGAGTGAAATTGATGGAGCTTTTCATCTCCGGAGGGCCGTTCCACACTCAGCCGTTAAAATGGATGGAGCCCGGGACAGAGTGATTGAGTCGGGGGAAAATGTAAGGCGTGTGTTTTTCTTCTTCCAAAGCTTGCTTGGTAAATAATAGTTACAGGAAAAATCACTATGCTGTAACAAGTACAGGGGTTAAGTACCCGTTGTTGACCAGATGATTAGGACTAAAAGCACATAGTGCTAAAGTGAAGCTGGCCACTGACAGATGCTACCCGTCAGAGGAATATGTGGCTCAATTACCTGGAGCCTAAATTGAAAGTGATAGTGATTTAAGTCTTCCCAATACGCCAGCCTCATTCTGGCAAACAGTCTTTTCAAGGAGCCCTTTCAAAAAAAAACAAAAAAAAAAACTGCCGGAGTGTGTGAGACACAGGAGTGCCATTGATTTTCAATAACATCCCCTAATGACCTGGCCACGGTTTGATCCACGCTGTCATTATGGGCTGCTACCATGGGACAAGATTGGTGTGTCTCACAGCACACAGCAGCGAGATGAGTAGTCGAGGCATTATCAGGATGAATTGGCCGTCTCTAGACAGGCGGCAAGCACAGCCGAGGTCTTGTCAATAACAGGACGGGGCGCCTCGCGGCTCCCTGCGCGGCCCACTCCAGAGCGCCTTCCGGCCTTATTAGAAAAGCAGATGAGTGGTGTGCATGAGGAGAGGGGGGGGGGGGGGGCGTATGAGGAGAGAGAGAGGAGCCTGTCCTCCACCATCCGATAGCCTGCCTCCCAGGCATTGCTCCTCTTAATGAGTCCAGACCGCGCGTCAATATGCGGCTGGGCTGCCAGTCAATACCGGTTACCTGCAACACAAACACTCAAAACCTGCTTTTATACAAAATCAATGTCCTATTAGTCCCTCCCTGTATTGCCTTGGCCCAATCTCATCGATCCCCTCTGAGGAGCTCTGCAGCCCATGTATGACAGATTATGGTCAAATGATCTCATGGCATAGGCTACTCTGCCGGCCAAGTCTGTTGCCCGTACGATTACAAACTGATAGCTTGATATCAGATGAGCAAATACTCTAAATGCTGAAATCTGAGGCACGAGCATTATTGGCAAAACTATCAACCTAACATCAACACTCAACTCAGTAAGTTTGGCTTACAGACCGGTTCAGTACTTGTAGTCAGCACTGACGACGAGTGCCATGAGGAAAGACAAGCAACACATGTATGACATTAGGTCCAAACTTTATTCCGTACATTTTAAACCAAGAATGTTCATTTTCATTTTTTTGCACGCCTAAAACTCTACTTGTTTTGTATACAAGAGTCTAAGAAAAACAACTGCACAACACCACAAGGTTGACAGAGAAAGTCCTTTTGCCGCCCACTAAAAAGTGTCCTCCTTTTCTGTCTGGGGCTGGTCCAGTTTTTGACTTGGAAGTCTTTTAATAATTCCATCATTATTTATAAACAAGTGTTAATCCAAGTATCTTTCCGTATCACCAGTATTGTCTGCTCCCTCCGGGTGATTTCTTCATTAGGGTGCTGTGTGCTGCTTTGCATAGATTGCAGATGATCCTTCTCGGCCCCCCTACAACACCCTCTCATCATACTTCTCATCCATTGGCCAGGCATGTCTGTTGCCACGATATTCAACAGGAAAGTGATTCCCCAAGTTTCATTTCATTTCATTTTTCTAGAAATGGTTAAAAAGACTAATAAATTTACACTGTAATTTCGCAGCAAAGGAATATCAACAAGTTATGTACATGAGTTTTCTTTACAGAGACTGAACAAAGACCTCATAATATATATTTATCTGCATATCTCAAAGGCAAAAACAAATGAACAAAACA
The DNA here is from genome assembly GCF_050575085.1 of Anarhichas minor. NCBI lineage: Eukaryota > Metazoa > Chordata > Actinopteri > Perciformes > Anarhichadidae > Anarhichas > Anarhichas minor. The sequence continues at coordinate 5,372,895 of NW_027466476.1, read as the reverse complement.
AATCGGTAATGTAACATTGTACATTGTCATCATTGAGGATATCCTGGTACCATGAGGTTAAATTACTGAAGTTTGAAACAAAATCCAGTCTTTACAGTGGGTCATAATGGATATGTCTCACAATCAACTGGGATAAATATTGTAAAAGGCATGACTAATGCACAAAATTCATAGAAATTATATCTATACATGGAACAAGGATAAGAAATGTACAAACTCATTTCAGGACCTTTCCTTTTGCATGGAGCTGAAAAAAAGGTATTTGATTAATATATTAATAATTATCAAATATTTAAGTCGGATATAAACATACACATATTTATGTTCTCTTGACCGACATTATTCAACCTCCAGTCCACTAAAAATAAAGTCATGGCATGTGCTTAATCAGCCTTACACACCTTTACTTTGTACAATCATACCCTTTCCCTTAGGAAGTTTTGCTCCTATCTGGTTAAGAGCAGTGCATTTTGTTCACAAAACATTTCAGATTAGGAGAGTGGGGCTCGTGTGGAGTGCGTCTAGTAAGACTTTGTGCACGTTTCTAAGAAGCTACCGAGCCTCTACCTCTTTGGGGTTGCGAGATGGGGAGTAGTCCCGTGGGTCCTGGGTGGTGAGGGGGGTAGTCCTCCTGGGTGAGGTTGGCCTGGCACTGCCGGCTGGTACAAGGGGCGGGGGCGCACTGAGTGCAGCAGTCGGAGGTGTTCTGTTCAGAGGGCCGTTGTGTCCTGTGGAGGGGCTGAGTCTAGGGTAGGGCATGCCGCCTAGGTGGGGCATAAAGGGGGCCATGTGGGGTAGATGGCCCTCCATGGGGGACTGATGCAGCTGATGGAGGCGTGCTCTGTCCAGCTCCTCCCTCAGGTGGAGGCGCTCTCGCTCCTCCGCATGCTGTCTCATCCTCTCGTGTTCCCTGCGCACCTCTAACAGGTGCTCGTGGTGGGAGTAGTCGTGAGCCTCCCTTTCGCGGTAGGCTCGCTCCTGTTCGTACACACTGGAGAATCGATGTCCTTGCTCGGCCCTGAGCTGGAAGTCCATGCGCCGCTGCAGGTCCAGGCTGCGGTAGGCCTCTCTAAGTGGGTCCCAAGGGAAGGCCGGGTGGGGCAGGCGCTCTCTTCCTGCCAGTGGGCTCACTCCCATGAAGGGAGCCATGCGCGCCCGGTCCAGCACATTGAGGCTTCCCATCTGGGGCATGGCACTCATTGAAAGGGGCAGAGAGTGTGCCATGGGGACACCATGCATGCCAGGTGCTGGAATGTCACTGCCGCGTGGTGAGGGAAGATGCTGGTGGGACAAAGGTGGGTGGTGGTGATGCGGGTTTACAGGCTGGCTGATTTGAGCAGGGAGAGCTTGGGCTGGTGGTTGGGGGGCAGGCTCCGAACTCACCACCATGACCTCCTGCTCCTCTTTCCTCTCCTCCTTAATCTTCATGTCATTTTTCACCTTGTGGAGGAGCTCTGCGGGTGAGGGCTCTTTCCTCTCGCTGTCCTTGAGTGTAGGTGGGGGCCCACCCGCCATTTTCATGCCCTGCTCATTGATCACTGCCTTGGAGTATGGGGAAGGAGAACGTTGAGCGGGTTTGATGGAGTCTTCTGAGGATCTCCTCTCTAGCATCTCCTTGGCAGGCGAGCGGCTCTCCTTCACCTTCACATCACCCAGCGCAGAAGACTCCCTGTGGCGCTCCAGCAGCTCCTTCTCCGCCTCACGGACCCGATCTACACTGCCACTGTGATGTCGACCCGAATCACAGGAGTTCTGGCTGTTTGAGCGTATCAGGCTGCTGATCTGGTAGCTGACTGGCGCAGTGGCCGGAGATGAACGGTTGGAGTGACGATTGCGATCCACGGAATCCCTGCAATGACATAATGAACCTGTTTAGTTAGTGCCAGTTAAAACAAGCATCATGTAGCTGGGTTGTATTTAGGGATGATTTACGTTGATTACATTTCTACAATATGTGACTGAATTCATAATTTATTTTCCATCAATACAGGTTACCATGCTTGTGTCCTCCTCTGATAATGTCTACTGTCTTTAACTTTGAGTAAACCCTACGTTTTGCTTTAATATCATCCACAGAGATCCTTCCAATTATTTTTTTGACAGATAACTTTTCTCAGAGCTGCTTGTTGCCTGTTTGAGTTGTGTCTGTGGCCTTGTTGGATCCACAAATTCAATTTATTTCAGTTTCCACAGGTACAACTAATGGACTGGAGAACTGTCACACTTTTTCTTTTGTCTTTGACGGTACATCTTTCTATCTCTAGAGCTGATTTGGGTGATTTGAGTGTTTTTCGTTTTGTCCAAACATAATTTAATCATCTCATATATATGCTAATACTAGCTGGAAAAGGGATCATTTTTGAGGCCACGTCTTTAGAGTTGTGATCATGATTATGAGGATAGTTTTGTTATGTGTATAAAAACATTTACAATTTCTGTCCTTCACATTTGTTTTGTGTAAGATAAGAAAATGTGCTCCATTCCTGTGGTTATCACATACCGCATTGAAACAATACAGTGAAGTGAGGTCCAAGGTCAAATGTTGAATTGTGATGACAGTTAAAATGGATAGTAATCAAATTACAGCAGAAATATAATTTTTCACGGAGTTATATCAAATATCCTCCAATTAATACCTAAAAAGCACATAAAAAAGCAAAATTAGCATCTGCCTCAAACTCACCTGTCTTTATCCTTCTCGTCTTTCCCAATGGACGAGTCTCTTTTCTCCTTTTCTCTCTCCCTTTCTCTTTCTCGTTCTCTCTCATGGCTGTTGGCTGAGCTGCTTCGCTCAGTGTCAGCGGTTTTGGGCCACTGCGGAGGGGTGGGGAAAGATGGCGGGGTGCGTCGAAGTCTGTTCCAGGTGTCGTGGTGGGGGCTGCCAAACGTGGGCAGTCCTCCTGGCCCCTCCTTGGTGCCAAACATGCTGTTGGGCCCTGGAGAGAAGGGGGAGACAGACGTGGGACCCACTGTAAGTTAATTGGGCACAAAACCTTCTTGAGGACACATAAGATGAGAAAGACTCGACAACAAAAGCTGCTTTTGTCTTTGTCTCTGGAGGTTCTCTCACTGAAGCTGTTTGAAAGAGGTAGAGGTTAATGGCTCCCCCCCACCAAAGAAAAAAAAAATCTACTCATTTGCTTTTGGGCTAAAGGGCTTCTCACCCCCTCATTTTGTTGCACTGGATGAACAGGAGAGACTCACTTGCCCTCTGGAGCTGAGGGCTGTGAAAAGCCAAGGGAGACCTTAGCATTCCACAGCACGTCTATTCCAATCACATCCATTTTCACAACAGGGTGACCAATTTGGCACACAAAAATAGGAGAGATAAAGAGAAAGAGAGAAAGGCATAAAGAGAATGATGCAAGGGGGGAAAAGAGAAAGCCCTCCACGGTGGTGCAGAGGGGGCTTGTCAAATAATTAATAGATGAATTGCCACCAAACAGCGGACCTGAGAGTGCCTGTTGGCAGCAGCACAGCCAGATTAAAGCCAGACTGTTGGGGACATGGTTGGTGGATGAAGTGGAGGCATGGAGGAGGTTTGCTGTGGTGTGTTGTGCTGCCTTGTTGGGCCTCCCTGGGCTAGAGCTGTTTTGACACAGAAACTAGAGCTAAGTGTCTTGATTTTTTTTTCCTCCCCTCCTGGCTCTTCCTGTGGTCTAACGCTGTCCTGCTCTGTTCTGTTACTGGCCACGGGGGCCAGATTGAAAGGGGGAGCGGTGGAGGAGGAGAGGGGGCCAGCGCTTACCAAGCGAAGGGTTGCCTAATCCTCCGAAGGCACTGCTTGAAAGGTTGCCGAGGCCGCCATAGGAACTGGAGCGACTGAAAGGATCTGTAAAATGCCAAACAGGGATTAGCAAAAGGGGGGGTTGGCTGGCGGTGCTCACCCCAACACCAACCCGTTCCACTCGGCTTTTCTCTTACAAGCGAGCTCTGTTTTTTTAGCGCTGCCACCCTAGCTCTCTGCCTGGTAATCCTGCAGTATAGCCAGGTCACCTGGATGCTGGATTCACTGCCACTAACTGGAGTGTCCCTGACCCTGCGAGGGCTATTGGAAGAACATTGCTTGGTGGGGAAATTCATTTTGAGTTGTTGGAGCTGAGCTGAAAATAGTGCTAGGACAGGGGAATTAGAAGCTGTAAGAATTAGTCTAGACAGACCACAATGATTTAAATGGGGAATTGGTGTGTGTGATGGGCTCCGCTGACGCAGACTAAAGCCTCCAAATTTATAGGAATAAGACAAACATTTACCCTGAGAAGTCAGTGAACAACATTCATCAACTGATAATTTGCAGTCCCATTTTAATTCCCCAAAAATCCATCAGGAAATGCAGGACTTATCAACAGATTAGGGTTTAAGGATTTTCAGCTCTGGGGCTTGTTAATATATTAGAAAAGACAACAATGAAGAAATCTGCTCGGCCTCACACATGAATTCCTTGGTCAGGAAAACGTTGTTCGCTAAATCTCCTCAGTGCACCATGTATTCATAAGCACAAAATGGATCGACTCGAGGGCTTATTCCATGAAATCCACTTGCGACTCTGAACCAAAACAGTGTTTCAGATAGAATGGAGGAAAATAAATGAATGAATACAAAATAATGAAATGCACAAATAAATCCAACATCATTAACCACCTTCCCTTACTTGAATTACTTTTCAAACATATAGAAAATAGCATATATGCTGTTGCACTGCATATAGTTTGTACCAGTGAGACTGAATACTAGGCTAGCTAAGTCTTTTCAATGAACCCAGACAGAGTTATTTCAGACTGTTATGAATCATGATGTCTGATTATATGATGGCTTACCTCACCATTACCATGAACCTCGAGTTGGCTCAAGAACTGCCGCAACTGACTGACTAGATATTAACCCTAAAATGAACCTGAGATCAACAAATATCTAGGCTTCAAATTACACCCTGGTGGCTTGTAATGTGTTTAAAACATGAGTGGAAAGAGAGAGAGAGTGAGGGAGGGAGAGAAAGAGAGAAAGAGGAGCTAAGTGTATAAAAAGATTTGAACATGGGGTTACTTACACTTACCTGCCAAATGGCTAGGAGGCAGGAAGCCGCTGGGGTGGGGGACGTGGCCATACGGAGAAGGAGCGGGGTGACCAGAGCCTATCAGAGCAGAGAGGATAGAACAGTGTCATTATTATCCAATCGGACAAATCAGACAGTTATATACATTCAAATTAACCATACAGAGAATAACCAAAATTATTACCCATCAAAAAACAATCACAATTCTGACCCCTATTTAGCCAGGACTGAAAATGTCAATGAGAGTTAACATTAAAAACAGCATCACAAACTTGTTGAATATACATGTAAGCTAGAGGAATTTGGAGGTGGCTGAGTAATGCCATTGAGCAAATTAGCCATTGACATTTTGCTTTTATTGCAGCTGTTGCGTGTCAATGTGTGAGTCTATAGTTGCTTATTGAGGTCAGTTTCTGACTGTGCAACAAGCTGGCCTCTTTCACAAAACATGGTTACCATCACCCATAATCCATGAATTGTTAATGAAAGAACCAATTACAGCAGTGCCTCTGACACACCACAGCATAATTACCAGTCAAAGGCCGTTTGCCTCTCTGTTGCCCTCCAACGCAGGGAAAATCAGTCAATTACCTAACTGAGAGTCATCCATATTCATGGCAATATCTGACTCCCTTTACTGGCAAAACATTTGCAACAAAGGCCCTATAATTAAGTGAACATTACACGAGATGAGCGAAAATAAACGATGCCTTTTCATTACAGTGGTGACGGAACAACTTTGACATACGGCTATAAACGGTCATTTGCATAAAGACAAAAATGGCACTGGAAGGCTTTGAAAATCGGATAATTTCAGTGTTTCAAATAATTTGTCTTGTAAGATGCAGATCATCCCCCCTGCATTGGGTACTGGGAGACCTTACTGACCTGTGGAAGAGAAGAGGGGTCGTGCCAGGTCATGAGTGTACGGAAACCCTGGGAAGACTCCTGGAGCTTGTGGTCGACTGAACAGGTCCAGCTTCCCGTTCATATCTAGTTTGTGAGGATCTAACTGCATTTGCTATAATCGAGAGAGAGGCAGAGAAAAGGAGAGGGAGACAGACAAACAAATAATTAGGTCGGTAGACTACAGTACCAAACATTTCTAACTACGGAGTGAGAGGGATTTATCCTCGGCTACACTGGGTGAGAGATCAGAGGAAGACAGTTACATCAACAATGGCTCCATGTCTCCAATTCTGGCCAACTGTGTTATAACAAATATATGTAAGCTGATTAGGGACACTAAATCCTTAGTAACGGGGGTTCAAAGCCGGAGAAGGGCTGACACCACTGGGCATGAGGCATTAGCAGAGGATCTCCATGGCAAGGCCACACCATCCTGTCAGTGAGAGGAGTATTTCCACACAAGCATTTTTTTGTGTTCAAATCGTCAACACAACAGTTACTTCAACTACTAATTCTGTCACTGAGTGCTTTAATTAAATGTGGCGGTTCATGATCTTTCTCTTAAGGTGGAGTGAGCCATGCACAGAGCCTTTACGTCTGCTTTGAAAGTGTCACCTTTTAACTGTAACTCTAAGAATGTGATGAAGTCTTGGAGAACACTTAACAAGACGAGACACCATTTCTGTTGAATTTTGTATTGTTATTAGCTTTTACAGCATTATGTTCCTTTTTTGTAATCTGCCTTTTCCCACCCAGATGGTTGTTCTGAATCTAGTAACACGATTATAGATTATTTTACAGATGACATGATCAGCCCTACTCATTAGCAATATACTGTATCTGGTTTTACATGACAGCAAGATTCCTGAAAGACATCATTATCCATCTCACGCACCTTCATTTTCTGCTGGTGGTGGTAGATCTGCCATGCGATCTGGACATGCACTGCACACCACTTGCCAGGTTTCTAAAAATTTTGAGAGAAACTGAGGTTAGCCTGCTGGCTTTGCTATAGGAAGCTAAAAATGGATTCTGGCATTGATATTTTCTGGCCAAACTACAAAGTGGGAACTCCTCAGAATTTTCAACCAGGACACGGATTAAGAAAATCAAACCCTGACTTTAGCTCAATAGAGACCTCAAAGCTATCCTTAAATGCAGCCAATACCCTGAATTTTTGTTGATCAGGAGTTGATGAAAAATTTGCAGTTTTAGACTTTGTGGCCTGGCCAGAGAGATGAAACATTTTACAAAACATGGACAGGGCAACCACTTACCCTAACAGATGTCCTGTATGGATCTGTTATCTGTATGGACAAACGGACAATCATTATCATCAATAACAATGATAAATAGTCACGTCTGGCTTTCACTAAAAGACACAGAGGAAGAGCAGAGTGGTTCGGGATGCTATCGGCCTGATGCTTACCCGTGGATCCTTCTGTAGGAGTGTGTGAGGTACTCCTCCAGGACGTCCCCCAACGTCGATGGAATTAGATGCCTGACAGAGAGAGAGACAAAAGGAAAGGGATACATGGTGATCAACCAAATCTACGAAATTTGAAACATTTATAGATCAGAGAAAGATAAACTGAATGTCTTATTTACTGTACACTACGGCATAAACACTTTAGCCTCATAAAATGATTCTCAAAATTATTATATGAGGTCATATTACTTTGAGGAAGCATAAAAGGGAATACTATATTTAATTGTAATTTGATATATTGCATGATACATAACAGTATTTCAATAATAGGTATCACAGTTCAAGGTTGATGTCCAGGGCATGGGAACGCGAGAAGCACTGGAGGATGCTCTAGTTAGTGATAGCATCACTCTAACCTTATATCCTCCTTCAGCAGCACGATCACTAATCCTCAATGACTGCTACTGTAGATAAAACTGTGATGAAGCTGCAGACGCCGAGCCATGCCAGAGTAACACATCTCTGATCTCTCCGATCTCCTCTCTAAGTGCCTAGGTCAGCTGTATTAATCCATCCCCACATCGGGGATAGGACGATCCTGCAGGGTGACCTGGGTCACCAGACCCCACAAACAAACACACATCCCAAGACCCCCCCCACACAAGCTCCTCTCCAAGAATACTTAGCAGGGGCTTTGGACTGTTCCTTGAACCATCTGGAGGGACCTTCAACAAAAGGCCCCCCCCGTAAAAGAGCCCCCTGGGAATATGGCCAGCGGATTTAGGCCAGCTTTGATTGGTGGCTTACACCGGGTCACAGCCGCTGGGCATCTGCCAGACAGGCTCACACCCTCACACTTATTCCCGTCCCTCGCATCCCCCTCGCATCCCCACCATCTTTCTCATCTTTGGCATGGCCTGCCACGGCTCGCAAAGTTCTGACCCCGGTTTAGGGTCAGGTATTATAAATGGATTTTAATAGGATGGCGTGAGGATTATTAAAATCCTGTTTCATGTCTTCAGTGGTCAAATCTCTGCTGCTTTTCTCACTAAAGACAGACAGCCTGGACTTCTTTACTTGTTATTTCTTCTATTGATATACCCTTCAAGGATATCTAATTGATGATGTATTCACATATGCAGTTTTTTCATCCCAACCCAAAGCTACAGCACCGTGTTTCTGCTTGTTAAATCAGTTGCTTTTGTGATGTTGAATGTCTGCAGACTTTTTGACCCATGCAAAGTACTATTTACATGCAATAGGGAATAACTTTTTTTTTTTTTACACTGACAAAATGTGCATGTCATTTTATGAAGACTAAAAAAGTATGTCAAAACTGCATGCTTATCATTGAAAATGAGTATTTCAATTGTGCACAAGCTTGTGTGATTTCTTTCGAGTCCATGCTTCCTTAAATTCTCTGTATGTTTGTAGAGCGTGGGTCGAGGGTGGGGTGGTGGGGCTGACCTTGGGCTGGAAGGCTCCTTGCAGCGAGCTGAAGGGTCCTGAGTGTGGGAGCAGCGGGGGCATGCCTGGCATGGTGGGGGGATAGGAGGGGAAGAACTGGGGAGAAAAGAGGAGGGCGGGAGATACAAAAAGACACAAAACAAAAATCATTTTTATATGCTCACAAAAGACCACAGCCACAATCAATGCTCTCACGGCTCCATTCAAATATGTCAAATATTTGATTTGCCAAATGCAAATGCCAAATTTAATTTAGAATGACGATATGAAACTCACGTTTGAATGTCTGATAAAGGGATTGTCCAGTTTGGGGGCGTATTTGTCGAACTGAAAGAAATAAAAGAGAATAAGAATTAGGACACAATGATATATTTTACCAAAATCCAATAATAATAACGTCTCATTATTTTTACATCACAAAAACAAAACACATGATCAACATCTGTAACTGGTAATAAGCAGGGTTTTGATCCAGAATAATAAGCCCTGGAGCAAAGCAGCTGGCTTGCACTGGTCATGGGTTCACTTAAACGGCATGGTCAGATAGGCAGTTCAATTACTAACAATACGACCACTTTAGCACACTGCCAAGATGAAGGCAGCCTGCATGATTTTCCAACTGAGCATACAGAGGTTGGGGCGTGGAGGACCAGCTTGGAGAATCAGACCATTTTAAAAGCAGACCAGTAGTTTCTATTTACAGGAAAATTTGTAAAAATGTGAATCAAATTGCCTTTGACTGCTATGGATTTCTGTTTTTATTGCATTTATTGTTTTTAGGATGGTATAGATGGGAGGGGAGTGTGTAGAGACATACACCAATTCTCTGTACATAAAATCATGGAAAGAATAGAGAAAGAAGAGCCTGTTTGACTTTTATGATTGAAACTCAATCGAGTAGATGACATTTGCAATGGGTAATTTAGGACAGATCAGCATGAAACTGATACAGCCTTGACATGCTGAATTGATGTGAGGAAGCCTTCTCAGTGGCAGAGCTTATGCCTAACAGAATAATCTCAATTGGAATTTGCTGCATTAAAAACTATGTTGTCGTATGAATAAAAGATTCTGATCATGTCCTAAACACATGGGAGTCTAGTCAGTAAGCTGAGAAGCAGTGGAGGGAGGGAGGGAGGGAGAGAACCGAGAATGTTGCCCAATGTATGAATGGGGACTTTATATGTCTGTTCGCAAGCCAATACTGGCTCTCTATTTTGAAACGGGCTAATTACAACTGACAGTAACTTATTCCTATTCCGCAAATACACAAACCATTTGCAGGTACTTTTTGCGAGTGTTTTCATAAAGCTCTCTTGGCAGGCGCATATGTTTTGGGTTTACATAAAACAGGAAAATGAGTGGGTATGAAGCAGTGCGTGTGTGCAGCGACACGGGTGGTTGAGAGGGGAGCGGGAGTAGGGTTGGCTAAGGAGAAAGAGGCCCTCTGGTGAAGCAGGGCCATTCACATCTGGACACAAAATGGCTGCAATGGCGGCAATGGTGTTGGCGGCCCTGCTCGTGGGCGATAATGGGCCCAAATCAAAGACAGACAGGCTACTGAGAGGAAACGCCGAGCCAGCTTCCGAGCTCATTAAACAGATCCTCTGCATTTCAGAAGGCGCGGCCTGTTTTATGTCTGACACTGTCAGAGGGATTTTGGCCGCTTTACGATCTAGTAAAAAATAAAAAATAAAAACTCTTGCCCTGGTAATTTATGGTGCCTGTCACAGTTTTATAGTAAACAGCTTTGGCTAATTAAAGTTTAATATTTCATCTTATAACAATTAAGGATATTGCTTGTCCAAAGACATGGCAGGGGCAAGGAGACAGGGTAGGAAAGACACTCAGTGCTGCCATTTGGCAAGCCAGCTGCTTGAGGGTGTTAAACAATAAACAAAAATAGAGGCTTCATAATTTCATTAATTACAGCCATTAGCCAAGCACTGTTACATAGCTGAAATGACATGGAGCATCTAGAGAGCAGGAGAAAATAAAAACTGGAGAGAGAGAGAGAGAGAGGGGAGAGAATATGCACAACTGGGCAACACTTGGTTTGCTTTTTCATGACAATACAGTAAAAAAACAACAACCACAACATCATCATTACTACTGCCACTCTCAGCAAACGGCAGAGAGAAAAAACAGCATTATTACTGAGGAGAGGAATGGAGGGGAAAAGGCATGAGTTAAGTAACAACACAGTTTCAATTAAAAGGAAAAAAACAGCAGAAGACATTAATGGCAGTCTCAAATCCCATCGTAACAACACAATCAGAGATGGGGGGGGGGGGGGGGGGTATGACCATCATGTGCTACATAATACCAGCATTAGTGAGATGAGGAAAAACCGCCTCTTTCATCTTCAAATAAAGGACTGTGCACTGTACATAATTCCTACCGGGTAAGGAATGATCAGCAGACCAGATAACGTGCATGTGCATGTGTGTTGGCTGAGGAACGGTCTTAACGGTCTCTATACTTATCTGAGACTGTGCCATAAATACCAGAGCTTTGATTTCTAATGAACAGGATGGGGGTAATCTTGCAGCGGGGCCTTAATGGGACCTCAGGCTCTTAATCAGAGGTCATGACATGATGGATTAGATCTATTAGACTAATGCCAAAAAGCTACAAATGGAGGCCCCGTCTGAATAGACTGTCAGAGATTGCTGTGCTTTTAAAATGATGGATGAATAGTCATAACCTTTTTTCCCTTGTACTAATCCGAGAGCTGCCAGTATTTGACCGCCGCCCCCTTCCTCTCAGACTTGACGGCAGTCAAAGCATGGAAGCAATTACAAACATTATCAAAATAGTTTTGCAATGATGTCACCCCCCCCCTTTCATCCACAATGAGGTAATTTGATCAACTGCAAAGGCTTTGAATTTGTCAAAGTTGTGCACACACACACACACACACACACACACACACACACACACACACACACACACACACACACACACACACACACACACACACACACACACACACACACACACACACACACTTTCACACAAATATACAAGTCTGCAGGAATGCATTCACACAAACACACAGATCCGTTTGACTGCACCTTTGTTGCTCCTTGTGGGAGTATAGGCAAATGAAAACATTCAAAACCATTTAAAACACATCCATATGCAAACATTTGAAAAGCCTGCCTTCAGGCAGTACCCCTTTTTGATCCATGGCAAACACTGAACTGCAAAATATATGTCAATGTTTAAACGAGGGTGACTCATTTATATATCATTTTGTAACAGTGGTTTGGCAGACATGCCAGGAGTCAGAACATGGCCACTATGAAAAGTGATGCATTCTATGAATGTACAGTTTTAAATATAATTCCACTATGGATGAAGAAGTTGCAAAGCATTAAAGTATAATTTATGTGCTTGGTTGGGTTTGACCAGCCTGAGCAGCAACTAACCCGTACGTGGACGAGCTAGAAGATGCTAGTGTGTGCGTGTGCGTGTGCGTGTGTGTTAAAGAAAGTGGCAGCTAGTGGGCTATATCTGCCAAGCATTTGTCCTTATTAGAGTAGAAAGGACGTGATGCTCCCAGCTTCTCATCAGCCCTCAGACGTTAGCAGTATGCAGAAATGAAAAAGCAAAATTCCAACTGAATCAGTATCATATTTTTTGAAGGGAGGGGTTTCTACAGCTACGGGTCATATTTGGTGAAAAAAAGGGAGGAATTGATTGAAGAGGAGACTGGGAGGGGTGACAGGTGGGTGGGAAGTTACGGGAGCTTTTCTTATTTAAATTTTTTTACTTATCCTCACATTTCTGGCTTGGGTACGCACCATGGGGGGTGCAGTGGGCGGGGTGAGGATGGCGGCCGGGGGCAGACTGGCGGGGAAGGGCGTAAAGGTGTGCTGGTGGGTGTGTTGGTGCTGGTGCATGTGCTGGTGTTGGTGAAACTCGGCCCTCAGGAGCGAAGCGGGGGCCAGTGGTGAGGCGGACGGCCCCCGGCCCCGCTCTGAACTCTGAACCAGGAAGCGGTTGTTCAGCTCCTGCCTCAGGAGGTCATGCTCTGTAAGAAAGGAGAGCGAGGAAACCCCCCCCAAAAAAAAATAATCAGGGTGGGGGTGGGGGAAGGAAGGGGGGGGTGGGGGGACACAAGAAAAAAAGGCAAGGGCGCCCAGTCAGTCTTCACAACAAGAGTAGAAGAGAAAAGAAAATAGTCACCTGGCATTCTCTGTTTCTCCAGCTCATGCTGTGAGGGTTTTCTACGTGGGGACTCATTTGTGGTGGTAAGAGAGTTGCCTGTGACAATGTGCCAATCAGAATCCCCGAATGAGGCTGGCAATACATGATTGGTTGGTTGAATGATATCAACAGGCTGGTATCTAAAGACAAGAAAGAACCAAGAGTCATCCCAGCAGAAAACACACACACACACACTCTTGCCCTCTATCAGAAAGTTAATGCACAGCTGGCACATTTATTACATATTTTGGAGATACCCATCATCGCTGGATACATTTGTTTCCTTCTATTGCAGCAAGTTTGTTTTCAGGAAGTAGTTGTCAAATTTGTTAGGAAACACATATTGTAGGCAAGAGAACACATGATTCTGGTTGTTGAGGTTGCATCAGTTTACTGACTGAACCATTTTTCAACACGTGGCGTGTTAATGTGCCGCTTTCTGTATTCTGAAGATGTCTCCAGCTGTGATGATTGCCCAGTTGCTAGCTGACATTTTCCAGACTTCGAACGGTGACCTCATCCCTCTAACTCACTTCTAAAAATATAAAGCTACTGTAAAGAGACTGAAGTATGATGTTCTCCACCAATCAGCACATTAAAGCGTGTGACTTACGGAAGAGGCAGCTGACTATTGCTTTGATTTATTTGTGCTGCAGAATCAAAGGATCAATAAGTAAAGAAATGCTTATTATTAAATACATGGGCACTTACCATATCAGCCAATCATATATGAACACTTGAGTCCTTTCATTTTGTAATCAACTCAATAATACGGGTTGAAGACTAGTTCTCAAGTTAATACACATTGTATATATGGTATATATACTGTAGTATTCTTTGCATAAGTTAAGACTTATTTTCTTTGAACTGTAACTCTAACTAAGTACAGTAGAGCTTTGCAGTCAAGTCTAGTTACTTAAAACACACACTGGAACATAAAATGGCCACATCACTATAGAAAGTGTTACACAGCCTTTGTTCAGAGTGTAAATGCAAATTATTACACACTAACATTCAAAGATCAGCAGCAAAATTTGTTATAAAAAAAGATTACAAAAAAATGTGTTAATAGGGACACTTCTGATAAAGAAATGTCAGAAATTGGTACAAAGAATACCACTAATGTTTGTAGCTCTTTGTTAATTTGTCAAAAATATGTAAACTAATTCAACTAAAAAGTACACTGAATGTCTGCAGTGAAGCTACCAACTTCTACCAACCATGTGAGATGCACGGCTTTACCTGGGTAGGGGGTGCCGGCGGGGTGCCCGGGCACCACTAAACTGTTGGTCGGTAAGGTCGGTGGTGGCGGCAGTGTGGCTGGGGTTGCAAACATGGCCGGATGGCGATGGGCCGGGCTCCGTAGGGAGGAATAGTGCGAGGTAGAGAGGTTAGCTATAGACAGAGGCAAGGAGGGGGCGGAGGATGGGAGCCCGCTGACGTGGTGGTGAGGGGATGGGGGCAAGTGCTGTTTGGGAAGACCCAATGGACTGCTTCTGTGGCTAAAGATGTAATGGGAGACAAAGGGAAAAAATACAATTATCCATTTAAAGAATGATAATTTATTAATGCAAATGACTACAATATATTCATTTACATTGTTCAGTCAGAACGCAGCAGTGTGACACATTGAGGGAAAGTACTACTGCCTTGTGCGGCTTGTTTATACGTCATATCTTCGTGTACATTTGTTGTAGATCTGTGTTCACTTGCTTTGCTTCTAGCTCAGCTGTTAGTTCAGCTGTACTGAGAATGTGTTTGACACTTTGCTTTGACAACATAAGTATGATTTTCCAATAAAACTTTTGACATTGAAATAAAAAAGGCGAGGGCAGACTTTGAGATGAGGTGAAACAGGAAATAGTTGAATGTGCTGTATGCTCCAGAGTGTTGCTCAATAAAAAACACTACATCTGACAGCTGGTTATTACAAGTGGTGGAAAATCAATAACACATGAAAACAGTCAATATTGTGTAGAACTGTACAGTATCTTGTCGCATCAGACTACATTATACAAATTTTGGTTTATTTATTGCCCCCCTAGACTGACAGGAACATTAAAGGAGAGTGACAGTTTTGTCTGTTTCTGATTAAATGTAATCTGCCAGGCTGAACACCAATGTGGCGTCCTTTTTGTTTAGCTTTTTTTTTCTTACATCTCCGGCTTCCACTGGTAACCCCGTGTTTAACGTCACATTGCTATACATTTTTGGTAATTCCCTCAGGCAAAGTGTCTGCGAGAGAGCCCTCAAACACTCACCGACAGTGGGACAGCCCTAAACCCTCACGGACTTTGCGTGTACGTGACTCAAAGTCTGTGAGTCTTTGAGTGTGGAGATTGGGCCTTATTGAGATTTCTAGTGATCTTACACAGACATATCTAAGCTGACCAACTAAGGTTGAAATGCTGCTGAGTATGGTACTAACACAGCATCAGTGCATTACATGTCTAACGTGAGTACACTCAGTAGTGTGTGTGTGTATTTTTTGTTGTTTACATTTTGAATCAAGCCCAAATGACTCCTTTCTTGTACGTCCTTGCACCTGCAACAACACGTATCCATGTTACAACGTACCTGATGTCGTGGAGGCTGTTGTACTGCAGCGGGTGATGCACCTGGTGGCTGATTACTGGCCGTGCGTGGTGCTGTGGGTGCGGAAGAACACGGGCCTCCTGGTGCAAGTGTGGGTGAGGAGGGTGGGGCTGGGTGTGGGGTGGCCCCCTTAACAGGGGAGGGGTAGGGACAGGGGGCAGAGGGTGGTGCTCCTTCTTGACACTGAGAGGAGGCGGGGTGGGGAGCCACGACCTAGGGGGCTCTGGGGGGGCCGCCGCTGCAGCGGGGGCAGGGGAGCCCGTGGGCGCCGAAGCTGGGGTGGGGCTGGGCACGGGAGGCGTGAAGGGCACCTCACTGTTGCGCTGCTCCTGGCTGCGCTGTAGCCCTGATACTTTGGCTGAGCTACAAGTCTTGGACTCTGGACTGTCATTCGTTGGCACACCTGAGAAGACATGAAACAGCAAAATGTAAGAAGAGCATTTGTAAACTCCAATCTGACAAAGTTCATCTGATGGTGTCAACTGTGTATTGGCGATGTCTCATGTGAAGCCATTTCCTGTTTTTATTCAAAAACATCTGATGCCTAAATCAGATAACAGATAAACAGGAATAGCTACTGTGTGTATTCAGAGGATATACATGATTAATGATAAGTACAACTCTATTTCCTTCTATATAATGCTGTCCAAACGTCTTCTGCCCAAAGTTCCTCTAGTTCTCTTCTCCCTAGGTTCCATTAAGTGTTTAATCAGGTCATTTTCATGCTTGACTATAATCAGATGATCCAATTTCTTCCCGCGATCGAGTCAGTATGAATAAATCACAGCTAATTAAAGTTAAATGTCGGCCCCTATTCAAGGCTTTGCTGAGCACACAATCTGGCATGAAATAATTATGTTTCAATTGTGCTGTGAGGAGAGATCGTGGCCCTTCATCTTGGCCTTTCTGCCACTGCGCCTTTCTACCCCCCCCCCCCCTCCTCCCTGATCTTTCAGGGGATTTAGGAAACCACAGCGAAGCACTCTGAACCCGACCACTTTGTCTTTACCATTCACCGGGGGGCTTTTCGACAGACAAGAAGCTTTTATAATCAGCATTCCACTGAACGACTTTTCATACTTAGGCTGTTGCAATTTAATGACTGTAATTATATGCTATTGTAGCAGGAAAATGAAAGTGGCAGAAAATGCAGCATCTCGAACACCTTTTACATACAAAAAAATGTCAACGCACTTATGATTCTTAATGAAGAAGAGAATGCATTATCCTCTACTTCTTTCAGCGTTAAAAGAAAAGCAAAATGGGGCACAAAGAAATTAGAGTTTGGTAACTCTAATTGAGATGGTAACTAGTGCTACAACTACAACAGCTACAACACTACCATAGCTTCTGAACTCAGCAAACATCACATGCATAGAAAATCAGAGAAAGAAAGTGTTCACACACTGATAAAGAAAGATAGACACAGAGGAAGAGAGAAGACAGCCTGGTGGCGATGAGGCTCTCTAAGCAGCTCTAATCTACAGCCAAGATGCAGCAGTACTTCAGTCAGAAGGCTTACTAGTGCCTCAATTAAAAAAGCTCCACGGGCACTCTCGACGGTAACAAAAAATGAGAAGAGCCGAGAGCTGCTGTCAAGCCAGTGAGAACTCTACATGCAGCCCACTAATGGAATATCCAGTCCCTATTAACAGCCTGCTTAATCTTTCAAGGATCCTAACACCCATAAAAAAGACCAATAAAAAGGCAGGGCAGAGCTTTTATTTTTTTATTTGTTGAGCACCTCCTCCCTTGCTCTTTGCGTTTTATAGGAGAACTGGGGCTGGCTAAGGTGTCACGATTTTCAAATGAATTCGGGGGTCCAGGCGTATATAGACCTCCAGATTTATACGGGTCTGGGATTTGGATTAAACTGTCAGGCTCTCGTCGCTGCAAGCGAGAGAGAAAGAGCAAGATTGAAGGCAAAGACAGAGAGACGGGCGATGAAGCAAATATCCAGTCAAAATGTCGCCGTTGGGTGATGTTGCCGTGGCAACCTGTTCTCTCCCAGACACAATGCGAGGCGAGTGATACTGAAGGAAGTCTCGCTACGACCACTAGGAGAGGGGTTTCTAATACTAATGCCGGGAAGCCAGGGCCACAGCCAGCGCCGGGTTATCTTAACGATGACTCTAATGGGCTCTAATGGAGGCAGGGAAGTATCAGCCCGGACCAACCCATCCCTCATTAAAATCACTCTGCAAGCAGAGACACACACATGCACAAATGCACAACAGAAGACACAAAAGTTTTCAGTGTAGGCATGTTACACACACACACAAACACTAGAGCCCTAACATCGTCATGTCACAGAGGGGCAGCACAAAGTGAGAAAAACCTGACCATATTTATCGGAGATAGAATTTTAATTACTTCTTTGCTTCAGAAATGATGGCAACAGTCGAGGATATATTCCTGTTATAAATGCAGAGTTGAGTGATAGCCCTTTAAACTGCAGGTCCAGCTTCTATAGCAGCAATCAGGCTGTCAAGAGTAGTGAACAATTAATGGTGGAAAACGCTGCTACTGTGAATACTTATAGATTACTTTTGCACCGCTTTGTTTCAGCGGCAGCCATTTTGAGTGTAACCTAATGCGCAGTGTTAACAAGATGACAGGAATGCCTCTCTGACACATGTCACCTAAGGGCTATATGTAGCAAAAATCACGGTTTTGCAACAAACACTGTCCCCTCGCCGCAAATCCGCACAACTGTCAAACTGGAGTCTCAGGCATTTCAGCAAACTGCCAAATTCTGCATTTGTTTTGATCTTCCTTTCCTCGGGACATGGAACACACTTCTCTTTCCCTGCAATCACATACTGAGGAAAACAGTAGGCAAGCCACAGGCAGTCATGTGAAACAAATGCCATACGAGTGTCTGTACAGAAAAAGTGGTGTCCTGAAGCCCTGCCCCGCAAACCTGAGCAGATGGTGTGAGTGAGTCAGGCAGGTTGGAGGGCAGCCCGATGGTGGGGGGTGGCCCCCCTCACCCTCTCCCGTTAGCTGGGTTAGTGCACCAGGGGGACAGGGACATTCCCAGGGGGGTGTTGGCAGGTCTGCTCACCAGATGACATCTCATCCCAGTATTGATCTTTTTATAGTTGTTCCTGTGGCACTGCTTACTCAGGGGAATTGGGCCTTGCCCTGTCAACCCGTGCCTGAGTTTGCAGTGATATGGGGTTGGGGGATGGAGTGGTAGAGAAAGGAGGGACACGGGGACTATGGTAGCAGACGGACAACCGGCAATCGCTGGTCATGACTGATGTGTCCAGCAGGGACTCTGGGGTGAACAGTGTCGCTACACAGCTGTTCCCGCCTACTATATCCTTCACTTGTGACCCTGTTTGTCCCAGTGGAACATCTGGAGAGCTGGCACCGATCTGGTCCCGTGTGGCCTTGATGCAGCCAGATGGCCTAGCTTTGAATGGCTTGGACCAGTCTGGAATGGCTTGGCCTTGAGCTGGACTAGGATGGGCTGGGTGTCATCATCAAAGAGACCCTCGCTGTGATCAGGATAGCCCTCTAAGGCATGGTCTGTTGACACATGCCATGTCAAGAACACAATGCAGAAGCCCTAAAGGACAGCACCACATTCTTCGGCTCTCAAATGCTTTGAGTTAAAAAGCATTCACTTGAAAACGTTTTGTTTAACCACTTTATTCCAAATACACACCTGGCTACCTGCAAATGGGCCCAACGACCGCATGAATGAGACGAGGGCCCTAGAGAAGGTTCTCATTCGGCCTCCAACTAAAACCCTCAGCAAACTTATGCTGTGAATGCAAATGAGTGCGTTACATAAATTACCTGCTCACCATGCCAGTATATACAACAGCCAGGGAAATAGAACCTGTATGCAAAAAAGCCTTTTCAGATTAAATACAAGGGTATGCAAATTCTCTCTATGACAAGGGGGGTCGGGGCTAAGAGAAGCTTTAGGCCACTGGGTATTCTCATATAGTAGGCAAACACTGCGGTTCACTCCCTTCATGGCTTTGCAAAGGCATAAACAGTCAAGGCACTGATAAAATAAGGACATGAACAGACAGATATTTAAATGAAGCTGCATATCGGCTGAAAGACGTTGGAGGATGCAGAAGGTATGTGAGAACGCACGCTGACTTGATCCGCCTCCCGCTGGCTCTGGTTGACAGAATATTCTGCTGCTCTTGACGGTTGAGCTCACAATGATTTGGTTTTTGTTCCTCTCTAGACAAGCAATCTGCACAGAGCCACGGCTTAGCTCACGAGTGAGTGACTGTGGAAGATGGCTGTAACAGATACTGGCAGAAGGCAGGAAACCGCAGTCTTGCCAATCAACACTTCATTGCTGTGAGGTATTCTGCCATTAAAACATTTGAACAAAATTATTTTGCATGAGAGGAACAGAAGGGCTGAGCAGTGTTGAATCATTGTGCTAATAATAAAATCATAGGAGAAATTTGCAATGGCTTGCTTTCCCTCACACTATTTAATCTGCCTCGAGCATCTCCAAGCTGGTAACGAGGGGAGCCAAGGCGACGTTTTTGCAAATCACTCAGAGATGTTAATGGGGGAGTGGACGAGGAAAAAAACTGGCCAAGATAGCTAAAGAGTGAGGACAGCTGGCATGTTTCAATTATTTCTCTCTGTCTCTTTGCCGCAGCTGACAAAAGGAGTGGATGGCAGCAGAATGGGGATGGGTGTTAAGCTGTAACACGTTTACAGTCAAAGCCCAGGCATAAATTGAGAACCTAATGTTCATTTCAGAGAGCTGGCAGCTCAAGCTGCGGGATGAATCAGTTTTTCCTGTGCATATTGGATCCCAATTCAAACACCAGCCATATGGTGCAGGACACATATGCACAAATTCACTTCTCATGGCACCCATGCCAGCGCTGTGAATGGGAGGAAAATGACGTAGAGCACATCTTTAAATTGGAAAGGAGAGAGAGAGAGAGAGAGAGAGAGAGAGAGAGAGAGCGAGAGAGAATGACAGAGCTCTAAATGTTGACTGTGTCATATAAGGTCCTGTGGTCCTCTAAAAGCAATGTAAACCATCATTAACCCCTGGCTTTAACGTGCTGCAGAAAGGCAAGATGCCTCCACACTCACAATACACTGTTCTTATCTCTGAATCTCCATCAGGGCTCATCCCCCTGCAGAGCGGGTTCTAACAGAGCTCATGTGCTCTGCGACTGCCATCAGACTCAGCCTCTCAAGAACACAGCTGGGTCATCTAAGGTCAGTGCCACTGGGCTCTCCTAAATAAAAGGGTGGACATCTTGGATCTTTGGACAGAAAAGCTCAAGTCTAATGGCTCCTCTGACACGGCCCACCCTGCCAGTCAGGAATTTGACCCCTTTCACTGTCACTGACCCGTCACCGACCCCGGTGACCATTCTTACCCTGAGGCCGCTGGGGACAGACAACCAACAGGAGGGGAGAACTGAACTTTAGGAATTCATTTCATGTTGAAAAGAAGGGGAGCCTTCAGGAGTTATTTGTGAAAGGCTGCAAGCACTCGCCTTATCATTTCATTAATTAGCATGACACGCCTGCCTGATGGACTTGAACGCCGCAGCGGCAGCTGTCTCAATTGATTACGACAGTGGACGTGGTGCTGCAATTATCGAGGTGACTGGAGACAACGCCTGCCACTTCTAATAAAAGACTTAACTCCTGCTTCCCACATCACAGCACAGCAGTGGGAGGACAGTGGCAGCCTTCCCTGCATCTCCCATACCTTTAAGACCTTTTCAGAGTCTCTCCATGGGCTGCTGTGGATCGCAGTGTGGGCTGTAGTTCTGGAGCAGCGTGTCAGCTTTACTTAAGCTTGCATAACGCCTGAACATTATCACTTTGGAGCCCCACAGGAAAGCATGCTCTATTAGCCCACCAACTGGCTCGGAATCCACGGAGAATGGAAGGAAAGGAGGTAGGAAAGAAAGAGAGAGAGAGAGAAAGAATGAGATGTAAGAGACACAAAGCTTTTGCCAGGAAGCACCAAGTTCAAGCAGAAATGAAGGGAGTAAC
Organism: Anarhichas minor; assembly: GCF_050575085.1. Lineage (NCBI taxonomy): Eukaryota > Metazoa > Chordata > Actinopteri > Perciformes > Anarhichadidae > Anarhichas > Anarhichas minor. The sequence continues at coordinate 5,351,209 of NW_027466476.1, read as the reverse complement.
TGCTAAGCAATGTAAACAGAAGCAATGCTTTCCATCCTCATTTCATGTATGAACATGCATGGGGCCCACATGCCTCTAAGTGGATATAATATTATCTTTCAGTGCCGCACTGATTACTTCTCAATGGAAGGGAAATGGCTGGGTGAGAATCCTTCAACAAATCCTAAGTGGCATGACAGTGGGCTGAAAGAGCCTGCATGTTGTTCTTTTCCTCCTCCTCCATCTCCATTTTCACTCCCCGCTCAGAAAGCAAGGCAACAATTGGAAGTTGACAGCTCTTAACCATTCGCCATACCTCATTCCCTGTTGTGACATCTGCAGCCGTTGCAATTTAATGCCATGAAAGTGGTAGAACAAACATCTTTGCCGACAGATCATATTTCCTCAAGTGTTTTGCAGATGCAGGGTATTGTCGGTATAAGTATTACAAACTGTGGTTTAGGCTAAGACGTTGCCTGAGCTACTCACCTGCTTCATGCAAATACAGCAGCCATTTTCATGATATCAAATAATATCCTCTGACAGCCAAGAATGCTGAGGCAGCTGTCTTTTCAGAGTGGTATTCTATAGGTGGCAACGGATAAAAACAAATATCTCTTTATGAACAACTGCCAGAGAACTAGACCGTCAATCAACCACAACACCTTTTCTTCTTGTCATGTTTACATGTTGAAGCATCCTGCTATTACAGGCCCGGGCTGCTGATCAGGGCTCAGGGTCCTCAGTCATTCAAAAGAATACATTGTGCATCCCAGCATGCATTGCATTGGGCCATACAAATAATGTGCCCACAGACACACACGTATGTCTATGTATGTATATATAAAATTATTTTAAAAATAGTGGAAAATGCCCATCATAATTTCACAGAGCCCAGGCTGACATATTTTAGTACACAAACCACAAAGATATTCTTTTTGCAACTTCTCACATTTGTGAAGCTAGAACCAGCAAATGTTTTCAGATCTTTAGCTGATAAATGACTTTCTATTGATTTATCAATCAAATCAAATGATTTACCAACTCATCATTTTATTGATATTCACTTTAAATGCATACATCTCAAAAACATTGTTTGACTACCAAAACTATGTATAAAACTACAACTAAAACTACTGAAATATTTAGAATTGACTATTTTATATACTGAGTATCTCTAAATGATCTCGAGTGTCGGTAAAAGTTACCCCACAGGAAGGGTGAATGCAAAAGGGTAAGTTCTTAGTGGACTATTTGTCCAAAGATAGCACCCCAGTGTGCATTAAAGTGCTTGGGATTAGGTTTCACATATCTGCGGGCCCTCGGGGAAACACACTGTCCGGTATAGACACACTGATGTAATGAATGCCTCTTCTATAGGAGGATCCTGCTGCTGAGCTGCTCCTGGGGTGCTGTTGGGTAATTAGGCTTACAGATGGAGACCCAGCAGCTGTTGAAGACTAGACTAGAGCTGCCATTTTGCCCTGCTAATGGCTACACGCCAAAAGACCTGCGTTTCTGATGAGCTACAAGCCTTTTTTTATGCAACAATCCGAGCTTGCTATGCTAAAGTAGACTTCTTGCGGTCTGAGTTGTTTTTTTACATGTCACGGCTGATGACACAATTCCAGAACCGAGGTGGAGATGTTTGAAATATCTCTCATACAGAGCTTAGTTAGACAAAAACACAGACACACACTCTCTCTCTCTCTCTCTCTCTCTCACACACACACACACACACACAAAATGCCTCCTCAAAATCTCTCGCCTCTCTCCCCCAACCACCATGTTCTGCACCATCGCAGGAAAAGAGTGACAATTGGAGGGTGTATCGGGTTTCTCCAACATTTGCTGTCCTTCCTTACACCCCATTCATCATTCTTGATTAGAGCGAGAGAGCACGTCAGAGAAAGAGGGATAAAGTGACCCAGAGTGGGGGAGAAAGCGGTTAGTTAATAAGGCAGGGGAGATGGAAGAAGGAGCAGAGGGCGGGGAGTTGTGTCAGGTAAACTAATAGAGACGAGGCCTGGATTCTGACCTGCGGGGCTGCTGCTAACCTAAACCCACCGTCTCTAAGCCCTAGCCACACATACACAAAGAGGTAGGAGACTCTGGGTCTGGCCTCCTCGAGCCGTAGTGGACAGGGAACATTAACAACAGTCTGCACGTTTTCAGGGGCTGCTATGAGCTGCCTGAATTTCACTGTGGCGTTCCAAGTGCGGCCAGTGAAGAATTGATTTGTTTGGTGTGTGGAGGTGCCGTGTCAGTTTGGGGGAAATGTGTGAATGTGAGTATGTCCGTGAGGAGAGGGGGCTGCATTGTGAAACAGGAGCGAAATTGGACTCAGCAACGAGCCAAATCGCTTGCGAGATGAAACAGACTACACCAGGAAAAAACAAACAAAAAAAAAAACAAGACACCACAAGGCCCCAGCAAAGTGTCGAGCAAGGCAGGCTGGCTCAAAACAAACACACTTTTCTTTCTGCTTGACATATTTCAGACTGCCGATGACAAAACAACACTGAAAGAGTTAGAGGAATCAAAATCAAACTGCCAAGTGTGTCTGACTGTTTCATGAATCCGTGTCGAAGCGGAGGCTCCACACCACATCAAACCCTGTAAATTCTCCTGAAAGCCTCCTCTCTCTCCCTTTAGTGGCCAGCGCGAGGATTATTGTGTGCAGCTAAAGGTAAGTGCTGGGAGTGTCACACTTGAGAGTGTGTTTTAAGCACCATAAAGTATCAAGACCCAGATGGCTCATCCTGCCTGAAATACATGTCCACTCTACCTTGGCTCCAGTGGCACCTGCTACCCGGATTAGTTTAGTGCTACGCCAACCCAGCACACTAATACAGTGTGCCGCAGCTGATAAGGAGCCCAGGGCACATCAGCACTTGCCCTGCACTTAACAGTTGATGAGTCAATACCTGTATCATTAGTGATAGCGATAGCCGTATATAGATATTTTCCATAAACACAGGGAACCATGATTTTGATGTAATTTGTCAGTGTTGGGCTTCAACAGATGTGGTCTTTTGAAGATATCAGGGCTGATAGTTTTGGACTGAACTGGAAGATGACTTGTTTTGGTTATGCTACTCAATAAGTTTAAATATCACATCCTGTTGACAACAAAACTAAATATTTCACAAACAAAAAAAGCTTGGACATATTTTGGAACACTGAAACCACGGACCCCATTCCTTGCAGCAATAATGATTGATACATAACCAAAATGCCTAGGTTTATGGGCTTCTTATAAACAAAGAGCACAGTCCTGATAAGTGCTACAATATATTTATAATTAATCAAACTGTATTTCAAAAGAGGTGGAAAACACAACTTTTAACAAAAAGGCAATATATCAGGGCTACCCTGGCCAATACTCCCAATATTGCTCTTTATACACCTCTCCATAGGTCATGTGACATTGGAGCAATTTCTCTCGTTCCATCCCAAAGCAAACAGCAGTGCATTTCCAATCCTGCTGCTCACCCCTCGACACAGCAGCACTAACCCAACAGCCAGGGAGGTTGGAGCCCATGCTCTGCTGAGTGGGGTTTTACAGCCAGTCAGAGGCCATCAGGGGCCCCGCCGCCAGGGCCCAGCGCAGGGAATTCACCGGTAGCCAAAAACAACAGCCAAACAGATGACCGCTTGAATATTGGAGGGGACCACACTGCGCACACTCTTTTTTTTTTTTAAACCTTCCCTGAAATGGCCAAAAACGCAGCCCCCTGTGTCGCAGCGAATTACCAGTGTGTTAACAAACACTGGGACCATTAATGGCACTTATACCATTGCAGTGATATGCAGAACAAAACACAATCCCTTTCTCAGCAGTGCGTGTGTAGAATTCAAGGCTCTATCACAAACCTCTCCAAACCCAGCTCTCTGTCAAACATACTGTACGAGTCCAAGCCTGCAATATTGCTTTTAGACAGAGTGGCTATGATAAGACACTGACAGAAACATGGATGCTAATATACTGCCGCTGGAAAGGCATGTAGCTCAGAAATACTGAACAAATAGTACATGGACCACCTATGTGGAAATACTTGGAAAATACTTTATATGTCAGGTTGATTCTCAGGTTCTGTTTGATTTAGGATCTTCTTTCCTGGGTTCATCTCCCTTTTCTCCAGAATCCCCCTCCGACACGTTCTTCTAATACATGGACGTCGTTGTCCGTCACGGAATCTGAAGCGTTTTCCATCCGTTCTGGTCCTGGCGATGGTTTTCCCATCTTTACAAGCCTGTGTAGCGCTTCCCAAAATGTCCAATCCATTACAAGCATGTTTGTAATATCCATCGAGGCTGACAACTGTCCCCTTGCCAGCGATTGTACATTATCCAAGCGTCGTATTTGGCCACAATCGCCTACCATCTGGCTTTGTCAATGAGCGTTACAGCCTCATCTGCAAACAACATTGGCTCTGTACCGCTCAACACAGATGAGCTTAAAACGCACATAGCGGGGAACTGGGATCTTCAAACAAATGCAGGGTGGGGGAAAACCCGCTGTCGCTGGCAGAAAGACTGGAGCTTGGAATAAAGGATTAAAAACAAGAAAACCTTTAAGTGATCACAGGCGACACGCTTTACATTTCAGGCCTGACAGTAGTGATAAGACGCTGGTCATGTATTATTCCAAGTAAACAATAAGAATGCCTTCCACACTGCAGCTGGCTGCAGTGGAGGAGGAGAGGGAGGAGGATTAAGATTAGACAGAAGATGTGATGAGAGCTACTGCTCTCTAAAGTTACCCTTTCTAAATTCTTCCCTTTATCCTCTCTAAAGGAAAAAACAAAACAGAGAGCCTGCATCCATTTTAGCCAATGGTGCTTCCCTGCTAAGATGGGAGTCAACCTGTGTTTTACAAGTTGGTCAGCTAACTGCGGGGGCTGCAGCTTATTTGCCAAAGAGCTTTTCCTTAGTCAGGGAGCCTCTGATTTCCTCACTCACTGCTGAAGCATCAGCTCCTTTCACACAGCTAAGACCTTGGTTTATAGTGAAGCAGTTGGTGAACTAGACCACAGTAACTGCTAAGAGGGGTTGGTTTCAGCACGCAGCTTTGCCGTCAATGGGATTTATTTGATTTAACAGTAATTTATTGTGAAATGTTTTTTTTTTTTTCTGCGATGCTTTGCCCACTGAGCATAGCCAAACAACTCATATCTTCACCTTTTGCCTCAATGACAGGGATCCTGTAACCTGATTTCTACATTGAGAATTCCTCATGGCGGCTGGGTGCTGGCAGTTGATGGCTGGACAAATAAAAATGTCAACTGAGGTGCGAGTGTTACCTCTGGGTCAAAGCCACAGTATAAATTCACATGTGCTTTTTTTCTATCATGGTGTACAACGCTGCTGATGGTGTGGCAGGTGAGGGGAATGGTGTGCGTGGAAAGGCCAGGATGGCAGTAAGCTGGCACTCTATCATTTAACCTGAACTGAAGAGACAGCGCTGAAAAGCCTCAAGGGATCATTGGCCTCTGTTGTGTATAGGAGATGGCTTTGAGGCAGCACAGTGCTGCTCAGTATTGAAGTGATTCGATATATATTCACTTTGACTTGATCGTATATACTGTGAAGCTCTCTGTATATACCAACCTGTTCTTAACAGTTAAGTGGGAAGCACAGCTCAGAGATGTCACACCCCAGGCACTATACACTGAAGCTATATAGTGAAAGTGCAGCAGCCAAAATGCTGGTCATGCCCCTGACAACTTATCCTAAAACTCCCCTATGGCCTGTAGTGATTCTGTAATTGCTCCCTCTCCACAGCTAAAGCTGAATCCATATTCAGTCAATGGACACAGAGTCACACAATGGAGCCTAATCACGTAGCCTTCAATGTGACTCCCATTTTCTGTCACAATAGCTGATCCCCACCCACGGGCTCGCTGACACAGATGACAGGCCCCGATAGGACTGACTGACAGGTGTCAAGCGTCCTGACATGTAATGGCTAACACAGACAAGAAATACATTGACTATCGAGCAGAGTTTCTGTTTCATGATTGAAGCTCAATCAGCAGTGACCCAATACTCTAAACAGGGGCTAAGTTAATATTTCATGCACACTGGGCTCTCCGCACAGAGCAGTTGCTTTTCTAATGGATATAATAGTGCTCTACAGGGGCCAATGAGTGCACCCAGGGATAGCATGACATATCAGCACTGATTTTACAAGCCAGCTAATTGCCTGCATAGAAAATCAGGAGTGTCTTTGAAAACAAGCGGCTTGTAAGAGCCGGTGCAGTTTGACATCACATCCTGAATCATATAAAACCAAACAATTCCCTTCAGTCAGCCTTTCAAGGTGCCAGGCCATAGAGGGATTGTGGGTAATGTGGCTTGCTCCCTCTGACGGCCTGCCACTCTGAGCTACATAAATAGTACATGACGTTGTAATCGTAATTTAAAAAGCTATAAATATTGAAGAATTAAAATAATTTATGGAACACCGCAGTGTAAATGGATGTGTGTGAGTGTATGTGTGTGTGGGAGTGTTTTGTCTCCTTTCACTCCTCTCTCGCAGTGTATGCTGAAACGATGGGCAGCGGCGGTGCAAGCTGGGAATTCTGTAATTGCTTTTTCTGTCCCTGAAGCAGGCCTTCCTGCTTTAAATCAAAAAAGGCAATCTCTGTCAGTAATGGCTCAATTAATAATTAAACACGTGTCGTATCTCCGCCAAGCTCCCCCTATTTATTTTCATCTTTCCGACAGGGATGGCTGCACAAACAGCATTAGCACTATCAATAAAGGGAGCATTAATATCAGCCCCTTTCTCCAAAAACAAATCACCCAGCTCATAAACTGTCCTATGTCTGTGAGAAGTAATAACCCAGAGATTAATAAAGAAACAAGCCATATTCTTTGGTTTTCTCCAATTTCTCACGAGCATTTTCTCTCCCTGAACTGAGTGTTAGCTAACCCATCTGCTCTCTGTATTCTGCTTGGAGTTTGTACCATTTTAATATTTAAATCAAATCAGGGGAACACACAAGCTGCTGTTCAAGCTCAGTAACAAGTGAGATGGTGTTATAGGCAAGAGGGATGGTTTATTTGATGCATAAAACTACCAACCTCCAGCTCTCTTTAGTAACATATGAGCCCAAACCTCAAAAGCTTGAATATAAGTGTCAATAAAGGAACATCGGTCTTCTTGATAAAGAAAGCATGTCCTGCAAGCTGCCTGGACTTTGGCAAACAAAATCATAGTAGGTACAGGAGGTGAGCTTCACCAGGCTTCGATTCCACAGCAGTGATGCCTACTTTTAATAAGAGCGTTTGCTAATCTGGCTGTGGGAAACCCTTGCAGCCCTTGTGTTTTTCCAACAACATGTCTGCACTCCAGTCATCCAGCCTGCCTGCTAGCCAGCCAGCCAGCCAGCCCGCCAGCCACACACTCCATCTACCTCCACTCAATCCTGATTCAACGGCGGCGAAAAGCTGATTAGTTGGTCAGAGGGTCAACCTCCATTCATTATTTAATGGGTGAGAGGCTGCACACAGTCAGGCCGGCTGCCGAGGTTAGTGATACATTACACCGACCTGTCCAGAGGAGAGCTGCCCAGTCGAATACAAACATGCTCTCTCATCTACTTCACTATGGCTGAGATGACCTCAATCCCCTCTGCCCCTGACCTTGCCGTTCCTTTTCAAATCACCATCCTTCCTCCCTTCTCTGGCATTCGGAATCCAGCAGGTGGGACTGTGTTTCATTTCCCCGTAAGCTTGCACTGCTGGAGCAGGCTCGTAGCTATGGCTGGCCCAGGTAACCAAGAGGAGGAGGAGGAGGCCATTGCTATTTTATTGACATGCAGCAAACAGCAGTGGTGGAACAAAGGCCACTCAGCACCTATTGAGAGAGCAGGCCTGCAGACACGGTGGTTGATTAGCGATTCGACACGGGGACCCTGGACTGTGTAGCACATAATGAGAGCTTAGGGAGCAAGCCATGAGCCGATGGGGGAGGGAGGTACGACAGAGGTGGGCTCGGGATAGGAGAGGGGAGAGGCGGGCTTCAACCATAAGGAATTGATTTCCTACAATAGAAGATTGATATACGAGTAAAAGGGCTCCAAAGAAAAAAAAAAAACAAGGGTATGGGCAGATCCTAAATCCTTAAGCTACAGCATTGGTAATGTGTTTATATATAAACAGTTATAGGATAAGCCCTAAATCCACTGCCAAGCTAAATGGTTTATGCATCTTTTTTGTTTGTTTACTTCTGTGTCAATTAGGCAAATTGGTCCAACATCCCTGACGAGCAAGAGATCTAAAGTGAGTGGATTTTGCATTCATGTCCAAAAGCTTCTATCTCCCTGAACACCACACTAACCTCGTCTTCACCTTTCATGTGGCCTCAGAGAGATGTTAACACAGTCAGATGTGCATGATGGCAGTTGTGTGTGTGTGTGTGCTCCCCCCCCCCCCCCCCCTCTTCTTCGTCTGCACGCTCTCTCCTTCCTTTGTTCCACTGGTCTAATCCAGTATGTGTGGGCCGGTAAGTTTAATGGAAACAATTTATTAAGTCCGGCTTAAAATGCCATCTGCAGCTAAGCCTCCCAAAGCCGCTAAGCTCCTGGTTTCGCCCCGGAGCTTGCTGTGTTCACGCTTACTGTAATGCTCTGTTTAAAATGAGCACAACGGGTCAAAATTAATCAGGATTACAAGGGCACAAATCCACTTCAGAAATGGGTTTTCTACCAATCTTGCTCCTGCTATCCCAAGATGCCCCAGGTTTGTCTGATGGACCGCACACCACACAGGTTTACCCATGCACCATAGCAGGTAGCACCTAGCCAGGACAGCAGGACCTCAAAGAGTACAAGGCGGCAGGAAACCCACAGATACAACATTCAACATGGTCACTGAAGATTCCAAAGTGTTCTTCTCAGATATTTCTAGCTGCTGACAGCTAGGCGATAACTCCCCACCACTTCCATAGGCACAGCATTGTGAGATGTTATAAGAAGGCCTATCAGTGAAGTGTTTATCTGTGCTCTGTGGAGGTGCCCTGTACATGCTCAGCAGCTACATTTAGCTTCTCATTCGCCTTCAAGCAAGGGAAAACAGTAAACTCTGAGCTGCAATTCAATAAGAGTATAGCCCTGAGTGGAGCACAAGTTTTCATTGCGCTTTTACTTAAACATACCATCCTCCAGGAAATCAATAATTTGCAGGAGGTTTAAGACTGGAAATAAACAAACAACCCCTGTTAGATAATGCTTGCCCTTTGCTGTACCTTCCTACCTATAAATCACCAACACAGACAGACATTCAGCAGAACGTGTCCTAGCTCTGCACAGTGTGTGCTGTGTTATTACAGATACCATGAGCTTGTTTTATCTGTACTGACGTAGAGACGACGAAACGCAAATATGAGAGAAAGAAGGCAACGGTGTCTGGGTTTTGCCCAAAAGCATGTTCTGTGTGCATAATTACAGCGCTCTGCCGTCGCTGATTACTATGTTGGTCTTTCCTCTCCTCTATTAACCCTGAACCGTTTCATTAACATGACAGACTGTGGGCCTGTGTGCAATTTGGACTTAACCTCAACTGCTTGTACCCGTAACTGCTCACAAAAATAAAGTTCAGAGAGGAGCACAATGTTGAAAGGCAAGGAAGAGTTAAATGAAATAACACTCATTACCTAGAGAAATGTACAAGCCAAACATCATCACAGCATTATATATTTATGTGTGCCATGATTTGTGTGTGTGTGTGTGCATCTGTGAGTGTCTCCAAGCCAACAGCTCGACAGGCCTGGTGATCAGAGGAAAGCTGGCTTTTCATTGGTCCCACAGGACCGTGAGCGAGACCGGTAATGGGACACATACGCCGCATTCTAAACCAGAGGAAAACAGCCTGTGGGCTGCTTTGTAGTACACACACACACACACACTACACACACACACAGACAGAAAAAACAGTTTAGGCCAAAAACAAACACTGTCCTAGAATCCATTACAGCTCAAAACAACATTGGAATGGAAGAAAAGAGCCGGCTGGGGGCAGCTTTGCCATTGTAGCTTGATAACATCGTCACCAAATCACTTCATCAAACTGTTTATTTCTTTTCTGCCTCACCCTTTCTAACCCCTAATTCTAATCTAGTGCCCTTCTTCCACATTACCCAAAAAGGATCTGGTTGATCTGTGTGACAATCAGGAGAGACTCCTGAGAGACTGATTGGATTGTCTGGGTGTAATTCCAGAGTCCTAATCCTCAGCCTCGTGTGCACATTAGCACGATCCACAGAGCCCTCCGTTTGCCAGCTGACATGGATGGGGTGTTTCAGCGTGTGTAAAAGACAATGGCTGTGTATGTGACTGTACTAGCGGTTCTTCACAGCAGAGTTTACATGCAGCCATGTTCTGTACAGGCATGCAGGAAAAATAAGTCAACATCCTGACAGCTGACAGCAGCAGTAGTCCAGCAGCCTGGTGGAGAATAGATGGTTTTGGACGCGGCCTAGTTGTTTTCTAAACCATGCAAGTCTGGAAGTCATTGTCATTGTGAACGCTGGGTTTCACGAGGCCGACGCTGGTCACAGGTCATCTACATCACACTGCCGACAGGCCTGGTTTCTCTCCTCCTTGTCAGCCGTGCTTTTCCACTTAGCAGTCTAAACTATTGTGCTAAACCCAGCAACACCATCATATGTTATTTAGAGGGAACGTAGCTTTCTCCGTGGATGTTCTGATGTAGAGGTAAATAAAATGGAGGTAAACACAGACCTCTAATTTGTTGTTACCAAAAGGCAGGAGGTAGATTTATGCTCTTCCTTTTGCAGGTAACAATTACCTTTTTTCCTGTGCTAATAATATATAATCTATCCATAATTCGCTTAGAAATTGTCAACATTTTTGACAAATATTAGTAGCAGTAAGCAAGAGTAAAATATGTCTCCGTGACATCCCAGTTTACATGAACTATGTGTGTATTATGATGAAATTTGAGGCAAGCTGATCTATTTGTCGAGTCTGTCCAGCAGAAATCCCCCCTCCCTCCCAAACCCTCCTCATATAGCCTCAGCTTACACTGTTGTGCACTTCCACCTCCTTCACCCTCTGCCTGTGTTAATGGCCCTGCTTCCTGGTTCCTGCCCTGGGGGGACGTGGTCTGCATGCTGCTATCTGTCACTACATGGCTGATCGCGCCTCCCTGCATCCACAACTTGACACCTTTCCCCCTGCTCTGACCTGGCTAGCATCATTGCGTTTAGAGAATATACAGGTGCAGACATTCTATGGCCACATGGTATACACCAACACATGTATGTGGTTGGACGCACATGGATACGCGAACGCACAAAATCATGTGAGATCATGCATGAACATAGAAATGCTAAATCTTTATAATCCATATATGTGCATATGTTAACGCACAACAGTTTGTGTTGTCTGGGGCACTGACAAAGCTCTTTCTCTCTCTTTCCTTTGGCATCTATTATGGTCCAGGCCTGCTGTCAGAGAGCTTGTATTGCCTGAGGGAAGTTCCCATTTGTGGGAGCATGTGGCAGGGAGGCTCTAAATCCCCTCTAATGAACCAATATGTAGGAGGGCTAAGCCTTTGGCGGGGTTGTCCAGCAAACGCCACTCTGCGCTCAGGCAAAAATGTATGCATATGTAGTCACCAGACCTTGTTTATGTCTGCTGACATTTAAATTTGAATGGGAGCTGCAGGATTAGAGTGGAGGAGATTTGGACCCATTCGCCAAAAACCCATTTGTTGTTATGAGTATGAATGAGGCAGAACAGGGTAGACCGAAAGGAGGATAGAGAAAACAGAGCTGGCCCTTACCTTTGGGTGTGGTGGGGGAAAAGAGCTTCTCCGATCCTACATCAGACACCTGGAAAAACAAGAAGGGAGACTTTGAGTGGATTTGTCTGATGAGCTGACTCTGTGGGAAAATGTTGTCAATCCCATTTAAAAAAAACCCTGACTCATATAATTATCCTCATTATTCATCAAAGGCAATGCAAGCACTGACATGCATTTTGTCTGTCTGGTAAAAGGCTAATTCAGCCACAAATGTGGCCACTAGTGCCTGGAGGAAAAGTCCAGCTGCCACTACTGCATTACACAGTCAATCCAAATACTCCAATCAGCCAACGAGAAGAGCTCCCTCTCCACCTGATGGTCCCTGTCTGGCTTTTTTTCCTGTCAAGGCAACATTAGGTGGCACTGTTGTGCCACCTGAAAATCCTCAAAAGAAATGCTGTCAAGGACGGAGGAAGTCAGTAAACTGGCTATGCAGCATCAGAGCACAAAGGCTCCTGCATACACGCTGCCGCTCAGAAATCACATTTTGTTCTGCGATATCTTTGAATGGAATAACCAACCTCATGAATACAATGTAACTATACTCTAAAAGCAAAATCCTTATTTCACAAATGTAGTATTAAAGACAATATTGGCCCATACTGGAAGTAAACAGATGATAGGTAAACAACATGATCCTTTGTTGGGTCAAAAACAGTTGTTACTCTTTTGGGTGACGTGACCGACGCTGAGCACTGGAAACCTGGTATTAAAAATGTTTGTTGAGTCAACTTGAGGGAGAAAAGCGTGTCACTATGAAGTGATCGTGGAGCCTTCTAGACTCAACACTGCAAGGTATTTTCCTCTCTGCTTTAGATGGATATGTAGAATCTGGCACGCACCACCTAAATCAAAACACATCATACATTTTACACATGTTCACTGGCCAGATGGGAAATGTTTAAACACTATGACCAAAAAGCAGTAAATCCACACAAAACCTGGTATTGTGCAAAATACCGTAGTGAAAAATCTACGTGCTTGGAAGATAATATTAACAAAGAAAACCCGCTTCAGCCTGTAATATCAGCCCAGAGAGAGGTTTTGTTTAAAGCCAAGATGTCCCTTTGCGTTGCTTGCCTCTCATCTGGGTTCTGCACACTTAGAATATGCTGCAAGAGCTGAACATATGTTCTGCCCAAAGGGCCCGAGTGTCCTTAACTGCCATGCTTGTGTTTTATGCGGCACAAAAGGAGCATATGTAAAGAATGAACAGTGAATCAGAGTGAGTGCAAGAGCGACAGAGACAAAAAGAGAAAGCAAATCATCTTGTAAACACAGATGGCTGTCCTTGGCATCCGTTTTAGTTCTTCACAAGTGTTTTGAGGACGTCCTCTTCTTTCCAAGACCTCCCAATTTCTTCCTCACTGCCACTGTGTTACTGTTCTCCACCGTGTTCGTCTGTCTGACTCTCTCAACGATTCGCGGGATTCACCAAGCAGACATATAAAATACAGATAAAAGCAATAATGGAAGACAACAAAGCAGGCTGCAACAGTTGCAACTTCAAAAAACATGACAAATGCCCTAAAATGATCTGTTGATGGACATATTGGCCACAACACATGAGGTAAATACATCATGGTGACAAATAAAATTACCACGTCTGTAAATCTTCTGATAATATATTTGTTCTCAGAGTCAGATCATTTAAATTTGAATCATGCAAACATTACGTTTGATATTAATAGACTCTTTAAAAGTGCCGTGTTTAGCAATGAACCTCACTCTTTACTAAAGCGGTTGCTCCCATGTTAGTTATGAGATGAATAAACTACAGTATATATTGTAAGTTTTGTCAACCACTTTGTTTAAGGAAGTTCAATTGCTTGATGCAAATGTCAGAAGAGGTCAATAACACCTCTTTAGTAAGTGTAACATTTAATGGAGAGCAAATACTCAGCTGACAGGAGATGTTTCCTGTTTCCTCTTACAGTAGACGAGGCGGAAGACTACAGAGGAAAGAAAGAGTGTTGTTGCATTGCCCTCTTTCAGTCTCCCAGAACCAGGCGCCAGGCTACAACACAGGCTCTTTGTTAGCTTTGGACGACATTAAACGCTCCAGTACCAAGCCTCAGCCTTGAATCATGGCCCCGGAGGCCCTGGAAGAAAAATAGGGGCTCAGAATGAAATGAAGCTTGTCAAATGGACACGGGAGCTGGCTCAGGGACTTGCTTAGTGTGGCACGGGGTCACAAAAGCAAAAAAGACAGGCTAGGTCATGCCATGACTCAGTACAACAGTTAAAACAATTGTTATGACCTGAGTGGTTATCCAGAGAGCAATGCAGACATAACGTTCCTGAGAAAGAGAACAGAAAATGCTGTGTTTACCAAGTGCCAAGACGACCTACTTCTCCTTATTCCTATTCTGGCTATTTTGAGTGTGCAGTGAGCAGTTTTATTTTCCAAACATATTCCAAGTAACATCAACAACCAATATTTAGGTTTTAAAGCTGTGTTTTGCACCTGCCAAGTCTGTCGTATAATCCACAATTACAAGGCCGGCTTACAAAAGCACTTCTTAAAAAGGCATGTCAAAGCAGAGCCCTGATTTGGCTAGCTGTTGTTTTTGTAGAACTTTCTGGGATTCGCTGGTCAAGTTGACATTTTTTCACGGGGCTGTGCTGCTGGCAGTCTGAGCTGCCTGCGGTTGCGGTGTGCAGAGGTTGTGTATAACAAATTCTTCACACTCTCTTTGTTGAGGCAACCCCGACTGCCATAAAAAACAGACGGGGAAAGACGAGACAGAGGAAAAATATATAAAAAGAAAAAGAGACAGACAAAGAAAAAAGAGAGGAGCAAAGGCCAGGTTTTCCAAAGGAAACAGGGAAATTTAAACATAAAAAAAATAATGGGGTAAATTCAAGCCACATTGCCTGGGAGCCAAAAGCCCTTGGAGCGGGCCGCAGGAAGCCTGACCTTTGAGGGGGCCGTCTGCTATCTGAGCCTGGGGCTTCAGGGGCCTGGCCTCCTCTCTGGAGGGCCGTCAGCAAGCCTCAGCTTTCCTTCCCTATTCTATTCATTAGCCATGCTTTATGATTCAACTTCCTCTGAGCCACACAAGAGCTCCCTTAGGAAAGAGACTGCTGGAGAGAGGGAGAAAAAAAGGGAGTGAGACAGAGGGAGGGGGAAAAAAGCAAGGAGGAGGTCATAGGGCCCAGCCGGGGCCCAGCTCTCAGCAGCTGTGAAATCCTTCCGTTTCCTCGGCAGGCGTAAAAAGAATGAGGGGGAGAAAGAAAAAGGAGGAGGCCAGCGAGGGAGCTGGGCCAGTAAACCCACCATCAGTGGGGGAGTGCTAACTCCCTAAAGAGCCACATGCAGAACCATAATTCTCAGATTTAGCAAACGCCAAATTACAAATTACACCGCTGTTTGTTTTAAAAAGTCCCCAACTTCCCTGAACACCAATGACTTATTGGCTGCATAAATCTCTTGGTAATAGCAGAGCCGCAGAGGGAGAGCAGAGAGGCAGAAACCTTCGCTAGCAATAAGTGAGACATTTACTGCTCAGCGAAATGCATTTGCTGTCACAGCAAAAAAGCGGGGGGGGGGGGGGATGAACATTTTCCATGTACACATTGCTTTTACTTAACAACACAGCAAGCTAATTAATTCGGAAAATCTCCGACAAGCTTAATTGCACTTTTTTTTTTGTGGTAAAATGCTTCCGTGCTTAATATAAGCACAATGGGGCGACTGAGAGAGGCGATGCAGGCAGCAAGGGAGGGCGTTATAATCAACAGAATAACCTTCAGGCATACATTTATGAAAGACATTGATCAGTTAAGGCTGTGATTTCACAGAGACAGGAAGGTCAGCAATTACCCAGATTCAATTAACCTCATTTAGTAAAGACTGCTGAGAGACCAATTTCTCTCCCCAGAACCCCCCCCACCGACCGAACCCCATGCTTTATATCAAACGATCCCCAGGCCGTCCATCTACCTTTGATCTGAGAGCTCCCATTGCATGCCTTGCATTCCGTGGAGCTGAGCAAATTATTTCCAAACAGGAAGAAATCTTGGAGCCAGAGGTTAGGTATACCCAGACTAAATAAAAACCAAATTCCTAAAACGTCCCCCCCCCCCCCCCCTATCCCTGGTAGAGATATAATTTTTACACAGGCTGGCAGCGCTATCACAACAGCTGTAGCGTGAAAACAAAGAAACCTGTAAGTAGGCTTTGTTGTGGGCTCATGCCTGCAAAGACTATAATTACAATTTAGTTCTGAGTCATTTGGCGCATGCTATGTTCTTGACAGATTACTGTAGGACAAGCGGTAAAGCGGCTAATCTTAACACTTATATACCACAAACCAAATATGAGCCAACACGTTTTCAACATGACATTTCCCTCACTTGAAAAGGAAACTCTTGCAAGATTTGCAACTCTATATCAAGACTAATTTAACGGGCAGTGCAAAAGATGGTCAGTTGTACGAAACGATACATACAGGCAGATGAAAATAAACACAACAGCCATTCGTGCATAGCTAGAAGTATGTTGCCCTACTCTGTAATCATGGGTGATAGAGCATAGAAACAGACAAAACACATTGTTGTGCATGCTAAATAAGTCGGTCAAATGTCGTGGCATAGGCAAAGACAGTTGATGGGCGACTCAGTGCTGTATTAATGTGCCACAACATGGCATTAAAAGACTTATCAGGGAGCCTGAAAGAAAAGGTAACAGAAAAACAAATCCCAAGAGAGTGAGTAGGAGAAGAAGTGAAGCGGGCAAAAGGGCACATATCCTGGCATGGACCATCAGGCCGTCAATTACCCAAGCCAAGCCTGTATGTCCATGGATCCACACTCACCACACCTCCCACCTACATGCACACACACACTGTTAATTTACTTTCTTGCTTGGTATTTCATCACTGTCACCTTCCTCCTTCACTGCCCTTTCTTCCAATTTTCCATTTACTGTCACCTCAAGTCCTTGGTTCCCTTTCTTTTAGGGGTTGTACTGGTATAACTGGTATATTTTTTTGTTAAAGCAAAAATCTCACGGACCAATTCCACAATTGTTGTCTTAAGGATATACTTGAATGATTCTAACGTGATGTTCTAATTTTAAGTTAGACTATGCTTGTTTTCTGTGTATAAAAAGGTCACACAATGATCTTGAACACTGACATAAAGGAGCTTATCAGTACTGATATGGTAAAAACATCCATCAGTCAAACCCCAGCAGGGGCCTGGTTTTCTCTGTGCATGTGGGAGTAGCTCGTGGCTTTGATAAACACTTCTATCAGCACCCACTCAGGCCCCTCTCGCCCTTTCACCCCAGACGTCCGCTAATGCTACTTTACCAATAGATACAGCATTAGACGTCGCACAGTGGGTCTACGGTTTCTGAGGCTGCAACAGGAGACACCTAATTAATTACCCCCCCCCTTGCATTTGTCCTCACGCTGTTGCAAAAACGTAATGACCTCCCGAGCGGTCGTTTATTATAAGCCGCAGCAGTGCTATGCATTCCCAGGGCAGGGAACAGGCACCATTTACCTCACCTCCAATTCCCACCCGCCGCTGCCACCGCCGGCTTGTCAGAACAGGTGTGGGCCAGCAAGACTGCAAAACCCCCAGCGAGCATGATGGGATATACAGCGCGAACGGAAAAGAGAGAAGAAACCTCCCACGCAACTGTCAACCGACAGATAGTCGTCTCAACTGGAGCATCATTAAGATGATAATGAATTCCATAGTGACTGTGTAGAATGGAGTGGTCTCCCCTTGCACACACACAAAAAACACACAAACCTCACTTAGCCCCGAGTGCCATTTTCATAGGCACGTATAACACGTGTGTGTGTGTGTGTGCGTGTTTGTGTGTGCGTGTGTGTACGACAGAGGGCCAGGGCTGACAACTCTTGCTCCCTCTCCCCCTAGCAACAGACGTAGGGAAATGAATGCCGAGAAAGGAGCAGGGGGGCTTGAGCTTTGTGTAAAATATTACCCTTCGTCTCGCTTACCGCACCCCACCACTGCTACCGCCCTTCCCTCCTCTGGCTGTGCAGCAGTTGCTAGCCCTTATCACGGCTGCCTGTCAGTTTAGTATACAAATTAGCAGTCTATCAGGGGAATGCAGGGGCCTGTTTCATCAGTAGGGAGAAGGGCAGAGGCATGCATTGCATTAAAGCCTCTCGCCGCTGCAGACAGAGAGGGTCACAAATCAACGCCTCAGCAGGCCCACAGCCAGCACTAACCAGATAAGGAGAAATGAAGGAAAAAGGACAAGGCATATTTCAACAGAGAGAGTCCAGACCTGCTCAAACTCCCTGCAGAGGATGAAACATGGAGCAGGGCTGGTAGGGGTGGGGGTGGGGGGGTGGGGGGGGGGGGGTAATAGGGAAAGACAACTGCAGCCCCACAGATTACAGAGTAACAAAAAAGACATGAGAAACAGGTATGGAATTATAAAATGTCAGTGACAGAGTCAGGGGAACTGCTTTCAGTTGATTATCGACTAGAATTTGCAGAAAATTAGGGCTAGCTAATGCCCACTTTCTCCTGTGAAGTGAACCTGTGCATGTTAATACCAGCAGAGACAAAACGCCTGCGAAGGGCTCTCATTAAGTGGCATAATGCAATGAGGCACAGTCTAAATTGCGGCAATAAAAGCCGACAGACAAATCATCTCAACCATCGCAATCCATTTAACTCAATTAATGCAACACCAGATCCAGGCTCAGTGGTTTAATAGCATGCGTAGCTCCCCTCCCTTGTCAGGCTTAGGGGAATAAGGGGGGCACCAGGAGAGGGAGTTAGTAGTATTTCTTTTAGGGTGAGATAAGGGTCAGTGTGGCACAGCCATTGTACTATGATTAAGTCCTGTTTGAGACCATGGAAATGAGGAAGGAGAGAGAAAGACAGCAAGATAAAGGCAATGTGAGACGGAAAAACAAAAGCAGGTGATAGCAGTAGCTCTGTGTGGCTCAGCAAAGCCGACTATGGAAAGGGCGTGGCCCCCTTTCCGTTTTAATGTCGAAATGTGTGCCAGCAGCGATAAGAACGGCAGGTAATCTCCCCGTGGAATCAGGGGGCTGTTCGTCATTACTCTCTGGCCCTGATATAGATCAGAGCTCCGGTGGCTTCTCCTAGCTCTCCAGGCTTCTTCGCAGCTGAGATGGCAGATAGCCCTTTAAGACACGGCTCACTGCTCCCCGATTGGCTGGTCAACAGCCACAACCAAATCCCGGCTCCCTTGGGGCCGCTGTGAAGAGGTATGATAGGACGGGTCACGGAAACTCACTGTCCCCATATCCACATCATCCTTTTGTTGTAAAGCCTTTACCCCATTGTCAGTGTGGGTGGGTGGAAAGTAAAAAAAAGCCTTTCTGGATGTTATTGTCTGAGAGGCAGGATAACAGGCAGGCAGATTATTTCAAAAACAGCTTTCTCCAGAGCTCTCACAATGCGGCACCGTTGTTGCTGTGGAGAGGATCCTGGAGATAATAATAATATTCCTAGTCAGAGCCATTTCTGCAGTAGAGCTGCCTTCTAACAGAGAGATACACATCATTCCGACTGGCCCGTCGTGACATAATCGCCCTGCGGAGAGCTGCAGGCAAGCTTGGTAGGCAAACCACCTCTCACTGCAGCTTGTTAAGAGAAAGGTGGCTTTAAGCACAGCTCAATAGAAACTCCGATTGAACTTGTTGTTTTTTTCCACTCCATCTGAACAATGTCTAGGTGAGTCATAGCCCACCTCAGGCTACACAAGTTACATTCTTCCTTTCTTCCTCTCTCTTAAGACTGTACTGCGCTTTTGACTTGGATGAATTCGCTAAGAGGGGGGGGGGGGGGGGGGAAACAAACTCGGCAGGATCTTAAATAATACAGCGATAAAAAAGCTGTGACCCTTTCCCTTGCCTCAACCCACACACAGTGCATTTCTTCTGCAGTGAAAGACAGCACACAAAGAGAAGAGAAGGCAGAGCTGGCACTACATGGAAATGTGTGGAAGGCACTGGTTTGCTCCTCTGGGCACGGACACCTTTAATGAGAGGAAAAAATGCGCAGCAAGAGGCAGATCTCACCCGTACTATGCCAGTGATTTTGAGAAATATGATTCACCTCCTCTCTAACCCAAATAAATATTGTTCTAATACCAGTGGGCTAAGAAACCTATGGGGGATCCTCACACCAGTCATTCTGCATCCTAAACCCTACACCGTGCACACACTTGATGCCTGTGACCCCTGACCTTTCAGCTTCGCTCTCTGCTGAGCTCAGTTTATCTGTGCGATTGGGGGGTGTGAAGTTGTTGATACTGGTTTTGTAACAGTATCTCTCCTAAACTACAACAGCAGCTGGAATACGTTGACGGGAATTTAGGAATTCATCTTGGCAGCTTGCTCGTATGCCTGCTGCAACAGAGGAAGTCGGCCCGGCTATCAGGATCAATACAGCCACTTGTCCTGAAAAAGGAATGAAGGGGAGTGGAAAACTGGAAATGGGGCAGGGAAACGTCCCATTGGTCTCACATTACCATCCAGCTGCCACTTTCAGCCACACTATCCAACCCTGCTAGCACAAACAAACACGGTATGCACTATATAAAGGAGTCTCAGACCTCCAAAGCCCCCAGGTCATGTTAGAAAGGGATGTGGCACGTTAAGTGGAATTTACTTTTGATGCAGACATCAGGACTCAGGTTTCTGGCAGCTTTAACCCAAGCTACCCCCTGAGGCCTCACTGCAGGGTTGGACAGGACACCCAACGCCCAGGCAGCCACCTTTAGAAATACCTGCACCGCTTATAAAAGGGGGAGAGTGACAGTGGTGGTTGTTGGGGTGTGAGGTACTGTACAATAGACCGACTTTCATTTCATTACCAAACACAGAGGTGAGATTGCTCCTGGAAGGAAAGAGACTTTTTTTGTTGTAGTATTTGCTTCTTGCTATATATAAGCTGCTGCTGAGGTCTGTTCTGTTTAGCGTGTTGTGTTCTGAGCTTACAGCAGACATTTAATATAGAACGTGGACCCCAGCAGCTCACAGTACGTCCACTGCTTCGGCACAGCAATGCATCCTTTTGACTGTGATGTTGTCTTTTCATTGACATCTTTATATTTCTCTTTGCGACAGGGTTTTCACTCTAATCTGAGCTATAACCCCCCCCCCCCCCCCCCCCCCCCCCCCCCGCACACACACACACACACACACACACACACCTTTCTTTCATGACATGGCATAGCACTTGAGCTCTTCTGTCATCTGTCACTGACAGTCCAGATGTGTGACTTAATGTGGGGTGGGAGTGTATAAATAACCATGATGACATATCAGTGGGACATGCCGGGCGCTTTGCTCTGTAAGGGAGAAGGTGATGGAGGGGGGGTGCTGAGTTAACTGCGTACCTCTAGGGAGTCCAGCACAAGCTAGTTTAACGCCAACGCGACAACTGCAGGGACCTTGTGAGAGAGCTTATGGCTTTAGACTTCACACTTACTGTGTAACATCATTCTCACACACCACACTGTGACCTGACCTTGACAGCGGCCATGTTTGTGGCGGCTTTCAATTACAATGGTCAGTCACTACTGCAACTGTATGGGAAATAGTTATTTATTGCATGGGGCTTAAGATATATGTAGCTGTACAGAGTAATGACAGCCTGTCAATTCTTTAATGGAGGTCAGAGTTCAGCTCATTATTGCACTCACAACAAACTGCATTTCCGGTAATTACACAATAATACCATCCTAATGCGTAATTGTCTATTCTGTGAGCTTTTCTGCTTTTCTGAGAGCTAGTGAACTCTGTATAAACCCACCGTCTGCTATCTCTGATAATAACATAACACCTGTGGAGGAATTTGATCTGGCAGCCATCCGAACACAAATCCCTGGACAGAAGAGAAGGGCAGGGTGAGGAGGATATATTTGATGTGTTTCCATTGCGAGAGCAGATTTATGAGCGATCACTGCAGAAGGGACTATTAAATGTGGTGGGCCATGTGTAGTGTATGCAGAGCATCATTTGCTCTGGATTAAAATATAATGAAGCAAGTGAGTGCAACTTTGTCTTACATGCAGCTCCTTCAATTATTTAAGTGGTAAGGAAAAACAACAGGCAAAGAATATTCCCTGGAGCACTAATACTCTTTTCTGGGCTTGTTCATGATGGCAACAATGAATATCTTAGAGCTTGTTAAAAGCTTTGTTTTCTTTGGGAGTCTCTGCGTATGAGTGGACTAAATGAGCAAAAAGGACGCCAAGTCACATACAGAGGCCATTCTTTTTCACCTCCAGTATGTTGGCTCCTGTGATGTGCGAGTGCGAGTACATAATGCACTGGATTGATTTTGTTTTTGCAGTGAAGGCCAGGTTAAACAGCTCATTACAAAAGCAGCGCATCGCCTTAACAAACCAGTTTCCTGTCAATAAAACCAACCTGACAATTTCACTCTTAAACAACCTCTTAAATGCAGAGTTGTCTGTATTTCAAATGGACGCCTGCTCTATTCACCGAGTGTGGAAGCCACGTTGATAAGTGGTTGAATTAGCTGTCCTTTAATAATAATGATAACTTAATTCATAGAGCAAGAGATGTAGCTCAAAGTGCTTTACAAAAAATAAAAATGGAACACATTTCAGACAAACAAAATCAGACAATAAAAAGACACTTGATTATAAAAAAGAAACAGAAATCATTAAGAATAATAAAAATGAAAGAATTAGTAAAAAAATGTCATCTGTCGTTCAAAAATGTTAGAAACGTGTACTTGTTTTTCAGAGGTAATTCTATGGCAACCCCTCTTTCCTTTAAAGTCATTTCAACATCTGCACGTCTAGAAACACTTGGCCTGGCTCAGGTGGCTCCTGTCTGTATTTGAATAAGAGATATGCAAACAGATGAAGTCAAGGCAGCAGCTTGTGTGCTCAAGGAGCCTTTTCTCACATTTGAGAGAATCCTTGGATTAGTTGGTCCAGGCTCCAGGGCCTTTATACTGCATGCTATTCATTCAGCAGAGGAGGGGAAAAAAAAGTGTGTTTGCATTTCATGTCTCTCAGTGGTAAAGATGTGTGTGGTTGGATAGTGGAGGCCAAGGTAAATAGTCCCAAATGAAAAAGGTGAACATTATAGCGAGCAGAACTAAGATGACCCGTCATGTGGGGGGTCTACAGGAGAAACCCTGCGAGCAGCTTTCCTTTACACTTTTTCTGTGACTACAATCAATGATTTAGTTGAGAGAACTGGCTTTAATCAAGTGTTGAAAGCTGTAAGTCTGGACACAGGAGGATGGGTGTGGGATGACTTATTCATGCTGTTGTAGATATTCTTTAACACACTGGTTGGAGCACAGTCAGTGAAGGATCTACAGCCATTGCTTGATAATACATTTTGCCAGCCCTGTTTACTGTTTCTACTGTTCATGTTTCAAAGAAAACAACAAAATGCTCAAGTGCATTGCTGCCAGCTGGCCTGTGTGGCATTCACCACATGCCACCCACCAACATGTAATTGGAAACCTAGTTTGCTTTGTTGCACCCCTGTACGGGCTCTCTGAATACTCAGATCCCTGCCCAGGCCGTCGCCCACGTTCAAGACTGACAGGACCCTGGCGGGATGCCAATGTGGGGAGGAATGAACTTCTGGTACAGTGCACTTGCACCTACCACAGATCAATACCTCCATGCGCGATTAGAAACCGATGTGCTCACAGGCTTCGGCGCTCTACCTACATCATCAACCACTGTGACACCCCCTGCTTCCCATCAAAGAAACTCATACACGCAGGCATGCTTGCACACTCACACAAAACAGGCAGGACGGGACATTTCCAGTTCGAATTCTACTTCCAGTGTTTTATTTTACCAGCATAGCAACGCCTCCAAAGTACTGGGTCACAGTAGGAGAATGCAGTGGGCAAGTGTGGGGCACTGTAGTGCTGATGGGCCATGTGGAAACACACCCGTCTCCCTCTCCCTCCTGCTGGGAGAGACGTCAACCTGCTTCTCTGACAGTGATACTTGTTCTGTCAGCTCAGCCCTCACCCTGTCACTAACAGGTGGCCTGTCCCTCACAGCAGAGTAATTTGCCTTGCACAGCAGTAGTCATGGGTAGCCCCAGCCAAGCTGCATTCAAGTTTCCAGCATTACAGACCAGGCCAAAGAGAGAGAGGCAGTGGCAGAATGCAGAGGAGAGAGCTGGGGGGAGGGAAGGAAGGAAGGAAGAAAAACCTCCTCCGATCAAATAAATGCCACTGTAAGCACAAGTGACAAGTCTTGTTTGGGGTCGTCCCTGTTCAGGGCCTGAAAGGCCAGCACTGCCTCATCTCCTCAGCTATGTCTGCAAGCAACGTGGGTGGGTGAGACGGGGAGGGAGAAACGTCTGATTGGTGCCATAGCCAAGAGTGAGAGCAGCCCAATTATATTTCCTATCCCTCAAGAGCCGGCCAGCCCCCTCTGGTAGAGCGAAGCCTCTGCCATCTCTCCTCTCCTCACCTCTCAAGACACTGCAGATAGATAAATAAATGACAGCCCCACTGGGGCTTTGCCCAGCCTCCCAGAATACATCGCAGAGGCTGGCTGCCTGCCTGTCCGTTTGCCTTCACCTGGCATTACTGCAGATAGACATTTTTCACATTATTATCGTTGCGTCGTCTCTGTTGGCCTGTTCACTCGCCGAGTTGTGGCTGATGATAGCGGCAGAGGACCTGAGGAGATTGGAAGGAAATGTCTCCTGTCAAAGTCAGCATAGCCTAGCTTAGCAGAAATTTAACAAGTTCCCTGGGCTCTCTCCATTCACTCTCTGTCGGAGCACGGAGCCAGGACATGGCCTGCTGACAGCCCTGGGCATGTCACTGTCACTGACACTTGATAGGCCAGAGAAGGAGGAGAGGCAACAGGGCTCAATCCTACAAGACTCACACTTAACTACACGGTTCCATAGCTTCTTTGCACTCACCATAAAAACCCTACTGTTTTAGAAATCGGACTTTATCTAATACAACACAAATGTAAACTAGCTTTAAATCGCTTACGGTCAAGTTGCCTTCCTTACTCTGCAATTGACTATCTTGGGCTGCCACTGGAAACGGATTCCAGCTCGACAGAAAGCCAAATATCCCAGGATGTTTGTATTTATTTTGGTAATGATCAGGTGGAAGCCGACAGAGAAATACTGGAGCTTAAACTGCATGTATACCAGCATTTTTTCCCCCCACACTCTCACCACTCCCCGACGGTTAAACCCAAAACCAGATGTTGCGGATCAGTGGGGATAAAAAAACAAGGCAAATAAAAGTGGAGGACGGAATGGTAAGCATTAACTATAATCAAAAAGAAACAAAAAGGAGACCGGGATGCTTTAATTACTTCTCACATATAATTTGGTTTTGTGGGGGCAAGCCAGCCACTGCCAAGAAAAGAAAGATGAAAGGCAACTTAAATTACATGGCGAGAAAGTACAGAGGCTTTTTTACACACGGCCCATCTATTCTCCACAACTGTAGACAAGGCCGATGACTAGCCCCAAAACCTGGCTGTAAATTGTCCATGGAAACAGAATCTGGATGCAAGCATGCTAGATGTTGTTGTTCCGCATGGCCGTGACTTTAACTTAAGGAAGGTGTTGAAATGTACTGACTGCAGATTGTCAAAAAAAAGCTGTTTCTGTTTTAAGTTATTTGTGGAACACACAGTCTGCAAGCATCCGAACTGTAATGACAGTTTTCTGTTTTTTTGCCTAAGTATCCTTCATCTAAAATTCAAAAATGTGATTTTAATAATTCGTCATGCAATTCTGCCAAGTGGCGGAGGATATGCGTTATGTTTGGCCACTGGAGAGAGCTTGGATGACGCCTGAGTGAGGTGCTCTATGAATCTACTTCATAGCTGTCCTCTGTTTGCAGAGTCTCTCTTGACTCGCTGGTGTTGCCACAGTGCTAAATTGCACAGCTGTTCCACAATCTGTGGCGGTGTTAATTACCCAAATGTGAGCGGCAGCTCGTCAGTTCCTCACTAACGAAGGGGCCTGCTTTCCAGCGAGGGTGCCGTATGTTTGGCATGTAGGCCCATTTCCACCCAACGCTCCCCAGGCTGTGCATGGACCACCCGACACATCCACATCCTGGAGAAGATGCATCTAATTAAAGCTCCCGACTCAAATCTGCTTACTAAGGGGGAAAAACACGCGGGCTGGATTAAAAGACGGGGAGAGGGGTGGAGTGGGATGGGATGGGGGCTTTAATACACTGCGAGTGAAAGGGCTTAGGAGGAAATATGAGAACTCTCAATAGTTAGATCCCAGGCAAGGCTGGAAGGAAACGCTGTGTGAATGTGAGCCGATCAGTCAGCGTTTGTCATTCTGATCCCATAGCACTCTCAAAGCCCCTCGGCAGAGACAGGCAAGCAGGTTGTTTTTTTAGAAAAGTGGCTTCTTAACTCTTCTGGTTGGCCTCTCTTCTAATGTACATCGATTCTCAAGCATTTAGAACATGGAGTGACAGAACTCAACAGCCTCTCCTGAATGCCAAAAATACGGAATACAAATAATGATGTTCAACTTGCTGCATCCCTCTCACAGTCTCACATGATGACAGTACACGGCAATGACACCCTCTCCAGTCAGACACTGTAAACTGTTAATGCACTGAATAGCACAGTACATCACCCCACTTCTTGCGTGCAATGTTCAAAACAAAGGTGTTAAGAACTCCCCTCGTGAATCATACTTGCTGGCTAAAAGCCTAGCTGCAACGTACCACCCACCTCCGGTTGTACATGAACAGCACAGCCTGAAGTAGCACTGGGAGAATACATAATGAATGCATGAAGCTAGGTGTCATGGGGGCTCGTATGGTGCACAAAACGATGGGGCAATTAGGCCCACACGACACCTCGGGATGGCGTGATGAAGGACTCCTGGGCTCGTCTCCTCCGCCTCTGTTCCTCTATCATTAAGGATTGAGCAGCCACATCTGGCTAATGGCACGCCTGGGGTTCCTGCTCAAACACTGTGCCACGCCGTGCACATTTAATTACGCCTCATAAAAGGTAACAAAAGACACGACCTGCTCTCGGGGAGGCACCGTTTGGAAAAACGTGAGGGGAGACGAAGAAGAGGGAGAGAGAGAGAGAAGTGAGGGGAAGGCAAGGAACTGGCCAGCTGCCAGAATTACAGGTTGACCTAGGTCGGCAGCTTCAAAAGAGGGGGAATTCACTCGAGTGTCTCAACCTCTCCTTGAGATCGACCCCAATGAGCAGGCTGAGAGCAAGAGATGCTCAGTAGCTGAGAATCAAAGGACCTCTAGTTTGTCTCCCATTCTTCTATTAGATCATGAACTGCACTAGGCGCTGCTGTCAATGGCTAATTGCAGAAGGACTGGGGGGATTAAAGGGAGAGCGCTTTTGAAATATGTATGGGATTTAGCAGCTGTTTGAAGTGAAGAGGGACTTCTTTGTCAGGGGGGGGGGGGATGCAGAAAACAACAATAACAACATCATAGGAGTGTGGCTGTAACAGCGCTGTGGCCTAGCGTTGTGACCCGCTCCCCTTCCACCCGGCCTCTGGGGGCCCTGTGTTGCTCAGCAGCTCCTGCAACGAACTCACCACATTCAGCTAAGAGCATGAAACACACATTACCCACTGACTGAGTGACTGGCTGACCTATGACTTCAGTAGTACCTGGAGGTATTCAAAAGACCTTGGATGGCTGCTTTGTGCAGCTCACAGTTGACATTTCAAGCTGAGAGAGAAAAAAAAAAAAAAAAGACAAGAATATATAAAAAAAAAAAAATAAATAAAAGAGCAGAGACACAAACCCCAGGTCTCCAAGTCAGCAGATGCCCACATTTAGGAAATAACTTCACATAGGAAGAGATGAGGGACAAAGAGCCGCAGCTCATTGTCGAAGCAGTCCATTGTCTGGCAGTTTGAGAGCTGGCTAACGCCACAAGAAAGGTCACTGGTCACTTCCATTTGGACCTGCACATAAATCCCCCCGCCGTCTGGCGCAGTTAATAACACAGCCAGCACTGGAGGAACTGCCATGCAATAAAAAAGGGGAGAAAAATGTATTTTGTTTTGACAACACCTCCCTGTCCCTTTATAGCCGCTGGCCTTGTGCGTCCCTTTGCGTTATTTATAACTTGAATGTTAAAAACAGAGACATCTCTGCAGCGTGCATTAAAAGACAATCCTGCCAAACGCCTCGCTCCACTGCGGCTTCCTCTTCCGTTAAATCTCCCTCTGCTTTTGGTGTAGAGACAGTGTTTTATGGCAAGTCCCTAGTCAGGATTAAGATGTAGATCCAAGTGCCACAGGGACGAGCATAAATTCTGCATTCTCCCACTGTGGACCCACAAGTGGTGGCGCTCGGGGAGTGTCCTTGAAGTATGAATAACATCACATGCTATATGTGTCATCTGTTTTACAGTAATGACATGTCCTCGGAACAATCTACATCTCCTGTGGCCCATAAGTCTGGGAATGAGAGAACTACATGCTTCCCTGACAGAGAATTTGGTGAAAGGCTGTACACATTATAACAAATACAGTTCACATTTTTTTGAATATGAAGACTACATTTGCACCAACAAATGAATGTTAGTTGTATCATGCACACTGGCGGAAGCTGTGTCACTGGATCTACACAAATCAGATTCAGCACCATGGAAACATTCATGAGTGTTGATGCTCAGAAGAGAACTCCGGGAACACGAGGGAAAGCGCTGAGTACAGTTCTTTGACCGCTGGTCCTAACTGGTCTGCGGAATGAGTGGTACGTTGTTTTGCAATTCTACAGCACAACCCACTTCTATATTTCTTGGAGTTTCTCGCACAGTGCAGCTTAAGTCTCTGAGTATAAGCCAATTTGGATTAGCTCCACATTTTAGACAGGTTCCAGTTGGGATTTACAATACTTTTAGAACAAGTTCCTCCCTAAGCACAGCTTTAAACCTAAATGCATCAACAACATATTTATCTGACATCTTTTTTTTTTTTTTCCAATGTTACTTCACAGATTGTTGCGTATTCAAAGCTACAACTCAAAATAACTTAGCAGGCTGAGGCATTACTTTATGATACCGATAATTCTGAGGTTTTAGGCACTGTCGTCACCGCTGAGAACATGGTGTTGCATCCAAATGCTTGGGCTATTTCCTTGAACGACTCTTAAGCTCATTTTTCACCTCTGAGTTCATGCACAGATCCAGAATAAATCTCCATTTCTTCTTCTTCTTCTTCTATCTCATATCCAGGCTTCAGGGGGCACAAGGCATTAGTCTCATGATGCTGGGTTTGTCGTGTCTTCCCCAGCTGTGATCTGCCTGAACTCTTACATTACAAATAGCTGGAGGATTTTTCACCCTCTTATCACATTTGCCAAGCAGGCCTGTCTCTTATCAGCTTTCCGCTAGAGATAAATGGGCTTTTGAAGATAGGAATAAGAGAGGTTTTTGCAAAGCTAATTCCAGAGCCCCATCTGCAGTAGATTACAGATAGGTGCTGGGGAGCGGAGAAAGATACATATATTAATATGTAGGTGGTGGAAGTATCAGGTTGAAAAGTGACTGGTATAACAATGTCATATACTCTACAACCCAAATAAATACAGAACTAACAGGCAATAAAAAAAAAAGAGATAATGGACTAAAAATATTTTATTGTGACTTCATCATTGACCGCATCAGCTGGTTGTGCACCAGTCCTGATCAGGACAAAAATGAAATAAACTTAGCCTATCTATCTGGAGCCTGCAGCACAGTCAAAGACAGTGATTGGCAAGCATAACAATGAGTACAAAGACTCTTTTCTCTGTTTGTCATTTTGCAAATAGAAAGTGGTATAATTTTTTTTACAATCGTCAGTC
The DNA here is from genome assembly GCF_050575085.1 of Anarhichas minor. Taxonomy (NCBI): domain Eukaryota; kingdom Metazoa; phylum Chordata; class Actinopteri; order Perciformes; family Anarhichadidae; genus Anarhichas; species Anarhichas minor. The sequence continues at coordinate 5,321,560 of NW_027466476.1, read as the reverse complement.
ATGTGTTTTACCCAAATGCAAGTCAATTTAGGAGTAAAGCTACCTCCATCCCGTCATTTTTTTTACCTTCATTTACAGATGAAATATAATATATTTAATGGAATTTAGATTTAACCATTGCAGTTATGTGCCCGGAAAAAAAGAGCCTAAAATAAAAAGACATTATTCCTTCTACGAAATATATCAAAACATACACGACCTCTCTATTCCAGTGTGGATATATTTTCAAACGTGACAACACCTTCAGCCTGACAGTGAGCTTTAAAAGGTGTCATTCAGATGAGTTTTACGAAATTCACGGAAAAGTGCCAGCGATAGTGACATCAGAAGAGACAGACAATGCCATCATGTGGGATATTTATAGTATTGCCATATACCACTGTGGGAATATTAAAGTAAAACTAAAGGAGACAACACATATAGCACAGATTATGGAGTTGCTATGTAACACAACACTTGTAGGTCCCTATGGAAATATTAAAGTAATACCCTGGGAGAGCTTAAAGTAGGGCAAATCACTATAAGCTCACAATTGCGACGCGCGTCTAAGCCCCTATAGGATTATTATGGGAATGTTATAGCGAATTCTTCTTAGAGGCAGGCACTCGTATAAAGCAATAACACCCTATGATTTACGAGTAAGCGACAACAAAGTTACTGTAGGCTACAGACTAAGTGTTGAACTAATATTAACAGACAGCATGTGATCCAGCCTGACCTTGGTGGCTGGGATTCCTGGGTGCGATGGGGAAAGATAACCTAATTAAACCGCTCCTCTGGTTGTTGTATAAGTCAGACACGGGACAGACTGGTATTGTGTTAATGTCCTGCGTGGTGGATTTAAGAGTGCGTGATAACAACCTACAGCATACTGCAATAACAAGACGCCGACCTACAAAAACGCTATATGGACTGTGCTCACAAGCAGTGATGTTGTGGTAAATCAACATGATTAAATATTAAAACATACTTCCAAATTTCTTCATATCCCATAGGATATCATAACCCACAGTTCAGACGAATTTTTCACATTTTCAAAAAATATCTATTTTTCCCCCAAAACACCCGCCAGTCTAACTTCCTCAGTTTCTACCAGTCGGTGTGGAGGACCTCCACTCAGAATAAAGGCAACCCTTCCAAAGGTAAAAGCTGGTCTTAAATGAATAATGTGTGAAGTAAGTTTGGATGTTATTCAAGCCTCATCTTTGCTTACAAAACGGTCGGGGCGCCTCGTTGGAAAGGGAAATGCGCCAGCCACCGGCGGAGACGGGCTCTACGGGAGAAAAACCCGAACAATGAACAGCGTATTCACACAGCTTTTCCCATTTCGACGGAAACTGTGCACATTGTTCTTTCTTAATCGTCGTTAGCGGATATTTCCCCTGAAAGCCAATGAAAGCAACAAAAAGCATCGGTGGAATTTCATTAAATCCTTACCGAGTCCAAATGCGCTGCGATCGGTCGCGGAGGATATCCAAATCACCCAGACTGGAGCAAATAAGAACACGCATTCATACAGATACCTATGCGAGCCTTATGAAGGTTAAATCCAAGTTGGAAAAAAAATGCATTGTTCAACGGTTCGACGATGAGAAAATTCACACAAAATAACCTGCCGGAACAATAAATCTTCACTGGAGGGGATTTTTTTTTTTCCCTCTCCGTCTCTCGAAAGAAAAAAAGCGGCGAGACCTTCAGGAAATAGTATGAAAATTCAGTTTCTTTGACTTCGCTAAAGTTCTTCCGGCTATTATTCGGTCTCCTTGATAGGAAACAGTTGATCTTTGTCAAGCCAGAGCGCCTCTCACAGGGTTCCAAGTCGGATAGTGAAAGCGCCGATGACAGATCGCTCACAATAGATTCCCCCAAGTATTTGTCGATCTCAAGCAGAAAATGCGACGGAATACATATCCAAGAGCCGCGCGGATGCTTTTTCGTGAATTAGAGGGATCATCTGACGGTTATCCACACGATCCCGGCGCGTTTAGCGTGGCGAGAAGTCCCCGAAAAACGCAGTGCGCTCCGCTCCTCTCCGACCTGCTCTCCGTGCGCAACAGAGAGAGACTGGGCTGCGCTGCGCGTCAGCCAGGGAGGGTGTGTGTGTGTGTGTGTGTGTGTGTGTACGTGTGTGTGTGAGTGAGAATCTGTGTGTGTGGCAGCAGCTGTTGAAAATGAGGACAGGACGAGACCAGAGCAATCAATGTACGAGGGCTTGATCTGATTTGTTAACACTATTCCCAATAATGGACCCAGGATTTTTTTAACCACTTTGAACTCTTTAATCATCTATTTTATTTTATTTATTTATTTAGCTAGGTTGAACCGGATATCCAAGAGAATATATTCTTTATACATCCTAATTTTATTTGGTTTAGATATTTCTTAACATAGACAGATAGCACAGAACTGTACGTGTGTGTTGTGTATGGTTAATACTTGAGTTGCAGATTTGTTTCTATTAGGTGATTGCAGTAGTTTCATTAAGCATCCCAGAAATGTGCTGTTAACCCATACTTCTTCACTGATCTTATTCATGAGCCAAATTCATAATACATCATATTAAGTCTCCAGTATCAAACCCATTGTAGCAGCACAGGACCCTTCAAAGGAATATGTTAGTTGGAATATTTATTTTAAAATACAATTTGAAATTCTAATTCATGAATATGTCCAATCACCATCCTGATCTAGTAACTTATACGCTTCAACTACACAGAAATTGAAAGTGGGCAAAAATCTAAAAATCCCCCTATTGACCCCTCCAGGCTGCAACGACTCCCTAAAACCCTCAGTAGCCTGGGGAGTATGGCTTGGCATCAGTCCTGACAGAGCAAGGGTATCCATCTGCTCCTTTTCCACAGTGAAGATGTTATTCTTAAAATGTACTTTAAAAGGAGAACTCTCTGAGGCTAAAGAGGAGGGGGATAGAGCTTTGACGTCTCCTACAAAGTTAGCCCTGTGGTTATCTTGTTCACTCGTATGGCCTGCTTAACTTAGCCATGATTGAAGTCAGGTTGAAAGAGGCTTGTGCTTGCAAAATGCCAAGGCAGAGTAAGGGGCTCCTTTACAACTCCACCTCCCTGTGGAGTTTTCTGGAGACAAGTAGAAGATTGGTGTTTACTTTCTGCCATGCTGTGTTATACTCCACAGATACCCCCAAGAGAATGGCAGCTCTGTTGTGAAACAAATCCTTTTTTATAAAGAATGATAAATACAGTATTGTGGATGGATAAATAATACACTGGGATACCCACCCCAAACTGGGCATTTATACATAATGCCCGTAGGTTAGGCGCTGTCTCGTGTGCAACAACAATAAGAGTTATGGCCTACTATGCGGGTTTGTGTCAGGAATGCAAGCCTTGTAATTATTTCCCAGCTGACTGTGATTAAGGGCCATCCCCAAGCCGACAGACTTCCATTAAAAACAGAGGGCATTACACATACAGGCACACGCACGCACACGCACGCACACACACACACACACACACACACACACACACACACACACACACACACACACACACACACACACACACACACACACACACACACACACACACACACACACACACACACACAGGTCAGAGTAAAAGGTGCAGGAGCATTTTGAATTCGACAGGGAAAAGTTAGACGCCACTAAATTTGGACTTTGGTCAATAGAACAATTGGCTGTGATTTAGTTTATCTTAGAAAGTAACAGCTTACCAAAAAGCAGCTGAAAGAAGTCAGTGACCAAAAGGGAAGAACATACATGACGCTAAACCTGGGAAACATTCCAGGACGACGTCTGGAACAGAAAAGCAGATGTTGGACCAGCAGGGCATCCTGAAAAACAGGCCTTATAGACGCTAGAGGAAACAATAGATGTTTAAGCCATAAAGGCATCATCACCCCTAAGGGACACATCGTAGCTGCTTTCCCCCCATCTCTCTTCCATCCCAGTGACAAAAACCTGGTGCAAACATTGTGTTTGGTGCACTGTTGATGGTTTGTAAACACAGTAAGCAGTATTCCTTTAAAGGAATCCTTTTTGTAGCAATCAAAAGAGAAAATGTGCCTTTTGTTTCCCCCAATTGTGTCTTATGTTCCGTTAACTACAAATCAGTCACTCATACATCGAAGTTCAACTGGGGTTTTGTTCACAGTTGCAACATTGTGCAAAGCTGGAAAATGCATAGTGTGTAGAGGGCGTGTATTAACGCAGGCTGGCTGTTGTTGGTCAGAAAATGGTTGCAATGCGTGAGCTAATTATACATACAGAAGCTTTGACGCTGCTTGAAGACACCGTTCACGCAGCTTAAGATTTCTTATTGAGAACAATCACAAGAAGCGCTTGTGAATATCTTTGAGACAGTTCAGATGGACATATGAGAGAAGCTCTGGTAGGATTCAGTCCTAAGCTATTGAGACCACATATAGCTCCCAAGGTAGGGGTCTAACCACTACACTACATCACCTCTGGGAAAAAGGTTGGGTGTAGTTTCTGTCCTTCAGCACTTTAACAGACAGCTTTTGGCCTCACGACCATTCAGAGATGGGCCACTAATGCTGCCGGTCTCAGCCTGGAGAACAGTTAATCTCAGGTAAGCCAGCGTTGACTGAGTGGATCTAGAGGCCTGGTCCAAATATCTGCCTTGTGGAAATAGCATCTGACATATACCCTCCTCTTCGACAGCTTTCTAAAAGAGGTGCATGGACAGTAAAAGCTGTTAGGCAAAGGAGTGAGGGCATACACCTTTTTCAGATAGAATATTGACAGGAAGTGTTAATATTGACCACGATGAGAACGATTAATATTATGATATTAGCGAAATATTTCTTGGAGGATGGTATTTTAGTGCCAACAGCTCATCCCCCGGATTTGGAAGTAGAGACTTTATCAAGCCTGAGGGCAGGCGACTACAAATTAGCCCAGCAGCTGATTTCAGAATTAGAGGATTGAGTGTATGCTTTCGTGAAGCTAAAAGTATTGATATTGTATGAAGGGATGGAGACACTAGCATGGAGCATTCACTGAATTGACATACGCCTCATATGATACAGGATTTATAGGCTCAGTTAATTTGGGCTATAAAACATGTATATTTTATCTCTATATATCTATCTCTACTTTGAATCCTTTCCATTAATTATGGTGGAGTGGCACAACATAGGCTGTCACCACTAAAACAGAACACATTCATGTTTTATTCCATTTTTCTTCTGCAGCTGTACATCGTAATTTCTATCTGGAGAGAGCCTGGCAGAAGCCATGATTTCTTCATTACGGGGGCTCGAGTCGGATGGACCAACGATATGAGAATGAGCACCTTATTCAATGACTCCCATCTTTCAATATGGGCAACATTTCTAGGTCATCCATTTGGAGCGCCGGAGTACTTCAGAATACAAGTGGTGCCACTGAGAACAGAGGCCAGAGGATGTTAGACACTTTGAAGGACTCTCTGGAGACCCAACTAAAAGTAAAGGACTTTAAAGTGATATAGCTCTAGAGGTGTACAAGGGACCTAATAAGATTAAAGAAACAAAAAATACGATATAGGAATCCATGAATTCCGGTACCAGTAATGGATTTTCCCTTATATGTAGTCTGCTACTCTCTGACATCATATTCCTAAATCTATTCCATGTGTAGTGCTTGTCAGGCAGCTCGTTTTTTAACCGTCTTGAAAGTTGTGCTCATCAAAGCCCTCGTGGCAAATGTTTCTGGAGGTTCCTGTTCGACATGAAAAGTTGTCCTGATTGATCGAGGCGATGTAGAACAAAAAGCGCCCTCCGCCAGGCACATTAAAAATGAATTTTCTCTGGGATTCAAAGGGCTGCGCTGCTAGGGCAGAGGGAGATGAGAGCTGGTAACTCTGCTAGTTTGCCTCGGGAGCCCCTCTAGCAGCTAGTCCCAGTTGATCCATCCATCAGCCTTCAAGCCCACAGAGGTGAGTGACTGTTTGAAGGCTCTGCCGGCTACCTTATCCTGAGGCTTAACAATCCAATATTGGTTGTTGCCGAAGATAATTACTCTCCATTGATGGTAGAATACCCAGGGCTAGCTGCAGCCATTTGCATTGCCCAACCCCACAGATCGATGAGGGAGGAAAAGCAGTTGGGAGCTGATAACAGCGTCGGTTAGACTAGTGTTTCTAGGAGGGATGTTATGCTCTCTCTGGCTTTCATTCTCCTCCACCCCCACCCTCTCACGGCCTTCCTCCCTCGCTCCCTCCGCTTTCAATGAACAAGGTAAAGAATGACTCCCACTGATAGAATCAGCAAGGACATTGCTGTCTTTATTCTTCCTCCAAAAGCATGCACATGTCACCTTGACGTCCTTTATCTTCTTCGAAATGCTGGCAGACGAAGATGTGCAAACTAGATCCTGCATTTGATACACGATTGTTTATAGACCCACAGCTTTCATTTTCCATCCTCTTGAGCTGTTCGGCAGATTGACGGAAGCAGAAACAAGACTTTGCTGCTCTTGTCTAAAAAACATGAAAACAGAAGGCGCAGCCTTGTGTGGTCTTGTTGCTGATTTGTCTCCACCATGGTATAATATACACACAAAAAGAAGATGGAAATAGGAAAAGTGAGATTAGCAAGTCATTTATGGGCACTTAGTGGGGTGCCTGCAATATAACAACCTCTGATATGCTTCACTGCAGCGTTTCACTCTGAGAGGACAGCCATGCCACTTGCTCCAGAGATATAGAGCCCACATACAGGACAACCAAACCCTAGCAAATTATGCGTGAAACACTGAAAGTGTTCGCAATAATCAGAGCTGTCTCACTGCTTGGGATGTGAAACGGAAAATGAAAAACAAGTGGTGTCATTTTCCCTTGTAATAAAATTTCCATTCCTTTAACAAGATAAAAGTGAATTGTGCTCCGACTCAGAAAGTGTGAAAGACGTTTCCAGATGAATTTTTCATGCACATTGATAATTTAATATAGACTGGCCCCGGTTTATTAACATTCTATGACTGCTCTTGCTCTCTGAGAATAATAAGCATGTAGGCTGTGGCACTTTGGAGGGAACTGCCATTACTTCCTGATCAGGTGGTCAAAGGTCTTTTGATTGTCCAATAAAAATACTAAAAGTCTGAAGGCAACACTGTGGGCTGTCGGTGAATCTGAATAGATATTGTAAAGGCATGAATTATAACTGCACAAAATTCACACAAAAAGAAAGAAAAAAGGATATTGTCTGACCTTCTATTACAGAAAATCAACAAGCAACAATAAGGCCACACTGAGCTGTTGGGGAAAATAGATAATGTCTGAGCCAACAGAGGATTCTTAAAAGGCAATGACGCAGCAATGGTGTCCAGGTTCCTGCTAAGAACAACTCACACAGCGAGACAAGCTTATTTTTTAATGTCACGTCTGACATTCACGGCCAAGTCGCACGGATAACAGACACAAAGATAAGTATATGACTCTCCATTCCTTTTGTATCAGAAAACAACAGATAACTGAAAGCCAATTAAAAGTCTGCAGCAGTGCAGGTGCAACAATGGCCAAAGACATAAGCAGGAGAAAATGACAGAATATTTGTTTCCATGAGAAACACAGAGTTGCCGGGAGAGGCAGGAGTAAGATTAAATATAGGGTTACCAGAGCAAAGACCTAATCCAGTCAGAGACAAATGCAGGGTCTCTGAAGCACATTTGTTGTGCGACCTGAGGTTTAACAACTGGCATTATAACTCCATTTCTCATCATTACCTCCCTGTACTATAGCACTGCAGAGATAGGGGCAGCCAGGGAAAAGAGCAGAGAGAGAGAGAGGGAGCAACAAGGAGCACGGATAAGAGAGTTGATGGAAACCACAGAGGATATAAAGTACATATTATTTGAAATCCTGTATGTGTGTCCTGCAAATTACAACTTCTGATTTTCATTGTACGTTTGCAACATAGTGAATGTCCTCATGTAACAAAATACAAAACCCAAAAAGGGTGAGTGAGTGTGTGTGTGTGCATGATTGCGCATTCTGAAGCACAGTTGTGCACACACGACTTCTTCACGGTCACCATATGCTGCCGCATTTCTCGGTGGAGGATTGAATGTGGGCACAAGTGCTCCCAGCAGTAAGTCAGCGTAGTGTCAGATATGGAAATCCACCAGTATTCATGAATGATACAAGGCCTGCTCTTTAGCCCCACACGTCAAAGGATTTGCCAGGGTGGATGAGGCAGATGCTTTGACAGATTTAAGGGAGCTGGGGGAGGGTCTTTTGGCTTCCCAGTGCGTTGCACACTAACTCTCTAGTGTTACAGAAGTGTATAATAAGACCCCTTGAGGAAAAGTGTTAGGCTTAAAAAAGGACAAAAACAACAAAATCTGATTGCATTCAAGGCCTTATTAACATATCCTTTTACCAGCAGAGGATGCCACTGGTTTTAATTCAGTAAGACACAGCTGCTGGGGCACCGCAATTTCTATTTTGACTCTATGATTTAATCAATTATGGCTCTAAAACTATGGCTTAATTAACTCCATGCACAGGCGGCTGCTTTTCACAGGAGCCATTGAGGAAAATAGGAAAACAAAATGGCTGCCGACTTCCCTCATGCTCAAAATAGAGGCTAAAATGGTGGTGGGTAGATTAACTATGCCCTGTGCCGTTTATGTGGAACAGGAACATTGTGCTCTTTATTCTGTATATAGCGCATTCTTTCCTCAAAATAAAAGAGATACGCTGCAGCTTTCTCTGGGTAGCAGTGACCTTGGCCCGTTTTCAGACTTCGAGAGGAGCATTTCTAATAAAAATGGATGGTTGGTTGGTTAGCATTTTTCAAAGGGATTAAAGATTGTTGTTTTCAACTTATTTGAGTGTGTATGGATTGTTGCCTGTTAATATTACAACAACTTTCCAATGATAGAATCGATACAGCTGCCTAGTTTCTGCATGTGACAGAGACAGTAGCTGAGTAATCTAATATTAGGAAACAAGCCTCCATCAAATAGGAAAATGGTCAAAAAAGTCCCCCTTACAAAACACAAATCAACAGCAATGAGTTGAAATTTAATTTGGCTAGGAATATCACATTATCATCCAAAATGTAATTGAATTATGAACTGAGATGCCAGCTGTTTACACTGATCCCTCAACTGAACTGGTGGCAAACTTCATAGGTGCTCAAAACTTCAGTCTACTTGGAGAAATAAACCATAAGTCAGCTAACTGCAGTCAGGTGATCCGAGGAGCTAAACACCAGCAAACCAAGAGCCAGAGATGGAACCAATGTACAACTTTTAAAAAAGCCAGGCTGGAATAAAGCAGCCATTTCACAAGCAATGAGTGTGTGACACCACTAACTGAACTTTATAGTTTAATCAACCAACAAATCAAGCTTGTGAATGCCTCTTCATACACTACCCTTGTTGTACTCTTGTTTGGCATTTCACTGAAGAATAGCCCCTTTGTACCGGGAGCATGAGGAGTCTCTGGAATACCATCACTAATGACAAATTAATGGCGAAGAACCAAGAAAATTACTGAAATTAGATTTCAACCGTTTACAGCACACCAATTGTCTTTATTCAATCACATCTCATTATTATATAAAGTACAGTCCAACTGAGGCCATGCTCAAGGCCCATTATTACTTAATACTGAAGGACTTCGGGAAGTAACAATGCGACAAGAAACCCATTTTACTGCTCGCCTAGTTATAAAACCTCAGCCAGTGTGGAAATGAGTCACCGCAAATGAGTTAAGCCATTAACACCAGTCAGATGGCTTCCATTTTAAGCCATAATTGTGTGTGTCAGTACTAAATCCTATATTCTTAGCCAGAAGACCCTTGCCCTCCAAACTAATGGCTTCCACATCAGAGGTTAAGGTTCTCAACCTGAATATCTTAACCTATAAAGAACCTTAGAAGGAAATGTCTTCTCAGCTGGTTTTGGTAAAAACCCATTTTCTTTCTAGACTCTTATGCCCATCCCCCCTTTCAAAATTGATAAGTTTAATTCATTCTGATGAAGAGGTCTGCTAATCTGCGGGGCCTTTGTGTATGTAATATGGATTAGGCACTTTAGCTCGGGGAGCTCAGTCATGATGCCAGAAAAGCCTCTTTGCACCACAGCTCCTTCGCTCATCGTCATAGCAGCCACAGGCCTGCTATGACTTCTAACCCCGTCCTCCCTCGGGACATACCCCGAACGACCACTCCTTCCATTCCCCCAAGTGAGCTGCCCTCGCCCTCCTCATGCCAGACCCCAGCAGGGATGGGGGGTTGATAGAAGACTGGTGCAAGGGCAAGGGCCTTCCTCGCTAATTACACGAGAACAGCTCCAGAGACAGAAGCTGAGAGCCTTTGACATCAGTTTCATATTGGTCTTTTGTTCCTTTGTTCCATTGTGTCTTTGTAGACTGGCTGCAGCGGTGTTGATCACAACTTCCTGCTTGCCTGAACTTCATTCCATGCACTGAAAAGTGACTGGACGCATAAACTCCACCGTTTTCAGACTTATAATTATTTCACTGTGTTTGGTGTTCACATTAATGCCATTTATTTGAGCTTAATATTTCCTTTCCCTCACACAAACTATAACGTAGCTCTGTCCAGTAAGGCTTTCCACTTAACAGGTTATCTAAATTCAATAATACAGAAATCCCCAGACTAAGTGCATGCGTGCTGAGCTGCATTAGGGAGAGGTGACGCACACAGAAAGGGAGAAAAACACAAAAGCAGACATCGTACTGTGCAGCTTAAGACAAAAAATCTGATCAACAAAATCACTATTAAATAATAGATGAAGACATCTAACCACTGTTCTGTAGCTGCATTAAAAGTACAAAATCTTTGGTTGGACTATTAAAGAGTTGCAGCTGGGGTCTGCTTTTTCCCTGCATTTAACATTCAGAGCGTTAATAAAGCAGCAAACAACTATTTGATTATGTAAAAAGTGGCGTCATGTCTACCTGAGCAGAGAACAAAGCCTGAGAATGTCGCTCTCTGTGTGTGTAGTTATCCGAGCTTCTCCTTGCTTTGTTGTCATAGCTGAGCCGACCGCGTGTGTTCTCATATGGCGGTAACAGTTGATAACGCCATCCCCGACGACAGCGTCATCGCTGAAGCGCATCGTCCACCCAGTTCCCCCTTCGCTAAAAACTCGCACAGTTAGTTGTGAACCGCCGGCTCGCTGTCCCCATATTGAGGGCCGTTGAGAGGCAGTTGAAATGCTCCGAATCTCGTTTCTTGCACCTTTAAAGCCCTTTACTATTCTCTGCCTGAAAGCTTGTTTGATTTGAGAAATGCTTTTATTCCTAGGGACTGCAATGGCTTGATTCATAATTAAAACACTCAAATATCAGGATGTCTTATGGCTCATCATGAGACCTTTATCAGAGAAGCCTTTTGGTTTGCAAAAGTATTGTGATTGGTCAAACAACTTTAACGGTACAGACAGTGTACTTATTGTAGGCTGCAGATGTTCACAGGGGTAATCTGTTTACTACCTCAAAAGTCTACAAAATCTGGACTTCCTCCCAACTAACAGTACGTATTTCAGCAATAAAAAAGGTTGTTTGTATAGCAATCAACCCACGAGCGGGAAAGCAGGGGAAAGATTGCAGAAGGCGGAGAGAAAAAAAACTCAACACAAAACCACTCGATCCCTCTTTAATAGAAAACAGAGCGATGGCAGCTGACTGGGGTTCCATCGTAAAGACAAACAAGCATTAACTGGGATGTTTTAAAGGGAACAGAGGGTTTTTATTAAATGTCTTAAAGCTTTAATTGGTGCCTCTGTTATTTCCTCTTCAAGGGACTGAGGGTAACAGTAAACCCAGTGTCAAGGAGGAGAGCCTCACTGGCTGTGGCGAACCAGCAACTGGCTGCCCTCATCGGGCCTCTACATCCGTGATCTTTACCAATTGAGCTCAAAAGGCTACGCTCCCCTGGCCCCCAGCTGCCAACAAGGCAGGCCTCGCAGCTAGGGCCTGGGAGCCTAATCGGCCTGGAAGGGCCCTGTCAACCACTCAGCCTCAGGGTCACATATGGAAGTGACTAGACCTGTTCTAAGTCACCTGGGGATATTCATAAATCTCGAGCCTGTTTCCTTCAACTAATAATTGAGGAGAGCCCCTTCTTCCCGCGAGTTGTGTCAGGCAATATTATCGCACCGATTTTGCACTTTCCACTAGCTGTCTCTCTCTTCCCGCTAAACAGGAAGTAGAAAGCTAAGGTAATAGCGGTAACACAATTGCGCTCTAAACAGCCACAGATTTAGGTCCCCTGGAGATTTAATTTTTGAGCTGCAGGGGAAAGCTAGCTATTGAGTTCCAGTAAATGTAGACCACCACCTCATGCAGAGGTTCAAAGATTGATGTCAAAGCAAAGCTACTTCTCTCTGGCTTTTGCTCGATATATAACAAAAACATTTCAGTCAGTGGACTTTATGTACACTAACTGTGTGTCTCTCTCTCTCTCGCGTGCGCGTGTGTGTCTCCTGTTTTAATGTACAAGGGTGAGATCCAGTCGACACACCGTAGAGCCAGTAAATCTGATACTCTCCTCGAGGAGAACAAGTGCTCCTTTATGTGAACGGTTTACAGCTCCATATGTATTTTCAATTCAGATTTATTTAGTGAGGGGCTCAGTAAGACCCCAGAGGGATCCATAAGGCTTAGTGCTCCATCCCCACCTCTCCTGTTAGATTTACGTCCTACAACAACACAAACAAAACTCTTGTTTCTCCCCCAGGAGCCCAGCTGTGAATCAGAGCAGCTTCTATCCGTGCTAAACACGCAAAACAGAAAGAGTGAGAGAAAGACAAAAGCTAGCTAAATTCACACTGTCTGGGCTTAACAAAGTAGGAGGAGTAACAAGAGTTGGTGGATGGAGGTGGGAATCCCTGCAAAATGCATAGTAAGCTTTATGGTGGTGACACATGCTAGCCAGTCCATAATCATTTTGAGAAGGAGACACAATTGCTGAGATTCAGCCAAGTGAGTCTAAGTGGGATTGATGGAGCAAAGCTCAGGCACTTGCCCAGTCTGAAGACACATTGAGGTCTACGGTGAATACTGAGCTCTGGCCTGGGCTCACATACAACATGATCTGGGCTTTACACAGTCAAAGCCCTCCATCCTTCCTTGCATTGTCTTGTCTGACATGTTGAAGGATGTGAGGGAGTCTGGTGCAGACAAAGGCCTCTCCCGGCTGGCCCATTAGCCAGAGAGAGCGATGTCCAGAGCATTGGAGCATGTCCCCTGCTCTTGGGTGGGGGCTGTTTTATTAATGAGCCAATCGAATGAGTGCATGCTGGGGGCTGGTCACTGCTGACTGTAGGAAGCACCTTGGGCGGCCAGCCTGGTGAGTGAGTGTGGCTGGGAGTCAGAGGACCGATCCCTGCAGGGGCCCCAGCCAGTAATGTACTCCCTGGCAGTGCTCGGTGGAGGCACGTTTGACAAATGGACTCCTTTAGCAGAGCTGTGCCGGGGGGGGATCTGGGCTCTGGTGTTGGCTCATGGCTGGTTTACCTGCCCACCGCCATGCTCGCTTCTTCATCTGCACCGCCTCCCCTGAGCTCAGACAGCTACTGACTGATAATGAGGCCATGCACACATGAATGGATGGGCCATGCTACCAAAGACACACAAACGTGCCAGCAAAGCGTACGTACACACACTCTCTCTCACACACACACACACACACACACACACACACACACACACACACACACACACACACACACACACACACAGAGCCTGACTGTGCAGAGATAGGCCCGGCTGTTGGGCCTACAGTATGTTGTTAGAAGAATTGTGTTGAAACTGCAGCTATGATGTCTATGATGGATTAGAGTGGAAAACTGGCAAAGAAAACTTTGCTCTGTCTATATTCCAAAATGAGCTGAATGTAATGTGGAGCGATTAGCATTGGTCATTAGTCATTATTTAGATAAATGTTTGATTAAGCAAAATAACTTACAAAAACACCAATTTATAAAGATTCGAGTTGGCTTTTGGAAAACATTTTAAGATTTAGTTTGACAGTTAATTTACCCCTAAATTCCATATGTCATATCTTAATCAGACAGAGACAGGAAGTCGATGCTTTGGCATTTGCGGCACACTCCCTTTCCACAGATTAAACTTTTATTGACATTTATCTAGCATAAAAAAAATCTAATCTTTAACGGACTTTCTTTTTTTGGGCAAACAATCTCTTGTTTTCTAGTGTGGTGGCAGATGCTGAGGTGGGAGACAAGCATTGCGACAGATCTGGATGTGTGTAAACAAGGAGCTGAGTGCATTTGTGTTTTCTTCATGCGGTGCAGGATTGTGACAAATTCCAGAGCAAGTCTCTAGTGAGTCCCACTGCTTTGGTGTCAGCACAGAGCGGCTGTCTGTGCGTGATGGAGCCGAGAAGCGCTGAGCACCGCGGCCTCCCTTGGGATGCGTGCCGAACAAGATGTCGCCTGTCAAGCGGGGAACATTTGAAAATAAATAACATCAATGATGATTTCAGTTTACTTGTCACAAGCGTGTGCGCTTTGAGAAGTGATGCCATCACTCTGCCGGGGATGCTATCGCTCCTCTTCCCTTACCCCCCTCTCTTCTGAGACAGGCCTTGGCTGCCAGACGCACTCCATTTCCTATTCAGATTCAACATCAATCTGTTGGAGGCTCCAGATATCAGTCTTAACAAGCTGCACAGTGAGACGTGTGCAGAGAACATTCATTACAGCCACAATAATAACAATGGTGGATTACTCAATAGCCCTTCTCTAAATATTTGAACATATCTGCTTTCAATGGGCAGAGCAGGTTACTGCTATTACCTTGGATAACCTGGATGCATATGATTAGGATTATATGCACTCTATTATACACAATTAGAACTAAACATTTTCAATTACTTGCACCTATATGAATGGCTTTATGCATTTTGGGAATTCATATCCCTCTAATCAGTGTTATATTTAATGCTAAAGGAAATGTATGCTCCCTATGTAGCCAACTAAAATGTAAGATGGCAAGAGCAATAATTACACCAACAATTCCAAGGACAATTTATTAGCCTTGACTGGAACTCAGTTTGTTCAATAACTCAAAGCAGAAGGACAGGTGAGGCCATTCATCAGATACCAAAGAGTGCGTGTACTTGTATGCATGCCTATGCACTCATTTGGCCTCAGCACATTGGAACGAAGCCCAGCAGGAGAGCCTGAACCGATTGGAGTCTCAAAAAAGACCAAAGAGCACTTGTAACACAAAGAGTTTCATCTCAGCTCCTTAAAGAGAACCATCTGTTGTAAAGCAGCCATTCTCTCGCTCTCTCTCTTCGCAGCTCTACAGTCGATCGTAGGTCAAGAGCAGGAAAACAAATGTGCAGTGTGCACATGTGTCTGTGTGTCTGCCATTCCTCCAGCCAGAGATTACATATCAGAATGTTCTTTTGGCAGCGCCGCAGAAAAGAGAGGGGGAGAATAAGGGTCCCCGAGGTATGGAGGAAAGATCTGACTTCCTTAGAAAGGCATCATAAATTGTTTGCAGAGTGTTCGTCTCTTGAAGACTGGCGCTCATCTCAAGTGGATGGAGACTGTGAGGAGGGGAGGTGTTGAGAAAAATGCAGAGGGAGTGAGTGAAGGAAAATGTGGGGAACTGAAGGAAGGGGAGTTTGCGCATCTGGGTTTGGCCTTCGTATACAGGGGGCGCCTGAACACGCTTGTTCCAGCCTCCTTCTTGATGTTGGGAGGCATGTCCTGCACTATCAAGGCCAGCCATCCCACCTTTCCATGACCTCTCTGGCAGCACCGAGGGAGGTCGGGCTTATCTGTGTCCGTAGCCGGTTATATACTGACAGGGAGCACGGACATGCGTTTCTACCCGTCAGCATGTTAGTGTGTGCCATGGTCTTTCATCACCCCACAACCCCCTCCACGTCGCCCTATTTCCTAGCTTGCCTGCACAAAGTGAATCAACCTCTTGCTGTGCACCTCAGAGCCACAGGCCTCTAATGCAACCATGTATTGCCCTCTCACTCAGCACATACAGTGTCTGCCTTTGATTTGAGGCTGGTCTGAGGGCCAATCGATCATAGTTTAAAGGCCCCTAATCAGGAACAGGAAGGAGGGACGAATAAAATCATACATCATGGCTCTCTGGCTGCTGGCCTGCTGCTATTCTCTCTGCCGTGCTTTCTCTCTCTTTCCTCTGTCACTCTCATGACTGTGTTTGATGTCTAGAAACAACCAGAAGCACTGAGAGCAATTTTTTTGCATTTAGGGAGAAGAGATGTGGGGGGGAGGGGGGGGGGGTCAAAAACGAAGCACAGGACCCGCCAAAAAACCCAAGGCACAAGATAACAAGCAAGAGAGAAAAGATGAAAAGAAAATGTACGAATGCTTCTCATGCAAATGATGTAGGCCCTTTCAAGAGCAATATGTAACAAATATGTCTCCTTATTTTGACCTACTCTAGTGCTGTCTTTGGGAGAACCACGGTACACTTTAGGATTAAAAGCAGTAGTGTCATATATCTTTCCCAGATGGGAATGTTAGAGATATATGGAAAAACAATGATCTGTAGCTCTCCTTATAATGAAATGCCCAATGAAAGAAAGAAGCTATCAAAAGTAACATAACTTGTGCGGCGGGCCCAGTTTCCCCAAGGTAGCTCACCTTGGGGAGGTGGAGCATAATCCATGACGAGCACAGGGACTTAAGATGTTGGTTAAATAAAGAAGAAAGGGATAAACAGAGGGAATGAGAGGAGTAAAACAGAAGAGAGCAGTAGTGAGTATGTGCAGCAGAAGCCCAGAAGCCCTCTTGTCATTCGTGGCCTGGCGGAGGCTTTTATCTTTGCCTTTTCAGATGGAGTCATGTCAAGAGTGAAGAGCAGGAAAGAGGGTTAATGAGCAGCATTGACTCCTATCAGCCTCAACAGTGCCCAGGCCCCTGGCCTTTATAAAAAAATCATATCCTTTCACCCTAATTAAAAGGCAATGCTTTTACCTGGAGGGTGACCCCACTGAACCTCTCACTTTAACAACCAACCCCCCTGTCTCCTCACACTTTCAATCTGTCCATTTGGTGTTTCCTTTTCCTCTCGACCCAGATCCCAAGCGAATGGTGAGCTGGAAATGGGGACATTTATATTTCCCCAACAAAACATAAATAAAGAAACAGTGGCTGCACAGAACATGCTTAATATAGTCACAGGGAAGCAGAGTAGATAGAGCAGGGGTCACTAATAGGCGGGCCGCGGTCCTGGTCCGGACCCAGACGCTGTTGTATCTGGACCTGGACCTATAACTGATATATAATTGAGAATTATTACATTTTGACGGAGCGCTTCTATTTTAACAGTCGGAATAGTACGTGAGTCAGAGAAGTTATTTCACACGGCGTTAACCAAAAAGAGAGACCAGAGTCTTTAACCAAGAATGGACAGACTCTTATATGTTCAGTCTTACCACGGCAGTTTAAAACCAGCATGTCTCATATGTTCAGAGACCGTGGCGATTATTAAAAGCAGCAATGTGAAGCGCCACTGCGAGACAGAGCACAAATATTTTGAGGAAACGTACCCACTCAAATCCCAAATGAAGGCACAGAAAATAAACAATCTAAGAATCCTAACACATGAATTCACTGTCCAACAATGAGGAATAGAGCTGAAACAAGGGATAAAGTCGTTGCACACAATTGTCTCTTATTAGAAGATGGGAAGAATATAATATCGTGGCTTTTTGTCACTTAACACCTGAATGAACTGAATTTAAAGCTGCAGGGCAAAGACAATTCAGTTACATTCATTTTTCTAAAATGAAGTACTTTATTTTAAGATAAACATTATTAAAAAGCTTTCTGTTATGTTTGTTTTATTTTTAAATCCAGCCGTTATTGTAATTGAAATGAAAAAACAACGTTTATTTATTATTAGAGTAATTATTATTTATAACTCATCCGGTTAAATTTGAAAACTGACAATAAATATTGTTGATATATTATTCAATTGAACTTTCTTTATTTGATTTGACAGTCAGCTGTTGACTACATACAGATGTTCATACAACTACTAGGCTACTTCAATAGTTTTGCCACTAAATCATAGCGCAGGTTAGACATTAATGTGATGTTCTGGACCTTTGTATGAGGAGATTCTCTCCAACTGGACTTCTTTCAACATTAATTGAATACCCTTGAGATAGAGCCTTTGAATTGATCTCATTCTTCTCTTGTCACCAGTTCCACCGCTCAGTACGATCTCCCTCACAGGTTGTGGGATTAATTGACTCTGTTCTGTGGTACTGGGGACACATTGCACATTTGGAAGGCCCTCCTATTGGATTACCAGAGAAAGCAGAAAAGCGAGGGCCCTGTATTCCTGAATTCTCCTTTGTCGTGCTGCAACGGTCTTTCTCTCCCCCCTTCAAAGTACGATGCAACAAAATAGCCACACAGGCATTATTAATGAACTCAACTAGAATGGGCAAGCAGGGAGGAGCTCATTTCTTATTAATGAGATGCTAACCAACTGGCAACCTCCCTGATAGTCCTATTAATGATCTTTAGTGGCCCTCAGGCCATTCCATCTCCCTCTCTCTCTTTCCCACTACCTGTCTCCCGCCCCTGCTCACGTCCTGCCAACCTGCCTTCCTCTCTTTGCAAAGCCACCATTCTGGCCTTCGTCCCTTAACATGGCAGGACTGAAGCAGGGAGGGGAGTGGAGGGGTGGGGATGGGAGGTGGTGCAGGCCTGTAATTTGTGAAGGGGATTTAGACATTACAGGGGGAAAAAGGGCTCTCTAGGGACCAGGCAGTTGATCAGCCGTGGCCCTGGTGGAGCAAGCCAGACAAATAACAAATGACAGCTCTGTGATTAAATCAAACCTTCTACTTTAAGTGTTGAAGTATCTGCCTGTCACTAACAATCTAGGGCTTGTTAAAGCGCCCATCCCCTCCTCCCCCACTTAAGAGCCCTGCCTCCCTCTTGCTGCGGAGTCCCATCAAGCTCCCATCCCCTCCTCATCCTCAAGACTACCCCCCTACCTTCCTCTACCCCCAAAACACATCAATCAAACAGCTCTCTCAGGACACCCTGCCACCTCCTCCCTTCGTAGTCCTGGCTAGCCATCTACTCTCAGGAGAATGTATGAAGTGACACACACACACACACACACACACACACACACACACACACACACACACACACACACACACACACACACACACACACACACACACACACCTGTATATGAAGAAATCACCACATAGCGATAAAAGAAGTGGTTTAGCATAACATTTAGAAACTCATGCAAAATAGATATGATTGCTAATGCAGTGGAATAAAATAAAGAAATGATCACACTATATTTTAATCCACAGTAGGACTGCACTGCACCATTGAGAGCCATACAATGTAAACCAATGGGTATAGTTCAATAGAAGCATCTTATATTAGGTCATAATGACTTTTTTATTGACACACCAATATGAATATTCATTGTCTAAGTGCTCATTAGGGCCATCCAGTAAAAAAAATGCTTGATTCAAAATCTTTCCGATAATTATTGGGGTACAGCTCAGTCATTGTTAATGATGCTGTACTGGTGAGCTGCTGTACCTTCAGTTGCCTGGCTTTGAACTAAGCTGCATCAATGACTTTTCTGTTTTTATTCTTTACATTTTAGTGGCTGTGAACAGAATAAGTTCATTCCCGAACCCTTTACGAATCTTTAAAAAGCCCATTTGAACAATTCTACATTGGTTGTCTCAAGAAAACCCTTCATACAAATTGATTCTGGCATTGGTTTATAATATTTTGTTCTTCTTGGTGTTCAGCATCCAAGTAATGTTTTATCCCAAAAATCAAACCGAATTCAGAGGTACTGAATATTTCAGCAAAATATTACACTTTATAATGTTGAACAAAAATATAGATATTGCGATCCCGACAGTCATGTACTCATAGCAAATCAACATTGATCTCGACACACTAGGTACTGTTTTCAAATCACTTTTGTTTCTAATCTGATTCAGGGTTTGAGAAAACTCATGGGTAATCAGAACTGTTTTGGTTCCTTTGTTGCGGGTCCACATCCTCCATGTTGTTTTAATGCACAACCTGTTGGTGAGTCAAAACGGTCTCTGATGACATTAAAACACTGCATGATCCTCTGCTCTCCTACGCATCTCTGTAGCCTTTTCACACAACATTAACATCATCACGCCTTGAGGCCACAAAAGCTGCCTCCACCAGGGACCAACACGCTGGGAGTCAAACTAGGGCCAATGGGAGGAGGGGGTTGGGGCACCGCAACATTTATGATTTTTTATCAGACCCAGCTCTGCCATCACAGGTGGCCTGACTCTATCAGCAGATTTTATTGTCTGCTGGGGTAAGTGGAGATGGCATTAACCCCAGTGGTGGGCAAATATACCCTTCGCAGCCAACAGTCCTTGGAACAGCACACATTTACCACAAGTGCCATAAACGGCTGGAACAAAATGAGGAACAGGAAGAGTTTGGCTAGGGAAGTTAGCTGACCCTATAAAATGTCTGGCTGCTTAGCTGCTCTGCTGCACGTTGGGCAGGCTGTTGACGTCTGAATGGTGACATGATTTAAGGCTAAATTAGTATTCATCACACCAGTCAGAAGCCATTAATCTAATATCCCCAACATGAAATGATATGCAAATTGTTGCCCATTGTAATGCTGCACCACGCGTCAGTGCTTCAAAATGGCCACTGCTGCATGTGCATTACAAGTTCTGCACAATGAAAAAATAAAAATAAAGGTGCCCTGCCTTGTCTCCAAATAAAAATAATTGTGGCTAATCTTAAAATTATATATATATATATATATATATATATATATATATATATATCATTTTAAGATTATTAATTTTAAGATTATTATATTTTAAGATTATACATATATATATATATATATATACATAATTTTAAGGAGTAATGAAGTTGTAATATATAATTTTAAGATTATAATTTTAAGATTATTATATTTTAAGATTATATATATATATATATATATATATATACATAATTTTAAGGAGTAATGAAGTTGTAATATATAATTTTAAGATTATAATTTTAAGATTATTATATTTTAAGATTATATATATATATATATATATATATACATAATTTTAAGGAGTAATGAAGTTGTAATATATAATTTTAAGATTATTATATTTTAAGATTATACATATATATATATATATATATACATAATTTTAAGGAGTAATGAAGTTGTAATATATAATTTTAAGATTATAATTTTAAGATTATTATATTTTAAGATTATATATATATATATATATATATATACATAATTTTAAGGAGTAATGAAGTTGTAATATATAATTTTAAGATTATTATATTTTAAGATTATACATATATATATATATATATATATACATAATTTTAAGGAGTAATGAAGTTGTAATATATAATTTTAAGATTATAATTTTAAGATTATTATATTTTAAGATTATATATATATATATATATATATATATATATATATATATATATATATAATTTTAAGGAGTAATGAAGTTGTTGTGACCTACTGCTGTCTTTGGGAGAACCAATGTACATGTCAGGATATTTAACAGCAATAGTGACGTATATCTTTCACAGTTTTATGAGTCAGATGAGAATGTTAGCGATATATAACTGCGGTTGTTATGCAGTTGCTACTTTGAGCCACCTGAGCCCATTCAAATTCTCAATAAGGCTGAATGTCTTCTGTTAGACCAGAAAAATTGTTATTCTTTAAGTCCCTGACTTCTATACAGCACATGCTCTTGCTAGATTCCTATTCGTCTGATACGTTTAAATCACAGGGTGCATAAAATATGGACGTAGTTTTACGTGACATCCCCCCATAAGAGCCGTTGCGAAACTCAAAGTGGTTGACTCCGGCCTTTGCCATCCTGCAAGTGACGACACAGCCCGACTCTAGAAATGGGCTTAGGTTGGGTGACGCAGCAGAGCAGACAGCTAGCAACCTGAGACGGCACCTACCTGTCAATCAACGGGGGAACGCCTTCAATTATGCCTAATTTGAAGCCTTGATATAATTTAAACCGGTGAGTTATATATAAAAAAA
Source organism: Anarhichas minor (assembly GCF_050575085.1). Taxonomy (NCBI): domain Eukaryota; kingdom Metazoa; phylum Chordata; class Actinopteri; order Perciformes; family Anarhichadidae; genus Anarhichas; species Anarhichas minor. The sequence goes on along the minus strand of NW_027466476.1, from coordinate 5,299,463 downwards.
ATCATCCCCAAAACAGATGTCATGAACGGGGAAATTAGCGGTAGAGACCAAAACCCTTTTTTGTACTGGGCAGTGAACATGTTTATTTCTGCTGGTAAGCTGGGCATTGTAACAAGCGGTTCTATGGGGATTGGCTCACTTTTGGAGCCAACCTCAAGTGGCCCAAACTGCAGTTTTTGGGAACATCCACGATGGCGCCATTTCTCAGCACCAGAGGTTGCCACTTGGTACAAATCAAAGCTTATGCGTTTCTTGCTTAAAGATATGTAAGCAATGGCCTGTCTAATGTATGGATAGCGCCATACTTATATTCTGTAAAGCATAATGTATGCTGAGGATTAATGGCCATTCAGAGAAAACATCTGATAAGCAATCTCAGGCTTGGTTTATCGTCAGCTGGAAAGTGTGATTTCCGTGGCTGGTTTTTAAAAATGTGCTTAATGTTTCTAAACTCGCTTAATGAACAGAAACAGAACAATGGGACCGTTTCAGATGAAAATGGACCACAATATGTCAATCATTCACACCTGCTCCACAAACCTGGTACCTGAGCAAATCGCAGCACCTGGGTGCAGCCTCTCACTAATCACCATCACCATCTCTCTCTCCATGTCTCACTCAGCCAAATATAATGAACTGGCATGACAGCACAGAGACCAACGTGCCAAAAGAGTCAAATATATCATTTTGCCGAATTATCAGATGGACAGCAATGATTAAACACGTCGACGCATTAGTATTATATGCGACTTTATAATGAAATTTAAATATATAACATTAGAAATTAAATGTAAATCAGGAAAGTCCAAAAGAATTTTAGAGTACCATTTTATTTATGATACCACATGAGTAGGATGGAGTCGGTGTTTGTGACAACGCCAACATCGCACTAGCGACAATTCCAGACACACACGGCTCCATAGAGGTTTCCTCATGTTTGGGGTCACACTGATAGCCGTCCAGTATGTCTCCCTGCTTGCACCACAAAGACTTAATCATTTTCTAAAGAATATTCTAATAGCATCCCTAACATATCAATAATCTTATCCATCAAACAGTAAGTCATATATTTGTATTTGGGATCAAGCATTGTAGAAGATTCGCTTTCAGCTACTCAAAGCTGAGAAACAAAAGAAGAATCACACATTTAAAAATAACTATGAGTATTCTTCTTTGTGACTCCAAATTGATTTGGCTGAACTGTACTGTGCTAAAGATGAGAGCATATGCCTCAGGGTGAAATCGTTGAGCTCGTCATCTGGACATGGACACGTCCAGTTTTACCAAGATGTAAATCTTGGTAAACAAACAACATACCTCGACAATGTTTTTCACACCTCACCGTAGTAAAAGGACACCAGAGGACAATCGTTTCTGGCGGTGTGCCCGGCTTTGAGACCGAGGCCAGGGTCTGAGCCGTGTCAGGGAATATGCCTGGTGACAGATGCTCGGGAGACACGGGCCACGGCAGAGGTCCAGGGAGAGCAATTAGCACAAACGAAGAGGCTATGTCGTTAGCTGGTCTTTATTAGTCTCAGTGATCAGTTCAGAGGCCATTAGTCTCATGTGATCACAGACTTCCCTGGTTGGCTCGGCCCATTACTGGCGTTTGTTATTGCACATTTACACTGTTTCAAGGTGGGGAGACCCACGTATTGCTTTTCGGTCGTTGACAGATGCTGATTTTTGAATATTACGGATGCGATGCGGTTAGGCGATTACATATCGAAGAACAAAATAATATTGGGTGACATTGAGAACAAATCATTTCAGTGTTTGTATTGTGAGCACTCGCTGTTGTTTGATGTTTTTGGTATGAAAAAGATAAAGACATGGCATGCTGTATTGGTATAATTACTATGTTTATCGAAACTTTCATCACCTTTAACTGATTCATATTCATTATCCTGTGTTTTGATGGATCATTTTAGAACACCGTGCTTTTAAAAAAAAGAACAGAATTGTGTGGCAAACACAACAAAACTAATTATATGGTTGCATGAAAATTTGCGGCATCTATCAGCAGCTTTAATCTATCAACACTGTTTCTGGCAGTAGCATTAAAAGGCACTTTTTTTTTTTCAAGCACAAGGTCCAAAGAGGGTCAAGGGTGATGGCTGTGACTAAAGAGATAAATGACTTTGCTGCACTGAGGTCCAAATCAGTGCTTTCTCTTTGAATTATCTGCTGAGTTAACTGGCCTTCTGTACAGGCTCTGACCTGTTATAATAAAGAAGATCATTGTAAATAGAAAATAGGCAATGCTAGGGAGTCATCATATGAATGAATACCAAAGTAACCAGCAGTCACAGCCTTCTGTTCATCTGGTTCTGCTTTTTGTTATTTATTTTCACAACTTTTTTGAGGACCTTGTCTCCTCAAACATGCCTAACGTGGTGGGAATGCTGGTACGGAACGTCTTGCTCTGAAACTCGTGTGATATCACTGGCTGTTGGGGGGGCTCCGGGATATCTTCTTGTATACCTCTCTTCTCTGTCCTGTGTTGCATGCTGGGAAAGAGCCGCCCTGCGTGTTGTTCCTCTCCTTTGACCGGGCCCTGAGAGACTTCCCTGCTAATGTTCCCCTCCTGTTTTACAGCAGTACTTCCTGGAACAGCCCCCCTTCTAGTCATCAGAAGCTACATTAAGGGAGCACTCTGAAGTCTTCCTCCACCACTAAGGGCCCCTGATAAATAACTTATGGGGGAGAGGATTCAAAACATCTCTCCTATTACTAGCCTCGATTCATTTTTTACAGTCCCTCGAGCCCCCCCATCTGTCCTGCACTTCAAACGCATCTGAATGCTCTGAGATAGTTTCCCTATCCTATCCTATGGGATCCATGTGAAAGTAGAGGAGGGGAGGTAGGGATATGAGGGGGGTGGGTGGAAAGAAAAGGAATATGACAGAGCCAGGAGCTTTGAGCAGCAGAATGTGCCGAAAGCATCTCTCCCCCATCACCTTCCTTTCTGACTATTCTCCACGGAGGGGAAGAAAGAAAGCATTTGAAGGAGAGGGAGAGGAGGGAGGGGAAGATTTGTGGTTGAGGCGTCATTGTCCGACTCAGAGCTGCCACTCTGTCAAATTATAACACGTCCAACAACTCCGCTTTTTCTCATTCGCAATTACAAATTAGTCCATTAGGCTGTCGGCTGCCTGTCTTTTCTCTTCTCTGTGCTGGAAGGGGATGTATGTGTGTGTGTGTGTGTGTGTGTGTGTGTGTGTGTGTGTGTAAATCCATAAGGGTGGGCAGATGGGAGGGGACCTTCCCTGGGTGGGAGATGGCAGTTTTAAGCCACATAACGAGACAAACAAGCAAACCAACAGTCGTAATTTGATGTGATGTCGACAGTAATTGTCTTTGATGCCGTGGGTAGGCGCGAGGGTGGAATGGGGGCGCGGCGGGTTGGCCTTGAAGTGGTAGTTATGGAGTATAAATTGGGGCTGCCTGTTTTCTGAAGGTATGAAAAAAAATCCAGACTGCCATCTTTGCGAGGCCGTCACAACAGCATTTTAGTCAACCACCCCATCAGCTTAAATGGATTTTAAATTAGCAGTGAGAGCACGGCTAACAACGCATCGCGGCTGAATAGCCGCCCACTCAGAGCATACATCTGACATGTATGGATTTTGATGGAGCAAAAATGGCTTTCACTGGTCCCTTCTATTAAGACCATTATTTTTTCCCAGCTCTCGAGTCAGGTCTATTCACATCTCAAGCAAATTCAATTTGAGCTCGAGATCAAAGATGTGCATGAGAGCAATTTAGTGTAAAGTAAGTAACGGGGAGACACTTAATTCAAAAGGTGATGATCTTATTTAACTAACATCACATAACATTTAATTATTATGCCTTTTCCCCTTATTAATCAGCATGCTTTCTATCCAACGGGTGCATTATAAAGCCTCAAGGTGGCACCTTTGAAAGGGAATTCATTACTGAACAAACCCTTGTCTTTCCACTTCTCCAGTGGGCCTAAAAGGAACTCATTTATTACAGTACATTCTAATGCCGAATAACATTCGTGCAACTTGGTAGTAGATTTACACTAAGTCCAACTGTTTCTACCTTCTGGCCACGATTGCAGACAGTTACTAAATGTCAATGGCCAGATGAGTACTCTGTGGATCTAGAAAGCACAACCACAGTGTCTTGAATTAATAAGGCTGGTCTCATTTCATCACTACGTGAGTAAAGCTAATGAAATCATGAAGGAATTAAGTTGTTTAAGGGCTGAGTTCTGGTTCTTGGCAGACAATAATGAGCATGCTATGCGCGAACCCCCTCCAACCTCCTCAGTCTATGTCGAACTGCTAACATTGCTTTCATCCAGCCGTTCTAGGAAAAAACAAACAAAAAAAAAAGGACACGAGCCAGTCTTTCAAAGGACAAATACGGAGTGGGGGGTTTTGGGGAGCCAGGGTCAACTTAACAAGCAGGGATCTCACAGATATAAAGGTAAAATGCTAAAAATGTATGGAGGCATGTTTGGACGGGGGCCAGGGTGAACAGCTTGGCCAGCTGAGCAACATCACAGCGGGATGCCTAATAAGCTCTGCGCAATTTTTCACCCCATATTTTATCAATAAAAAAGCAGTTTAAACAGTCTCCCCCTGAACCGCAGCCGCTGCACTGCCTGCCATCTGGAGCTCTCTTTCATTTTATAATCCAACTGTCATTAAAATGCTTCTTGGCAGTTTACAGCTCGTTCCCCCTGTGCAGATGTGGAAGCGATCTTCAGACGGGGCCCTCTGATCAAAGTGTTCGCTGCTGTCAGACTGAACACTTACCACCCTCAGGCTACCTTCCAGTCCAATCCGGACTTAATGCCTCCCATTATTTATTTATTTCCACACTTCTCTATTTATCAGGTGCAACACTCCCTGCAGAGCTACGGTCAGCTCGAGAAGCTGGCAACGGTTGCCTCGAGGTTACACAAGCAGGCTGGCAGGTTGCAGGTTAAAAATGCTGTTACGGTGCTTTTTAGCAAAAGCATGTAACCTCGCTAAATGGACTGGTGGATTTGACATTAGCTGAATATGGACGGCTAAAAGGAATGAATATGAACAAGAAATCCAAGCTACTTAATCTGACCAACCCACACTATAGCGGTATTATTTTTGGTCTGAAAAGATTTTAAGATCCAGAAAAAAATTACTTGGTAAGATAAACTTTCAACTCAAAAGCAGGCATTTATTATCAATACCAGGTCCATTAGCTCAAGATAAAATATATTTTATTCTCAATCATAGAAATAAGTCACCTACAGTGTCTGTTGAAATGGCACTACCTTGAATATTTTGTAGGACTCTACTGTAGGACTATATCTGAGTAAAGCATGGGACAATCATCTTGCATTCAAAGACAATACATATTATCCTATATATAACATATCATTGCTATAAGTCACTAACACGCGTAAATGTGAGTTTTGTAACCTGACAAAATGAGCTTTTCTGGCAGCAGACACAAAGGTGATGGCAGTAGGTCAACCTGTTGGCAGTGTCTCTGTATCATATCACACTGCCACATTCACTGTGTGCACACGCATGACTTGCAGACTGCCCAGCGACCCGCGGCCTCCTCACTGATGTGGCGCGGCGCGCATGGCGTTAATGCTCCGACCGGGTGTTGATTGAGCTCCCCTGAAGCCAGTGACGCATGTTGCCTTTGTTTGGCAGCTGTCCCGGTGTAAGAACTGGGGCCATATTCCGCCTGTCAGTGCCATGTGTTCGGTCTCCTCCGAGCACAGCGGCTGATGCCACTCAACCACCACCCCCCTCTACCTCCCACCCCCTGGCATCTCTGTGGGCACCCCAGGGCTAGCAGGTCTGCACTAATGAAGTCAAATTAATTTAATGGATGCCCATGCTGCCTGCGTCTGTGGTGCTTGGCAGGGGGACAGTTTTAATGCTGGCCTCTGTCTGTGGCTCCAAACCTCATACATATCCAAGAGCTGCTGTACGTCTTCTGTGTGTCAGGCCGAAACTGACAAGCATATCAGCTTCAGTTGTGCCTCTGCGCCCTGCAACACTCAGAATTGATCTTCTGCGCCCATAAAAACTAAAGTGGCAGGGAGAGTTCCACAGTTAATTTTGGAGAGAGACCAGGTGTGTCCACTAATTAAAGCTCACTGAAAAGGCGAAGGGAAAATAACTGGCAAATGAACATGAGTGACAGTCATCGTTAATACCTGCTTCCCGCTGCCCCCTAAGCCTAAAAATCCCCCTGTTAACTTTTATGGAACACCCTTTGATACAATAATTATTTTTTCCCCTGTAATCTTTCGAGCCCTGTACCTTTTCCCCTGGATGGCGCAGATCAAAGCAGAATGGTTTTGTGCATAAGGCACTGCAGAGGCTGGGGTTTCTGGCTTAATTGAAGGCAGCTGGCCCCTGTGTGTGCTTGGGCCTGATCTCAGAGTGCTCTCCGGGGTTCTCGGCTTTCCACATCACATACACGTTCGGAAAGTTCCCTCTGGAGCCCAAGTGACGTGAGAGGGCCTGCAGGGCTTGAGGTCTGGCAGTCGCCAGCCCATCCACAGGCATCTGAGTGTTTAGATTGACTTGGAGATGCTCAAGTGGTTAGCAAAAGAAAGATGGAATATGTTTCTCTCAGTGGGTGGGAGAGAGGCTCATACTCAGTGCCCACTTCCTTTACTGTCCATCATCACCATTATAAGGGCTGCAGATGATCCTTCTCTTAAAGACTGTGAAACTTGGCTTTCTGAGGGAAATATTTTGAAACAGAAAACAGAGCCCAAAGAAATAACAATGACCAGTGACTTCATGATTGATGTGTGTTGATTTTCCTTCTAAGATTTATACAACGAAATGTGACTAGCATACTACTTCGCTGACTGGCCTCTTTTTCTGAGGAGAGAACTGAGGCTCTCCAAGCATTCTTTTCACAGTCACAGTGGACCTAAGCTCCACTTACTGATGTATTCCTGGCCTGAGAGGAAACAACGCATCTTTTGGGAAACTTTATCTCCGATGGCACTGAATCCAAAATAACAACAGGGGATTTTATATCCATCCATGATCGCATATGCCCTTTGTTGTGGAGAAAAAGCAAGTCCTCTTGCATTAGGAAGTCTTGCGCAGACAAGCCAAGGCTGGGACAGACATGAGTCTTGGTGCGCCAGCTCTAAACGCACATCAAGTCTGTCTTGCATTTCCAGCCAGAAGAAATGTGTAAGTAATTACGGTCCAACCATGTTTATTGAATAAAAACCCACTTAGACGTTATGTTTATGCACGATCAGAAACACTCAAATCATACATCCACATATACAAAAACATTTGTGCCTTTTTTTTTCCCTCTGTCCACAGAACTTCTGCACCCAATATGGAGTCAATTTTACTTTTATTACTCATGTGGAAAAATGTATATAGTGCTTGGATTGATATTCAAATGCTGTGCCATGCTGCTTTTGGAGCACAGTGGACACACACTGAGCACAAGGTCAGTCAGTTTAGCTTCCTGTTTAACTTTGTGTCCCACAACTGCATTGGAATTACTCTCAGGGCTGTGTTATGCTTTACCTTCTATTAAGTGGATGCTCATTAACTGCTGTGCATAACTCAACACATACTACGCATGAAGTCACTTCAGGTTAATTAGGTTTTATGTTTGATATTATTTTTTGCAATCTAATTATTTTGAAAGGGAGGCACGAGGTTATGCTACTAATAAAAGCTGCGGCCCTCTTAACATTACGCAGTAATCCTATCTTATGCTAATGTTGGAAATATTGATGAAGGCAGTTTTACAGGAAAGAAATTTCAACTTTCATTTGTATTACTAGAAGATCATCTGTAAAAAATGCATAGTGCAATTGTCTTCATCTGCAGACACACTGAGTATCAGTGGCACCACAGCTGGAGTAAAACTGCACTTCTTGTCGAGTTTGATATGGCAGGCCATGCTTTCTCTATCAGTGTATCATTGAACTGACAAGATCTCCAGCAGAAAATTGTGCAATCGAGCATTCCACCTGGCCGCTGCTGAAACCTCTCCTATTACAGAGGCAGGGCTCTCAGGTGGGAAAAGTAGTGTTGTTGAGGAAAAACCACCTCTAAAAACGGATCTGGTTGAGGTGGAGGGAAAAACACAAACCAAAACCTTGTGTTCATCGGGGCAACAATAAGTCCCTCAATAACAATGATCACACGCTGTTGAACGTCGCTGAGTGGTGACAGGATTTTCTCAAAGCGTTTGCAGAGCACTGCTTTTTCAAAGACAGAGGGTTAGGGGTGCGTGTTATGATTCTAACAGAACAAAGGGACGGCCATTTGTTCTATTAACACCCTCTGCCAACAGAAAAAAATATCAGTGAGAGGAGGCAGTAAGTGAAAGAAGATTACAGTCTTGATGCCATGTTATGTTTTCACACCTCCCCTGCTCCGAGTGGCTGGCGCGGTTTTGCTTCCCACAACCCTTCTATTTTCATCTGCAATGCCAACATCATTGCTAACCTTTAAGAAAGAATCTGGACCAGGCTATTGGGTGCCACATCAATGACGCCACGGCCATGTTGACTGTCCCTGCATCGCCGTATGACATGCATTGCTAGTGACAAGCAGTCTTTGCTGATGTCTGTTGGCTGTGTCTGTAGGCTGGCCCTGCAGAAGCTCCAAGTTTTACTCTGTCATCACGCCTCTTCTTCCCAACATGCACTGGGGCTTGGTTTCACCGCTGAGCTTGCCCTTACACTCACTTCACGCCAAGCTTGCAGACAAACACACATCGCATAAGACTCAAGGCGTCCTTCTTCACTTCAGAGACAAATCCAAATGTCCTCTCTGTTCACCGCATACTTGTGCTCTAAATGCACAACAGATGTATCTCCTGAGAACCACGAAAATAAATAAAAAATAAGAAACATTAAGCTGCAGAGCACACATGATTTGGATCTGACCAGAAATGAGAGCATGTTGCAAACAGCTCAATAAAAATCAAACCGATAAATGTTTCCAGGTTCATTGTAATAGCGAGATGTGAGGAACATCATGATCCGAGTAGTTCTGGCCAATCTACAAAGTTAGAAGTCATCATCTAAAAAGTTGATTATGGCATAACTCTAATCTCAGCATTAACCCTTAGCCACAAAGTCAAAACTGTAGTGAATAGAGGAAGGAACTGAGGGAGGGGGGGAAGAAAGACAAAAGCAAGAGGAGAAAAATGACATCTCCATATTAAGGGCTGTGTTGCCGGTGTCAGTTCTAATTTCACAGTGCCTGTGGGGAGCTGAATGCAACCAGTCAGTTCTGGTCTCGTCTCGTTCCTCCTCCATTTTGAATGGAGGCCGGTGAATCCCAAGCTGGGGGGAAAGGAATATTACTGGCAAATTGGTTTTAGATTAAAGGAGGTGGCGAGGCATTCTGCTTTCTCAGCTCTTTCCCAGGTGCACTTAATCTAATTTCATTAAAGAGATGAGGACGGATGAGCACTTGTGTCGAAACATTAAGCCGGTCCATTTTTCCTGTCCATAAAAAAACGTTCTGGTTGTCAGCGGGCTGGTGGGTGGCCTGTTTGTTATTGAATATGATGACTCTCAGAGACCAATCTAGATCTTACAAAGCAGCGGGGGTTGAGGGGGTATGTAGGAGGGGGAACATACATACATGAATATATTTGACTATTGCTGTTTTCCTTCTCCAAGATGGCGACGGAGGGGAGGAAGTCAAATTCGACAAGACTGGTAATGACAGATAGAGAGCATATACCAGGAGGATGATCATTCAAAGAAGAAATAGAGAGGTGAGGGTAGAGGTGGTGCTAACGGATAAGTTTGAAATCCCCACAGCATGTTTGCTTTTTGTTGGGGGTGCACTGCTTGCTTCACAGAGCGTACACCCCCCCCCCCTCCCCCCCGAATTCATCAGCTGGGAGGATACCACGAGCTGACGAGCCATTACTGATAAGCCGGTAGAGACGCTCCGACGCGGTGATATGGCATTCATTCTGCACACAGCAGGGAGATAAGGGGGTAGAGAAGGAATTAATGTGTCAATCAGAGCCTGTGCGCTGCCCTGGCAGATGAGTACACCGGAGCCATAAAAGAGCTCATAGACAGGATGTGGTAATGGTCCTTGGAGACTCCCCCCGAGACAGATACACTGTCTGCTGAGTGACTGCTCGGCAAATAGGACCAAATAGAATTAGCCGACCTGGGTGTCCTCCGCTGTGGCTATGGTGATGCGGCTGTGGCGGTGGCAGAGCACCCGACACAAGGCTGCTGTGTTAAGGGCTGCAGAGAATATAAGCGGTTCATGCTAACGTTCCGCAGGCAGGCAGACGGCCACTGTATTATTTGCGCCGGAGAAAGAATACGGAGGAAATTGGAGGAGCCAGTGAGGATGAAAAAGTGGGGCCTAATGGAGATAGGATGACACTTCAGTAGAGTGCATGAACAAACTGGGAAGGGATAACTCCCGCTCTATTTCTTTCCCTGCCTCTCCCATGAATGAAAATGACCCTTTTGACTTGGAGTATCTCTCACGTGTCAGAGGTTGATAGATTACAGGTGGAGCAGCATTTTTTATAGCAGTTGAAAGGGCACTTTGAATAAGACCTGGCGTTAGGACACCGATTGCGGAATTTGTAAGTCTTAAAATAAGTCTTAAAAATTGCTTGACCTAAGTTAGTTTACCAGATTGTAAGTATGTTAATGCAATCCATGAGTAATAAACCAGAAAAGAGGAAACTATTAAAACATTTCTCACAAAGAGCCAAATAAAAACATCTAATTAGGAAGTATGTTAAATAACACATCTCATTCACATTCACATTCAACACTGATCTTGTGACGTCTTGTTATCACAGATGTCACCATTACACAAGCGCAACCATTCATTCAACACATTATTTTGTGAAACACTGAACCACTAACACGTGTTCTGGGGCATGTCAATACATTTTAATCACACAGTCATTAAGTGGGTCAAAATATTTGGATCAAGAATAAAGAAAGATGTTCCCAGTTCCATAGCATGGCCTCAAACTGACTTGAATACACTTAGTCCTTGTATTGCCAAACAACATGTTAGCTTCTTTATGAGCATGTGATATATATGCCCAAAAACGGTAACGTCTGTTAAATACCCATAAGGAACACTTAATTATGTGGCTCCCCCCCCCCCCCCCAGGGTGCAGACATAAGTGAGGCAATTCAAGGTCAACGCTGTAATTTTTTTTCAAATGAACACTGAATAGTTTTCATTGTCATCATTTAATCTTGGACATCATATGACAGGCCTCCCCAGAAGAAACGCCAGTCATGAGAACACAAAGCGTGGCCGATTTACCCAAAAGATCCCCTTTAGAGCAGCCTCGCCTAGAACTGGAGGTGACCCGGCCCATCTCAGAAGAATTCAAGGAAACACATCACTGCATGCTATCTCGCTGCTTTGATAAGAGCGAACTTCACAAGGTCCAGCAATCTAAACCGGCTTTCCTGTAAAAGCAACTCGTCAGTTTTATTCAAAATACAGTGCAACTGATTGCACCCAGGGGGCACACCTGGAAGCTATATTCTAATTAAGTTAATCTGTGAAATCCTGACAATGTGGGTGTTTAGGTGGCTGGTAATCTGATGTGAAAGGAGTTCTTTGTTTTCATTGGAAAGATACGAGCTGGCACCTGTTTCAGCAAAACGTTACACAAAATTATCGCTGTCGTGTTATCCCGAGTGCGGGCAATTACAAATGACAGTGTTTGTCTTTCTCCTCACGGTACCCAATTTTTACACCGTCGTTTTCTTTTTCTGCTTTTGGTGATGGCCTGTCAAAGTACCTCTTCCCGGTCTTCTTCTTTCCTCAGCAATGTGCTGTGGATGATACGCAACTCTCATCATCTCACCTTAATTATGATATTATGTCTTTCTGAGGAATGAAAAGGTCAGCACTGCTTTAGTCTTTATCCAGATGCTCTTTTTGTCTTGCACTGTTGTGAACAGTATATTTTCAAAGATTTCATAATCGTGAAACCTGTTTTGGAATGTTGCTGTTCATTTCCTGTTGGCTGAGAATGAAAGCTTTTCTTTGTTCAATACCTCTGCTCCTCAGAATGGAACATGGCCATCATTAGAACAATGGATAATATCTTACTTTGTGATAAAGCTTTCAAATAGAGCATGCGGCTATGTTGATGGGTTGCTATGTTGGGCGTGACACAGGTTCTTATTGCTCAATGCTTGGAAAGATTAGGTATTGCGTGTCATAATGGAAGAAGATGGGAACTCTGATTTTACACTCATGTTGCATTTATGTAAGGTTCATGTCTTCCAAAGTCGCTGTTCCATCACATGCTGCTTGCTGATGCAAAGCTAACGTTAGCGAGCAGCAATTGAGGAGGAACATTTAGGTATATATATATATACTGTATATACATATATATATATATATATATATGTAGTCATTCTTTATGTTAGTAATGTTAAACAAGTCCTATTACAGATCTGTATTTGTTACTTCTTAAGTGACCTTAAAAGGATAGGTCGATTTTAAAACATTACTGACAGAAGAACTCAGACAGAGTGAAATCAACAGTTATTTCACATTAAAAGCCAATATAACTCAACTTAATTTGCAGTATTATTTTGGTACCTATTGGATTCACATTAATGGTTTAGGTATCATGATTATTTAGTATGTTTCTCACTTAACTTGTAATAAAAGTAGCATTTGTAAAAAATGAGTCTTTTTCATAGATTGCATTCAGTATTCATTTGTATGAACCAGTAATGGTTGGCAAGATGAAATACCACTTCATGCCATACTGATCAGATGACAAGTGTATGAGCAGAGAAAAGCCTGACCAGTCTGGCTCTTGACAGTGGACTGTGTGTAATTGGTACAGAATTCAACAATCGGACAGCTGAAAGCTTGGCAGCAATGTCTAATAGCGTGTCTTGAACTGCATCCCGGCCCACCTAAGCTGGCAAACATAACTGGTGCCAAATCGAAAATATGGAGCTGTTTTTTGAACAGACAGAGACTGACACCTAACCAACAACATAGCAACACAGCAATCCTTGTTTTTTTTCCTCCTTTTTATTTAGTGTTGTTTAGCGTCCTTGTATCAAACTTTTATATAGTAAATGTCAAAATGTGTGACACTATAGAACTGTTACAAGACTCAAGGAACTAGTAGAGCAAGAAGGAAAACAAAACCCTGAAAAGGAAACAGTCTGAGAGCTTCCCTCCTACTTTACGTCCCTCTCTGCCCCCCCCCCCCTTCTCAGCGATGCCAGGGAGCCGCATGGAGACTGACAGGCCTGCTACGTCTCTCCGTCGTGTCAACTAGCTAGCGCCCTCGGTTCCTTCTCGCTTCAATGAAGAGATAAAAGCCTATTGACTTGCCAGGCTACAGTTAATGCAAATTGGGCCTACTATCAATGTATTATTTATAAGGAGAGCTGCAGACATTTCCACAGAACTGGGAGCTAGGCTTACAGGAGATTAGGCATGCTATCTCATTCATTTACCAGGGAGTAATTGCTAAACTGTGGAGGAATTAGAATGCGTAAGGTTCCCCAAAGGCGTTTCATCTTGTAACCAGGTGGCTGCCATCAGACAACCACCTCCAAGTCTGTGATAAACAAATACACACAAGTGAAACTGATAGACTACATCTGTCAAATGGTTTAAACTTGATGACGTCACTGCTAAAATAATAAGCATTTTTTTAAGCTCACTGAGTTGCTGATAAGTTGTTTCCATGTTTATATTTGAGTCTTTTGAAGGAAAATAAAGATTACATTATGGTACTATTCAGCCCTCGTTAGTAAACCTAACTTTTAAATCATTTTTCATAAGCCTCAAAGACCGCCCCATAAGGTGATTGATTCTCCATACTTCAGCCAAGCAAAAATGGAAACTGCACAAATGAGCACCTATCATTTCTGGTGGCCATCTTTGATTGAGGAGGATTAAGGTACGGAGACACCCTATCGGTTTCCAAAGTGTGACCTACATTATTAAAACAGGATTCTTTCTGTGACTGGAACATACTCATTGCAAAACTCTCAAATGTAACACTAAAAATCATAATATAAACAGCATCAAGTGGAGCTATGATAGCGCTAGCGATAACACGAAAAACAGCTTCTTCATGTACTACATTTTCTTTGTCACTTTCTTACTCTGTGAGACGCAAACGATCAACAGTGTTGGGACCGTCGGAGTGTCTTTTACCCCTTATCTTTTTCCACCAACAACACATAATGACTGTTTCCCCTCTTTAGTTGGGAGCTCAAATATGTTATTCACAACTCTCAGCCACTTCACGTGGGGAGTGAATGAACACAGGAAAAGCAGTCTTACCTTGTCGTCAATGTCACACTCACTGTCACACTGTAACAGAAAAGAGACAGACACAGGATACATAAGGAATTATTCATTTGGCTTCCCCCCCCCCACCCCAATAGCCCATAATCAGTGCAGATGTTATTTTTGTGTGCAACCTCTCATTCACTGACAGCTTTCAGTGCAAAACGGCAAAGGATGAAGAGGGAGAGGAGAGTGTGTGGTAGTCTAAGAGACTTTTTCATGTTTGAAAAGCGACACAGCGACCGCATTGAACACCATTCTGGTGTTTCTGTTGCAAATTCAATGCTGTAAATTTACAAAAGATGTAAAACGAATAACACTATACACTGGATTCTATTATGAGGAGTCTGTTCAATGACTTTGCATTCAGCTGCAGCTTGTCATTTAGCCTTTCAAGAGTGTGTCCTTGAGATACTATCGTCTAATTTAAAGCCGAGCTTAGACTCTCTGAATACTCAAAAACAGTGCCTATTAAGTGTGTTATTTCAAATCCGCCTTTGTCAAACCAGTCTTTAATTTCTATGTCAGACTTCTACAGGGATAAAGGAACTAAATAACAAGAGAGGTTGAACTCTGAAATATGCCTCGTCTGGCACAGCCAAAGGCCAAATCACCTGCTATTCAGTCGGAAAAAAGTGAAATGTTTCTTTCTTCACTTCAAATCTCACCATTCAAATACGAAGTGATTAGGCTCAAATATCTTCAGAGGTGCATCCTTAAAAATAACAAGAAAAAGAGAAACAAGTAACTGACAGAGGAGAATACTCCAGATATTAAGTGCCACAGCCTTGACATGTTCACAGGCAGAAAACTAATTGTTATTAGAATTAGAAAATTGCATTCTAGAATGTGTTAAGTCAAAGTAAAGTCAATAATCCCGGTTTACTGTCAGTTGAAACACTAACTTTAATTTTCATGAAAAGCATGACCTCGTTCTCATCTTAAATCCGGCCTGCATGATCCTTGCTTCCGTTTCTCACATTCATTTGAGGGTAAGTGCTTAATGCTCCTGGTTGGTAACTCTCTCTCCCCCCAACACAATACATGGCAAAGTTGTGGAAACAGGAGTGGTCGAGCAGCAGGCCAGTCCCACTGGACCTCACAGCAGGATGCACGACGAGCAGAGCGATTCAAGCGAAGAGCCACATCGAGAGGGAGAGGGCCCCCTGTGAAAAACTGCCTTCAACCTGTCAATTAAGTCCCTGTGGCAACATATTTAAGTGGACCCTCTTTGTTTTGTTTGACTCCCTTTCAGAGCCGGGCACAATGAGGAGGGAGCTGGGTCAATGGAGGCACAGCGGCCCTTTGTTGTGAGTGCGGTGGGTCCAAATATATAATTAAGTAACGAGAGTAATCAGTGCAAGGGCTCATTGGCCAAGGTCTCTCAGGAGAGGAAAGTGGTGGTGGTGGGGGTGCTTCCATTCCCCGTGATTCATCCTACTCTGCAAAGACAAGGGATACAGCTGGAGTCTTTGCTGGCAGACGTGAGAGAAGAACATTGTGGCTCAGCCCTTTAGGAGGGTTTATTGTCGCTTGCATCTCTATCTGCAGAATATCGACGTCAAGAAACGCCTGAGCTCCTATTGTTCATACTGACACATTCCTACACAAGACAAAAAGTACGAATATACATGCAGGATAATACAGTCAAATTACATGTTCAATACGAGTCCTTGTGAAGTGATTGTTGTTTACGATTCCAGAGCCTGTCAGTAAGTATAAAGAAAATAAGTGTGAACGCAAAGGAAAGGTGCCTCATAATACTGCAGAAAATGCAAAAATGGCCCGACAATTGTTCTGTTCTTGTGTAAATATGGTTGAAAGAAATGCAAAATGTCTTCTCTTATATGTTCCCCATTTATAAAACAATTTTGATAACTATAATACTACTACTACTAAAAATAAAGGATGTTAAATATTGGGGACATTTCAACGCTTTGTGTCCTCTTGTCTCTTGGGGAATGTTTGCAGACCCTGTTTTCTGTGCCTCTGCTTGTGAAAAGACCTTCATTACAGAGTGCAGGGCGTTAACAAGAGAAAGTAGCTTAGGCTTCTTGTCAATCAATTCCCCATTCAGACTACGGATTCCAGACAAATGAATTGTCAGCCATTTCTATACTGCTTGTTAGTGGATCATCACAACCTATAATCACCACCCATTTGTTCACCACTCTGGTGGTGAATCACATTTAAAACAATGTTTTGTCCATCTTGATCCATCTGCGAATTACAATAAAAGGAAAATTGATCCAATCCCCAACATCGCCCTACCCCCAGGAAGCAAGTCTAAATGTATTCTTAGCATGCAGCTGAACAGATGACTTCCATCTCACAGCAGTTGGGAGTTCTTCTCTATCCCTGGGGACGAGTTTAAACCCTAGGTGATGGAGATGAACAACTGGCTCGGTCTATTCCCTGGGTGCATGCTTGGCCTTGTTGTTGCAGCAGTAGCCATGAAACTAGAGATGAGGCCTCACAGGGCTGGAGCTGGCGAGGAGGGAAAAAATAATATCAAAAGAGCACAGCATGGTGCTTATCCTTTTACAAGAAGGCTGCACTGCAGCAGAGCGTAAAGAGGAATACAGGCTAGGGCTCAGACAGAGAGACACACAGCACAGCAGGGGAGAGAGAGGCAGGTGGAAAGGGGGAACAAAACAACAGTACGAACAGGCAGGGGGGATGCTATAGAGATGAACGGATGGACGGATGGAGGTAGTGTTCGAGCAGTTTTTGTCAGTATTGTATGTGATTGCCCTGTTGGGCTATTACACTTGGTCGAGTCAAAGGAAATAATACAATGAACCTATGAAAGTAATAGATTGGCTCCCATTTGTGAGTGCATGGGTGTAAGAAGAGGACCACTTCATTTAGGCCCCCTATGCGTCTTTGAATAGTTACACGGGGTAAAAGATTTTTTCGCAGGGCTATACAAGAAAACCAAAAGGTGAAAGAGCAAAGCCACAACCCCAAATAGAAAACTCCCTAAACAGCATGTCTGGTGGCCAGAGGGGACATTGTTAAAATCGGAGAGATATGCAGCTCACTAAGCTGCTGACAGGAGTCAAGCCTCTAGTGGTTTGTGTCTCTCATAGATGTTCACCAACTAAACAAACGTGGGGGGGAAAAACGGAAAAAAAACTGGCTTGCTCTTCAGAGGCAGGGAGCAAGCAGCAACATCTGTACCTGGCAACCGCCAGCTATGAAGGGTAACAGGGGACCAGCTTCAGCGGATGGCTCATGCACAACCCTCCCTCCCAGCATCCCACCTCCTCTCTAACCCCCTCTCCCCTCAGCCAGCACATCAGACTGATGCGTTTGACATTTACACAGCTTTCAACACTTCAGAGACAGGAGATTTATTCCACCAGCGGCCTTGGCTGGAGCCGGGCCCCGACCTGGGCTGGCCCCCATGACGACCCTGTAGCTCAGCCCTTCAATGAGGCAGCGAAAGGGGGAAAAAACAGAGAGGGGGAAGGAGGGAAGGAGGGATGGATGTCTCGATCCTCCTGTACATTTTCTCTGGCAGATTCCGAAAGACGTGCAAGGCGAAGACAATAAGCGCTGCGCATCCCGGAGCACATTAAAACGACTGGCCAAATTAATCACACAGTTCCACTTGTCACACTCGGAGGACAGTCTGCCATGAAGTCTGCCTCAGAGACAGAGAGAGCAGAAGAGGAGGAACTTGCCTGGCGACACAAATGCTGTGAAGGCGTCAACGACTGTCTGACTGAATACTGATCCCAGCCCTGTACTTGCTAAAAGAAACCTTAACACTGAATTGAGTAGTTTAGGGCGGCTACTTCATCTTGAGTCCTAAAAATATTTATTTTGCGTCTTCAATTAAAAACGTAATAAATGAGAAGAGAAAAAAATGATGCGAAATGAAAAAATTGAAGAAGGGCCAGGAGTCCGACTGAGCAGTGAGACAGCAGCAGCACTTGATCCCTGCACACATGTAGACATCTTAATACCGACGAGAGAAATGGCTTCAACTCAGAAGACATCTCTTCAGGGACATTGACTGAGATAGTCCTGATTGTGAGGGAGCAAATACGGACAAATCCAAATCTCCTAGAGTGAGAGCACACAGAGGGGGGGTTATGGTCCATTTAGATAGCCGAGGACCAAAGCAATGTCAGATACTTCTGGAACAACACCAATTTCCTCCTGCAATTTCCCTCCTGCGGATGCTGGGATGAGTTGTTTGGACGTAGGCGCAGTGGCCACTCTGAGGGGTGGAAGCAGAGGCTCGCCTAACATTTCCAGGCCTAAAACATCAGCGGGAGATCTGAAGGTCTCTTTGGACTCGTGGCGAAGGGTGAAGCCTTACTTGAACTCAGCTTCCGTAATCTATCGACAGGATGTTTAGTTGCGCGCTCTTACCACGTTAACTTTCTCACCACCTCACAGACACATTTAAGCCACAAGTAGCTACAAAGTTGAGGAAATAGTTTGTGCATGCGTGTGTGTGTGCGTAAGTATGTAAGTGGGTTGGAATAACATCAGAATAGTCAAATAACAAAAGGAATATCTGATATGATTCACATAACCTTACAGTTTCATGGCTACTGTGCACCTTAACTAAAAAAAGCTTTGGGTGCTTAACTGCGGTATTAATATTAGGGTTGCCAAGGCTCACATGTCACCACTGCATTTAACTCTCAACAATAGAAGAAAAAAAATCAAGTGATCACTCTTGACACCACCAGCTGTATCTGAAAGCACCACCTAGCAAAGTGATTTGATCACAGGATCAAATCTATACAGCCATTTGAACCTTGACCTCCCCAGCGGGCAGCATGGGAAGTCAGCTGATTACCCCGGGTCAGCCTCGGAGCTCTGGATTAGGAAAGTATCGATCCCAGTGAAGATGTATGCTCCAGGGGGAATGAGATTGAGAGAAAAAAAAACTCTGCCGGCTAGAAATAATATCGACCGGCAGAGGAGGCCTAGACAGGCTCTCACGTAAAACCATATTTGAGCTTGGGACCTCGGAGTTGGCTGTGCAAACATAGAGACGGCTTCAGCAAAAGCTCCTTTCACAGAGGCCCATTGAGAGAGGACAGAGAGAGAATGAGAGTGGAGGAGGATTGAAGAAGACAAGCTCAGAGAAATGCTCTTTGCATTAGCCAGACACACAGAGGCTTCTGGTTCAGAGCTGACACACTTAAGGGAAGAGTCAGCGGGGGCCATGTAAATCTAGACAGGGTGAGGAAAGATATCGTCCTGACCTGGGGCCAAACTAAGCAGATTTTAACATTACCCAGAGTCCATGTAAACAGCACTGAGACCTGGCCCCTCTCCGTTTCACTTCCATGCAAAGTATGTGGTGGGGTTGTGAAGGAAGAAGGGGGGGTGCACGGACAGATTGATGGGGATAGTGGTGGGGGCAAACTTGAAGAGCTGTTCCCCTTCTCCACTAAATTAAAGGACCGCCTTGTCCTTTCCAGCAAGAAATACCTCAGCCCTTGCTTTCAGCACTCGCTGGGGGAGCAACAGAGCCGACTGGGCTGGTGGTGTGATCCTTGGAGTTTGGAAGGGGAAAAAACAGACTGTAATGGCAGATGTACGAGGGAACAGGGAGCATTTATTCAGCTCAGAGAGAAAGAAGAAAACTGCCAGAAACCTAAAGGGACAGGGAATACACAACTGTGTTATGAATATAGCCGTGGAAGAAAAATGGGGATATAGGTAAGAGAGAATGAGGAAAAAAATATCACTGATTTATGTTTTTATTTTTGCACCTCGTCTTTCATAAGGCTCCCTTTGGCTTCTTCTTGTCTCTGCTGACCGTGTGACTGTAACAAGCTCGCTATCTTGCCTTCAGAGGTGAACCCGCACACACACACACACACACACACACACACACACACACACACACACACACACACACACACACACACACACACACACACACACACACACACACACACACACACACACATTTACAACCCTCAGCACCTCCCAGTGCTTTGACATGGCCCCAAGCTCGGTGGTGCTGAGCTGCAGCGGCAGACACTGGGCATTGGAAATTTAAGTCGGGGCGTAGGAGAAATTAGGCGAGGAGGCAAGGAAATGGGATGTTGACTTGAACTGGCCCCGGGGGCAGCTGAGAGTCTCCCTGTGCAGCTCCGCTGGCTGCCTGACAGTTTGATGGAGTGAGTGGAGGCTTCCCTGCGGCCCGAGCCGCCGTCTCTAACACTGATGTAGCTCAGTGAGGAACAGATTGAGCCTCCAGGCATCGCTCTGTACTGCTACTCCCCTCCTCTCTCACGCTTTCTCACTCTCTGTACTGCTACTACTAGCTCTCTCTCTCTCTCTCTCTCTCTTACTAATCCTGTCAAGCCAACACACAGAAACATGTACACACACATATACATGCATATACATGCTACAACACAACATCTCATACTGTATGCACACATAAAGACACTTAGATACACAGAAATAACAGCAACACCCACAGAGAGCTTGGCTCCCTCCTTCCTTCTCCTCCCAACGACAGTAATGTGATGAGCACTACAGATGCTGTTTACTGAGCTCTGGCCGACACACAGGGGGTAGGAGGAGGAGAGGGAGGGTGGGATGGAGGAAGAGGCAGAAGGAGGTAGAGTCAGGGGGCTGGCAGGCCACCATAATGAAAAGAATCTGGCGGCAGCCCACTGTGTGCTGGTCATGAGAAGCATGTGCCGCCGGGGGGCTCTACTGCTAATTTCAGGGGGCAGCCAAGCGTTTCACGCTCGACTTGTCATCAGGCCAGAGGGGGCATTCATACTGGTTGACAGCAATTGCGAGAGGCCGGGCATGGGGTGTTTTGGGGAGGGGGAGCAAAGAGAGAGGGAGAAGGCTTCAGCTCCTTTCCCCCGCCTTGTACCTCCTGTCCCCCCTCTGCAATGATCAAACGCTATTGTAGGCAGGGTGCAGAATTACAAATGAGTGTCCTGTGGCAACGGTTGGAACTGGATTTAACTGCTCTTTCCGCTCTGCTCTCTACTCAGGTGGCCACGAGGGGCACACCTCATCCTCCAACCCCTGCTGTCCAGACAGGATTTAATTCTTGCATCTTCCGATTTAACATGACAATAATAATCTGCTACCGAAGCATGCAGTTTATAAGCCCACACCTTCAGACACAAGACTCGGGGCCTGTTTGCATCACTCTAAAGTTAATTGTGTCAACATATACTGTGATATATTACATTTTTCAGAAACTCCATTGTGAAATAATTTATGGATAAAATAACCATGCAAGAAAATCCAGCAAATATAACAAATCAAGGTACTTCCTCTGCCTGCTCGCTGATTTGCAAGATTGCCGGCAATAGCCTGATACACCCACAAACAATAAAGAGATGATACAAGCGTGATAAAATCTCTGATGGCTGACAAACTCGCCTTACTGTGTATATCATATTGTCTAGTCCATCCATGTCCTTGGTTTCTAGGAGCTCCCTCCATCTGGCAGTCTGTTAAAGGTGAAATGACTGACGGGCACATCTTTAATCAGTGCCATCGATTGGCCTGAGGATTTGGTGCGCACTTGGGGTTTATCTCTCAACTTGGCTGGATAAAATGAGCGCAAAGTCATTAAAGAGTTGAGGCGAGAGAAAAAAAAAACAGCAACAGAGGATGAAAACACCCCGTCAGCCCGACCCCTACATCGTGGATCCTATGAAGTGAGAGTGAGGGAGGTAGAGGGATGCTGGGGAGAGCAGGAGCTATACCAAGCAGTTGATACTAACAGCTGGCAGCCTCCCCCTTAAAAAAGAAAGAAGCGTCTGGCTCTAGTCTGGCAGCCAGGAGAGGCAAGCGAGGGACAAGCAGGGATGAAAGGAGGAGTGTGAGAGATGGAGTCGGTGATGAAAGGTGGGTGGTTGATGGTAGATGAGTGGATATGGAATGGGATGGGGGGATTAACCAGCTTGCGAGGAGAAACTTCTGTTCATTGCCTCTGACACAAGCAGTCACATGAGAGACGGAGGAGGAGATGGGAAACAGAGAAATAGAGACAGAGAGCAATGCAGAGGGAAGGAGGAGAGAGGAAAGGGGGAGGCAGCCACATTGCACATCTTCAGGCTGTGAATAATTTAGAGGAGCACTGGGAGACGAGACGAAGATGAACACAAAACACTGGCAGCGTTTGACCTAGAGCTGCAGCTACATCAGTGCACATCACAGAGCGGAGAGCTCTGTCTCGCGCTCCCTCTTCCTCCCCCCGTCTTTCTCTCTTCTGCTCTTCATCTGCCTCCCTCTGTGTCAGGGAGGAAACAGCTGTACGCTATTCTTGTTTCGCCTCACATTGTATGAAACTCAACAGAATGGCTGACAACTTTGTTTCACAAGGATCTCTCGCTCTCCCTCCCCGCTACGGGCACGTCATAAGAGTCTGAAAGCAGCGCGCAAAACAGATGCGTCTCCTATACATCTCTATCTACCAGACTGTACGGGGCAGTAGGGGCCGATACACGTCTGTGGCATCTCACATACACAGGGCTAATGATACTATCACATCCTGTGAGAAAGAACATTTTCACGGAATGAAAGCATCAACTTCAAAGAATTCAAACTTGATTCTAGCCGCCATCATGACCAACATTTTCTTAGACTTTTAATATTGGTTTTGGACTGTTGGTTGACCAAATAATGCAATTTGAAGACGGGACGGGTATTTGTCTGACAATTTACTATCAGAAACATAATCAATAGATTTTTCAGTATAATGAAAATATGAATTAGTCGCTGTTGTACTACGAGATCTAAATTATTCACTTGATTAAACCTATTCTAAATGAATATAAAACGAGTGTATGATTTATGACATTTTCAGTGAAATATATCTTGCAGAATGCCCACATCAAGCCAGCCTGCTCTGATAAGACCTGATGCAGTGTAAGTGAGGGACAGTGTTGAATGTGAGCAACCAGGCAGCAGAAAGTGTGGACAGCAGCAGTAAATAACAGCTGCCCTGTGATTAGGCACAGAAGAGGTTAAACAGAGCTCGTTCACGCCGCCTTTGTCAAGGTGCAATGAATCATCTAACCTGCTGAAGTGTGTGTCTGTGTGTGCATGTGTGTGTGTGTGTGAGAGAGAGAGAGAGAGTGATGAAAGGACCTCTGGGCATGTGGTGGGAGTGACAGTTGGGTGGACAGAGGGCTGTCTGATCAACCCAGAGGGGAGGGGCCATTTATTACTGTAATTAAAGAACCGTGGAAGTAGAGGAGCAGAGATTTTAAATGCACATAGAGTAAATCTTTTAATTTGGTAAGAATGATAGCATGAGGCAAGTGGATAAATAGTAAAAACATGAGGACTAAGGATGGCAAACAAAACATGCGGTAACTTGGTTCCCTCTCTTTATTTTCTCGCCCGCTCCCTCCCTCCCTCCAACACCCTCTCCCTCCCTCTCCCACTGTCTGCTGCCCGGACTGCGTGGCTGATATTAATGGGACGTCGCTTGTTTGTAAATGTGCCAAGTTGTGTGCACCGCTGCGGGCTGTCTATTATAGCAGGCCTCTGGGGCAGCCTTTCCATATGGCATCACATATGGCACTCAGCAGCATCAATTAATGTTGTTATAATACTGATTTTTATGAGCTAGGGTTTCACTCCTTTCCTCTCTTCTCTACCCCTCCCCCCTTCTTTCACCCACTGTCGCCGGTTCTTTGATTCTTCAAACTGCCTCTCTTCGATTCCTCAAACCTACGACAACCTGGCTTCTGAACAGTAGAGGATCCGAGAGGTTTTCCGTGCCAGATTTTGAAAGCTCCTACCAGCTCGACTGAACGTCGCTCAAAGACCGCGAACATGACTGTGTTCCCGCTACACTGCAGAAGAAGGGTACTACCAACTACTACCAATGTGTCAGAAACGTTGCATCTTCTCTGAAGCTGAGAGACTTCAATCAATGATATATGAAAGAATATGAGACAGCAATTACACAGACTGAAAACTATGTTCGGTGATATTACATATCTGCAACCAAACACTGCATTTACAGCAACAATTGTAGTTTTTGGTCACATTAGGCCAGCATCAGGGCCTATTAGAGTGTTAAATTAGGCCTGTATTTATATGCACAAAGCAATAGGCAGATGGATGTAAGAGCAGAATCTGAGGGGCCTTTTTGTTCCCTGGTGCCTTTGGTTGTGGATCTGACAGGAAGGGAACAAGAGCGTAGCAAAAAGCCCCGCTTAAAAAGCTCCCAGCCACACCAGTCTTGTCAGCGACGCCACAATTAGAGACTAGATCACTGGCGCTTCCCAGCGAGACACATCTCACCACCACTCCTCAATGGGACTCTTTCGTTTGAGGAACACACTCAACGCTGGGTTATAAAACGTTTCGGATGGCTAATCACTCTCAGGATGAAAGGCCCTGGCGTGTTCGTTTGTCTCAGCGTAGGGAGCTTCCCTTGCCGTTTCTCTGTGTCTGATTCTGATTGTTTTTGTTCCTTTCTTTTTCAGCATGCAGGCGAGCTGGCAGGCAGCGCTGTTTGAAGGTGCAGTCAGACCCGAGTGCAGGCCTGATGCTTTGTAGTGATATTTCCAGCAGCACAATCTCATTACTTTTTGACGTGGGGGATGCGTGCAGGGGTGGATTGTCATTTCACGCTGTCAAAAGTTCCGTGAGGGAACGGAGACGGGAATGGAACTTCAATGACCTGCGTGCCTCCGCCTCGTCAAGACTGAATATATTATACCAAATAACATAGATAAAATCCGATGAACCAGATCCTTTAAGATGCTTGTAAACTTAATGTCCATTCCCCAGGGGCGTTGAGGGAATCTCACTCCTTATCTGGACTCTTTGTAATTGGATCTATTTCCCAGCCTCCTAAACCTGTCACTATACATGCCCTGAACCTAATTAACCTACACCCAGCACTGCACATACAGGCAGGCAGTGCATGTTCATATGTAGCTAAGACAAACACATCTTTATGTTGAGAGGAAAAGTCCTGAGGGCATCGTCCCACACCTCTTAAAGATGGTGGGAGCTTCTGGACGTTTTCACATGGGACAATCATTGGCAGCCCCCCCCCCCCCCCCCCCCCCCCTTAAAAAAACTGGGGGAGGTATCCCTCGGAGTTGATTTCACACAGAGTTCTTTCAATACAGAGAAAAACTTTGCTCCGTTTAAGAAGCTGCCAGGCATTGATTGAAGCGCCTGGTTACTATGCGAACCCCAGCCTGTTGCTGGGGTGACTGTCCCAAAGTGCTTCCTGGGTAATTTTCGAGGTCACTGGTTTGTGCACGCCTATGTGGTGCAGATGGGCCCACCCTCATTCAGGGCCCAGCAGGAACTCTTTCATTAGACCCAGTGAATGGCCTCATTCATCCCCTTCACCTCAATTGGTCATGCTGGGTCTCCGCAGAGAGCCCAGGACAAACTTTTCTCTCTCTCCACTCCCTAATCTTCCACGCACCACCCACCTTAGTCATGCTTCACTTTTGTTCAGTAGCATGTGGTAGCTGAACCTCCAGGCCTCATCTGTGGGTGCAGATTACCTTAGACCGCCCACATGTAATGGGTGGAACGTAACAGACTACTGACATGCCGTCTTCGTTTATCTTGAAGAATGTTAAATAAAAACATTCCGTGACACATTATTCACTAATAGATCATCATGTTATCATGTCGGGGAAAACAAAATCTAATTATTTAAATCTGGTAACATCAATCCAACACATGCCCATGAAAATAATAATCATTCAAATTCAGAGATAAGTATTTTGCACAGATCTTTGAGTTATTAGTGCATTAATGCCCCGTTAGATATTGCTATTTATATTGCAGTGTTGCACAAAAGACCCGAAGGTCTTCCAGCAGAAGTCGGAGCCATTTCATCCAGAAGTTTCCTTTCAATCCACTGAGTCGCTCCTGTAACTGCAGTGCTTAGCCATGCTTGTAGGTCCTCTACTCCCTGCCTCTTTTTGGCCCTCAAGTGAGTCTCAGGTCTGGCCTAGTGAGAAGTGACTAATTGTCTTGAGTTGTTAGTGTGCCTTGAATGAGATCCACTGCAGTCTGCGACAGGGTGCAGGGTAATTTTGTTTCTCCCTCCCTCCCTCCTCCCCTCTCTCCCTCTTTCTCGTTCTTGCAGCAGATTTACCCCTTCTGCTTCTCAAGCTACTGAGCTGTAAAATTGAGTGGACGGCAGGCAGGATAAAGAATGAGACCTGGCATCGTAGACGCACTAACCTTGAGGAGGGCCACTGCTGCTGGCTGCACCTAAAGAGATGGAGACAGAACGTCAGCCATATTGGACTGAAGTAAGGTTAAAATGAGGAGGGAGGAAAGACGAAAAGGTAGAGAGAAAGGTGGAAACCCTTGCTGAAGAAACAGTATGACAGCTTGGTAAAGCAAATCTACATCAGGATGCACATGCACACTACAAATAGATGACGGGGTGTTAACCACAGAAAGAGAAAAAGGTATTAGCGATCGTTTAAACTGACTCCGTCGCTCTTCTTAAATTCCTCGTACTTTCTCACCACCATCTTTACGTTATAATACACTACATGATGTCTTGCACCGTTCATCCCTCAGCCACTGCAGTGTACCTCTCAACCTTTGCAATTTGATAAAACACACTGAACACTTTAAATGTCTGACAAAGTGAGCACATTTTTTGAGAACAGTGTATCATAAAAACGACCCCGGAGCACGTTTCCTAGTAGTTCTAAAAAAACAAAAACCTATCGTTCGTAATGAAATCAACTTGTATAGCCACCCATGGAAAGAATCCCAGCAATCAATTACTATGAATCACAAATACACTAGCTGCAGTTTAGATGTGAACAAATGGAGAGCCAGTCCCTTACAGCTGATATTAGAGCTCTGAGCTGCTCTCTCTGCCTGAGATTAAGCAGGTATGTACTCTCCGAGGCGGACAGTGCTCCCCCCGCTCCCCCCCCCTCCCCCCTCCAGTGTGCCGCACTATCATTTGCAGGAAAATTACTTCAGTAATGAAGAATCCAGGCCCATAAATCCTCATGGCCTCACCTTCCTTTGCCTCCCAAGTCTCGCTGAACAGCTAGTAAAAATCCCCTTTAAAAAATTCATGGCGCAATTTTGCTCAAATCCCTCCCAGCAAGCACAATTATGGAACTTTCATCTCAATTGATTTATGTCCTGCGCTGAGAGAGGAGGGGTGAAGGGAGGGGGGGAGGGGAGAAACAAAACAAGTGGTAAATCACTGTTTTTAAAAGGGAAGGCGTTAGGCCAGTTGTCACTTTCACTGCATGTGTTTTGTAGTGCATGAGATAGAGAGGTGCCTGGATGGGGGGGGGGGGGGGGGGGGGCAGGATTGTAATGGCAAAAAGGAGGGCGAGGGGAGGGAGATTGGAATGAAAGGAGTGGTATTCCACTTGATTAATAACACTAATCAAATTATACAGTGTTCCACTGTGCCCTGAAATCTGGGGCCATAATGTCCTCTAATGGCGTGGTTCACAGAGCTAAACTTCGGAGGGAAAACATGGTGCTGACTGCTGCATGCCTTAATGAAGGCAGTAAAACATCCATTTCCAGAAGCCATGAAATGAAAGGCAAGATTGTAGATGTGCACCCAGTGGCTCTCTCAACGCAAAAAAAAAGAAAAGGAAGGCTGTTAAGACAAAAGACAGTGTCGGAGAGAGAGGGAGAGACAGACAGAAAGATGCAAGACCTTAAGAAGAGAAATGAGGAGAAAATAGTACGAGTGAAGAGATGTAAAGGGCAACAACAGCAAGAGTAAGGGGATACGAGAAGAAAAGGGATGATGAAGTGTGGATAGAAAGACAGATTGGTAGATGCCCTCAGTGCTTTATTTCCAAAGAAGGCATGAAGACAATCTGTGTCTGCTGATTATGGATGAGCCAGGCTGCTTTACTGTGTCTGTTATACTTAGTGCTGCTGACAGAAGCCACAATTCATCACTATTTAGTTGCTGATGCACCTAACAGCAGCATCCTCCCCCTCATCTATCTCAATGCCACTCTATTAGGGTATTCCCTCTGTCCATCCAGGCATGCATTCAGTTGATCCATCTATCCATCCGTATTTCCATTTGTCCGTCCAGCCATGTGGGCATTCGTCTCTCCATTCATCTTTCCATCCACCTGTCTGTCCGCCTATCAATTCAACCAATCTTGAGTCAATAAAATTCTGCTCCGAGATCTGACAACAATATTGCTTTGACCTCGGCTGCCGGCTAGTTGCTGTAGGTAGGAGGTTAGCTTGTTATTTCTAGGCATTTTGCCAAAAGACAGTATGACTTCTGTCGGCAGCGGCAGACTATGTCTGACATCAAAATCTAACCACAACACGTACAGATCAGTATGGCTCTAGTCACAGAGTGTAGTGCTGGAGATATGTTTGCTGCACTTAAACGATGTGAAACTTCAGACACCTAAATGTATACAAACGCATTATGGTTTACATTTAATCTACTAAATTGCACATGCTACAAACAATCAAGGCAGCCGTTGCATCTTGAATAAAGCAAGTGTTGTGCATTGTCCTTGGGGCACAATTTCATCTGGAGAGCAAGGGGGGGGAAAAGAACAACAAAGCTGAGAAAACACAGATTGCTATTGTTATTATTATCATAATTATAGTTGTGCTTATCGTGCAAGCAGCCTCAATCAGGATGAAATACAGTTTCATTTCATGAAGCTTCCTGTTTTGACTGGCTTGAGTTTGAGAACCACACACTTGGCTGGCGTGCCAAAAACTCAATCAGGCGCAATTACATAGCCATCAGATAGAAATGTAATTGATTTGAAAGCTGACATGAGATATAACTACATTACAGTGGAGGCACAGTGGGGAGGCTCCTTGGGGACAGCGCCTACGGGGAGCTCATTACCGCCAAGCTTTGAATTATTGAGCGCTAAGGCAGTGACATTGAGGAGAAGAGGCGAGGGATTGGCTGCTACGACCCGCCAAGTGTTTATCTCAACTTACAACAGCCTAAGACGTCAGGAGTGATCTGACCACGCATGAATATTGCACTGGGAGAAGTTGTACTGGTTCATAATTGAAAGGGTTCAGGGCCAAGGTAGCGTCTGTGGCTGCACATCATACCAGCTATTTCCATATCTAGTATTTGTGATGAGTTCAACTAAGGCTTCCGCGGCAATGACACTACCTTGCCCTCGGGTCACATATTTAGCACTTAGCTTAGCATGTAGTTCGTGGATTATCAGCCTATGGGTCATTTCTGAAGTAGTGAGGGGTGACTGTTGGGAGGATAAAGATATAAGTCACCCTCCCCCAAGACACTGGTGGCTGCCTACCTCTGGGAGAGCTGTGCCCCCTAGGCTTCTGCCACTGATCTCAATCTGTATCTCTCATTCTTTCACTCTTCTCGCCTTCCTCACACAGCCCTCCTATGAGCTTTCTCACAAAAATGAGATCTCAATTAATTCAAGCGAAATGAGGACGAGGGAGGAAGAGGAGGACCCAGGAGCCCAGAGAGACAGAGAACAAGTAAGATAGGGGAGCCTAACAGAGCTGCTTGTCGATCTGCGGCCTGGAAACTGCAAACAGAGCACGGGGTGACTGTGCATGTGCATTAAGTCTTTTGCCAAGTCAATCCTTTGTGCAGTTTAAACATAGCTGATGAACAAACACTCGTCATTGCAGAGGTATGGTATATGCTGAGTAAATATACTGTTCGGAGAAAAGCGGACAAAAATAGAAGAGCAAAGCCTGAAAGAGATGAAGACAGGGCAGACATGATGACACGCAATTCCCTGCGTGTTGTTTATTACACGGATGCTGGGAGAGTCTCACAGGTTGACCTTTTATTAGAGCTCAGTGATTCGAGCTCTTATGACACAACGGTGACAGATGCTGTAGATGTAAAATTACAGTTCCAAGTATCCCCTTACAATGAACTACATGTCAGAGGCAATGAACAAACTGTGGTGTGAGGAAAAGCTGCATGTATGTCAGTTTATGAATGTGACCTGTGACCTATGCCCTTATGAACAAGGACCTCATGCGAGACCGCCATCATCAATCTTGAGTAAGCCCGGTCACCCTGCTTATTGCTCTATTAGGGAGCCACAAGCCACCACACAGCTCAGCTAAATTTCTCATAGCCTTGCAGAAAAACTGGCAGAAAACCAGCTGTTAGCAGGGGCTGCCGCTAGCTTTGAGGTCACTAGCGCACACACACATCCACACACACACACGCACACACGGAGACATTCTACACACACACAAAATATGTCATATGAGGTGGCACACTGCAGTACTCCCAGCAGCTACATATGCTAAGTAGGTTAAAAACAAATTGACACTGCACCCACTTTTTCCATCTGGATTGTTTCTCAAAGTACACAACTGTTTTACGTGTGTGTCACCGAGAAGTACACAAACAAATAAGGATAAATGGCCAATTTCTACCGGAAGACAACTTGTAAGCGGCGAGATGTTATCTCCAGTGCGAAGGTGTTATAAAAGTAACCACCCCGATGACAGAGCGTAAATCTCACAGCATTCTGAGATATTTTTTATGTTCAATGTTGACTGCAGTGCATATATTACAATGTTTTATCAGTCTCAGCTCTAGGACAAGGCTAGTAAAATAGGTGAGTCAGATAGTTCCAGATTTTCATATGATAAATACCTTGCATGTAAGGAGCCGGGGGGGAGGGGGATTGTGGCAAATGTGTTTCCAAGAAAATCAGTCTGCCACTAGTACTTAGAGTGATTGAATAGCCTGTAAACAGAAGCAGCAGACTTGCTTGACGCTCTCTGGGAGACACTAATATAGTTGTGCTTCCAGGAGCTGAAGGGAAGGAAGAAGGTGGGGCGCTGAAGTTCATGAACTGAACAGTGAGTGCAGGAGCTTTTAAAATGACCCTGTCTCTGCACCCGGTCCGGTCTCTGAACTGAAACTGCAGAGTAAAAGCACAAGACTACTGAGTGAAGTACGTCAAGTCAGTCATAAGACACCCTTGGTCAATGGCTGATAGTGTTCCTCGCATTAGCCCAATTCCAAATTAGATCTATCTTTAACAAAAAAAACAAAAAAAGCCATATGATGACACTTTCCCTCATTTAAGCTTTCCACCTTCTCCATTGCAAACCCCCTGATGAGAATACATTCTCCTTTGTTCATGGTGCTTGTAAAAGGACCTTTTTGAAAGCAGGCCAGCATCTTTCCTAACACAAAAATTCATCACAGTCAGAGATCATTATTTCCAGATCTATGTCCAATCCAGAAAGTGTGGAGACTGCACAAAACCTTGTTCATGTAACAGTTCTAATTAGAGGCGATATGAGAATGAAAATGATTTAAGCACACAATTTAGCACTTTAGTTGGAGGCATGTCTGTGTATCCACCACACATCAGCTGACATCGACACTGTATATTGAGCCGAAGGATATCACACTAAAGAAGGCCGGTTCTTCCATGACCTGAGTTTGAGGTGAACACAGTCGTGGAGCGTTTCACTGATATGTAAACAACTAATTATGTCGGTTATTTGGTCAAACATGTATCCTGTGTCTTCCAAAGTCCGTGACAGCAAAAGGAGAGACAACGCACAACCAACATGGATCAAAGACATATTTTAAAAGTTGCTCCACTTCCTTGATGTCAGTGCTTGGGTGAATAATTAATATATTTTTAACACGGTGTCAATTTCCATAGAAGTGTAACAGGAAGGAGGAGAGGCTGTGACAATTCAAACTGCAGCTACAGCAGTTTCGTTGGTGGTGAGCCGTTGTGAAAATGTGAGCAAAACCACAACCTATGTGCCTATTGTGCAAGCATGTAAAACCACAACGGGTTCTGTGAGTTGCTAAAAGAGAAGTTTATCTATATTTCGGGTTGAGCCACAACCCAACACAAACTGAAGCTGAAGTCCTGTGAAACAAACACATCAGTTTAGTTTTCTAGCTTGTGACACGTGGCACCTGTGAAACCTGATAAATAAGTTACAGATGGCGCATTTACAGGAATGTTTTATTAATGTTCACTGTCCTCACCAAATAAACCAATCAAATAAATGAGTGAAGAAAGATATTAAATGAAGATGCTCCCATAGAGGGCATGAGGGGGTCAACTGAAGACTTTAAACATATGTGAATGATATGCTACGGCCTTCACACAATAGTCACCAGATCTCAACCCAACTGAAAACACTGGCACTGTTCTGAAGCCTTGCTAAGACACTCTATTAAATAAAACTGCTCCTTTAGCCAAAACGTAAATAATCTGAAACAATAGACATGCGTGTATAAAACGCTTAGATACACACTTGAATCCCCAGACACCTGCCCAACGTCTCTTCTGACCCAAACATGAAACCATGACAAGAAATACTACGCAACCATTTGGTTTTGTTTGTCCTCCTGGGGCCGTCTTGGCTCTCAGAAACCCTACCCTGGCATTCGCCCTAATCCCCTGAGAATGGGCCAGTAGCATACAGCTAAAGCACCAGGTGATATCTGTAACAGACCTCCGTAGAAGTCTCCAAACGTGGCCCCGGTGACGCTGCCAGTTGGACAGCCCTTCTCCTGTTCTGCACTCGGCCTCAAGGGTAGCCCTCGTATCAGCTTACATCTAGCAGTTTCCCTCCGAAATAACAAGAGCTGCATCAACCTCAACTGATTCAATTGAGCAGAATTGCACACAGTTCATTGGCTTTTGGCTGGCGCTGGCGGAGTAGATGACAGCGATGTGCGGAGCCAGAGAGTATCAGTTGACCCAGACTAATTATTCATAAGGCCTTGTTGTGATGGCTGCTGCTCTGGTAAGGTCAGGCTTAGGAGCAGCTGAGGGGGAAACAAAAACACTTCCTTCTAAAACGGAGTCGACACCGCTAGGTATCTGCGGGAAACTATGAAAGGAAATGTGATGCCGCAAAAGGAATCACTAAGAGTGCTGAGCGCTCTCCTTGGGCCACTGTAAGTGGATAGCAGCGTGACAGCTACACATTCCCAACTGGAGGTTGTGTTTGATGCAACGGAGGATACGATAGGAGAAGGGCACTCATGCATGGCTGAAAGGAGAATGGTGCAGCTCCTTAACTAATAGTACACCCTCTGTCCTCACAACCACAGGCAGGCTGTCCCTTGAAATTTGTAATTACAGTAATTGTGATTTCGACAAATGGGCCTCCACTATGCTCTTCAACGGTGAAAATACAGGTTGCGTTATTCATGAGGAGCCTACTAAAAGCATCCATCGACAATGCTTTAATTTGCCAGCTCTTGGATGGAGGACATTTAAAATGTCCATATGTCTGCAAAAATATTCTGAAAATTACTTTTTAGATGAGTCTCTGACGGCGGCATAAACTCAATGACTCCTGCGAGGAAAACTGAGAGAAGGTTCTTGACCTGAACGCACAGATCAACTGCTCTCTGACCTCAATTTACAGTCAAAATGAACCACAGAAATGTGTACAAACAAATGCGCGCACACACACACACACACACACAAGACCCACTTATAAACAAGCACAGTAGTGTGGCAATTAGTGGCAAGAGCGGAAGAATGCTGGATCAGTTACAGTTATTGAATGTTAATTACAGCGCTTTACGGCGTTGAGGAGATAACGAGTTAGCGCCTGGTGACAGCAGCGACACGTCCTTTAACGAGAGCTGTGGAAATTTATGAAACTTGAGATCAGGGACAATGAGGCGTTACTGGCTTGTCAGACGCTCTCCTGCTCACCCTTCCTTTGTCCTAATGAAGGCAGACACTTGTTTCTTTCTCTTCTCGGCTCGTTCCAGCGCTGTTAGCCTGAAATGATTATTGTTTATGGAGGAAAGCTACAAAAATCTGCTGATTAGGATCGTGTCCTTGTCCACCTTATCGTCCCACATCACCAATGCCATTCAGCGTATGTTATAGCTATAAGCTAGAAAAAAATTAAGCAGAAAACATGTGGACGCATGTTTATAGGCCAAAGATAAACATGGGGTCATATTACAGATAATTCCCTGTCTGGTGCAAGGAACATAGCCGGTAGCCAGACAAATGTGAGCGACCATTAATTCCTGTCTATCTAAATAGCGAGGGATCAAGAGCTTGGTGAAATCCGACGGGTTAATATGGTCATGTTGTGAAGCCTGGTTTGGAATTTAGGTTAATGGAATCATTGATAGGGCTCAGCTCTAATGCCAGCAACGCTTAAGAAGATCCATGCCGCATGATTTAGACAAATCCTGGGACATTCTGCAAAGTTTCCCCCACTGACCCTGGCAAGACTTTTTGAAACAGACACACAGACAAGTCTGAGGATTTCTCCGAGTCTACACATCCTCTGCTAACCAGAATCCCCCGGGCTGTATCAACAGCCTAAATGGTATTTATAGAATATTACATCAGTTACACTGGGGCAAACGTGGGTCCCAATGGAAATATTAGGCATAATAAACACATAGAGGGAGCCTGTTTTCTTTTTTCCCCCCTTGTAAATTACTCTGAAATATGTGAGCGAGAATGTAGAGTAAACTATGGGATTCTTGAGCTTGCAGCGCATGTCTAGACTAGGACCTGGCAAAACAACTTCACTATGCTTCCCTTTAAAGTGATTTATAACTGCATTAAAGTATCTTGACTTACCTCTTATGTAGCCATATTACAAGCTGTGCTGCGATAAGAATGTTTGTGAGAGTAAAAATGGACTCCTAATTACCACAGTAAAGCTGCTGACCTGCTACCAATACTTGTGGTGGGGAAACAGTCATTTATGTGGGCTGCAGCCTCCACGAAGAGAGCAAGGGAAGCTCTTTCAAAACCACAGAAGACGAGGCGCTCAGATGTCAATAAAAACAGGTGTTAACCAGCTTAGCTAAGATGTTAAGAGCTTGGATAATCCTAGCCTGGATCCAAGAGGGATCCGGCTCTGGAATACTAATGCTGAGGAAGCAGCGTTAAAGCGCACAGAGTTAGGAGGTTGCGTTTGAGAGGTAGTGCTGCTGCTACAGGCTGGGAAAAGCTCATTTGCATCTGCTGGCAATTACCAAGGATTGAAGAATAAAGGACGTTCACGTATAGAGAGCACCTTGTGAGAGAGAGAAAAAAAAAAAAAAAGGAACATTTTACTTTGAGTAGTTTTCTGTGAAATCATATATGTATGATTGAAAGTAACATTTCACTTAAGTTACATTCTAAATGGGTTTATCATTCAGGCAGTTACCGCTTATCACAATCAAGAATTCAGTTTTGTCTCAACTCGTCGTCATCTGTTTTTTCATTTGTGTCTACCATGAAAAATGTACATTATATAGCTTTGTTTCTACATGTGTATCACTGTATCGCTACACGTCTAAAGCAGCTGAGTGCCAGCGGTGTCACACCTGCAGCTCCAGTCCAATTAAGGAAACCAGTGCACACCTTCAGGCAAGGAAAGTGATAGGAAAAACGTATGCCACCTGTGAGCAAAGATTTAGCTTGTTGTATATATAAACCTGCAAAATGTCAGAGTTTATATCAAATCCTATAAATGTGCCCACACACATGCACAGGTGAGCGGGTGTAGGGAGGATACGACAACGACTGAACAGCTTCGACGTGGAGAATCTGCAGCCTGCGAAACATGAACGACTGAGTTCAAGCCAGTTCCACGAGGCGCTTCGCACATAATTAATCTGTTTTTGACAACAACGGGACTTTCTTGAAAAGTTCTCTAAAACTGGTTAATATTTTAAAATATCTGCAGCTGTAAACACTACGCTGTCAGCATCCAGGAAAGCGTCTTTGTTATAATGTTTGACACTGAGGGGCAGAAAGATAGATCAAAGTACTGAACGAGTGAATGTGCTCATTTCCTGCTGAACTTATCTCCACACAAACAGATAGCACCTCGAGCAAATGTGCAATCACACCTAAAACAGAAAAAAAAAGAAGAAACTTCACATGCTAGAATGTGCCCCCGAGAAGAACCAGCCACAAACACGGTCTCACCTTGCAAACAGAACTCCTCCACAGTGAGCAAACACACTCCATGTCTACCTGAAACCACTCCCATGTTGTGAAAAGCCCGACAAAATAAAAATAAATCGATGCAACTCAAATCAACTCATCACCTTTTTCACTTAATCGACTTTGAGTGTACCACTTCGCGTGCTCCATGCATTCATAGACTCTCCAACATGCCACCCCATAATCAAATCAGCATCTGGTGTCAGGGTGGCTTGCGGTTCGGGGTGTTCCCGTTTGTAAACACCACCTGCCGGTTCTCACTCTGCTTCACTCACTGGGTGACATTAGCACAAGCGTGAAATGTGATTTTGCGTTGAGCAAACCTCTGCACCGAGCACATCTGAGCCTGCCCACCTGGAAAGCAGGCATAAATAATCTACGGTCACCTAAGTCAGAGGGAGTCGTCATGCATAAGACACGAGCCAGACAGCGGCAGCAACAGCCCTGCAGGATATTCCTCCTGGCTGATGTAAGAGGGATCATTCTGTTATGTTACGTCTGTCTTATTTCCTAACTCCTTAGTTCCTTGTGTTTTAGCCTTTTCTGCTTCTCTCTGGCTGTTTGTTTGTTTTCTCTTTTTGTTTTGATTACGTCTGATGATTTTGTGACTCTTACCTCTTCTATCTTTCGACACCATGTTTTGTATCGTCTTACACTTGTCTTGTTTTTTTTTGCACAACAAGAACAATAACAATTCAGTGCGCTTCCTGTCATTCTCAAGCTCCCAAGTAAACTATTATGCTGGTGACAAATTATATAGAGAGACGTAACACAAGCTTTTATAACAATAAAAACGCGAGTCGTTGCATGATTGAGAAACAAACTACAACAACAAATAAAAAGGCTTTTCTTTTTGGGCAACTGTATGATGGAAAGGAGTGCAACACTTATTGATGCCTGAATGTGTCCTGCTGTCTCCCT
Source organism: Anarhichas minor (assembly GCF_050575085.1). NCBI lineage: Eukaryota > Metazoa > Chordata > Actinopteri > Perciformes > Anarhichadidae > Anarhichas > Anarhichas minor. The sequence continues at coordinate 5,262,268 of NW_027466476.1, read as the reverse complement.
CAACACTACGATGGACCCACATTCTTGCATTTCCCCGTTCTGACCGATTTAGTTGGTCTGCCACAAAGCTGTGACGAGACCCCTGTTAATCACACACAATAAGCCATTGATGCAAAGCCATAAAGCGCCGCACAATCCAAGAAGCTCAATCATAAGCCAATTTATGCTCGTTGGTCAGGTTTGGTTAATACAACGGCGCTTAACTCCTTCGACATGATCACATATAATGCAATCAGATTTCCATTGACAGAGTATAAGCTGTGATTCGATTTCCCCCGGGGGGGGGGGGGGGGGGGGGGAAATACACATTGATATTCACTGCTCAGCACACACCGGCTTGACAGACGGGAAACCTACGTCGTGTATGCACTCTGTAACATGGAAAACCAGACACATCACCTTTACATTGCCAGCGTCTTGCCTTTTGATGAATGTCAACACAGCAGTTAGCAGGGAGGAAATGAGAAAAAGAGAGAGAGGACAGGAGAGGAGAGAGGAGAGAGGAGGGAGGGGGGTGGGCGGTGGGGGGAGAACACACAATTATAAAAGCTTCATTTCTTCAGAGAACCATAAAGTCTCGTCCCAGAAGGGCAGCTGAGCACAAATCAATTTCTTTCAGTCGATTACAAGCACTGAGGTTCTAACCTTCATTTGTGAGTCTAATACTCCAACAGTTATGTAGAACACATACCAATTAAGCAATTCTGCCGGAATAAGAGGGCCGTGAACTGACGCGATTATGGAGGCCGGGCCCCTGGGGAGGTCGGGTTATCGGCTCAGGAGCAGGGAAGACGATGGGAGCAGGGCAGGAAAGGATGGGGGAGAAAGATGGCGAAGGGAGAGGAGACACGGAAGCCACGGGAAAAGTAATTTATTAAGTCTAATACTCTGTGAAATGTTCCCGTGGTAATAAGGCGGGGAGATTGCGTTAATATCAGGGAGCCATGCAGAAAAGGTCACTCGATATCTGCGCCGCCCACCGGGGTCGCGCTGATGGGAGCTGCTCCAACACATCTGATAATGCTCTCAGCGTCGCCGCTCTGCGCCAGAGGTCGAGAGGATGGGAGCTTGGGAAAAGATGCCATTTGTGGAAATTGCAGTGATGTACCGCTGAGCTCTGACACAATTCTCACTGCTGGCTTTCTATGTGCAGACGGCTGTACAACGAGTGGATGGAATCAACACGACGACACCCAGTCAAAGATGATCAGATGTAAATAATACCTCTGTTATGCTTTCCACTAAGTTTTGATTTTGCAATCATTCATCTCCACATTGACATGAATATACAGGAATGGCAGGCAGCATCCTCCTTTTTTTTTCTGATTTTCAACCTCTGTTCGCACACGGGCTCATGAAAGGAAACACATTAGCGGCCGTCTCCATCTTTCTATTGTGGCAAACTAAATCGGATGCCATTTTGCTCTTGATTTAAAGAGCATGGAGGCATTTCTGCAGATGTGTGGCGATCAACACATTGTCATTCACTGCTGAGGCACCTTAACCACCGCCCTCCCTGCCAGAAGATTTATGGTAATTGATAGCATGTGATAGGATGCAGCCCATAAACCCATGTGAGGTATGTGTTTCTATGGTAACCCTTCCCTCTATCCACTAGCCCTATGCACCTTGGTGTTTTACTTTTTTTCTCCCTGCATCGTAGGCGCTGTCTATTTGGATGCCAGTGGTAGGAATGAGATGCAGATTTGCGGCAAAGCAGAGACACAGATGTTTCCTCATTGCCTTTTAATCTCCTATTCCCACAGCGGCTGGCGAGAAACACTCCCCTTAAGAATGGTAATTGGACGAGATGAATAATAAACAAAACAAAAACAGACCGATGTTTATAAGGAGCATTTTAACACTTCGGAATGATCAGACTTTATTGCTATTATTAGCACAGAGATGAAAGCAAGTGCTGCTTCCTCTGGGAATTGTGAAGGTCTGAGCTTTAACTCGTCTAATCAGTAGAAAAGCTATCAGGGTCTCGTAGAGAACGACAATGCCAGCTCATTAAGGCAGAGCAGTTAACAGTCTATCACTGATTTTTCTCCCTGCTCCCCAAAGTCTGCACTTACAGCACACCAGCCATTTGAGAATGCACCATAGCATTCGTATGATTTTATGTTTCTTCATCCACATCTTCTCCTTTTTCTAATTGTCTGGCTTCCATATGCACACCATATGCGCATAAAACCAAACTGCAGCTTGGTAGATTCATTGCGTGTAAATTTAAGATAATGATTTCATTAAGTACTGCCTGGCCCGATGTCATATGGCAAACACTTCTCCTCCGTCTCCCACCTAGCCAAACATCAGCCTCCACATCAGTAGGTGCTCCGTGTGTTTCTTGACAGCACTGAGATAAATGTGGATATTTTGACACTGTGTGATATCAGAAAACCGGCTATTTGCATGAGAAACCCGTCCCTCTTTCTCCCCGGAGAGCTTTATTACAGGAGGATATTTCAAACGCTATCAAATGTGCCAAACATTTACTTTGATAACTCCATCAGATGGCTCCCTGGGTTTAATGGTAGCAATCGGAGAGTGTTGAGGCACACGCCTAAAGCACAGACAATAATGGCGGGGAGAAATACGAGGAAGGGACGAATAAAATCTCTTTAAAAAGTTCATAAATAATGCACCTTGCGCACTAGAGAGTTGTTCCTATTTAACTATGCATGCCTCTTCCTGGTTTCTGTGCTGGCGGAGACACAAACACAGCATGTATTGTGGGTCAACATGACAGCACAGGCGGAGGACAACCTAAGGCTCCATCAATCCTCACAGCCTTGGCCTCCCACCCACATGGAGCAACCCCTCCCCACTGCTAATCTCCAGCCACAGGATGACTGCACCACCTACTGTATTTTCTCGCTGTGCTGAAAAACAGAATGAAAAAAAGGGGAAATCTGGAGAATGACCGTGTACTTGCCACAATGAGTGACAAGATTTGACAAAATGGGAGAAAACAAAGTGCAGGACTAATTATCCAATTAATGTGCAATTAAGCCCATGCGGCCTAATGGTCTGTGTTGGATTTGGTAATAGCTCTGCCAGACTGAGGAGCCTATTAAACTCACGGTAGGCTGTGGAGCAGACTCAAACACGGTCTCAGTGAATGGGCCCCGTAGTCGGATGTTACAATTACAGCAGCTGTCTAAGTCAATTTAAAAATAAGTAAATATGCATATCATATTCTGGGTGCAGGCATGATGACTAGAGATCTAAGAAAAAAAACAACCCCCCCCCCCTGAAAGAAATTCAACAAAGCATTTCATTAAGACTTTCATTATCTGCAATAGCAGAGTTTGCTAATAAATGCTAATTATATTCAAGCTAATATTTAATCACACACAATTTCTCCAGTCAACTCAGTTTGAGGAAATACTAATTCTAATGTACGCATTCACAGCGCAGTTTATGAACTTCAGCACTGGCAAAACGTGGATGATATCTAAATATGCTTTTTCAACTATGAGCGCTATTAGCTTTGACAAATTTCCTACCCTAATGAGATGCTCTTGGAGGGATATTTTGGGGCAATTAATAATGCACATAGAATAATTAGAAGCATGAATATTTATCATGTTGTGTTTCTGTCTCGTATAGGATGTGTTGAGTATAGACAAACCTATTGACTGAGCAGTATGAACCCGCTACAACATATATCATACTGTCAGATACACATTTACATTCACTGAAGGTATTCTTTTATAACTAAATTGAGATGTACTCTATGTTTAAACTAGTAATTACACATAAAGGATAAAACTTACACATCGCAGTAGCAGAACAGCACAGCACAAGTGTATTTATATGTGTGTGAATATATGTCATGATCTTGAAGTTCTCTGCCTCTTGTGTTTGTTTCACATCCTGTCCTTGTGGTCTTCCCTACTTTTTTCTGTGCAGCAGTTGTGTTAATCATGTCTCGTTCTGTTCCCTAGTTAAGTTTCTTTATTTTTGTCATTTCAGTATTTTTATGTTGGGTTACTCACCTCTCCTCTCCTCTCATTTCACTTCACTTCCTGCCTTTGTATGTTTTCCCGCCAATTGTAATTGTCTGCCCCGCCCCTGATTGAATCCACCTGTGTCTAATCACGTACACCTCCCCAGTGTATTTAAACCCGGTGTTCCCCTTGTCTCTGTGTCGGTTCGTCTGCCATGTTTATATCCCTTGTGTCTGATATTTACCTGATCCTGTTTTGCCCGTTCTGGTTTGTTGGGTTTTCAGTTACTACTATTGTTCTCACCTGGCATGTAAGTTTTGTTTTCTTTGTTAAAATCACCGTTTATTATCCTTCTGCTCCCCGTGTCTATCTGAATTTAGGCCCATCCCCAGTTGTCTTTTTGCCCCACTGTGACAATATAAATATGAATTGTGAATATCTCAAAAGTAATTTGGTGCGAAAAAAGAAGTCTGTTGGGGGCAACAGGGTGGTCCGCTTGATACACAGGTCAAACGTATGTGCAACAATATGCAGGTGGCTTCATTGTCATCCTGCAATCCAAATCATGAACTTACTTCAGTAAGAGTTACAGATGCTGGCCACCACTCAAGTGACATGGTACGACTGAGACAAGGGAGAACAACTAACACAAAAAGTAAATATTGCTATAACACACAATCTAAAAATAAAATGTGTGTAAACCAAGATAAGATAAGACACTCATATAAGAGAAATGTTAACCAATATCACAAGGCTGATTATGAGCCTTCACGATTTGTTCCCACTACGCTGGGACAACTGTGCAAACACACTGAGACCTCTCAGTGCAATCGTCGACCCTTTACTTCACTTTTGTCTCTCTTTGGCTAATCCTCCGGGACCCAGCAGGCCGGGCTGTGACTCAGCACGAGCCATTAGGTAGAGCTACCTCTTCGGCCCGGGAAAGCCAATGTCAACAGGACGGAGTAGAGGTGGGAAGACAATCAGGGTTGGGATGGGATTTAATCCATGTTCAGAGCCAGTGTAATGGAGTGTCGATGTCTGGCTGAGCGATGGATTGCGAGGCAGAGGCCTCTGACTGCAGCCACTTGGAGTTCATCTCGATATTGTTCGCCTCAAATCCAGACACAAAATAGCAGTCATTTCTCCCTCCCTCTCTCTTCCTCCCAGTCCCAGGTATGTAAACAATCAGACACACTTCATCTGGCCATGTTTCATTGATTTCTTGTCTCGCTGCCTCTAAGCAGCCTTTCACTGGTTTAATTATCTGTAACTTGCGGTATTTGGCCTGCTTGGATTACACTCCCATAGGTCACGTCAGCCTCCTGCAAGGCCTTCTTATCTCCAAGTTTCATTTAATCAAACATCAAATACGGAGAGTGAACTTTTACCCCAAATGTACTGCAAATTCACTACTTGTAGCTGCCAAATTGGCGGTGGTGCATTTAAGTGCACCTGAAAGCAGGAACCTGATGCGGAAAAAGAGGTGAATGACTTCTGAACCAATTCAGACGGATAGATTTCTGATAATGACGTTCCCTGAGGTTTAAAAGGTTGCTGCTTGGCATAACTGTGCTCTGCTGAAGCAGGGCTAGACCAATAACGGTGACTGGGTCACAAAATGCCCCGCAAAAGCCAGCAGCTTGTGTAAGTTATCAGGCTGTTTTAAATACCTCTCTCAATGTGAATCCAATTAGAGGCAGCCATTGTTTGTTCAGACAAAAGCAGCTATGTTCAAGGCCTGTCTCTCTCTGATTTTAATCAATTCTCTAGGGGAAGTGTGTGTCGGAGATACAGATCGGGACTTGCCATACGTCAGTGAAAGATGTGCGTGTGTGTGTGTGTGCGTCTGTTAGGCGCTTGTGCAAAGGCTTGTTTGTGAGAATGTCAGAATAACTGAGTGATACAAACTGTCAAAGAATAAGAAAGCATAAAAGCTTCATATAACAGCGTTCATCTCCAATTCCCCACCAAATTCCTTAACTTCTAAATTCCTCAAAAGCTAAAGTTCCTTCTAGTTTTTACTGCAACTTGGTGTTCTAGTTAGGAGTCAAACACAGAAGCAAAGTTTGCAGCAGACAACATGTATATGATATAATTATGGTCTGTTTGTCATACCAAGAAAGGTGAGCGTGTTACTTGACTACTTGGCAGATGTTCTCATGCGCTGCAGCATTAGTGTAGCAGGGGACAATGCACCTGTTACATGTGGGAACTTTGCAGCCAGCAAGCTCGGCGATGGTGGCCGTCTTCACATCGACACTCACTGAAAGAATTTGACTACATAGCAGTAAAATAACAAAGTTGGAGGGTTGGACTTATTTCTTCCCATTCCCTCTCAGAGAAAGAATTTGAAAGAAAGGAGAACTCCCCCAACCCCCTTCAACCACGTTCGGCTTCTGTTGTTGTTGTTCCAACGGGCTGTGTCAACCCTAATTAATTCCAAAATGTTAAGATTTGCATTTCAATTTGGTAACCTCCCTCTCAAAGGCGATAAAGTCCCCCGCTCCAACCCCGCCTCTAAATCACATTAAGCATACAGCTATCTTTTGTAAAGCCCTGCAACAATGCCGCTGTGGTTCTGCCTCTTTATCATTATGCCTGCTGCTTTTTGTCGGCCTGTTTACAAGCTGAATAAATAGCTACACAAAACATCTGGAGCCACACAAGAGACCTTAAGTGGGGCTCTTAAAAAGAACCGCCAGGGCAGACTCTGGGCTGCTTTAACCCTTCTTGTCGAGCCTTAACCGCCAAAACTTCAGAGAAAACACCGCCTTCATTTGAAATGAGTTTCTTTGGCTTTGTTTACAATTAGTGCATGTGAGAGAATTGAAGCTTAAGAAAAACGAATGGTTTTTTTTCACCCCTTATTTTGCATGTGTCTTACAAAAAATTAACAAAAAAGTAAATCACATCCCGGCTTTATACTAACAGATTGTTAGTGATGAAAAAGTATCCAAGGACAGTTGTGCGTGTCTTTACATTTACTGCACTCCATCTGGCACAGTGGAATCTTCACATAAGATTAACAGTGTGTGATGAGTGTCCATAAAAACTTCTGCTATACTCTGTGTTGTCTACTCTGGCGAAATGTTTTCAAATTGCTGCCTAGTTATTTGCCTCTCTTTGACACTCCCATTTAACCAAACGCACCGTCCTTACCAAAAGCTTTTCGCCAAACACCCCGTTTTGGACCCGCTGTGTCTCTGGGCACAGATTAGCACTTGGGGGTCTGCAATTCACCCTGCTGTGTTCTCACTAACAGCCCCTACTGGCCAGGGTCCAGTTAAGAGTAGTGAGTGAGGAGACGGCAGGAAGTCCATGGCAGTTTAAAACATGCAGTAAAAGGATTTAGAAAACGTGAGTAACCGCAACTAAGAAAGGTCCTTGAGCATGCAGCCATAGCTGGCCACCAAAAATATTATGAGGGTTGTTGCAGCAAAATGTGATATTAGTCGCGTACACACACACACACACACACACACACACACACGATTCTCCTAGCGCAGATGATAATAAAAAGTGAGCTCAGCTATTCAATTCTTTTCTCAGCAGTGCAGGTCATCGATTTGGTGTCTTTTCCAAGAGACACTGGTCCTGACTACGCACAGTTTGAGCATTGAATTCGAACACTGACGGCATCTGTGAACTTAATGGTGCGTGGCCCAGTCAGCCTCCTCGTAGTGGAGGTCAAGCACATTTTATGAGGTCACCGGCCGTAGATTTTACAGCCTACATTTTCTACGACAGCGGCCGTTACTTTGTGCATTCAGACAGGGAGGCTGTTTTTGCAGTTTGGTCGGACTGTGACCTGGAAATGTCTCTTAGGAAATAGAGCCCGAGGAAGAGGCAGAAAGGAATATGGCTTGTGTAAACACGCCGTCTGCTCCAAGGGCACACAGCACAATAACTTCTGGAATGTCTCGCATCTCCATCTACACAGGAGGATAAGTCATGTTGAGAGGAGGTGCTGGTGTAATTTGTTATGGGTGTACTGCTGGCGTAAGCTGTGCCTCACATGGAAGATGCAGCCCAGCAGTCGGGCAGTAAACCAGCAGAGATGGAGTAACAAAAACACGTCATCCAGCAGACTGAGCAGTGTTGTTGGTCATGATTCAGTGCTTTCTCTGAAGGAATGATTTGAAGCTCAGAATTTGGACAACAAAGGCAATCTGTAGTAGACTATTATATAGCACTGCTGTTAATGTCTGCCCCCCTTTTTTTTTTGCTGCTCAGCATTAAATGAGTGGGCAGCAGAAAACAAGAAGTACAGAAAAGTTAAACCCGGCTACAAAAGCTGCCGTTTAATAAGCTGTTTGTGTAGGAGTGCGAGATGTTTCTGACCCTGACCCTTTATGCCTCGTTCTTACATCTCTGAGATGCAGCGATCTGATGCGAGAACAACTTCCAGTCACTTTCACTTAGCTTTTGTGCTGGAAGCAACATGGGATAGATTTTTAACAGAAAGTAAGAATGCGATAACCGTTAAACAAGCCTTTCAGAATATGGAAGAATGTATACGTACAAGGACAATGAGATCTTTCTCCTTCCAGTTTATTACATCATCTTCAATAAGATGACACTTCATCTCAGCCTCCCGATCAGACACAAATTGAAGGAGAAAAACACAATAAAGCACCGAGCAGACTGCAGATAGTGAATCTCTCTGCATGAGGCAGACGCAGCATCTTTCATGCCCAAAACAAAAAGGTCAAAGTCTAAGGCAACCCACGTTTAGAACCAACAGCTAATCGCCTCACTTCCCCAACCCATCTGAGAGAATTACAGTGGTTGTTAAGTGTGCATAATGAATGCCATAAAACTGGCCTATAAAGCAGGCATTTGGCCAGCCGCTGGCAGTGAGTGGGAGCAGGTCTAAGCACAGATCTGACTCTGCACACCCTCGCGTCCACAATGATTGCTGATGGGTTTTTTGCGAGGAGGGGAGAGGCGGGGCAGCTTCCACATCATTAATGAGCGCTAATATTTCAAAGGAGGACGCAGGGCCCGAGCACTGACCGTTATATTAAAAATCAAACGGTGTGACCTTGTTAAGATGGATGCCTGGTTGCTCTGGCCCCTTGGTGCAGCTGAGCTGCACACGGCACACCGCATTAAAGGTGGCTCTTTGCCTTTTAAAGCATCAGCTGCGGCCGCAGATATACGGGGGGTGCACAGGGAGCATTACGAGTGGCATTTAATTAAAGAAAAGTAAGCTGTGGGATTTTATAGACTGGCCGGGGATTGCTGGATCTGGTAAGTAAGTGGAAATGAAGGATGCTTGAAAGGCGGCAACGCAGTGATAACTTAACCTTCCTATCATTGTAAAAGTCAGGGCGAGGACACTTTAAGCCCTGCATGCTGCAGACAATGTTATCACGTTCAGCTTGAAATGAGCTCGCGGTATAATAAAGTGGAAGAGGTAAGGATCCCATAATGCATGCATAAAATTTGATTATGAGCTCATTGCTAACAAAATCATAATATTTATCAAATATTTGACGATAACAAAGGAAATGAATGTTGCTAATCTGTTAAAAATAATATATTAAACAAGACAAATCGTTGGGGAATGATTGAAAATGTGATCCACCTTAACAGAGCCTAGTTCCTTTCAGCCGGTGCTGGTCCAGGTCAGACGAGTGATTTATAGGCTGGTAATTAGCCCCAGATGACAATGATGAATGCGCTACACTAACACCTTTGTAGGCTGGCTTGTTAGGCAACATCTGAGAAGCCTGACAAAGCGATCATTTTACAGAAAGCTCTTAATTACCCTGGCACAATTATGAATGGACCACAAACAGACACCCAGCTGTCTTGAAGCGCTGCAGTGGGAGGAGATGTGGATTAAAGGGAAGGAGGGAAGGATACAAATGAAAGCGTTGGCTGACAGCGCCCCGTGCAGATGTGTCGTGAGACAAAAGCAGCAAGACAAATAGCTCAAGGACATTTTTTGTTCCTGCGCTCCCTGGTAGTCAAAGATGGTATGTTTCCGAGGGATAATCAAATTTGGGTTAGGTCAAAAGGTGGAAGATGTAGTAGAGGAAAGAAGGGTGGAACAACAAAGCTCCAAAGAAATGGCAGAAAGAGGAAAATAACTACTCCCACAGTTATAACTCTACAGGTACTACATGGGGCCATGACTCCCAAATTAAGAGTCATGCAATCTTTAAGAATTTGGAGTACAAGTGGCATTTTTTCATTTATTCACTCCATTCTTAGCCAAAGAAGTGTTGCCAACCCAGTAGTTTCCAAACCAATGGGTAGTATTGGAAAGCTTACACCAACTGGACAAAATATAGAGCATTGCAATTATTAACAGATGTGTTACCGCTTTAGGATTAAATGAGATAAGGAAGTTTACCAGACAGTGTTTTATCTTAAAGCTACAGAAGTTTAAGACTTAATGTGATAGACTGTCCAGCCCTGGACAAGGAACATTAAATGCCGTGTATTGTATTGCTTACCTATACATCACAGGCCATCTGGCAAATATTGCATCGGCAGTAACGTTGCAAAGTGCCATAAAGGAGACACTTCCTCCTCTTTGAGGCCCCAGGTCCTTGTTTGACACACGGCATCCTGTGCAGAGAGCCCTACTCTAAAATCAAAGAACACGCTTCCATAATGGGCCCTGCCGCCTCGCCTGTTGTGTCATCGGGGTCAACAATGGGGCTCGTCTCCCCACTGTCACATTTATTTCCCTCTCAAGCTTTGTTTAAATCCCAAATTAGACTTTCCGTACAGGAAGCCAACGTAGAGGAAGAGGGATCCAATTCATCTCATTACCTAAATATTTGGACGACTGGTAATTTGCTCTTTTGTGATATGAAATTATTTCCTTTTGAGTTAATAGTCAAGTAATGGTTTCCATCTGTCTGGGCGTTGTACAGCGGTGCTGTTGTGTTGGTCTGAGTGTATATGCCTGTGTGTGCAGATGTGTGGATGAAGGCAGTGTAAGAGCAAGCGGATGGAGACAGAGGGAGGGCGATGGGATCTGCAGCCCTGAAACAGACATGGACCAGAAAGGAAAACCATACCAGGGACAAAGATCGGCTTTTAACTAAGACACTTTCCGAAGGTGATTCCTTTACTGCTGCTGTAGTAGCTGCTTTAGTCTCTTAGCTGCAACTTTAGTGGTTTGATGATTTTCATTTTTAATTGAATGGATGATTTACTTGGCATATGTCAAGCGCGATGGCTCTTGACACAATAAAATGTATCCATAACTTTTGATAAACTGTCAAAAGTGCATCGACGTCCATCTGAAAATGAGATCATGGCGCCGTTCATTTCTCTGAAAGACACTAAAAGGAATAAATTAAAGATAAATGTTCTGTTATTGTCACATTTGGCCACAGTTCATCCAATGCATTTACATTAGCTCTAAGTTCTTTAATAGAAAGAATTCAGAGCTAATAAATCGAGCAACTTGCATCAATAGTGACAATAACGAGCTGTAGTTTCATCGAAGCTATAGTCTGCAATTACAGCGGTGTCAGAGTCTGCAAGAAAACAGTGATGGTTCTATCTGCGGAGCTCTCTGGAGAATTCTCTCAAGATATACAAATTGCCAAAACAGTGGTAATTAAATTATGTCTGACAAGCATTTAAATCCATACGTTGGACACAGAAATGTAAATGTATGGTAATATGGCTATTCATGGCCTGTGATTGCCATGGCCAATAACACTGCTGCTGTTTGATCATAGGATGAAGAGATAAATCCTTGTGCAAGCCGACATCCAGCCATCCACATGTGCACGGCTAAGCAGACTTCCTCATAATGTGTTTCTGCTTCATTAGACAGACGCATACCATAACAAGGCAGACACAAACAAACCCAATGGCAAAGATAGAAGCAGCTGTGACACATGACAAAGGTTACGGGGTGGATTAAAATATGAGCCACACTGTGTCCATTAGTCTCCTGAGCTACCAGGACATCCTTGATAAGGATTAACTTGGAGGTCATCAGGCACTTTGAAATTCACTCACTCCGCCTGTACACAACACAGACTATTTCTCTAGATTGTGTTCCAGTTGAAATCCATTTTCATCTGTTCTTGTGTGAGGTCTGTTCGTAAAGATATAACCAAGAATAGCTTCTACACGCTGTCATCGCCAATTTCATCCGTTTGTGCTGCGGGACAAACTATCGATGAGCTGTGGCAGGCTGTTAAATTAAACTCAACCCCATCCACAGGAGAAGGATTGCTACTCCAACGTGCAACGACACGTCCCAGCACTAGTTCAACAAGTCACATCTTTGAATCACAACCACCACAAAGGTTAAATTTCAAAACACATTCCCGACCTCGTATGTGAAAGTTCGAGGCTACGAATGGCTAATACAAAGAGATTTTATTGTGATAACAGACCATGTCCCCACTGTGGGAAATCCCTTATCTGTGACCACTAAACGCATCTTACGGTTCAACGGGGGAAAAACTGAAACAATGTAGATGAAAGCAGAATATATTACCAAGTTAAAAAACAAAACAACAATATTTTGCATCCAGAGATAATTTTGGCCGAGGGTGAGACTTACAAATAGCGATCTTTTCTGCTTGTTGTCAACACCACAGTAGTTATGTTTCAATTATCATGTACATAACTCCAACATTACATGTGTTCAGGAGTTAATACGTTTGACAAAAAAAAATAAAAAAATATATACATATATGTACATATAGTAACAGAGCTGTTGTTATACATACACACACAAACAGCTAAATGTCAGACTTTCTTACTTAACATGCTGGGAGGAAATGCACAACGCAGACATGTTGAAGCAAATAAACCACATGGAATAAACAGCAAGAAACCTGCGAGTCCTGTCACAAGCAGTCACAACACGGAGCTGAGGGAGGGAGGGTGGGTGGGGGGTGAGTGGGGGGTGAGGGAGGGAGGGTGGGTGGGGTGTGAGGGGGTCGTTAGATGGAGGGAGGCTGCCGTCTCTAACCCGCCCGGTGGCACTAGCTGAACTGTCATCGCCTGGCCTTGTAATTTGGAAACTTTGCTGTTTAGAGGTGACAGCCGCCTACGGACACACACTGCACACACTCCACAGCTCTACACACACACACACACACACACACACACACACACACACACACACACACACACACACACACACACACTGAGTTTGGGGTGGTGAGTGGGCACTGTTTGACACTTCCATGTTTGACACCTCCACATCCCTCTGCGTGTCGTGGCCTCCGCAGGCTTTCCTCGCTGTGTCCCTCGCCCATCATTTTAGAGGACGATGGATCTATACCAGTGTGTGCATGTGTGTCGCATGATAGAGCTGTTGGTGTGTGTGAGCCACAAAGATGCGTTTCTCGGCTACTTTGCAATTCAGCGATTTTATTTATTGACTAGTTTTTGCAAAGAAGTTTGCCCCAAAGTGTTTACTATGAATAATAAATGTAAATGTCAACACAGTTTGTCCATCCAAACTGATTTTGTAGAGTATAGCTCTCTCTAATAACATTCTGCATTTGTTGCAAGTGCTTCTAGAGCCATAGGGGATATCTAGCCGACATTGTAGTAACCATTAAGTGAGTATTTGTGTGCCACTTAACTGCCTAATTACAGGTGTCCTGGGGTGTGTGTGTGTGTGTGCGCGTGTGTGTGAGTAAGAGTGTGTGTGTGTTTGGGCCATACTGAAGGAGAGAGTCGAGGAAGAAGGGGTGATGAGGAGAACAGCAGGGTTTCTCCATCAGCAAGCTGTAAATGGTCCCACTACCACAAACTCCCTCTGGCCCCCACCCAACCAACACACCCACCGACACCGACACACACACGCACACACATATACAGACCCCCATTTATTCGCACTGTGGTAATTGCCGCGCCGGCTCATTTGAGCTTGTCATTCCTCCCGATAAGACTGCGGTATTAAAAATGACAAAAGATTGATACACACTCTTTCACACACGTCGCGCATTTCCCAGCGACCAGGAGGCAGGCGAGGGCGGGGCTGTTATTGCAGATTCTACAGGCGAGATAGACGGGAAATGTGATTTCACACTTTTTTGTTTTTCTGAGCTGGAACAACGAGATGTTACGTAAAACAAGAGAAAAAAAGTTTCTGGCTGAGAGATGTTTGGGTGCAAACGACGCTGTGAAACTGAAAGAAAATAATTATTGCCCGACTTGGAGGAGCGAGAAATGTGAAAAAAAATACAGTCTGCCTAACAGCCTAACATACTGTAGGTCTGTCTGTCTGTTCATTCTTGATACACATTCAGCCTTAATGGTCTACAACGACTAGTTACAAAAGAGTTTATTGGAAAACATCGACAAAAAAAAATCAGCCAAACACTTTGAAAATAACAGCAGCGGCCATCATGTCACAGCTCACCCATAACCAGGCATTTCATCATCACAGATATGCTGAGAGAATGGAGCAAATAGTCATTTTTACATTGAATATAAACAAAGGCGGATGAGAGAGAGACAGCAGAGTTAATTGGGAGCGGTGTACGGACAGAATAGTAATGCGGCGTCAGGCGGGGAGAGCGGAGGAATGAGCTGATGCCTGGGCTCAAAAATGGAAGGAAGCACCACGTTCACAGTTCATTACCACTTCCCTTCTCTCGCTAATCAAAACGCAAAGCACGACAACGTGTCAACAAGGAAGTGTTTTCATTTTCACTGAGAATATATAGATGAGTGTGTGCCTTTGTGTGCGTGTGAAGAAAGGCGTGGGTTTGCCCAGGTTATATTAGTATGTGTACGTGCGTAATGTGTGTGTCAGGGTGTAGACGGCGTGTGGTCAGGACGGAGTGTCTGTTTGCATTTATGTGTGCAGGCAGCAGTGTAGGGCTCGGTGTCTGCACATTCATCTGCAAAACACATCACATCATCCCACCACACCCTTCACACTACTGAATGACACTTAACTAAGGAACTGACAATTGGGTTAGTTAATTAGATAAACCATTCAAAAGTGAAAAAGACATCTGATCTTTAAGGAAAACAAGATGGTAACACTTTCAGTAAAATTTCAGAAAATAGGGAAGATACATTTCCTTGTTCCAGCATCATCCTTGAGGAGAACGTACGTATCTGGACCCTTATGACACAATCAGCCTCCATCCAGAGAGCCGACTGGCGAGGAGCCTCCGGTCGTCTAACACTTCAGACCGGCAGCAGGAGGAGCTCAGGCAGGCCACAACTCATTTATGCCTTTCTCTGGGCTAACGCCGCTTATTAGCTGGAATCAAATGATCCAACACGTCTTGTGCCATAGGCAGGCCCGGCACAGAGAAGCTCAGTGTGTGTGACATGAAAGAGAGAGCGGAAAGGGCAAAGCAAAAGAGGGAGAAACAGAACTGCAAAATTCCATTAGAGGAATCTAAAGGCATCACGCATAATGGATGGGCCACGAATCACGCCTGAGAAACTGTGAAGCTCAAAATTAAAAGTATTTTTCAACTCAGATTGTGCCCTCGGAGGATCTTCATATGGCCCATGTGCGATGACAGCCATTTCCTTTTAAGATGCCGGCTGATTCATTCGAGCTGACCTTGTGACTGATTAGTACTTGCTCTGCAGCCAGGCTCTGCCGGAGAGGCGAAAGAGACTTCAGTCTAGAAAAGGCCACAAACATGACTCGAGGTACATCTACACTTAGACATTATCATTCATTTGGAGCGGTGTGTGTGACTCACACTGCTTTTAGCTCTGTTTTGGTCTCTACGAGCTCCTAAGGGAAATATCTGGCTCCATAGCTGCTAAACGCTGCACTATGTTCACCAGCTAGCTGCTAACTAGGCAGGTAGAGTACAGTCAAAACAGCTGCCTGCTACTGCAGAAAACATTGATATTATTCTTATTTTTAATAGATTATAGGGTTGCATCTCTTCTACTATCTCATTTGCTGTCGCATTATAACAAAGCAAAGACACTGACTAAACAATGCAGTGTCACGTTCACGCATTTCACTCAGGTGTTTGTGAAATTGTGCCCAACAGGGGTCAGATTCCTGCACCTGGAATCAAAGGCACCTTCAAATATGTGATTTGTGCCTTTTGTTTTCACATTGTACTACGTCAGCTACTACGGCGAGGAAAGCTAATTTGCACTCCAAGGTTGTTTTTCCAGCTCCCCCCCCCCCCCCCTCTGGCAGTTTGGGCAGAATCCTCGGTGAGAGCTGGCCCTCATTACTCTCTGCTGAGTCTTTTGGCCTTAAGGCTGCAGTCTCTTGTCCTCCATTTCCCAGTCCCCGACTCCCTGTCATGCTATGGGCTCCAGCCTTATCTCTCCAGTACACAAAGCTCCTGTGGATGTGTGCTGCTATCCACTCACAGCACGTTGTTTCCAATCTTCTCTGTAGGTAGAACATTGTGCCAACTTGCCCCACAATTAGGACAGAAAGACAGAATGTGGTACAAAGCCCCTGGGACTGTGAGGGGTTGGGGCAAACGATAGTTCTATACATGCAGCATGGTGTTTTTTTTACTTTCCTTCAACAATTCAGGTTTATTGACATGTTAAATATAAGTTGATTATAATTATGAAATAAAAAAACTTAAATGTCTAAACATCTACTTTCTCTGTATGGAGTGATCAGCAGATGTGTAGAACCAGTTGATTACAACAGACGAAATGTGGGAAATTCTGCTGAATGGAGTGAAGTATGACCCATTCAATGCACTACTGAAAGCAGCTGAATGTGACATATTTTTTTTGAATGATAAACGTAATGAAAAACACAAGTACAAAGACACGTCTTAGTGCTTGAGGTTGTATAGAAATAAATGGAAAAGTGAGAGAAAATCCATTTCTTGCTGCATATGAAGGCTGAACATCATTGTAACAGCAGTGAAAAGCTTGCAGCTAAGTCATATTTGTGATAAACACAGTGTCACAAATTTAATATGGACACATCCAGTAAATACACAAATAAATTCTGTCACAAGTTAATCTGCATTTTGCCAGGTCATTTCCGATTTGGCATTCTGCACCCTCGATCCAATTTAAGGAGAATGTCTAGAGTCAGAGAGAGAAGGGGAATTTATTCCGAGCCAATAAAAAACAGGCGCTTGGCGAAAATCACCATCGGCAAGTCATTAAAAGTGGGAGAGGAGCACGGTGTGTGGAAATGGCTCATCGGCTCCCCGGGTGCTACTCACAACAAGAGACCTGGACACGCAGACCAAGGCTCTGATGAATTGAGCCATAAAGGTGATTGGCTCAAATGAAAATCTGCGCCTCTGAGGCAAAAACACATCCTTCTGATTTGAATTCATCACCGTACCGAACGGACGGCATGCTCAACCTGGAAGAAAATGATACACGGGCACAAACGAGAGATTTGCACAGTGGCTCAGCGTGAATTCCGACATCAAACCTGGCAGGCAAGTGAGACAAACCAAGCCTGTGGGATGCATAAGCCTTCATCACCGCGCTGCTACTGGTTGTCAGGTTACGAATGCGAGGCCCCGGGTGCAATGTGTGATTTTGGAGCAGCGGCTGCCTGCTAATTACCAACCTAGGCAACACGCAGCCATTAAAAACGCAACCCCGAGTGTCTGCTGAGCTAATTTGTCTAATTACATCTTTGTAACTTATGAAAAGACCTAACATCACCCTGAAGGCTTGCTTTCGGAGCGGGAGCTGTGTAGATGGTAAATGAAAACTTTGCTGTCTTACTACAGCCATACAAGTGCGTCGATAGCGGCAAGGCACTGGGAGTATAGGAGCGATTGTGAGGGGGAGGTGGTGGAACCCCTGTTGGGTGACGCTGTAACTATTTCTATATCCCAGAGATTCCTCTCCCATGGGACAGCCACCCACATCCTGCCGACAAGCCCCTTGTTTATTTTTCTCATCATTAATGCGGCTTTTTTCCCCTAGAATTTATCAGCAAAACCAATATTTGGTGCCAGTTATGAGACGTGGAGGCATTCAGTTGGCGTAATAGATTGTGACTGAGCCGTCACAGCGATGAGGGCCTATGGCAGCTCTGCTAACAAGCATCTCTAATGGGAGGAGGAAAGGGGAGTGGGGCGGACCCTTTGTGACATGTGTCAATTCACTGACATTTAAAAAGCCTTAACCAAAAAAAAAAAAAACCCACGCTCCTATTATTGTGATTTTTAAATGGGGATAGATATTACAGTTGAGTGCTGTGTTTGCGAAACAATTTTCCTTCAAAGCGTCTGTGTTGCGACTTGCATTCACAAATGTTGTCGAGCGAGTCAAATCACTGCCTTTGTTGGTTAATAACTTAGAAACTACATCATATCACCTCAGCTTGAATGACAGCAACGACATGGAGATGATCAGCGATATCAAGAATAACGAAGACAAACTAAGTCAGAAAAAGATCAAACAGGATGACGCCATCTTCCGCCTTCCTTCCTTCTTCCTCTTTTCAACAACAAGAACGGCTGGTTGACTGCGATAGCATCTCTTGAGTTTCAGCAGAGCCGCTCCCAGGAGCCTGGCTACTTGGCTATTTTGGGGTGAGAACTGCTGCATACGTGGGGCCGGGCTCATCTCTATGTAACATATCTGATGCTTTCAATTATTAAACGTAGAAATAAAAACTGTGATTATGTATGTGTATATGTATGTGTGTGTTTAAAATGGTTCTAGTTAGATAAGACTCAGAAAGGGTTGACCTGGTTTACTCTGATCGAATCTGAAAGTGAAAAAAAGTTGTAATCATACTTGACGAATCTCCGTCTCAAAATTTGCAATCAGAAGATAAAGCAATGCCAGTGCGGTTTGTAATGCATCAGTCTTGACTCAACCTGCTCATTTGTGGACAGCGTGGTGCACTGAGGGCCAGCCAGAGATGTGTCAACTGAAACCTAGACACAACCTCAGAGATCTGATGGGGCCCCTATCTCTGCTCACTCTTACTCACCTCGCCTCAACTCTTTCTCACTGCGCTCCGACTCTCTTTTTTTTTCTAATCAGGTGAGATTTTATCAGGCCTCCTCTGTCAGTAACCGCTATCGGTTGTGAAATTTCAGAAGGCAAAGCGTGTGGGAACCACAGTATCAGTTGTGCTCATCTCGCCCAGCACCTTTACAGATGCACGGGCGGTTTCTGAAAAGGCGAGAAAAGCTTCACAAAGAGCGTAGCGGAGGCCAGTTTAACACAAACCGACAGTGGAAATATTTCATTCTGCTTCCGTCCTATACTCTGTTTTTCTTTGTGCAAAACCTCTGCCAGACTATACCGTCTCATTGCGAGATCAATTTACAACATCAAGAAATAACATTTGGGGAGAGGCCCCCATTTGCATGAATCTGCTGAGCAGATATGGAGAGGAGATGCTAGATGTGATTGCTGGCTTCAAAAAAAAACAACTATCAATCAGACCATTCAAACCATGAATACAAACACCTGAGGGACAAACGAATTGAGCTGAATGATGGCCTCTCCCCGTGGGCCCACATTATGTCCACTACAGCACCATTCAGTGCACGTATATTCTTCCACAAGCTAAACTGATGCTCTACATTCAATATCACCATCAAAGTTAATTCTCTGCTCTTACAATTGAGCTGGCTTATTGAGTTTCAGGGTTCCGATAAATACAGCGCAAAGCTCCCAGCACTGATGCGCGCTAACACAGAGTAATCCCCCGGGTGCTACTGAGATGCACTCTCTCAGTGAGCAGAAAGCTAATCCAGCTGAGGAGTGGAGTCGTGATCAAAACCTTTGAATCTCAGCACGAGCTAGTAAAGTGTGGGTGGGGAAAGGATTGAGTGAAACGTATTCACTTGTTCAACTGCTCTCAGTTGCCACGAATCCTGATCACTTTAATTGTGAAGGTTGGCTGATTGATTCAAAGCCCTGGAACAGCAACAATGTTTGGTTTCCTCATTGACGGGCTTTTCTTTTGAAGGCAAGGGATCTTCTGCGATTGGACCAGGACTTAGATTTTCAAGTTCGGATTTCTGATAGGCGATATGTTCTTGTCCTCCTGATCCCTAGAGGTGCTGCCATCTCGTTTCTTTACTCCTTCCAAATGCATTAGCATAGCTAGCAGTGCGGGGGCGTCGGTGGCTCCATCAGTAATGTCATGGGCACTTTAACATGATGAAGCACGGCGCGGCCCCGCTGGCATGAATAATTCACATTACCACGCACCCAGAGAGAGACAGCGAGAGAGGGATTGACTTTGCAACAATGAATTGTGGGAACAGATGTGTGATTTTTAAGGCGCACAGGCCTCTGTTTTGGGTGAGCGAGCAATTTTAATTCAATTTGATGTTTCTCTTTTTAAAGTGAGGCGAGACCTTGAGCTCGGCTGGGGAAAATGAATTGGGGTTGGATCAGAAGAAGGAGCCGTAGTTAAAGGGTGGGAGGGGAGAGTGGTGGAGATCCTCCCCGCCATCCATCACAGTGGCACTTCAATGATTGTCAAATAAGTAGCCCTGTCCAAACCCATCTTTTATCATTATGTATGAATGAATCTATCTGGGGATCACATCAGCCAGCACATGGGAGGGCTCCATCTCATATACATGATAGGAAGACGATATGGAAATGGGATACATGATAGCAGAATGGCTTGGATGGGGAGATGGATTCACATCACTGGCTGGGAGAATGGACCACTATTTGATCTGAGCACTCAGTCTATCCTGTCAGTCTTTGGAATAGAAAATGTACACGCTACTGATCCCATTACAAAAGGCACAGTCTCTCTGAACTTAATGCAACACATTATTTTTTGTCTACTAATAACTGCCGAATAGCTCCTCAAGTGGCACTGACGAATCTCTCACCTTTGCAAAAGATGTTCCATTAAAAGTCTTGGAAATACTCAACATAATATGTTCCATGCTTGCCATGCTTTGAGGTCTAGGCAGCTCAAGACACAGAGTACCTCTAGGCCCTTGGCTCCAAAGCTGACACGAGAACTTTAATGTAAATAATTCAGCAAAGGTGGGTTAAAACCCGTGGCACTAGATTAAGGAGGCTGTGCTTGCAGAAGCTGCTTTCAATCCATTTCCAAATTGTCACAGGGCCTTCTAAGAGGCAAAACTAACCCACCTTAAGCTCTGCTAATCATACTTAAGCATGAACGTTTCATGTGGAAATGCCTGGTTACAATTAGGAGACTTTATCCTCATTCCGGGGGTAACCCTGTTACAATCCAGCAATCCTTTAGGCCACAACAAAGACGAGATGTGATGCAGAGACATCAGATGCAGTGCAGTGCACACGGCATATAAGTATGGAGGAAGCAAAATCCCACATTACAGGCACTGTGTTTGTTGACTACATGAAACGCTGCAGATAATGAATTCAGGCTGCCAAATTTCAAGATGTGCCAAAAGATAAAGCTGTTATAAACAAGGAAAAAAACAACAACGATAACATCAGTGATTGGTTGTGATTAACATCAGCCTTCTTACGTGTCTCAGAAATTCAAATTACAAGCCTGATGTAGGCAATGCCAGGGACCATCCTAATATTATTATTATTCGAGACGGAGCATAACCCAACGGCGGTATGATTACATTTGACTTGCAATGATTTCCCCCCCTGCATGAGAAAACAACAGCTTGGAAAAACTAATAGACGTATTCCCCAAAGTAGCTTTGTTGCTCCTGCCTCGCTTTAAATAAATCTCATCAATGCAGAGAAAAATGTTTTGATTTTCCCTGCATTTAGAAAGTGGAGATAAAAGTCCAACCCATCTGTCCCTCAACTTTGCGGGGTGCAGTGCAGAGCGGAGGAAAGGATTTATCACACACAGCACGGTAAAGTGCATCTGCATCCGCCACACTGCTCCCACTCGCATCATTATCCTCATCGCCTATCACTTCCCCAGCTGAGCCCCCTTTTGGAAAACGGGGGCTGACACATCGGCGGCGGGTAAACACCTTTAAAAATATCTGACGCCCCGTAATGGAAGAGAAAACACTTCCGTATTGTTGGGGACCCCTGGCGCTGGGCTGGGTTTATGGAGGAGTAAGCCATTGTCTGGTGTCACCTAATTGGATCAAGTTTGTGTGGAGAACAGATGTGTATGGCTGGCTGAGGTAAACATTGGACCAGAAGATGCCAGGGCTGAAATTGCTTTGAAAATCGTTTCTGCCTCCGTAGAACGAGTGAGAATAGCAGAGAAATATACAGTATAAAAGAACATTTGTGTCGCAGTAGGAAAAGTAATAAACACTTTCCCTTTGGATTGGATTCAAAAAGGTCCCAATTTTCTTTTGTTCATCCCGGGGCCCCGCCATACATCTGTGTAAAGGGGAATGTGTGGCACACAGAGATACAGAAACATGTTGAGGCGGTTAGCATGTGATGCTCCTTGGCAATGGACAAATCACACCTTTGGAAGCAGAGTATTGCTGATGTAATTAAGCGAAAGGTGTCATTAGGTCTGAGAGATTTAAGCCCCGAGTCTTTTCTGGGTTGCAGTGAGCTGCCGCAAAAGTGAGAGACGTTGGCATAAACAAAGAGAGATGAAGAGAGACACGGAGAGACAAGGAGGCACTATTTCCAATCAAGAATCTGCCTCCCCTCCGACACAGCTCGATTTAACCTTGAAGAGTAATGAGATCTGACTTGCTTAAATGTTAGCATTCTTAAATCATCAGGAAGTGCCTCCAAGGAGCCGATAATCACTGTGCCAAATTGCTGCGCTCGCTAATTTCATTTCTCCCTAGCATTTGCTTGCAGTTAGTGTCGATTATTCAAGAACAGGCATTTAATGCTGCCAGGTCCCAGGGGTGTTACATTAAAATGTAATAACTTGCAACATAAATGAAAACAAAAACCATTACTTTCTTCCCCCCACAACTTTCTTCCCTCCTCCCTTTTTCTCCGCCACCTCTCTCCCTCCCTTCCTCCCTCCTCAATCTCTCTCCACTCCCTCCCCTCCATGGTGGGAGTTCGAATCTAATTCTCAGCCCATCTGGCAGGCGTAATGAAGGCGGGCCGGGCTTGCGGTGCCCTGCTGCCATGGCTCGGTGGAGCAGGAGGCTAGCTGGCAGATTGGGCCGGGATGAGTGGAGGGGAGTCGGGGAACCTGCTGAGTGAGTAAGCCAGCCCAGTTAATCTCCCATGTGCCCCAGTGTGATCGGGCCAAGGCCAACCTCACGCTGAAGGCACAGTGGATGGGGTCTGCAGCGTGGATGGTCATGCAGACGACTGGTGGGTAAGTCTGGCATTCATTAACATTTCCTGGCATTTAGCTCACTCTTCTACCCGAAGCGACTTTCAATGAGTGAAACAGTAAAACAACCTTCAGTTTGAAGACCGCCCAAAACATTAACAACCAGCCATCAGTGAGAGGGTCACAGCTAAGCCAGGACAACAACCACAATAACAACTCCAGCTGCGACTGTAGTGGTTAAACTGACTCAGCAGCCATAAGGTTCATAAAGGAGTAAATCACATGAAACAACTGAAAATATTGAATTGATATATATATATATTTCACATTAACACTTTGATTCACAGCTTCTGTAGGATCTCTGCAATGTTACAGAGAGTGTAAAGGATATCTTCACAAATAGTAGGTCTAAAGAGGATACGGATAGTCAAACAGGTAGATTCAGCCCCAACAGGTGCAGCCTCAGAGGAACCAAATGATAAATAGTGTCTTAGCACCATCTGGCACAGACAGAAGTGCATAAGGATTTACATATGGTCAAACATGGCAAATAACAACTGTGAGTAATGGCTTGACAACACATTTTAAGGTGTTCTGGATTAACGCAAATGTGTATCTTTGTGTCTTTATATCAGTTTTGCTTTCACTTCACAGTAAATTGAATTTGCGATGCCAGAAAAGTATTATTGGAGCGTTAACAAACTAGCTTGTGATACGTTTCTAATGTACATCCCAGGACTGCTGAAACCTCTTGCTGCGAAGCCAGGAACAGCTTCTGGGAGAGCGCCACTGCTAGACGCCTGAAACCCCGTGCAATTATGATTAAGCTTCTCCATCGAAACACACACTCCTCTCCAGTCGCTGCGATCTGCCTGCCGTGTGTGAGGGCACGTAGGGAGGAAGTGGAAAGGCAGCTAAAACCCCAGTGTGAGACCTGCAGTTGCAAACACCGTCCTGTGCATGTGTCGTTAAGCTTTACCAAGCCAAGCTGCATTGACCTTAAGAAGCCAATTTCTTCTGTGCAATACAGTCAGTAGACCCAAATGCAAGTTGAGCACATTACAGGAGACCTGTACCAGCTTGGTGCCAATGTTTGCCCTAAAAGGTTAAACCACAGCATGTGCAGGGCAACACAAAGGCACGGCAGCCCAAATGGAGGCATGAGAGAGAGTGAAAGACCAAAAATCAAACAGAAAAAAAAAATCATCTACAACATAGCAGGAAGCTAGGTTGACAAAAAACAGCAGGTTTCCCTAAGCTGTACTCCAGCCTCTGGAGAAACCACAACACTGTCATTAACAGTTACTCTCCTCATAAACACACCAGCATCAGCTGGAGGTATAATTGCCCCGGCTTCTCCTGTAATCTTATACCTTACCTGCTGTTACTGTCAGACACCTTCTCCACTGAGAGAGACAGTGAGAGAGAGAGAGAGAGAGACTTAGGGGGGAGGAGGAGGGGGTTGTGTGCATATGTGTGTGTCTAGTGAATTTGGAGGCAGGGTAGGTGTTGCTTGTGTGCTGTCAGATAATCGGTAAGGAAAGTCAAAAGACGGGTGTAGAGCGAAAGGAAAAGGAGACAACACATGCCAGAAAATCAAATGAGTGTATGTTGCTCACAGAAATCCCAGGAGCAAGGCTCATGGGCTCCGATGGAGAGAAATTGTGTTCTTTTCGTTGAGTGATTAGAAGACGAGTGGCAGAACATGACCTACTTAGTAAAACTTTTTTGTACAGGTTTCGGAAAAGGTACTCAGGTGGGGTAGAATTACATGTAGAGAGGCGGGTGGGAGGTTTAACCCTAATAGATTCATAGAAACATTAAAGATAGCAGGAATAATTGCCAGGGGGTGTCTGTGAATATGGAAGAAAGTCTCTTCATCTCATGACCTCTCAAACTCAAACAAGGGCTTGCAGTCATCCCCTATGCTCTGGCTTTGCAGCCAAAAAGCACAGTTGGCTGCGTTTGATCGTACACATAAGCAAGGTTAAAATGCAAAACAAAATATGAATTAAACATCATCTGACAAAGGCTACAAGGGCGGGTTTAGTACCTTTACAATTTGCTCGGAAAGTGTGGTAGGAGGTGTGACTGTTGAGAGCGGCGTAAAAGAGAAGAGGGGAAAAAAGAGGACGAGAAAACCTGCTTCCTCAAAATCTGTGACTGAAAATGGCAAAGTGCTGATTCGCATCCTGCCCCATTACAATCCAATACTGGAAATCCACAGAGGCCATGAAAAAAGGAACACTTTAGCTTTGCTCTAGAAATGGGCCTGCCTCTGGCTCTTCTTAATTTCAGGCTTTGTTTGTGCGGCGTCGGGGAGCTCTTGTGGGTTTGCGGGAGACCCGCAGGCCTTTTGTCTCATCGGTAGCTGGTTTCTGCTCGGCGCCTGAAGCGTTCCGTTGACGTACGCCTTTTGTTCCACCACTCCATTCGAGATTCGGTCACAGGTCGCGGATTACAGGCAACACAGCCATCACAGGTACACTGCTGTTTGTTTTCCTTCCAACAACTGTTAGCGCGCAGGAGAGAAGCGGGCACTGAATCTCCATATCAGTCAGAGTAAGCGAGGTGTTTTATGAAGAAGTACAAGTGAAGAGCAAACCATGACGAGTCTTGGGATATGAAAAATCTCGCAAAGTACGTTATTTTTCTCATTAGGTTCTGCCCAAACTTAAATGGATTCCTCTATATTCCTCGGGGGACATTGGCAATGCTGCAATGTCTGCTTCTTTAAATGACATAGACTAATATTACACTTGTGGCGTTGAATTAATAAGTTGCAGCATGATAAATCTCTATGATTTATTATGTTCCCTCCAGTGTATAATCAAGTAGAATGAGAACGGGAGAGAGAGAGTGAGACAGAGACGTAGCTGGGTCTGAATTGAGACACAGCTGAATGGACAGGCTTACATAGCTTTAAATGAGGAGTGTTAAGCAGCCAAGTCACCAAAGTCAGTGGGTGTTGTGCTTAGCAGAAGGAAGACGATTAAAACACCAAAAAGTTCAATGTGCAGAGCGCCGTGAAATATGGAACATATGGAACAGCCAAAACAGAACTAGCAGACGTTCTTACCCAAAAACAGTCCATTTCTTTTGGAAGCATCAATTCCCCATGCGGTGGGTTTATGAGAATATCACACCTCTATGGAAGTCTCATCCCACAGTCCACAGGAGGCTTTCTGTCCCCCCCACCCCCCCCTGCCTGCTTATGGTGGGCTGTCATCATATTCATTCCCCGTTCCCAGATAGATGTTTGTAATTGGAGCTCTAATTTATGATCGGGCCTTGGTGCAGGATAATGATATGGAGCATTGTAATTTGCTGATGCAAATTGTACGTTATAATGGGGAGCCATAAAAGCCCCGGCAACATCTCGGAGACTTGCCAAACACCCTGAGCGTTCATTACAGCCCTCATTAAAACATCCACGTCGGCATTGGGAGCTCTTACAAATGGAAGGAGCATGTAATTGCTGCTTGATTGTGGTATATGTAACATATGATAAAGTGGAATTACCACTTTAGTTGTCTACAGTGTCCGTGAAACTTAATGGGTAGAAAGCCTGCAGTAAACAAATCCTCGGAGAATAGTTAGATTGTTACATTATAGGGCTATTTGTTTAAAGTGGGGCAAATGTGAGTTAGGGGACAGTGCATCCAGGACAAACTACGCAAGAGTGATGATAATCAAGGCTCGGCTTCAGGGGATAAAACTAATGCTTTTACTCACGAGAGCCGGTGTTTCATTTGGACCAACTCCAACATGGGTGATAGCATAGCGCTTCGTCTGGGAATACATTAACTGGATTTGATATGAGAAAAGATCAGTATTGTTCTTTTTCATTACCAGGCATCAAAGTCATCCCCATAAATGTGCTTTCAGGGTGGTGGAATAAGATTTAAAAAAAAGGTTAGAATGAGCCATTGACGTCACCTCTAATGCCATTCTGCGCCTTGGAAGTACAGCTTCTAGCCTCTTCCTGTCGGTGATCTCACATCAGTCCTAACGAACGGACTATGTGGAATGCGATGAAGCTGAACGTCCCAGCTTTTAAGCAGCCTTAAGAGCAAAGCCAAGTGGCAAAAGCAATTAAGAGTTCATTTGGAACAGCTGAACTATGCCGGGGCCGTTTTTTTTTCTTCTGAGGCCCGGTCAACACTTATTCACAGTGTCGCCTGTTTATTCAAATGACCTCTCCCAGAGCCCCCTTTGTGTTGGTTGCCATTCTAATGCATCTCCATTAGAACAAAACCTGAGCTGCATTACTGAAAATGAAGTTCCCCTCCTCAACTCTGAATGATAGCCGGCCTCCACCATCAGAGCTGTGTGTGCTCAGCCACTGGAAAAGGATTTTCAACCGTGCCATTCAGCCGGGGCCCCCTGAAGCCTGCAGCCTTTATCTGCAGAACTGTTGATTGATGTGTTGTGGGCCCCGCTGTGGTTAACAGCAATTTTTTATCTGTTGCTAGCGGCAACAGCCCAGGTCCCTAGTGCGCAGAGAGCAGCAGGGTCCGGGATCTGAAGCCGGACCGCACACGGGGATAAACAAATAGGTTTTTCAAGGCGGACGGCCCTCATAGAGAGGCCCCTGACAGGCAGAGCCCCACCCCAAGGCCAGGACAATGTCAGGGCCCCGGCCCACTCCTGCTGGGTTCTTGGTTTCCTTCACTAATTTTCACCATGTGCAGAGCCGGTGGTATAGAGACACCTGCACACCCCGCTAAAAAGTAAGCAGAGCGAGAGAGACAGAGAGAGGTGCTCACAAAGACGCAGTTAAGACATTTCATATACTGTGTGGGAAGCAGCATTGGCTTTTTGTTGTCGCTCTGTATGCCGATAATGGCACAGTGACCTTGCTGATATCATTTACACTCAATTTCCTTTCAATTGCTGCAGTTTAGCATTTAATCCAGTGAATCTGTGTCGTTTTGCTTAATATAGCGTGAAGCTTTAATGGCTTCCATTATAATTAAGTGACATAATCCTTGTATTCGATAAAGATCTTGTAAAAAGCCTCGTCACTCAGACAGGGAAGCGTGTTTGCCACAATGTGGAGGTCGTGAATGCCAAATCAATTAAAACGAGGATGTTTAAGAATGCACAAATGACTCTGAGACTGCTCTGTTTAGAGTACAGACTCATTTAGCGTTAAATATGATTATGACAACCCGAGCAGGGGGAATGAAGAATGGGTGTGTCTGAGAGCTCCGAGCACTCTCCCTCAACCCAAACACTCGGGCTAAGGTTTCACTCCCTGACATCGCAGAGATAAACCCTCCCAAAACAGACGAGTCAGATTATACTGTCAGACAAAGCTCGATGCTTTTATCGTGCGTGAAAACATGAGCCGTAGCTTGGCCTTGGGTGGTTATAAAAGATGGGCGGGGGGGGACGGGGACTGAAGTTCAATCACTTCATCTGAAAGGAAAGGGAGGTGTGTTGTCTTTTTCGCTTAGCTAAAATACCTCCTCCCCTATACAGTATATATCCAGCCCAGGGGTAGCGACAGGATGGGCAGATAGTTGCAGTGAGATTCTTTGACATTTTCCCCGTCTCTTGCAGCCTCTATCTCCCAGGCGCAGAGAGGGATGTTGGGTTCTTTATCAAGGAGCCCCTGAGAGAGGATGATAAATCGCCAGAGCCCAGGCCAATCTCCAGTGGAACAACAAACAGGTAGCAGCGCAGGAAACAGGGCCCAGATATTGTCTCCCAAACATAGCCGAGGCTATAACGAAGCTTGCACAAAGCAGACAGGAGCGACTCGGCCTGATAAACAATTCCATATCCAGTCTTCCACAGAGAGCGAGATAGCGAGTCTCAATCCTGCTGCTACATATCGCCGCTGGACTCAGCGGTCCCTCACCACTAAATGGGAGATGACAGTTGAGGGGGGGAAGGGGGGGAGGGTCAAGTCTAGCAATGTCATCACCTGGATAAACACATATGTTTGTATGAATGAGTAACTTAAGGAGGTTTGTCTTAACCATAACAAGTACAATCTGTTTGTTGAGACAGATCTTTGTTGTCCTGTCTGTCCTGCAGTATACACATAAGCTAGCCAAGGCAAGCACGGTGCAATGTTTGTTGTAATGGCAATAAAGTCAACACGTCAATACGTCACTCATCATATATATATTGTGGAATTGAACATCACACCAGTTGTCTAATGGGTGACTATAGACTTAATTATTTCGGTTTTTTTAATTGTTTTTTGGGCGTTTTGCCTTTATTAGTCAGTAAAAAGTGAGGCACAGGAAAAGTTACAAATACCTTAACACTTTAACTAGGTTGCTATTACTGTATGTACTATAAAGGGAGAGTTAAGACTGTTCCGTGGTCTGTGCCTAAGCAAGGACTCAATGGCCACTATTTTTTAGAACACTTGAAAAATAAAACATCCATGTAATTTTCTGCATTCACTTAAATCCTCAAATTATGAACGTATTGAAATCATCGGCCATAAGCAGCTTCGTGTTAACACTGCGTTGCACCATAGTGTCTGCAATCCACTAGATACAACTTGGAAGCACGATAAATACTTGGAAATTTGGATTCAATTAGCAACTGTGACATAGTGATGAAATATTTCTTCGCTCTTTGTTCAGTTTTCTAGACAGACAAAGAAAGTAGTGAAGTACAACATACTGACGAGGAGACATGTCATGTTTCTGCAGATTGTGTGCCAAATCAATTTAACACAGTATAAAGGTATTTCCTGTGTTGAAAACACCCTAGTGACTTCCAATTTCCCTTTTTCATGAGTCTGGAACTAAAGCCCGGGGACTGCCTTTACGTTCCTGAGCAAACCATTCAAATGAGGCCATTAAAGGCTGGCAGGCAACCCAAGAAGGGTGACATATGGAAGCACACACAACAAGAGGCGTTATCTCCCATAGAAGTGGAAAACAAACTGTCAGGAGAGATTGCCTTTTTTTACCTCCTAGTGCCTTGTGACAGATAACCGTCACATCTACCAGCGGGATTTTTTTGTAGAGTTTGTGGAGAGGCAGAGCAGTTGATGGCGATCAGTGCCAGAGGCCAACCAGGAGATAGCCCTGTCCATGCTATTGTTGGCCGGTGGCGCTGCCTACGCCTCGTTGACCCTCACACACCCCCTCCCCGCCTCACTAACAGCCCCCCACCCACATACAGAGCCTCTCTCTTCCTCCAGCCATTCTGCTCCATGCAGACCCTGGCCTTCTCCTCCCCCTCCTCCTCCTCCCATACCCACTCAGCCTCTGCGTGGCAGATCCCTAGAGCCCCCTGACCCAACACCCCATGCCCCCCCCCCCCCCCCTTCGAAACAATCATACTGTAAAGCCTGAAGCACTTACAGATAAGGAGACCCCAGAAATCAAGCGGGCCCGGCAGCAGAGCAGATTGAGAGTCAGAGTTCAGCACCCAGGAGGTACCCAGAGGCTAAGAATGCTGCAGATAGCACCACCGGATAGCCAGGGAGCGGAGCCAGACAACGTAAAACTTCCTGCCCTTGTAACTGGACTTTCCTTTTCTTGCACAATGCCAAATGCCAATGACCTCACACCACCACCACCAAGCCTCCTCCCCCTCCATTTCTGCCCACTCACTCCGACTCCTCCCCTTCTTTCTCTCGGATAACGTTCCCTGCCGACTCGAACTGACAGCTTGAGCCAAAGGGCTCCGCGAGCTTTTTTGGAAGGTCTTATTTGTTTTCATCCATCTGTGAGTATGCAGCCGCCGGGGAATAGGAATGTGACATGTTCTATTAAAACAAAATAAAAAATAAATAAAACAAAAGATTGCGCAGAGATCAAGGTCTTTTGAAGTTAAGCTTTGTTCAGCGCTTTAACTGCAGTCCTTTGAGGCAGATTAACGATGACAAACCATTTATAGTTGTTTTGTTTGTCGGGATGATTGCTTCCAAGCTGCAATAAGAACTGCCATATGCCACTCATCAGCTAAAAGTAGCACGCTTTAAAGAATGTTCCTCTTATTAGTTCCCCTTTAAGCAAAGGACATAAAGGACGACTGCTGTCTCTATTACCCAGAGACTAGGCCCATCACTGAAACAATGGGCGGGGAAGAGCACAAATGAACTGTTGGAAAAGGCACTGGGGCAAGGCAACAGATGCTTTCAAGGGATAAAAATAGTCCTATTCTGACAATTTGTGAGCTAGTCTATGTTTGAAAAGGTTGGGTTGACGTTTTCCAAGGAATCACTAAGTATTCCTCTTGGGCACATTTACCTTGAACAACACATGGTCTATGACGGAAACCATCTCACTGACTCATATTAATGTACAGTCAGTCGTTTCCAACAAATCACAAGACGCGTTTAACTGCTATGCATCCTGGAGGTGTACATGTACGTGCATTTCTGTGGTGGTGAGACATTGTATTGATTGCATAGATACGGGCGCCTTTAAGAGGCTTTTTTAAGAGGCTTTTAGGCATATTTTCATTATAAGGGAGCAAAAGAATCCTCCATTGACAGACACTGGAGGAAGACATAAAACTGACAGCCAAATTGCAGCACCGGTGAATGCTGATCGATGCCAATAAAACGAGGCTCTTTTCGCCAAGGTAGCGCAGGACACCTTCCCGCAATTTAATCAGTCAGTCAGCCAGAATTAATGTTCCTAATATCATGATTTCTCCATTACTCTATTTAACATAATTAAAATGTCGAGCGCCGGGGCCATAAAGCGGGTCGTTGGAGATTGTAATTCTGCCGTAAGGCTATGAAGCATGAAAATGCCACTTACCGAGTAGCCGCGGCCTGACAGCGAGTGAATGGAACTCTGTAGGGAGAGAGAGGAGAACAGGGATGACCTTTAAGGAGCGTTTCACTCGCTGACACAGACATGATGAAGCAGCGCCGCTTTAATATCAATATTCACGTTAACCTTTTACCCGCCCCGCCATGTACCACACGCCGCACACATCCCACCCATACATCCTGGCATCCACCGTGGGGGCAAGCTGAGCGGCATCATTCATGTCCCACTGAGAGACCTGATTTGAGTTACACTGTAGGAAACCTTAATCATTTTCTAAGACTATAATTAATATAGTGCACAATAGTCATTCTATGGCTGTGGAAAGGCCTGTTAAGCCAAGTGTGAAAGTGTGCAGGCTGTACTTGAATCTGAGACTCTGGGATACAGAGGGTGCCGATGGCTAACGCCGGGCTTCTCTTCTTATTCCATCTGATCATTTCCCAGGAATTTGTTTTCGCAAACTAAACAAACGGTATTGAATAGGAGCAGCATCAACAGGCAAGACATCATTTTCCAAAGTGCTTTACATCCTTCACAGACAAAAAGACATTACGTTATGATCATTATTAAACATTTATGACAAAAGAAAATCCATCTAGAATGTAATTCTGTCTACCAAAGTTTTTACTAAACAATGTCCTTCATTAGATGCTGTTTTTTAATTCTGTCTTTATTTTTTGTGAATTCTTTTTTTAAGTTGGTGTCGGCCACATTTTGGAACCAAACCAACTTACTTCAGCCCCTTTTACTCAAGACAAATATCTCTTCAATGCATTTAGGGATGTGTTTTGGCCCATTAAACTCCTCCTGTGTTTTCTAATGCAGTCCTCTAAATGCTGAACAAGAGCAGGCTGGAGACGGAATAGCTAGGTTTTGTTCTGTTCTCTGGCTCTGTCTGTCAGAGCCCAGCACGAATACCAATCTCTAAATCCCTCCCTCCACTTCCACTTTTCACTTCTTTTATTCCTCTGTCTAGATTGGCAATTTCTCCCCCCCCCCCCCCGGTCTTTGGAGGGGACTTTTCTGCTAGACCAATTTCATCCATAGGTCCACCTTCAATCCAAGCGACCTCCCCCACACCTTCACCGCCACTGCCTCTCTTGTTTTGCACCCTCCCAATACCCCTCATCCATTCTCCCACACCTGCTCTTGGCCTCAGCCCTCATCATCGCCTTTGTGCCCCTCTGATTCGCAGCACGGCTCCTGCGGTGACGATTAGGGAGGAGTCCCGCCGCGAACCGGAAAGCAGGCTCTGCGGGAATCAAAAGGCTATCCCCGCTCTGCTCAACCTCTCCGCTCCCTTCACTTGCGAGGCCAGAGACAAGGCCAGAGGAGAGGGCAGGAAACACGGCACAGAAGGCAATATATGTGGAAATAAAAGCTCCAAAAGAGTGTGTTCCAGTGAAAATGTGCTCTGTTGTCTGTGCACTTAGATAGGTGTGTGCATGTGTTTGTGTGTGTGAGTGCATATGTGCATAGGTGGTGGGAGGCCAAGGCCATTTGGAATTAGCCTTACTATGTAGAGTTCATTCAACTTGGAGCGTTCTGAGCAGAAAGAGAGGCTTATTTAAATGATAATGAGGGACAATCCATTGGATTTAGTGCCGGTGAAGGGAGGAAAAGAGGGGAGGGAAGGGGGGGGGGGATCCATTAAAACGCCAGCGGTTCATAAGCCATAGGGTCGGCATCCAGCTAAACACTCTCTCTTAAAAGCCATTATACATGGCTCTCAATGGATTTCTGCCGCGCTTAGGACTTCAAAAGGATTTAAGAACCCGAGCGTGGGGGATGGAGGAGGACGAGTGTGTGTGTGTGGTGATTATGTTGGTTGGTAGCGAGAGGGATGGGGTGGATGCTGGCGGCATTTACGGGTTAACTAAACAGCCCCGGAGAAGAGAAATGTTGCTAAATCCTCCCCCTAATCCTCTCCCCATTTCCATGCCCCCTCCTCCACTCTCCTTACAAAAAAAGGATAGAAAAAGAAAAACATGGCGACAAGAGGGGAGGGTCCATCCATCTTCTCCCAACCCAGAGAGGCGGACCAATCAGAGCTTGATGGAGCAAGATAACGGAAGGGATGCGAACATGTATGCCTTCTGTGGCAGATCAGGTAGCTTGTGGGTTTGGCTCCATGTGGGTGGGAGTGGGTGGATACAGGAGGGTGTTAGAGACCCTGACAGCACCACAGCTGCCCCCCTCTCCTCCGCAGGATACAGATGCTGTGAACCCCCCCCCCCCCCCCCCCCCCCCCCTCATATTTCACTAATCCCTGTGTGGCTTAGTGCCGGGGCCCCGCTGCACCGCAGGCACAATTACCTAGTCAAAATAAACAGATAAAGACCCAACCATTGCAATGAACAAACAGCATCTCCTTCGGTTTTTCCCAAATTGATGCATGACTGTTTTTACAGGCGGGCGCGTCCACATGTCGCATTTGTCTCTATTTCCTTTGGCGGTAAGACAAGAGAAATCCATTTGACTCGTTGCAGATGCGGCATCATTAGTTAAGAGCTCTTAAAGCTGGGGAGCCACTTTGATACGGTGGAGCGTGTTTTACGAAAAACTAGCAGTGCTCTCAGTGTTGTGGCGGAGACTTCATGGAGCTGAAAAAATATCGAGACAGTGACACGGTGTTTTATGTCCAGGCCTTTACTGAGTGGAGTGAAGCCAGCAGAGAGAGGGACAGACAGAAAGAGGAAGAGAAAGGTAAAGACAAGCAGAGGAATAGAGATGGATAGATATGGATGCCGTCTGTGCACCATTTATTTGGCAGCAGATTAGAGAGACATGCCACATCCAACACCGCCGGCGATTACAGCGTGCAATTTTCAACAGTGCCGCCACCCCCACCTACATCACCGCAACCACCACCACTTCCACCCCCACTCTACCACCCCCCTCTTCCGTGCCCCCCTCCTTTTCTGCGCTTGTCGTATATCCCTGTCAGAGCTGTCAACCAGCGTCGGTCTTTTATCTGACAAGCCCGCCTCTTCCCCCTGACTTTTTCATTAAAAGACAGCCTTTTACACAAATTCAAGAGAAATAACACGAGGGGAAGTGTGGGGACAGTGCACGAGAGAAACGGAGAAAAGAGGATGAAGATGGGAAAAATTAGGCTGGGTGATTTTCTTTTCTCTTCATCAAGCTGGATTTTCAATTGGAATGCTGAATAGCTTAAAACAATGCATTTAATACGTTCATTAAAAATCTTTTCCTTCCATAATTTTACCCCTGCTGGAAAAGGGAGCTGCACATTTCCCTTCCTCTTCTCTCTTTCTCTCTCTCTCTCTCTCTCTCTCTCCTCCTGCTGCTTTCGTCAGCTAAATGAACAGTCTGATTGAATTTTGTTAGGTTTGGGAGGTCTGCTTGACAGGCATTAGTTAGGAAGCATATTTCTACATTCATTTAAAATGAGCCGCTTGGGATTTTGCATAAATTCTCATTACGCTCCCTGTATCTAAATTGCATTATTTCATCCCTTATGCTGAACCAATGCCTGGCCTCCATTTTCCTTTGGCACCTACTCATCCTCTAAATGGGCTGGCATATGGATGCTGCCGCAGCCATAATTGGAACAGTCTCTTTAACTCATTCCATCCTGGGGTCAGCCCACACCTGGCTGAACTGCGTTAGGTCATGTCTACATTTAACCGCGCCATGCTTAAATAATGCCAGGCCAACAAGGTGATGCTGTGCGACCGGCCTAATCATTTCCTGTCTGTGTGCTGCCAGCCAGCCAGTCTTTTCCCCAACGCACAGGGGATTTATGAGGTGATAGCTGCAAACAGCAGGAGCTACTGCACCAGCTGCTCTCTGATCTCAGCCTCAATGTTGTTGTCGCCCGACCGCTTTCTATATCCCACTTCAGGGGTCTCCTGCCTTGGCCTGTGAAAGTGGATAGCCTGGCTCGCTGTAGGAGGTCTGGGAAAAGGCGAAAGGTCTTGTCCAAGGACTCACCTCGCTGAGCTGCTCCTTGGAGTTGCTTCTGTGCGGTCGGCTGAGCTCCTGCACCATCTCGTCCTCTCTGACTTTGACCGGACATAGCTTAAAGGGTTTGATCTGCAGAGGACACAAGAAAAGGGACATCTTGAATTCATCCCCTTACTTCATTAACCAAACCACTATCTTCACAATGAAGCAATATACCCCGAGAAGCAGTTTTCAGACATTTGAGAGACTAAAAGCTGCTCTCAAATAACTGTAAATCACTGCACAGTGCTTTATTACTTTCATAAAATGGCAAGGAGAAAAATTCAAACTGTTATGTATTGAAAGAACATTACAGAGATGTTTTGCCGGTTTAATACAACGCCAAGATTTTGTCTATGGCTGCATGTATGGGACCCCCAGGATAAAGAAGACACAACACAATTGTATAAGAGAAAAGGACACGCGCAAATGAAAACACTAGTTTCATTTTTTTTAAGGATGAATCATTAATCAGTGGAAAAGCGGCAAATTCTAACCATCTATATTTGAATAGATTGGCCATCATGATAATTGAATAGTTCAATGTTATTCCATCCACCAACATAGCGCTTTAAATGTGGGTAATTCATTGGGTTTCCTGGTAAAACAAGACCAGCGCTTGAGGTGGTGCTGTTTAGACCTCTATCGTTGAGACAGGGTTGTTAAATTACAACAGCTTCAACCTTGACACAACAACTGAAGACCAGAACTATTCATTTCATATCAAATGTTCAGACACAGAAAAACAACAGTATAGGACAATTATGTTTCAAACCGGGGACGCAAATGAAAGGATTTACCAACTCCACAAGTTAGGCATGTATGCATAACAATACAGCACAACTACAATGGCTTTAACTGACTTTCCATGGACCACGGTCCTTCCATTCTTTACCGGAGGGAAACACAAAATTGGTGCGGTGACTCACAGCTCGGTGTCGGTTTGTGCTTTGGCTAAATGCAAAGCAGAACCGACTGTCGCAAAAACACCTGCGACCCCAAACCTGGACCCATTACTGTCATACCAGCCAGCAACAGCAACGTAGTAAACCCAACTGTGTGACTGTCCACCACAGTTGTCATGCAGATCCGAACATTACTGCAAATTCAGTCGATTTTGTCTTTGTTGATTTTAAATGATCTAATATATATATATATATATATATATATAGAACTTATTGATTCTAGTATTACTCCACCAATTTGGAATTTTTTCCTTGAGCGTGTTTTGCACATAGACCAATGTTAGTGCGCTCATATGACACACGCACTCAAGCGTCAGGGAGGCAACAGTAGCTAACAGTCTATTATGCGCTTGCTTTAGCCTTGGTCTATACAGTACAGAACATATGGTGTTCCTGAACAGGTAGAATCACAAAAATCAGGGTCCACTGCTAAATGCTGTCTAAAATCCACATCCACTTTTACTACAGCTAAGGCACATTCCTGAGGTCACTTGATATGGCAGACAAATCAGCTCTTTGAGGTCAGTTAAAAAAAGGGGACAAAATGTAGCATAAACTGAGAGGACGACGCTGAATAGACATACTTTAACCGTTGCCGGCATTCAGAGAAAAAATATAACGATTTTATTTTCATTGTATTTGTGCTGTTTTCTGATAAAGAAACTCAATAAAAATGATCTAAAATATCATCTATTAGCATCATAAATATTCAAATGCCAGTATCTGCATTACCACCCACATCATGGTAACCCTGATGCAGACCTGGATGGCTTGGTTTATTGCAGGCCATCAAGACTCACAGTTGGCATGCATTCATATTCCTGGCCAGATGGGAGGTTGGCGAGCTCAGCATGAAGACTATGTGCTGATGCAGCACCAGCCAATCACAATGTTCCAAGCAGCTTCCCCACCTTGGAGTACAGTGGTGATGGCCGTGGGGTATAATCCATTTGACTAGCAGTTTGCATGTAGCAGCTCCCCTGGTGGCGCGCATGGTGGCTGGCCCTGTTCTCCTGATCTCCACTGTAATTTAAGCAGATCACTGCTACAATTAACCTTTCCCGGTAAATATCAATTATGGCCCCCGGCTGGGCTAGAATTAAAAGGGTCATCAGCTAATCTGACAGGTCCTGTACGCTACCACCTGGCTGGGAGAGAGGGAGGGAGGCAAGGCGGCAGAGAGAGAGAGTGTTTGTCTACCCTCGTGCCCACCAGCTCACATGCCAAGTAGACACAATTCCCTTTAATTACCCTGCCGCCGCCAGGGCAAGCATGCTGATTGGCCAAGGGGCATTAGCAGCACGCTGAGGTCAACAGTGACAGGACAGGGGTGGGGTGGAATGAGTGTGGCGGAGAGGAGGAGGGGGCCGCCGCCAAGCAATCAGGGTGTAGAGATGAAAGTAAGAGAGACCTGGCAGGTGGGCCTAATCAGGTTTGACTTCCACCTCTACCAGCCTCTGCCTCTCTCGCTCTACTAGCTGTCAGCCTAATCACTCCTTGAATCTCAAAATAGATGGTGGCCTTTTTGATTTCCTTCTCTCAAGGAGAGCACAAAGAGAGCAATCCTCCTTGGCAGGCAGGCAGGCAGGCAGGCAGGCAGGCATGGAGGCAGAGACAGAGTGTGACGGTACAGTCGGCGTCACGTCGCCGTCAAGTGCAGCCGTTGATTACTTTGTTTACCCAGCATCAGTGTTGCTGACAAAGTCCTGACGGCGCCCCAAGTGTTTCTGTCTCTTCCTGCGGCTACATTACCCAGTCAGCAATCAGCTTGGCTATTGATCAGAGCACAGTGTCTAATTAGCCGCCTAGGTTAATGATGAAGCGTGCGAGGACCATTCCCCAAGCCGCTGTTCAACGGGACAGGCGAGCAATTGATCTAGGCAGGAATTCACCAACTCTGACAAAAGATTGGCAACGCTGACTGCCTGTGATTAAGGCAGGGACTAATGTCCTGTCTGGGGAGCTGTTTAATTGGCCCTAAGCTCCCAACTGTACAGCTTTCATGTGATGTTTTTTTTCTTCTTTTTTGTGCACTCATTAATGTTAAAGGACAAGTTAGGGATCTTTAGGGGGC
The DNA here is from genome assembly GCF_050575085.1 of Anarhichas minor. NCBI lineage: Eukaryota > Metazoa > Chordata > Actinopteri > Perciformes > Anarhichadidae > Anarhichas > Anarhichas minor. The sequence continues at coordinate 5,223,428 of NW_027466476.1, read as the reverse complement.
TAACAGTCTCTACTGAGATGTGATTGGTTGGTGACACAGTTCAAGGTCATAAAGCCACTGTGCTTGAGGTAATTCTCTGGGCCGCCTTCAGGGAGCAGTTCTTGGCCACCTGGCCGTTTTAAAGCACCATAGTTGGATTTAGTTTGTTTACATTGACCCATGCATTATTGGGATAAGGTTAATCAGGTTGAAGCAGTAAGTGTGTGTGTGTGTGTGTGTGTGTGTGTGTGGGGGGGGGGGGGGGGGGGGGGGTTGATTTAGGACGACAGATAGCAGAGACATAGAAAAACATGGCCCAGTAAGGGCCTGTGTTTTACATGAATAATGTACTGGAAATTAGCTCCATTAGTCTCGGTATTGAACATGTCTGCAGTCCCTCTCTGGAGGCTGCCGCTCTGTGCTCTTTAATTATCTTCAAAGGGCCCTCCAGCATCTTAATTTCCCCCTAAGTTGAGTAGTGCCGACTTGGGTCTGCTCATTTATACTACTCTAACCCTTGTTGAAGTCAGAAAGCCCGCCTACTTAGAAAGGGCTAGTCAAAGCATCGATGGAGACAGTAGCGGTTCACATCAGTTCACGCTAGGCTTGCCGAACTTTTCCTTTTATTTTCCCAGTTCCTCACTCTCCTTGCAGTGTCGATCAATCTGCAGCCTGTCAGCAGGGGGCTGGCTAGAGGCTGGCGGGTGATGCTTTGTTGTCCTGCTCCCTTGATCCTACCTCGTTCACCTTGCAGGGGGTTTCGGGGGGGGGGGGGGGGGGTATCGGACGTGGTCTCCCGAGTTTTTCCTCCTTGAATAAGAGAAGCTGTTAGTCCTGACCTCGCGTTTCCACTCCTTGCTCCAGCTCCTCTCACTCTGCCTCGTCTCTCCCAAGCCTGCCGTCACCTGTCAACAGCGCTCAGGGAGGCCGTGCCTCAGCCTTGTCCCAGTGTCAATCCTCATTACCCTGGGATCTTGCCCCCTGCCCGCCCCTTCCTTTTTAGCTGCCTTGATGCTCTTCTCCTCCACACTACCAAGCTCCAATATGCACAGGGCGGGAGGAAACGAGGGGCAATACTGGAATGGGAGGGCTGAAGAGGACGGATACAGATCCTTCTTTTAATTTGTTCTGAAAAGTGTCCTCCGCAAAGGACCCTCACCCCCATTAACCCAGAGACAGGCTGCTACTGCTGCTCAGGGAGGCATCAGCAGTATGTGTGTGTGTGTGTGAGTGGGGCCGGTGGTGCGGCGGGCGAAGGCACCTCAGCGCTCAGTGCCGGGCTCCAGCACCGGCTCAATCTATCGGCTCATTATCCCCTCCCCCCCGCCCAGCCTGGGGTGCAGACAAGTGCACTTTAGGGCCACAGGCCAAATTGATTCATCTGCCTTCATTTTCTTCAGGCTCAGAAGTGGCAGCTGCTCAGAGGCAGGGGGAAGGAGCCATGAGATGGTGAGAGACAGAGACGGGAGAGAGGGAAGGAGAGAAAGAGAGGGCCTGGGATAGAGTGACATGAAGGAGGGAGGCATCAAGAGAAAGAGGTGTTCCCGGCTTTGTTCCTCATCCATGTCTCATTTAATTGTTCCTCCTCCTCCCTCTTCTGTCGCTCTTTCACTTTACAGCACAACCAACACCTCCCTCCCTTGAAAACACTATCAAGACATGCACTCACTCCCCCACCAAGTCCCAAGTTGGAAATTAGCCCAAGGACAAGCTATTGGATTTACTACAGGGAGAGCAAATGGATTTCTGCTTTTATTTTGACGAGTCCCAGTGTATCCATTAAGCCTTTTAATCATACATTATTCATAGAGCTCGCCTTATAATAAATGACCACATAAAAGAGGTACACATATTATACAAGGCCTAAAATGCCCCCATAACTCTCTCTCCTAGTGCACTCAGAACTACATTACATTTGTGAGCTGGTTCACAAATATCAGCCTGTGAAATCACAGCAAGATGGTGTTTCTATTCCGAGCAATCACACCAGGACACGACGAGATTCGGCAAAAATAAAAGCAACAGTTGAACAGAAAACAAATTAGAGGGCGTGACCTATTAGCCGTTCGGCATGTGTCCTGCGCACCAAATCAAAGTGTACAATGTTAGACAGCGCAACGCTAACTGGGGTGGCCATCTCGACCGCCCGACACTGTAACAAAGCAGTCAACCGAAAAACGAAGCCGCTCACTCGGCCTGATTCCCAGCCAACGGGGGCCTCAGGAGAGCCTGAGTTTCCCGCAGGGCCCCGTCTGGAACAGATGAACTGGAGAGAGGAGCACTCCCTGTGGGCCCCAGGTCTCTCAAATCACTCTCACCATATGCCTCCTGGGGAAGGGAGGGAACAAGGGAAGGGAGGAGGAGGGGGGGAGAAACCCATCCCTCAGCACCTGTCCCGGGGCTTCACTAGCAACCGCGACCAACAGACACACACACACACACACACACACACACAAACCTCACCTGTCAGCCAGGACCATAGGAACTGTACCTGCCCTGCACTGATAAGCACAAGGCCTTACAGCTAAAAACACCCCCCCTCTCTCTCCCCCTCGACTCCCACTCCAAGGCAAGCATTTTTCAAAGCTACCAACAACAATTAGGCCGATGATGTCGAAATGCTAATGATGTTATTGGAAGGAAAGCAAGGGAGCGTTGCTGTGGATCTGCGTTTTTGCTCTTCATTGCCAACATTATGCAGATCTTCCTCCTCTCTTGTTGCTCTGCAAGGAATGCACAGCTTTGATTTCGGTGTCCACCATTAGCGTTGAAAGCAGTGAGTGCATTTTGCAAAAGATTTATGCATGCTAACAAGAAAGATTCAAATGGCGCTCACTTTGGAGGTTGTACGATCGTTTTTTTGTTCAACTCGACGTGATTATTTGCAAGTCAAAGTTCACTTTGGCTTTCAAAAAAGAGGGCACATTCAAAGTGGCAGTAAAACAACGTCAGGTTGTGGTACATGCCACTGGAAATGCCACATTTGCACTTAGTGGTCAGCAAAAGCTTTTGGAGATTAGGAGAGAAAATGATTTATTCATTCATTTTCAAGTGTGCACTGCTGTACCTCTCCATGCTATTATTATCTCAGCAGACCTTTCAATCACCAGGAGTAGTTTTAAGGGGAGGCATGGAAAAAATATATATTCATGTGTATATTCTCAACCCCTAAATTGCTGCTGCAGTGTTAAACCTTAAAAAAAAGAAAGAACAAATTGTTTAATTGTATTGCATACGTTTTAATTATTTCAACTGACTTGTTTATGCATGCTAGCATCTTGCATTGACACAAAACCACATTCCTTCATAGTTAATGCTCTTTACACTAAACTTTAGGAGCCATTTGCATTCGTTGAAACAAAGAAGTACCACCGATGTGAACTACAACACTAACCATAAATGCTGTTGCAGTATAAAAATAATGAAATGTTATAAGTTTACTTGTTATGGTCCAATTGAGTGGCTGCAGTGTGGTCCTCCCTATTATCGCTGCCATTTCAACAGTGGTAATGTTAACTTATATTTAATCAGGATAGAAGTAATTACAATGATGGCTCAATGTAATGTACCACCAAACAAATGACCATGGAGTCTTTCAAGAAAGAATAAAGCATCAAGGAACTAAAGCATTGATTTTATAAATTAATTAAAATGATAGTAGCAACAGTTTCACCAAATTATTGATTGTATCTTTCAGACGTCTGAAAGCGTGAGATAAAATGTGCCTCCAACATGCCGGTTGAAGTGTTAACCGTACCAGAATAATTGCAGGTACGCTGCATCGACGACAGATTCTGCAACAGTTCTGTGAGGAAAGGATTTATCAGTTATGACTCTCAACTCCATAACCCTTAAATGGGCAGAGATAACGCTGGCGTCAACACTCTTATCAGCTGATAAGAGCCTGTTGGTGGGACAGATCAGCGGCCCAGACACATTTCGAAATGACAGAATGTCTGACTACACAGATACTTTCCCAACTTCAACTCACATATTGGCTAAATATCAAAAAAAGACCAACTCCAGAGGGAGGTTATAAAAAACTGAAATAAGGACAGCAGATATTAGGAGCATTACAAACTAATTGTGACTACTATCAGGAACATTTTGAAGGGTTTTACCAACAGAATACTGGATTCCAGCCAATAGTATCGGCTCAACCCTAATTTGAACACGTCACACGTTTGTATAAATGTTAAGAAATTACTTTTTAACATTTTAATTTTCTTCTTTTTCCTTTGGTGATGTACACACCTTTCACCCCCAGCTACGTTCATCATTGATCACTGTGTTCCACGGATCCAAATATTAAAAACTCAATTTATGCTTAACTGCTGTAACACCTTTTTAACACTTGAAAATGATCTTATTAGCAGTCAGAGGGATTACATTTTTGGAAGTGCAACATTCACACTCTCTCCTGCGACTACACTTGATAACTTTGTCACCCTCACACGTACTTTAAGACATTTTTAATTTCCTCTAATGTAATCTGAAATAATTATCAGCCGAGGCTGACGTACGAGTTGCAAAAGGCCCCTTTTAACAAGTCCACCAAACACACACGCCTTAAAACTAGCTATCATTCAACACGACATAATTAAAATACCGAAGATGAGATTGTGGGGTAAAGGAAATGAGCAAGTGATTAAAAAAAATGCGAGATGAATAACTGTCTGAATCTGCCAATCGGTCGAGCTTTAGACTGTGTTCTTTAATCAGGTGAGGAAATGGCTCTTTAATGGAATGTCTGAGTAAAATCGTGCCGTGTTTTCTAATCAATATGGTACATGCCTTTGAACTGACCCACGACCAACTCAGACACAAGATTCTGAGGGAAGTACATTCGTCCTTAATTAGCTGTGGTTAGCTTTTGTACGATTTCAAAGTTTTTTCCTTTTTGCAGAAAAGGAAACCTTTTTCAACTCGGTGTGATTTCCTTGATTAATGCGTAAATGCGTTTTGAATGTTACAATAGAGATCCAAACTATTAATTAAGTTATTTCAGGCCAGTACAGGTATCTGTGTTTGGTAAGAAATCAGACCTCAATAGTAAAACCATATTATGGCAGATTTTGGCTTGTTTGATACCTTTCATTTGGTTTGGTGATGAATTGAGATGAATGTACTGCGCAGGATGTTTTACAGTTGGAAAAGTAAACATGTCAGTGTTCTCTGATGGCAAACTGTTCTAAATGATCCTTTTACTAAAATTAGCAGCCAACATATACAGTATATTAACACAATACATGTGTGATAAGGCAAAACTGGCCCTGACAATATATCCATCTGGATGTAGTTAGCATGAGCAACAATAGCCAAGACAACTGCAGACACTTAAACTTGGTCAACAGAAAAAGCATGCATAGAGCTCTACTTGGCACCCACTGTGCTAAGTTAATTGACCCTTCGCTAAGTCCTGCCCCCTCGAACACAAACTGCCCAATCATAGCGTAACATCATCCAGCTCCAGCCAGGGCCCGACAGCTATACGGCTCTGATCCAGAGACGCTCGTGCTATCAAATGACTTCATTTTGCAGGCTGGACTGGAGTCAGTCATTGTGACATATTGTGCCTAGGGGACACGTTCTCCGTCGCCAGGTGATGTGGTGGTTCACTTTTACACGGTGATCTGTAGCTTTAGCTTCCATCTTTATCTTTTCAACCTGTTTTCACTGCTGAATCAATTTGCCACACAGGATAAATCCTTCAAACAGAGCTCACTATGAAACAATCAAGTGAAAAATACACACTTCCACGACGTCGTGGTGCCACGGTCTTTAGGTTGGTTTCCATGCTGGCGAGAAAATATTTCGAGATTATACACTGAATTCAATTTTAAAATTGAAATATTATTCTATATAGGGAGAATATTGCATGTATGGACAGCGTTGACCCCAACATATTTCTGTCAGCTCTAGAGACTCTCATATTGATTGTACTGCATGCTGGAACTAATCTGTAAGACTTAGCGAGGAGCTGCAGGCCATCAGAGGATGGGCAGAGTTTTAAAGACAGATACAGGGAGGTTTTATTTCAGACAGATGAGGTCTAGCCAAGGAGTCAGCCGGTAGTTTGCAGTCAGAGAGTGAGAAAGAGAGACCGGGGGAGACAGCCAGAGTGCTCTGGGCTTTTTAATAGGAAGCAGATGCAACACATGTAATGAATCAGCTTCGGCTCGACGCGGCTTCCCTCTGATGTCTGAGCACCCGTCCTGCCCTTGAAAAACTTCTGGGACGTTATCTCAAGCCTGCACAGCACACACTGCCAGTGAATTTGGGAGGAAGTGTTATGTGTTGGATGAAGGAAAGGAGGGAGAGGTAGGGAAGTGGAAGTGTGTGTGCTGTGCATACTCATGCAGTATGGATTTATCTCTGCGTGTTTGTGCTGGAATATAACAATGCATGTGCATGCTGTATGTGCTGCAATATTTGAAAACATAACATATGTGTGTGTATTTCTAAATGTTCATGTGCTTAATATATTTGCGTATGTACTGTGTGTGTATCTACATGTAAATGTATATCCCCATGCATAGTAACAGCTGTTGGATGTTTGCATGCTGGTATTAGCATGTTAACTAGCACAAACACTAGCGTGTCAAATTGTACGTTAGCAATTATTGGATGTTAACATGCTAAAAACTTCTCTTGCAGTCCTTGGCTTTGTGCTTGTGACCACGACAAAGGCCGTGGTGATGAGGTGAAAAATCTCAACAGCCTGGTTCGCATCAGAAGGAATTCACCAATAAATGAACGACGCCATCATCTCCTCCCTCCTATGTGGTTTGAAGCTACAACATCTGCTCAACCACCCAACATACAATGAGGCAGCCATGTTTCTTCCATCTCAGACAATGGACATTTCTCACCCCTGTCACTTTGTTACATGTGCAAGAAAAGCACAGGTGTAGATGACAACATTAATAATGACTGCACTCCATGTATGCGTTTCAGGGCTTGGGCCCTGGTATTGATCATGCTGGCTTACGTGTGCTTTTCCTACTATGAGAACTCTCAAATATCTGCTGTTTGAAACATACATTGAAATGGGTGGTGTTGTTTGGAATTCAACTTTCTTTTGCAGCATAGGTTTGTGGGCAAAATGATTACACGTAGTACTAAATACCATTGTGTATCCTCACTGTATACCAGCTAATACTCACTACAACCACCTGTTATGGTTACACATGCTTGCTGCCAGCAGGTGCTGCAAACATTTTGGGAAAACTTCATTAGATGATTTAGTTTCTTTCATCTTCATGCTATTATGTAACAAACATTTGTAATCATCATATCTAATTCAGTAATTTATTTTCCTATCATATAGTTAGTTAGTTAACAGTATTTTACAACAATAGATTTCCCCTCTCCCTTCCATAAGGTCAATAGATGCAGTATGCATGAGGGTGGCATATTATTAGGATGCATTCCAGCCAACAGCATTTTTTTGGATTTCCAGATGCATTCATTAATTGTCGAATGCAATGTGAAAAGGTGGAAGAGACTACGAACCACAAAGGGAAAATCAGGTGGTGTACATATGCCGGCACAATGTAACAATCCCAGTAATGAGCACAGATAAAAATGTCTTGGCACAGCACTCCTCCTCACAGTCCCTTTTCCACAGCAAAGGATCATTGCTCCTTTGACTTGCAGCAAAATGGTAGATTGGTAGCACATCACACTGCCGTCACACTGGCTTTTATCTATCTCCATATGCAGGCCTGCATAAGGAATGTTTTAAATCCCAATAAGCCCAGATCCAGAAAGCATTCAGCTCACACACCTGACGTGGAAAAATATGAAGGCTGCTGAGAATAATGGAAGGTCAGGGGAAGCAGTGAGAAGACAGAAGGGGGGAAATACAGGAAAGAAGGAGAGAGACTGGAGGTGGGGGGTTGAAGGATTGATGCATTCTCGCTTAAAAGACTGCAGTCTGCACACTTAAAAGGCGTTTGCACATGTCAGTTATGGAAAAAATGAGGCAAGGAAGAGGCGATGGGAGGAGGGAAGAGAAACCATGCAGGATGCCTCATTTTGGGTGTCTGGCTGTGACACCTGCCTCTTTGCTTTCATTTCCATCACTACCGCTTGGACCAGAAGAGATTAGTCGGTGGAGGCAGAAGAGGAGGAGGCGCAGAAGAAAGAAGGAGAGCAGATTAGAGGATGCTAAAGCTTCGGGTTGGTATGGAAATCAGGTCTTGAAAAAAAAAAAAAAAAAAAAAAGAAGAAACGATGAAAAGCAGATGGAATCAGCCGTTGACATGACAGCATCCAGCCTTGAGAGCGCAGATCTACTGCTCGTGCAATTACATGGCTGCATTTGCATCTATATGATCCCTCAAAACCCTGTCATGTGCGAGGATTTCAGCTGTGCTATCTGCCAGTGCCTGTTCACAATTATGTGTGTGTGTGTGTGTGTGTGTGTGCGCATTAGATGATCTGACAGGCGCTGCTTGTCTCAATGTACACTACGTACATAAAATGAGGATGCAGCTGGTAGAAGAGGATCATGCCCATTGTGTTAATAGGGATAATAGTGATTTAATAAGCTTACAGGCGGATTCAATGTGAATTCTAATTGGCAAGGCTTCTCAGAAGAATCTGCCTTTTTTACCCCCCCCCCCCCCCCCCCCCCCCCATGATGGGAACACATGGAATAGTCCAATCTGAGCCACTTAAAAGTGGTGGAAGTTAAAATAACATATTGAAATGCCGGCTCAATCGCAGATGAGTCGGACAATTCTTGTTGTGGAATTAGTGATGCCTCTATCGGTTCACCTGAATGATATTGTGCAATTGGGATTAAAATGCGTGTTAAATAACTATTGATGCTAATGCAAATAAAATGCCATTTCTAATCAAGTGACTACATCGGGTCTCTTTGTTTGAGTTGTGGTATTTCCCCTGGATAGACAAAATTATTCCAATTTGAATATTTGGCGACTGCTGGAGTGGAGCATTTTAAAGCATTTTAAAGAATGTTCCTTGTTTTTATACAGCACATCTGTCTTGTGTCTAACATAATTAGATGGCCTTTTTAAGCTCTCTGTACTTCAGATTTTGTGATGTTCGACGACAACCTCAACATGGAAAGATATTTGATACCTGGATACCGAAATCTAAGACAACCAGTACCATTAACTGATACTCGCTTTTTTTTCACATATTATCTTAAAATGCTTTCATGGACAATATGTCTTATAATAAGGACATGAGAAAAACCAAAGATGACCCATATTCACAACTCACTGTCTCCCCGTTAGTGTTTTTGTCTGAACATGCTCGTCGGGCCTCCTTGCAGCAGCAAACACTCGTACGTTACAATATGCAGAATGACACTCTGCCACTTCCAGCAACCAAGAAAACACAATGTGTCACTTCTGTCACCTTCACGTGTAAGGGCTTTGTTTGGGCTTGTGTTGGTGAGACTATGTACTTGCCCATGACCCACTTTCCGCAGCACCACTTGATCGCAGTAACATACTATAACAGTAAAGTATACTCACACACACACACACACACACACACACACACACACACACACACACACACACACACACACGTGGAGTTTAATCTGTAGAAAACACAATACCTACAGCGCAGAAGTGACTTCCACAGACTGGGAAAATGACAGGAAGATGTCGGGAAGCTAACTGTCTTGAGGAGCAGCCCGGGCAACCTTGGCAGGGTGAGAAGTCAGGGGCTCTGGCCTCCCAGGGCCCGGCGCTGCCAGGGTAATTGTGCCACGATCTTGACCTTGCATTGCTTAAACCCATCCCTTCATTCTTTCGCTCTCCATCAGTCTCTCATTCTTTAACTCTCTCTTCTCCTCGCTGAAGCCGGAGAGGAGCTGGGATCTGCTCTCCGCTCTAATGATGTCAGCTCCCCGGAGGAGGCGTCTGTCTGCTGAATCTCAACAGCTAGCCTTCAAAGTATCGGCCTGGCCCAAGAGCTGGAGGGAGGCCGGGAGGTATGGAGGACGATCTGTTCACTAGACGGTACAACCGCAACCCAAACAACCAGCGCTCCTAAAGGAGGCCACAGAGGTCCCGATCTTCTCCTTGTGCTACTGTCAACGGAGCTCTCAAGCAGTCAAAACACACAATTAGTGAGGTAGCAGGAGGCAGGATATTTCACCATGCAATTAAAACAGAGTGTGCATATTAAACATTAGTACACTAATCTGCATCATGAACAGCAACTAAGTTATTTTATAAAAGCAAAACCTAGTTTGAGGAATATTTCAGAATAAAACTGATAAAGTGACTCAGCTTTGGTTTTAGCATCTTTCTGTAAACTACATGGGGGAAAAACATTGCATGCAACATCTGTAAAGTCTATCTTGATACTGATTCTGATTCTGCTTTACTACCCTTTGACACTGGCACAACTTTTGATGTGGTTGACCACACAATACAATACTATATATAATTCTGAACTTATAGAGCATGAAGATATGAGCTCACAATATTTTGACTTAAGTGCACCCTTACTGTACACATTCAGTATTTACTGCCCCTTTTGTTTGTTATCTTGCTTTTCTGTGTGTGCTTGGGGGAGGTTTCTGTCCTCTCCTGCACAGCTGTTTTGTTACATAGCTTTTTTACATTTATTTGGATTTTCTGTGAAAATAAATTAGTCGTAGTAAAAGGTACAAAGTAACTTCTCTCAGTGTCAATATCCTCTGCTAGGCTGATGACACAACTGTATATGTTTAATTGAATGAATATTCCAGCCTTCTTCAACTTAAAAGCATGATTATTGAAAGGTAAACACATGTTGGTAGCTGCATCTGACTTACACAAGGCAAAAGATGATTAGTAGCAGAAAGGAATAAGAATGTTTATGGACCAAAACAAACAAAGCCTCGAGCAATATTATCTATTATCACGCACATTTGGCAACTGCAATATGTTTGGACGATTGTGTCTCGGATGCAGGAGTGTGAATGATCTGCCCCAGGGCTTTTCTGGTGCTGTGTTGAATTACGATTATCTTTTATTCAAATCACAGCTAACCCCACCTGCCAGCCGACCAGGCCTCCATCTATAGAGACCACATTTGGCCTTAAATCAATACCAAAGCAGTGGCGAAAGGAACGGGCGAAACGAGGGCGGGAGCGAGGACGTATGATTCTGCTTGACATTTACCGGGGCTGTGCTCTGTCAACAATCAAGTGATACCAGGGTCAAGTGAATCCAGGGTCGGGTATCCCCCGACCCTGGATTATTGCTTACATTCTGCTGCATCACAGGCTTAATACCAGCAGTCGTCCCACCTGACGGAGGACTATGAATAAGGCTGTTATAAGGCCAGTACTCATGGTTTATGCATTGAAGATGCATCAAGACACTCCAAATAAATTGTCTTGATGTGAATACACACAGCTGTATCGACACTTTTTGTGGTATGACACAAATGTACGCACCCTCCTGGCTGTTAATTAGTTTCTATACTCGCTCACTTTTTGAGACACCCAGAAATCACCTTAAAGCTGAGAACTACTTCATCATGTGGGTAAGTATTGAATTTCATCAAAAGGAGGGAGACAGTGGGGCCAAGTCACATAAATCTATAGGCCAGCAGTAGCGGGAGGTAAACAACGCCGAAAGGAACCCACTCCACCTCCATCTCAAGAATTACCTCTCTGTTCAGTGAATTCCTGCTAGAACCATCGTCACGAAGACAAGAGATATAGTCAAATTGCCTGTCTACTTGACCTTCCATGGCTGGAAATGCTTTTTATTATCCAATCACTTTCATTCTTTCTCCAACCTTTTATACTGCAGCAGCTGCAAGGCAAGAGGCCAGGTCTGCCGCGCATATCAATGTTGAGCAAAGCTACTTTGATTGTGACATGTTATGGCAATCAAAACACCATATGGGCACAGTTATGCACGCAGTTATGCCCATGTCTTCGCTGTGGCTACATGTGTGTGATTACTGCAGATGTACTTTTACCTGAGGTGTTGCCTTTAACAACATATGGTTTCTATTAAAGGCAGATGTGATAACTCCATCAAAATGAGGACATAGAGGGGTATTTCCAACACATTATCTCATTAACCACAACAGACTCGGGCTGTGTATTTAAGAGAAACACCAACACTATACGAAGGAGTGGAATCCATCTATTCAAGGCAGATTTGGTCACATTAAGAAGTACTGAATGGTACAAGCAAAGAGTCAATATTACGCTATTAGTGTAGTTGTAGCCTATATGTGAGTGTTGATGCTATACACAGGTGTACTGAAGTTTTGCACAACTCTGCATACACAAGAGGAAGTGGTGCGAAGTGAAACAGTTATTAGCCTAATTAGACATCTTCCCCTCATCTTTGTGCTGGAGAGCAGCAGCACCAAAACAACATCAGACTCCATTGTACTTAAAACATGGATGAACAAGCTACAGAATACCTCTCAGATTAGAGTGAATTGAACTCCACGGACATGTGGCATTGAGTATCTTGCAGGCCACTAATGCCCTCGCATTAGTCTTGCCTTAACCTTTTAACAGCAATATTCTCTTGTCAAGGACGAATGTCTGGATTCATTGTGAGCATCTGACCAGGTCCCAGAGTGTAAAGTGCTGAATGGAAAAGCAAGGCCAGTCCTATTAAGGTCCGTTCACAATGTCTCAAAGGTCTGTAGCTGGTAGAGTGGAGAGCTGTATATGCTGACCAAAACACAATATCTTTTAGTGATGTACACTTTCATGTTGTTTCCTGTTTTCCATAGTTATGGAAACTAATAACCAGCCAAACTATTACAAACACATTGTTAAATATGCAACTTCTGGCAGAAAGTTGGCGCTATGAGGAGGTGATGTGACACATGGAGTCATTGTATTGTCACAATATTTATAAAGAATGTTTAATTATCTTGCTGGAGCGGCTTGAGAAGCTTCTGCGGATGAATCTCCAATTAACCAGCTTGTGAGTCCATGTGACTTTCATTCAGAAGCATTTGTTTTCTTGGAACTGGACAGGGTGAGCCTAAACAAACCGAATGCAGCAAAATAAAACTTCCACTGCAGTTTGGAGCAAAGAAAACAAACCGCTGATCTCCTTCCTACCCTTTGTCCCACTGCTGTATCTCCAAAGCCCTGAGCGAATATTACAAATTATCCCCTTGTGCAAACACTCCTGATAAATGGAGTTGGGAGGACGGGCCTTAGGGAGCTAACAAAGCAAACATGACATGGAGCATTGCTCTACATCTCCATCCCTTGTGTGGTTTTACAGGGATGTGAACGCCTGGTCGTCTGGGTCAGATCGATGGCACATCAAGGCCTGTTTAGCAGCATTAACACTGCAGTGAGAGGCAAGAAGTCAAGAGATCGTTCTCTCTGGTATGTACTCTGGTAATCCAATTATAAAATTTAAATTATATTTCAAACCTATGTATATACACCCCCCCCCCCCCCCTGCAGTGTATATTGTTTAATTTAGGACACTGTATTTGCTCTTGTAGGCCTATAAAACAGGTGACAAACAAAGTGGATGTAATAACGATCATTTGTATCATAGTCCTGTTTAAGTGATTTAATCTATGCAAGAATGTTAATCTCTATCTTGATCCATCTGCTAGGCATCTACTGGTGTGACCAGCAGGACCAACTTGACGCCATTGACACATGGGCTCCATTAATAAAGTCTGATCTGTTCTAGTCTAGTTTGATCATGTCTGGTTTGGTCTGATGGACTCTGACCTCGTTTCATCCGGTTTCCACTAGAAATGCATCGACACCGATATCGGATATTTTACTTTATTTTAAAAACAATCCATTACATCATCTTACCTGGCCTGGGTTGACTTTCTGGTGTGGCATGAGATGAGTGACAGCGTGGGGCCAGTCTATGCCCATATATAACACCAACAGTAGTTTAACAGCTGTGAAGCGCATGAGGAAGGATACTTTATACCTGTAGAAGCAAAAGAGGCTTTTTTTAAGCTCACAGAGGCTTCTGTAGGCTTAAAGCTGGCATCCGAGTGCGTTCTTTTACTGTACTACCACTGGTAAGTCAACAGCTAACAGAAAGAAACAACAACGTAGAGTAAATCTTCAATAATGCATAAATAAACATACACTAGTATGCCAGAGACAATCTTAACACAAAACACTCGCATAACTGGTTATGTTTCTACGAATAGATCTTCTCAGATATAGCAGCAGCTACTCCGGGGATTTCCGTGTTTATTGACCAGCTATTTCTGGTATGCAGCTTTGTAAATTCGTGGCACGCATACATTGTTTTACTGAAAACAGTCCCTGGGAATTCGCTCTATCACACGTTATCGTTTCATCACCTGCTATGCTTTTGATGGTGAAAAGGCTTCGTGCTATCTTGACTGCTGTTCCATTTGTATTATGACCATAATTATCAGCATGTATCTGATACGCATTGTAATCAGCTTTATCTGGGTGACGGACGTTTTTGTCTTGTGTCTTGTGATTTACCACGTTTAACAACAAAAGCTACTCCTACTCTGCACAGTGGCAAACACAACATATTGCATGGTCAGTTACAGAGACAAAGGAAGAGCACACATTATGAAATGAATAGCACTAAAATAGCTACAATTGAACGTGTCTCAGTAATAAACGTGAGTGAATGTAGGTTTAGGGCCAGCACATGGCAGAAGAGGACTTTTGTATCGACACAGGCATCGTGTTCAACAAAGCTCAAGCACCTGCTGATGTGGTTCTGGTGGTAATTCAATAGCAGATGTAAGTCACGGGGACTTTGCATCAGAGGGAAAGGCAAGCTCCCCAGAGAGTCCAGGCTCCTAAATAACGTAACACACTAGCAGACATACACATAAATCCAAGGGCCGCGCTACATCAGCTCTTAGGTCATTTCGAAGACGCCTTTCATGAAGCCATACGCCACCACTCCTAATAAAGTGAGAAATGGCTGCTGAAGCTTTTTAACAGAAGCATCCTAAGACATATGCATATATATTTGCATAATTGTTTGTGTGGGTACATACAATACATGCATGTGCAAATTATGCACATTTTGCATATACATTACTTGCATATAGCACACATTTCAAGCACGCACGCACGCACGCACGCACGCACGCACGCACGCACGCACGCACGCACGCACGCACGCACGCACGCACGCACGCACGCACGCACGCACGCACGCACGCACGCACGCACGCACGCACGCACGCACGCACGCACGCACGCACGCACGCACGCACGCACGCACGCACGCACGCACGCACGCACGCACACACACACACACACACACACACACACACACACACACACACACACACACACACACACACACTATCCCGAGTCAGGCATCTGGAAAATATCTAAGCTAGTAAAAGGCCTGTATAAGGGCAGCTGCAGTCCAACTGTGTAGGCATGTCAGGGAGACTGAAGAACAGCAGGGAGCCAGAAGGATGAGGTGAGAGGTGCAGCGAGCATAGCGCCATGTTGAAAGAAATCAGTACTACCTGGGGAGAGCGAGCTGGTACATTATGTCCTACCACTTAGCTTTCATGCTGTTATTTTCGTCTTATTTATTGCCTCTGGCACTGAGTTCTAATGGATGCTGTGTTAACTGAGTTGTTAGATGCTTAACACTATATTTAATTGATACATGATGCCGAAATCTTAATCTTCAATTTTTACAAAAGAGCAAATAAACAGGAACAGAAAGTCATTAATCAGTTATGAGCAAACCACTACTAAGGCTTAATGGGTTTGAACAAATTAAATAAATAAACGGAGCTACAAACACATACCCTGTTTAATGGAGCATGGGTTGAGCTGTGGAATGCATTAGGAGGCTTGAAACTATACGGTATAAGGGAGGCTTAGCATCCTCCACACAGCATCGAAGACTTACATACTTCAGGTCAAGACTAAAAAACTAAAAGGATGGCACCAAGGATCAGATTCTACACCATTTAGACAGCATCTGGTTTGAAAGGGGAGTTACAGATGTTATGCACATCAAAGAAATCCTAACTAAAAAGTGGTTGTGAACATTAGCACTTTTACGATGCTCGCAATGCTATACATAAATCACGGCAGTTTCAATGGCAATCTAAACCTGGAGGAGGGACGGCAGCTGAAGGGATGATGGTGCTTAAATACGTCCTCATTCAGCTGGAAGTGTTGGGTTTCTCAACAACTGATCATGTCACATACAGTCGAGGAATAGTGAAATGTAACACAACAGGTCGCTTTTATCCATCGTTTATTCCTTGTTTAAAATATTATTACAATACACGGATGACAGAGAAATCTACACAAATATATATCCACCACCAATACGGTCAGGATCAGAGGTTTACCTTTAACTGGACCATCCATCCTAAAAAGGTATTTTGCACTCTCAGTGTAGATTCTGCAGAATTTATTTTTAATAACCATTATTGAACTTTTCCTGCTTCAAAACAAAGCACAATAATTTCCATATAGACTGCATCAGAATCAACATAGCAACATATTCCTGATCCAAGATATTAACGGCATTCTATCAAGGTAAAAAAGTCTATTGTAGCTTGTATATCAGACCCTGTACTGTAGCAAATGATTGCCCCAGAGGGGGTGTGGGGTGTAGCTGGGGTCTATCTTTTGACTGACGTCTGGGGGACGCAAGGTGTCAAGGGGGACTTTGGTAAATGGCAGCATGTGGCAAGGTCGCCTCTCCATTTGTCTGCCAGTGGGAGGGCAAAGGGCCGCTGTGTAGTGGGACTATAGCTCTGTGACTGCCTGACAACCTCCTGCGGCCCTGCAAGCAATGAGGGCCCTCCATCTTGTGTCAGTGTGGTGATGTCTAGGACTGGCGTGGTGCAGAGCAAAGTGCTCTCCCCTCCCTTTCAGTGCCTCTCTCCACCTCCCGGAAGCATCCATCACAGCGTTCCCCAGTGGGGCGTGGGTAACGGATCGACTTTCCTCCGGAGCGCTAATCAATCCGACTCTCGCTACCTCTCCCTGGGAACATTTATGGCCTGCCATAAAGCAGGCCTTTGGGGCATTACGGCACCCAGTAATCCTGCTAAGTGAGCAATATTTCCCCTCTCTGGGGCTGCAGTTAGGCGGGTTGGGCCATAAATAGCAGAGTTAATCTGTGGCCGTGACTTCTCGGCCAACCCTTAGTAGTCACAACCCCACTCGGGCCAAGTGAGAGCCACCAGGCGGCCAAGGTAAAACAACTCGTGAGACGAAACGATAAGGTGGCCTTCGCCAGTGAAGTCGCCGCTGGATCGCTGCTCTTCCCTCGTTTCCCCACCTCTCTGTAGTCTTTCCTCGTGGAAAGAGTCACTGAGGGAGCAAGCATCTATCATGGAGGATACAAGGCTCAGTTGGAATAGTTCTCTCTATTAGCCAGCAAGTTCATAAAGTATCTATGAAGACAACAGTCTGTCACTGTGCAGTCCAAACACCATTCGTTACAGAGCCTGGAGTTCACAAGAAGCTGCCAATAACAGAACGGATTAACATAAAGCAGATGACAGAGGAGCTAGACTAGGCACAGGAGATAGGAACAAAAGCTTGCTGATCAAATGACTTTAATTTGAACACACAGTTATAATAGCTCAATGAGATGTGAAGTGAGAACCGATGATTAAAAAACCCAACATGAATGTAAAAGAATGAGCCACAGAGGGGAAACACTAAAGCCAAGAATGTGGCTGTATTTTTTTCAGACTTCCTGCCAAGGTCAGCGAGTTCTCCTCAAAGGGGAGCCACTTCACGATTTTATGCCCAGCTGAGTTAAAACAGATACGTCGATGTGCTAGTATTTTGTCAGAACATCTTAAAACGGGTCGTTTTCTCTCAGGGCACCAGTGGGAGTTCCGCACAGTGAAACGTAGACGATAGAATGCAAAGCTAGCCTTAGGTTGCGCGTTGCCAGAGGGCTACAGCAACCACCTCCCCTTCACCAATAACTGCTGCTGCTGCTCGGGTTGATCCCATTTTATTTTATTCCACCCATCATGCATCAAAATGTCTCCCTGAGGTACCTCGGCTTTGAGCAGAGGCCTCCATCTCTTTTTTTTTTTTTGCTGGAAGGCCAAGTCTCTCCATCACACCAGGGGTGCAGGAGTCAAGGTCTTCAAACCCCGGCCCTCAGCAGCCCTGCTCAGCTCAGCCAAAAACCCCCCCAGGCTGCCTGCTTGTCAGTCATAAAAGCATGCTGACGTTTTTAGTCTTTGGTTCAGGTCAGAAACCTAACATTGTTTTCCCATTCGGAGCTCGGCAGAAACATGACAGGTGTCCATGGAAACAACATTTGTGCAGATGCTTCCTGTTCTTTGAAGATTTCAGAGTTTGTTTTTTTCTAACCGTGGACGGTCAGTTTTCACCGTGCTGCCATACCCTCTTGGGCAGAAAGGGGAGGACAGTGCACGGTTTCATCGAATGGTGATGGAACAGGACAAGTGATGGGTATTTCCAAGAATATACTTTTCTAATTATCATATTTAACATCAAGCTCAAGCAGAGCTATAATGTATTAGATGAAATAATTAATGGTTATTAAGTCAATGATGAACAATAAGACAATATACAATCGAATTCAATACATAAAGTAGGGCAACGGCTTTAATGAATACACAAGTCAAATATTAAGTCAAAAAACCTAAGGCAACTTCACCTTTTTGAGAAGCGTGATATGAAAATAATCACACCTCACATACTTCACTTCAAACAGTGAACACATGGAACACAGGATCATTAATTATACATTCAAAATAATTTAAGAATGCCTTTCACTTTTAATACCATCTTTCATCACTTCTTATTTCTCCAGGAAATCCAACTTCTGCCTTGTCAAACTGGGATACCATGGAGCGCGAGGCATAGACTCTGAAAGACTCAGACATGTTCTTTGATTACTCCATTTGCTGTTCTTCATCTTATCTGCATGTCATATTTATAGTAGCAGCTAGCACACAGCCATTTGTGGTTAACCTCTGCTGATGAATCTTGTCAAAAGTAGTGTTCTTCTCTCTCCGCCCTCCTCTTTGAAGCAGTCTACGGAGGCCTCCTCTCTGTTGGAGACCTGGGCACCATCCAAGAGGGCTCTGTCAGAGATCTGTGTAGCCTGGCTCCAGCTTAGTGAGTTTCTGGGGGGGGGGGGGACTGTTACTTCATGATATTGAAGTAACAGTCGCTGCTGTTGGACCTGGCCAAGGCTGAGTAATGCTCTGGGGCTCCCAAATCATTTCCACTTGGAGCAGGAATGCACCCTTGCTACAGTTGTATTTGGACGGTCTGAACGGCTGACAACAATCCCCCTCATCATCCAGATGTAAAGGAGCGCCCCCATCAGACAGAGGCTTCTCTTGCTCTTTGTGTTCATGACCAATAAAAGCTCAACAACTGATGTCATCAACAACCATGGATACAAGGGGGCTGCACTGTAGCTGAAACAGATGATTGGACTGTTCCCATGAAGGGAAGTAACCTGTGATCCACTCCGACCCTGTGAGCAGGAATTCCAACTCCCTCACAGCTAAAAGAGGAATACGGAGCATTAACTTTGTACAGGGGACTATGTCACAGAGAGGGAATTGGAAAGAAGGGGGGGGGGAGAGGGACGGTATTCTTAGCAGTGACAGTGCTACTGCACTCATAAAACCTTTGCTTTATCTCTCTCAACAATCAGTCTAATTATGTTCATTGGAGGAGTCCAATTAATCCTCCATTGTCAGCCGGTGGCTAAGTGTTTCTCTACCCCGCACGCTGCCACACACAGGCAGAGAGGAATCTGCAATTAACACTACCCAAATTTATTTAGCACCACTTGCCTCAGCTTCTGACTCCTTCCAATTATGCTTAATCAATCGCACCAGGAGGTGGCGGGGGAGCGGGGCATTGGGGAGGTCACTGTCATTCGCTGCAACAAACCCCTCTGCGCCGCCCAAAGGCCAGACATGTCAGCGAGGTTGTCATGTGGCAAGACATGCAAGTGTTTCTTGCTGAATAGCTAACTAATTCCCCCACCTGGCCCTGCCTGTGGTGCCTCCTCTTGCTCCATTGTTGGTGTTAATTGAAAAACTTGCGTACCAGACTAAAGGTGGCAGTACTTGTCTTTCAAAGCCCTCTGGACAAACAGCAGGACCTGGCCTGCGCACTTCTCTTGTCTCCACGTTGCTAATTAAATGACCACAGAATAACTGAACTATTAGGAATGCAGCCTGTCACCATTGTCCGACTGATGAAAGAAGTCCTGTCTATTCTATCAAATAAGCTATTGCTGGCTGCTCCAAGTGTATAGAGGATACTCCACACAGTCAGACGACATTTAATTAACAAAAGTATTGAAAAGAGCTGCAGCGCTCGCCAAAGCAAAAACCCTCTCTTCAGCAGGGGGAGGAGAACTGCGGACCCAGACTGAGGATATTGTCGAGCGGTGGAAAGAGCACTTTGAGGGACTCCTGAACCCAACCAACACAGCCTCTATGGAGGAGTCAGAGTTTGAAGACACAAGGAAGACTCAATCCTATCCCTGGCAGAAGTCGCTGATCTGATGTGGATGAGATTTGCCCGTAAATGTTGAAGGCTGTGGACATTTCTGAGCCGCCTTGTCTAACACACCTCTTTAGTGTAGCGTGGAGGTAGGGGGCCTTAGCTGTGGAGTGGCAGACAGTGGGTGGTTCCCATGTTTGAAAAGGGGGGCCGGAGGGTGTCCTCCAATTATTGAGATATCACACAGCACAAGCCTCCCTGGGAAAGTTTATTCTGGGGTGCTGGAATTGTCAAACCTCCGATCCAGGAGGAGCTATGTGGATTTCGTCCTGGCCGTGAAACAGTGGGGTCCAGCTCTACCCTTGCAGGGATGTTGGTGGGGTCATGGGAATTTGCCAATCTAGTCAACATGTGTTTTGTGGACTTTTAGAAGGCCGTGTCCCCCGGGGAGTCCTGCGGGAATATGGGGTACCAGGGTCGTTGATACGAGAGCTGCGTATGTACATTCAGCACAAAGTCAAACGTGTTTCCAGTGTGTCTGTCTCCACCAGGGTCGTCCCTCGTCACTGATTCTGTTTGTGATTTTCATGGAGAGGATCCCAAGATACACCATGTGCTCTACGTGGAGACAGTGGCTAAACATACATTTCTCTTTGCATCACTTACATTAAAAGTTCTGACAGTTTCAACTTTTAACCTAAATACTGTGTATTTTGCAGGAAATATACACACAATATTACCCAGAAAAATGACACTTTAATTAAAGCAATAATGTTGTATTGCAATTAACTATGACCCATTGTTTTGTACTACAGCCTCAAAATGACCCACGTTGAACTATCTAAAATGTAGTTTTTATTGCATGTGACTGTTATCCTGCTTTGTAGATGCATGACATGTGCTTCTGCATGTTTGCAGAATACGGGCTGATACATACAGTAGTATGCTTGTGTCTCACATGCAGGTTTGCCTCCCTCAAGATAGCCTTTTGTACCAGCGCTGTAAAACCAAAGCCCCAGAGTGGGCACAGACACTGGGACGGTAAGCCCACTGACTGGAATAACCATGTTACAAACCCGCCGTAAAACGCCACTAATATTTAATGCCTTGCTGTCAGGTCTGAAGGGCACAGCACATGGAGGGACTGTGCAGCCAAGTGTGTGTCCCTCTGCAAGGCTCACTGCATCTGTGAGCGGAAGAAAATCTAAAAAAGGGTGCGTTTGTGTGTGTGTGTGTGTGTGTGTGTGTGTTTGTGTGTGTGTGCTTCTAGCTGACCAAAAAAGAAAAACAATCTTGATTTGCCTTTGACTTTTTTTTAGCTCACAGCATTAATATTTGCACTGATCCGTGTCAGCTGCAGACACTCTAATACTTCCTCACCACAGAACAGCCGGTGGCAAGTCCCGTACTAAACCACGGGGTGTATCAGGTGATGGAGGCATCACTGGACCTGATAACATCGCAATGTCTCTGGCAGGATCAGGTTGAAGAGGCGCCTATTGGGTGAGGCCAGGCTAATGGCAGCGGATATCTGATCATGGCCTGTCACTGTAAAAACCCTGCGCTTGTGTAATCCTTTGATAATAGACACATTTAGAACCAAGGACGCTGGTGAAACTGTCAACATGCCAGCCATTGTGAATCTAATGAAAATCAATGTCAGAGGTGACATGTGTGTGCATGCAGTGTCTTGTGCTTCTGTGTGTATGCATGTGTGTTAGATATTTACGATGTGTATCTGTGTGTGTGTGTGTGTGTGCAGCCACATATTTGTATGTGTATCTGCATTTGTGAACTCATGTAGGTCTGTGTGTCAGTGCATTATGTGTGTGCAAGTCAAATGAAGATGTTAGGGCATGTGTGTCTACGGGTGTTGTGGGGGTCTGGCTCTAAAAATAGCATTCCCCTCTTGACCCAAGTGCCAGGCTGTGGTAATTCTCCAGTGTAGCGTATTACTTTCACACCGACAGCAGTTTAAGTCCGGAGCCCCGCACACTGGCGCAGTCCAAACACAGGCACCTTGGGATGCCGTCCACTTAAAACAAGCAGTCGAAGCGCATTAACATTTCAAGATATTATTTCAAAAGGTGGGGGAAATTGCTGCTGAATATTTCATGTGCTCCAGTATGAGTCCTATGTATCCCTCTGTGGCTGCAGCAGTGGCGGAGGTCGGGGTTTTGGCGGTTTGGGGGGTTCCGGCGAAGACTAGACCTGTGGGAGCCGACCTGGGCATTTGAAGAGAGTCTGGTGATACGGTCCTGTGCTACATCAGTGTCAGAGGGGACTCCGCTTTAAAGAGCAATTATACTACCATTACCGGCTCATTAATTAAACTGAGAGCGACCAGAGTAATTCACCCTTGTGACCACGCAGAACGTGCTCACAGCTCGCTGCACCACTCAGATATCATCAGATCAGTATTGCAACGACGCACTGCTAATTGGTGATGTTGTTATGTCTGTGGCTCAGTGTCACAGCTCACGTCTAGCCTTTGACTTCAATCACATGCCACACCTTCCAATTAGTCCCTGATGTTTCCCACTGTGTGCTATCTAATTAAGGGAAAATACTTAAAAGTCATTTCTAAAGACTCTTTACAGTCATTTGGTTCCGAGTCATTTGGTTCTGTTGGAACCGAACAGAAGTTTATTTTAAAATGAATAATCTGGCCTCGGTGAAATATGGACATCTGCGCCTACACACATTAAATAAAAACTATCTTACACAAACTGGATCGTTACAATATATTAGAGATGCCTTATAATAAGTTGTATAATACTAATTGTGCTCCCCTATACTGTGAACATGTGACTTCAGTCTGAACATACGCGGTGCTTCACACCCATATGTTCGGAGAGTTCTACCCCTCGGGCCATCTCCTTCCCTCAGGGCTGGTGATATGAGCCCTGACCCTCTCCCCTCCAAGAGGTCAACGACAAGAACCCTCCCAATCTGGATCCAGCTCCCCTGCGACTTCTAGGAGGCGTGTCCCAGTCTGCCAGTTCAACCCTCCGCCTCGGGGTGTACATGCTCTATTGTGCAAAAGCAATCACCCCCCCCCCCCCCCCCCCCTTCTTTGTTTTGCAAATGGCCTATCCCACATCATTTTACATACACACTCAAACCACTGAGCTCTGGGGACTGTCCAGGAAGTAATTGTGGCTTTTGTGCGTGTGGTCCCCCCTCCCTCTTCCTCAAAAGGAGCCGCGCCCCCTTGTCAGCTGTCATCATATAACTGCCCGCAGACCCAGGGGCCTAATGACAGGATCTATAGTACATGAAAACACAATTATAGCCCTTGGTTCAATTGCTACTGTGTGAATGGCCTTTAAAACAGGAAAGAAGGAACCAAACACATGCTGCCCGCTGGAAGGCATACAAGTCTGAACAATATCCCCTAAATCACCACCCATTGAAACACACACAGCTGAACATTTTAAATATATCTTGTTTAAGCGGCTGTCCTTATATTGGTTACTATGGGTTACTATGGGTATATTGGTTATCCATACTGGATATGGATAAATCTGACCTTGTGCAGCAGCGCTACTTGCTGTTTTAATGAGCTAATATGAGTGATGGCGCTGGCATACACAACCCACACATGAGCCTTGGTGTTCCGGTGTTATTTCATTATCTCTGACGATGTTTTCATGGCAATATTTGAAGCCACATTAAGCATCCATTACAAGACGCTGCAGGAAACATGTTGATGGAACCTGCAGAAGATCCACCGCCTGGGTTCAATATTGCAAACCCAGACGTACTTTACATCAGGCAGTCAAAATGGCAGGAGAGGCGAGGCCTCCCACCATCTTTTCCAAATGGGAACAGTGACCCCCAATGGACAATGTGATGCAATCAAGCAAAGGGTTAAATCATCCACCAGCCCCTCATGCATGTGGGTGCAATAACTCTCTACTACAGCAGGGGTCAGTGTTGTATCACAGCAGAACTGAACAGCGAGAAAGAGAAGGAAAGCTGTGGCTGCAAAGATCACATCTGTCTCAGTGACACCACTAATCCCATTTAAGCCGTCTGAGTTAATGTCCAGCTTTGCTAGTCGCCAACCGATCCCCCCCCCCCCCCCCCCCACACCCCCCAGGCACAGGGCTATGAAAACAGGGGCAGGGGGCCTCGGCAGATCCCATTAATGTAGTGACCCTAGTGGGCTGAAGTTGCAAAGATGGCACTTTGACACTTAAACGTTCAGACGCCGCCAAGTAGGCAAGCATTTCATCACAGCCACTTATACAGACACATACACACAATAATCTACACACACAAATAAGAACACACACGCACACTGAGGAGAACACACGTAACATACAAACAAGAGGCACACATTGAAGACACATGCGACAACACATTCTGCCAAGTGGCAATTAAATGGAATCTAATCAAACAGGTGCTAATTCAAGCGCTTATTAAAACAAATGTGATACAGCTGTGACAAGGAGAGAAAGAGAGATTTGTAGATGACGGTGGAGAACAACACAAGTGGAGGGTAGCAGCCTACATGTACCGCACAAACCTGTCAGGATACAGCCATGGCCTCTCTGTTGTCTTTCCCCCTCTTAGGCTTGTCAAAACACACAGGCCCCCAAACAAAAGACCTCGTGCAAGTACAGGAGGCTTCTCTTTTCAGAGGGCTCAGGACCGCCACCCACTTCCATCGTACCGAACAAAAACCAGATCCCTCCGTCCGTAAAGCCTCCCGTGTAATACAGTACCGCGCAGCAGACGGCTGCCAGCCTCCGGATAAAGAGGTAGCCAGGGAACCTGACCCTCGACAGTGCTGCGTTACAGTCCTGCGTCTAGGGTTTAACTAATACCTGATTTTCAAGGCCGATAGTATTATTTTGTACTACGGCTACGGCTTTTTTTAAGAATTCCGTGTGTTCCCTGTCCTTGAAAATTCTTGATAATCACAGAAACAGCTGAGACACGACTAACACATTAAACTCACAGAAAACAAATTGTGACTCACCATGTGTTGCGTGCTTTGATAAAACACTGCGGCCAATTGTTTCTGAATTATTCCCATTTCAGTCGGTGAACACAGCTCATGAAAGCTTTCACATCTGCAGACACCTGCTGCCCCCTTTGCTGTTTCCAGGGAATCTTTTTCTGGTACACAGGAAGTGCTACCATTTGTTGAAAGCAATTTTGATGCAGGAAGACCTTTGTGATTTGCTTGTTTGATGAAAGCGCTCCACAATAAATCGGACCTCACCTGAGCTCAACCTATGACACTCTACTTAGCCGAAAGCTTTCGCAGGGAGGAATATAACTCCACCCGAGATCTCCCGGAGCACACTTTTCTGAACGTCTCCCTGACCATTACTGTAATAAATAAACCACGATGATGCTGTAAATCATAAAGCACGGAGTGTAATAAAGTGTCTCTCCCTTCTGTCTGTTCTAGTTAAACATCTACTAGGGGCAATGCATCTGTTGCTATAGCTGCAGATTCTCCAGTAGATGCAAAGACAGAAAATGATGTAGCCGGGGAGGTCCCACTTTAATAAATGAAATAGAAAAAGAAAGTAATAACAACTAGACAGCTAGCAAAGCGCAGATAAAGGATGTCCTGGCAAATGTATTACAGCAAACACTTGCCCCCCCCGAGTCCAAAACGACTGCACTGAAAAACAAATCTGCACCTCAGAAAGCACACATCCAGGAGGAGTTCCTCCTGGCCTCTGCTACCCAGTCCAATCCCAGCATGCACTAGCCTCAACTCCAACAGAGCGCGACTTTAGATCCCTGGTCATTTAATGTTGCCAGACCTAACTGTCCCCAGAGTGGTTGCTCTGAAGTAGCCCTGCTGTATCTCAATGGCTGTGGCTTGTTAAAAGTGATGGGACGTGTGTTTATGTGCGCGTGTGGACCTACAGTACAGCAACTCGGTCAAGAACCTTACATGGCCTGACATTAATCACTGTGCACTGTCCCATGCAATATTCACCTGGCTAAGCACAGCAGGCGCAGAGGGTGTCTGGCTTTGTCATTGGCTTCCCTTTAGTTCTATTTCGGTCTCTGTCTCTGCGGTCTTTCTGCCTCTCTCTCTCTCCTCGTCTAAGGGGTTGGGAGGCTGTAGCCGTTGGGAGTGGAGGGGGTTATGGATCTTGAGGAGAAATCCTGAGAGGGCTTAATTCTTTCCTGGAGGTAGGATTTATCTAACTGACAAAGTCATTTGACCAGTCTTCCCATTGAATTCTGGTCTGTTGAGATTTCTCCTGTGGGTCCCATCTATCACAGCGGCATTTACGTCGTAGCGTGTCAAACGTATCTATGAGGCATCAGTTTTCCAATCCATTTTGACAGACCAGTCACAATATCCTCTGCGTTAACCATCTCTCACTATCTGGGGCCAGTTCAGATTGGAACCCGGTTCAACTCCAGACCGTCCCCTGGGACTGGAGCAGCACAGATGAATTCCTTCTACGCTCTCTCCCCCCACCTCTATTTCAAACACCGTTGGGACTGTTCCCTCATTCTTTCCCAGCCTTCCCCTCGGCATCCCGGGCAAAGTCAACACC
Organism: Anarhichas minor; assembly: GCF_050575085.1. NCBI lineage: Eukaryota > Metazoa > Chordata > Actinopteri > Perciformes > Anarhichadidae > Anarhichas > Anarhichas minor. The sequence goes on along the minus strand of NW_027466476.1, from coordinate 5,196,446 downwards.
ACCAGCCTCAGAGGAAAACCCCATCATCACACTAAATCCACTGTGTTCAGGTCGTCTGCATTTAGGAAGCTTGAAAACACACAGAGAGGAAGGTACGTGTGTAAACACGTATTCATGTAGGAAAAAGTATTTTCACCTTTTTACCAACAAAACTGAATTGTGACAGTCTCAACCCCAGTTTAATTAGCATAATTCATTTTTGCAATTATTTACTTATCATCTATAGGAAGTAGTTACCTTCGATGGACTAACTTACCGTGATCAATATCAGTGACTCAAAGAATACTTCACTTTGATTCTCCAACAACTACTTAACAAAAGCAGCTGTGTGAACTTTTAAGTGCTTAACAATTTGAGCAAGCAGTTTTACAACACATTACATACATTAGTCACTGTCTGATCACTGATCTAATTAGCTGGCTTTATTATTCTCTACATTTATGACATGCCCATGCTACTATATTATATGTTATGCTGGAGTGCCATCAAATGTTCTTGTAATTCCTAATGCAGCAATTGAAGTTAATTAAGTCATAAATTACTCATTTTAAACTCCTAATTTGCAGTATCACTGTATATTTACATTGATTCAAGCCCATTTCATTTAAAAGGTGGCCTCTTAATAGAGTCACGATTCACACAGGCTTGGTTGAACTGCAGTAGATAAACAAGGATTCATATGTATCTCTGTCCAACACAGGCACATGCATGTTGGTCTTTGATGAGGAAGAGACACACTGCCGTTTGATCATGCATGCATGTCGATGTTACATGCAGCTCGTTAATTGATCTGTCAGGGTCTATTACAAGTCACGCTCCTCCACTCATCTCCGTCTCTCTGCTCTGCACACACGTGCGCACACTCTCACATGTCATGTGCCTGCAGACACCTCAGCAGCGTACCTCATTATCTACTCATCTAATAATGCTCTTTGTTAAATTGCAGTGTTAACCGGAGTAACAGGAGTAAAGGCCCTTTCTATCATGTTACCACTAACAAGCTTTTTTTTTCGACTCTATAATTACATCAAGGGTGTCACATTTTAGGGCTGATCTCATTACAAGTGCAACACTAGACGCTGTTTAAGTTCCTCAATCAACCACAACATTATAAGCAGATAATGGTTCAGTGAAATAAATGTGGTCGTTCTCGGAGAATAAGGGGAACAAATATTACCTTGAATGGAGGAGGGAAAAAAAGCTATGTGCAAAGCACATTTAAGTTACAGTATATGACATTTGTTTTATTAAAGTGAGTCAACAACAGTGCAGCTCAATCCACTTGCCCAGATTGACTCGGGGTGAAAGGGTTCACCTTGATCTCCAGCCAAATGGGCTGGGAGCTGGTTAGCCGGCGGAGTTATTGTCTCCTGAGCCGAGCTGCTGCCGCTCAGGGTCGCGGCTCCCCAGATAACAACCACCTCGCCGTTATCAGTCATCCTGATCCCTCGCTGTTACCGCTGCCACGCTGCCAATGGGCGGCAGTACTCTCTATCGCAGCTTTCCGGCTGCCCCTGAACTATGCTCCAGTGCACTGTTAATGCCCCAGCTAATCTGATCTGTCTCCGGCTGGCTTACCGCTTATACACATACCTAGATATGACAGGACAGGGGCATGCAGGACGCTTGATACCCACCTGCTTGAACGATAGTAAGGCAATAGTGTCCAGAGATGTTTCCCTACATCACATTGCTAGTGGGGAGTGTGTACAGCACAGGGTGAGCCACTAATGGACGGGGATGGTGATGTGTACGTGTAGCTATCAGTGTGTTGCTTGAGCGAGTCAGCATTATGTGTTATTCATGACTCCCTTTTGAAACATATTGAAGGTCATAATCGTGTAAATGCTTCCTGCAAGCTGCGTTTCTAGTAGCTTACAGCAGGGAATGAGAGGACAATTGCAGGTCATACAAGTGTGTTGGTTTATGGAGATTATTATGAACTACAATGTCAATGACAAAAGGGTGATTCTTATCAAGTGTTCTTGTGTTGATAATGCTTTGCTCTACACAGGTGTGTGTCTGTTTTGTGCCGTCTTTGGCTGAGTAAGGGAGCAAACTGACTGTGCTTTTAATGGTTCTATGAACAGTAGCCCAAGAGGTGAGCTGATAACGACTGTGTGAACTGTCACTTGGGGCAGCATTTCACTACTGGGTCCATACAATCTAAATTCACAGTCATCACTTATTATTATTATTATTATTATTATTATGACTACCAACTAACAGCAGGGCAAATAAAGCAAACGCACATGAACCATGGATGCATTATTGACAAGGCAGACTGGATGCTACAGTGACTTTCTATCGCCTCCGGTGGTACAAGCGGTAGCCTATATTTGACAGTATATTCGACCGTGGCTAGCCAGTTAGCGTGACGTATTTGACTCTTCACATTCTGATGATAATGTTCATGTTTAAATGTTTTAAACTAAACGTCAACATGTCTGGATGTTACACATTGCACCTTTAAGGGCCTATTAACCCATTGAAAAGAATTGCTTATTTCAGTTGACTGACACACACACACACACACGATGCTCGACCATTCCTGAGGTCCTGTGAGCCTTGCAATTAGAACAAGTGCCCCCCCCCCCGCCCCACCACACTGCCTCTCTGTGACACACTCCGCTCTGACACTGCAGCTCCTGTCCTCCGGCGTGCTTCTGGCTCGAGGGTGCCAGCACATCACCGCGCCTGTGGGTCTTAGTGTGTGACATACACTAGGGAACCCTCTGACTTGAGAGACAGAAAAGAGATATGGATGGGGAAAACTAAGCTGGACACGAAGAGGGCAGCCTGAAGGACAGAGTAGTAACGCTCCAAGTGCAGCTGATCATTGTGGCGGAGACTCAAAGTATACGTCCCCATCAGTGTATTCCATCTATTTCATCTGCCATAAACGCCTGTTTTGAAGCTCAGATGGCTGCTCTGTGTTGCCCTTTTCCCACAGTTACAACAAAAGTGTTTATTTACGTCTGCACATCCATCTGTTTAGTGTTTGTTGGATAAAATGATCTATAGTTTGTCCTCTTGGATGTAAGTAAGAGTAAATGTTTACATGGGATTGTTAAATGAACTGTGAATATAAACCACATGACAGAGTCTGGCGGCGCTATTGCCAAGGACGTTTTCTGTGGCAGATGAAATCCACAAAGGGCTCCTCGTGGAAGCGAGTGTGTTTTATATGGGATTCCATCCATCAAAGACACTTAGAGCGCATGAAGACATCACAGGCGTTGAGGATGAAGTAAGAATAGATAACTATTTATTACTCGCTCTATCATTCTCTCCTAAGCTGGTATCAAGCACTCAAAACAGTTTCCTCTCCAGAGTCACAACAATACTTGTGTTACTGCTGCTGTGATCTGCTGCTCTGGAAAACAGCTGGCTAACAATTCTTTGATGTGCACTTGACCCAGAGAGATTGGACTCAGCAACAATTCATTTATCGACACCTGATAGATTTATTGTCTGTATTTGTAAGGATATATAAGTGAGAATGAAATCAATCAAATTCTTCACACACTCCTACAAAAGGTTTTCACGGGGCAGGTTTTGTAAGACACTCAGCAACACATGCACACATTCCTATTTAGAAACAATTGATATTGCATATTAAATCATATCACAAAAGGTGTGGTGATCAAACACCTTTTATACTTCTAACTAAAGCAGAGAGGATCTATTCGAAGGTGTGGATCAACCGTTTCATTTTTAATAATGTTATCTATAATGAATTAGTCATGCAACATGATCATGTGCCGAGTCTTATCTGCGCTGTGATTATGACTGAATTTGGGTGTTGCTGTTTCCCAAAGCATAATTGTTAACACTGGAAACAGTGAAAGTGTAGCTGGGAATTGGGCGTTCTAGTTATGCATCAAAGGCACGCTGAAGGTTTCAGCATGCTGAGAACTAAAGCCTGCGCAGGTTAAAAGATGTCTTAGCTACTCACACAGTGATACAGTCAAACATTGCTTGAGCTGGACACAGATTTAAAAAAGAAGGGATTGGAAAGTTTAGAAATGAAGTAAGAGCAACAGGGCCTATGTATAAATCAGTCCATCTGGCAAGGGAGATCAAAAAAGCACGGCAAGGGATGTACTTCCAGCGGCAGCTGAAGGAGTTCAACCTGCCAAAGTCAATGAGAGTCCATCCTCACCTCCTCCATCAGAGTCTGGTACGCACGCAGCTGCCTCAACCAAGAACAAGGGCAGCCTGCAGCGTGATTGGCTGCAATCTGCCGTCCTTTGAGGACCTGTATGCCTCCAGGACCCTGAGACCCCTGTTACCTCATCACTTCCACTGTGAGAAAATAAACATCTTGTTATGCATTCCTTAAAAATGTAATATAATATAATATTTGTAGTTTGGCTGATGGCAGTGAAAAAAAAACCTAAATCTTCAGGGAGGTGCATTTGTTGATGTACCTCCAGATATTACTTCAAATTGCTTTAAGGAAGAACAAGCAAAACGGCAAATAAATAGACGTAAGATGGAGCTATTCAATATGCAGTAATATCACTTGGGAAGCAAAAAATACTGCTTATTTTACGACCAAAGATCAAACATTTTATATGAAATATTAAACTTTCTTACCCCCGATTCTTTACTTCCCCATTATATATTCCAGGGACAAAAAAGTATCCGACTGCTGATGGGTGGAAACATTAAAAAACATAGTTTCAGCTTTAGTCTTCCTGTGGGTTTTGAGCCGGTTTCGTGATCTCTCTACTATATTAATGTCCTTGGGAATATGTGCAGTAAATCTTCAGATGAAGTTACTGCAAAATATGAAATTCAGCACAGCTGAAGTTACAAGGTTGTCACATGACAGCAGCAGTTTGGAAATATTACGGAGTTATTATCCGAACTAGAATGTAGATCTGGTTCAGTAATTGCAGCCCATTGCACTTAAACTCTGGATAAGAGCATCAGCTAAATACATAATCTTTCACTGTCTCTTAGCAACCTAAATATCACAGCCAAACTCATTTTCAGCCATGTTAACTTCCTCAGGAAATCTTATCTCAGAGAGATATTTTTATCTGTGGAGGAGGCCTCCGGGCTACACAGCCTCATTATTTAGTTTGGCTTCCTGACTACATTTCCCCTCTTATCCTCAGCAGCACTATGGTAGCGCTTGGCCTCAGACAGGAGCATGAAAAAAAACATCCGCCCATTTAAACAAACTGTTAACACATCGATGGGCTATCTCGCTGGGACAGACTCCGAGTCTGTGGGCTCAGCAGTGTGCTTGAAGCCGGGGATGTTGGCAGCCCTCTCTCCGCATTAACAAACAGAAAAGTCGTGAAGAAAAACAAGAATGGGATCGCGAGCTAAATCCACCTGAAGGCAGCTTACCAGCAACTTCTTTATGAAGCCATGTTTGGTAGCATCGGGGCTCATCAGTGAATACAAGTCACATACAGTGTGTCGCGCTTCATATCCGACTGTGGCCTCAACCCTGTATTAGCTGGTCTGTTGTTGCTGTGCCAATAGTTTTAGACAAGTACAAGCCATCCACCTTGTATCAACAAGTGATTACATGCTGACGCCTAACCCTATGCCAACGCTACATGAATGCTAGATAACGTTACTACCAAACTTTTATTTATTTCCCTGGAGTCAACGAGCACAAGCAGACAAACGTTGTAACGTTTACCCAACTGCAAACTGCACTCATTAAATCCATTCTCTTCTCTATAACCGTGGTGGTTATGCCAAAGCCAGCCGGTAATATGCCCGTTTGGAGATGAATGCCTCTGCTAAGTGTCATCCATGTTGCAGCCAGTAGTCTACTACTGCGCCACTTGGGTGTGTGTTTTCCCCCCCGTGAGTAAATGTCCCTGATGTAAGACTTGATACTAACTTACAACACTAATAACGTTACCGCCTGCAAAATGCATCCGCTAATTAAATCCATGCTCTCCTCTATAACTTTATGATCTGCAAAGTGACCAGTAAGAGTTGTTTGCCAAGTAAACGTAGTACTACAATGTTTTCCTGTGAAGTAGAGCTACACAGTAAGTAGTATAGGCTATACGGCTGAGTTGTAGTAAAGTGCTTTGGGGGTCTTTTGTAAGTTATTTCAGGGTACAATGACTAAGAATAGTAACATCATTCAATATATTTCATATCATCAAACATCTTAATAAATCAATAGCTGTTTTTGACCCTTTTAGTTCAAGGGTCAGATGACTGTTGGCCTTCTGCGCCTGGGGCCTTGAACTAAAAGGGGACAGTATGGCGTCAACACACACAGGCCAAGCGTTCTGACCGGGCACTGCATTAGTCACTACTGATGCAGAACATCAAGTCACTTTAGACAGCAGCAAGCAGACGGAAGCGCTCAACGTCACCACCAACCACAGTGTGAGAGACGTGATAACCAATTCCTAAAAGCTGCCGCTGACAAAGAAAATTCAAAGAAAAAAAAGATTCTGCCAATAACCTGGACTTCCTAAGCGGGCAACGTCAGTAGTGTCAAAAGCTTCTATTTCAAAAACAATGAAAGAGATTAAAAAAAACAAAAAACATATCATTTTCAAAAATGATATGTCAATGTTTGCCAGCTCTGAATGGGCTTTAGAGACTGCTCACAAAAGGAGTATTTGAAGAAAATGACTTTCTCAAGTGTTGAAAACTGAGAAGGGTTTGATGGTGAACTGATAGAATGGACTGAAGTGTCGCTTGACAACCTCAGCACTGCGGTACAAAGTCCCTGCTGACACCAGAATAAGCAAAGTCACATTTGACACGAGCGTAAAGGCTCCGTTCACACCGTTCACCTCTTTTCTGAAGATTCACTGTCGAGCTTGTTCTGCTTAAAAAGGGAATGTGGACCAGCTGTTAGATGAATAGAAAGTATAGATTTGGAGGAAAGCCTGTCCTGGTCTTCATTAAAGAAAGATGGAAAGAGCAGCACTGCCAAATCACAACAAAGCAGTCAGACTTGCTCATCTGCCTTCATGGAAAAGCCACAGTCATACAATAAAGATGTCCTATATATATATACACGACACATGTTGCTGGAGTTTTTCCCTTCTCCGTGCACTTTGGAAGCAGGTGAAGTCGTGCCAGAAGATCCAACTCAGCTTCATGACAAAAGCCAGCACATCAGACATCTCTTTCATTTCGTCAGCAAGATATCCACAAACCAAAAAGTCCCTTTTGTAACCTAGGTTGAACTACTGTCAAGTGAGAATTTCTTAAATAAAAAAAAAAAAGGCTATGGGGTCAGACCCACTCACCATTTTGTTCTTCTTGGAGTAAGTCTTCTTCAGCAGCCTCTCGGTCATTCTCTCCTGCTCCCGCTGGGCGTGATGAAGGAAGCCATTCTCCAGGGCGTCCACCACCGGCTCGACGTTCTCCTCTTCCTCCTCCACTTCCTCATCTTCCTTTTTCTGCCGCTTCGCCACCTTTTTCTCCTTCCACCGCTCCTTCTTCTCCTGCGTCTTCACAACTCCGGCCTTCTTCTGCAGAGAGAAGACGAAAGCACATTAGAAATCGAGACACACAAAAAAATAATTTGTGGAAGATATATATATATATATGGATGGAGTGGTTGATCCATCCAGATATGGTCTTAAGAATGTTGTGTATCTTGATAAGAACAGTGATTCAAATTCACCAAGGCAGTGTCAGAGGATGCCATATAACCTGTTGCACACAGCCCTTACTTTCGTTTTCACAGGAATCCTGCACTCACACCCAGTGACACAGATACCAATCAATACCACACTGACAGAAGAGATTTACTGGTTTCATTGTCTCAAGCATTTCATTAAAAACCTTGAAATCATCAAAAGCGACACTTCACAGCGCTGCCTTTGAACGAGAGCCAAGCAGACAGATATGCAGATGGGCAGACAGAGGGGCGGGACGTGAATGTGTAGAAGAAGTGGAGGTAGGGTGTGTCGCAGCTGGCAAACAGTCAAGCGCGCGATCCCTTTCACTGCTGGCTTATACAAAGCAACACTCAGCCATAGAGCGGCGAGGCTCACTCCCACTCCTCTCTCTCTCTCTCTCTCTCTCTCTCTCTCTCTCTCTCTCTCTCTCTCTCTCTCTCTCTCTCTCTCTCTCTCTCATCATCATCTTTAATCCTGTCAACAGCAGAACAATGCCTTACTGGAGTCCATAATCACTTTATGGCTCATATATAATGAGCTTATGATATGAAGAGCTGCTTTAACACACAGTGGGGAAAATACAGTCACTCTACACTTACACTATGACCGAGCAATTCCCCCCTTTAACTACTCATTCCTCATGCTTCGGTTACTGCCTGTATGGGTGTTTGTTTATAGGAATTCAAAACATCATTTGTAACTGCCTGGTATCTTACTCAGTGGTTTTTCTTCGCCCCCTCCCCCAGTCACCTCCTGACCAGTATTTCACAGAGAGACTAAATTGCATCACGCTGCGTTGCGTGTGTGTCCTACCAATGCTAGTGTCTGGTGTTCGCTTCCCTATAGATGCTGTGATGCACTGAGATGGTTCAAGTCTGGCATTTCTTGTCAGTGTAGTGCACAGAAAACTAATATTTAACAACAAGAGAGCATGTTAGCATTCTACAAGTGCCCATAACACACCATGTGGCTGTATGCAGTGTTCCTGTCGCATTGGAGTTACAATGATCACCAGTTTCTCACTTGAAAACGCAGTTGCAGCCTAAAGGTCCTTCTTAAAGCTCCCGGTTATAAATATGATCCAAAAATAAGCAGCGATATGTCAAAGCAACCAAAGAGCTGTCGTTCAGTCTAATGTAAGTCAGCGATAAGCACATAGTATTTTAACACGCTCACCTGAAACTGCATTTTTTCATTCAAGGTTTAAAGTATACTAATCACAAATAGGCCTTTTGCGAGCAAACACTTAGTCGGCTGTAGAGATTTAGGACCACTACACATGACGAATGCTGGTGTCAGCCATCTATGAGCAGAGTTAAGACACCTAATCTAGCTAGCTGCGCTAAAAGTCCAACCAACTTCAATGCACACAACCAACAACCTGACACACAAGCCGTGCGGATCAGTTCCCAGAACATAACTACACCACATTAAAACCAGGCCACGACCTCGGCAGGAGAACGATAGAACAGCTGAATGTCAGTCCGACTGACTCTATTTGTGACTTTTCTTCCACTACGTTAAAGAACAGCGGCTAACATTGGTGATGCTACTTTATGAATGTTTAAAGTACGACTGGCAGGCCTTTAGCACACTGGCGGTGTGGGGAAAGTAAAGGACATGGCTAACAGGATATGATGAAGAGGCACACAAATTGACGCACATGCACGTCTGCCAGCCAGTGGAAAACACTGCTGTCAGCCAAGCAGCCTGCCTGCCTGCCTGCTTGTGCGTCTAGTGATTGAATTGTCTCCTCCTCCTGGGCTTCTGCTGCCTATTATTTCCAGATCTCATTAGGTCCGAGTGGAGCCGGTGCCTTGCTGCTGCTTGGTAAAGTCTGTCGGAGGAGATGACTGCGCGTCTGAACGGCAGAGGACGACACGCCGCTGCACGAAGCCGCGTGGAGTTCAAGGCCGAGGGCTGCTAGTTCACGTTTCGACATCTGTTCACAGCCAGCAGCACCCACGGCCACACTGCAGTCGGCTTAGGGCTCCGCATGAATAATCAAATCATTGGCTCCGAGGGTGGGGGTTAGCAGATGGCTCGCGCATTAGCCCCATAACTGCAAATGAATGACACCTTTCCGTGACAAAAGGTATAAAATAATAAACTGGCAATGGAAAGGAAGAAAGTTTCCATGAAAAAAAGCATTTTAGACCGGGTCTTAATCTTGAATTAAAGATCAAACATGTTTTAAATAACATAATTCTATACACTGACCGCTGCATGAAGCTCAGAATAGTGACACTGTAGCCCACGATGACAACAGTGACTCTAACAGTTTAGTTCAGCGTCCTCTGGGACGCCGTAACAAGAGGTCACCAGGCTGACCCAGCTCACGGGCCGACACCACTTTGACAGAGGGATTTAATGCCATCACGCTGACATCACACAGCAGCTCAAAGCTCTTCTCATCTCACAAGGCAACACATTAATTTCTCATGAGGGACCAGACGGTATTAGCAGGCCACTTGTCATGGAATTCATTACCTGGAGGGGCCATCTTTAAAGAGCTGCTACGAGGACAAAGCGGCTACAGCCTGACAAGAAAGGATGCGGAGACCAGGTGTTTTCCTCCTTTTAGGCAGAGTATTTCGAGCTGCAGTATGAAGGTCCATCAATACACATCAGGTCAGTGTCTCCTTGGGTATTAATATAAACAAGTCTTTGTGAACAAACCAGCATTGAGTGGTGGGATCAATTAAGCGTCAACTTGCAGAAATGTGGAGTTTCATTAGCCTTCCGGAGGAAATCCCCGTGGTAATCATCTACCTCATCCATCCAGAGAGAAAACAGCAATACACGAGGACTACCCGGATTATCTGACAGTTTGACACATTCATCTTTAATTGCGTTTCCTGTTGTGTGCAAGCTGAGGCCTTCATTCAGCCATTGTCGTACATTTATTGTCTATGACAATTCAGTGATCTGACTTTAACCTTTTAAAACAAATGTAGCACAGTTACAACGTAAACTATCGTTTCACATCTTTTTACCAACTAATGGTGCCTGGTGTTGATTCTTAAATCCCCAAAAAGCTTTGATATGGGCCAACTTAGGCGATGGCCGATGTGTTCCCTGAATGACTGCATGTCCTCTACTTTTTATTGCTTGCTTAAGAAAACAAAGTACAAGCTAATTACCTCATTTCAGGACAATGCTAAACGTATCTTATCTTAGACAATAACATGAGAAGCCACGCCTTCAGCACACATCTCTTTGCTAACCTTCTGTGACCCCGTGGTTACATGTCAAGACAAACCACTGGTGTCATGTACAGTTCATACCAGTTTAGGGAACAACGTGGAACACAGACTGCTAAGGTTTGTGAAACGGATGTGAGTCTCATGTAGAACTGTGTCACGCTTTTCCATATATTTGGAAAGATATGCGTTTGCCAGAATTTTGGAGCACCACAAAGCAATTAGACTTTGTTTAGCACATTTGCATCTGGTCTGATTGCTGTCTCATGTCTGCTGTGTTCCATCAGTAATAAACAGAGTTCAATTGTCTATCTGTGTCATTTCCATTTATTCACAGTCCACGACTCCAACAATATATCTATAATAGCTGCAGGAGAAGAAGGGTAATCCATCACTGTGTCCCTGCCAGAAACGGCTTAGTTGTGAAATAATTTCTATATGCCAATGGCCTGAAGTGGTTTTTTTTTTTCTTTTATAAAATGGTTATTAAATCATTTCTACACATAATGGAGCAGCCTTATCACACTCTGTATTATTAACCCATTTACAAATGAAAAGAGTAAAACACTGATGCACATAATTGCAAAGTAAATGCTTTGCTGTCGGTGTGAATGGCATATGGAATGTTCTGCCTGCAACTCTATGCCTCGCAGATACTGTAAACACTTTTAAAAAACAGCTCAAAACCCACCTTTTTAGGCTGGCGTTTTAGTAAAAACCCATGTCCTAGACCTGCTCTTAAAATGTTTTAATTTTTATTATTTTATTTTTTATTTTATTTTTCTCTATGTATGCAATTTATTGATCCTAGGGTCATATTGTGTTTTTTATGCTTTTAAATGTCTGCTCTGTTAAAGCACTTTGTGATGTTATGTCTGTGAAAAGCGCTCTATAAATAAATTTCATTTATTCATTCATTCATATGTGCAGTTAGCATTTCGTTAAGTCGGTTACGTTCTTTTGTAACTTGGAGACGCACGATGTTATCTCCTAACCCTCAATGCCCCTGCAACCAGCATGGTGAAAATACTGAACGTTCGACATGTCCTTGTGATTTGGCCAGGTTTTATTTCTTATGTTGTGGTTCAAAATAGTTCTACAGTCGGACAAAGTGGCCAGAGTGGTGAATCATCCTCATTTCACCCTGTTCAGCCCGGGGCAGACATGTGACTGTGACCAAACAGAGGAGAAGAAGTGGCTTAAGATCCGATGAGCTGGGCCGAAGTAACGTCAGAGAAGAGAGAGAGAGAGAGAGGAGAGGATAGACAGAAAAATAGACAGAGAGAAGTGAGTGGAGGTGGTGTGTGTGTGGGGGGGGGGGGGGGGGGTTTGACCCGACCAAGTTACCCTGGCAACAGTACGGGAGAGCTTTGTTGCTGTTCCAGGCTGCATGGGGACTGGGGCATGTGTGTTAGTACAAGTGGGCATGTGTGTGAGTGTGCGTGTGTGTTAGTACAAGTGTGCATGTGTGTTAGTGTGAGTGTGCATGTGTGTCTGTGGGTATGAGTGCATAAAATCCAACACAGGCTTCCTTGTCGGCTAACAATAAAGTGCATGGCTTTACATGCTTGTGCCTTGACATCCACCGTGGAAGCGCGATCTGCTCCCAAAGGACGGGTTTATACATTCTGCACAGAGGAATGTCGGCAACCCTAAAGTTGCTTGCAAAGGATAAGGGGGGGGGGGGGGGGTCCACGTGAGGCTTGCATGAACCAGAAGGCAAAGGAGCCTGGACGGCAGAACAAATAGCCGATGGTGATGTCTAACGCACATCATCACCCTTTCTGCACGGCACTCTCTTCCTTCTGAGGCCAGTAATTATTCAGACACAAAGAGCTCCGCAGGGAACTCCTCCCTCGACATTAAGCAGTGCCACAAAGACACAACAGGGCCCTCTTGAACGTGCATCACTTTACTACTACTATTACGCTGGAAATGGAGTAAAACTGTTAATTAAAAACTAAACTGTAACTTTCATTTAAGGTTCATCAAGTGCTAAAAGAGCAAAGCCAGGATATTTATTTTTTAAAAGGACTGAATCTACTATGACATAAAATTACAAGCTGTTAGCAAGTTAATGTAGGCTGTGTGTTAGCAAGCTACTGCTCAGACACTTGCAGATATAATACTGCATAGCTTTGTGATCTATCCACATTCAACTATAAAACAAGTCGCATATTGTCAAAACTTCTCATATCTCTTAAAACATATTTCCTCCTTTCCTCTCACCTCGCATGGTTTCCTTGAACGCAAGGAGAAGACGCAAGTGAGGGAAACGGGGACGCAATTAGGAGACTTGTGATGGACCCTATGCAGAGCGATGAATCGTTGTCCCCTCCGGTGAGGGTGTGACTTAAATGTAATCCGTCTGTATTCAGCATCTGTTAATGTGATGAACGATATTTCCTCGTAGTCCTGATGTGAAAGGTGTTTAAGGAGGTTACTATTCGAGTAGAAAGTTCATCCCCTTTCATTGTACGTATGATATGAAAGCCACAGAGCAGAGTCATTTGTCACGCCACCTCCGTCAGACTCAGCTAGTGTTTAGCTCCTTTTAAGCTGGCTGAGGTGTGGTTGTGCTGATTTATTGCTCAGTTGTTGGACTGATTCTGAACGCATTACCGCAGCTCTTGGCATGTCAGATAAATCACTCTGTCTTGTCCTGATTTAGTCTGGATTGATTTAAATCATGCAGCGCTTGCTAGCTTTTCTAGTCCTGTGCACTTGAAGCTCCGCAAAGACAGCAGAGGCATACACCTTCCACCCAATGCTGCCGTCAGCTACATCAAACACACCTTTGATTAGCCGGGAGCGCAGACTCATTTGCCCGGCCTCCCTGTTTCTCTCAAAGCAGAAAATCAGAAGGTTATTGCCTCGAGGAAAGAAGAGAGGCTGCATTGTGCGCCAGGAGGCTTCATCAGGCTGTGAACAAGAGGAAGCACACATTTCTACAGGGATCAATGTTGCATCGTTTGCTAACACGCTAATTAAATGAACCATATCCTTTTCACCTTTTATCAATCTATGTGGTGTATTGTTCCTGTTCATTTGACTTTACGGTTAAAAGGCTGAATCCTTTGAGTAGTGTAAGCTAGTTTTTTGGCGGTGTGTCTGTGTGCAGTGTGTTCTGGGAGAGCAGGGGAATGAACGGGAGACACGAGGTGCTAATCCCTGGCAGGCCAGCTTGCTGCTGTACTCGTCCAGCTACCAGGAGCCAACCTACGTCCTCCCTCACTTTGTCACTTATATATCCCAGTACTTTTACACCTCTCAACCGATCCCTCCTCCACTCCCACTATTTGTGTCAGTATCATAGTCAGAGATGAAAAGAGTAGGCCATGACTAAATATTACAGTACTGAGTCTAATATCTGCCCTATATAGCTCACATTGATTCTAAAATGTACCTGCTAAGTGTAAAATATTTTAGCTGCTACATTACTATGACACAACAAAGACTTTTTATGCTGTTGATAGCCAACTTCTGCCACAAGGCACTAAACCACACCTCGTATCACTCAGTCATATATCAGTCATAGTGACATAAGTGCTGCCGGTTGTGCTTCACCGCTCAAACATATAATAGCTGTTGTCCTGGATATTTACTCATGACTTGCATACATGTTTCTAAAAATTCCCTGCGTGTGCACATGTGTCAATTAATGAATGAATACAAAAAGAGTCTCTGTAGAGCCGAGTATACTGTTGTCTATGTGCACACAGCTGTCTGTGTATAGCAAAGAATACTGCAGTCTGTGCATGTGTGCTGTTAAGTAAATCCTAAATTGTGTATGTTGCTGTGAGTGTGTTTGTGTGACAACATGTGCGAGGGCTAAATTAGCTCCGCTGACAGCCTGGTCAGCGGATGCTGAGGGGAGAGGAACGGGGGGGGGGGGGAATGCAGGGTGGTGCAGCAAAACTATAAACACCACCTTTAAATTTGTTGAACAGCTCTGACGAACTAAAGCACAGGGACACACACTCCACATTACAGGGATACAAGAGGCAAGATAACGGAAGACACGAGGAGTCTGATGAGGATTCCTCCACATTTCCACAGACGGTGTGTGTTCTGCAGCCTGACCATTTGTCCATAATTCCATGTTTTATTTCTGGAACATGTATTGTGAAATGTGATGTTTCCCATGGAGGATTCCAGTGAATAAAGCACACCTTATGTTGATGCGGTCGGTGTTTTTTGGCTTAGCTGAGCAGTATCTGCTGAGGAAACATTTGTTTGCCTGAATTCTGAAGAAAATGTAAACCCGCCGGCCACTTCTGTGGTGTTAACATTACAGAAGCCAAGACTCAAGTGGTTTTTCGCTCTGCGTCAGCCGACGTGTCCGCCGAGTTGGCCGCCACCAATTGAGCCGTTTATTTCAGCTGTCAAACTCAATTGCTCACCCTCTACTGCTGATCACTTTGCTGCCGCTGCTGCAGCTGCTGCATCTCTCATCCCACTGCCATCCCAGCATGCACCCATGGGCCCCGTGTTTCTTGATAGTGTTCTCAGTATGTCAAGCCAAAAACTTACATTTAGTTTGAATTAAACTTTGAATGGCAAACACATTTTCAGTTTGCGAGTCTGCTGGATCTAATTCAAAAGGCAGACACATGTTTCGAACGTAAGCAGTTGTTGGACAATTGCTGGCCAAGCCAAACAACCACATGAACTAGTAAGTATGGGGAGTATACAGAATATCTACTTCTTGAGGTTTAAAGTAAACATCACATGCCAGCAGATATCGCAGGTCTCGCCTCCCACAGGTTCTTCTAGAGACTATTAAGTCGATTGTCTGACAGGAAAGAGGCTTTCTACGGAGGCCAATATGTCCTGTGAACCTCCCACCTCTTGTCACAGGAAGCGCCCTGCTCTCTGCTGCTCAGCCCACACACCGCAGCCCAAAATACAGCCGGGTGTCATTCCACGGGTTTTTCTTTTCCTCACGCTCTGCAGAGAAAGGAAGTGTTGCCTCGGCAACAGCTATTCCCATTGGTGGAGCAGAGTAACAAATACACGCCCATAAACGTGTAATGTCGGCTTCACACTGTCAACAAATCAGCTCAACATATTTCCGTACCAACTTGTGGGTGTGTTTTTTTGTGGGCAAAACCGCTCAAAAACACACCAGGGACGTGAACGGCGAGCTTCTTCTTTAAAGACAAGCTTTCTAAATCTAACAAACACATTTCTTCTGTCTGCATTACTGAACGCTCACAGTTTGACAGTCAAAGCCATATCAAAGCACAAATTACAAAAAACAAGTTCCCTTCCCACCGCTTCTAACGGCAGAAGTGTTTTGACATATGCCGAATTTCTGAGTGCACCTTGTTGCACGCTGAACGGGTGTGAGGAGTCTGCTCAGTTCACACAGCAGGAGGCTGACAGAGCAGAGGGATCCCAGGCAGAGGCGACTGACAGGGAAAGAGAAACCTCAGATCTGCCTGCAGCCTCATATCACTGCAGGCAGAGCCTCATATCACTGCAGGCAAAGCAACACCTTTCTCAAAAAAGCAATATCCTTTTATCAACACAACAACCACATGTATTATTTAAACTGTCTTCAAAGTCCGACAGTGATAGATCTTTCTGAACCTGTTCACAGCTGTGCAGACCGGAAGATTTAAGTAAAAACACGACAATTGCTCAAATTGAAGTGTGTCAACCCTAACCCTGCTCAGTCAAAGAACTACCTCTGCCCTCCAGGAATAGTGTGAAAAGCTGTGTGACCGGTATGAATAACACACTGAACATCATGCAAACCCTTTCAGCTCTCCCACCCGAGCCATTGTGAAGCTTGTACGTCTAAGTTCATGGTTGTAGGTTGAAGAAGCAGTGACCTGGAGACTGATGAATTCAACCTTTGTTGGAAAATCAATGAGATGCATTCTTCATTGTCCCACCAAACAATGGCAAGTATTTCCAAAGCAAGACAGACTTGATTCTCAAGTTAGTATTTCTGTATATGCAAATGTGTTGAAGAGGCACTTCAGTGATTCACATACAGTACATAGCTGCATAAACAGAGCGAATTAAATTAGTGGCCAGAAACACAACTCCAAATGAATGCTAATGTTGGACGGGTCAATAAGCAACTGTCTGCCAACAAGTTCACCATATCAACTCAGAAGGTCATGACATATCAGTGGAGTGTTCACAACTTGTTGCTGCTGCGCCCAAGGGACCAGAAAAGAACCCAGTTATTGCAGGTTTCAGTGCTCCAGTAAGCCGAGACAGAGCGACAGTGATCCAGCATGGACAACACCAGGACCGTGAACCCGAAGCAGCGTTATGGAATCCAACTGTTATCATTCACACCTGAGCTTATTGTCTGACAACTTAAATACTCGACAATGATTTGTCTTGCGAAATGAAAAACCCAGAAAAACAGCTTTAACTACGTATCATGTATTAGTTTAACATGGATATTAATTAGCTGGGTAAGCTGTCTCTGCTCTACTAGAACCCACAGTATTAGTTAGGAGAGAAGGTTGATGAGCAACACCGATATGAAAGCACCACTTCAAATGCTCATTTCATAGCTATTCATTTCTGATAACTGCTGCATTAGCACCTTTACAAATGAGCCAGCACAAAGTCCTCTCTTGGAAATCACCACAAAACCCTGATGGAATAAATCTATTAATTTACTCCCAAATAAACTATAGTGCATGTACAAGAGATCACAGACCAACATGTCGGCTACACACAATAATACAACTTAACAATCGCTCTGGTCAGTAGTGCAGGTGAGGAAAAATAATGTATTCTTAGGTGCCTGGAGATTCACACCCCTAGCAAGTAGAAGACAGACATGGGCAGGATAGTATCACACATATTGCCTCTTTAACTCTCTGCGCTCCAATAAATATTGAGTTGTTTATTTGTCATTAATCATTTATCCCCCTGTTTATGTCCGTAATTATCATTTTCCCTGATAAAATAAGGCACAACCTGTTATCTCAATGGATGTTAAATGTTTGAATATTCAGACTAGAGTAATTATAGTGATTTTGTTTGACAGGGAGGGAATCGAGCTGCCACAGAGAGAATGAGGCATCGTGCCGGAAGCAACAAAAACAAGCTCTCCTGTTGGTGCCGAAAGCCACCCCAGAGGGCTCCTGAAATGCTGAGTCAGCCCTGAACCGTTTGCTAAATAAATTAGCCTGACACGCTGTTTGCATGTATACTCACAAACACACACATGCATGTGTGATATTCAGTGTGTGTGCTTCCATCAGGAACGACCAGCTCCATTTGTATTTACCCTTTGCTTTGTTATTTAAAATAATGTGACGGTCTACTGTTTTTTGCTAAGACACACAAACACACGCACACAAATCACTCCTGTGTGATGTCTCTATTATCTCAGCAGTTCACTTTCTGGCGTTTCCTTTCTGTCTTGCATAAAAGTCTTTTTTTTCTTCTTTGAAACACACCGATTCTGCATTTGTTTCACTTCCCCTTAAATCCCCCCCCCCCCCCATCACTCCAAACACACAGTGCAGCGGCCTCACTCTTTCCCATGCAAATACACCATACACACGTACAATGAAGCACAATGAAGCACTCTCTGCCCCTTATTGCCACACATACATGTCCACGCGGACTCTTGCTCACAACTCTACCTTTCATTTCCTTAACCGTCAGCCTGGCATTTCTCCCACATCTCCTCCTCGTGACTGCTTCAGGTCATCAACCTTTGTGTGTGTCATGTAACTGCAGACAAAGGCCATGCTGCTGAGCATGCTCTTGTTCTTTTGTCAAAGAACAGTTGAAGGCATGAAGTAGAG
Source organism: Anarhichas minor (assembly GCF_050575085.1). Taxonomy (NCBI): domain Eukaryota; kingdom Metazoa; phylum Chordata; class Actinopteri; order Perciformes; family Anarhichadidae; genus Anarhichas; species Anarhichas minor. Next base: position 5,177,816 of record NW_027466476.1, on the reverse strand, counting down.
CTGAACAACTTCAGGATGACGTGTACGGTAATTGTGATTTGTCTGACCACTATTGTGATTGTGATATAAAATCCATGTATTATCTATACATTGAACTGAATTGTACCAATGATATGCATTCAATTAAGAAAATTGTTGTTACCGTCCTCCCAAGGTTGCCTATACCTTTTTGTAAAGTGTAATGGCTTCTGTCACATTTCGCGAGATATAACATTAGTGGTATACTTTTGTAGTTTCCAAATATAATCATTACATTAAAAAATACATAGTTCACATATGAGAACACTAACAAAATGCAAGCCTCTTCTGACAACATAACTTACTGACTAACAGCCCCTAATGATGCTGCAGACAGCTCTTTAGCCGAGTGAACTAACGTTAGCTTTGCAGGCTTACAAGACGAGCTGCTTCACTGCTTCATTCTAAAATCCAGAGCTTTTGAAACTGCACTAATCAGTCTTTTTTATTACCAATGGTTGAAATGACTACGCATAATGTAGTATCACATAAACATATTGTACGCAATGACTCTAGCACCAGAAATGTGACAGACAAAGTTAGCGACTCGCTGGCTAGCATCGTGGAGCATTTAGAAGAGCCCGGAAACCAAAAGAGCTAAAAAAAAAAGAGAGTGAGTGAGTATTGGATTTACATTCGCCAGGTGACCAGAGACACGACTCCAAATGAATGCTAATGTTGCCCCGTGTCTGCTAAATGTGCAGAAAAGACTCTGTTTACTAAAAGCTTTAAACAATGCTGTGTTTACAGCTTGTTCCCCAAGTGGCTGAAGAGTCACTGTTGCTGCATTATGGTGGTTAACTCAAAACACATGTGATGTGTTGAAAAGTTTAACTGGGAAATGAATGAGGACTTCTCACTATCCAGCAGCTGTTGGTACTTTGCTCACTAATGACCACTAACGAGCTAGCGGTTAACTGCCTGTCGAAGGATGACGTCATGCAATCCTCAATGCTAGATTGTTTATGTAAAGAGAGACGCGCCGCGCCGCTTAACACCTCTTAATCTTTGGCTGATTGTAAATAGTAGCAAGGTTATTCTACAGGCGGGTAGAGAGAGTGTATCAACCCACAGCAGACATTTTTGTTTTGGTTAACTCACGCAATTCATTTTGATTAGTTACAGCTGGAAACAATTGTCACGACAGCCAGCAAAATCAATGGTTGCAGACAAATTCTATCACATCTTACAGCTCGTGAAGACATTGCTAATGTGTGTTTCAATCCAATTAAAACCTTGGTTCTTGCAATTTGTCCAACAAAATGAAATGGTTTAGCATTCATTCCTAGGTTGGGGGTTGATTAAAGAGGGGGAAAGAAAATTGTATGTAAACTTAATTTGAGTTCAAAAAGCCATTCCAACATGATAAGTTGACAGATACTATTACTGTAATGTACTGTTTATTTTGGCAGAAGAGGATACAAAAACCAAGTTAAGAATAGCATGTCAAGAGATAAATATAGTGTGTGTAGTAGCTTCTGGCACTGCGGCTGTGCAGTGTGCAGCGTCCTGTTGTCCTTGTGTATCAGTCTATCACTGCGCCTCTGTGCCAATGTCACCAAGACAAATCCCTGTGCATTTTATATACTTCACAATCCAATTGACTCAGATGCTGGTTTCAAACAGAGGCAGGGAGCTGCGCTTTAAGACGCGGTAAAGAATTGCACAGGACACGCGGGCAACACAGAGCATTAGAGGACTAACATATTTATCCTGCTTCCACCGACCACAAATACACACAAACACGAGCATGTACGCAGGCATACACCAGCCGCCTTCTCATCCCTCATCTGCCCAGTGCAGATCTTTGACCAGGGCGCTTGTTTGAAAAACCAGAGGTCAAACCATAAAGCAATTACACTGGCAACTCATCAACCAAGGGCTGACAGCAATACAATTACCTCCAGGCTGCAGCGCCCTGCAGCAGACAAGTGTGCAGAGAGAGAGAGGGCTGTGTTTACCTCTGGATGTATCAGTGCTTGCTGTATAATTGCACCCTGCCGAGTGCACTCTAATGCTGTGTTTAACAGGTAGAGTAGTGCTGAGGGGAAGAGAGAGAGAGAGAGAGAGAGAGAGAGAGAGAGAGAGAGAGAGCGAGGTATATCTAGGTGTTACCTCAGGCCTTGGCATCAAGCCACTTCACCGGCAAGAAGATAGAGAGAGATATGAAAATGGTGTCAGGAGAAAAGAGAACACAGAGCGATGTCCCTGCAGTCAAGGCTGGCAATACAGCTGCCTGACAACTCACTCCTGAGGGATGTAAATAATTACTGGAGATGATAGAAAGAGAGCGTGAGGGAGGGTCACTACCAAGTCTCATGCACACTTATACCTTTTACGTGTTTCTCCTGACCATCCACTGTAAGAAGGTGGAATAAATATGAATAATTTATAATGTAACGTGACTATTAGACATATTCATCCACAATTCATTCTTTTACACACACTTTGACAGAAAAGTGCTGCAAATATTTGAGGGAATTCTGATGAATTGTGGCGCTAATCCTGTCAAGTGTCCTTTGAAATTATAAACAGATCGACAGTAACACGACTGAATGTTTGCACTGCATACAGTCTTATTATAATGGGATTTTCAATAAAGTTCTTGCAATATTGATTATTTTTTTTTTCCCCCATTTCATGTTCACCAGGTTTCCACCCGAGGCCAATCCAAACAAAAGCTGTGAGAGTGAAAGCCAAACAGGGAATTAGTATGAACGAATGTGTGTTGAGTTTAAATAGATGAATAAAGGGACAATTTACAGCGTCAGACTTTTTTCCTGCTGCACAGTATTACCTTTACTGCAAGTAATCCACCTGTGCAAATCTACAGATCCTGTATATTTGTGTCTACATACATAGATGCAAATACAAGTAAATTAATTGACAAATTAAATCACTTTTTACAACACATTACGTATAAAAGCACACACAGTTTATCCATGCAAACACCCCCAGATCTGTGCCATCTGTGCACATCTTTAATAGAGACTAGAGGGCCTGTATATTCTGCTGTTATTACACACACACGCACTCGCACTCACACACACACACACTAAACCCAGCATGTATAAAAAAAAAAAAAAGACTTGTATTTAATGGTAAAATATTCTGCTCTCCAGGGTGCTCTTTGTATGAATCCAAAACAGTTTCAAGAGGAAGCTTGCTCCGAATGTAAACCTCATACACGTCATTAAGATATGGACAACCCCACGGAAAGATAATATTGTAAGCAGACTAATTAATGAAAAGCAGATGGGAAGCAGGCTAGATGGTGGAGGAATTAATGAATGGATAAGGCAGCAGCAGCCAAGAATCACAGGAACGAATTAAAAGCTACCGACCAGAAGAAATCAAAGCCATTCTGACTGAATCAGCTGATTATTGGTTGAAGTGGCACCTATTACCCTCTGCTATTGGGAGAAGCCCTTAACTTGAGTGCGCGCCCTTGCTCCTGCACATGCTGCCTCCGTGTAGGAACCAGCCTGTCAGTCATCTAGTGGGGCATGTAGGAACAGCGCCGGTGGCCCGGACTGAGGATCCCAGTGGGTCTGAATGATGTCTCATCAGCTACTGTGTGGTGTCAGAGCAGCGATGTGAGGCCGAGGTGTTGGGCTGGTTAACACTGCGCTCACTCAGCCGCTACAGGCGCTGCGCTCTCGAGTGTGGTGAGATGGGACTGAGTTTGGTAACATGTCTCCAAGCCGAGACCGGTAGCGAAAAGGCTGCGATGGAAATAGGTCTGTGAAGTTAAATCGTCTGAGGTGAAAACAGGTGTAACAGAAACCTGAATGTGCAGGTGAGTTTTGTAAACTGTACGGCTGACGGCAGTTTGCGGTGAAGAAATAAACTCTAGTTTCTCTTTTCAGGAGTTGTTATCCACCTTGTTTTAGATGCCGGACCTCCTGCCAGGTATGTTGTTGTGTGTGTTTTTGTTTGTATATGAAAGCGCATGCAACGCACGACACATGCGCCGGCGTTAGGCCTGCTGCCACTCACAGGATCAAACAACGCGCCTCTCGTCTCACTGCCTTCCCTTTAATGAGGAATGATCCCTTCGCCTCCCGCGGAGGAAGGACATGTTTATACAGCTCCTGCTCTCAGGCAGCGAGAGGAGAAAAACAGATTACAGACCACTCTGGTCAAATGTCAACACAACACCGCATAAGTAGCAGAAAAGACACACATCAAACGCTGCAGCAGGAGTGTGAACAGACGGCGAGCGCTTAGTGAATCAGCTAAAAACAAACAAACCTTTGAGTTTACAAATAGAGGAATTTCCTCTTTGTTGACCCTTGCTCAGCCACGGTAGGGGATCTACTTTTCCTGCCCTGTGGCACTTTGAAAATCGGGAGCCGAATCGAGCGCCGCGAGTGCTGGAAATGAAACAGCTGCCAGCTCATCAGGAAGCCCTCATGAAAGCCCTGCGTGACAGAGGAGCAGGTTTGCTGCGGGGGCAGCGATTCATTCCAGGAGCCCCCCCTCTGTGAAAATTAAAGAGTGGAATCAGAGCGGAGGGCTAACTGTGACTCATCTCGCTGCCTTTTTTTTGCTATTGCTAGCATGATGAAATAATCACAGGGAATAGGCTTCTCCTGCACAGCCGGACATCACGGAATCTGTATGCTGGAGGCGAGGAGCAGTACTTGGCAAACACAAGCAGGGAAAGGCCGATTTGGCCCACCTGCTGTAACCTGGGTCAGTTTGAACCACACATAATGGCCCTCAATAGGTACATGTGAAATTAACAAGATGTGTGACGGCAAAGCCAATGAATAACCACTAACGCTAGTTGCCCGTATTAAACGCAGGTTATAAGGGCTCACATCTACTGCAGCGATAGGAAGCTCCTGCGAGAGATCCTGCAAAAAGGAGGGTAGAGAAGGAGAAGAGGAAAGGAGAAGAAAAAGGAAGGAAGAGTAAGTGAAGACAGGGCGGAGGTGTACAACAGTCAGCCCAGCCAAAGGTGGAGTGTCTGGGCAGATGCCAGATCACAGACAAACTAGGCACAGTGACAGATCTATTCCCCCCGCTGCCTCCAGCCAGCTGTCACTGCAGATAAACACAATGCGCTCCTCTCTCCAACAACAGCCCGCTGTAATCTGGAATCGACAGCTGATTCTGCCTCACGGCTCTGAAAGGAGCTGAGGGAAAGACGCTGTGGGTCAATTAACTGAAAGAGATGAATTTGAGTTTGTTTGGCTCTGAATGTGGGATAAGTAGACGGAGGAGAACAGAGCATGCACACAGTGCACAGGAACCTTAGCTCGGGTATCGGGCAAAGTTCTGCGGGAAAGAATTGAGAATAACAGCAACTTTTACAGTCCTGTGTTACAAAGGCAGGCTTTGGTTTTAAAATACTTAAGATGTAAAGCTTACTGGGAGCAAGAGCAAGTATGTGGGTATTCCCAGAATCCAAAAATAGTGAGATCAAATCCCCAAACTCATGTGCGGCTCATTTCTTTGTCTCTACATGTATTCAACTGATCCAGCTCTGCTCTCAGACCCGGAAGGTTCTGCATGAGACATGACAGCCATCCGGTGACACATTTCCTCCATCAGAACGCTTTGCATGAAAACGGCCGGCCGCGCAATCACTTTCTATGGAGGAAAAAGCGTCCTTAGCCTCCAAATCGCTCGCGCTGCCATGTTCCGCTTCAGTCTTTCCACGGGGCGTTATGCACAGAGCGGTGGATCAGCAGTGTGTGTGCTAGTTGTGTGACTGCCTGTTTACGTTTTCACAGGGAAAGTTGGCAGCTGCAGTGTGTCTGGGGCCTGCCAATACAAGCCCAGGCCTCAGCTGACCCGGCTTTGTGTCTCTTTGCACAACAAAACGTTATACAGCCTCTATAAAAAGTAATACCACACGTACTTAAGTTCAAAGACCGTCAAATGAAGTGAATCATGTACATCTTCGCTGACACTCTGGGGAAGTGCGCTTACCCTCATCCATTCCGTCTCTCCCGGCCTCCCTCAGCCTGGTTAATGACATCAGGGCATAGACTTTTAAAAGGTCTATTCCCTTCATGTCCGGTGACTTAATATTCAAACTGCCTTATAAAACCGGCGCAGCCAATCCTGTACTCATTTTTCAGCCGACTAGCACCTCATTTTATCACTATTACATTCTGCTGGAGTGATGTAACCCCGCCTCCCATCCCCCCACCCCGAGTCCCCCTCGCAGCCAAGGAAGTCATCCATTCATAGCAATCTGCTGCTTGTACCATAAATACCTGTGTAGTTGACCCTAGCCAGACCTATTGCTGGAGATCCAGCCCACAAATCAATGCTGCAGAGCTGGATCTAGATTAGACAAAAGCTCCCATGCACAGTCAGTTGCTCTGAAGCCAGGAAAGTCATTTTTTCCATATGTAGCCGGTCTCTTTGCAGACCTGGGTCAAACCCATCGAGTGTTCGTTTCAGACTGCTTGGAACACACGATGGGTGGGTTTTGCAGCATCTGCCAAACATTATCTAAACTGTCCTGATACGGTGAAACCAAATGTTCAACTGAGTTTAGAGGTTGTTAAGACGAAATTCCAAATAAATACTGTGTGTGTCCTTTTTAAAGATGAGGAACACTTTCTCAGTCCTGTTGGCAAACTCTCCTTGAGATACTGCTGGATTCAAGATGTTTTCTACTAATTTGTGAAGCGTTTTCTCTCATAAAATTGAACCAGATTGCAAATCCCACATCCGTGTTGCTGGCTGGCAGATTTGCTCCCTGATCTGTTTATACAGTTAAGATGCCCGGAGATGCTTTTAGAGTTGTTCCTGTACCAGTTTTCCTTCCCAATACCGATTCCAATACCATACTTTTTTTAACAACTGTATACAAGTACCCTGTATGGATGTGCTATGATTGCTAGCTTTGTTGTATGGCCTGGCTCAGGTTAAACCCTGTGTAAAAGATGAAGAATTGCATACGGACACTGGATGCCATGTAGCTCTGGCTAACATCACACTCTCCACCAGCACCTGCTCAATCGGTATTGCACATGTGCAACTCTAAGAGATGAGAAAGATGGCAGATGGCTCACACATGTTGTTGTTCCTGTGCAGCATAAATGAGCTGGTAAATGATGTGATAACATGATACTGGATTGATGCAAAGGCTTGAGGACTCGCTGATACCTGATCTAACATTTCAGGTTGTAATGGAGACATTCCCTCGAGACGCATTTCAGTCGTCAGCAATCTTTTATCACTGTGGCAGCAAAACATGTTCCACGAGCCATCAGAAACGTCTGTAGGTTGAACAGGACTTCCTAAAAACTTACACTAAGTCAATCACACAACAAAGTCACTGGCACTCGCCTTTCGTCCACAGGGACCACCAACATGAAGTTCCTCAAAAAAGTTCCACGATTGGCATAAAGTGACTAAATGAAGATGCTATTTGAGTCAGCAGTGTTCTTAGCGTTGGGTGTATCGCTGCATGCTGACAATGTGTTACAGAAGCTTTATACTAAATAATTACCACAGCTGAAGATGTTAAGATATAAATCAGCCCTGTGAGAAAGGCTGGATCTCAACAGTGAGAAGAGCAAACATGTAATATTGATTGCCCACCTCTGACTCAAGATGTGTGAATGGCTGACCTTCCTAAAAACACAAATTCTCTCTTCACCACATCTAAATCCTGCTGCTAATCCACAGCTCATACAAATCACCTTATCAACAGGTTCTTTTTCTTGGCTTGCAAAAAACTAATGATAATAATAATCACATTCATCCACATAGCTTATTCCCAAATCGCCAACCAACCTCCTTAACAAAAAGCAACTTAACCTTCCGCTCCTCTTTTTATGGATCGGGAGCGGTTGACATTACTGTGACATTTACCTGAAGTGAAAACACCGCAGCTTTCTGACCGTCCTCTACGCAAACTCCCCTCTGTCCTCCGGACTCACTCCCTTTAAATGTTACCATCCCTTTCTGGTGGGGGAGAGTTAAACACACAATAGCTTTTCTATCTTTTCCTCTGAGTGTTCATGTGTGGACAGACTGCATCACTTAGAGCTGGGAGTCTCTGTGAGCCGTGTTAAACTTCCCTTTAAGAGGCAGCCTGCATGACTGGATTGTATTTGGTCTCAGCTATACCACAAAGAGCACACACAGATGCAGTTGTTGGAGCACTGAAGTTGTGCGCTCTAAATTGCCTTCATAACAAGGTCAGAGGCCACATTAACAACATACGTGTAAATACAAAGCAAACATCCGTTTTGTCAATTCCAGTTGTTCTGTCTACGATTGATCCCTTTACGATTTTGCCATCAACTTGCCTCACATATTCAATGACACTATCAAGCTTTGTTTTTCTTTATTCTAGTACAGCAACCTGCCTTTTTAAGCAAGGTCTGAGCAAAGGTGCCCTAAAAAACACAGAAATCGGATGCTCTGGATGATTTCCATTCCAATTTCAGAGAGAAGAGGTATGTATGAATGTCAATATCGCAAGAGGACCCGGATGGCAAGCTCCACAGAGTCATATCTGATTTCTGTTAGTATATCGGAGATGCATGTTTATTTCAGGTGTTAATCCAACTGAGTGATGACACAATCAGGACTGAAGGTGAACAATGGCAGGCGAGCAGGGCGGCTGGTGGAGCCGGCGCATGCTTTTGGCTGCTTCACACATGATGAGGTCTGATCCAAGAGGACAATCACAATCATGTGACAGCAGGGGTTAAAGGTCAACACCACCGCGACTCCGTCATGAGATGTGTGCGTGTGTGTGTGTGTGTCCATGTTTGAGCATACAGTGGTGTGTGTGTGTGTGTGTGTACTGGTATGCTACTATTCTTGTCATTTGTCAACCGGTCGAAAAGGTAATTACTGTTTCGAAACATTGACTCATTACAACATGGAGACAAATGGCTTGTCTGTTCTGCCTGAATCATTGACAGCATAATAACAGACCATCTGCCCCCCCCGGAGCACTAAATGGTATACATTCATCATATAGTACAGAGTGAGTGTATGTAATTACATGACACCAGTTCCGTGTTATTTTACTTACTAATGAAATAGACGGTGAAGTCTCTGTTAGTGGATGTAACCGTTGTGGTGAATGTGTAGGATGACCTTTGAGACAGATTGACAAAAAGTACTGAACAGGCCCTGCTTCCAATAATATCTACATCTCAGCATGACACTGGCTCTACGGCTGTAAACACAGTCACCACCTTAACCGCAACTGGTGTCAGTCTTCCGACATCATCCGTATAGACCTGTCCTCCTGCCAGCGCGCCAAATGTGCTGCTTGTCTGAAACACCGCAGTCATTTTGCCGGGGTGAGTAAAAATGACTGGCAATCTGAGGAAGGCGAGGCTGCCGTTTGGAATTCATCAACGACATGATGTATAAAAATTCACATGTGGAGCTCGCTATTCGTGGGCTCAGAGAAATATAAAAATGGCAGGAATGCAGGCACACAGTGCCGTTTGTGTGGGAGTGTGGTATCCATGCGTGTGCGCTCACAATTGCCTTAACGTGTCTTCATGAGCGCTATATGCATATGTCAGCTTTCTGTCTGCCTTCATTTCCATCGTGCCTGCCAATCTGTCAATCAGTGCATGTGTAGAAAGAGCCCAACACTTCTCTGTGTGGGTTGCGGGCATCTGTCTGTCAATAGCTCTTGCTTTCTCGCCGTATTTTTATGTTTGTCTGTCTGCCAAGCTGCCAAGCTGCCAGTCAGGAGTGCAGAAAGAGAGGAGCCATCTTTTTCTCAGCTGAAGGGCTCCCCACAGAGAGAACTGAGAAGCCCATCTATCTCAGTGGGTATTTGTGATTGCCAGCGGAGTGATAAGATGCCCCCGGGGCAGCGCTCTGTGCTCCGGCAGGCAAGGATCTTACACCGTGCTGATGAGTGCTGTCTAGAAGCTTTATCTGGGACAAAAGCGGCCTTGTTAAAGCTCAACACCAGCGCTTTAACAGGCCGTGAAGAAACAGAGAGAGAGAGAGAGAGAGAGAGAGAGAGAGAGAGAAACTGTGGGGTAGACGGAGGAAAAACGTCTTCGGCTGAATATAATTACCTAGTTCAAACGACGCTGAATATGGTAAGTAGCACTTATCTCTTCTACGACCTTCCCGGCCCACGCATTCCACTGTCATGGAAACTTAATAGAGAGAAAGATGGGTAATCACGCTGTTCTTTGCGGCACTGTTCTTCATCTGTAATGTACAGTATGGGCAGCCACAGTCAAAATAGTGGTTTAATAGTAATGTTAGCTCACTGAGTGGAGTGCATTTGTGGTACTGAGAGGTGCCTTAGAGGGAAGGGTTCACTGCCAGTATTTAGTTACGAAATAGTCTGAGCCGAAAAGGAAATTGACATATTATCCAGTCATCCTCACAACAGAGAAGCGCGCATTCGTGAATTTAGCACACAGTGGGTCGGCAGACGTACGTGTCAGCCTTCATCAAAGCACCTCAGATGAGAGGAAGTATTTAGTGCTCTACGGTGTCTCAGCGTTGACACGGCAGCCGAGTCTGTTGTTACTGTCGTGCTCACGAGGTATTCTCCACAAAAACCTCAGTTCATATCTCAGAATGTATTAAACACATGCATTCCTTTGCGGTTTTGACAGAGATTCACACGTTTCCGTGGCACAAAATGATGTCAAAGATTATTTCAATGGAATGATGTGATATTTCTGAGTAATAGAAGCATGTGCATGACTGGTATGCAAGACATGTGCTCCCTTGGGTTTAGGGTGGATACAAACTCTGGTCAAACTACTCCTGTTTTGTTTTACATTCATGATTTTCAAGCATGGAAGCCTTCATTTCGACAACTCGTCGCAAATGTTCTCTAGCCATAACAAGGCAGCATCGGCTTGGTGAAGCAGAGTGCTGCAGTGTAGTGTGCAGACTCTGTGCTGTCATTTGCATTTAGAGAACATATGCTGCTCAAGCTGTAATTCTTCCTCCTTTTTGAAACTGAGCAAACCTGACTAATCACTGTTTGTGAGAACAGAAACGGCGTGTTTGTGGTGTGTTACACAAACGTAAAAAAAACTTTTAATTAACGAGTGTCAGTATATTGTGTTTTTTAGCTTTTTTAAAAAAAAGAATGCATGCCTTAATAATGTCTCTATTCGTCGCTTTATGATCTCGCTTTATGACCTGTTAGTGTAGCAGGCCACTCTGATGTGTTTTGTGTGATATGTCTTTACTCTCTGCAAAACAAGCTCTTCTACTATTTGATATACCGCGGGCAAAAAAGAGCAAGGGATGCAAGAAACTCAAGCAACGAGCAACAAATCCTTCCTGTGCTGAAGAGGATTTTCCAAGGAAAGACCAAATAAATGCCCGCTGCTCTGAGAGGCTTCCAGAACCTGCTATTCTCACAGAGCAGAAATGTGTTATATGCAAATGCAAAATATACCTCTAATTCATGTTGGAGTGTTGTATGATAAAACATGAAGCAGAAATAGGACATGAGATGCTTTTTATAGGCTAGAAGCGCATTTTCAAAAGACATATTCAATAAAAAGGAATAAAAGACTGACACAGAAAATGTCTCATGATTAAAATTAGAAAAATGTCTTTGCACTGATGGTCCTGTAAAAAACGAATTGCCTTTAACATCTTTGGCAAGACGGACTGACAGCAACATATATGGAATATTTCATATGAACTGAGGGGCTCGAATGCTGGATCACAATGTTTTCACGACATTACCAGTGTTTGATCACTTCCAGTTACTAGAGTATGTTACAGCACAGTGTACATCTGCCTGTCTGTGTGTGTGTGTGCGTGTGTGTGCACGTGTGTGTGTGTGTGTGTGTGTGTGTGTGTGTGTTCAGGGCAGCTGGCAGGTTAATGAGCTCAGTAATAGGCCTGCAGTCTGCCGTTCACCCCTTATTAATCGGAGACTCGTCTGTTTGTCCACACAGCTCAGTGGGCCCCTAAACAGCCAATCACAGGTAGTCTAAACACTGACATGCAGCCAACAAAAGCTTCTCCAAACAACATGCTGTCAGCAGAGGACGAGGGTTTAGAGGATCCACTGTATACTGTACACAGAAAAGAATTATTGTTCATTACCGTATCACGTGTGCAGAATCCTGACGCACACTGCTAGAAAATAGGGAAAATGGATAAACTGTAGCCTCCAATCAAACATATGGTACACTTTAGGGCCTTTACAGATGGTACACGCCATTGGACGCATTATCCAATATCCAAGTGGAGATCAATAAACTGCATCTTAACACAAAACCAAACACAAGCATTCATCTGAGCATAAGTGGCCCCACGTGGCTGTAGAACATGATCACGCATCACACATTTTCTTCACAATGCCAGCAAAGAAAGCGCACAATGCCCAACGCTGAGAGCGAGCTTGACAACAATAGCGGCGCTTTTTTCGCCGAAGCAAGCTGTACTGCATCAGCGCCGCGGTCGGCTCATTCATGGCAGACTATCATCAGTTTTTACCGCTGATTACATCATTGAAGTTGAGAAGATTACACCATTTTTACGCTCCCACTGCGGCACTACAAATGAGAGGCTTGCGAGCTTCCAGCTGTGCACCTAATAATGCAGTCTGTTTAGGATTCTCATCTCCTCTATCAGCCAGCCTCTTACATGTTTCAACAGTTAACAGCACACGGCTGGCAGTTTACATCAGGCACATAATAGGGGAAGTGGAGCCAATATGTTAACTGATGGGTTCAGACATTGGCAGGGTGTGAAAAAGCTTGGCACGGCAGACAAGCCTTAAGAGTTTTCTCTTTCCAGGTTGAAGTGCATTGTGGGTCTTTTCTTTGTGTTGATATCAAGCAGAGTGGATTGCCATGACAGCAGATCACACAGACAGAGTGGAAGCAGCATAATCGGAGCAAAGGGCTGTACAACTAAAAAAGATTGTCTACAGGAAACACAATAGTTCTCCAGTACCCGAGAGTACATTAGCTGAAAATAGGCCACGGGCATTTCAGTCCGTGAAAGAAGGCGAGAAATGAAAATCCTCCCGCAGCAAGGCAACAACACAGCTTTAAATGACAACTAAAGAAACCAACAAGGAACACAGCTCTCTTTGCGAGTGAGCTGTAATCGGTGTCGCGTCAACATTGTTTGGATAGCACGAGACCATTGAGCTGCTTTATTTGACACAACTTAAAAAAAAGCACAGTATTTGGGCTTTAATATGATTTAATTACAGTGCTGCCAGCAGAGAGTTGGCACAACGGCTCCCTGTCTTGGCAAAAAGCTGACAGTAGCTTAATGTGATTAATTGGTGCTTTTTTTCGTATTTCCTTATCGGGACTGTCATTCAGCGATCACAGTGGGGAATAGAGTAAATGGTAAAGTGGCATCTCTCAAAAGAGCTTTGTTACTGATCTAGTCTGCATGGCTTCAGAGACAACATCAGGGATTAACCCTTAGCGCTGACGCAACTTGCTTCCTAAATCACACTCCTTCTCAGAGTCTTAACTTGGGCTCCGATGTGCATCGCATGTAAACGTTGATAAATCCACTCAGAAACCATCGATAAAAGATCATGTGTCAAAAGTAATCCAGGGATAGTCGTCTGTACGTTCATGACTATAGTGCAATGAAAACACCTTTAAGGTAATTCAACAAATTTGACAATATACAAACACATAACCATAACCCTATAATGTTTCAGTTGGAGTATTACTGGTGTATTACAGGCTTACTATAGAAGATGCATAAAAAGACCTCACTGTCTCCATAACAACATTTTATTGCCTGTTTGGAAGCAATATGTCCCCTGTTGTTCCAAAACGTAGAACATGATTATGCCAGATTAAAGTAAGAAAAACGATAACAAAAGGAGTGAATACTGACAGTCTTTTGCAAACCGATGCGCATTTCTAAAAACAGCACAAAGCAAGAATGCATACACAAATGTACCGTACGTAAAGCGAGTGCATAGAAGGAGCTCAACTGATAAAGCAAATAGAATCCGAAGTGCTGTCGGTGTCACACAGAGCATCTACGCAGCCCGCTCAAGGCAAAGCAAGAGTCAAACAAATCGCCCCACATCCTAAATATGCAGCGGATGACTTCATACAAATCCTCGCTTTGAAGATTTGCTGTAGCTCGGCTGGTGAACATGCCCTTGTCTCTGGCAGCCGGGTGTTTCCGGCTCTCTGTGCCTGCCTGAGCTCGGCAGTGTGAGCGGGGGAACACGACAGCGTCAAAAGTTAGCTTACATCCCTGTCAGCCCAGTCGCTACACCTCTCTGTCGCCATGCTGCTGCTGCTGCTGCTGCTGCTGCTGCTGCTGCTGCTCTTCCTCTCCCATGACAACAGTACAACTCCACATTGTTGATTGTCACTGCACAGGGCAGCAGCCCGTCACAGCCTTAAACAGACAGAGCCTAACCGTTTCCCCCTGTTTCCAGTCTTTATGCTAAGCTAACCGTCTCCGGGCTCCAGCTTCACATTGAAGAGACAGATATTAGAGTGGTATCCATCTTCTCGTATATATAAGTATATTCCCCAAAATGATGAACTGTTCCTTTAACATTCACTGTATGCTGAAAACATAATCCACATTTACTATGAGACGTATCAAAACTGAACGACTTACTTCCTCATTCTCCTTTAGGCCCATGCTGACTTACCGATAAGCTGTTAGTACTATAAACAGCAAAAGTACAACTCAAGCAACATGCTATATTCTTTTCACAACTACTTATTCCTTGTTACAATTACTATTGAATTGTAAATCCAACTCTGCTCTTAAATCAGAGCTGCAAGGCAGAGTGAATCATGAAGCCGTGAAGAACAGATCAACTGCCCTACAAAACAGCTGTGGCTCACTTGACATGTCGTCTGCCTTCTGTCGGCTGAGTTTCCTGAACAGACCTTTCAATTCCCCTTTCCCTCAGCAAGCTGGGTACTGAAGGGCCGTGGCAGGCTAGAGGTAGTCGTGGGGTTCGTACATTCCTCTTCCTCTCTTCCCACACACTGAAAAGCACGACAAGCTTGATCCTTTTTTTTTTTTTTTTTTTTTAAGAAAAAGAAAAAAAAGCCCCACGCTCTCAGCAGCCACATTCATCAACAGGAATGTTCGGTTTCAAAAAGGCCTGGTGCTACAATGAAAATGAGCTGCTGCTTCCCTTGTGGTGAGAAAGTATTTTGTTGTTTGTTTTTTACATTCAGTGCTGTTGATACACAGAGAGCTGCTGCTGGGTTCATAACCCACTGACTCACAGAAGAGGAGCTTAACAGGGGATGACAAACAGGATTCTCTGTTTTGAGATATGTTTGATGTATTTCATTGAATTAATCAAAGCCAGTCTGAATTACATGAAGCACAACAGAGTCCAGACACACACATAGAGAATACACAGATCAATCATCTCTTCCACATCAAAGAAAACATATCGTGTTTGCTCATATATCCTCATGCTGTTTGGGAATTTTGAATAAGAAATAATTCCCCTGCAACCTATGTCTGTGTAGATGTGATTATGGGAAACAATGCAATCTATGCATTCCTGCTGCAATTAGCAAAGTTATGGTGCAACCTACATGTTCTCTGTGGCCAAGGAACTGTTTGATGTGGGTCATGCGGCTTTCATGAGGCTCCTGGAGCACCGAGAGCTGACAACGCCTTCTCTAGAACAGGAGAATGCCAGGAAATTGGGCTGCATCACCTTTGAAGAAGGTCTGAGATGGTAACTCAACCCAACATGCTGATGTAACGGATACAGGGGGGGGTAGAGACAGAAAAAGGCTCAAAGAACACTGCCTCTTAAATCACACGCTCTCCTCTGATTAACAATAATAGGATGTCAAAAGACTTGAATAGCAGCATGTGAGGGGCATGATATCTTGTCCAATTTTGATAATGAAAATCAAAACGAAGAAAGTGCAAATGATGCGCCAGCGGTATCTTTTAAGAGTATCACTATTGAGTGTGAGACGTCTTTCCCAGCGCCTGGAGCTCTTGGTGTTCTCAGCACGGTGTGGAGCCTCAGCTGTAAGATGTTTCAACAAGCTCTGCCTCCCTCCCTCAAAGAGGCCTCAATCAGGGGGCAACAATGGCCGCCGAAAGTCATCTCCACCCCTACAATACTCCTCTTTCAAAGGGAGCTGCCATTAATTGGCACACAGCACATTCCACCCTGGCAATTACACTCTGGTCTCTTGTCTCCCGCACCGCCTGGTTCAAAGAGCGGGGAAGCGGAAGTCCTTCTGGTGCTAAAAGCAGAGCAATATCCTGACAATGTCTGGCCACGACTGGCAAACGCCTGCAATATTTATCACAGGAGGGAGAGGGAGTCGTTCAACGTGCCAGTGAGAGAGTAACTTCCCAGTATAGGAACATACTGGAGGGGGGGGGGCGAGGATAACACGAGACTGCGGTCTGGAGAAATCCATTCCAGCTGCTAAAGCCACTCCTTGAGGGTCAACATCTGGGCTATGTGGATGGAGCAAAGCAAGAAACAAAACAAAAAGGCTGTCAAAGTAAAAAAGGACAACTCTATAATAAACACAAAAATGATATAACACTGCAAGGTTGAAAACTGGCCAGTTCCCACCAATGCGTATACGTTTATACCCTCTAACATTCAGGCTGCTCTGCTGCTTGCCTGGAGGGCATCTGCTTTTCCCTCCTACTGAAATTCCCCAGCAAACTAAATAAAAAGAAAAAAGCGGAGAATTTGTTCAGAGTGGTTGTCTTTCGCCTCGGGCTACATCCTCTGCAGTTACAGGTCAGCATGGGGTCAACGCTACTGACTGACAGGATCACCAGGAACAGAACTATCTCTTCATCCACAACACTTTTCAGTATTGACTCTGGACTCAAGCTAAACAGGCTAATTAGCATTTAATCAATTATGCTTTCCAAACGAAGGTCAATCTGTCAATTTATTTACTTTTTACTGACTGTAATTTCTTCATATAAACTACTATTATATCTAACCTTCCACATACTGGTAATCCAACTCTACACTACCTGCCCAGCAACAAACAACAGACAGATAAAGTAGGCAGCTAGCTAGTGAGCATAGCGGGGCATTTAGCTATTAAACAGCCACATTTGCCCAAAAACAGAACTAAAAGTACAATATAATATTTCGTCAGGTGGCCAAAAACATGACTCCAAATGAAGGCGTGATTTGTCATTTGTCATTTTGTGGCTGCTTGTGTTAAGAACATTAAACCAGCTGTGCATGGGAGTTTTTGTTTTGATTAATGAACAAAGACAAGGTAGAAAATAGATACGTGATAGTAAGATATGGATAGTTGTTTTTGACCTGTACCATATGATACCCGGCCCCAACAGACAGACGTATTCAACGTTTACAGTGTTCATACTATATGTTTTTGGATGTAGGCTACTTTCTGCTGCTGTGAAATGCCAGACATCTTCTGATGTTTCCTGCCTTTGTTACAGACAGGACAAAGAGGTGATCAGGGAAAAATGTGCTCGGGGTTTCTCAACCTACGGTAAACTCTGTTCCGTTTCCTTTGCCATTCAAATCTCTAAGCCTTACCACATGTACTCTCGTACCGTACAAACCACTGAAGGCTTCTCTCATACTTGTCCAGCCACAGCTAATTCAATCTGGTCCTAATCTGAGCAGGGTGCAGCTCCCATGCCCTAGCAGCTTGCCATGTACCATTAAATAGAGGAACAAGCATCTTGTTGATCTGCCTAATGTCAGCGTCCAGTGGTTCACTGCTAATTCCTATCATTAGTGCATATTGATGGCGTGCAGCTCAGGGAGAGCGCCGTCCAAAAACCAGCAGCCAGGGACCAGAGTGGAGGAAATGAGGAGGGATTGATGGTCACTTCCTGCATCGCTCACACTGCTCCCGAGGCGGCTGACAAGTGGCTTCCTGTGGCTCTCTGTCAGCTGCTGAGGGACAAACAGACAGAGACAGAGACAGAGAGACAGAGACAGAGACAGAGAGACAGAGACAGAGACAGAGAGACAGAGAGACAGAGACAGAGACAGAGAGACAGAGACAGAGACAGAGAGACATAGACAGAGACAGAGAGACAGAGAGACAGAGACAGAGACAGAGAGACAGAGAGACAGAGACAGAGACAGAGACAGAGACAGAGACAGGCTGTTGCTGCGTTGCTCCCAGTCTTCAGCAGTCTTGGTAGCAGCCACAATCCAATTCAGGTTCGGCCAACCAGGTCGGAGGAAATTCATCAACTGTGTTTAGTGTGAACACATTTGCACCGACAAAGACAAACAAATTAAAGCTGCGACATTCAACCTTTTCAGGTTAAAACAAATACATAAATAAACACTCTGAGGGCTAGTGTTGGGTTCTGATATCCGCTTTTATCCCGGGTTCCCATATTCACTATTGCAAAGAAAAATATCTTATCAAACCTTGAGGTTCTCCTCGCTTTCTTACTTATCTTTTTGGTTTAATCTGGAGGAACTTTAACACCAAATGTCCAGTTAATGTGCTCCCTGCCGCTAGCGTCTATTTTCGGCCAAAGATTGTTTGTGAGTAAAAAATAAATGTAGAGAATGCCATGACTGTGAAAGAACTGCGTGTTTGAGCGGTTCAACAAGACCAACAGAGGGGTGAGTCGATCTGTGTGACATGATCTGACCCTCAGAATGAAACTTTTATGAAGCTTATCAACTTAATTGTTGTGAATCAGGACCTTCGGGTATCTGGAGCAAGTAGCTAGTGAAAAACAAGATGTACAAAATAAAGGCTGCATCCAATACTCAAAAGTGTTAAATACAAATGTATTCAACATTTAATATGATGTGCTGTTCATCTCATTTTCAGCTTCTTTCTACAACTTGAGAAAAGAGCGTTTGTCTAATTCATGTTTTTAAGTTGTAGATATATCCCACAAGGGTGACGGAACCCCAACCCGACCTTTCAGAGAAAGAAACAAACCTAGATCCCCAAATGGTAATAAGACTAAAGGAGGAAATGACTTTATAAGGGCTCTGCAGGAAACCTCAAAATGCAGCAGATCGTATCTGTAGGAAAGACCTCAGACTTGTATTTCAGTGAAGGAAACAAAAGGGCAGAGAAGCCACATGCAGCCGCTGTGTTCATTGCGAAATAGCAAACGATGTTAGCCTGGTTGCAGTTTGCAGCTTTAACCTCTCTGGCGTTAGTGTGGCTTGTGTGGTTATTCATCAAAATAGCCATTAGAAGTGATAACAGCTACACAAGCACAATAGATTCACATCTGCCAAACTGTTCAACATTTCTCTTTTATGCAAAGTTTCATTCTGTGAAATAATTCAATGAGTGTGTTGAGATAAAAGACGGTAAACAGAGGAGATGACACGTCCAAAGCTCACATTCATATTCAGACACTGAAACACATGAAATGCTTCGTCTATTAAGCCGTCAACTCACCCGCAGAGTATTTTCTCTTGTCGTCTCATGAATTGAACTCTAATCCCTCAGCTGCCCACATCATCGTTTCCTTTTTTTTTTGTCTCAGTTTCAAGAATCCAATGCAATATCATATCTTATTCACACCAAGGGACACGATATCCTGGGCAATGCATCTTTGCCGAAGGAGATGAGAGCCTTTCACAATGTACGCAATCAAGGCTCACGGTTCGAATTGAATGTGCTAGCGTTAAATATAGAGTACAGGGAGGAAACCGTCTCGTGGAGCACACAAAGCAGACCTGATCCCACGGCTATTCTCTCAGCACATTACACACAGACTCAAGTCTTTCACTTATTTTGGGGGGTTTTATGGGCATTTTGCAGAAACCTAATATCTTACATGTCATGTGAATATATAGCCAGTTCTCTAAACATCTAGACATATTGACTGTGGATATATATATATATATATATATATATATATATATATATATAGCAGGTGGGGAAAAAAAACACATTTTACCTATTTAGTTCCTGAGATACGTCATTATTTCCTTCTGAATCTGTCTTGACTCGTCAAAGTAAAAGAACTTACTCATAGCGCCTCTAAGATCCTCTCTGGTCGGCAACATTAGGCCTCTATTGTTACCGCACAGTGACGGAGAACTAACTGGCAGATTTGATGCTTATCAGCTGCAGAGAGAGCGATAAGAAACTCAACCAGATAAGATCTCATAAAACATGCTGTACGTGCATTTCCTCAGGCAACGTGCCAGAGAGGGCAAACTCTTAGCTCATTAATCTCACTGTCAAAACCACTCCCAGCACCGAGACACTGTAACAACACAGTGTCGAGTGCCGTTTCAACACATGTATCAGTCATGCTTTGGGCGGCGTTACACAAAGAGAAATAAGCAATGCGAACAAGTTATTTGTCATAATGAAATAATGTATTTTTTTCCCACTTTGTTATACTGTTCTCTAAATCTTGCTGTAAACCTATTTCAAAATAAATATCCCCGATATTAAATATTTAGTTTTCTCTTTGATTTATGTTAAATCCTACATATTTTTGTTATTTGTTGGGAAGCTAATTGATGTCATACCCGAAAAACTCCATTAATTAAGGACGTAATTGTGGTATACTAGTACTGCCAATACCTAATCATTAGTACTGTACATAAATACACATGTGGTACATCTGTAATGTATTGTAAATGCGGAGAGTTAAGTCGCAGAGCAACTGAATCCAAGAGAACTTGACGTAATTATGATTTAATGAAACTAAATTATGTGGAACTTAATTAGCTCAGGTATGCAAGAAAAGAAGCGGGCTTTGATGACTGTGTTGAAATAATTACAAACTCAAAATGAAATGCTTAATGGTAGATTGTATTACATTAGCTGTTGTAGAAATGGAAAACACCGAATCTTCCCAGAAGATGAGGAACCTTCAAGTGTTACTTTAGCTAATCTAAAACAACACAGCTTCAGGTAAATCGTATTTGGCAGTTCACTGTCTAACCAAAGCAGCAGCAGCAGCAGCAGAGGGGTTGCAATGTTCATACAGATGTTTTCAAAGCAAAGTAACACTGAAACATCTCAACGTGTCCGAGGAATTGTGTTTGTATACAACTGATCCGCAACAACGAATACAGTTTTCTATTAACACAATGAGGAGATGTTGTCAATTAATGTATCTGGCAAATTGTAAAAATGTTGACTGACAACGCAGTTCAAATTTCAGATCTTGCACACATGAATATCAACCTTTTCATAGTTCTGTTTAGGCAGTTAGATAAGATTAGGCAGAGATGATGGTCATAGTCTGATACAGAACTAATCCACAGCATCTTGAATCACAAAACACAACGTCATCATCAACATTCAAACCACAACTTAAAGCTGTGTTGTTGTTGCCTCATGCTAACCACAGAGAGGACTGAGGATGTGAATACCAGTCTCTAGAGGCCGAGCTGGGCTTTGGGCATAAAGAAGAAAATCCAAAACGTCGCCTCTGAACATAATCCAGCCGCTGATTACATTTGTCACTGCAACGCATTTGGTGAAACAATGAAGTAATACAGAAACGTCATTTCTAGGAGACCGCATTTGCGCATTTGCAGCTGCAGGGGTCTCACTCGAGAGCCACTTGGTTTTCAGCAATCAATAAAAGAACAATCGTTTGTGTTCATATAACAGCTCCGTGGCTGGAACCCAGGGAGTAGATGATTCACTGTCCTGAAGCGACAGAAGAGCTGGAATACAGTTCAGCCAAAGAAACTGCATTCAACTTTATTCTGGGTTTGTTATTATTTCCAACATAGTGAAATGCTGTAATACTGTAAGACAGTCGAGTAAATATCTGTTATGCTGTTATTGTGACATTGATTTTGATGGTATGAGGAGCTATTTCTTTGCTTGCCCCCTCTTCTGTCTTCGAGTACTAGTTCAGATAAGTGCAAATATTTCCTCTCGCACTGTACCGCAACTGCTTCTTTCACTTGGAAACGTGTCAAGCCCTTGAACCAAAGCGGAATGCCATTGCCTCGAGGCATATATAAATCTCATATCATATAGATTACACATTTTATTTTCCAACATATGACGTCTGTAGCAACAAACTAAGCTAAACTTAGCTCAGCTGGAGCAGGCCCACATGCTGCAGGGTAACCGGCCGCCCGCCCGGTCCATCTCATTGTATCCGCAGAGGCCCGGACAAGCCAGGCATTAGGAACAGCCCGCTGTGACTCACCGGGTTAATGGCTGTAGAGGTTTTATTATCCCTACCCAGCCTGCTCCGAGACAAGATCAGAGCCGCCACAGGAGGAGTCCCCCGGGACGACTCCTCACCCCCTCCCCTCCACCCCCACAACCATGATAAATGACTTCACACTTTCCACCTTAGCAGCTGTCTTCTTCTTTTTGTCTCCTCCGTCTGCTCTGTCGGGCCTACTGGAGCTGATATTTTCCCCCGGAAGATTGAGATTCATACAGATGTATGCAGCTTTGGAAAAAGGTGCAAACATTAGTTGGAAATGAATGAGAACTAGTAAACAAACCCCAGCCTGCTTTTTCATTATGTCAACAGAGTGTTTAAACCAGACAGACTTCAGCAACGTTTTCCAGTCGTCTCACAAAACCTTCGATTTTAACCGATTCAGCAGACTTCTGGGCCAACGACTCACGCTTCAGGTCTGTGACCCCAGATCTTCTTCTTGGTTTCACTGAGGCAGGCTCTCCATTTTACACTATTTCACGTCATGAACAAAAGTATTTCAGCCAAACAATTGGACACATTTTCTCCATGTTTGTCAATTTTTCTTCTAACGCTGATTCACGGAGGCAAGTGTTGCATTTGTAGAGGACTGCAAAGACGTACTCCTTCACACCATTTGGTGCACAACCCGACGACACTTTCTGATCGGTTGAGACCGGATGCAACGGACGTCTCCCTCACATGCTTTCCGATTTTTATTTTCTGGTGTTTTTTTGACTCCACGTTTCTTATCAGGAAGGTGTTTTTGAAGGCGGCTTGAGACAATACAATAGACAGTCATGTGACATGTCCAGTGTACACAGCACTTGAGTCTCCGAAGAGTTCCTTCTGCCTACTTCTGCTTTGACATTTTACACCAAAAAGTGAGATCGTGTTTTCGAGTGACTCAGATATGTTCTCCAAACACACACCTGTTGACTAAATTAGATTAAATGGAAACTGATAATTGAATTATTACGTAACGTCAGCTGCATCTTACACTGTAGTTTGACTGTTATTGAAAATGGCTCCAGGCCATGTTGACTTAGACTGAGCATACCATTACACATGATAAAGGCATCTGCTAAATGTCTGAGTGAGTAAAGCGTATTACAACAAATGACTGCTGCAGGCTGACATCTTCTAGCTCTTCAATTCAACCCGAGCCACAAGAGTTGTTTATTTCAATTAAGGGAACACAAAAACAAAGCAACAGATTTCGTACATCACCACAGCGGCATTAGTCACCGCAAGTTATTACACTCCTCCAGCTGAAGAGCGCTCGCTGGGTCCTAAATGACATACGACAAATTCTGTCTCACTCAACTGATACACACTTGTAACCCACAGCGCATATTTGACTATGACAGAAAAGTACTGAGGTCGATGAAAGAGGGATATGTAGATGCTCCTGTGCAACACTTTCTGACAGATTAGGAGTGTTTCCTGTTGCCAGTTCACTCGATGCTGAATCACTCAGCAGCAAGCTAGAGTCCCACAGTCCCCATCGACGCTTACCTGCGCTAGCTCTGGAGAAATGCTGTAATAGCCAGTGCTTACTGCTCCCATCAGCCCAGCGCGTGTGCTGTTTTGAGCACAAACAGTTCATCAGTTATTTTAGAGGGTTTTTTCTATTTGTTTTCAACCGTTTCATAGAGATAGTTATTTGCTGCCCCGCCGGTGATACATTTCCTGAGACTTTCTAGAAACCGCAAATGGGCAAATCACTCCACAAAGATGATTCCGTTTTTCACGCTTTTAAAAATACTGACAATTGAAACAATCTGGTCTCTCGGTGTGTGTGTGTGTGTGTGTGTGTGTGTGTGTGTGTGTGTGTGTGTGTGTCAAACATGGAGATTTGCTACATCTGACTGCACATTAAAGCCTCAGGTGGGTGAAAAACTGCAATTATCTTTGCTGAATTATAAAGACTCAAAGCAGAGTGAATGTTACAGATTACTCAAGACCGAACGCCTAAAAGCCAACTGAGTCTGACTGATACAGAAGTGAAACTGTAAAAATGTGTCAAAATGCACAACACACATGCAAGCAGAGAATAACGCACACCGATGAAGAGAGGGAGGAGAAGCTTGAGCTAACAGTAGCTTTGTACGACTGAAAGGCTACAATTCATTTAATGGAAAGGAGGGGGAGTTACGTGCAGTTACCAACATTCTTGATTTAAGTCACTGGGGGCGACACAGTGGTAGTGCTTTTTGCAAATCTATTGTAATGGATTGTATTAAACTGTAACGGTGTTCATAGTATTGCATTCAACTAATGCATTGCAACCAGAAGTGTGAATTCTGCACAGTTGAATGACACCAATGCTCACGGCTGCCCCTCCAGACCTTGCACCCAAGCATAAAGCAACTTCAAAATGTTTCACCAAATATAGATGTGATAACAGGCTTGGGTCCTCATCCTTTGAACTGCAGTACACACAGATGAACTTACTGCACTATGTTTTAAGCACACAGAGATATAGTTTCAACAAGGAGGTTTGTAGAAATGAAAAGAGGACAGTAAAGAAATAGTATTTTTATCCAGTCTGAGTAAAGCTGCCTTTGGTTTATAAAAAGGTCAACTCAGCAGGTAGGGGATTAGCAGAATGACTGAGCAGGACCAGCTGAGCCTCTGAACCTGAGGAGGGACGGCTAACCCATTCAACACACAACATTAAATATGCATTTCACTAAATCAGCAGTCGGCATAAAGAGTCAAAAGGAACGAGCGTTATATTTGAAGATTCAGAGAGTTGCCTTTGACAGTCCACAGGCAGCGCGGTGGTTCAGCTGCTGTTGGAGGGTGGGGAGCCTCTGCTGTGCGAGATTAAATACATTGAAGTAACTGGAAATTTAAAAAAAAAAGTGAAGTGCACTGTATGACTCAATGGAATCATGTCCGCCTACATGTCAGAGGAGACTCTGCCATTCTGCAGAATAGTCTGCTCAATGAAACAAGAGATCCTGCCAATAATGGATAGCAAAGAGGAAGAGGTGGGGAAAAGAGACAACCCTTTCATTAAATTGCTTTTGAAAATACCTCACTCTCACAGAGTTGCTGAAAACAAGTGGAGGTCTGCGAGGCGGCATTTGTTCTTCGCCGACAGATCCGGTTTGTTTTTTTTCTTCAAAAAGAGCATGCACTACAGGAAAAAAAAGATGCTTCGCAAACTGCAACATTTTCCACTACACCCCCTCTCTCAATTACTACATTCCGAAGAGGCTTCCTTAGAGCCCATCATATTGAGCAGAGCAGAGCGTTATTGTACATGGCACATCCTGGAATGGGGCCATTGTGGGCTGCTGAGTGTATTCTCATCCTATCCCACTAAGAGGAAATCTTCAGGGCCGAGGCAGCTGAGCACAATCCCAGCGATCTCTCCCAGAGGGGCTGCAGCGGGGCGGAGAGGTCAGGCCGCGTGTTAATTGAACCCTTTTGCAAGTGTTACTGAGGCAAAGAGAGTGAAGGAGGGAAAACGAGGGGAAGGGCATATATGACAGAGCAAAGAAGTTGGGTTTATGTGGTGGTGGTGGTGGTGGTGTGTGGGTGAGACTCAGCTGGCCCGGGGACAGGGCATTTTGTCTGGAGGAATGGAGGAGGGTAGACAACCTCCAATGAGACACTGACCTACGTGATCCGGTCCATGCTCCCTGGGGAAGACTGTGTCATCCAGCCAAAGGCACACAGCGTGTGTGATCACAGTAATTAAATAGAGGCAATTGGTCACGGGTCAATGAACACTTCACGGCCACGTGTGGGCACAGAAAAGGGGGGGAGCCGACATGTGACACAGACATGGTGAGCTTATTAAAACAGCCTCCAAGTACTCCGCCAAAAAAAAAGCACGGACGCAGTGAGTCGCTTCATAAATTAGTCGATCAATAAAAAAGTGAATTGTTTGAAGTGAATTGTCATTAATCAGGCACCAGCTTTGGAACTGTGACCGTAAATTGAATATTTATTTTATGCACTGCTGGTTGAACAGTAAAATAATATATTTTGATGGTCCTGTAAGGCATGGTTATGAATGTATAGTTTAAAGAAGCAATCGTTAACACTGACACTGCTTTTATGAGTGATCCTGCTATGGAGCAGCAGTCTCTCTTCAGAGCACTTTACCTACAGACAGACGACCAGACAGATATGCAAAGCAATCACGCCATAAACTGGCTATCTCTGCTTTAAGCAGCCAGAGTCCGGGACGAGTGAGGATTATAGATCAAACACAATGGAGTCATCGCCACCGTTTAGGCTCTCCACACATGGAGCGGAGGAGAAGCAGGTGAAGTGAGGAGAACGTTGTCGGTATGGGTTACAAACGGCACGCCAACGTTCAGTGTATTCGTGTTTTTAGCTGAGCTACATCAGAGAATTTAATTAAAACAGACCCTCACCTCTGTGAAGTTTGCTGGCAGAGATATAATGTCGCCTCCCTTAGAGAAATACTATTTAAATGCCACATTGTCAGTAACAGGTCGTGTGGTAACTTGGAAGGCAGTTTGGCCTTGTGTGCTTTGACTAACTCGGCATGCAGCCAACACACCAGTGATGGTTTTGTTTTAATGAAAACTCCCGTCCTGGCATTTGCTCCTGGTGTTCTTCACTACTGTTCTGGAAGAAAGATATAACAGGTCTAACAGGCGCACCTGCTTTAAAAGTGGCTTATCTCTTATGGAAATAAATCCTGTGCAGTAGATCAAATGTATGCCGGTGTGACTAGTGGTTGATGTGGGATTTGGTGGAATGGAGGGTTTTGTTACCTTGTAAGGCAATGTTTTTTTAGGGAAATGAGTTTGGTAGCTGCAAAATAATCTTAACAACTCCCATGAAAAAGACAGAAAAACTGTTGTGATGAACCCCCAGAGGAGGTTGTAAGCAAACGCCTGTGTTTGCTATGTACCAGCCTCGTGCAGCACACACACCCAGACACTATCCTCAGCCTTTTAAACGACGTCGCAGTAAATAGAAAAGCTGTGTTCCGCCCCGTCTTCCTCACTGCACCCAGTAGAGCAGCAGCAGCGCTTGAGTGATGCTCTCCTAGCTCTGACAAAAGACTTTAAAGTCCGTGTGCAAATCACACCCGACCCCACTTCAGTGTCTTAACCTGGAAGAGTGGGAGAAACCACAAACCACTTCATTGGCGAGCCAAAAAAAAAAAGGCTGAAGACATAATGTGACTGCAGGTTTAGAGTCCTCCAGTGTGCTGTGGTTATACAGAAACACAAAAAAATGGACTTTTATGCACGGCAGCGGGGGGGCTCTGGACAATAGAGCGCAGTGTATTCCATTAAAACGACAAACGCCGCTGCCGGCCTCTCGGTCCTAAATCGTCAGGCCCAAAAGAACAAAACAAGCCTTTCAGAGGCTAACTCTGCAAAATTGATTATTGCTTTCTCTTTCAAGTGGCGCTGCTTCTTTGTGACTTGCACATGACTTGGCAGGAAAAGGACAGCTGGCTCTCCATTCTGGGCCCTATTCACATGACTGGTGTCCCACCAAAGGAGGCAGGCTGCAGGCTGGGCTGGAATAGAGCTGGGCGGTGGATTATAGCACAACTGGATGATCCGAAGTTTGAAGAGAGAACAGATAACAAGTCTCTAGGGGCTGAAATGAAGAAAAAAAGATATATCTTCAAACTGACAAACCCTGCGATGGTTCATAAAGGAACGACTGAAAATGGCCAACATCCAATAAAGGGTTTCATCTTTCAAGTGCTGCAGAAAGCGATATGTATCCCTCTTCATAACCTTCCCATAAAAAAATGAAATCAGAGTTGTTATGCCTCCTCCTGCTATCACTGTTTACTCGGAAGACAAAGCATAGCCTTGAGCCTTTTGGTGAAGCACACTATATTAACATCTGAGCGCGAGCCAGCGCTTTATACTCACACCCATTATTAATGACAACTCCAAGATCATTACCGGTGATGTGATATTTCATCTCTGGCCTGTCTCAAAGCGCATGCTAACAAACCCTTTAAAGTGATGGAGGGCTTTATTGAGTATCTCCTTGAAAAGACGAAAGAATGCACATCTTTTACTGCCTTTCTCGAGCTTCATGCTGCTTTCACAGACCACTAAGCTCGGGTTCACAAATCAAGCTCCGAGTCAACTGCATGTTTGGAGTGAGCTCAACAGAAGAGCAGTGTTTCCCGCTGTCATATAAAAATAGCACAGCCTTCAACATTGACCTCTATCAGCTGGTGAGTAATCAGACCAACAAGAAGAGAAAAATCAAACAAGAAGACATCCGCTTGTTGCACACATTTGATATCTGTATTGCTCTGTTCTCTTCTTCTTCAATCCCCCCAAAATAATTGCAGTTCTTGCTGTTGAGCAGCATGTTGCTGCTTAGCCATGGGAGGCGGGAAATGAGTTGGAAGCCAGTCCTTTTAATTATCCTTCAAATGCTTCCTGCGCTCAGCAGATGTTGGGCTGTGGGGCAGGCAGCCGAGCAGCAGGGCTCCCTAACACGGCACTCACAGATCAGGGCTTGGCTGCTGACTCCCCTGCTCCCCGGGCTGGGTGGTATACTGTATTTTACAAAGCATAATAATATGCATCTACATTACGCATTTCCACATTATCATCATTAACATTGATTTATTGCTTATTGCATGTTTTTTTTGTTTTTTTGGCCTCCATTAAATTACAAATTGCAGCAGCGTTGAAAGACAATTTCAAACTAGGAAACAAAGCGTTTAATGTGATGCAGTAAAAAAACAACTCTATTTGGCCTTTTTACGGTGCTGAATATGTTATTTTAGATTCCAAAAAAAGAACAAAACCCCTGTCCTCAACATGCGTTTGTCCTGTTCCCTTGTCCTTTTTGTGTTCTCCAGTTACTCATATCCTCCAACATGCAGCTCTCACCTCTCTGTGTTTGGCTCTGCTCACAGCCTCTGAGTCACGCCTGGCCTTCAGCACAAATCTACCTCCTCATCGCTAATAAGCTCCTTGTGTCTTATAACAGTGGCATCCGGCGTGAAGATGTCCAGAGGGGATAAGGCGAGTGGAAGAAATGGATTACGAATGTACTGTATCGCTTCACACATCAAGTGTAATAAGTGTACAACATCGGAACGTGAGCTTAACTACAGAGACAGAAAAGGGACATGGAAACCGATACCTGGTACAGTTGCCAAGAAACAGACCTTTTCCACAAGTTGCATTGCATCTTTTTCTTTCCATTTAAGGAGCCTCTAAAATCCAATATAGCAAACACACTTAGATATGCTATGTGAAGCCACCAAGCTCCTCAAATGTGCAGAGCCGTCGGGATCTCAACCCAAGCAACAGAATCCCAGAACGCTTGTAATGAACTCCCACAGCTGAGATCTGAGATTCCTTCCAAAAGTTGACTTACATTTCCATTCAAGCTGTAGAGAATGAGGCCTGTGTTGGCTGAATGGAGAGCTGGTCCCCCCCCCCCCCCCCCCCCCCCAACTTAGCAGCGCCTGCTAGGTGCACCCTTATTTTCTGAAACAGGTCAGCTCCCAAGTAGGCTATTAATACTGGAGCTGGCAAATGAAGCCGTCTCGACATCCACACTTTAGCTTTGCGTGCTTTGGCAAAAACAGAAAACCCTTTTCAGCTGGAGGGAAATAACTTCAGGCGCTCGAGGAAGCTGAAATACTGCCAGTTGTGAAGACCACTGGTGAAGCATCTGTCATTCTGTAGATAAGCCTCGACAATGCAGAATAAATACCATAGGCCGCATCAGTAACTGTTGATCCATTGTGACTGGACTGCTTTTTCTTGTTGACCTACAGACTGTGAGCTGGTTTCATCTCCGAATATATTCTGAATGCAGTGTCCACAAAAGTCTTAAAAAACAGTCAGTATGCAGCCTATTTTCTATTTTACTACTGCATCGTGTCATTTATTTATCTGTAGATTCTACTCTGGCACATAATGGCCTGCTCAAAGTGTGATCGCACACAAAAGGCT
This sequence comes from Anarhichas minor, assembly GCF_050575085.1. Taxonomy (NCBI): domain Eukaryota; kingdom Metazoa; phylum Chordata; class Actinopteri; order Perciformes; family Anarhichadidae; genus Anarhichas; species Anarhichas minor. The sequence continues at coordinate 5,147,754 of NW_027466476.1, read as the reverse complement.
GAAGGCAACTCCTGCACTTGTTTCTGTGCTGTTGTATAATTAGAGCCTGAGAATGGAGCAGAATGTGGGTTAATGTTTCTATGAGCCAATCTACTGAATAATAAACTCATATTAGGACAAGCATGGTTCTGTATTCTGCATGCAGAGAGAGTGTACTCAGCAGACGATTTCGGTAGTGACAGATCGGTTTAATCTAGCTTTAAAATCAGTCAAATTCTTTCTTACTTTCCAAGTGAAGGAGCATCAGATAAGACGAACTGATTGATTCAGTCTCTTTGAAAGGCTGCTTTGACTGAGCTGCTGCAGGCTTCCCGATGACAAATTGAGACACATGTTTTATCCAGCCCGCTGTGAATACATGACACAGTCGTCGCTAACGATCTGACAACGTCTTAAAAGCCACCGGGCTTAGATTAATCTGGGAACAAACATCACCCCGAGTGTAGGAACTTCAAATGTAGCAAAGCAGCTCTGCTAGCGAGAGGAATGGGGGAAGAGCGAGCACCTCAAAGACCAGTTTGAACACATACACTGCATGTTTATTGCAAGCTTATTGCTGCTCTATAAACAGGTGGTGCTGTATTATAATTAATCCGAATCATGGCATTTTTCTTTTACAATTTATTTGCAAACTAACACCACCTCCACTGCTTTGAAAATGCTAAATGCGTGCCTTGTGTCTTTCAGTTTCCAGAGGCTGACACAGACTGGAAAAGGTGCTACTTGTATTTGGCACCTGCTTTGTGTGTGTGTGCGCGTGTGTGTGTGTGTGTGTGTGTGTGTGTGTGCACACGCACGCAGCTCCAGAGTCAGTCAACCAAGCAGTAGTAGCTCCCTGGAGCAGCAGAGAAGTTAGGCAGCAGTATGTAGGTAAATCAGTCTATTACTAACACTCCGCCTGCCTGGAGCAAGTCCCCTGGGACGCTGCAGACAATACACACGCAACCTGCCTGCTGGAGCATTCATTCATAGCTGAATAAACATACACACACACACACACACACACACACACACACGACACAGTCAGAGAGTCACTGAGCTTTTACAAGCAGTGCTTATAAAAATACAAACTCATACACAGATCATATCAGGATAAATAAATAATTTGATCGTAATTGGCAACAGATTTTGATCATTAGTTCAGTTATTTACCAAGTAAAATAAATCAAACTCTCTGTTTCCAGCTTCTCAAATGGAGGGTTTGCTGTTCTTCTCTTTTTTTCCTAAATAATTCTAGAATATGTATATTCTGATGGTTGGCTGGACATAACAAAATCAAGTTTGCAGGAGGAAATCCTCTGTCGCATCTGACACTGACATCACCTGCTGTATGATGTTCTCTTGGCCATCTCCATAAATCACCTCCACTTTGGCCACCTCCCAAATATGTCCCTATACAGAAAACCGTTCTGCCAGTATGAAGTCCAAAGCAAAGTGCACACACAAAAGTTGTAATTACACTGAGTGGGGAGCAATTAGATGGATCAGGGCTAGCCCATTTAAATCACACTTTGGACCATTCATTATGCTGGGAGCCATAAACAGAGGCTCCGTCGGATGTCCTGGAAACCGCCATAGAGGCTCCTGAACTGCACGGTCATCAGATCTGCCTCTGACCCCCTTTTCTCTGGCGCCTGTAATCAAATGAGGCTCTGTGCGGATCATGCAACGTGATACACGCTGTGCAACCAGAGCAGGAGCCAGAAGTTACAAGCATAAAAGATATACCCACATCCATAATGAGAAAACATGCTGTAGTGATTAGCTGATTGTGATGAGCTGAAGGCTGTTCAGCTCAAAGGCAGGACAGGCCACTGGCCCTGTGAGCACCAGAATCTACTCCAACACCACTCTACCTACCATGTTACTTCAAAAAAAATAAAGCGTTTCATTCAGTAACATGTGAACGGATGAAAATGAGACACACGGAATTTGCGCCACTAGAGCAATTTCTATTTCCCAGGGTCCAGGCTGCGAGCTCGGCTCCCAAATTTCTCCCTTCAGGCTAATGCTGAATGACAGATGGAAAAAGCGGAGGAACCCTGAAGAGTCAACTTAGAGCTGGAGTGGCATTTTAAACCCAGCCACTAAAATGAGAGAGAGAGAGAGAGAGAGAGAGAGAGAGGGGGGGGGAGGGGGAGAGAATGTTCAATCAGACACCGAACTCGGCTCTGGGAGCTCTTCCCTCAGAAAAAGCAAAGCAGCTTTCCCTGAGATGGTGTTCAGAGGCTGAAAGTGATGATATGCCGAACAGAACCGCCGCTGAATAAGACCGCCACCGTCACTGGCTCCTTTCCCCCCCCGACAGGTGACGATGATTGAATTTGAATAATTTGTGTGCACATGTGGAAAATGCATTTGCACATTTATTCATTCATTCCTGTGTGCGTAAAAAAAAGTAGCGTGTCTTTGTATTCATAGATTTATTTATGAACATGAAGGCATTTTTACACTGACATGTGTGTGTGTGTGTGTGTGTGTGGGTGTGTGTGTGTGTGTGTGTGTGTGTGTGTGGGTGTGTGTGTGTGTGTGTGTGTGTGTGTGTGTGTGTGTGTGGGTGTGTGTGTGTGTGTGTGCGTGCTTGGAATTTGCATTTATAGTAGTAGCCATCTGAATTCATTTGGAGCTTAAACCAGTTGTTGATCAATAAATTAGTTGATTGACAGCTAATTATTCGGCAGCTACAGTGTTTCATTTTAATGCTACTATTTCGAACATTGTCTCGTTCGTTTCAACTTTTTAAATGTGAGGATTTGCTGATTTTGATGGTTGGACAAAACAAGGAATGTTAGGACATCTCTATGGGCAATGGGGAGTAATGCAATTGTTTGACTATTTTATTTAGGGAGTTGTTGCATATGATAACCCCATCCTTTGATATTGAGTATCTGCTCTCACACGTCTATTGGCATTAATGACTTTAAACTAGCCATATGTTATAAATTAAAGTTTAACTGGGAGAATGATCACATGACATGATCAGCTTGAGAAAAGACGAACCACTCGGTCGGATTTGTAGGAACAACAGAAAGACTCAGTCCACTTGCAATTGTACAGTAATTTAAGTTCTTCCCCCGACAGAACATCTTTGGCAGAGTGCAGACACTGGCTTGCAGAGAGCAAACAAACCCGACAGCAGACATCAAGTTACTCACAGGATTAGTGTTAAGCAACAGCTGACATCATCTGGCACCAGCTACGATGAGAAAGTCGGACAACTTCTAAAATGAAAGTTACTAACTAACCGAATGTCATGTACACTGAGAAAAAGAAAGAAGGAATGACAGATTTAATAGTCTTAGAGTTTAGCAAATCTGTATATTTTGTCAGCCTCTCTTTCTGAAATCAGTCAGTCACCGGTGTGTAGAAATCATTTTTCTAATTTGCACCTGGCTATGCGGTGAAGTGCTGCACTGTCGAGCCGTGGTAAAGAAAAGAGCAGTGCTGCAACACTAGCGGGCTGAGGTGGATGAAAAACACAAAAGCATACAGTAAAGAAAGTACCAGAACTAATATTCATTCAAATATGCCCTGATCGGAGCCCTGCGTAAATGATGTGTGCACTGGTGCATTGATGACTGCATGCATTGTGTCTATATATGCATGCATGCATGGCTGTATTTGTAACCGAATGTGCTTAAGTGTAAGCTCTCGAGATGAACGCAGAGGAGGAATTACTGCTGCTGGGGATTGTGCAGCGCCGCGTCCACAACTGCTGCACCGAGCTGTAACCCAACGCTTGACACTGGTGTTCACCCCGAGCATGGGCAACACAGGAAATCTCCCACCCCCGCCCCGCCCCGCCCCGCACCACTCCCCTGAGCTGCTCAGTTCACAGCACAGCACAACTCTCCTGGGCGCTGGCTGTGGCAGCTAGCAGTGGACTGTAACGCTCAAATCCCAATGGAGCGTGTGCACCCCGTGGCATCGGTAAACACAAACACTTGCAGACATGTTCATGCGTGTATGCACAAAAAGTTAACGCGTCAGCATGAACACACAAACATACCCACCCTAACGGCTTCAAACACACGGGGAAAAAAAGTAAAGCTGTGTCTTTGTGCGTGTTTGTGTGTGCAAACCTACTGCATTGAAATTCCCACACAGCACATTCACACACACACACACACACACACACACACACACGCACACTTTGTCTTTCGAAACCAAAACACATGTGGAGGGTAATGCGATTACATGGCTCTTTGACAAGAAAACACTTCCTTGCTCAGCTAAAATGCCAGCAATGACGCAGGATAAGGAGAAAAAGTGCCCTAAACAACAGCAGAGAGAAAAGAAAAACACCAGCAAGGTCAGACAAGTATTTGTCACCTAGATTAAACAAGTCAAGCTGGGGAGTGGTGGTGGTTAAGAAAATATTCCAGCCATTTCATCCCTGCTGCTGCCATCCAAACTCATTCTGTCAGCCTCTGAGTCACATTATTTATAAGGCAGGGAGAGAAACTATTGACCTCGCCTCTTTTCTCCACAGCATCAGCTGACACTGACAAGGACGCTCGGGGGAAGAATGCAAGATGGGAGAGTGGTGGTGAGAGAATACATGTAAGAGGAGAAAGAGGGAGAAAGTGTCAAAGGAGAGAGAGAGAGAGAGAGAGAGAGAGAGAGAGAGAGAGAGAGAGAGACAGACAGAGATGGCAAATCAAACATCTTGTTAAGATTTCAACCGGAGTTTCTAGCTGCGACTGGAGGCTTCTTTCAGCAGATAGAATATTGATGTCGTACAACCACAGTGAGGATAACTATGGGCTGGACTGTGATAGTGCTTCTTCCTGCTTTCTCACGGGATATTAGAGATTTCTAAATGTTCTAATCATTTCTCTGAGGACCGGGTTTGTGAATTAAACGAAGTGGACGAAAACAATAATAACAAGAGACAATCAAATAAAAGACACGTTGGAGTCTCAGTGTAATTCACCTCTGATGTCCAGCAGGTTTTCATAGTTCTCTGTGGAGACACGGATGTTTTTATATGAACTGCATTCTCATTAAGAAAAAGAAGCAGAAGTTCTAAAATGTTAAAATGTTGTCGAAACACAAGCAGCTGTTCCGGAACTTCCCCTAAATCAAATAAAGTCTAAAAGTCCAAAAAAAAAAAAAAAGAAGGTAAATGAGCGATTAAATAATGAGTAAACAAGCCTGCGATCATGAAAAGAAGCCGATAATGATGGAAGTTAAGAGTCAAACTCGAGATTCTGCTATTCAACATGTCATCTTCCTGTTGGTACACAACCTGCGAAATAAGAAATGAATACAGGGCTGGAAGAATTGGGTCAGACGTACACCGGAGATCGATACTACTTGTCAAGTACAAGCGCTGATGAAAGATGTGAAGAATCTTTTGGAAAGTACAGTATCAAATATGTGCTGGCTCATCATAACCTACCGGCGCATTTCTTTCCCTCTGTTATTTTGGTTACTTTCTATTTGTGTTTCAAACATACCAAGGCAGCAAAGCATTTGTGCAGCCAAATTATTACATTATATTCCTGATGGGTGTGTCCTGCCATTTGTCTGGGTTTGTAGCCTGGTGCTTTGTGATGGAAAATGCAACAAAGCATGCAGATTAGAAATAAATGCTGTGCAGTTATTATATTGACGCAGATCATTTTGCGGCCCTTTTTTTTTTTAGAGTGCTGCCAGTGAACCAGACAGACACAAGCCAGTCACCAGTCCAACCACTAAAACCACATTACCAGCACGGGTCTGGAAATCCCCCCCCGGCCTGATGAGCTCTTCCTCCAACTGAGCCCCGCTAACTCCTCACAGTGCTTCAGACCGTGGGAAACAAAAAGCCACACCAACAACAAGAACAACATCAAAATTGCTCACAAGCACACAAAAAAGGTGTAATAATGAGATCGTGGAGCTATCACAAGATATTGAAATGAAAAAGTGCACTAAAGCCACAACTGGACGTAGAGCCGAAGCCTTAACTTACAGACAAACCAACCACTGCTACGAAGCAGCTTGAGAGTAACTTCTCAGCTTGTTCGGATCATTCAGGGAGAGCAGACTGATGAGCTGCTTTCTGTCTAATTATCACCACAACATGAACATGTTTGGAGAATGTGTATAAAATGATGCAAAATGCATCGAGATCATTTCCAATTGATGGAATGCTGCAGACATAGAAACCCTGGAGTCAGCATGTTTTTAACTATAAGGTAAATATAGTAAAGCTTCAATGAATAGTTGGAACAAGCAAAGAGAATATATGATCGTTTAAAGAAAGTGTGGTATAACAACAAGGTCATCATTAAGCTGATTTGAATTTAATTTGGATTTATTGAAGGATAGCCCCCTTGAGATGTAGCATGACATTTAACAGGTGGTCCTATAGACACAAACGGAGTAAAACATCACTACATAACATACAAATACACAGATACAGACAGCTGGCTTACCCTTTCCAGCCCACACCTCAGCTGTCAGCTATTGTACATGATGATAATGATAATGGCCAACATGATAGATTGAACAAATCGCATCAGCTTTAAGAGCAACTAGTTTGACTTCAGCGAGACTGAAAGAATGCACGAATCATAAGCATAAACATATAAAGATATCCTAAAGCAGTGGAAGGAGGTAATTGATTTAAGAGAAAAGGGGAGATTATTTCAATCGAGAGAAGCTTTGTACTGGAATGACCTGCGTCCAATTTCTATGAAAATGAATCTTATAAGTAGCAAATCTTAAAGTAGTTTTAAAGTAACACTTTCTCCTTATAAATAACATGTGTTCACTTAAGTCCCCACATCAGATTCCCAGTTCTATGAGTTTCTATAATTACACCAGCAACAGACACGCTATATTCCCACAGCTCTTCCCAACAGATGCTGGTTGCGACTGCCCGCCACACATAGACAGCAACACATACTGGCTGCTGGCTTTGTGTGTTGAGGTGTAGTGCATCTGTTACATCTCTGCTTTATGTTAATGACTAGTTGCAGTAAAGCAAATTGCCCTTCAGGTGTAATAAAGATTTACACAGGGCTGTTCTGTGCTATCAGCGCTGCTCTTCATCTCCCACATATCCGAGGAGGCAATCACAGTAAGAGCATATAAAGCAATGTGACCCTTTGACCACATGGCAACCAGCAGCTAGCCGTCCACAGAAAGCCTTAAATAACAACGAGGGATGTGTCTCAGTGCGTTTATAAGTTTAGCTTTCAATATTTAGTTTGACGATGTCTGTTGACTTTTTAATGCGGTGTTAATCTCAACATGGGTGATTTGTTAAATGACTACTCGTTTCTTTAGTGCTCTTGTTCTCATCTGTATCCTCTTCCTCTGCCGCTGTGATGACCCAATTCTCCCACAAGCATCATTAAAGTTTCATCTGATCTGGTGGACTTTTATTTTTATCATTTCATTCTCTGTAGAATTCCACAGTTTCGCAAAAAAAAAAAAGCGCTACACAAGTTGTTTATGATTATTATGATTATCAACTGATATGGAAACTCACACATTTGATACATGCAGTGCTGCTGTTGGATTGACGCTGACATTATGTACCGTCTTTAAATGAGACAATTTACACAACAAAAATGACAAGCATAGTGTTTTCTATGATTCTTGTCTAGTTGAAACAGCAATAAGTTGCTTCAAATAGAAATATCTAACCTCCCTGACTGTATTATAATATCATATATTGGCAATCAATGGAGATTCCATTCAGATTAACAGTTTCCCATTAACAAATGTTGCAACCGATTACACAGTGATAATGCAATCAAACACAGCAGACCAAGTAGATAAAAGGCAAATGACACTCGTGAGGCATCCTTACACACTGGTGCCATTTGGTTCTCAAGGTAAACAACGTCCACCTGACCCAACACTTTAGTCCAGAGTAAAATAGATCTACATCTACCACGCAGAGTGCTGTGTAATCTGGTGTCGACATCCGTGGTACCCAGAGAATGATGCCTTTCTGTTATTAAAGGAGAAACAAGCTCTGCTTTGAGCAACCTGTTCATCACGAGTTCAGAGTAGCACGCTCAGAGCTCTGTGCTCTTGTGAAATACATGCATTCATACATGAAATACATAGATGTACCATCACACAGTTTATGGTTCTTTTAGCTTCATGTTTACACTTCATGTTGGACCACCAAACCCAGATGACAGATAATAAAGAAGCACAGTATCATTATTAAAGCCTTGCCAGAGGTTTGGCTGTCCACAGAGTGACTCCTAGCTAGTGTTATGATGCTTCTCATTATTGTTTTCATTATTACTGAATCTACATCTGCATATTACATCGGCTCGTAGTATCTCCTCTGCTGGTATTGTTATGTGGGTGTAATCCACTGTTATGGCCCTACGAGTGTGGGCTGTTGCCAGTGTTCCCCCCGCCTGGCCTGCATACCAATTAGAGGCTGATTAACAGCAACGCAAAGAGAGTGGGGGGATGGTTGTTTCTCTGAAGCTGAGGGTGACCTGACGAAGAGGGTCCATTACATACACACACACACACACACTGAAACACAAGGCCTCGGGATAGAGTTATTTATTGTTTGTACTCCTCAGCCAGTTCACTGTGCCATGTGTGTACAAGCAGCTATCGGCGGACCTGCAGTTCAGGACACAGTGTCTGTGAGTGTGGAGCTGATGGGGACCTAATGTGCCTCCCCGCTCTGAGGCCAGAACTGATTTAAAACCATTTAAAGTGCGCCGCTTTGGCAATTCCAGGTGAATGTGTGATTAACGATGGCCATGAATGGCTATGTTCTGCACATGTGTACACTTTTCTCCTTGTTCTCCCTTCACATTATATATTTTAGGCATTTAGCACATTTTGATATATTTAGTGTAACTCCCCAACTAAATTATTACCGTTTGCACTGTACACACACACATACATTTAGTTTGGCATATAATGATTAATTATGATATATCATAACAATTTTTACAACAAAAGTCACATTTGTTTTGCTCACTATTAACCAAGCCTCCAACAACAACTTGCCGGCGGAAGAAAAGTCTTTCACAACACGTTTGTTTCCCCTTTCTACATGCAGTTCGTGAGCATCAGCGTGTTTGCCTTTGTGTGTGTGTGTGTGTGTGTGTGAGAACCACAGTGCTGTCAGGATGGCTGTTTTTAGCCGGTCGTTGAGGGCTGATTAACTTTGACAGGCTGCCTCTTAGACCCACCACATACACAAGCAGCAGAGCAAGCAGGCAGCATTTCCACCATAGGAGCGACTCCTGACCAGACTCTGGTAATTCTAACAATGATTAAACTTCAATCGCTATATTGACCACAACAACTGCCATACTGCTTGAATCAGACTGTCCTTGTGTTACGTATATGCTTCCAGAAAGAGATACTGTGTGATGCCATGCGGTTTGTATTTCTCATACCAGCTGGAACTGAACCTGAATGAGGCAGCTTTGCGTGCTAACGGGCGGCCGAAAGTGGTAACTGTACCAGCAGAAATCATTTAACTTGACGCCAGGTTTACCAACTCAGCCTGTCTGACAGACTTTATGCTAAAGAGCAAGAGACAAAAAGGACTGTGACTGTAAGCAGCATGACTGCTAAAGAGCCTGCAAATAAACAGCTGAAATAACTGCTGACGGAGCACTGAAAGCTGTTTATCTTGTTTCACTTATTAACATGCAGCAACCCCTGCTGATATTTGTGTTATATTATGCTACAGGAGAGTAGAAATTATACCTTTAATGATACATTTTACTCATACTAGTCATACCTGGGATGCTCTGGGATTTACAATGACACAAAATAGAATATTCAAATCACTGCTGTGCATCTTTAAGCTGTAGCAATTCATTCTGAAATGTAAAATCTAAAAACGATGCTGTGCAGCAGCAAAGAAAACTTGTATCCATCACCACTGTGGCATCTGACTCTCGTCCATATTTCCTCCAGAATATTATGAGGTCACACAGCTTTAACGTTGTTTCAGGTGGGATTTCACTTTTTCCACAATACCTTCAACGGAGTCCATTAAAGGGACACAGTGTAGCATTTCGGGGGATGTACGAGCAGAAAGAGTAGACGCTATTGCAAGGAACTTTCATTTTGTGTTGATGTTGGCGTTCCCTGCGGAACAAAGTGGCAGTGTTTCCAAGCTCCAGAGTCCCTTTAAAAAAACCTCTCATTTGACTGCAGAAGTGGTCTGACAGCCTACACCCTGCTTAGTCCTGGTTCTCCATAACCTCCCTTTCCTTCGATCCAACTTGTTCAGTCCCAACACTGATACCGAGTACCGATGCATTAAGTAGCGTAGCAGCAGTTTTTAGTAAGATGTCAACACGGGTCCAACGGTCTTATTAGCACAAACTATAGACTTCAGAGTACTTTTTCTATCGAGAGCATTGAAGATCGGTTTAAAGGGTGAGAAAAGTTAACAAGAAAGGAAACTAGAAAACACTATGATCCAAAACTGCCCACACGGTTTACTATACAGCAGTGCCTTGCAGGTTAGATAACCAGAGCCAGCTCTCTAACAGGTTGCTTTTGTGAGCACGTGCTTTTCTCCCCCTCCCCCCCCCCCCTGTCTTTTCACCCTCACTTTCCTCTGCTCTGACAAGCTTTCACTTGTGCTGGTTTTGAACAGAAACGCCATTGTGCCTTCTACTGCAAACAATGCCTGCTGTTTTGCCGAAGGACCCCGAAAACATACATTAGCTCACTTTGCCCCTTTTGTCTGCTGCAGATTCCTGTCATGGATCTGGTCACAAGACCAGCGCAAAAGACTAGACTAGTTCATGAAAGTTCTCGGCATGACACGATGTCAAGTGGGTAGTGCGCTGCTAAAGTGCTTGTGAGCAGGACCCTGAATCCCGTCCAGCTTTGGAGGTGTTGGCCTACACTTAGATCTCCCTGTCAACAGTCTGAGGCAGAGGAGAATGATAAACCTTCCCGTAAAGTCAACAGTTACATCATAACACAATATGGTGCCGCAATATGTTCCAAAGCAATGTATGCGGAGGCGCTTTGTCATAAGTAAAGCACTTCAGGGAGGCATGCTGTACCTTTACATCGATCCAAAGCAGTAGCTCTCTATTCAACGACAGCACAGACACAAGCCAGCCTGCCCTTGGTTTTTACCATTACCGCCTGCAGCTATAGAGGCTTGGAGAGGCCTCTGGAGGTATGTGACCCTCAGTTACATTTATAGGCTTCAGAACTGATAAAGGCAACGCCACCGGCTACCAAATGACTGGCAGCTACTAGGCTTGCTCTGACAGTCATAATCAAGGCTTTTACGCCACATCAGTCGACAGAAATCAAGAGTTTCATGTTCATAATAATCATTTTCTACTTTAGTGTCATTTGAACGGGTTCAATTATGGAGCAAAAGTCACAAAAAAAGGAATGTATGAAACTTTTTTTATATATATATGATGATGTCGCTCAACGGCTCATTAACTGAATGACTGATTTACTAACTAGCTGACTGGCAGAATGGTGTTGGCTGGTTGCTCTGTTCTGGGTGCCACCACCCTTCACCTGTATACACACACTGACACCCACCACCGCTTTGGTGTAGCCTGTCAGTGTGCGTAACCATTTTCCACCTCTTTGTGTATTGTTGTGCAAATTGAAACGGCAAGGAGAGCAATTCACACACACACACACACACACACACACATCTAGTTTGTGTCATGGGTGCGCGGTGGGGGGGGTTACTTCTATCTCCCTCTCAGCGTCTTGGCAGGCGGGAAGGGGAAATATGATTATCCAGTGGGGGAATTGTTTCATCAACACCTGGAGCAGATAAATGAAAATAGGAGGATTTATGTACTGAGCACAAGCTTACCTCTGGTGCCAGGAAGCAATTAAGCAGGAAGCTGGAATACAACCCCCTGTACTCTCTCTTTTCTTTCCAAGTCTCTACCTTCCTCATTGTGTCTCTCTCTGTGTGTCTGCACTAAGTGCACGCTCCGCTCCAGTGGCACATTTGGAGAACTGATAGCGAGCCGTGGGGGAAGGCTGACTGGAAGAGAGGGAAGGTATTCATTTCCACAAAGTGTCTCATTAAGAGCTGATAACAAAGTGGCTGAGAAGTGTTGGGATATCATTTGAGTCTATGTTGGGGGGCAGCGGTGGATGCTCACTTCCCGCATAGCTACAGATAGGCAACGCGGCTTGTCCTCCCTACCTGCTGTGACCTATGAGGAGCGGAAACTCTAAATGTAATCATCAGACTGATGTGGGGTTCAGTCTTGCTGGTATCACACTAACATTGATATCAATTCTGAGGCCTTAAAGAGCCACACTGCTCAGTAACAATGTCTATTTGCTTTGATTCCTGCAAGCATTTGTTTTCATACATCAGCATCTGCTAACAAGGTAGAGATGAGTATTAATGAATCTATGTACAGACGTTTATGAGACACTAGCATACATTTGCTGAGTAATGTGCGTCTGGTTGCAGTCAGTACAGTATGGTTTATGGAGTAGCATCAGGTGTCCATTAACCAAAGGAATGGAAAGCAAAGTGTGCCAGGGTCTATACAGAGTAGTTCCATAAAATACCAAAGTTCACCGCATATTTTCCCCTCCGTCTCTTCAAAAACGTCTTCAAATTACACCAAAATCATCTCCGTGTTTCTCGATAGAATAGGTCTGCGTGGTGCCTGCATATGTACAAGATGTATTGTCAGTGTAACCAACCAACATCACTGCAAGCAAATCAACAATGGTACCAGCTGTGAGGCTGAACCAGGATATTGAAATAGAAAAATGCACTGTCAGTGGCTTTTAAAACAGCGATGGGAAATGAACTTAAATCCCTGATTAAAGAAATGGGCATAGTTAGCCTGCCGGTTCAATTTCTCTAATGATGAAGTCTGTTCATTTTCATGCCAACCTCTCACCTAGTAATCTGAGTAATCTAACATAAACCTTCGCTGAGGGTTCGACAGCGGGGTCAAGTACAGGATGCCCTCCGTCTGAACCTGGTTGAACCTCAGCCCCGACTCTGAGCTCAATCCTGGCGAGCATCGGCCACGCTGTTGTATCCTTGAGCCGGATCCTTTCAGTTAAATAATGATAAATGACACAATGGAAATGAACTTAAGTACGGTCTCTCTTTATTACCAAAAGCACAACATAGGTTTAATATGCCACAGAAATGTGCCCCCATCAATAAACACATGTCCATCTGCATCAGCTTAAACCATGATTCCTCGCCTTTGTTTACATTCTTACATTTGCAGAACACACTCCAGTGCTCTTCCAAGAGATAAAAAAAATAGACGTCCAAGCTCATGTGGTCTGACCTGCTGATCACCAATATTCTGTGTCAATATTCGATATACTGGAAGTCCAAAAGGCCCAAGCACTCCGTGTTTACCCAAAGATTAACGGAGGGGAACAGACATTCCAGGATGCTATCACCACTCCTGCCACTGTTATTAACACAAGCGTATTCATTCAGCGCCTGCATTAAGTGTTCTCATTAGGATTAATGTGATTAAAGGGTTTCCTCTCGTTCCAATAGCATCCACTTTTTAATTACTATTAAAAGTCTCCGTGTGGCTATGAATAGCGTGTTTGAACTGCTGTGCTACGAAGCCGAGAGATGTGGAATGCAAACAGTAGCTTGGCAAAGTTCTGTTTATGTTCCCCCCCCCCCGCCCTGCTCTCACATGCTGCCTGTTTTCTTTATTGACTCAACAACTGGCCTTGTGCTCAGGCACCAAAACGTGCGCGTCTGTAATTCTGATCTCGTTCCACGCCTTGGGTAAAAAGCCCTGCGGATTCTAAGGTGCCTGTCCTCGTGTCAGAAGCACTGACGAAGTGGCCCCTCTGAAATGAGCCGTGTGGCCTGTTTACAAAAAAGGGTAGCAGATGCATTTTACTGCCTTTGATCTGCGGGGTAAACAACCTGCGGACTGCAGAAGGAAGGAGTCGTCAGCGGATGTACGTGCTTGTCTGCACAGTATATGAGGAAAGCGTTCAAAAGAGGGGAGATGGACAGGGAGAGAGAGAAGAGGAGACATTCTCTGACGATACTTTTCTTTGGCAGATCTGTCAGCCAGATCTCACTGTGGGTGACAGAGCTTCTTTTTTTTTTTTTTTTGCCCTCGCAGGTTTTACTGCAGTGACTATGTTACATATGCCTTATTATATATCCCATTATATTTCAAACACATTCTCCCTCCTCACTCTGCCGAGCACACATCCGCAACATTGACTTTCATAGATGCTCGGAGGATTCATAAAATGAGGAGTGTCTGAGTTGGCAACAGGTCGAGCCTGTTAAAAACCGATGGTATCTTATACAGAAGCGTATACTAACTGTGGGTAGACTGGGGTGTAAAAACTGCTTCCTGAAGCAAAGGTTTGATCGATAGAGGGACCTAAATTGCAACACCGTGTATGTTTGCCAAGTAAATACAGTTAAGACTGCAGAGCTGTTTAGTGTCTTCCCTATAATTTAATATTGGCAGAGTCAAGAAGCCTCTAAAACAGCATGTAAACCACTACCCACTCTCCACTCAAACCAAGGGTGAATCATTGCTCCAACTGCCTCCACTTCTTCTAATTCGACTATAAAAGTTAGAGTCATAATAAAATATGATATCGTATTACAATCGCATAGAGTTAGAGTTGTAAAATGTGACGAGCGCCTTGTTTCCCTGTTGTGTTCAGAACACCACAGTACCCAACATCCTCAGCCATCGTTGCTGTTGAGAAGAAGCCGGTCACAATCAGAGCGGTGCCGAAAAAACACTTGAGAATAAAAACACAGCGACATAATTGTTTCGTCCAAAACAGAGAAGGAATCCAAGACGGCAGAATGTATTTATGTATCTCACGAACGTAATGTTAGAAGAGCACACAACACATTCTAAGCTCAGTGATTGGATGAAATGCACTTTGGGAGTCGCAGTTAACTTCTCTCCCCCCCCCCTAGGTTTTTGTGCACTTCTGGTAAGTCAGTCAACAATAACAAAGTCATCCTCATATGCTCCACCCGCTACAAAGACATTCAGATCCCAAGGAGCAACGTGTGGATGGCCGACAAGGTGCTTCATTTCAACAACAAAAGACTGAGTGTGGCAGCTCGGCCCAGGGTTGAGAGCCAAATGTCACCCAGACAGCGAATGGAACAGGAGCGGCAAAGGGAACGAGAGAAATTCCACATTGCATAACCACCCTCTTATCTAAGCTCTATTATCTTGGCCACAGCTTGTTGCATGGCTGCCAAAGCTATCACGAATAAAACCCTGAAAGAGTCCTTATTTGGCTTTGCCTGCGCCCACATATAAAAACACAGACACACAGGCAAGGCTAAATGCTGTGAAATACAATCAGCGTACCAACAAACAATGAGCTGTAATAAATTGCCGACCAACATATCACCGTATCTTATTTCAGACGGAGGGCTGAGTGCTGAAGCAATTATTGTCAGCATCACTTGGCCTATAAAGAGTATTCCCCTCAGAGCTGGTGTTGGTAGCGAGTGTCGGTAGTAGAAGAGCATGTCAACAACTGTTAGCGCTAATTGCTTTCACACCAAGAGTGATCTATTAAGAAAACATGCAGCAAGACGCTGCGCAATGTCGCGACTGTGTGAGTCATGCCTTTGAAAAACGAGGCCCTCCTTAAAAAACATGACCACATGGACCGGAGGCTGATTTGTAATCTGCAGTGTTTTGATGACTTACGAGTGCCAGATTACCATGTTGCAGAAGCTTGAATACTGGCAAGTATTGCTTTCTTGTCTTACTTGCAGAGCTGTTTAAAGTGGTGTCCTAATGTGCTATTTTCCAGATGTTATTCAGGTCTGAAAGTGTTGTATGTTGTCATACTTGGCATAACAATATACTAAGGCCTTGAAACATGTTGACTTCATTAAATAGACTGTTAAATAAACAGTGTTTTGTAAACTGTACAGCCCATGAGTGCTAAGAAATAACCTTAAAATAACACAATAAAGGATGTTGGGCACTGTATATTACACACAGTTTATGATATACAATACAACTAAATCTAAATATGAACGTGATGTACCTAAAGTATAACTTAGGGTCTTCATCTACTGTTTACTTCCGTCCGTCCTGGGGGAGGAATCCCTCCTCCTCAGTTGCTCTTCCTGAGGTTTCTTCCATGTTTTCCCCCATTAAAGGGTTTATGGGGAGGATTGTCTCCCTCCAGGGTGTAAGGACAAAGAGTGCCGTATGCTGTCCCGATGGTAAAGCTTCATTACACTATCCATCAGCATTGGCAGTCGGTGCTCCACTGCGGTCTAGCTACAATGTACGGGACTAGAAAATAAAGTGTGCAGCGTTCACTCCGTTGGTCTTTGAGAACAGCACAACATGCAATGTGCGCTAACTTTTCAAACATCAAAATGATACATAGAGGCATTTCCTAAATGACACCTTTAGACAAGCGTATAGACTCTGGCTTGTGATGCACGTTTACTAGATAACAGCCAAAAGCTCGTTTTGTAGGTTGGTTAGCTCACAAAATAAATGTCCACACAGCAGATACAATCTGAAAATGAGAAACCTGCTGACAGCACCGATAACCTTTTATTTTATGAAGACAATTGGGTGCAGGGAGGTCGTAGTGACGGGCCATTTAATGTTTTTCATTGTGACAGCGGGATGTGGGCTGGCTTGCCCTTTAATGTCGAAGACAGTGATTGCTAGTGGCAAACCAAAAACTGCAAGCATCTCCAAAATACTTCCTCAACATAATATCTGTAGCGTGGCGTGGCCAAGCAAAACCAGTTTATTGTGTTCACCGTGGTTTGCAGGAGAGCATTGTTACAATTGTTATTACTTTTTACCGAACACACTCCAAGTCAGCAGACCTACACTCTCATGAGAGCAGAACGTTGAAAAGGGTCTCAAGTGAAGTGAGGTTTGAAGCAAGCCAGGCTTTCAGAGCTCTCTGTCTGCTGTACGTCAGTGAAGGACACGGCTGAAAAGGAAAACAGCTATTACTTAATGAGCCACTTAAAGAGTGCCCTCTCTATTTAGGTTTCATTATTTTTGTTGTAAATCCTTCACAGCCCGCGTCTGTTAGTCATTCATACAGAGGTCCTGTGGCCAAGTGCACTATTACATATTAACCAAAATCACAGGGCTGGAAAATACCTCAGCTGAATGACAAAATACGATTATTATGAAGTTATCTCCAGATGATTTCTTTTTCTCAAGCCGCTCAAATGAAATATCTTTTCTTCACATTGTTTAGTAACATAAATTAATCAAGCAGTCGAGAGAACGGAGAGGGGTTATGAAAGGGAAAAAGGGGGGGGGGGGGGGGGGGGGACAAATCAGATGTGGATAATTACCGGGGAACCTTCTCACAGTGCAGCTCCTAATCCATCGCAAGCTCCGAGACAGCATCTTAATCACAGCATAATTACATCCTGTCATTCACCGCAGTGAAAACACCGAGACAGGAAGATGGAAGACGGCTTCGGGACGACAAGCAGGAAATGGATACATATGCCTGCAACAAGCTACCAAACATGCTTTTTATGTGCCACTTAATATGTGTCGGCTATGTTGTACTGTCTGCACATTTTAGGAAATCCTCGTGCGTCATTGTACCTGAAAACAAAGAGGCTCTTATTCTGAGGTTTTTGTAGCGCTGGTGAATTCAGACGCTGGAGGGATACCTCAAAATAGACAACTGACAGCGTTTCAAAAAAGGACCCTTCAGGGCCGGCATGCATTTATCCCACTGCCTTACAAACATGATACCAGCAATGCTGGCTGGAAATGAAGCAAATACAGATAGATCTCTTTTCTGCCTGGTGCCATTTCAGTATTTTCTTTTTTTTGTTACTGACTGAAATGTGTCTGTACCACTCACTTTGAAAACTGTCAAGTACCAAAAGGTGGCATCATGCAAACTCATTTTCTAGATTTGATTTAAATCACAATTTTGCCAACGTTAGACAGTAATGGAGCTTTTAGCAGTTCAAGCAGGAAGACAACTATTTTCTATTTAGTTGTCACTTAAGGGCCTCATCTCTTACTTTGCAGTCATTTCACTGAGATCATCTTAGCTCAGGGATATTTAAAAGGTACTGGGGAGCTTTCTTGTAAACAGACAAAAGTAGTGTTTATCCTTGAAGTCTAAAAAAACGTGTTTAACACATTTCCTTCCTCAAAGCGTGTTTATTTAACATTGAAAATCCTACATGGTTAACATCAGCATCAGTCTGCAGAACGGCTTTAAAACTGGTGGAAGGGAAGTACATCGCCAGCGTGCTCGGGCTTGACTAGCAACATTTGGCACTGGCAATTCTAAATGATAAATGATCCCTAGTGCCTTTGCACATTAGGATATACTCCATTTATGTATTAATCGTTTGCCATTTTTGAAGCAAAAATGAATTAGTTCCAGCTTCTCAAATGTGATCATCTGCTTGCTTTCTTAATCTTCTCAACAATAAATGGAATATCTTTGGATTTCGGACCGTTGGTCTGACAAAACAAGCCTTCAGCCAATTAATCAGTAATGAAAACTGACACACGTCTTACATCTGAGCTGGCATCCAACTCCTCTTTTTGTTCGACTTGTTAGAAATCTGTGAACTGAAGCATTTTTCTCCACTTTTATTTTGTGACACATAAATCCTCCAGTTCAGAATAGAAGTCTAGTTTTGTAGTTGCAGAGGAGGCTGACAAAGTGATTGCCATGCTTTCAGATCCGCATGAACACACTAGAACCTTCCTTGGGTGGATATATGTAGGTCACTGGTTGATGGCTTGGACAGATGCACAGTGGAGGTTCAATCCTGTTATAGTGTGTGTGTGTGTGTGTGTGTGTGCGTGAGAAGGCTTGTGAATGTGACCATGCATTTATCAGCCTTGCTTTCGCCTACAGTGTGTGACAGTTAGAGAGAGCCGGGGCTGGGGGACGTCCCACTGGCATTAAGAAAGCTCTCTCCGTGGGATGCGTCAACCAATGAGCAGCGGAGCCTCGGGGGGGTTGCCTTGTTAATTAAAGCTGGAGTTGTTTGTCAGTGCCGGCATATGATGCACAGCGCTATCACTGTCGGGGGGGGGGGGGGGGGGAAAGAGCAAACACGAAGCAAGATTGCTGCAACCCCTGCAACAAATCTGCTGCCTCACCATGGAAGCAAGACATCTTACTACAGCAACGACTGCTGAGGCTTCAAGTGTCAGTATCGCTTTGCACTGCGTTACCCAACCGGCAATCAGAAGCACTGAGCCGAACACAAGGAAAAGATGGGAAAAGATGGGATCTACAAACTACCCAACATCTTGTCTCACCTGTTAACCTCAACAAAGCATCAATTTTAGCTGAAGCTCTGAAGGCGTCATTGCATTTCTCTACAGGTGGTACCAGTGTGTTTATTCATCGTCTTTGGCGAGTAATGCTCTGACAAGTGCAGGCCACTTGACAGAGGACTGCTCCTGAGTGTTGTACTAATGACTACTAATAAGGAACACATGGTGCTATCTGAGCGCTAGCAGCGAGACACCCAGTAATGAATGCGATGGGACTTGTAGCGGTGCAAGTGCGGCTATTTTAGGGGAAAGCCTCAGAAATAACAGAAGTCTTGGAGGCCTTTATCCGCGCACTTGATGAAACAGAGAGACGCATACTCGTAACTGGAATGTGTCTGGCTTTGATCATCCACGTACCAGCTGGGAAAATATGGGTGGAGAGGGGGAAGCAGCAACTCACAGCTTCTCTGACAACTAATGTCAAGTTTCCCAAGGGCAAGAGACTTAATTTCCCCTCATTGCTTAGGTAGAGCAGATCAGTGGCTAACGGCAGATGATGATTACTGCAAGTGGGTCAAACAGGGCAATAAAGAAAAAGAGCAAGCATGTTTAGCTAAACTTCCCGGGAGACGGAGTCTAGATCCCATCAAGAGCTTCTATTTATGAAACCCCCTTTTTTGTCGGAATGCCCAGCCTTTCGGATTCCTGCCCTTGACACCGTTGTAATATCACTAAATCAACTGAAACCTAAATCCCCATTAAGAGTGAATTTAGAAACTCATGGTGCGGAACGAAAAACCCAAACAAATCTGTAAATTCATGTTAAAGCAGATGAACAGAAGGATTGTGGATTAACGAGGGGGGATTTGCCGTCACTCGCAGAGCAAATGGAGCAAATCAAACATCTTATTAATACCGTGACAGATGGATAATTGTGTCATTTTGTTATCTGCTCACTTGTTCGATACCCAGAGGGAGACTTCTGGAGGGTTTAAGCCCCAGCGGGTAATTGTTTTATAGCACTGCTGTCAGGTGAAAACCTTACATTTTCAGGAGGTCGACTTTTTCGAGTATTCATCATTCCACCATTTACTCTAAAAATGTTTGAACAACAAGAGAAATGTAGGAATGAAGGGAGTAGTAACTGATGATCTGATTTCTTATTGCAGGAAAGAAATATGAAAAACACCCAAACTGGACGTGCAAGGTTTTCTCTGCTTACAAGAGCCCACAATAGCTGCCTGACTGAGTGAGCGTGCTCACACTCTTTGAATCATCACTGAATCGTTCCTAACATTTCTCTAATCGCGATAAGGCGCTCGTGACGGCTGTGTTTGTACAGTCAATTTGCCCAGGTAAGTAAGCGGCTTTCCTATGAGAGACGTTTGGGATTCGAAGCAAATAAACACGCCATAATCAAATGCGGCCGCGGCTGGAAATTGCTTTCAGCTGTAATGAAACAGGTTGCGGGAGCAGGGCCGAGACCAACCTACTGCCTAAGCCTTCATCAAGGGAGCTTGATCCCATCAGCGCAGAGCTGGAATATCAACAACAACCACCTACGGATTTTTGTTTAGAGCCAACGTGCTTCTTGGAGGAACCCATAACCTCGGGCTCTTGCGAACAGACAGTAGCAGCTGTGCACAAGTTATAGACTGAAATAGACAATCAAACGACGAGGACAGAAACCCAAAGGTGACGGGGATTTTATGAAACCATGTTCATCCTCAAGCGCTTTAGAAAGCAAAAGGCTTAAATAGGGATTAGAAGAAACAAGATAGAGTAAATATAAGTAATATTCTTAAGTGTTATCAGTTAACGTGTCCATCCTCTAATCCTGGAATAAATAAATAAAAATACCAGTAGTGCAGCTGTTCTCCATAGATCCCTAAGAAGTGAATCCAGCAAGTCACTGGTTGCTTCTTCATCCGTTCTCTCCGTTTCAAATTTTGGTTTTCTGGACCTTTGGGCTGATTCACCTTTTGGTCCTTCAGCATTGAAGTCTAGGACTGTGACAGCTGAATCCCCTCTCACATACATGAGCAATATTTAAACATCACTAATGCAACAAATGTAAAAATATATATATATTTATTCATAGGTTAATTTGCTGTTTGTAGTCCCTATTTTATACACGTTGAAAAGTAGTCGCAGCTGAATTCAACCAAAGGCCAGGAATTAGTTGCCAATTTGGTGGCAACCATGACAGTCTAGCCCTGCAGTAGCCTGACCTTAGGGCCGGACATAAACACAATCGTGCTGGTCATCAGTCGCTTGGAAGAGGTCGGGAGGGGGAAAGCACACACTCGCTCCGACGAGCATGATGCAATAGGTCAGAGCTATTCACTTGCCAAACGCCGCCGCTGTGTCCTCCTCATAATTGATGAGCAATTAGCACAGGTAGCGTAGGTCATGAGCCTCACTCAAGCATACAGTCAGTAGGTGAAAGTGTGAGTCATGACCAATAATGACACCATTCTAGTGGGTTACACATTTCAAACACTGCATTTCACACACAGGAATGCAACTTATTAGCTGCCGAGAAATGTGATTATTGTTGTCACCAGTAAACCGGATGGCATATGTATAAAGTCAACATTCTCCAGCGACAGGGAAGTAGCGAGGAGGCAAAAGCTTACAAAACCTGTGCACATTCCCTCATGCAATTGCACAAAATCCACCAACATCATTTAATAAGCGCACCCATTTGCATGCAAATCAGACCAATTACCAACAAGTAGCTGGCTGGCATGTGAGTATCATTTCACACAGAACCGTATCATGCCTCATTTGCTTAGCCTTGAATCCTCAGCTCCTGTGTAGAGCACTGTTTTCTCTGTGTTCATTCAACATTGATTTAGCACTTGTGTAAGAAAACTATTACTGCTCGGGAATGTGTAAAACAACAATTGATTAATTATTTCACTTAATTTCCCTCTCAAACCCGAAGAGGCAGCTTGTTTATTATGATGAAGCATCCAAAGAGAAAGCCTTTTTTAGAAACGCAACCTGCTCTGCAGCAACAAAACAGGACAGTATGCAGGGACAGATGTGAGACATGTAAACACAAAGTACCTCTAAATCTATCAAATACACACACATGAGAATATTCCTCGAAGTCAGTATAGGGCAACACCGAATTGACAGCAGCAGAGACACCGGCGTGCCGGCAGAAGATGCCAGTGAGAAGCACTTTGCCGCTATGACATCCTCAAAGTCTTTCACAGTCAGCAGCTGTCAGAAGTGGCAGCGACGCAGCACAAAGGGCAGAAATACTCACAAATACAACTTCGCGGCGGCGCTGCACTCGCACAAATCAATACGAACGAGAAACAACACACAGATTCCAATGCACATTTCATAACAAGTCACAAGTTTATCTTTGGGACTTGTGTGCACAGTGCCTGTTATCCTTTTTACATCAGTTACAGGGCACAATACGGTAGTTCTTTGTCGGTGCGGTTCACGCACACTTACTTCACACTAACACCCCTGCTCGTATTCCTCCGCTATCTGCTTTCACGCCCACTCTTAAGCACAATGAGGGGCCGAGCTGAATGGAATAGCAATATAACTACTGATGACCCGCTCGGGTCAAACTTGTTAACAGAAGGGAGGTGCTGAAGTGAGTGAATCTGTGGACAGCATGGTTTATATTTCATGCAGTTATTTTGCTGCAAATCTGTATTCAAGCGTTACACTGACTAAGCACTATGTAGGAGGCAAGAGTCAATCATGGCTGATTAATACCATTGCTAAGCCCACATGGGAGGTTGTCATTGAAATGAGGTGGCCCGTGGTATGATCCACCGGCTTTCAAATGAGGTCATCATCTTAAAATATACAGACCTCAGTGGGCTAGCTATGTTTATCAAAGCTAGTGATTTATGTTTCAACTACAGTCGTGCTTCCATTCCCACAATGAGCCATGGAAAAATAACACAGGCCTGCTGCCTCTCTGCTTTGTCAGTCAGCAGTGCTTTATTTGTCATTTGGAACACAATGAGATAAAAGAGATAAGAGGGTGTCACGAGAGAACCTCCTTTGTTTCTAAAACTCACTCCTCTGACATCAGACATACCCCCACAGTAATGACAGAAACACAGCTATCAGCGCACGCTGCATCAGCCTGTAACCGATAAATGGCAGTTTATCAAAGAGCAAAATGTCCAGAGTGCACCGACGACTCGCAGTGAATCAGAACTTCCAAAGCCAGAGCCGTGGCTGACACAGCAGCACCTGTTTAGTTTCCCCAACAAACCGTATGCTGCCGATGATTAACATCTCATTCACAAAACCTTCAGCTTGTAACAGAGTTGTAACAGAGTTGTGTGCTGCAGTGATTACAGTTTCATGTCAAGGACTCCAAACAGACACACATTCCAATCCATGAAGCAGGTAGCCCAATAAGGGAACATTGGTTCTGGGGTTGTTTTTTGATTAGTTTTGAACATTGTGATGAGAATCAGACCAAGGCTCGATTAGGGACATCTTGAAGGGGGGGCCGAGCCTCTGACAATCTCTGATACACTATCAGAAGATTAGAGGAGTCATCCTAATCCAGTCTAATTGGCATCATCTCAAGTCAATTAGAGACAAATTAGACTAGTCCTCACGTTGCTGGAGTGAGTAGGGGGGGGGGGGGGGGGGCTCAAGGACCCCCTCTTTGAGAACCACTCCACTGTTGAAGAATGCTGCAGACACACACACACACACACACACACACACACACACACACACACACACACACACACACACATACAAACAAACAAACAAACAAACAAACAGGTAATGATCCGGTTCCTTCCTACCTCCAGACGGTCCAGGCTGATGAAACTGGCCATAGCAAATCCATCAATGATATCCTCCTCCTGCGAGCTGGACTCCCGTCTCTTCCGCCGGGGGGGACGCGGAGCTCTGGCGGCTGCCGCGGGGTGCGGCGCCTTTTTACCGGGCAGGGAGGCGGCGTCCCTCCCCGGACTGTGTCCCTCCCTGTCGGAGCAGGAGGAGTTGGGGTCGGGGCTGCGGGCGTCTCTGCTTCCTGCCTCCCGCAACCTCCGCACCCTCTCCCGCTTGGTCCGGCATCTCCGACCCGGTTTCAATTTCCCATCCATGTTGTTCGAGAAAGCTTGCAGTGTCAAAAGAGAAAATACAAAATATAACTCCACAGTAGGTTGCTCGCCTGAACGCTCCGCCGCACCGCGTTATAACAAGTAACACACACTGGACGGACAAATTGTAGGCTGCGCTATAACGTGACGATAGCGCCGCGCGCGCGTGTGTGTAAATAACAACGCAAATACAGCCATATAACACTCAATGACCTTGAGTATATACCTCCCCAATCTCCATTACGATAAGCAAATGTTCAGGTATCCCACTCGGGCGATAGAGAGAGAGCAAAGCGACGCGGATACACACGTTATTTTGTCACGAATCTGCGCTATGTCGACGCGGTATCCGCGAAAGCAGGTGCAAAACGGCGAAATAGTTACAATCCGCGCATTATACCCGCTTTGTAACTTTTTGTTGCATCGGAATAATAACAAGCGATGTTGTAGCCTAAGCTCGCTGCATACCGCAGACAGCGCAG
This sequence comes from Anarhichas minor, assembly GCF_050575085.1. NCBI lineage: Eukaryota > Metazoa > Chordata > Actinopteri > Perciformes > Anarhichadidae > Anarhichas > Anarhichas minor. The sequence continues at coordinate 5,122,935 of NW_027466476.1, read as the reverse complement.
GGGAATCATGTCGCTGCCCGTTGTTGTTTTCCACCACCCCGATCCATGATCCAGGGCTGTCAAATAAAGAGCTTTGGATACTATCCGTCCGAAACAAAACGCCTCGCGAGCAACTACGTAGCCTTTCGATCGTGGCCGCTGGATGAGTGAATAATCCCGTACGCGTTGAGTTTCACAACCATATTCCCTCTCTCCGCTTCAGGGGCAAAAGGATCCCAAGTCTGAAAGCTACTTATGCGCAATATTCCCCCAAATGATCCGAACCGTCCGAATAAGACAACCATCCAGTGTGTAGCCAAACTCCATGAGGCGATGAAGCGGTCTATTCCAGTTTAGATCATGTTGAGTTTCCTCTAAATCCACTCCGGTCCGTCCCTTTGCTGCTCAGTTGCTCAGGGGCTCGTGGTATTTTCTATTCGCATAAGAAGGCTTTGATAAGTGTCCTTAAAGCGACAGGAGTGATTACAATCTCCTCCTCCCCCCCCCCCCCCCCCCCTCTTATTCCCTTCATCCGAAATTAAGAGACACAGTCAAGCTTCAGAGAACCCACATAACTGACGTATTTCCGCCACCTCTGGCCTACAATTTACCATAGGAAGGAAGGAAACTGGTGTAACAAGAAGAAAAAAAAGGGAAAACATCATTCACTCTCACTGTAAGGCACACTTTGTCACACACGGAACTATTCGAGTCTGTCTGTCTGTCTGCTAGAGCTGATGCCACATCATGCTTATCCCACTGACTGTGCTGTCACTGGTAATAAATGCAGGGCACACACACACACACACACACACACACACACACACACACACACACACAGACAGACATCATCTATCAGGTTTTGACATCTTCCCCATTTTGACCATGTTGGACATCTTCCCCCAACTCCGAGTTCACCAGCAGACAACTCAAAGTGGAATGGAGTGTACAGTAAATATTTGAAATATGGGTTGCAATATCTTGCCCTGTGCCCCAGCTTTTTAAAACCCCGGAGCAGCAATGGTGCGCTTCCCAATCTGCAGTCTGGGGACATCCAAGGGTTCCTTCGGGAGTTCCAAGGGGGTTCTCTGTGTTCGTTCAGCCGAAATTAGGGCATGGACATAATCAATGTGTTGTATAACAATTATTTCCATCATAGGTTTGAGTGGCCTGATTGTATAATAAGTCCACCCACACTTAGATGGACGCTTATTCACGCCTTTATGACTATCTAAAACATGTTCTTAATGTGGCCATAAGGTTATGGTGGTGTAAATTATATTGGCTTGATAGGCACCACTACACCAGATTAAATCCAGACTGCAAACAACAGTATGCGACTTTGTATTTGTTCTAAAGCAGTTTTTTGGCAGAAGAAAATGTAATGTATGAAACAGACATCATGTGTAAATGATTAAACCCTCTGACTTCTCCTGTCCTTCCTCTTTGTCACACCACAATACACGACATATTCACAACATTACTCTTACATGAAACCATAAACCTAGAAAATGATGTTGATACAGATTAAGGAGATTAAATATAGCATTTTAAATGAAATTGCAAAGGAAATTTACACAACATATAATCGTGTTACAGATGTCAGGGAAGTTGTAGCTCTTTTGTAGCCGCCTGGTTAGTATTTGCATAATACTTTGTTTACTTGGAAACTTGCTCTCTCGCTCTGAGCTTGAGTAAATGAAGCTCGGTGGATCTGTGAACCTGCCATCTTTCATCCCAGGTTTAATTCCCTCTAAGATTGTTTTAAATTCGGCTGAGAAAATACATTAAGCTATTAAGCTGTAACGTCTGGTCAGAACATACTGTTGCAGAACCTCAGGGAATGCATCTGGATGGATTAAGGCATGTTGCAACAACAAAAAAACAATTGAAAATTACAGAAAAGATGACAACGTATGACATGCAATAATGATGAGGTGAATTGAAAGCCTGTATGATGCAACAACATGCTCATAATAAGCACCGTAGCCTATTGAGTCAGCAGCTCATCCTGTTGGCTATCTAGTAAGCTGCCTATGAACTACACCATGCCTGTTTGCACTTCTCATTACTAAGAGTCAGATGGAGACGTGTGGGGAGAAGCATTGATGATGAACACTTGATATCAGAGGCTTACTGGTAATTATGTCATAAGGAGGTGTGCGAGCAGAAAGACAAATTACAATATTCAGCCAGTGTGAAATATTGCATATAAGAATCCTCTGGCTCATTATTTGATCTTCACAGTACAGAAGGCAGTGAAAGCAAAGCAGCGAGAGCCAGACTGAAATATTTAGGCAGTCAGTGCGGCGGTTCAGGTGTGGGAATGTCCTTTTATGCCGAGAATCTTCTGTGAAACTGCAAGGCAATGCATCAAAATGCAAAAACGAAACTACTTTTATGCAAATACGGTGCGCTGCAGGGTAAATTACCCTGAGCACTGTCGGTGATTAAACCAGAGACTGCATTGAGTGAGTGAGTACGGTGACGTTTTTATGACATGCTGCTGTGTCAGGTTACACTATGTAATCTATACGCAAGTACCAAAATGTTACACTTGGTCGCTGCTCGCAACTGGCTGCCGTTCCAGGCCCGTAACTAAGAATGCCCTCATGTACTTTTCATTTAAGCAGCAAATCTGTGGATGGCAGCAAAATGTATTCTACCTGTATGTTGCTTTGGAGAACAATAACCAGGTGAGCGGCGCATCAATCTTTGGGCAAATGGACCTCACGGGAACTTGAGACGGTATCGTTTTCATGTTACTTTAACCTCTGTAACCATTGTGAATAAACCCCTCTCTGTTTGAGCAGCTTTGCAAGAACTAATTCAGTAAGAAGATTAAAAAAAGGGGGGGGGGGAACAGGTATGGTGAGAGGGCCGTGGAGGAGAGGGAAGAGATTACCTCTGTTTCTTCCATGCTACTATTTGCTGTGAGCTTAATCCATAGCTACAGACTCTGAGCTCCCACATCCCAGTCATTCAAACACTAGTCTCTTTGAAACGCTTAGCCCCGGCTGTGCTGGGAGCAAAGGGGAAGGGAGCCTGTCATGCTTTTATGATGTTTAAGCGTCAGAATTGTTTTTTCCTCTGCCTCTGCCGCCACGATAAGAGTTAATTTGATGTCGGTGGGGTCAAGGTGCCTCTTGTTTAAAAGGGTTGTTTTCCATTGAGATAATTTGAAGAGTATACTGTGTGGTGCAGACATGGGATTGAGAGGTGAAGGATCTGATTCAAGCGATAACAAAAAAAAAAAAAAAAAGGAATTCTCCTCAAGTACCGTACACACCGTATCCTTTGAGAATATAGGCCCACGGAAATCAATAAGCCTGGATTTCACACTAGAACACAAGACAGCTGTAAGACACAAATCCCTGCAGTTGTGAAGAAAATAAATTCTGTTGGTCTCACAACATCATTTGTGCACAGTCAGTATATTAGGAGTACATTCACCACTTGTGGAAGCCATCGCTCAGCTGTCTTTAGGTATAATAATGGCTCCACTGGCATATTTTGTTCTGCCTTTGCAACCCTTTGCCAGACAAGAACATCAGTATTGGACCGTTGTGCCAGTGCTTGGTTTTTCTATCTTTTCTTTCCAAATCCTCGCTCACTACAATATATATGCAATGAACATAATTATGCCAAATAAATATGTCTATGAAGGGGGACACTCATGCATTCAAGTCAGACAAGTCTTAGTGCCACAAGCAGGTTAACATGTTTAAATGTTAAACATTAAATGCCCACAATGGAACTTCATTTAGAAAAACATAGATAATAAAGCCAGGGCACTCACACGCAGATGCCTGATCATCATCATCATCATTTCACAATCAGTCTGAAATGGTCCTATGAAAGAGGGAACACATATTTTGATTAAATCTACATTCATTCCCCTGAAGGAAAAAAGCGCATATGAATCAAGCCGATGACATGGTGGTCATTTAGTGAAATGTCTCGACAAACTGGATGGATTGCAGTGAAACTTGGTACAGATATGCATTAAGTCCTAATCCGCTGATTGACACAAACTTTTGTACAGACGTTCATGTTAACAGACGTTGAATCCTAATGACTCAGATGATTTCCCGACATTTTCCCTAACACCATCGTGAGCCTGACATTTGTGCTTTTGAGTGAAATGTCTCAACAACTATTGGATGGGTGGCCATGAAATTTGGTCCAGACATTACTGCTTCAGTAACCCCTTAACTCTTCATCTAGTGCCACCATTAAGTCAGACATGTCATTTGTTCAATACCTTGGTTTCTGACCGTAAACCTGCAATATTAATGATATTCCCATCAGCCTCCGCTGCACTTATTGTTTAGTGCTAATTAGCATTTGTTAGCATGGTGACCAGCTAGACTATAACGTTAACCATTCCAATGTTAGCATTGTGAGTAAGAACAGCCTCACACGGCATGCCCGTACAGTCTTAGTCTCCTTCTTGGGAGGACTGTCAATTTGTTAGTTTCCCTGACAAATTATCCCAATATTTCCCCCAAAATGACGTGCCATTGTTTATTAAACAGGTAGCAGCACACTCGTATATTAAATCGATCAGAAACTCAAGCAGCAGTGGCAGCCAGCTGTTTTGAATATGGAGTTCTTGGATTCTAGCTGAGACATCTCAGTTTGCTGCCCGAGCTGTCAGTGAAGAATCACGGTGAGGGAAAACATAAGTCGGTGCCTATAGGGCTTCCGGCTGCCTCCGCGACACATCATGGAGTAATTCACTAGTTTGGTGGCAATTTACAGGCAGACTCAACAAGAAACCCGCCCTGGGCCCTCGAGCAGCAAGCTCTCTCTCGGGAAACCAGGGCCAGCTATAGGATTGCCTGGGCCGGGCCCTGCAAACCGCTGCATGAAAAATGAACCTGCTCCCTCCACAGACAGAGATTACACATCCTGCCTGCCTGAGAGCCTCCGTACACACTGCCCTCATATCTTGTCCTCCTCCCTCCCACTGTCGCTTTCTTCGTCTCTCTTGTTTTCTCTCCCTGCCTGCTATCTGCACAGCCTGTGTTATTTAGATCTAATGCAGAGCCAGCGCTCCCTATCTCTGCTTCAAAGACAACAGCTGTTTGTTTCATGTTGAACACAGACGATTATTTATAGACCGGCAGACTTAGCATGAGCCTATCAGATATTGCATGTGAGATTTTAAAAATGTCCATGGCCTCTGCCTTCAGGTAATAATGAATTATGAATCAATCATAGTTTATTGCGCAAAGTCAAACAGAAGTCCCCAACTTTAAAAAAGTGAGGTAACAACAGGGGATTAGTCAAGAAACTGATAGGAAAGGCAGTGAGGTGTCAATAATTTAACGCAGTAGGTTGTAAATCGAAGTGCCTTTGGATATTTCATACCACTGGGGAGCAAAGTTTAATCAAACAGAGAGATTGGCCCCAGAGCTGTGTGGGTGAGAGAGCTGAATTTATTGGCAGCCCTTGAACAGGCAGTAGGGTTTTTATTACAGGCATCATTCAGGGCAAAATTAGCAATGTGACCTGCTATTTTAGAGAAATAAATTGAGTTAAGAGATTGATGTGGTTAAATGTCACGTTAAATGTCATCATAAAAAAAAGTGTCTTTGAGTTATTGTAAGCCATGAGGGGATGTGTTTCTGTTCCCATTATTTTTTCTCAACCCTTTTCTACTCCGACGATCCTTCAGTCAAGAATTCTCACTTTTCTTGTTTTGGTTCCGGGCACTGCTCAACATTTTGAGCGAAATGTCATAATGTTTGTTATTGATCCGTGATGTCTGGTGCTCTCTCTGATGCTAAAGTAACAATGCTCTCTGCCTCTCCAAATCGCATCAACAGATGTTGTGACAGCACAGCTTTTCATAAAAAGACCCCAAAGGCGGTCGATATTTCCCCAGAACTGTGCTTCGATTTCCGTCGGTTGCTGGAAGGATAAAGTGGAGGACCTTTTCTGAGTTTATCACAGCGATGACTATACTCACTAAATATTTAGTAGCAGGGGTGTCATGCAAGCCACAATCCTGGGGGTGGGGCACAATTAGAGCAGCGTGCATGGGGGGTCCTTGGCCAGAAAAACAGGAAATGATGATGCAGTTTTACTTATTTATTTGTTTTTTGTAGCTCAGTAATGTCCCTCTTTTGATTATAGGGTATACTGTACATTTATTTAAAGATGTTCATGTTAATTATTTGTGTTGTTATGATTACTGAAAATTTACATTAAATGCCCACAATGCAACTTGATTTAGAGAACATGGCCAGGTCACTCACACACATATGCCCCATCATCATTGTCGTCATCATCATTCCACGATCAGTCGGAAATGGTCCTCTGAAAGAGGGAACACATATTTTAATTAAATCTACATTCATTCCCCTGAAGGACAAAAGCGTATCACTCTAAATCTAACCGAAGATAAACTATCTACCTCCTGACTGAGGTCAGGGCTGGAGCTCTCAGGGGATTTTTCAAGAATGACGAGATCATTCTCTGCATCTTGACCTGGAGATATTAAATGGAATTCAGAGTTTTGCTAACAACAACCTGTGATAGTGATGGTAAACTCACTGCCATACGATTCACAGAGCTCTCCTTTACCAACATTAAATAGGATGCTGTGCTAAACGACCGGATTGAGAGATGGCTTCTAACTTCAGCTGATAGTCAAACTATCTCGCAAAGCAAGCTATGCTTGTATTTCTCCAATGCAATTAAGTGTGTATAACTAATTACACTTCATTATCACACATTTTAAAAAGGGATTGATGTTCTACTAACCACTTCAGCAACACATCGTTAAGCTGTAGCCTACTCTCCTCCAGCATATTACACACTTAGCATAGACTTTGTTTAGCATAAAGACTGGAATTTAGGTGAAACTGCAAATCAAGAATTAGAAATAATCTGGCACATAACCCCCTTTAAAACCACAAATTATAGTTTTTACACTCTTTTTTTGTACAGATTAAACAAACATGATGTATACATAATGTGTTTATCAGTGTGCTTTTGAGGTGCAGGAACAGGAAAAAGGATTTTTAGACATAGTTCCCAGTCTTTTTGCTAAACTAACCGTCTCCTGGCTCCACATTAATATTCAACAGACAGACATGACAGTGGTATCAATCATCTTACCTAACTCCCTCCTAGAAAGTGAGTAAGCATGTATATCCCAAAATCTCCAACTATTTCTCTTAATATGCAGTTTGGGAGTGTTTCTTCACACTGAAACACTCGTGCACTAACACCTAACACACAGTGGAGAAACTGCCAGTCTTTTAATCAAAAAAAGTTTAGTTAATTAAAAAGCTTATTAGCTTAAAGGTCAATGCATTCCTTTCAGCAAAAATATTGAGTGGATTATGTAAAATAATGTTTAAAGTACTTTGTAATATATTTTGCATGATTTGCTTGGCAGAGTGCGCCAGTAATTAGACTGCTTTTAGGCTCAGTGGAGGAGGGAAAGCAAAAAAAAAAAAGTTGAATTACTCGCTCAGGGATTAGCATCAAAGTCTCACAAAAAAGGCAGTTAGGGATAGTCTGTGTAACTGTCACAGCGTTTCTGTAAATGTCTGACCCCAGTTTTCATGCATAGTACAACATAAACAACTTGAGGACAGGCAAAGATTGACAGGGTGAGAGGTTTCTTTTTATATGTAACGTCTGTTTTCTCTGGTGCTTTGTGAGAGACAGAAAAGTATTCCCACTGGCCACGCTGTAATTAGCACCCGAGCCACCAATCCCCCAGAAGCTGCAGTGATCGCTTGTGCCAAGTCCCCAAACAAGCACTTCGCCAAACCTCCCACACACACACACACACACACAGACACACACACAAAGCCCACTCTCCCTCCTTTCAATTTCACTTGGGTATCACTCAGGGCTTCATCAACATGCAGCCATGTGGTAATGTACCCTGTAACTGTTCACAAGTGGCAGATTTTTCAACCTCGAAGGCCGTGTCACACAGTGCCACATTAGCAGAGGTGATGTTTTTCTCAGTGGCCCTCAACAGGCTGACACAATGTGACAAACTGTCACAGGGGAGGGCTTCCCCGCCCAGGACCTCGCTCGTTAGAAAGCGTGAATAAGTGAGCGAGTGACGCAGAGAGAGAGAGAGAGAGAGAGAGAGAGAGAGCTTGTTTTGCACGCATATCTGCAGCTATGCAGTATAATGAACACAATGTTAACATAGAGGGTAAACATAGAAGGCAGCGTAAACAGGCTGACGGCAGGCAGCAGTGAAGGCTGTCTGTGTTTGTGTGATGAGCTGCACAGACGAGCCCATCCTCCTGGTCTGGAGTACGTATGGATGGAGAACCGCGGTCACCTAATAAAGAGACCTTATGAGAGTTTCTTTAATTCACTTCATCTTATTTACCACCAGCGCTGCTTCCCATTTATAGCATACAGGTTTGACAACTAAGTAGTTGTTGGGTTTAAATTCCTTGCTCAATCCCATAATTAGTATCTGCTGATGAAGAATACAAGATTCACTGCACACGCATATAGTGTGACACTTAAACTACTTCTTATTATAAATGTAGTCTCAGAGTTAATGAAGAATTCTTAGATAATCAATAGTAGATGTGTGTAAAGGAACATCTGTATGTTCTGTACATAACGTGTCCTTTCACACTCGACATGGCACTCAACACTGGCAAGGACCTTGTTAAACAGTGGAAGAATTTTAGTTACAGTAAGACAGAGATCATTGTTTTTAATGACAATCACTGAGGTTGTACAACAAGAATGCAATAAACACAACCCCCCCCCCCCCCAAAAAAAACAAATGCCATAGTGTTCTGTCCCCTTGAGTAGTGCTGATACACATTATCTCAAGTGTTAATATGGTGTGTACATCCAAGCAGCAATTGAAAGGCTTGCTGAATAACAAGCGAGTGGGAAGAATAGAATATCAACGACGAGCAGATTGAAAGTTAAAAGGCTGTAAAATGAGCGTGTGTTCAAATAGAGAGGCTGTGAGCGGGCGTATTATGCTCGGCTTCTTATAACGCTCCCCTGGCTTTCACAAGGCTCTTGATTAGCAAACAGCAGCCCCCGAGATAAAACACACTCATAGACACGGACTGGATTTGCATGTTAAGAGACTTGGAGCTTGTCATGCGTGCATCTACTCCAGGCAAATGAGAGAACACAATTCTTTAGGTTCTGCTTCTTGTTGCAGGAAGAATTCTGATTTCCTCTTTTGTTTTGTGCCCTTACTTCTGCATGTTAATACACAGACACATATTTTACATGCGTCTGTATATTGTGACCTTGCAGGTTCACTTTGTGCTCAGTTGTGATTGTGAGGAGCTGGTTACCCTTTGCATGCTTGTTTAGACATATTGCATTAACAACACTAGGTCAGGTCATGTTTGATTACACATACGTTTGGCACACAAGTGTGTCTTCACTTAATGTTTGCATAATTATGAATGCATTTTGTGAGCCTGTAAATTAATATTTGCACAAGCTGGATTCATGCATTCATACATAATGCAATTCCTCAACATCTACATGCAAAGCTAGACACATTCAGAGGTCTCACACAATATGTTTGTAATAAAACAGAAGAGATCATCAAAAAGGATTTGCATAAAGTGGGAGACATTGTGAGTGAATGTATTGATCATTTGGTTTATAAATGAAGACAGGCGGAGGGAACCCAGCGTATTACTTTGATGTGAGAAAAGCAGTCGCTTGAGTTCACCCTTAGTAACGACTCAGTTAAATATAATTTATGACTTGGATCATAAGTAATTCACCAACTTGCTGGTTAATTATGTCGGCCCAAAATGTAATATCTCTGATTATGTGCGACAGTAGATTTCCATCATTACAGATGGAGAGAGTTTCTAGCAGCTGGTTTACGTTAAGCAGCTTTCTTTTGTAAATTGATACACACGCGTTTGGGCAAATGTGAAAAAAGTGTTTAGCCTCTTGCTTGATTGTATAACACTGAAGGATTTTCTTCTGCAGTACTGTGCACGCATCCATTAAACATCATTACTTTATGGCCATCATTTAATCCCTATAAAGTCTAAAGGATGCAGTCTGTAGAAGCTAAGCTGATTTTGTTCTACTCTCATTTTCTAAGAGTAACTGCCACTTCTTTTCAAATGATTGAATCTCATTTATGAACAGACCTGGATTTAGCCCTGGAGCAAAGTCAAGCCATTCAGTAATGATACCAAATATGGGGAAGGATATGGTCGAAACCTTTCATCCATTTTTCATGCTTGTTTAACTTTTCCTACACCACACTAAATCCATTTTCCACACAAAGTTTGAGGAGCCCTAGCGCAAGATTGCTGCAGACAGCTTGTTAAATATGTATCGGCTGAGCGGTGGGCAACCTGCTGAAGTGGCAATGCACCTCACCTCCAGCTGAACAGCGAATGAAAGATAGATCCTACTGTGAATCAAAACCTCAACTTCTGTGGTCTTTCAGAAAAGGCTGGTGTGACACCTCTCTACATGTGCTGTATTGTGGAGGGAAAAATATTGAAAGTGCAGAATATAACGGCACAGTATCACCCTGATATCTCCCAGGCATGGCAGCCGGAGCGGCCAGGCTGCATGTGCTAGCAATGTATGATCATCTTTAATCTCATTTCAGTACATTTCACAAAAGTAACCAATGTGTGAAAGTTGATAATGTCTTTTTTTTAGAATCTCACTACTGTAAATAGTCCACAAGAAAGCATACCTTTTTGTTCCAGCGTATACTGCAGTATTTCGGGATCATGTGGTGGTCAATAAGCAGCACATCAGTTTCAGCAGGCACACCTGAAAATACAAAATGTTCAATAAATCCATTGTCTTGATTAAAAAAACCACAAAATAACTGTGTTCCCTAAATCCAATGAGACATTATTGTGTGTGTGTTCCCTTATTCCGCTGAGATATCATGTTTGTATTCCCTTAATCCAATCAGACCTCTTTTGTGTGTCTTCTTCATCCATTTCTTCATCCATTTCAGTATCATGTGATACCTTGTCTGTGAAACACACAGACCGTGCATGTCACCCACAGTGTGCCTTTCTCTGTTGCTGTTTAGTGAGTCACTGTCTCCGCAATGTTGTCTCCCAACTGATCTGTAGTTAATCCCTCGAGTTAATTTCCTCCCACCGGAGAGGTCTCCGGTGGGAGGAAATGATGAATGGAGGAAGACAAAGACATTAAAGAAATAAAGTTACTTCCCGCTGGCTGCAGCCAGGTGAGCTTCCCAAAGCTCAGGCTCCCCAGGGAGTGCTCATATATCCAAAACACGAGCAAGATTTCCTCAACTCAATGTCAATATTTAGCAGACTACCCACCGAGCTGCAGGGAGCTAATGGGTTTCATTAAATGTGACTGATTTAAAGCATCAGCCGTAAAACCTACAAGATGTAAGCAATTGCAGCCTGTTGCCAAAAACACGTCTTAGTTTCATCAAGGCTTAAAGTTGGGCTCCTCTTTTCTTTTACGTACATTGTGTGTCCTCGTGATTAAAGCTGACCGAGACAGACAAATCAATAGTGGGTCAGCTTTTAGTGAGTGTGTTTCATAGAAAGATGGTTTATTTCATGCTGTTCGGATACAGAAAAGACCCACAGTATCTTTGGTGATACTGTCAAACAAAGAAATCCTCAAACTAAGTCAACAAGTAGTGTCCAACAGATTGAGGACACGGCTTCGTGTCTGGTGGCGCTTCCATTTGGTGGGCTTCCAGGTGGCAACCAGGCTTACAGTGCTGGGCTGTTCTGCTGCAGGCTTTTGCTCATTGATCTCTTCTCTCCTGAGATGCAGTTCATCTCCAAACACGAAAGATATGCCACGGAGAAGACGGAGAAATCGCTTTCTCCACTTTCTTCTGCTTTTTCTTCCCCTTCAAAAAAGGAGCTCCTCTGTGTTTTTTTGATACAGCGAGCAGGAGGAAGATCACACTTTTATCCAAGCGCAAGCGAAAAACAGGTAGACACACATTCATAGACAGAGCAAATGCTTTCACGCATGCTGTCCCAGCAATGCACACTTTCTCATCCTGCTGTGCCTAAAGGAGTTCTCACAATTTGTACAAGATGAGAGGCAGAGAAGGAGAGAGACAAACTGACACAGAGAGAGAGGCAGAGAGAGAGAGAGAGAGAGAGAGAGGCAGAGAGAGAGAGAGAGAGAGAGAGAGAGAGAGAGAGAGAGAGAGAGAGAGAGAGATTGGATGTATTCTCCACCTCACTTCACTTCTCTCTGGCACCCAGAGGCTTCTCCAAAGCTTTTAGGAAAAAAACAAGCGGCTGTGTGATGGATCAAACAGCAGCGGCAGCCACTTCCCAGCCTCCCCAGCAAACTACTGGCTTTGATATTTCAGTCACTATCAGCCCCTGTGTTGTGTCTGTTTTATTCACTGCCGGGTAAATTAAACTTTTCCTTTGGTCCTCTTCATTCCCCACTCTTCCTCTTCCCCCTCCACCTCCATCCCTCAACCCCTCATCTGCCTCCCTTACTTGCCCCCCCTGTCTCTGTCTACAATTTGTTCCAGACTCCCATTTCCTAAGATTGACTTTCGGTAAACGTCGCTGTGCTCTCCGCTTTGGTCCTTCTGGCTAAAGTTGAAGGATGCATTTGCCATTGTAATTACTGCCATCCCTGTGGGAAGCAGGTACGATTGGCTTTCAGTCACTTAATGTGAGCCTGTCTGAATTTGAGGAAGTAGAGACATGCCATTGAACCCACTCACTCCTTCTTCTTACTCTCTTTCCCATCGGGTCAAGCCCGTTGTGACATGCATTTCGTTCATTGCGCAAAGCTGAGAAAAAACAACACTACACGACTTGACTTTCATTATCAGATTAATTAAGGGACTCTGTGTCATGCCAATCAAGACCATGTTGATTTATTTTCCCACTGCATCCTTTGACTGTGAAAGATTGAATCTGAAGTCTCTGTCATCCTCTTGTAACTTAAGATCAACAGAAGAGAAATGTGATTGGCAGGAGCCAGCTGTAGTAGAGTACCACAGGAGAAGAAAAACGATTGCAGGCATCTGTCCAACTGTCATGTTTGTTTTAGTTGGGAGCTCATATTTTCATTGGTGACATAGCGTTGAAATTCAGATATATGGTGGAATTCAGTGAACAATACTAGTTTGAATTTATATATTAGTTTGTTTCCTTATTCTTAAAGTTGAACATATTTCCTGGCAATTTTTAGGGTTGTATATGTTTTTCCATCAAACTCCAGAATTGTTCAAAGCAATACAGTAAGAGCTCAGCGTCAAACTGTGCAGAAATCTTAAGCCAGGCTGCTAAAAACAAACATTGCTTCCATAACACAGATTTTTTTTATAGCTTCTCTGGACTGGTTGTCAATTTCTCTTAGAATCCATTTTATCCTCTTACCAACTACACGCAAGGCCAGGTGCTGGATTACATCAGTGAGCTTTCAACTCAACACCGTCCCAGCAGACCCAGCAGAGCCAGGAGAGAGTCCAGGTTCAGATCAAGCAGCGATTGAGCCTTTGCGGCATGTGTACCCTGGCTTTGGAAAACGTCTGCTGGCAGTATATTTAAATCCTCAAAACACATTTCATAGTTTTGTTCCTGACCACCTAGTAAACATCCTGTCTGCAGAATACAACTCTGCAATGTAACCAACAGTCACGTTAGAACTTTAGCATTCTACTTTTTTAGCAGTTATAGGATTAGTCTTTTGGACCAATTTTATGTTGAATCATTGTTGTTTTCACTGCTTTTATTGGTTGTTCTTATGGTACCATACATTTTAATAGTGATCATTTTTTTTTTCTCCTTTATTGACCATATGTAGCATGTTCAAAGGGATGTTGAGGGGCATTCTTGTGCAGGTTTGCACTCGTACTGTACCATGATTAGCAGCAAGCATCTTACGGAGAAAAGTACGCATGAGTAATTGCTTTCATGCAAATATGTCTATGATGAAATATTGAACTGTGCAGTGATTCTGAAAGAGAGTAATCATGGCCCTGACGTTTCTGACAGGAGACAAGTGGTATCAATGTCACGGTGACTGACAAATCAGATGTGATTCATGCAGCACAAGTGGCATGCTGAATAGGCAATAACTCAGAGCTTGTATCAACCTAATTACACCAAACATCACCCCGTCGATGATCCCCTATCTCATTTATTGATTAGCTACATGGTAACAATTGGAGAGTAATGACCCACTGAAATTTGCTGTGTATTGTCAGAACCTCTTGCTCTTTTTATTGCTCGTGCTCTCAAGCTCTCTTTTAGCCGGGAGACCCATTTGCACTCAGGACCAGCCTTTCCGTATCCTGCATTTCCAAAGAGCTAAATGAGAGTCTCGCTGTGGCCCCTGCCATCCTATTGATCCCCCTATCTAGCTCTCCAAGTGAAGTTTATGTACTAAATTTAGTTTAGTGCTGAGGGTCCTCATTAATAATAGAGTCATCGGTCGGGGGTGGAGGGGAACATCACTGATTGATTTCAAAGAGAGAGAGAGAGAAAAAGATGGAGGAAGAGAGAAAAGACCAGGTTTATTTATGTGAATCAAGTCTCCTCAGTAGTCCGAGTCAGCTTTCCAAAAAGTCTCATCCTAAAGTACATACAGGATATATCAACGCCATCATCTATCAGCATTTTCATCTCCACAGGTAGTCTCGGGTACTTCACGCCGACAATTTGAAGAATAGAAATAGAGGCGACCATAAAAGCAGCAAAACGAGATGAATAGCGACTCAAGGCCTGTAAAATGCCTCGCGAGCAACAGGGTTATGTAACGCTGCATGCAAACACGCCATGTTTGAGTCTACAGCATGCGAACAGATGGGACGCGGCTAAACAGGCATATTTTCATCCGACAACAATCACATGGTTATAGCATAAACCTGTCGACCGTCAGTCACAAACAGGCAAGAGATGATGGCGCAATGAGAGAACATCCAAGCGAAAGGGAAGATATGTTGTAGTCAGATGGTTATATTCTGTATGAACTACATATATAAATGAACATTAATAGCTAACCACAGATGCTTACAGATATACTGTATGTACAGAAAACGAGAAGCTATTCAACCCATAACATATATTTAGCTCATTAAACCATTATCAAGTCCAATGCTACTGTCAGAGTGTAGCATAATCCAAATGCTGGCATTAGCTAACATTTGCAAAGCCACAATATTAAAAGAAAGCCACATGTTAGCGTAACATTTTATCTCCACGTGTTACTTATAAGCAAACATATTAATATTAGACAATATTTTTGGCAGGGTTACAAACCTCTGATGCAGCTAACATCATATAACAGGTTATTACAGACAATACAATAGTAGGATCGTAACAAGGACAATGCAATGACTACTACTACTCACAATAATAGATATCCATCCATTGTAGAGAACTCAAAGTAAAGTAAGGGCTTAATTAGGAGCTTCCATTCAGATTCATCTATAATTTATATATAATATATAAATAGGGCGGTGCTGATGGCTGGTAAAGAGCAGCTTCCTGTGCAGCGCTGGCATAAGCTCATATGTAGTTGTTTTTCTTCAGAACATGTCACGCCCACTTACACGTTACAGACATTTACTAAATCCAGTGACAGATATGAATGAAGTCCTCCAGCCTGATAAGTGGGTTTTAGGTGGGGCAGCTCGTTGTCAGAGGGGATCTCATTTGGACTGGATCTGGCTGCCTTGCCACAGGCTGCAGCTGTAATGACGGGCCTTCCAGCAGCCACACAACCACAGTGAGCACGGCTCATCACAGACAGCAGCCCTATACAAGGGAATTATGTGGAGCGACCCTGGCACCACAGTACTAGATTTTCCAGCAGACTGCCTCTTGGGTTATGTTGACAGTGAGTAAGCCTTGAATTTACTCTGTCAGTCAATAAATCCCCTCTCACCAAACCAGTGGGAATTGATGGATCATTGGAGGTGTTCGTTTCTTCTTGTATGTTGTAGGGATGCACTAATACCGATATCGAGCCAATACTGGCTCAGAAAGCTGGAACTGGTATCAGTGACACTGGGGCCGATCTATTCAATCCAATTCTATGGCAATAAGCCATATAAATTATGCACTGGCATTTTCATTAATGTTTAAGTTTTGGCCAATTTGTTGCTGCATTAAAGAGGCTTTTCATTTAATTGCATACTGTAATTTGTAGTAATTTTGGTTGCCGCTGTACGATTTATTATTTTGATAGTACATAACAATTCAATACATATATATAAACAAATGTCTTTGTTACATTTTGTTTTACAATGTTAGGAAAGGTTATTAAGTAAACACTGGTATCAGATCAGTGCTCGGTGTCGCTATTAGGACTGAAAAAAACAGATCTGTGCACCCTTCGTATGATGTATTCTGTTTATGCGACGTGCAGCTGCGGTTACTGTACTGTGTAGGTGTGTGTACATTGAAAAGAGATGCATTTGTGAATGCGTATACAGGTGTGCCTATGCATGCAGCCTTCAGCTTCAGCACACACTTGAATAATGTATGTATACATATAAATACATGCAGGGGATATAGCAAAGTTTTGTGCACAGTGTTTTAAATTAGGCACCACTTTGATTCCCATGAGACCTCAGCTAACACAAAGGTGTCCACGGCGACATGTGTATGTGCCTGTGTGTGTGTGCGTGTGTGAATGCGTCTGTGCTTGAGAAAGCTCCTGGATAAAGGTGTCAGATCAATCCCCAGAGCAGCGCAGCAGGAGGTGTTTGTGCTTCCTAATCATGCCCCTGCACAAGAAGCCTCTGGCTTTGTCTCAGGTCCCCTCTGTTTCTTCAGATAACACAACACATACAGTTGTGCTGGATTCATTCATAACAATGGTCCGACTTGTCAGTATTATTAATCAAAGCAACTCCCAGAAAGCAGAGGCTTCTGTGAGCTTGCTGGAGTGTCGCACATTCAACAGCCGTATATATCTGGTTAAAATACTGTCAGAATTGAGAGCCGAGGACCCCGAGTTCATATAATTAAGCAATTATGCCTGCGCGAACACTCAGAAGTAATGGAGGAACTGGTGCATGTTCCAGCTGTTCCGTCTCTGAGGGTGGCAGGCGTCAACACAGCCAGCCCTTGACCTCGCAGATCTGAAACAGCTTGCACACCAGCCATTTATCAACATATTATGGCACCGACTGCAGCTTCCTTTTGAAAAGAGATGGATAGAGAGAATAGTACAGTGCAGAATTTAGCCGATATGTGTCGAACAGAATTATTATTTTTTTGTTAAGTCCATGATAATAGCATAAATCAAAAAAAATGTGCATAAAATGTGTCCAATTAATATTTTTTGTATTTGTCTATTTGATGTGAGCTCAGCAGCACTGACTTGGAGTGTACCGTTGAAGCTTTCACCGAACTGGGAGCTGAAACAGAATTGTTTCTTCATATTCAATAATTAATGCTACAATCATGTTGATGGGCCATTAAATCTACAACAGACATCTTGTTATGTTGCGTTTTTCTTATGTAAATCATAAGACACTCTCTTGGTAGAGATGCCATATAAGCAGTTACCCCAAATATCCCAAAAACACTTGGCGAGGCGATAAATCTATTCTATCAATTCATTTGCATTATTGGTTGAGGACTATGTATAAAATTGAAAATCGATTCTAACGTCACCTTGGGTAATTATGGTATTGAACTGCCTGCCACCTAAATGCAACAGCACTAAAAGCAACAGCACGACATATTTATTCCACCATCTCAGATGAAAAGTGTGTGGCACTGTGAGTTGCAAAAGATGGCAGCAGCCCTAAAACAGCTGCTAAAAAGCAGCTAACATTAGTGGAATCACTTTTATCACAGTATCCCATATGAGAAGAAGGCAAGTACAAATGAAACAACGGCCCTGGAAGACAAGCCCGCAGGTTCCCCGTCAGCTACAGCAGCAGCAGAGAGAGAGTTGCATAAGATAAGGAAGGAGTGTCGGCGTTGCTTCACCATTGTAGGGTTTGTGTATAGAAACATGCTAACAAGCATTTGCTGTCATCTGGCCAAGAAATACCTTTTCTGTCCCTGCTACAAGTGACCCGTCGGAGAGGGTCTTTAGTGTGTGTGTGTGTGTGTGTGTGTGTGTGTTTTCAAGCAGTATATTTTTAAGAAAGTAAAGTTTGGTGGAAGTTAGGTTTGCTCTCCATAAATCCCAATAGTGTAATTAATCCTTGTTTGTTTGCGTATTTGGAAAAATGAATTTGTCTTTATGCACCAGAGGTTTTGCATTTGGTCAACATCTTGCTTGGTGAGTGTGTTTTGTGCAAACACTGCAGCTGCCAGTAAATTATGGATTTTACCTGTATGTGCATCAGGTTATCGTTGCAGCTGGGCGGCTTGTTAGGCACTTCAACCACAGCGTCATCATTTTCGGTTAGGGTTAATGATCGGTTAACGAGGTACAGGTCAGAAAGAAATCCAAATTAGAATCCATACTGTTTGACAATTTATGATGAAAAATAAAATAATTCTGAAATAGTATATTTAGCATTAACCTCATTGGGTTAGTGGATACAAACTAAACTAAACAAATTCGTCACAGGTGGTTATTTTGCAAGCGGCACCCCAACATCCTGTTTCAACAGGAAACACATTAACCACACTTTGTCATTTCATCTTTTGTCAGGCACTGAACTGAAATGCATGTGCTTTTACCTCACATCAACAGAAGCTCATTATTATCCTCTCGGTTACATTTTTTATTCAATTTCATATGCACTGTATATTGTACAATTACATTTTGATATTTATGAATAATTGCAAAGATTGCCTAATTCTTAAAGCTGACAACATTTCTGGGTGAGAGGACACAGGACCATTTTGAATTCTAGTGACCAATTGGAGGCAGTCCCAGCCCGTGCTGTGATCTTTCCAACGACATTACTCCATGCTGTTGAAATGAAACATGTCCCGACTGAGATCTGAGTAATGCAACAAAATTTACATTTTTGCAATTTGGATTCGGATTCATAACCTTTAACTGAAAAAATCATACACGGACCGTTAATCCCGTTTCATTGCGTCATCTGTCACAGTCACAGCGCCGACTAATGAACCAATGCAAACCCCCATGGTCCCTAAAGGGAGGGGGAGTGAGGGGAGAAGCCTCTGTAGCACTGCAGCAGGGCTGGCTGGTCTTGTCAGCTGGCTGTGTTCAAGTGTCAGCTTGGCTCCCTGGATCAGCTTGCTTTTCAATGGCACCACCTCCCCTCTAATCCCTGCCTGTCATTCCGCTGCATTCACAGCTCGGGCCCTCCCCTGCACAAGCCTTCAGCATAACAGACGTCTCAGTGTACTCACACATCTCTCTGCCTCTCTCTCTCTCCTTCTCTCCCTTTTCCACCCCGTCCAATTCAGTTCATTCCAATTCTATTCTAAGTAGGCTGCATATTTAAACGGAAGCCTATGCTACCAAAGCGATACATTATCAGATAAAGTGGTATTATAAACAACTATGAAATTAACTAATTACTTCAACGTTTAGTAGATTCTAGTGGTTCTTCAGGTCATGTTTCTCTCTCAGTTTGCTCCTTGATGTGATTTAATAGTGTGCCAATAAAAACTCAAAGCAGCTGAGGTTGCAGCAAAACAATATTATTTGAGGACGTTTCTCGCTCTCTGCGCTTCTCACTCCAGTATGGTAATGTGCATTCCTGCCTCAGTTCAGCTGCCATGACAACTCCTGGGTTTTCTCGTCACGCAGGACTGCGGGACTTGAGGGACTTTACAGAGTGCGTCCTGTCTGTAAACGACAAGCATGGGCACCTCAACCGAGGGAAAAGGCTATTCACGCGTCAGGCACGGAGGCCATTATAGAACAAGTGCATGCCATGCGAAGTGAAATGTACAGCGTTCTGATTTCTAAGTGTGGAGCACACATACACGTCATTTTCTTTACTCGCTTCAACCACAAAGGTTTACCTTCAGCCAAACTCATGGAAGCCTTTCTTTTCTGCTATTTGAGCCTGTACTTCAATTACTGTCTCATCGTTGAAAGAAAAGCTATCTTCAAAGGGTGATGCATCTCACGCTGGAAAGGATGCGCATCACATTTCTTGGTCAAAAGGGAAATTAGTGATTGCATAAATAGACAAATTACACTGTGGAGCTTAATTAGATCTGCAAATGTTGTTGAGTAGAGATGCAAGATATCATCTGCTGCTAGGATATTCTTACTATTCAGCACGCCTTAAAAGTGCAGCTAAGAGCCAACAGCCAAGCTCAGTGAGGCTGTAAAAAACAAAGGGAAACATATGCATGCTAACATGCTGATTTTTAGCAGGTTTGATGTTTACCATGTCCACCGTCTGAGTTTAGCATGTCAGCATACCCACAATTTCAAATGTGTACCTGCTGATGATGCAAGATCCTCTGGGCACCATAAATACCAAATCCAATCCAGACATTTAACATCTATATAATAATAACAGTTACCGGTTACACGATAGGCAGTGATGCAATTCCCAGCGTTTAGCTGTTTTAAATTTTGCTTTGATTTCTGCCAGTGTATTGCCATTCATAGAGTAAAGCAGAGGCTACAAAGTCACCATGAGTTTGTCATTAGAAAAAGTGTGACAAGCACATTTTATGTGTTTTTTATACTTGTGTATTTGCAGGGTTACAATAAATTCAAAGTCTTACTTTCCACCAACAGAACATACATTTATATATTCAAAATTGTTTAGGCAGTTGATGAAAACCACCGTGTATTCATTGCTGGCAGTGCTGGATGCTGAATGTTCAATACATCCATTGGTTTGTATTCCCAGCTGGTCTGGCGGCTCCATTAGCCATTAAAGAGCTCTGCAGTGTTGGCTGATGGCTGACTAAGTCAATGTTGCTTCAGATAGCTCTGTCAGTATGGCAAGGTGACTGTGGCTGAAAGCAGAATGGGATTGACCTCTGAACCTCCACCTACTCAGCTGTGATAAAATGCTGACACAATGGACTTCTGCACCTTGAGTATCTCTCGTTTTCTCTCTCTCTCTCTCTGCCTTCCTCTCTTTCTCTCTCTCTCCAAAATCCAACCCCTCGTATTATCTACTTGCTTTAAGAGCCAGTTAATTAAATCACACATCATAAATACACCACTCCTGACTTCTGTGCTTGTGAGTGTGCGTATCTCCAAAATACACCCCACAAAGTTGGATAAATGCCTACTGTTGATGCCAAAGACTTTAGGCAGTGAATCTAAACTTTGTGTGTGTGTGCATGTGTCCATATGCTTTCGCAACGCGTGAATATTTGTAGCTTGTGCGTCGCAATTTGAATATGGCAAGTGGAGATTTCGCTGTGATTAACAGCAGTGCAGATGGTTTACAGATGCCTTTTACCGAGGGAATTAACTCCTAATATTTACAACGAGGCCAACGCAGAGCATTTGGCAGCTGCTCTGCGGTGCCAGAAACTAGTATGAACCCCTAAGACATGCCCAGTACACAGATCACACTGCAACCTGCTCTCCAGCCCTTTAAACATATGCTGTTCCTGGTTTGCTGTGATTGCATCAGATGCTTTGGTTTTAGATGTTGAAATACAAAGCTCAGCTGTGAGCAACAGTAGCAACAA
This sequence comes from Anarhichas minor, assembly GCF_050575085.1. NCBI lineage: Eukaryota > Metazoa > Chordata > Actinopteri > Perciformes > Anarhichadidae > Anarhichas > Anarhichas minor. The sequence continues at coordinate 5,101,387 of NW_027466476.1, read as the reverse complement.
GGAAAGCAAGAGACAGGTGTTGTTGTTGTGCAACTACATAAACACATATCTAACAGAAGTGAAAGAAAGAATATACATACAGTGGTGTGTGAAGTCAAGTAGCTATACATGCCTGTGGTGTCTGGTAAAAATAAGTGCATGAAATGACTTAAAATATTGGTTGTTGTGATGTTTACCATCACACTGACCAAATAACACATTATTGTACAGTTTCGGACAATAATTTGGACACTTTTTAAATGCATTTGTGTAAAAATCATGGTGGTGGCATTTTACACAACTAAATGCTTTCATTCACATGATGGGTATTGAATGAAGTACTCTATTGGTATCGGTGTTACTGTAAGGGTACTGGTATTGGTAGTGTCATTTTTAAGTTTTAAGTTTTTAAACGACAACAAACCCTGCACTTATCATTCTTTTTTTTTTTTATCACCATCCTCTCGCTACACCTCGACACGATGTGAAGTCTAATGAGGAGATATGCTCAGTGTAGAGGCATCAGGGCAAACTGTAACTTCTCATTAAAGTGTAACAAGATGTGTAAAACACTGAAACCAACCATCCAATTCTCCAAGTTGGCAACAGCTGCGTTCAAAAGAAGTCATGGTTAATCACTGCCTAGTACTGAGGTCACACTATGGCACTTTGTTTTTAGTGGTTGAAAGAAGTCAAGCCCCCAGGGAGAGCGCCGGGGCTTTGAAGCTAATTTTACATAGTGGCACAATGGTAGAATTATAACTTCCAGGGTCGTCATGTGATGCAATCAACTTCCCAGTATGAACACTTGAATAGCCCTTCTTGAAATGATAAAGTCCTAAAAGTTGTAAAACGCACTAATAGCCGAATCCCCGGTTCTTTTCCTTCCTCGGCTCATGTGAAGGAGAACGAGGCTGGACCGAGGTTAAAGGAAACGCTGGTGCGCCTGCTCTATGGGCCCGTAGAAGCAGAAGATCGCCGGAAGATCCGGGGAACTTTCCAAATGTTATACTTGCGAGTCAAACTCTTTTTGCTTCATGCGTCACAGAGCAACTTTCATATAGGAATGAACAGGGCACCACCTCTGACGCTGTATCCAGTGCTATTTGCTGATGTCAGCATGCCAACATGCATATATTGATGATGCCAACATTCTGATGTTTAAAAAAAATTATGTTCATCACCTTAGTTAAGTTAATAGTTTTCAAGTATGTGTCATAAACTAATCATTGGCAAAAGCAAGGAATATTGAAGAGGCCACCAAAGTGACCAAATGAGGAAACATAGATGTCATGTCTGTATAAACTATCATGTATTTATTTCAATTCACCGAATAGTTGTTGAAATGTCATTCAAAACCACAGCTGCCTTCCACATGGTGATGCTAAAGGAAAAAAAAAACCCAAAGTATGCTGCATATTTCACAGCAATCCATCTATTTGTCTCTGAGGGATATTTTTTGTAATTTCTCTAAATAAAAATGTGTTCTTAGTGAACAAAAAAAAAAAAAAATCATACTCCCAATCCAATTCATTTGCAGTATGAAATACATGTGATAGTGTTCCAGCATCTTACATATTTTTAACATTAAATAAAATGCTCACTTAATTATGCTGGAGGAGTTTTTGTTGTAAGTCGTCCGACGACTTCACATCCTGCAGTTTGCTGCCAAAGTTGAGTAACTTTGTGGGCTCTTTTTATGCCACAATAGGAGCATAGCATAATATATATAAATGCAGCAGCAGCGACCGCAGAGCAAAATACTTATTTTAATCTTGTAATACACAGTGTCCCAATGTGCATAGTACTGAGCACTGCTGGCGCTGAAAAATAGCACACTGTGGGCGTATTACAGCCACACTGGGCCCATTGTGTATGAGTTGTATAAAACGTTAGCTCGGGATCCATTAAAATGCAGCCCGGCTGGCCGACCAACCCGCTCTTAACTCAGTGCAAAAAGGAAACGTGTGCTTAAGCGTGCAGTGCTAAGACATGCGTGTCTCTCAACGCTGTTCTTCTGCTTTCTCACTCTTAATCTATGGAATCTCGCCTCTTACTATAACAACTCACCGCCACTTCATCACTCATGCCTTTGGACGGTATAATTGGTGTTATGTGTGCAGTGTCATGGTCACGTGATCTCCATTAAAAACCACAATGACCCCCCGACCTGTCGCCCATGCTTTCGGTACGTGTAACCGCTGGAACGAGAAGCGAGAGGAATTATTAAGGTGTAAATCGTGTTGAGGTGCTCCTGCTGGGAGCTGCGCTAATCAGAGTAAACGATGACTTAAGCACACACACGGTTTACCAAACTGAGGGGGGTAGAAGGCAGTCGCTCTGGTAATGACGTTCAGTTGTGGACGGGTGGAGGGGTTAAGCAGGGGTGTTGCAGTGCGTTTAATATCCCAATGAATCTTTAGCTGCCTACATTTTCATTGCAATCAAATGGCATCATCTAAAGGCTGAGTGCACATGTGATGTGTGATGCATTATATGCGTTTTCTGTTAACCAGGTAGGGATGTGGACCATGATATCAACATTTCCCTTCCCTTTTTATTTGAAGAGGAGCATTGATAATAATGGAAAAGCTGAGTGTGTATGTGTAAGTATGTCCTACCTGTGCTAGATGCATTTATGCTCATACATGAATGTCCACTAAATGTGTAAATGTGCGTACACATGCACTCTTGCATCTCATTGCCTGTATTCTCATGTAAATGTCTCACAGGATGGAGTATGTAGGTGTTAATACTCCTATCTTTTATACCTCCATGTTTATATGAGATAACGACATCCTCCAACACCCAAACAACCAAAACACAAGAATATCTGACAACACTATGCAAATAATTGGTCCTTCATGTGGCACACCCGTTCCTTAACTTGTGTGTTTGAAAGAAACATTTAACAGAGACAAGATGAGGCTGCAGTGAGCAAGGGGTGACTTTGAGACGCCACTTGTGAGACAGAGAGAGGGGAAACTGAGGAGGTCGGTAGTTCTTTCTTCTCTTCGCCAATATATACTTTTTCATGTTGGACTGTTCTGTCCTCCAATTTCTTATCAATTGGAACACTTTATTGACAAGACAATTAATCAGAAATGGCATTACCGACCCACAAGTGGTAAACGTGCTCAATCCGTAGTTATTCGATTTCAACCTCAGGTCATTTGAGGTTATTAGAGCCTCTACTGCTGAGGGCACGGCACAGAACGACCAATAGCTTTTACAGTTTCAGTCAATGGCAGATGTTTGGAAAACAGCAAACCTCTGTAGAAACACTGCCCTCTGTTCATCGGCTGAGTCCTCGGCCAGTCCCGGCATTCTGAACGTTCTACTGAGAAAGAAAACCACGAGGACTCTTCCTCAGCTCCGTCAGAGCAGAGTGGTGATGATAGCGATAATGAGGAGGATTGAGACGATGAATCAGCGAGCTTACAGAGCACAAGTGACATCGAAGAATATAACGCATGTGTTACTCCTGCTGATCAGAACCCCAGCTCGCTCCGTCGCTTCTCCCTCTGACACTGTGCTGACCCCCCCCCCCCCCCCCCCACACCCTCAAAGTGTCTCAAAGATGATCAACAGTGTGATTATGACGAATAAAGCTTTTACATCTTTTTATTGTTTCAGGCTAAAACACGGCCCCTCACGGTCTGACACATACTGAAGCTAGTTTTTATCACCTTGATGCATCGTGATGCTCTTGAATACCTTTACTGCGACATTTTCCCTTTTTATTACATTTTCCCGGTTGCCTCTCCGTCTTTATTTTTATTCTCTGTTATTTGTACTTTGTGTTTTATTGACTGTCTCTTGTAATGCTATTTGTAAAGCACTTCATTATGAAGGGGCTTTGGAATGTAGAAAAGTACCATCTTACCGTGATGAAAAGTGGGTTAGAACTGATCTGAAAAGGTCAAACTGAAAAGTTTGTCAAAGAACAAACATTTACTTAGTGAGTAGTTTGAATGAGAAATAGTAATCATTTGTAATAGAAGAAAAAAAAAAAAAGAAGCTTCCAATGTTCGCAGTGTTCATATTGTATTCATGGTACAGAGCTGTTGCTGATTTATGTCTACATGGGCCAAATGCAGTTGATAAAGTTGTGTCTGATTTCCTGATGAAAGGTCCGAGGAATCTGTAGGAAATTTGGGGTTTAGAAGTGTGTTTTAAGAAATTATAATAGAAGTGTTTAATGATTCATAATTAAGAAATCATAATTAGAAGTATGTTGGAATACATAATTAGAAGATTCATAATTAGAAGTGTTTTAGAATTTGTAGTTAGAAGTGTATCTTAGTAGAATTGTAGCACCTTAATATTTGCTTGTGAAACTTGTGAAGGTTTTTGCCAAAAGTTGCAAATCCTAATCTTTATATAGAATGTTTACCAAAGAAGTGTTAAGCCATAAAAGACAGTCATTGAATGTATTAAACTGTGAAGAATAGCCAAGGGAAAGTCAGACTTCTAGACAGACATTTGCAGGTTGTGCCCGCGCGAGGGTTTTCGGAAGCCTGACGCCAGGAGGAGGCAACCGAAATTAGCCAATAGGAATTAAGATGGCCAAAAGGGAGGGGATTTCAAACTGTAAGAGGAAGTGCTGGAAAGGTATTCACTCTCTTCCTACTCGGCTCTCAGCGTGGAAGCATCTGTGTTTTCAGGCTGAGTCGCGAGTGAATAGCTTTTCCGCGCGGATCATATTATTATATATTTTGTTAGTAGTGTACTTCATTCTGTAATTGTATTAGCTTCAGTAGGATTAAATACTTTTAATTGTAAACCAGTTTATGGTAGATTTATTAAGAAGCAACTCTACTGTAAAATAACAGTGGAGCGTGCTCTCCGGCCTTCTCTCGGTGGGGGAGATTCAACCCTCTACAAATCACCTCAAACACGTGATACAGACACATAACCCACATGGCTGCATTGAAGGTTTGCAGGCACCAGATAACAGACCAAACAGGATGGCTGGCCTGCCTCCTTGAAATGCAGAGCTGTAGAACACAACAACACAAGATATTCTGCCCGACCCCTAGACAACGAGCTACAGAAAAATACTTAACCTGAGTGCTGCAGGCATTATTCACAGACACTCCTGCAGCAGTGCTTTTGCTTTTAAAGAGCCCTTTATCAATTCTGAATGAATACATGGTGACTCAGGCATACATCGGGTATGACTTGTTTACTGAAAGATCCTTAAATCTGCTCTGGTCTATTGTACTTCTCGTTTTTGAACAACACATTTAAAAGAAAACTCCAGAAGCAAAGAGCTGTCACGGTTTCACAGATTTTCTTAACCCTGTTTTCTCCCAATCACAACTTAATTATCTTGTTATCTCACGATAACAAGCTCTTTCCTTGTGATCGCATACTAATTATCTTGACATCCTTAGAGAACAAACTATGTTTTGTTGCATTGAAAAAGGGTTCTGCTTCACAAAGACCATTCACTGGATGCTTGTTTCTGACTGCTTTAAATTTGTCAGACATTCTAACACACAGGAGTGTAGTAATTACTTAAAAATGTCCTTGTCAATCAATCACTCATTACTTATTAGTCATTGAGAAAATGATTACGATACTGATTAGGCATCAGAACAGTAATTAGTTACATTACTTGTTACAGCCACACCTTCAATTTTCTGTATTCACAGGAAAGGCATCAACCGGGCATCAACAGCGACCTCAGCCCTGGTTATTGCACGCAGGAACCTCACAGTGAATCTGTATGGTTCACACACTCTAAAAAACCCAAGTGAATCCTAAAGAGACTAAAGCTTGAAGTTCCCCAGGGGTACATTCCTCTGGTTTTTTGGTAAAGGCAAGCTCGCCCCTGCACCACGTTACCACGTCACAACCAAGTCTCTCCAGAGAACACAGCAAGATGAAATTGGTCAACCTTTCAGCCCAGGGTAAGACAGCACACAAGCACATTTTAGAGTCTGCATAGCATCATCTTGGTCTGGGGGATATATCAAATTAATAAAGGTTTTGCTTTGCACGTTGTTTAAGATGCCTACATCCTGAAAATCAAGTTATTACAATTTGCACAAAAAGCAACATAGAGGATAGCTGCTTGAGATACGACAGTCATATCAAATTGAAGTCATCATTTTTGCATCGTGACAAAATCTTTTAATACATTCAACATTGTAATTTTACACACAGGCTTGCAGCTGCATCAGGGGCTCAGCATTTCACTGTCAGAGTCTAAATATCTAGAAATACACGGCCTTGAAGCATACATTTGCATATTTCACCAGATGAGACAGAAATCTGCTGATGATTCTGTGTTGACAGCACTGTTTGCATAATTGATTAATTGATCAACTAGTTGATACTTCGTTAAAATTCACTAAAAAGCATCACGGTGAACACGGGCCTGCAGATATGAGTAGGAGGACACCGTTTCAGTCGGGACAGAGCTGTTCCTCGTCTCCCTGCTATGCAAACAGCTCACTACAAATGACTCCTGTTTCAGCACAAAGTGGAGACATGGCTGCTCTGGCTGGGAGGGCAACCGGTTCTCTGCTGCCTCTCTGAGAGCCGCACCCTTCAGACGGCCTTTTCCTCCAAGCGGCCCCAGTGCACGAGCTGCTGAGGTTGCAACAATGAAGCAGCGAGCCCCCCCAACAGCAGCAGCAGCAGCCAGCAGCCATTATCTCAATGCATTGTGTGATTATGTCTTGGGGAGAGGGAGAGGGAGAGGGAGAGAGGGTGAGTGAGAAAGAGGATGTGTATGTTTTGGTGTGTATTTTGCATGTGTTTGCATGTCTGTAACTGCAAATGAACACACAGAACAACCACGAGCAGCACTAGAGCATAAATAAGGACCTACTACAGCTGACCGCTGTGTCTCCTCGTTACAAAAGAGCAGCCCCCAGCTCTCTTTGCCTCCTATAGAAAACGGCTAAGTGAGCACTTATAGCTGCCTTGCTAGTGCATAGGAACTTGATTAATGGTGTTTAGATGGACCGTCTGGGTGGGTTTGCTCCACTAAATCATATGGCAGAGGAGGGTTTATTAAGCAAACTAGAGTAAAACACATGTCCAATAGTCCCACGTGCAGGTGGGAGTACAAAACAATGTTCTTTAGGTTTGCTGCTCCAGGGCAAAAATGCAAAAGTTGAATGCGCACATTTAAAAGTTAGTAGGAATGCATGGTTTCAAGTTACCTCAAATAAGGACATTTCCATTTTTCTATTCTGGAAATGTCCTCTGATCTTTTTAGTAACCTTGACACATCACACAGCAGCTGGGCGGTTGCCCTCAAAGGATTTCTTTGCACAGATGTCCTCAAAATGAAAGAGTTTCTTTTGCTGTCTTTTGGAGCCTCCGATGTTAAAACAAATGGTTTACTGCAGCTGTACAGAATCTGATGAACTATCAAAACAAGAAAATAAGCCTTTGGCACTTTCCCCCCCGTTGGCTGAGGTGCATCTCGAGTTGTAAGCCACACATTTCAAGTCACAAGCCAATGATTCAACTTACACAGAGACAGGTATCATTATACATCTAAAGCCACAATCCATCAAATGTGAACCGGACTGCGTCCATTATATTTGCTGCAATGGTGTCCATTCTCGTCTTAGGCAATAACTCATGACTGGCAGCTCGTTCACTGATAAGAAGCTTCGGGATCTAGAGTTCTTTTGCTCTGCAGGAATAATACAGTTCAGAGTAGAGTTCATGGGAGGACACATCTGGAGTGTTGCACAGCATGGCACTGCATGTATGAGCGGCACAAACACCTTGTTGGGACTTTAATTCTCTTTAGGACATGAATATCACCAGGAGGTGTCTTTGAAATGTGTGTACACTTTATGAACACATCTGCACACATCTGCACACTGGAACTAATTAAGGAGTCAGACTATTGCATGGTTCATCAATCACACACCTGCTGTCAACACGTGTTTCGAAATCCATATCAGTCATAAATGTTAAGTGCTCTCAATGGACCTTAATTGTCATGAATCGATGGAATGGCAACAGTATAACTGCACCGCCTCAGAAATGTGATGTTTTTGGAGAGATAGTATAAAATAAGACAATAATAGAACTGGTATATATATATATAAAGTAGTCTAAAGAGCAGTTGGATTCAGTTACATCCCCGGGAGAAAGCTGTTTGAAGAAAGCAGCTGGATCTACAGCGGCAGCCAAACCAAAGAGACATGAAAACCACAGAGCTTGTCTCTGGGATCATTAGAGGATGTGTTGGTGGCATCGTTCCAAAAAGCAGATGGAGAAATTTTAGTGCTGAAGCTACACACGGAGCTGAAGGGGCAGAGCCCACATAATTTACATACGTGTAGGTCATGAATGAGACTCGGTGTATGTTTTCACTTCATCTGAACGTATTTTCATGTCTGAAATATCTGCAACCGTCATAGACAAGCTAGCCAGATGTTATATTTCCTGCTGATAACATTTCATATGCATCTTTAAAGAAAGAGATTTAGACATATAGGTTTAGAATGCGTCATCAGGATTAATTCCAGGACATGTACGATAATTCACGACTAAAATGACCTGAATGCGATTGTGATATTGCCTCTGACAAGAATTTAGACAATGTGCATTATTCCGTCGACAAACGCATTGTGAATTGTAAAATTTTCACACATTGCCCCAGGATTTGCGAAACATTATTTTTCTCATGGCAGATTCTTGGCTCTTGATACCTGTTCTGCAAGTAGTGAACAATGCCAGCAGTGACAGAGATGGAGATACAGAGTTATTCCGGGACACCGAGAATATGTAGGCCTATTATACTGTGGAGCAATAGGCCGACCGCTCCAATCATCTCCTCTCGCTTCCATTATTCTCCACTGATAAATGACTCTCGCAGCTGCCCCTGATAAGAGCCTTCCCTGCCTATTCATCAGCTCTCAATTCAAAGCTTTACACTGGCAGCATATAAAGATCTACAGTAGTGCAAGTGACATGGATTGCTATCAAGGAAAAGGCTACATCCACATGTATCGTTCCTTAACAGGGTGTTGATAACTACCAGCTGCAGGTGTAAACGCATTTATTTATAACTTGTTTATTGTCCTTCAGTTGAAATTGTGTTAATCTTTATCTTTCTTTTCAAATTTGATATGTAAAGAATGACAGACTAGATACTAAAAGTGCTTAAACTGCTAAAGCGTGTAATGTGGTGTAAACTGAATGTTGCGTTATTTCTATTAAGTAATTTTAGCTATAAACTAAAAAAGGGCTCCAGGGATGGAAATCCAGACTGAACTATCTCAACAACCAACAGCTGGATTGCTATGAAATTGTCCAGAAATTTGGTATTAACAGTCATGGTTATGGGATTAATGCCACTCGTAATTCTTTGGGGATCCCCTGACTTTTCCTCCAGTGCCGCTGTGAGATTACCTTTTTTTTTGTGCATAGTGAAATATCTTAACTAAATTTACTTCAGATATTGTAAGATATCTGAATGTGTTTTTATATACCTGAAGAAACAGGGTTTTATGTACATGACAGCAAAGGTCCTTTTTCTGAGTTGAATCCCAGAGGAACGATACCATCCAGCTCTTTAAGGAGCCTCGGCTCTCACTTTCACGCTTTCCAAGAAAAACCCTTTTCATGTACAAACATCTGAACTGTAAGGGGAAAGGAGCCCGTCTCCCATTACTCCCAATGCAAATAAACATATAGTGAAGTATGTTGTAGGGGTGGCGGGTGTGCGGGGTTGGCAAGCTATTATAGCTTGGCTCGCTTCCAGAGGCGCATCCAAGAAGCAAACTCCTCGCAGCCTGACTCACTGGTAATCCAGGATGGAAGGCATGTCAGCGACAGTCCGTATCTGCGCTGTCACATCCCATTGCTCAGACAATGCATCACTCCATTCATAGCACAAGCGGGCTTTGATGTGCCTGAATACACCCAATAACACTGTCCTCTCTTAAGCCGGTAAGTGGGTGGATGTTGCCGACTCTTAATCTGTATATCTACACGGCTCCCTTCTCTGTGATCGAGCTCGCAAACTTCAAATAAGAGCCACAGGGCCCGCAAGTGTGTTTGGCAAGGGAAAGGCATGGCTCTAAAAAGCATAATTACCGTTAATAACCTTCGGGCTTGCAAGGTTTCATTTCAACACTGCTTATGTAAATATTATCTTAGGGCCCTTGGTAAATTAAACAGTTCCACTCGCTGACATAGCCTTTTGCAGCTGTGTAGAGAGCCAGAAATGAGAGCCTCAAGGAGCCAGATTGTCGTCCAACAGAATGGTACACTTACTGTGGACAGAAAGAGAAGATACGCTGGTTGTAGTTGGGACAGACAGTGCCAAAGCCTTGGCAGACTGGAAGTCCTATAAGGCAACAAAAAAAAAAACTTCAAGTAGTGATTTTCTCCCAAAGCAAATATGTAGCATTTCCAGGATTAGGTCTTCGTGTGCATTGGTAACAGGGAGAGTATTTGTGCCTTTCTGGTTTGGCTTTGTGCTTCCAAATTCATCTGCATGCTATTTTGAGAGCACAAACCAGTTCTAAATTATGGCCTTTCCAAATGTCTAAACCCATTGTACAGTAATGTGAATGCTTCTCTTCCCCTGAGTTACACAAATCATTTCAGTTCACATGTTGGAGTCTCTAGTTCAGTAGTGAGAGCCAATCAAACCTGCAGATAATAAAAATGTATTCTGCTGTGTAGATGGAACGTTGAGAGAAGGTCATTATGTGTTTTTCTAATGCTGAAAATGCAGACTCGCTGTGTTGTCTGGCCAAATGCCAGAGAACGATCAATAGCCTTCCTGTTCCTCTCATTCTGACTCAAGCATCTGGGATGTATGAAGACTGAATTAATGAGCACTACATGCAACACTCTCCCCTTGCCCACCATTGATTTGAGCTCATCAAAACCTCATTGTGAGAAAGTGTGGTTAGCCTCAAATGATCTCAAATGGCTTCAGTCAATTAAGCTGCGAATAAGCCTTCCTGCGGCTGACGCCTCTTCTTGTTAGGATGACAGTGATGACAGGGGACATAGAATAAGGGATGCTGATGAAAAACATGTTGATTAATATCTGAACAGCAGGCTGGCAAATGATAAATGTGTCAGTGTTGTTGATGCTACTGTGGGGTGTGAGTCCATTGTGAGAAATGCATTGAAGCGCCACAATCTGATCAGCACAGAAGAAGCTGCTACATGTGACGATAACCCAGATTTAAATATATTCAAGACCGGATTTTCCGCCATCGATGCAACTGGTCTCATCCTGTCCAAGAACAGCTATTGCAATCTTATTCAAAATAACATTCTTTGTCAGGATTACATAAGACGGTGGACTAAATATTAGAGGTATAGAAACACCTCTTAGTATAAAGCAATACAACCAAAACCAGGGCTCAACAATAATGGTTGGCAACTTGTTTTTTAAAGCATAAAAATTAGGGACAGCAAACATAGATCAACACTGAAGGACCAGCTGATTTTTACAAAGATCCAGGAAAAGAAAATGTATAAAGGAAAGGATAAGAACCAAACAGTGACTTTCTGGATTCATTTTTGAGGGATGTGTAAAGAAGACGACAACAGCTGCACTGCTGGCTATATAACCGAGGGTGGACACATTCAAAGATTACATTGAAGATTCAAATTCTGTAACGTATCAGATAAAACAAAAACTAAATGCATAATATCGTAATTACTCAAAACATAAGTCTGGTTGCCATTTTTAAAAGTTAGTGTTGAGCCCTGACCACAAACAAAAGCCTCCAAATTGACCCTATAGTTGAGTCAGCAAACCTCTAAAACAGTTGCAACAAAAGGGAAACATTACACCCCTCGTGAAGATAGGATTTATTGCACTGCTGTTGTGGTTTATGAGCAGTTGTTAGTTTATTTGCTACTGGTATCTAATAAACTATAGCAACTTAGTGCAATAGCACTAGAGCATCTTAATACAAAGATGTTTTTTACATCACCTACTATTTGCCTCATTGAATAGTGTTCAACTCTGGCTACATTGTCTGACAGAATTTATGACAATTCATGCCAACAAAATGAAATGTTGTGGCCTTGAATTCAAAGGACATTCAAGTAATACCTTTGTTTGTATGGGTCAAGCTCCAAAAATGCTAAATTCTACATTTCAAGATAACTCTAGCTGACATGATTTCGATGGAATAAACAGAGGTTATTTTCTCGTACTGATACTCCCGATATCAGTCCTACTATTCTCCTCTGACCTTCAATAATAACAACATCTGTGCACAAATTTAGTGTATAAATACATTTTGTAAAAATAGAATATACCAAATTGTACCTTCTTAAGGTCCAAGGAGGAAGGTTACAATCTGGTTTGCACTCAAAGCAACTTCCACAGTTAGAGATAGAAAAAAGCTGAACAAGGGAAACAATGTGTGTATAAAAAGACAAAGCAATTCAGAGAGAGCCCAGGGAAAGCACTCCCTCCCTTCTACAGCAAGAATATAGCCACATTTGTCTCCAAACAAAACAATAAAAACCAGCCAGCCAGTAGTTGTTAATTTCCTCTTCGCTTCAATTGACTCAATAAGCGTTTCCCCCCCTTGGAGACAGCAGCCACTACTCTACAGGTGAAAGCAGAGGGGGGGGGGGGGGGGGGGGGAGAGAAGAGGAAATAGAGAGAGGAAGGAAAGAAAGAGATAGAGTGCCAGTGGCAGAAAAGCAATTGAGGACTTGACTTCCACAAAACCCTGGAAGAAGTTAATCTAGACTGCCGTGGGAGTTTTTCATTAGCTTGGCAATCTGTTCCTGCGGTGAAGATGTAAGCTAAGTTATATTTTATAACTGTGAGCTCTGAGACGCTGAGTCACACAAAGAATGAATATGGGAACGTTTCACTGGATCAACAGCCTGCCTAAACCTCGACATTCTCCTGACTTTATAGAAATATACTGCAGAATCCCAGACAAAGGTTTTGTTGTGTGTGTATATATATATATATATATACACAGTATATATATAAAACCTGTGTGTGCTCTCATTCAGTGTGACATGTTATTATGTCATCTGTCACTGTCATACTTGATCATTCAGGACATGCTAAATCAAAACATGCCTGTTCAGGGCGGTCTGAATGTGTGGCAACCTGGGCCAAACCGCTACTGATGTATTATGATTTATAGATATGAAATATGAGATATGATTAATGCGAGAACAATAACTGTTTTAATTCCAATTTGTAGTATACTATGCATGTAGTATATTCAGTATACAGTAGGCCTACGTTAGAATGTGATTTTGAACACAGCTGACGGACTCACAAGTACATTTGGAGTTTTTTTTTGCCAGTGGCAACGCTATTACAGTTATAAATTAGTAATGCAGAAACGAACACCACCATTTGAGTTGTGATGGCAGAGTGGCCTGTGAAGATTATCTGCTCGTGCTCGTTGTCTCCAGGGAGTTTGGTTGTAACATTATCCAGCATTCAAATAACGTAGTAGATCAGATGAGCAGAACAGACAGACAGACAGACTTTGCTTTAAAGTTAGATTCTTATTCTTTTCTGGATTTATTAAAGCAGCACAAAAGCATTTACTAAATGGTCTCATGTTAAACGCTAGCTTGTGTAGTAAATGCCACATTCCCAGCATCCTGCTAAACAAGGTAATCACACATTATGAGCGCCGAACTGGAGCTCCCTCAACACCGGCATTAGGGTTCAAAACCAGAACTACAGTGTCTTGTAGCTGCATACCCAGTTTTCTATGGAGGGCAGCGTGAACTCTCATGATGGCAGAGCCCGGTGGAGGTCCAGTGCAGAATTATAATCAGCTCTTTGGAACAGAAAAGTCATCCTGCAACGTGGCATACTCCTGATCCTTTGCAACTTTTAATTAGTGTTTGTCCTTCAAGCCTATGCTCCTCACAGCTATAAAGGCCCTTAAGCCCTTTGCAAATTAATTATAAAAGACTCGGCAATCATAGTAATTCAATTTGGCCCCGGGCACCAGGCATCAGGCCTGGTCTTTGACCTAACTCCAGTGTGGCTTTCTACGGGGGACAAAGGGTGTCGAAGGGTGAGCCAGGGCCTAACAAGTGTTTACAATTTAAAATCTGTCTCCATATGTTCTCATGAACCACATCTACTTTTATTAGCTGCCATTTTAGCAATGGGCCTGATGTTCTCCTCCACTTTTGTCTGTCGCTATTTTGCTTATGGATATTGCTTGCAGTAGAATTTTTATTGTCAAGAAATTGCATTCAAAAAAGCTAAATCAAAACAATAAATTCATCCTCTGTAAAGCTTGAGTGGAGTGTCCTGATAGCCGACACATTCCGCTTTACTGCCACGTTGCTGCTCCGTCTGCCTCTAGCCTATCCAAAATGCTGAAGTACTAAAAAATGTGAAATGTTCCTTTATTACTATGATGCACTTAAGTTTATATTGCATCAATGCAAATACACCATCCTGCTGCCCTAAATACGAGCACACCAAATCTGTATTAGCACTAAACCACTGCTGAAAACAAAAACTAAACATTTGTTCAGAGCTGTTTCAGACTTGTGCCTTTTTTTTTAAAGATGTACTTGGAAGGAAAATTGGGGCTGATTGCCAGGCAGTGTAGCGAAGTCAGAAAATATTAAGAGAAAGATTAACACATTGTTGGTTTTGGTCTGGTAATGGGATTTGTTGGCAATAAGACACAGAGAATACACCCAGCCTTACCATTTAAGGAGTGTGTACCAAGTTCAACAGGACTTAGATTTTGACAAAACTAGATGGAAAGTCAATCGGATACTTTGTGTGCGGGCTTCGTACAAAAATTGCATGGCAATATAGTCAATAGTTCTTTAGATATTTCAGATTAAACATTAACATTTTTATTTCAGTCTGTCATCTGAAAAATGTGTTTTTAAATGACTTCATGGTCACTTGTGAATTATTTGACATTTAAAATAAATGCGGTTCTGAAGCAGTGATGATTCTCCGGCGTCTTGGAGCCGCAGAGCTTCAAGATCTACTTCATGATGCGGGGAGACAAGCTTGATACATGACTAAAAATACCAGAAGCACAAATCAAAAAGGGCCAGACCAATTACTGCAATCTGGCTGATCTTGAGCAGCAGCTGGCAGCATGGCAGATACATACGCACGCACACACACACACACACGCAAAAAGCAGATAACTAGTCTTATGCCCTCAATACATTCATAAACACTGGAGAAGAAGCTACTATAGGTGAAGAAGCTAGGGAGACTGTTTTAATGTAGAGTTTTGTCAATAGTCTAGAAGCCTCATTTAGGAATCTACCATCATTGAGCAATAACCCACAAGAGCTGCATTGCACACACAGCGGCACAGTGGCTACCACTGGAAGGTGAGTGTTAAAGTAGGCCAATTAGAATGTGGGGATTGGCTGGTCTGAGCTCAAGCTGTGAAAAGGAGGCCAGGACACGTGATGATGAGCGGCTATTCTCCTCAACTCTGCTGGCAAAACCCGCCTGGCACATCTGTAACGTCAGAACCACATACCTTGAAGTCTCACCGGCCCACGGAGCCCTGTTCTAGATATGTCATTTAATAATGTGCAGCACCTGTAGCGGAATGATTGTTTCCCATATTCTCTGTAACACAATCTGATTGGAAAATATCTGCAGAGGGAGGGGGTAACTGATCCATACCAATGTTTTTCACGACATTGTTTCGTTTCCCTCCGACATTCCTAGCTTCCAAAAGTGTCAACTCATTCACAATCCCTTCTCGGTATTGAGACGGTGCAGTAAGTGGTACCAGCATCGCTGTGTATTTCAGCTGGAGGCGAAAAAAGCTTAATAATGAACCAAAAATATTCCTACACTAATTTTACAATTAAAAGTCCTGCAGTCAAAATGTTACTTAGAAATAAGTACAAAAGCATTGGCATCAAAATATACTTGGAGAAACAATAGTAAAAGTATACTCTTTATGCAGAATGTCCCATACTTTGTAGTATTCTATCTCCCTTCCGTGTGGAAGCGGTCATGGATGTTATCAGCGTTTGGTGAGAATGCTGACCTTTTACTTGGGAACTTGGGTTTTGTAGCACAATATCATGCCCTGTATGGTGCTTTCAGTTTCAAATTAAAGACACCTTTTACAAGATTCTCGCTTTAAAGTCAATAAGATGGACGGTGTTTTCAACCAACTCATGTTGCTAACGTTAGCTTAATTAGCTGGCTAGCTACTTAATGACGGTTGTGGCCAGTTTGAGCCAATAGTGGGGGAAAAAATGTCTGACACAAGTGAGCATTTCAGTGATTCCTATAAACATAATGAGAAATAGCAACTGGCGTGTGTTTTACAAAAAGAAAACAGCTTGCTGCGTCAGGACGGATTGTTGTAGAGCCATCTAAAACCAACTGTTTCATTGTCGAGACAAGTGGCAATAAAAGCTTGGACCTAATATGCAGTTTAACTGCGTCGTCAGCTTCATCTCTATGACAGATGGTGATTGATGGAATGCATGCAGGTACTCTCAGCAATACTTTGTTCACAATAAAAAAATCTGAAATCTGTTAACTGCGTAGCCCAGAGGGACAAAAGTAAAAACAACATTTTATGGTGTAGTTTATGTTTGCACTTCTTTCCTACATTTGTGTACAAAAGGCAGAAGGCTGATAAGGCTCTGGAATTGTTTTCCAAACAGCTTCTGTATCATGTTGACCGTCCATCTCATTGATATACGGTCAAATAGGGACAATGTGAGTGTTTCTATGTTCAGGTACTTGTGTTAAATAGAGGACAAACTGTTTGCAATGATTATCTCAGAGTCTATTCAACATAATCCATAATAATTACAAAATAGATACCTTGTGTCCTCAGAATGATCATGTATGCGGAAATGAGAGACAAAGGCAAAAACAAAGAAGAAGAAAGAAAGCAGCACAATGTGTGTGTGTGTGTGTGTGTGTGTGTGTGTGTGTGTGTGTGTGTGCGTGCCTGTTTCAGCCCTGTGAGAACAGGCCGATGTTTGATTGAAAAGCACAGATATGTGTATATAGCAGGGCCTGGAGGTCAGCGCAGTAAACAATACTCCCCGTGATAAATCCTCCTGTCTGTTCTCTGTGTGTGCCTCGCTCTTTTGATTTATTCCTTCAGAGAGCATGAGGAAAAGGCAAAGAGAACACACGGATAAATAATTCACAGGGACATTAACATCAAAGAGGGCCGCGGGGAAACAAAAACACGGCCATTTGGGTCGATCTGCCGTTTTGAATTAAACCAGACATAGCATGCGGGTGTGTCAGTGCGCCCCTGAGTAAGGCCTTGCCTGAGAGAGCGCCTCGTTGCAGGGCAGGTGGACGTTTAAGCATGCACGCTAACACACAGACACACACACACACACACAGACGCACACACAGACGCACAGATACACACAAACTAGATCACCTGCTCCATTCCACTGCTGGAGATGATGCTACAGATCGGAGAGGAGAGCAGGACTAATTGATGCTGATGTTTTTGTATTACTTCAGTTGCAACCGCTAATCCCCCGAGGAAGACGGCGCACTCTCACACTCACAACTGTTGTGTTGATGATAAATAAGGAAAATTAGCCCGCAGTTGATTGTCTTGGTGGTGTACATGCCCACAGGGACGTGTCTCACTGGTGAATAGCTCTGTGTGGTGGCAATGTCTCATCAAGTGCTGTCATAACATTCCCATCCGGAGCAGCAGAAGGGTCCTCGCTAGCTGCTGGAGGCCGTGTCGCCTCTCTCCTTGATGCTTTCCTTCCCTAAGTGTCTGTTACAGCCTTGGTTTGGTGCGAGATGAGCCTCTGGCCCATATGGAAGTGAGGGATAATTATGGGGGGGGGGGCCTACAAGGTTAATGTGATTAGATTAAAGAATAAAGGTTAACTGAGGCAAAATGATACATGATTGTAAGGTTTTTGGTGAAAAGCATAACTCAATAATGAAAGAAAAACACACAAATGCCTCATTCTCCAGCTGGCTATTACTTTTCAGTCAATCAGAAGTACTTTGATTCCCAACAACTAAATTAAACTCACACATCCAACGACAGAAAATAGAAAGGGCAGCGCTGTTCAGTATTCACAGGAATTCAAACATGACTTGCAAAATGCTGGCTCAGTGTTTGTTAATAATTTGTAGTATGCCCTAGTATGTGCTTTAAAAAACTACTATGTCACTGGCTCGTTTGAAAGGAGCCAGTGACATAGTAGTTGCCGACCCATGGAGACCAATAGGATTGGAGGTAATGAGTCAGGGAACTGACTTAACAGATTTGTTTATTTAGCTGTGGAAAATGACAAAAGGTGACACACACACACACACACACACACACACACACACACACACACACACACACACACACACACACACACACACACACACACACACACACACACACACACACACACACACACACACTAGCAGCTTGTAGTGCAGGCAGTGTTTGGTCTCGGTTTAATGCTATGACAGACTAAGCTCTCTGGATGACCTTGGAAAGTCTCTGGGGAAGTTCACTTATTCATCCACAGTGAGGTTGCTCTTCTCTGGCTGGATGGCTGGCACGTTAAGCTGCTCATCACACTCTCCGATTGCCTGATGTCCTATGTGTATTCATGAGTGTGAATACTCGCTACCTGTCCATCTGTCAAGATTACACGTCTACAGTACAGTGTGTGTGTGTGGCTGCTTGCGAAGCCGAAGTGGGTATTCAGACAGCACGCCCTCTGTGTCACGGTGTCAAATCGGCGGGTCAGACCATACATTTGTGGGATTATTGTGTCTAAAGTACAGTATAATGCCAAATACTGGCAGGTTTGCCATACAGTTTGGTGTGAGGCGATGTCCGCAACCCACCCGACATGTCTTGAAACACGGACCTGGTCTCATTTATCATGCTTTTTGAGTGTGAATTTCCTATACAATAATATACACAACCAATGTGTTTATGATTAAATTGTTTACTCAGGCACAGTGTAAAAATACTCCGTTACAAGTAGAAGTCCTGCAAATGTCACTAAAATGTCACTTAAAAGTAAAAGTACAAAAGTATTAGCATCTAAATATACTTACCAAAGTAAAAGTATACTCGTTAAGCAGAATGGCTCAAATAATATACGGTAGGCCTATATCATTGGATTATAATAAATGATGAATTAATGTGTTTATAACTGTAATGTTTCCGCTGTTTCATATTTCCCTCTGAGATGTAGTGGACTAGAAGTACAAGTACAGTACTTGACTAGCCTGAATGTACTCGCATTACATTGACATTATCAATGCCATTGCCAACACTGGATGACGTTGCCAATAGACGGTCAAGCATTCTTGTGTGGAGCCTGATAAAATTGCTTCAATCAATTTAGATTAAGGGCTTTTTATAAACAACCAGAACAGTGTTCATCAGCTATGGAATCAAGCACAGATACATCATATCCATTATGGAGAATGCTTAGCCCATATTGAATTTTCAATTAACGTCCAATACTTCGAAACTGATCATCACTCTAACTGCGGTAAGCACTCTCTATACAGCAGTCGACCGCATTTTTGTCAGACCGTTGGTGTTTCTATTCGCTCCGTCTCTGTGCTGCTGCCTATTCAGTCTCTCTTTCAGTCGGAGTCTATGTAGAGGACTAAAGCCGCGTTTGATTGACTCCCCTACTGTTGCAGAATGCCAGCTTGTCTGTGAAGTGCATACAGTCAATGTCCCTACATCAATCCACTTGACTGACAACTCTGCAACCTCAGCGGGGGAGCGCGGTGTCACAGTGTTCAGCTCACAGCATCATTCAAGGCCACGCTGTTTTTTCCTAAAGATGGAAAAAGGTGTTGAAACCTAATGGATGTTTTTCTTAGACCTAAACAAACCAACTTAGCTACAAGCACATGCCAGAGGTAAGAAGCTTAGTATAATATAAATACGAAGTCATTTCTGTTGCTATGCAGAATCTACTAGCAGAAATAAGCACCTCCTTCAGTTAACATGGAATTGTAGCTGAATTTAATTTCTATTGTCTTTTTTTCTTTAATGGGCTTTGAGTGGCTGCATGTGCAACAGCCAAACTAGTACGGATGCAGGTCAAAACATCCAACGGCACAATGTCTCTTTTCATTGCTACGCAGACGACACACAGATGTACCTTTATTTTAGACTTAGTCGTAATGATATCAACTGTTGGATGGCACAATAGGGTAAAAACTAAAGATGACCGTGCCTTTGCCATCAGGGCACCTCGACTTTGGAATGACCTGCTTGAGGAGATAAGGCCGGCAGGATCAGTAATGTCTTCTAAATCACTTCCTAAAACCCATTTTTACACACTGGATTGCATGTGATGTTGTCGCTTTGTCATTTTATTTGTGATAATATTTTAATTTACAAATTTATTTTCCGTATTGATTTTGTTTCTTTTTATTGTATCTATTGTTTTTATGTTTCATCTATTGTACTGTTTTATCATTGTTTAACTCTTACCTTAGATTGTCTTGCTTTGCTGGGCCTCACTGTTGAGCTTTCTGCTGCTTTGTCCGTCAAAGCTCTTTGTAAACTCTATATAGCAACTTTAAAAACAAAGTTATTGTTATCACCACAATATCTGCTGCTCAGCTCAGCAGAGATTTGTTCAAACTGTCAGATGAATATTGAGACTAAAAATTCCATAGAAATATTGTCTCAGCGTGTCTCTTACTATGTACAGTTTGTATGTTTTCAGATGTGTTTCCAAATACAGTACATGCGTTCTGCATCTTAGTCATTTACTCTGCTTTGCTATATTCTATTAGTTGATGCTGGTAAAGAGATTAGAAGAGCGTACCTTATGTGCAGCAACAGCCTGTGTGTGGGGTTCCAATAGACGAGAATGGTAGACGATTTAGATCTTCAATTTCAGCGTGCTAAATGTCTCCAATATTGTGATAAGGATTAACAGACTCTTCCTTTATGTTTTAGGATTACTTTGTGTTTGCTATTGTGATGAGGTTTTGCGACCAAGCCTAGAATACTGATAGTATTATGGGTGACAGATTTACAAGGATAATCTCCTCTAAGGGTTTAACAACAATTTGGAGAATGACTTATCTCTTTATCCCACTGCGTTTAAGTCTAGAGGAGGAATTACAGAGGTCCAACGTGTTTAATGCTGATGATCAGTGAGCGTGAACTTTGGAGAGGTTACTAAAAGTTTGATAATAATCCTCAAGACAAACATACTGAAAGACTAAGATGCTCATATTAGGGTAGAATTGGTATAGCTCAGATTTGAATTTGCATTGGGATGTCTTCCTTTGCTGGTGGTCGTTTTTTGACATTTCACAGGATCTACTATCTCTCCATTATCAGTGGTGCATAGCAAGAGCAAACCGAGAGCTGTTGTGTGGTTTTGGTCTATTTTTAAGATCAGAAATGCAGCTGAAAACAAAGAGGAACACATGGGGGCCTGGCTTAAATCATGCCCCATCACATTACGTTTCCTTTCTTTTTCAAGAGAGAGCTCACTGTTGTTAGTCAGTTTTGGCTTGGAGCCATAAAGAACGTGGCCTCAAATCACTGGGACCATGAGAAAGGGAGATAATCACTGACAGCACAACAGACTTGTGTTATATTGTAGTTGGGATTAAATATATCCAGAAGTTAAAGTTGAGTTGACCAACATGATATAAGATGTAAGCTTTTGAATCTGCTCATATAAGAAAAGCAGTCGAGAACACACCTGCACTTAGCGGTAAGTCATTTTGACCTGGTTTATGCAGCAGGTGACGCAGCACAAATAATCAAATCCTTGACATCAAAACTGCACTGCAATACTTGAAAACCACTGGCTTTTTGGAGCACCTTTTCATTCTACTTCTGTGAAGTCAAGTTCACGGATATTCACCCAACAAGTGAGCCTCCCTGAGGTAGATGTCATGTTAACAGCTGTTAAACAGCCTTGGATATAACACTTAACTGATATTGCATGTTCCATTCATGGCTGAGGAATAGTTGCTTATTAAAAAGTACAACATTTGGCCAACTGTGTTTTGTGCCCAAGGATCTATCCGAGCCATACTAGTGACACTGTGAGGTCGTACTTAGGCACAGAGGTGCTTTGAGCTAAATGCTAACGTAAGTATGCTAATGTGATTGACCATGTTATCTTAGTGTAGTGTGGCAGGTGTTAGCATATCAGCCTGGTAATTAGTAGTAAACACTACATAAAGCAAAATCTGAAAATGTCATAAACCAAATTCTGACCTTATGGTATCGTTAGGAGGAATGTTAAGGGATCACCAAAGTGACTACAATTCATCCTGAGGGGGACATGAGTGTCCAAATTGTGTACCGATGGGTTTTAGGCAATTCACCCAACAGCTGTTGAGACATTTCAGTAAAAACCTGAAGTGTCAACTTCATGGTGGTGCTGGACGTAATGTCAGTGGATCACCAATCTCAGTATGATTCATCCTCTGTGCACTGTATGCAACGTCACGGCAAATCATTCAATAGTTGGCTAGAGATTTCAGTTTAACTTCAACTACCTGTCCAACTGCTATCCCTAAAACTTGACCACTAGCGTAGCTTAAATGTGAAAACTACTTAAAAAATATATATATAATTTCATGAGCTGAATAGTTCATTTATTGGCCATCAGTAGCAAAATATGTGTTCTTAACTGTCTTTAAATATGTTTAACGTATTCTTACATTTGTTAGAGGAGGCTCATTTTGTGTCTCGTCTGAATTGTTGTTAACTGTCTACAATTAAGTGTGTGTGTGTGCGTGTGCGTGTGCGTGTGTGTGTGTGGTAAGCCAAGTTAAAAAGAAACATAATATGTAAGGGAATGTTAAATCAATGTGTATTCCAGTTAGGCTTCCCTTGATACATTGCTAATTAGTCCTCAAAGTGATCCAGAAGGAAATATTACCAAAATGTTTTGAGTTATAGGAGAAGAAAAGAAAGAGCTTTCTACATGCAGCTGCTACTTCTAAGCTCAGAATCAGAGACTTCATCTGAGGAATAAAAATGTAACTTGGCCCAGAATTGCCATCTGGCATTATACAGGTCTTTTTTCTTGTTTTCATTATTTTCTCCACAGCCTCCATCACTCTCTCTTACACACAAATACGCAAACAGGGCAGCACACACTATTATTGCCCACTCATAAAACTCACATTGTGTGTCGTAAACAGTAATGATGGCAGAAAGTCGCTATTCATACATAGTGTACCTCCCAATTTTTCTCAAAATAAATGGAGTTTGATACCAAAGTGAAGACAGATCACAGATTAAACTCAAGTTTTATGTTTGATTTGTTTTCTGATTACCATTTGGTTTTAATATTTATTCATTGTAGGTCTGAACAATAAAAGGACCACAAACAACTTTCTTCATTTATTAGAAATTATTGTCTTTTCTTGATCGGTCATTTCTCCCAATAACGTCTATTATGGATGCAATTAAAGTCAGAGAGAGCTGGAGAGTCCATCTGCCCGTCAGCAGAAACACTTTTTACATCATTTATCATCATTTCCATTGAGTCACATGAGGCTGATCACTCCTCAGTGTCGGGTTTGATGAGTTATATCATTTCAATTTCCTCCGAAACATTGAGCCTAATAAATTAACTCCAGTGTTCAAGAGAAACCATAATCATATTCTGGGTTGTTTAATACTGACTTCACAATCAGAATTTCAAAACATACAGATGTGAAAAATTCATAAATAAGACAAATGCATTTCGCCAGTAGAAATTGGTCCTGTGCTTATAAACAGGACACAGAACACAGTTTAAATACTCAAAGCAGTTTGTTAAACAGGTAACAGGCTACAGAGAGAAAACACCATAACTGTGTCTTTATTAGTATAAGTACTGTGATGATAACTGTGTCTGTATTAGTACAAGTACTGTGATGATAACTGTGTCTTTATTAGTATAAGTACTGTGATGATAACTGTGTCTTTATTAGTATAAGTACTGTGATGATAACTGTGTCTTTATTAGTATAAGTACTGTGATGATAACTGTGTCTGTATTAGTACAAGTACTGTGATGATAACTGTGTCTTTATTAGTAGAAGTACTGTTATAATAACTATGTTTATTAGTAGAAGTACTGTGATCATGTCTGTAGACACAAACTCTGTCAAAAGTCTCTCCAGCTGTTAGAGACGACTGACAGCTGATCCAGCTGTGATCAGATCCGCCGTCATCACAAACAGATGTCGCTTCATGTGACGCTTCAGAGGAAAGAACATATTTCCTCGTTTCCTCTCACCTCGCATGGTTTCCTTGAGTCTCTTCATGCATCCCTGGTGCGAGGGAAGACACAAGGAAAAGACGCAAGTGAGGGAAACGTGGACGCAATTAAGGGACTTTTGGATGGACCCATAGTTTAGCCTCAATACACTCTGAGGCCCTCTGCTTTCTTCTGTGTGCTTCTCAAATTCCCATTGTTGGCTCTTGTATTAAAGCAAGCCCTGGAGATGTTGTTCTGGCCAGAGACGGCGTCCTAAAATGCCCTGCTGCTGCTGCTGTTACCATGACAACCTCGGAGGAAAAAACAAAAAAACAAAGCCCGACCTGGATCGAAATGCCTCCGTCGATTTTTTTTTAAACCTGCCCAGCGAACCTCACCGTCGGCTCCATGAAAGCTGCACCTGCAACGAGCCAGCACTGCTATTTTTGCTATATACTGGACAATGTGCTGTCTGAATGAATTCTAAATCGCCAACTAGACAACAATCTGGACTCTTGCATTTTGTCAGACGAGCTGCTTACTCCTCCATAAAACTGTGGGAAACACCTACTGTCCTAGAAGTTAGTAATTCAATCAGAGGAGGAATTCGGCAGAACAACTTCCCTCAACACTCCAACCACAACACTCACTTACACCATCTATACATGCTACAATCCATGCTGATAACCTCTACAAACAGCCATATGCAGTTGGAATATTTATATTTATTGCAGCACAACTTGAGAAAATGCATGTGAGAATTGGTAGTGAACCAACTACAGCAACATAATAGCCAGAGGCTATCATAAAAGATTTAGAGGTGTGCCTGTATACCAGTTGTGCTATATATACCTTGATGAAACATACTGGTGGGAACAAAACCGATGAAAATGTTCAACGGCGGTCATTAAAGTGACTGCTGTTGTTTTCAGAGGGCACATACAGCTTAGTGCTGAGTCATAAGATTATAGAGAATAACAGTATTTCAGGAAAGGTTGATGATTTTCATCATAACATCAGTTTAGTGGAAGTATAAAGTAGTAAGAAACGGAAATACTCATGTAAAGCACAACCCAAGGGGCCCTGATAACGTATCAGTGAGCGTATCAGTTGCACGGCTCTAACACATGTTTTCTACAGTGAAAATCAGATGTGTGTACCTGACTAGATGGCTGCTTCTCATTACGCATTCTTGTTCCTCGCTTGATGCGTTTCATGTAAAATGATCCAACAGCTCACAAATGATCTCGTACACATGCTGAAATGAAACTGTTCACTGGACCATTCACTCCACCACTACAGTCTAGTGCATAGCTTCATTTCATCACGTATGATATCAAAAGAAGACACTGCAAGGATGGACAAAATTTAAAAAATATACTGCGATAATGAAGCAATCTCTAAGCAGTGGTTGTTCACAGTAGAAGTGAAAACGATGGGACATCAAGACCACAGTTGTAAATTGTAACGGTGAATATGCCTTCTTCTTTGTTCCATCTTTTCAGAGGAAAATCATTAGTACAATAAGTTGTATGCATCAATAAAGCATTTCTGGTAAATGAATAGTACTTAGTGTTTAAACTAAATCTTTTTTCTCACTTACTGCTTTAGCCGATACTAGTCCATGACATCTTTACTCACATTTTCCACCTCGGCCCCAAAGCCACATGAAATCCTTTAGTCTGCTCTGAACATGTTATGACCTTTTCTGCAGGTCCTTGTAGAATACCACAGGCAAGGCAGGCTGCTGCAAGGCTTTGGCTGCGATCAATACTAATCAATTTGTCAGTCTGTTAGCTAATGACAAGCTAAGAACCCGCTGCTCGGAAAAATATGGCTTCCAGACCTCTTTAATTTGTCATAATAGGAGGGCAGAGGAAGCAAACCCGATTATCTGGCTCTTGGTCTCTGATCCTTCATGTGGGGCAGATACAATTTGAAGTCAAGCAAGGTTATTTAAGGAGGCCCGCTGCCTCTTTCTGTTTTATGCTGTCAGGCGGATTTGATTTGGAAATTGGACCGTTGCTAATCACATTTTCGCACCAGTCAAACTCTGATATGCGCGTGTCCCTGAACACGATGAAAAAATAAAACATCATAAACAACTTATTCTAAATGTTGATCAAGCCTACGGTGTGTAATGCAAAAATAATCTGTGTCCATTAAAATGCTTGAACTGCTATTGAAGTCTGTTAAATCGATTCAACACTCGTATGTACTGAACCATGGAGAGAAAGAACATGTCATATATTACGAACAGAGATGCGTTTAAAAAACAATATACTACCAACGGCTTGTTGGCCGGTTTGATGAATTCTAAAGGCAGAGGCAATACTTCAGATCGGGTCAGTAGCCCTTGACTAGGTCCAGCCCTTTGAGTTCGAGATGAGTAAGTGCACGGAGGATGTGTGGGTTTGTGCCGGGTTTCTCAGCCCGTCACTTCGCCCCTTCAAAAGCCAGAAGCTCGCTGGACCCCTGCTATAGAGCTGCAGAACAGCGAGCCCATTAATCAAACCCCAAAGGTCAAGAGCTAAACCCAATTTAGCCGCATGCTCCCCTTGTCGCTCACAAGAGTAATGAATATGTTGGTGGTGAACCAGGAGGAGCCCGGCTGAGAAACGGTTCAGAGGGATTTAGTCTTTCTGAAAAATCTAACATGGTTCATCTGCAGCCGACTCTTTCCCAGGAGGGAGAGAGAAGCGGCGTTTCTCTGTAGTTAGCTTTCCATACTCTCGTCTCTTGCCTTTGTATCCCTCATGAAGCAGAGGAGATGAAAGTGAATGTGAGTAAATATAACCCCCCTCTGATTTGGTTTCAAGTTACAGAAACAAAGCTGCTTTCTGAAGTGTAGAGGCTTTAATATTTTTTAAAAGCAGACAGAATGCAACAAGCGACACACTTTGTTGTTACCTGATATCAGGAAAATGAATCGGCATGCGTAATATGAATGTCTGCAGCTGTATATATGGTATCGTGACACCCAGCAGCTATACAGTTCACAAGGCATATGGTCTTTCATTTCGCAGTACATCTTATTTTCTACAGTTAAAATCTGACTGCACTCATATCTGGAGATCATTTTGTAATTTCTTTAAATAAATCAAAATTCTTCAGTGTAATCAAACAAATGTTACACGTGTAACCATTTGTGCAAAATGTGTAAAGTGGGACCCCTCACAGACAGTCACTGTAGTCTACGGAGTAATAATTGTCATTTAAGCATAACTCAGGCTTTTATAACTCTCATCCTTATCCTCTTGCCCGCCCTTCAGCTGTCCGCCTGTTTGTCATGCGTCTGCAGAGAGCGTCCCGTCACCACCGCTCAGCGCCGAGAATCCAATGACTTTCCCCTCATCCATAATTGAGAGGCCATGCTAGGTGCCTGGAGAGCTGAAATGAATTAGCTAGAGGTATTAATAGCCATCTAAAAATACAGCTGCAGGTCTATTTGCAGGGGCCCTCAGAGGCAAGGTGTTCCTGCTATTAGCAGCATTTGAGATTGAAGGAAAGTGCAATCCTGTTTGAAGACATTGTGCTAAGTGACATATATGTATACGCAATTACATAAATATGAAAGCTTGTATGCCAGGAGCTATGTGTTTCACGAGATCATCAGTGAGACACATTAATTGGCGATGAATGCTCTTTATCAAGCTGGAGCTAAAATTATAGTGATGTAGAAGTTTAAAAAAAAAAAATACTCCCAGTATCATCATCACTCCCAAATGTATTACAATTCTCCTCTTTTCCCATTCGGTTCCACTCTGGACTCCCTTTAATTAAATCAACTCACCTTTCTCCAGTCATAAGTCTATATCTATTGCACCATCAAATGCCACCCACTCAGCCTAACAGAAACAAAGGAAGATCATGAGGACAATGCGGGTGACTCGCAGTCTCTAACAAGGCAGGCACATTTCAGCTCTAATGATCTGAATGAACTCGTCAGTGTCTCTCTCCTGTGTGTCTGGATGCCTCCGCTGACCTGCTGTAATTACACCTTTCATTAGCCATTAGCAGGGATAGCCTCCGAGCCCCGGTGGATTGATCGGGTGCTCACATGGGTGCTGTTAACGACACTGCAGGGGAGGACAGGACGGCATCCAGCAGCCTGATAAGGGCAGGTACTTCAGGGAAGGGGAATGATGGGGAAGATAATGGCACCGCACTGAGCATCACTGCATTGGACATTCGAACTATCTTGGGTAACACTTCATATATAGATTATATCTATAATATGAATCCATTGCCTCACTTTACAGGCATTATTGAAGACTTCATTTATTATTTCACCGACACAGGAAAAGGTTTTTTGTTTTTTAATCACCGCTTTGAATCACACTCGGGAGCTTTACGATTCTTAGCATTCATGCTCTAATACTTAATAACAACTAATGTTTAAAACGGCAACCGCATACTCATAATACATCAAGCTGTAATAAAGCAAGTGAAAATATGACAGAAGTTCTGTCATTATCTTTGGTCGGGGTTTTTATTAGTTTAACTGAACAACATTAACACATAATAAAGTCATTTTAAATTACAGACAGAGGCAGAGCTTAAATAACTAACTGTTGAACACTTTGTGGAAAGAGAAAAACTGCCTTTTATTAACCTAAAATTGAAGTACACAGTAAGTATAATGGATGCAGTATCACTGTTCTTAACTATATTTTTTAGCGCACAACATGAGAATTCAAATTGCTAAATCTTGATTTAATCAATGCATCAAAAACAAACAAACTAAACTGGGCTCCTTTGAAAATGCAGACTCTGTAAAAACCCAAACTAAATGAAATGAATGTAATTATATCCGACTGATTTCGAAATGGATAACTTCTTCCAGCAGCTTTTGGTCTACACAAACTACAACACCGCACTGCCTCTCCATGAGAAGTCTTTGAAATAGCTAAAAGGAGGACCATGATTTCTGCCCTGCTGTGAACTTAAGTATTGCATTATGATCCTGTAAACCACCTTCAACTTCCAATCACAGTACAAACACAGCATTCATGGGGGATTTTCTGACCTTAACAAGGTGTTTCCTGCCAAAAATAAACGTTTGGGAACCAGTAAACTGATATTGAGGAGTAATAGCTCTGGCAGATTTGAGAGAAAACCTCCCACAACTATCATGAGCAATATTTCAAGAGAGTTTCTCTTCTCAACTGGAGTTTGGGCGGTTTGAAGAGGTTCAAATGTGATTTCACAAAGCTGCGCACAGCTTCCAATTAATTCCCTGGCCGCTTCAAAACTTTCTACAGTGCAGCTAGTATGACACTAAAAGGCACTGTGAGACGTGGTCCAAGAAAAGCAAAAATATCTGGAGCACTGATGGCTGTCATATCCCGTCACCTTGGAAGCCATGATATCCACAGTGTGTCATGAGTCATGAGTGTCTTCTGAGTGTTGTAATGCAACATGAGCTAGTTGTGAGTGTCGTCATCTGTGCTCGCGAGCCACACAACCAGGCCTGCAGTAAGTACAAAGAAGGGGACGAGTGTCCACCAGTATGACGGATGAAATCTTATTCTTTATCTTGGCACCTGATTGTTGTTTATTTTTGCCTTTGAATGAAAATGTATATCAGTTTTGGTCACATTTTGGTCCAGTTTTCAGAAGCTGTATTCCCTCCTTTGTACAATAAAATACCACTCATTGGTCTTGAGATTAGCCTGAGTTTAGCAGATACTCCGGAGACATTTAGAGTTTCTGTAGATTTATAATCCTGCACTCAATCATTCCTACCAAAAGACAATAAAAATGATAAGACGTAACTGTTGGCTTACCTTTTAACGAGCCTAATCTGCACACATTTCGTTGTTTGTGCCAGCTGTTTTGCTCCCACTCCCAAAATCTGTGAACTGTGTTTGTTAAAAAAAAGCAAGAAATATTTCTGTTATCCTTTTCATTTTCAGATTGAACACAGTCTGAATATGAAGCGCTCTCATTGACTCCCAGGAAAAATGAATCAGTGTAATTATCCCAGAAGCTTGTTTCATTTTAAGTTATGGTATGGACAGCTAATTTATGGCACCAAAAGTTTGCCTGCAAAAGAGAATGTGTGTTTTTTTCCGTCTCCTTTACGAATAAATGAATTAACACGTACGGTGAAATAAGATGAATGGTCCTATGCATCAAAGACAGTGTCAGAGGAAAAAACAAAGCATTGATGTAAACCAGTGTGGCTTTGACCCTGGATCAGGACCTTGGTCACATGAAGTCTCTCCTCTCACCGCTGTCACTCTACACGCAACTGCGGATAAGGTTATTAAAATAATAAACCTATCCTGTTGTGTTATAAAGACCTGATCATAATATGCTCAGTACCCCTTTAGTTATCCGTCTACAACACTACCAACATGTAAACACAAAAAGAAAATCAGAAGTAGCTGCAGGGGGATCAGTTTCTCTCTCTGCGCCGAGCAATTCTTTATCCTGCCAAAATCCATCCACCATGCCTTCCTTCTCTCTTAACTGAATCCGTCAGCTCCCTCACAATGTACTGACAGGCCCCCCTCATTCAGCATCATTCGATTATCAATTCTCATTTCACGAGCCGCGGCTAAGCTCATTTCAGATTTAGATCCCCGACTACAAACAGCCACATCACCTGTCACTTGTCAGTGCTCCGTGGCAGGAAAGGACAGCAGAGCGTCAGAGGCTTTGGGCAGTCTGCCAACCACGGCAGAGAAATTACTTCATTTTATGTGCTGGAATTGGGACTTATAATGGAGGCGACAGAGACCAAATTACTTCTGCATGTTCACACTGTGTTTGCTTCTGAATATCAGTGGGTGGGTGTCTGGTAGACCCCTGGCAATAACACATCGGAACATTTCTCCTGCAAAATCAAAAAACGCTGGAAAAATCCCCAAAACAACTATCCGTTTGTTGCAACTATTTCTTCATTAGCGTTTGACAGCAAAATAGATGCTGTCATATAACTGGTGAAAAATAGAGTGCTAATAC
This sequence comes from Anarhichas minor, assembly GCF_050575085.1. Lineage (NCBI taxonomy): Eukaryota > Metazoa > Chordata > Actinopteri > Perciformes > Anarhichadidae > Anarhichas > Anarhichas minor. The sequence continues at coordinate 5,070,250 of NW_027466476.1, read as the reverse complement.
TCAGGGGAACTGTACAGTCTCACATCTGACTGCAAGTGTGTGAATTCACTGATTGCCAGACTTTCTTTACCACAGGGGATATCTCACTTTTAGGATTAGCATAGTCATACAACTGAGTACATACGGTATTATCATCATTATTAAGCACTTAAGGATAAGTAAAACACAGCAAGCCCTACTTCTGGTTTCCCTCGAGTGCATAAAAAGCAGAAAAAGCCTTCCCTTTGCTCTCTCTCTCCAGTAGTGGTGCAATTGAGGAGATATAAATTCATTTCTGTGGCAGCCTGAGAGTGGATTGAAGAGCTTCTCTCATCCCCTGTCACTCATCCACCCTGATGGGCACATCACTCTCGTCAGGCCTCTTTGCCTCCCTCTCTTTCTCACCTGACAGACAGCTCCTCTGTTCTATTACCCCCAGCTCTAATTTCATGTCAGCTGACAGGAAAAAGACCTATTTGCACATTTCACCACCGGTCGTGACACCTAAGCTGCAGCTGTCAACCGCAGCGGCAGACAGAAAGAATCTCAAGGCAATGTTACTGCATCGATTTTCACAAAGCTTAATTGAAACATTTATACAAATCTGAGCCAGCCTGCACTCCACAGAGTAAATACTGCTTGTTTTCTGCCCTGTGAACAAATGTGTTTCGCTGCAAACATAAATTTGAAGCAAGCGTCCCGCTGAGAGACCGTAATAGTCCGTCTAAATGCGGTATCTGCTCGGCTTTGTGTACAATCCCGCCCCTTATATGAAAAAGAGTAGCCCCCCCCCTTTATTTATTCATGTCTTTACACCACCCTGTTTTAATTTATTGGCACTGGAGGCAGACAGCAGGATATTGATTGTGTGCTTTCCTCCAAGGTTTTGTGTGAAAAGGGGGATCAATCACCTCTCCACAGCCCACCCAGGGGAAGGATTTCCTTGGACAAACCCCGTCCTCCAGGGTGGGCCCTTTTGGGTGCACAAAAGCCCTCTCCATGTCTCTCATTGGACTTTTCCACAGACTGAGAACTTGGCACGAAAAAACAATCCTTAATCCCACAGCGCAATCTCAATCCCAATACGGCTAAAAGCAACATCCACTGTGAAACATGCTTCAATAAGGAATTAGAAAATATTGCCATTTCCCTGAAAGGCACTGTGTTATGGTTTGTGTGGAGTGTTTGTCAGGTTCGGAGGAAGACGCAAGGGGGGGGGGGTGCAAAGCCAGAGGAAAAACATGTCAACCCATAATCCATTTCTTCCATTGATATATGTACGACAGGCTTAACAGAGATTTAAATAATTCAAAGTGCTTGGACTGCCAAAGCTCTATAATCAGCTTGCTAGCTCAAGGAAGCAGCACGATAGAGTGTACAGTACCGTACGGGGAGACGGATTGCTCAGCCCACATGCATAATTAAGCAGAGGTGGGGGTTTGGCTTTCGGGGGAGAACCCCGTTTAATGACAGATCTGAGGTCAGTTTGTTGGTGCCTGTGCAGTGTTTCTACAGGCCTGTTTACATGACCGGATGCATAATGATCTGATAAATGTGAAGGGGGCTGTGCCGTGGAATGTCTCGTCAATGCCGTGGTATGTTGTCAGAAAATATGCAGCCCAAAATAAGGCCGAGTATCTCAGCCTGGATTTATGGCTCCATATGGTTCGCATTAGTGGAAACTTAGCAGATAATCACAGATGGAGTTGTTTAAAGCCTAATTACTCAATAGGACATGGCTTACTGTGTTGGTCCCTACTCTCACTCTGCAATTTAACGTTTTACCTTCAGACTGTACACAGCCCTGACCACACATTGACATTCATCAGATCCAGCTAGCTCAATTTCTTACGGAGGTTAGAGTTTGGGGAAGCACATGTGGAAAATCTTTTTCTTTTTCCCAAATGTACTCGTTATTTCAAGAAAAAAAGATCAACACACCCACAAGGCTTAGTTTCAACAGAAAACAAAGGGATAACTGTGTATCGATCGTTCCCGTTTGGAATGTCAATGTTTGTCTTTTGGTCGTTTGACAATTATTGGATGTATTTCCATAACAATTGGTACAGACATTCACATTCCTCTCAGAATGAATTGTAATAACTTTAGAGGTGCTTTAAGATTTCATCTTTCATCTCAGTACTTTTGTTAATGACTAACAGAGCTAATGGCAGTAACGTCTGCCTCACCTGTACTTTTGTGCTAATTAATAAATGTTATACGTTAAATTGTTTTTCCTGTTAAACATCAGTACATTTGCATTGTCACTGTGAGCATGTTGCCATGCTGGCATTAGCATTTAGCTCAAAGCTATACAGTGCACAAGTAGCCTACAGCCTCACAGAGCAGCAATGCATTGCTGTAGACTGCCAGTCTTGCTAATGTTTCTGTCATGAGCAACACCTCAGATACCAAATGTCTGATTTTATAATTCACTGATGCATTTTGGCTTTTTCAAAAACGCTAAACCTGTCCAATCCAGCCTCGACACAGAAAAGCACGAGGGCAAGTGAATCAGTCAGGCAGTCAGTCAAACAGTAAGCCAGTCAGTGGGCCAGTGTGTGTATGACCTTATCCTCTGTCCTCCCCTCTCAGAGCCGGGACCCAGATGGCATGAGGCGGCAGTGACCAGGGCAAAGGCTCGTCTGTCTGACTGACAGCAGCTCAGTGCCAGAGGCTCATTATCAAGCAGCAGCCACAGCAACAGCAAGGACAACAAGAGCCACGCAGCCTCCAGACAGCCGCGTGGAGCTGACCACACGCACGCAATCTCATCTGCAAGCACCCCAAGTTTTTAGTAAGTGGCAAAACAGTCTTTCTTTAGACCCTGGCTGCAAGGGATACGATTGAAAAAAACTCCAACTGAACATGAATAAACATCAACACTTCTTGAGAAGAATTGGAAATTCGTAAGAATCTGCAATAAGAACCTTATTGTTTACAAAGTCAATTTTCTGCCAAAAGAATAACCTGTACATGCATTTCTCTTCGTAAGACAAGTGTGACAACATCAACAACATTCACTCATATATCTGGCACGGTGACACCAGGGCCTTGACAAACAGACGTGATATATTGTGACATATACCAGGAATAATGAACATGAACAACAATAAACTAGAGGAGAATTAGATTGTTGTTCGGAAATACCAAGAAGCTAAATCTGCTCTTTGCATCGCTGACTGTGTATTTACTGCCGTTTCTTAACTGTGCAATGTGAACAAATCATTACATCCACTCAATCATCCCACTTCCCAATTAAGAGTGAGAGCTTTTAGCCATATGTCGTTTTTTCACGACAGGATGAATATAGAAATCATTTGTAGAGTGGAAGGAAGATGAAAATGTGCATCATACAGTTATTACGCACAATTTGGTTTCTTCCAGTTTACCAACTTCCATAGATTCCAAGAGACGACAGGATGTCTGATGTAATGCAAACAGATGGTGCATTACAAACAGAAACACATATTCTGAGCTAAACTGAACAGCATGAAAAGTAAAAAATGATTTCAAATCACAAACATGTTTTTGAGAGCCGAGTTGTTTCTCAGAGAACAAAGCTATTTTTGATGCAGAAATAACCTCATTAGTTGAATTTAACTGCAATCTGGGAATCCATCGGCAATCAGTCTGATGCCAGATAAGCCTCTGGGGGCAAAGAGGCGAAACAACTTGTATTACCGGATGGTTTCACAAGTAGCCAGTTTACAAGCTTTAAGCTAATAAAAAACGAAATCCTTGTTAGAAGATCGCCGGTGGGTTCGGAGATTGCGTTTCAGACGATGCATTAGCCCTCTTCTGCTCTCCACGCAGACTGTCAACGTGCATCCAAACAAAATATGCTCGAAATTGATTTGTTTATACTACTCAAACTGAAACCTGAAACATGAAACATGAATAAATGCAGAATCTGTTAATAGAGATTAAGTTTCACTGTAATTGCCAAAGAAAGAATTTATATGAGAATTTCAGATAACCAAGCAGGCCTTTGGAGATCAAGCCACTATATTGTAGCTTAGTCATTAAAGATTTAGTTTAATGATATGTAGGTTTTTTTGCATGCTGCAATCTTTAGTACAGTGAAAGCCTATTAACTACGTGAAAGCAGTACAAAGATGCACTTTAATTTGTAGAATACCGCCAGACTTTTTGACTCCTCCCACTGAAGTTGAACTCAACCAATGAAATAATTTCCGCCTCGAGAGCATCTCCTCGCTCACAATGTTGGAATAACTAAACTCCAATGTGCAGATGGGCAACACAGGCCCTCTGTTGCCCCCTCCATGTGTTCTTTCTTTGTGCTATATCATATAAGCCCAGTGTTTGTTGACTGTGTGCCGTAAACTGGCACATCGCAAGACTGTAGACTGAGCATGAGTCACAATCAAGTCTTGGCAAGCGTGTTGCTCTTCGGAGCCTCGGATGATGTCAGAACAGATGAAGCCAATCGGCTGGCTACGCTCTCGGAAATAACTCCAACCCAAATTAAAGCTCACACATATTACTTGTGTCTGAGCTTCAATTTGGGTTCACATGAGTACAATTCAGGAAATAGTAAGGACATGGGTGATCAAGAGAAACTGTTAGCACACTCACACGTACTAATAGACACACACACACACACACACACACACACACACACACACACACACACACACACGACACAGCTGTGGGCCCAGAGCTGCGCTCCAGCCAGCACGGCATCAGGCCTGCTACTGACTGACAGGTCCTCAGGGCTTTCCTGCCCTACAATAACATATTTTCATAATCATCCTTCTTGCGGCCAATAATAACCTTTTGGGGGAATTGTGGCTGAAAAATGAGGGTAGCAAATGCAACTCAAAAACACTGGTTGGTAGAGGCCTTGAAGTTGTAAATGGAAACGCTGGATTAGAAAACAGGCTGCAAGCTGCAGGCGGACCACACATTGCATCCTCACTCACTTAAATAAATAAACCTAGTTAATACCTCAAAAAGATACAATCATTTTAGCAATGCAAAATCAAAAAGACATTCATCTGTCACTAAACTGAGACACACTTTCTTTGCAAAATGCTCCAACACAAAACCCAACTTGTCGTGAAAATAGCTCAGGCCTCTTCTCTCAATCAATATTTACACAATTGACAACAAAACCCAGCTATCAATATGAACCGGCTGAACCTTAATTTGTGCTGCACGTCTGTGCCATTTGTTGATAATTATAGGATGTGCCCAAACAGGCAAGCAATCATATCACAGCATGAACTGTAATATTTCTTTCCAAAGAGGATTTTATCAGCGATAACTAAACCTGTTGCATTCCGCACCTGCAATTTCTACACTTTCTGAGATATGCCCGTTTGAAATACTGTGAAAAGAAATGTTTCCTGTGAAGTTTTCTTCATTCATTTCATTATTGAGTGCAGGTATTTTCGTGCCCCTGAACTGTCATTGACATGTAAGACCTACAGTAAGCACATAGACTCGACACATGTGGTGCAGCTTTTGTACCGCTTTCTTTCCTCCCCAAAGAACCAACAAAGAATTTCACCAAGAGTCAGAAATACCTGGTCCTTATCCATTTGTAAACGATGCCACCTCTGTGGTTCAATCGCTGATTGAAGAGTTGTGTCAAGAAGTTTCACACAGGTGCATTAGAGATGAATAATTACGCAAGCAATTTCTCTCAGCTGCAAATAGATTCGTTCCTTTTGTCTACCACAGTTAATCCAATAGAGTTTTGGGTCTTTGTGATCGGTGTTAACTTTTTTGAAAAAAGGGGTTTTAGAACACGTGTCAAATCAATAAACAATTGTTAACACATTGGCAAGGAAAGACTTCTGCTGTGCTTAGGTGATGATGAAAATTAAGATTGGATCCCGTTAAGCGCATCTTAGCAATTAAATGAACTCAAGGGGGTGAAGAGAGAAACAGCTAGAGAAAAAAAGAGCCATTTGTTTAAGAGATGCCTATTATGTCGGACCAGTCTATACAACTAAACACTGCAGGAAACCCTGATATATAGGAACAATAGGCCCTTTTCACGGAAGACATTTTGACATGCGACAGTAGGAAAAGTAAAAAAATGAATAAATCGAATGCCTTAATTCCATCTAGCTGCTTCAGTTTCAGGTTCCTGGTATTGTGCATGTTGCTCATCGAGTGTTATTGTTCTAGTAAATTCTGTGTCTGCTGTGAAAAAGGCCTATTGGCATTGAGCTCATGATGTTTAACTTGTTTGAGCCGATTCAGTCCGTTCTCTGATCTTATGATCGTTTCCATTATACAAACCTGTTCTGTAATATCTTGAAGAATAATTATTTCATCACTTAATTTGCTTGCTTTGTAATCACGCTGAGACGTGCCACTTTCTCACCCTTTAGCAAGGTAAAGGTTTTCTGTGTGCATCTGCAGTTTAAATTTCAGGGCAAAACACGGGTAAAATGATCATGGACAAGGTGACAATTACAATATACAGCAGAGTAGGTATTAATATTGATATCATTATTAGTAAGTATTAATATTACAAATATAGAGTCAATGCTGTCCGTACTCCTGGCATGTAGGACCGCAGCGCCGCAATAGACAAGATTTTGGCCACACTCAAATCCATATTGTGAAAAAGGACAGTAAATGAACACCAAGGTAAGTTATGCTACCAGATGGAACCTTTCTTGCATTGGTGATTCACCTCCTCACTGCATTCATTATGGATGAGGTTCTCTTGGTGCTTTCATGACAGGCTCTTTCATCCCCACAGACTCGAGAACTTTGAACTCTCCTTTCCCCCGGAGCAGTGATAACGGTAACAAAAGCATAAAGTGTCTTTAGTCTATACATACATGGAAGCTGGTAGAGCTCTCCTAGCACCTTACAGAACATGCTACCATGTGTGGAAATGTGTGTTCAGCAGGTCTTAATTGATGGAAGGATCTGTATTGTGATATGCATGAGTGTAAAATAGATGAATAGATTAATATATTACCCTGAATGTTAAATGCCAAAGCACACACACACACACACACACAGCTCCTTTATGGGAAAATTTATAGATGACAGAATTCAGTCTGCTGTTGAAAAATGGGCTAGTGGAGCTAAGTGCGGCTTTCCAGGGAGCGATTCCTTGAGTCTGTGGCCCTTATGTCGATGGTTGTTAACGGCTCCCTCTATTGCAAAGTCAACATCCAGCTTCAGTCTGTGAGTGAAATACCTCCGCTGTCGACATCGTAAGACTGTCCGAGATTTGAAATATGGCTCTCTTCAGACCACCTAGGAGTTGAACCCAGAATAAGTGCTGATGTTTGTGTTAGAGCTGGGGAGTGCTGCAGCTTTTAGTTCAATCATAGCACCACACTCGTGTTCTTCTTCTTCTTCTCCATCCCCCTTCTTTCCTCTTTGCCATCAGCTTCTATTTGTCCACAGTGTGGAAACCAGACAAACAAGAAACCCGTCTTTGCGGCAACAGCTGATGAATCCATGAAGACTTTACTACCCAACAAAAGCCCACCAACATATAAAAGCTCCGGTATTGATTGCACCCTGGTTGGACTCCTCCTTGTTTTCCACTCCTTGGCGCATGCTTGGAATATGAAGTCATGAAAAGCTCTTTATGCTCATGATGGAGTGATCACTAATACATGTGTACGGTTTTAGGTTGGCTTTTTTTTTTCTGCAAAAGTTTCACTCAACTTAGCAAAGGTTTTCCACCCGTCCACTTTCTCCACCACTTTGATGGTGTACCTGCAAAAGGTGTTGCACAGATGAGAGGATCAGAAAAGATGCAAGAGTAGCAAGTGTTTAACAGGAGAGATTGTGTTAGAAACATGGTGCTGTGGCCTGCACCATTGAGTGTTTGATCAATGAACTTTCACTGCAAGTTTCATAAAACTCTTTAACAGTGTGTATAGTCTGAGAAAAAATAATAATAATCTAGGTATTTTCCAAATCATTTACAAGAAAATGAAAAAACGAGCCTGATATTTTTTGTACTGTTGTTTGTGACTGTGTTTTAATCTCTGAGCGGCAAATAAACAAGTGTGTTTCGTCTGTGAAAAACCCAGTGAGGAAGCTCTGCACCACAGTGAACGTTCATACAAGTGGAAAGTACTTGACACATGCCATTAGGGTTTTCTTTTGTTATGGTTGTGTCAGCAAGGTCCCCTCAGCAGCCATCACATCACAGGTTAGCTCCGGGACTAGTAAACACGACAACCTTTTAACCCCTGGCGGACGCCCAGATGCCAGCTTTGACTTTCTTCACCTGATGCACTTAGAAGGTCACTGCCTGTCATGGTGTGTGCACGTGTTCATTGTTTCCCCATGAATTCTGCTTTGGTCGGGGGGGAAAAGTCCTGTAAAAGGTATTTGTAGTGAGGTTTATTTGTATAAAATCAGTTTTGTAACACCAGAGTTTATACAAATACTCATCCAACAAACATGTATATACACATTCCTTGAACAATATTTAGTCCATTATGGGAAAATAAGACAAACTCAATAAAATACCAAATATTGAATTACATCCACTTTAATCACACTGTGATGGAATTCAAATTAGCGGCAATGATCCTTTTAATTAACTTCATCCTGTCAAAGCATCAGGCACATATAATATCTCATTTGCAGCTCAGCATGACGCTGAAGAGAAAGGCCCTAATGAAAGAGCCTGTTTGTCAATAGAATATTTGCTTGTTAGCTGAACAAATTTGTCTCTACAAACACCTTTGTCTCTGTGTATTTGCTGGACAAGAATGTCTCTTGCACATGTGGGTCAGTCATAAGGATTAATGTGTATTCTTTATTATTAATGCCTCACAGGGGTCACCGGGCTAATCGGCATTTTGGGCACCTTCCTTTCGCCAGAGAGAATCCGCCAATGATGCATGCTCTGTTCAGCTAATCCTTGGCTCAGATCCATACAGCTTTCCACGAAAACACCTGCGAGGCTCACAATACGTCTCCAGCTGTGGAGTTACCTCGATGGTAGTTGCTGTGGAATAGATCCAGCCAGTTAGATCCAACGTGCAGTGTTATATGAAGAAATTGCATTCGGACCTCTGGAGGAAATAGTAGGTCATGATTTTAAAATCAATCTATATGGTAAAAGAAATGTTTGGTGCCGACTGCCTTGCGGAGGGGTCTTTAAACCTGCAATAAATGATTTGTTTTGGTCACTTGGTAGCATTGCAAAAAGTTGTAGTCACAAAATGTGGCAGACTTGTAAGCAAACAGCTTATTTACACATCTAGGAGCTACAGAGCAGCATTATCATCGACTTGGAGTGGCGTTTGTGGCCACCTGCTGAACACAAGTTCAATATTTACGTTCGTTAAGTCTACCTATTTTTGAGGGGAATGTCTGTGTCTTTAACTGCTAAATGCTCCACTAGGTTCAGCAACTAGTTACCAATAGTATTTGACTGTTTGGTGCTGTGCAGGTAGTGTACAGTGCTGCAGCCGCCATGAGAGCGGTGAGAGTGAACAGAAACAGTAAAGTAGTGGGTCTAATGAGCGCACACACATAACCAGTGAAATGGAACATCGCTTCCGTCATAGATCCAGAAAATGCATCTGCAGCTAACTTTAGCTGTAACAGAACAGAGGAGTGTGAGGTTCCACTTTACCGGGAACATTAGAAGTGGTGAAAACAAAAGTTTCAAAGTGTTGAATTGACCGCAGGTGTACAAGAATCTTTCAACTCGGACTTTCACAAGATAATAAATATCAGTGACGGGGAGATGTTGCCGAACAGGGAACTGTTGGTTTCAGTCAAACATTAAGTTACATTCACATCTGTATAACAGCTGACATTAGACGTCAGTCTTGGAGTTCATTCACTCCAGAAAATAAAACGAGATCCTGATAACAGTCATTTAATCTTATTGTGTTTTACTTTGTCTCTCAGGATAAATCACTGGACAAAATGAATGATAGAAAACTTCAACATTACAGTTTGTTGATTTGAATTGTCTGCCTTGTGTGAAGTCACTTTTAAAAAGTGCTCTGGAAATAGCTTTGAGTGTTTCGAAGTGCCTAAAATGATTCCTTGTTATGAATAGATTATACATTTAAAAAAACGAACCACTCACACACACAACTGACTGCCGACAGCACCAGGACTCGAGCACCACTTGCAACCGCCATCTGCCCCGTCTCAAGGTCCGATTCTCTAAAGATATTGTGCTCATGATATTAAAGCGCAAACACGCCAATTAAGATGTGCAGCTCAGTGAGTGTGTCGGTAGTTCGGTCTCTCCTCTGTGCTCCGGGGTGCAGGCAGCGCTGATAAAATATTAAGTGAAATTTAATTTCCTCGCTTGAAGCGGAAGTCATTCTCGTCCGCCATCTTGAAAGCCGTCTCACAGTTCTTATTTGCTAGGAGCGATCTCTGAGGAGACATGAGGGAGGACACACGAGAGCAGACACGCCCCCCTCGTTGGATATCAGTTATTTGATTGGACGCTGCAGCTGATCGGACTGATCCGATTCATCGCAACATCACTGGAGTTTCATAACGGAGTAAAGACGGATCACAGATTATCACTCCCAAGTTTGATGTTTTATTGGTTTTCTGATTCACTATCTAGTTAAACATATTCGTTAATCGTAGTTCTGATCAACAAAACGACCATAAACAACTTTCTTCATTTATTAGAAATATTTGTGTTTTTATGATCCGTTATTTCCCCTATTAATTTATTAACTCATTAACTTTTATTATTTATACAATTAAAGTCGGAGTGAGCAGGAGAGTCTGCCAACAAAAAACACTTTTTACATAATTTACCATCGTTTCAATTCAGTCATATTTAGCTGCTCCTAAAATATATATATATATATATATATATATATATATATATATATATATATATATATATATATATATATATATATATATATATATATATATATATATATATATATATATATATATATATATATATATATATATATATATATATATTTTTTTTTTTTTTAAATCACTGAAACAGATACCAGTAATTCTTCTTTAAAGTCACCATCATGTCATACAATTGTATTAATACTGTATATATTTAACCAGAGAGGCAGAAACATTGAATTGATTTTTTTTAATTTTGTTAGTTGTTGAGTTTCCTATTAGCCTAAAGGGAGCATTTTTGGATTTTGTGGGGGAAACTTGTGTGCCAGGAGGAAACAGGGAGGGGGTGAAGGAGACAGAAGGAGGGGTTGATGGAGATAGAGGAGGGAGGTGGGGGTGGAGAGGTAAGATGTAGCTACTGATGTTCAGTCTCAGCTGAAGAAGCAGCCTCGTCCACCTTTTCGTCGCCGTCACACGTCATCCTGTTGAACATCTGACTGATTTCTGACTCCTGTCTTTTGATGGTCTCTTGGCTCTTTTTGTTTTCAGCTGTGGTCGCCTTCTCTTTGAGCTCCAGAAGAGCCTCCAGATGATTTACTCTCTCTTTAGTGATCCCTATACAAGCTTCTCCAGACAGCTCGTTTTTTCTTGACCTTCGCGGAAGAAACTCTCCCTTTCAATCAGAGATCGTTTCCTCCAGGTCGCTTACCATCATTGTCAGACGGTAGATTTCGTCTTTGGCACGAGTGAGAGACATCTTCAGATGATGTACTTTTGGGGGAGGTCCTGGACAGCCCTGAGGCCCGCCAGCCCCGTTTCTCTTGTCGTTTCTTCTGTCCATGGCACCATCTGTAGACTGTCGTGGTGTGAAGAAGACTTAGGTGTCTGTTGAAGACGGTGTTGTTCTGTAAAAGACTGTTCTTCTGTAAGATATGAATGAAATAATCCGTCTTTGTCAGGGAGTTAAAGGTTTTCTGCATCTCAACTGGTTCCTTTAAAGATGTCACAGCGTGAAGCCACGAGGGCTGATACATTCCGTATCTCCATGGATAAAACAAGGACTACAAACCAACATGGCTTAATTATTCTGTTTAGTATATTTAATTACACACACACACACACACACACACACACACACACACACACACACACACACACACACACACACACACACACACACACACACACACACACACACACACACACACACACACACACACACACACACACACACACACACACACACACACACACACACACACACACACACACACACACACACACACACACACACACACACACACACACACACACACACACACACACACACACACACACACACACACACACACACACACACACACACACACACACACACACACACACACACACACAAAGTATGTTCAACATCATATTTCACAAATGTTTTCAGCAATAGCAAACAAATTGTGTCGGCTGCTATGCACAAAATTCAAGCAATCACTCCATAAATGAAGCCAGCAGTATTGAGAGACAGTTTGAACAGAAACCACTACTCTGCAATTACACAGAGGACTTATTGAGTAAACCGGTTAGTGACAAGCTTGTATTGACTAAGCTCACCATTCTTTCCTTTGATTTGCTCAGCAATCCTTGATTATCAGATAAAGCCCGTCCTGTAGTAGAATAATAATTAGATCCCAAGTTTCTTCGCTTTACACCACTGTCAGTGGTTCAAAGTGCATTTATAGAGTGTGTGTTTTAAATAGGTTGCAGACTCATTGCTAAATGTTGGAATAACATAATTCGTTAATAGGATACAGGCCAAAATCTGAATCAAAAGCGAGTTCCACATTTATATTTCACATTGATAGTGCCGCAGTTTACTGCTGTGATCTTCATGCAGAAATTAATAGATAGTGGAATTCTCTCACACACATACAGTAATCAAAAGGAAAGCGTTCATTCGTCACAAGTTCCAACTAAATGTTTGGTCCAAACCAGAACAAGTCCTTCCAACACACAGGATTATATGTGAATTCAGTTTTGTCTTAAAGCAGGACTATTCTTACTGCTGCTTCCTGTACAAAATCAAAGGATGTCTCGATGCCCATACCAGTAAAATGGATTCTCGATACCACTGTAAAAAAAATCCAATGAATTCCATGCACTGCAGCATAAACTCCTTTATAATATTTTGCATACTGTTTTTTGTGAATTTTGTATTAATCCGTCTCAACTTTCTCGCAAAAATTCAAATTTTACAAGATATAATTTTAACAAAATGATAACGTTACAATTTACCTTCATCCAATACTCATTTTCACTGAATACAGCTTGAACACATCACAATGTAATTCACCAGGAGTGAGCTGTCTGGCTTGGTCAGCTAGTATTGGCCATGTTTCATGCTGTATTTGCGCATATACAAATATGTGACTGGAGACACTGCTAATGTAGCACCATCAAGGAAATACTGTGGGTGCTGTAGAAAAATTATTACCATCATGTCTTCAGAATATTGGCATCAACTTAGTACCAAAGCATCGGTTCTCGTGAAACAGAATAGATACTAGAATGGACACATTAGGCTTGTTCGAGAGGAGCTGAGCCTCGTCTGGAAAGTGGCCGAGAGCCGGGGGCGTTGAAATACAAGTCAGAGTTTTGAGCTGCCTTCAAAGAAACAGTGACATCCTGTTAGATCCGATCTGTAGGCTACTTGTAGTTTGCAGACCTTGTTCGGATTTTTTCATGCGTTTTTAAATATATATCCATGTGAAAATGTACATGTATCTGCATTGTATGCCATCCTTTGTTCTTTTTATGTCTGCCTGTATTGTGGATCACTTCCACCAACAGAGTGACATCTTCCCAGTCACAGTGGCAGAAACAATCCACCTTTCATACTCATTCCTATTCCCTCCTCAGCTGTCCTCCCTCTCATCTCCCCTCTGCAGTCTCTGTGGTCTGTTTAATGAGCTCACTCTGAGCTGTGTTTAAGCTCATTAACCTTTGTGGGTGGCGAGTCCCACTGAGAGCGAAAGCCATTGACACGCAGGCAAAGACATTAAGAGGGAGGTTTTTCACACTTCAAACACATAGCGATTTAAAACTTATTAACATTCTGCAAATTAGACTTAAATATTCTTGAGTTTAGGAATTTGGTGACTTGAATCCTTCATAGCTTTGAAATGCTAAGAACTTTAATTGCTTCATAATTTGTTGAATAAAAAAAAAAAAAAAAAAAAAGCACTTTCACACAATGGAAACTTCCCCTTATTTTCAAGAGAGTTAAACCTTAAAGTCAATATAAGGCCAGATAAAATCTGTTTATTGAATATTTTAATGGAAATGTGTTAATACAACATTTGATTGAAAGACTGAGGCTAAAGCAACATGTCCAAGGCAAAAAGTCAGCCTCATCAGTTGATTATCCATGTAGAAGACATGGAATTAAGGAACAGCATTGTTAATGTGTGTCAGTGTAGAGCTTGTAGGAGAAGGAAAAATGTTAAATCAGACCACTATTTTGCTTACTTACAAACCGTGTGTTGTTTAGAATAAGAACTAGCTAAATTTGCCAAACATAACCATCTTGAATACAGAGTTGGCTGAAGTGTAAAATACTTAAAAATCCAATAAAATGCAGGAGAAAGACCGCAAACAGCATCTAGAACAGGCTTCCATGCAGTGGGGAAGTACGACACATTGGTTGCAAATGAGGCTTTTTTTGACCTATAACCCTCCAAGCTAATGCAGTCAGCTGATGTGGCGCTCCTTGGCCTTGGAAGCAACGCTGCGTTACCACTGTAGGTAGCTTCTCATACTAACAACTCTGCCTGACATTAGAGCGGCGAAACACACGGTTTAATACGTTTCTTATACTTTAGCTGTTGTGTTTTTTGATTTTGGAAAGGCTAGAAGTATTGCTTTTACCACAGCCCCATGTGTGTAGAAATGTTGACAGGCATGCCGTTCCTAATGGCTGCTGAACTGTAATTGAACAATTGCTGTTCGGGGGAGGGGGTTAAGGAACCTTCGACTGCACAGCAGAGTGATTAGAACCCAGCTTCAACCCAAGCCTGAATAAATATGTACTAATAACACACTATGTGTGTTTTTGACATCTAATTCAGAGTATTTTTTTTTATAAATAATGATGGATGAATAATAAGAAACTTTGCTAGACACACATACAGACAAACAACACGCACACACTGAGCCACCTTCAGCATTGGACTTGAACAAGCAAGAAGTAGGCAGGAGAAGTGAAAAATGGTGCCAATCCTTGGGTGTAATGTGACGTGGGTGTCAGTCAGTCGTCAGACAGCCTTCATTCTCCAGTGTGAATGAAGAAGAGAGAGGTTTTCCTGAGCTTCACAGGTGAAAACCACGAGACACATCCTCGAAAGTAACACAAGGTACAAGTGGAGCATGTACTGGTCTACAGCCTCAGATAAGACTGCATCTGCATTTTGCAATCTGTTCAATAGTCATTTTGTTACACAAACAAATACTCGTGTACATCTTGCTCTTCAGCCAATTGTTATTCATATTTTGCTCTCTCTTAGTGGAAGTGTCTGTTTGAATGTACGTTTGTTCAAAGTCACCAACAGATTATCTCCGTGCACGGACAATAGTAGTAAAAGCGTGTGAAGTGCATTAGCTGCGGCTCTGACATAACATTCTCCATTACCAGCTGGCACTATGCCCGGTCTTAGAGGCTCATACCATCCTTCCACCACGCCAGGCCAAGTACAAAAATAACCCCTTTTCCCCTTCTGACCTTTCACCTCTAATTAGGCAGCTGAACATAGCTTATTTCTCACGTGTTTCTATTAAAATGTTTCCTGCAGTTTTTAAAGACATAAAAAAAAAAAAAAAGGTAAAAATACATGAATTCATTAATTTAGCAATTTTTAGACATGTTCTGTTGTGTTTCGATTAGATTAGTGAATGTATCATCAAAATCCAAAGTGAAGTACTTTTGATTTAATCTTGGATCTACTTTGCAGCCCATTTATCATTTAGACAAAAGGAAAAATGAAGCACCTTTCTACCTTACCGGACAAAGGCTTTTACAATTTGCCTTCCATTCACACACCAATGGTGTATGTCAGAGCTTCCAAGGCACTGGCCTTACCATTTGGAGCAACGTGGGGTTCAGCGTCCTGCTCAAGGACACTTCGTCATGCCGATAGGAGGAGCCGGGGATCCATCCGGCAACCTTGTGATTAAAGGACGATCTGCTCTACCTCCAGACGCACAGCCGCCCACAATTAGTCTTCCTCATCACATCCCTTTGGTATCAAATTAGCATGAACTAAAACATTATTGTTCCATCGGTATTGTGAGGCATACATATTAAATGAGTACACATACTGACAATCCTGTGGAGAAAAAGATAACCCTCCTGTCACCGTCTATACTCTCCGGCGCGACATGCGGTTTAATGCTTACACGTTTCTTCAAAAACAGCCTGGTTGTTTCCATCCCTCTGTCTCTTTCTGATTGTCTTTTACAGCCACTGCTCCCTGGGGAGGAAGCCGTCATATTGTTTCTCCCTCCAGCAGATGCTCTCCTCCTGTCGTAATCTGTCTGCCACTGAGCCAATATTATCAGGCTCTGATTTTTACAGGGGGGGGGGGGGGGAGGGGGAGGGGAGGGATGCATATTCACATCTTCACAGCTCAGTTCACTTATTCGGTGGCAGAAAAGGTTAAGAGCTAGTGAGACCGGAGGAGAGGATTAGTGCTGTGAGAATTGCTTTTTATTACTGTTAAGGTCACAGCCATATTTAAAATCCGTGAGAGAGCAGCGTCTGAGGATATGTGGCCAGATGGGAGAGCTGGTCTCAGCGCCACGCTGCAGAATCAGCTCCGACTTCATTAAAGAGACACTGAGGCTTCTTATGGACACGAGATAGCTACGTAGGAGCAGGAGATGACCAACAATGGTGTCAGCAATCGCTGGAAATCAAAGTGCATCCTTATGGAGAGAAGCAAAAAAAGCCAGTTTGTGCCATGTGATATAATGGTCTGAAAAAGATTACATCATCGTTGGGGATGGAGGTGGGGAGAGAGAAGACTTGGACTGCCACCTGGTGTTCGTCTCACCAACTACAACCGCCTGTGATCTAAAACCACCAGTGTTGAAACAAAGCTCCCTGTGGGTGCTGCTGAATGAGAACATTTGTTCTCCCAGACGTGCTGCATGAATTACCAGCAGCAACGCTCCTCTATGCTAGATGAAACAGGAAAGTGTCCGTACACATGGGGAAAGATCGGCAGCCACAGTTTTCCATGCGAGAGCATGGTAAATGGTGCTTACGCTGCAACCATACATCCTTTGGCTGAAGTGTTGCCATTGCCAGGATGCCATTAGACAGCTGTGTGGTATTTGCAGAGCTGCAGCACAATGACGCAGAGGGCTGCGTTTAATGCATGTCATTACTTGGGGATTAGAACTCTTCTTTCAAATTGACACATCTCTAAAGAGCCTGCAGTGGGCAGCCATGAGGGAGCCATCAGGAAACATGTCTTCACATGTTTCCAGCAAAGGGAGAGCGTTTGTTTGCAGTCAAATTGGGAGCAAATCTCAGAACAGGCTCTGAATGGCACTTATAAACTAATGGTGACTGCTACCTTAGTGCGAGTCTAAAGGGGCACTCTGCCATAGCAGCATGGAGCCTGTTTCTCCCCCAACTAATGATCATTTAGTTCCTGTTGCAATTAACATTTCCATTGCCATATCTCAAAGAAAAGTCTATTTCTATGTTGCTGATGCTGAGAAACTGATGTCAAGAACCGTAGAGGGCCAGCCAACAATTTTTGACATTTGATTTGCCAGCTTTTCCAGTGACCTTTAGATTACCACCACCCACTTACCTAGTAGAGTTCAGTGATGTTCGGTTTATATGTACGTTATATGTAGTGCAAGTTTTAAAAGGTAAAATCCACCAAAAGAAAATCTCAACTTGAGTAACATTTTGGGGGCACTATAGGCAAACGGTGGCTTCCTTTTCACCCTAAGTGGGAGTGTTGGTATTGGCAGTGGTGGAAGAAGTAGGCCGACTCAAAACTTGTTTTCTGAAGTAAAACTATTAACCACACAGTAAAAGAGGCACTGTCGGCACAATGTAGTACATTTACTTTCAGTAAGCTTTCAATTTATCATGCTGGATAATTTATTTAATAATAAATCATATTTTAATTATGATGTAGTAGTATTTAAACTATAACTATTCTGAACATGCATGTTTTTGAAGAGGCACTTCACTAGCAAATAAGGATAATAATAATAAATAAATACAATGTCGGCATTTTTTCTGTTCTATATTTCATAGCCCCCAACACAGAATTTAACGTTTATGCTGCAATATTGTGGCATGTGCTACACAACTTTCAACCTCTGTAGCACCAGTGCTATGTGCAAAACAGTATGTAGTGGCCTGTCTAAAAACCTGAGCAAATAAAATTGTAAATTCTTTTTCTGAAGATTTGGTTGCAATGACCCTTTCAAATTAATACAAATGATGACATGCATTTGGGGTGCAGACATCTTGGGGATACTGACCTTGCTTTAGCCAGTTACATTTTATATACATGCTGTGGACTAAACACCCCGTCTGAAATGAAAAAGCAAGATTATCTCTTGAATACACAAGAGGGGGTTTTGAAGTCATTTTCATCACTTTTATATTTTTTAAGCACTTGCTGGTTGAGGGATCGCAGCAGCATAAACTATGCCGTCCTGGACCTGCTACACTGCTCATTCTCAAGGAAAATGTAACAGAACTAATAACTCCAAATATTAGTTCAATCATTCACAGTGGCTAACTGCCAGCTCTGAACACTCCTCAGGCAGAGATATTTCATCCTTGCTTTGTGATTTCACAGCCACCTCGCAATGCATGCTTATGATCTCATTTCAGTTGCTAATGTATTCCCGTTTTTTTCCGACTCGCTTTGTTCTCGGAGTGGAAAGTGTTTAGTGTGCCAAAGTAATGATTTCTGAAAAGTGGTGTTTACAAGCTTGAATGGGAGCACCGAAAGCAGAGTGAGGGAGGCCTTCAAGCTGTGTGTAAATTAAATTAGGCTTTCAATCTCAGCCGGTGATTTCTGCCCCTTTTTCAGCCTGGACAGCCTAATAAAAATGACTGCCATGCAATTTATGTTTCACAGGAAACACGGCCACAAATTAAGGAAATCCTTTATAATAGTTTTAGTAAAACGGGATTCTGTAGTATACAGAGTGTGACTGGGGCGCTTCATTCCTTTACAGGCTCTTGTGTATAATCTGTATCTACAAACTCAAGATTTTATGGATTTAATGTGTAAAAGCTCACAGGATTAAGATTTGACATAAAAGAAAGAACCCTATTTAAATAAAGCAAGGATAGGATAAATGTGGAGATTTTCAAGGACAGTGGTCATTTGCATAGACGTACTGTATTTAAAACACAACTAGATAGAACAAAGAGACAAGTTCAGGAGAGTATACTCAGTCATAGCATTAAGTGAGGCAACGCGAAAATTGTTATTCAGGTCAAGTACTGTACTATGCTACTGAATGAGCACATTTTAATAGCGAAGGATCCCCGAGGCAACAAACTCCATTCACATTCCAAACACGGCGCTTTCATTTACTGACCTTGAAGAGTCTTGTTTATACAAATTGAAATTAAACGGCAAAGAGGAAGAAAATCATTCCCTGCTTTAATTTACCTTCATGAAGTAAACAGATCACATAGGGAGAATATTACTTTGCTCACAAACTGAGATAACGAGCATTATCCCACTCAACCGACTGCTTACATATTCAGTGCGTGGCCCCGGCAAAGGGCTGAACCTGCGAAACAAAGAAGGAAAACAGCATCGCCCAGCTGTAAACTAGTGGGAAATGTGCACTGGAGTGTTATGATTTGTAGTCTTTGGGTTTTAATGTCTATAAAAGTTGCTGTAATGGAACTGGTTGGGTGGTGGCACAGCTGAAGAGGGGCAACATCTCCAGAGCTGGCAGTAAAAGCCTCGGCCCCAAGGGTCCTCTATATGTCATCCAGCTCTGCATCTCTTAGCCCCCTGCCGCACACACAGGCCAACCTTTAGAAATGTCAGCACGATAAAACCTGATGGATTCAATGTGCTGGACCTGGCGGTGTCAAACGCTATTAGTTTTAATCCTATTTGCGGTGAAATTGCTCTTGAAAGGTAAAGGGATCTATAACTGTCTGGAGCCCTGTGCTCGGCCATTGTAAATCTCTCTGTGTGCTGATGACTCCTCTCTACAGGTTTATAGGGTTGGAATGAGAGTGTCTACATGCTGTGTGGAGACGTCGTGTCCCAGCGAACTCTCGGGTAAGTAATGGAGCTGTAGTGGATCGTGGGAGGCCATGCATCTCACTGCACAGTGGTGTATTCCCGTCACTGAGAAAAAGAGCTGTCCTTTCCACTCTGCCGCTGCCCGTTGGTGAGGGCCACAGAAGCACAGAGATTCATCGGTGCTGTGATGACTCTATATGCTCCGCTCTGCCGTGGCCCCTTTGAACTCAAATTGGTGCTGTTCATTTCCCTTTGCTCCATGACAGAGATGTGCAGAGGAATAAAGAGCAACATTGTGCAATGGCAAATGTTCACTATATGGGAGAACAGAGTTAAATGAATGTAATACAAGGGGAAATATATGGTGGGATGAAATAGAGTAAAACAGAATACGAAGGCTGTATGCAGCTGTGGCTCAGTTATCTGCATGCCCTGAAACTAGATTATATCATTTAAATTGGCTCAACTGAAAAAATTGGAACAGAACATGAGTTGTTTGGATTCTGTCAACTCATCATCGAGTAGCATCATCAGACGTGCCTAACATGTGCAGAGGTAACATCTGAAAAGTTTAGAATATACCATATTCAATTAGTTTGAGTAAGTAGTAGTATTATTTCTTGCTACCTACTAGCGTAGGAAAATGTTTCACTCCGTCTTGAGTCGCTGAAATGTCTAGAAATGTTCTAGAAAACTCATTAAGCAAGTTCATAAAAAAACAAAAACATCCGGTTGTATCATATCTTCTCCTTTAGTAGAGAAAATAAAACTATTAGGAGCAAATACCAGACTTGTTTATGGAGATTTCAAGTCATAGCCTTGAGGTTGATCTTAAACAGACATGCATCTTGTACTCTGTAATATTAACCAAAAACAAAAATACAGTTCATAGACAGACACATCTACTTATGGTCAGATAGTTTTGCTTATTTTAGACTCTGTATATTTTATCCAAACTATTCCAACAACATTTTAAATCTAAACATACGACTATCCAGCTCACTTAGATGTTGTAGCAGTGTAGTATCTAGTCCTTATGCAGCAGCAGCAGCAACAAACAGACTCTGGTCATATTGTGACATCTGACCCACTTCCTCTCTGACACACAGAAGGATGCTTGGAGTTGCTTTCCACCTCATGATTCTTGGAAGAATGTGGTTCCTGGTGTGAGACTGACCCTGTGGCTATATAACTGTTAGTTGATTAAAAGTAAAAACAACAATTGTCTGCATTCTAACAAAGTGTATATCCTCAGAAAATACACGCAAAATGAATACATTTGAGATACATGGGTATACTTCAGGTCATGTGTTTAGTCTGGGTGATGTGGCCCTGACCTCTGCGCTCCCTACTACTTAGGGGAATTGAAGGGAAGTTTCTTTAAATAAAAGCCTCATCCAAGCACTTTAAATGCAAATGTAAAATGTGTTTGCTGGAAACATAGGGCAGTTTGGGGTTTCATGCTTCAGCTCTCCTTTCAGCATACACAACACTGATTTGGCTCCTGTCGCTCCTGCTGCTAAACACTATCCAAACAGTGCACTGCCCAACTCGAGGAGGACCGCAGCTGCTGACTGCATTATGCGGCCGACCTCATCATGCCGGCCAATCGTGAGTGGCTGCTTGTTTGTCTTTCCGTGCTATGTCTCTGTGGCCATGATTGCATTTGAACCGTGGCAAAAGTAGCGTCGGAAAGAGCAAGTCGGGCATGTCTCTCTTTCCCCGATGTCCTATAAAGTCCTGTTTCACTGCACAGATGCTGCACAGCCGCTTAAGCTTCCAGGAAATCATCACTGACTGGGAAAAGCAACATCATGTGGCTGTGGGTGAACCTCTCCCTGTGTGGTGTCCAGTGCTATATATGTGGCCCTGTGTGTTAGCAGGGGCTAATTTGAGCGGAACATGAAGCATGGATGTGAGGACACACCGCAGTAACAGGCCACAAGAGTATACTGTGGTGTCACGGTAATGTAACTAAACCCCTCTAATTTGAAATATCAAGGGAAGGCCTCTGAACACCAGACGGTCCCTCTGCAGCCTCAAATCCCTGCTTAGATTTTACAATTTTTGGACTCAGATGTGATTCTGTGAAAGAAAGTGGGCCCTTCTGGCAGACGTGCATGTACAGCCAGACCAGAAAACGCACAAGAGGGAATTTCCACCATCCCAAAATGTTAATCTAGGCCGGTGTTGGTACATGCACCACAACACAGCCAAAGCACATCAGCAGCTAGTGGCCAGCCATGAGCCCAGCCATATTTGTATTGCGAGTCAGCCATCCACACACACACACACACCTCGCAGGAATGTAAATCAACTGAAGAAAAATAATTTGAAAAAAAACCCACATCCCAGTGAATTAAACGAACAGCTATTAAATGGAACATAGAGAGTTATGCACGTTATCGCATACCTATTCCCATTTAAACCTAAATCATTCAGATTGCAGTGTCAAACATATTCAAATTCAACATCAGACATGCAGGCAGATCTTGCCAGAGTTGTGCATGACACTGAATAAAGCATTTCTGACACTGCATGCTTGATGGGTGGAAGGAACAGGGGGGGGGGGGGGGGGGATGGGCGTAATGGAAGGTGGAGGTGTATTGGGGTGTAGCAGATACTTCCACAGCAATTTAATGAGGCTGGGAATGAAAATGTTTCATCCACAACCTTGCTGTCTATCATCTGCACGACTTTCATGCAGACAAATAAATAGAACAAGAGGGACCATTGACTATCCGCCTACGTATCATTTGCTTGATTTGTTCTAAAGACTTGTGGCATTTGGTGATTCTGTTCAACTTGACGCCATCTGTTAGAGTTTCAGTTTATGTGGAATTGATGTGGCTCTGTGAAACTCAATGAGCAGAGCAGCATTAAGGTTGTTTTTCTTTCTTTAGGGCCACCCATATTAAAAAGACAATATAATGTGCGTCCTGAATGGGTTATGTCAAAGGAATGGAAGCAGAATCTTTTATTTTTGCCAAATATTGCTGAAATTATCTTTAGATCTGTTTATATCATAGTAAAGAACCACATGTGTGCAGCAGCTCCTTTTTACCCACACTGTATGATTGATCAAGAAAACAGCCCTATAAGCTCACTTTTAAAAGTCCCATCGTACCTAGTGTTACAGTTGGAAATACAAAACATAGCGCCGCATCCTCCAATTATGTTCACTATTACTTAATCCAAAATGGTCTTCTTGATTTTGTCTACAAGGACGGTAACAAGTTCCTAACATCCAGGGTCATGTCTTCAAATATCTTTTTTTTTGTCCAACCAACCATCCAAAATTCAGTCATATTTAATTCACAATTACATGAAACAGAATAAATCATCACTTTGGAGAAGCTAGAACCAGAGAAATGTAGAGGGAACTTTGTTTGAAGACTAAAATAAAAAAATTATCCAAATAATTCATAATTTAAGCTCCAATAAAATCAGCATCGTCTTTAAAGCAAATATGTATCAGCAACTAAAGTCAATAGAGGTTCAATGCCTTGCTATAGAGAACTTCAACAGACGTGATGGAACCACAAACACTGGAAACACCTCAGCTATATAGAGTTACCTAATTATAAATGCATTATACATTGAATATACTTGACTGAGAGTGCACCATTAGGTTGCACTCCTTGCTAAAGTCCAACCATTTTTAACCAAACACTGACCTCAAGTGGTAGCTTGGTTACACAACACTCCAACTACAGCTCAAATTTAACAATTTATTTTTAAACACTCTTTAAAATTGAGTATAAGCCCCTTGAAATAAAATAACTACACATAAATCAATCAATAGCATAAACAAGCCTACATACAAAAATGGCCCTCCCACAATCTCCCCCACACCACATTGCTGTACAAGTACAATCTGTACAAAACTATATAATGCCAATAGTACTGTGCCTACTTATAACTTCATGAGCATAAACAGTAAAAAACAAGAGCATGTACATTTGAGGGAAACAAGCAAAGAAGTCTTGAGAAGTAGTAATGGATCAGAGTGAGTTAGGCAAGTCCAGTCTGAGGGTGTTTTAAATTCAAAAGCTATCAAACTACACTAATGCACTCAGTGTTATGAGCTGTGGTGGCAGCTCTGGACCACAAAATGAACTGATATCTGCCATCACTAATACTAGCAGTATTGTATTCTCCTTATTCGTGCTACATTTAAATCAAACTTCATTCTGTTTCCAGTTTGCAATTGCAATGATAAATAGTCAATGTTACACATGAGATGCAGCCCATCAAAAGACAAGAGATTAGGGTTCATTTCAGGTGTTGTTGTGGGAATACAGAGTAATCTGAAGAAAGTGTTTGATTGTCCAAATGCTTGCAATTCATTTAGCAGCATTTGAAATTGCACAATAACCCTTTTATTTTTACAGTGCCACAATTCTCCACACAATGTGCCCCAATGCCCCAATTCCTCACAATGTGGTGACATATCAATGCTCATGTTAAAGTAATGGTGTGGGGACTGAGAGAAAAAGGGGAGGAAACTGGGCATATGAAGGCGACAACCAGTGTCATAATTCATCAAACCGACCAAATATCTTATACCGAACTATATTTATTGAGTTATTTCCCCTCTGTCCCCAGAAGTGTCACTGATATAAGCAGGTTTTTAGGGTAAATGATGTTAAATGTTATTACATGGAGTAGGCAAAATGCAAAAGCAATAAAACAAAAAACATCAGGCAGGGTCAGCAGGGGGCAGCATCTATTCATCCTGTGCATCATAGTCATCCTGACATCCGCCTCTGCACTGTTCTCTGCTGCTGTTTGAGAACGCTACACTGATGCATGCAAATAGACACAACACAAGCAAATAATAAACATCTTCAACTTGAAGACACAATCGCAGCATTTAGAAAACTTCCTCACCAACTTGACGACATGAAAACATCAATTTGACGACGCATGCAGCGTTGACAAGCAGCACTGCTTGAAGCGCGCAAACAAAGAAACGGTTTCCAGGAGATGCTAAAATGTGATGCACACGGCTGAGACCTGCTTGTTGTTGCCAAGTTGGCTGTCAGTGTGTTGGAAAACAAACTAACATTTACGGTTTTTGGCCTATTTCTTTCAGATATTATTGCTGATATCTGTGTAAACCTAGCGTTAGCCTTTTGCTTATAATCCTAATATCTAAATACAATGCTATCACAATGACATAGTTGACTTCCATAACTTCATAAGACACAAACCATGGCCAGGAGTTAGTGAGTGATTAATTATGTGTGTATGAGCTGTACATCCATGCATACACACACGCGCAGATCTCCCATCATCACGCAACAACAGGCAGACTGCTGAGCAAGGCTGCCTTCAGGCGCCGTCTGAAATGTTGCATTAAAACTTGGGCTCCACATGAATGACCTCACAAGGTATGGTGGGAAAATCTGGAATTCCTGTGACAGCATACTTGCTGAGACGTTAGATTTAGGTGGTAGCGAGCATGGAAGCCATGTTAGCAACAGAAAAAAAACACTTTTCTTTTACAGGATCATTTAGTTCTGATTCCCCAATGAGACCAGCTGTATTTCGGATTGTTTAATCTGCCAGTCGGAGCTGAAGAGATGCCCTTGAACCCGACTATGACAGCTATTGGGCTTCCAACACATCTGTTTGCCTGTGGTCCTCCTCCGTCTCTTCTCCTGCTCCCTTACGCCTCTCACTATAAAAGCCCTGATCTAATTATGTGCACAATTGATCAGTGAAACCATTTCCGCTCGGTCTTCATTAGAGGCTAATTAAAAGACACCTATAAAACCAGTGAGACTACTCTGCGCCCCCCAATGAAAGGAGCAGTTTACTACCAGCTTTGGGGGGGATGGGCGGTTACATTAAAACAGTGAGCCAAGAAAGGTAGAATAAATACCCAAATATTCAGGACTAAAACTACTGGGGTATAACTGGCGTAAGTAAAAAAACGCATGTTTTTGTACTTGACAGATGTGTTGTTTACCTATAGGTGTATGTATATTCAGTTCTATTTTTGCAGATACTTGATTTAAGAAGAAAAACGCAGAAAAATGCTTTTCATCCATCTTGATTAAGTAATGTTGGCAACTCTGGGAATAAACATTGAACTTATTTTGAACTGTGCTGCGAGGTAATTGATGTTGATGTTTTCTGAAGCACCTCTTAGTCTGATGCAGGGGCTACTTTGCCATTTTTCTCAGTGATAGAAATCAAATGCAACCATCACTGCTCGCCTGTCAGTCATAACACAATGAAAAATACTGTGCATGGTTCTCAAGTTTTGCACGGGTTGAAATACAGAGTTTTAATCTCAGAGTGACTGCCTGAAGGTTAAGAAAGTTAGAAAAAAAAAAAAAACTGCTTCATTTAAACAACTATGTTTCATGAGATGGGTGTGTACTGGCCACCGGGCTAAGGCCGGTTACACTCTGGGCTGTGGAGAGGTAGTAGTTCACGCTGAGCCGGGGGTCAGATCAGACACAGAGGAGGAGAGGTGAATTCATCAGCCCCCGCAGAGCCTGGAAGGCTTTTCGGCCTTATCCATCACCATGCAGCCCTGCTGCTTTACAGGATGTGGAGAGAGGGGTAGGAGGACATGGACAGAGGCACGGCCTCACTCCTACTATATGCAGCCGTAGGTCTGTGTTTTTAACTATTGCTGCTGCCCAGAGGCAATATTCAGCATTAATTATTAATATCCTACGTCTTGTCAGAACATAGACGCATCATCATATAGGCCTACTAATAACATTCTATCAAATGTGTTGTGCAAGTTGAGGCAGGCTAGTTTTCATGTTTTACAGACTGAACCCGACCATGAAGCCGATGAATAAAGTCCACCCACACTACAGCCAGACAGTCAATACAATGTCAGAATAAAAGCACATTTTCTAGCTTTGGTGAAGGACAGACCACGCTCATATCAGAGGTTCACAATGCTGACTGGTCGATACGGTTTCTGAAGTGATGACCTTTGAGTTCTTACCCATTTCTATGCTGTGGTGTTTTTGGATGTTTTTTTGAGTGAAAAGTTCACTTTTATATTATATTTCTGATTTAATAAATAAAAGGTTTAAAATGTGATTGTTGTGAAATTGATATTCGTGGGCTCTTGAAGATGCTTTACTAATGATTTTGGAGATAACATGGCAATTTATCTAATAGACTAATAGACACAACCCCACTGCAGATTTGAAGTGATAGTTTCTGCTTCTGTCTGGTATATTCTTTCTGAGATTGACTCCGACAAGAAAATAGAAGGGATAATATATAAATAATCTGATAAATTAAAAATACAGTATATATTATATGCTTGCCAAAGCTTTTGACTTTACTTCCTCTGTCCCTGCTGTCCTCCAATTTTTACCCAACACATTTAAAATCTGCCTATCCATTATGATTATTAGAAGTAGCCTGTAACTGCGTGTTGTTAAATTATGTACTTATTCCACAAATATGTCAAAACAGAGAGCGAGAACATGAGCAGAATCCCTTGTTGACCGGCAGAAAGAAACGGCTCCAAAAAGCCGAGACACCGTGATCGAATCAGCCGAATACTGCTTCCAGTGATTTTTGATCGGAGCACCCTGTTACGCAAAGTCATAGTCAGAGAGTAGTGAGTTAAGTGGATATTCCTTCCACCCAACACTTGTATTATGATGTTTAATAAACATTGCAGTCCATCAGGATTGCCATCATGGATATGGACTTTTAGTCTCTATATGAAAGCCTAGATTCTATCCAAGGTATTGAAGGAAATCAAGGAAAGCTGTAATGCAGTAATTATTTTATTACTGCAGCAATATTCAGCTGTCAAACATTACCAGTATTATTTGCTTCAGCAATTTTAATGGAGGCTGTGCAATATGCAACGGACACAAATACTATATACGTTCACTTTGTCAAAAAAATGAATAAGCTAGTAATGTAGCATGTGACGTAAAGATCGAGTGCCGAGATAACATTTCGCAATGCAAAGAAATGGACACTTTTAGTGCCGTTCTTTTCCTTGGCAACTAAATATATTATAAAACTGGTTGATCACCCACAGCTCTTTTTGCTGTAATAGTTTCAAATATACTGCACATTCATAATATGGTCATTTTGTGCCATGGGCTAGAATTATACTATCAACAGTGATAATTTGGCAAAATTTGGTCACAATACCATTTGAAATAAATATTGTCGTGGTGCCGAGATGTCCCGTCATGTTCTACGGACTTAAAAAAATATTTTACAATTTTTGGGGAAAATCTGAATATTCTTGTGAAAATAATGATTCCCTCTAATATTGCAAATAATATCTCAATTGCAATACCAGTCAAAATAATCACAATTAGATTTTCTTTCTAACCCATGCGTGCGAGCATTTTGGAGGAAGATTAGCGACACAGATGATGAATTGGAGCCAGAATGTCAAATGATGCCTCTCACAAATAAAATTTCACCTAATATCAAATGTTAATTATAGATCCATGTTAACGTAAACATTCAAATCAGCAGTGCCATTTGTATTTGCGCTTGTCTTGAATTTGAAAAGCCAACACCATCAGCACTTTCTCCCCGTCACATTCCCCACCCCCGGAGCGCAGAGGGCCAGACTGACTGGGAGCTAATATGTTCTTTACATTTGTCATTTATGGTTGAATGTGGGCATGTAGAGGGCGGGATATGAGACTAATCCCCTGGTGCACATTCCCTTGTGGACTGCCATTTATAAAGGGAACATTGCCTGTAGGTGTGCATATGCAAGGATTTCCATTTTTGGCTTTTGGGCGTACATAAAATTTTTGTGTAGATCCTACTCACCATTTTCTAAATGAGATGCCTGGTCTTTTCTATGTGACTTTCCACACCACAGGTAGAATTGATAGCCAACATCTGACCAGTCTCACCTCCTTCAGGCATACAGGAAGGGGACCACATGTCTCGGCGGGGCCCACCAACATATTAGTTGTCATTCGCAGCAGGGTTAGCACTGGGAACAGGCAAGAGAGCTGTGGGGTTATTAAGGGACTCAGCTTGGCATCACTGAACTCTTTGGCTCCATGCTGGAGAAGGGCTTACATTGAGCTGATGGGTTTGGGGAGAGGGGGGAGGGCAGAGCGGCAGGTGGGAAAAGAAAACAGAAAGTGTGTGTATTTGGCGTCTGGTTAAGCTATACCTGTGAGGAATATTCAGGACATACTTCTAGTTTTATGAGGACAATGTTGGTTGTAAGGACATTTTGCCTGGTCTTGATGATTTCAAGGCGATACCAACAAAAGGCTATGGGAATTGTATAGTTTCACCCGTTTGGTCCAATGGTTTTGTGTCCATCATCATTGTTCACATTAGAAAAACAAAAAGGAAATGTTTAAACAAAACCTCTAGTCTACATCATGCTAGTGGCTCTGTGAGGCTTCAGTTCTGATTTACCTGATGCTATTGCAGCATCTACGCTACCCTCTTCAGGAAGCACCATTGTTGTTCAGAACAAACAGTTGCCTCTCCGTCTCCGGATCTCAAAAGTCTTCAGGGTTGATCCTCTGGGGATGCCTGTACTTAATTTAATGGCAATACATCCAATAGTTGTTGAGATAATTCAGTCTGGACCTAAGTGGTGGACCAGCAGGATGGGAAAGTTTAGGTTGAATGAAAGATAATAAAAAAATAAGAGACTAAACTCATGTCAAGGGAGTAACAGATGACGAACCAGAATGATTCTGTTAGATTAATAACCTCAGTTTGAGAAATTAAATGAAAAACATTATGCAACAACTGTCATTGTAACGTGTCATTTGCTTTGTGTGGACAATCACAAGGCCCTCTGATCTGAGGGAGGCCAATGCTAGGTCACACTTTCCTTTCTGTCTCTCTCTGACTCTTTTCATATTGATGTCTCCAGAGAGAAGGTGTGCGTTGACAAAGGTGACATCTGACTAGAGAACGCCGGTGGCTCCCACTGTGGTGCACACAGACACACAAAGTCTTCCCAGGCAAGTGTCTGCAGTACAGCCCTGTCACTGAACCCAAGGCTGCACTCCGAGCATATTTCCAGCGACAGAGAGAGAGAGAAAAAGCTGTCAACGCCTAGCCAGGGATGTCAGATGGAGGGTAGGAGGGAGCACTAAGGAGAGAGGCAACGCTATTCAGCCTGACACACCCAAAATCAAGAATCCTTTATAAACATAAAGTTTGTAGCAACTGGTGTCAAACACGAGTAAAGAAAACTGAATAAGAAACAAGAGGGAATGTATCAATTACAAAAATACAATTTAATAAAAGAAAAGAAACATAAATCACTACAAGGACTCTCACTAGTGGTGTAACTTGATCACCAAATTCACAATTGGGAGAGTATTCCTGTTTTGAGTCAAGGATCAGATCTAAATAAATGCAACCGAGAAGGATTGCTGTTGAGCCATATAGGCCAATAAGGGTCTTTTTTTAAGAGTTATGTTTTGTTATTAGCGGCTTGTAGGTTCCAGACTATTCTTTTTTCACCAACGTCTTATTATTTCAACTGCTCCGAACTTTGAAAATGCTATCCTTTTACTTTGTTGTAGTCATCTATAGTGCATACAAACACATGATTAAAGTTATTGGGAAATAAGATGGTCAATGAAGGTAAATTATAACGTCATGTCGTAAAATGTAATGTTTGTGAGAAACAAATAAATCCAGTTGTTTGAAAGAAATGTTTTCACAGCAACATAAATAGATATTAGAGAGGGAACTATAACCGGTTTACATAGCTCTACGCAGCTTATAATACATCATTAAAACTATAATGACAAGATTTGTTTTTATCAATAAAAATACCATCTTATTTCCTAACCATTTAAATTGTGTGCCTTTATGAATATATATATATATATATATATATATATATATATATATATATATATATATATATATATATATATATATATATATATATATATATATATATATATATATATATATATATATATATATATATATATATATATATATATATATATATATATATATATATATATATATATATATATATATATATATATATATATATATATATATATATATATATATATATATATATACACACACACACACACACACACACACATACACTTGATTACAAAAGGATAACATGTACAATTTTTGAAGATTTACAGACTTCAGAGTGGTTGAAATGATGTTTGGGACGGTGGCAAAAAAGCCTGGTGCCTTGTAGACCAGCTGCTATAATCAAACAACAAAAGGGATCTGTATCTGCAAAAAAAAACATCATCAGGGATCTCTAAAAGTTATATTTGCTCCCCTTTTTTTTTGTGCTGATCCGATCCGTGATATGATCCGAACCATGAGTTGTATGATCCGTTGCACCACTAGTAGGTGCGGTTGGTAACAAAGTAATCTGTTATGATGCAGTGAGTGTCCATGGATGGGGTGCACGGTGCAGCCAAGGAGGTTTGCCCGGGTGACAGTTATGATGGGGGAAGTGTTAAGGAAGGTGAAGCCTCCGGGGGAAAAGCTGTTCTTTTGGTGTCGCCGTATAGGAGAACATACAGACATGCAGTTGCTGTGGAGGCTTACTTGGAATTGTTGACAGCTTTCTGGAGGCAAGAAGTTCTGTAAATGTCCTCTGATGCTGGAAGTCGTGATCCAGTGACATGTTGGCTGCTTCTGACGACACTGAAGAGAGCCGTTTTCTCTGCAGTGGTACAGCTTAAGTGCCATACTGTTATGCAGCGCATCAAAAATGGGACACTGGTAAACGTTCTCAAGTAGCATTTGCAGGAATGGTGCTCCCTTAAGTCTCTTCAGGAGATAAAGTTTTCCTGTAAAGGCCTTGCGGTGCTTTTTCAACTAGAGAGGATGTGATGAGAGACTATGGCAAGTCTAGAAACTAGGGACCCACTCCATCTTGTTGATGTTGCTGATAACGTGGTTCATTCACATTTTTGGGCCGTTAGAAGACAATGATAGTCCCCAAGTGGCTGTTGTCCAGCAACACGCTTGCAATATGTCGCCGTTCTGCTGAGACACTGAAAAAAAAGACAATTTCCAGAAATGTACCCAGTATGGCTGTTTCAACTCTCATTATGCTCATTTTGTTTTTTTTAAATAATAATTGTTGCATGTTGTTTCACTATGGACCGCTGTGTGACAAACGGTCGCAAACTTGTGACAAGGAGAGTTCTCAGCAGCGACTGGAGTAAAATGTAGCCACACTTTGGATCTTTTTCTTCTCCCTGCCGTGATGTTGGTCTCCCGAATGGTGCACTCAGTAAAGTGCAGATCTCCAGGTGTTTCTGCAATGACCACTGCTTTGTGTGATTGAATGAAACCAAGCCACAATTGGTTAACCCCTTCTCTAGGCACAGATCGAATGATCCTCTGGGATTAAATTTTTTTGACCAATCAATTGACTGTTGCAAAATCCTGCCCCTGAGCAGCAATTGTCTGGTCATAGCTTAACTAGGCTCTGCAGTTCTTTCAAGCTCTGGATTTCTCCCATGTATTATGAGTAGGCCCGTCACAAGAACTGCTTCTTCAAAGAGCAATAGATTTTAAAACGTGAGGATATTCAGACATTTGAATTGAAATGTGAAACAATATTTCAGTAACATAAATAAATAAAACAAAATACCACACAACCAAAACAATGAATAAAATAGAGTATTGGGCTCTCTTAATAAAATGTTCCCTTAAAAAAAACATGAAACATTTGGCACTAGGGCACCGTGTTACTTCTTAATCCATTATTTTCTGGGTCGGGAGGTATGAATGTTGTTGAGAAAAGAGAGAGACATAGCTGTCTTTAATAAAAGGGATCCTTATTTTGCTGCCGTTACTCAAAAATTAAGAACTGCCTAGATCTTCCCATTACTGGGGGCAGGGGAGAAAGAGAGCACTCTGTTCCGCTCCAGCTTTAGCAGAGGAGCTCTGAGAAGCACATCAGAGAGCACCACGCTGCTCATTGCCCCCGTCCTCTCTCAGATCTCAGTCCTGACAATTGTGCTACTATAATGCATGGTTGGCAGTTTGCGGGTCGGGATCAGTTGACTGATGCTCATTTTTACTCTTGTGCATCATCAGTTGTGCTGTACAGCTTTCATTGTGCGCTGGGTCTTCTCTGCACTTGGACATTTTGTGTGACACAAAACGACGCGGTTAAACAGTCTCAATGGATCCACATTTATTTGTGAATACTGACTAAAACATGACTTTGTTGCGAGTCTACACTCACAGAAGGCCTCCATTGCCGACGACTCATGAACAGAGGAGATATCTGTCCTTGAAAACAGGACCCCCGACAGCCCCTGACATCTGGGCACTTGAAGCTGAGTCGGTTGGAGGCATGAGGAAAACCAACCGTTTTCCTTTCATGGTCCAGTGACAGTGAGATGGCGATGGAAAACTATTCCCCCCCTCCCCTCCTTTCCCTCCCCCTCCATGAACTCAGAGTTTTGTGGTGATTGAATTCCAACGCGAATGGATTTACAATTGCAAGCCGTGCGCCATTACTGCAAACTATTGTAGACCCTGCAAGCCCTTTACTATCTCCGTTTCCTCCTCTTTATTTGTCTCTGTGTTTTTTTCCCCCCTTGCCTATCCTTGTGAGGGAGAATGACACGCTGATGCACTCTGTGTAATGTGCAGAAGAGATGAAACAAGCTCGGTAGCATGCTCTTGAGATTACAAATCAAATAGCAACTTAACCCTTACACAAATTGATTCTTTAACCGTCAGCCAGCATTGCTTTGAATGTTGAATCATGCCATTGATAGGCAGGAAATCATGAGAGAACACCTTGTTTTCATCTTGAAAAAAAACAAACAATCAGGCATGGAGCTTCTTCCCTAAGACACACTGGAAAGATATATTGTTTCTCTTAGCTTGAAATATTACTGATAGACAGCCCCGAACAGTGCCGGTAATCTGAAGTAATTTCTCACTCACACAACCCTCTGCCACCTCCGATCCAGTAGCTTCTACACCCAATTTCCCCACCACATCAATAAGCGAGGGTTTATTCAGCAGCAAGGTGGTCCATGTGGACAACCTGCCTGCTCTAACTATGACTGGAGCTGTATTAGTTGGAAGGGATAGTGAGGCACACAGACAAGGAGATGGATACTGCCACACAGATGTAGAGCCACAACAGATGATTGCTGCTGCCATTGAAAAGCAACAGTGCTGTATTTTTCTATAGTTTCTCCCAACTTTACATGTATTGGTAGAAGTTTAAAACCCAGTGAAAACCTATTGTAGACCTTAAAACAATTCTCAACAGACAAATAATTAGCAATGTTGGTCTATTAGTTGTGTCAGTCATGTTTATCCTCTGATTCCAGTTTCTCAAGTGTGAGGATTTTATGCTTTCTTCTGTTTCATGTCATTATAAATGGATTATGTCAAAACAAAGACATTTCAGAATATCATCAGGGGCTTTGGGAAATATAATACAGATCAAGAAATAATTAAGAGAATTGTGTGATGCAGCCTTGAACTATTGTTCAATGTCAATCAATGATCCATAGATTTCAGTGATAAGACATTTCTTACTTTTAAACTATTTCAAAATATGTCAAACAGCATTTAAGTGTAACTTTACCTGCAGATCTGAGCCTTAATCCACCCACTGCATAATTTAGAAAAGTGGACAAGGGGCTGAGAGATGAAACCTTCTGCTAACATTCTGTAACATTAGTATGGTTTAGCAAGATACCATTAGCTAGCTAACTAACTAGCCAGCCGCTACATGAGCTGAGCTGTGATTGTAAAAACGACTGATGCCGTAGGGAGAGGTGAGGAGTCTGATTAGGGGGGAGCTAACATTCTTTTATTCAGAATTGGCCTTCCAACATTAGGCTGATTTAAAACAGTAAATGGCTTATGAGCCATTTTCACCCATGAATGTTTTTTAATTTGTAAAGAAATTCAATATTGACGCCAGTATTGATGTGTGTCATCAAAACACATACAAGTTAGTCAATAGATAAAAACACATTTAGGTGTGCAGTTACTCTTTAACACCTTCCTAGTTTTATCTCCAACTCCTGCAACTCCCCAGCTACCTGTTCTAGTTCAACCCCATTACCAGAGAATTAAGCCACTCGCTGATGTTCACTACCACATAAACCAAGGCAACGAAAAAGGATTTTTATGACCTTCTAAGGAAGCAGATGAAGTGCTCAGTGGAAGAAATGGAACAAAAGATCCCATGCATGATATAAATGCACACGATAAAATAGAGAAGGCGGGAAAGGAACTATTCATTTTCCACTTTGACAGCAAGAGATGGGGGTTATGTTTTTTTTAATGACATAATTAATCACTATTTTACTTGGCTATGACTGGTATGGAAAGGTCGGCACTCGTTACGACCACCTGAACTAATATTGTTTCAGGGTGAACCCAATAATAGTCTAGCATCCAAGTGTAAAATGTGAATAAATTACATTACTTTTTATTGATATGGATTTTACGTGTACCCAATGATGTTCAAAGAAATATTTCTTTGTGCTAATCTATGGTCCTTTAAATGTGTTAGTTTGACGTCACAACTGAGCGGTCAGCAGCTGGGGAGGCACTAGCTCTAATGTAAGCCAGATTTACTCAACATGATGAATATAATTATTCTGTAGCAGGAGTTGACTAATAGCTTAGAGCAGAGGTCTTCAACAGGGGGAGATACTGCAGGGGGTCCGCAAAAGTTTTGGTTGATTAGACAATTTAAATTTTTATTTTTTTCTCTAAACATGAATCTGTCCATTATTTCAATAGTTCAGTATTGTATGCAAGATAACAGGTATCTTTATGCATGGCAGTAGCACCAATAGGCCATCACTCATTTTTCGTTTCCACATTTAT
The DNA here is from genome assembly GCF_050575085.1 of Anarhichas minor. NCBI lineage: Eukaryota > Metazoa > Chordata > Actinopteri > Perciformes > Anarhichadidae > Anarhichas > Anarhichas minor. The sequence goes on along the minus strand of NW_027466476.1, from coordinate 5,034,308 downwards.
GTTTAAATTGAAAACATCAGTTTGAAAAGCTTGTGTGCATGATTATCATGCAATTGACAGACAATGTTGATATTGGCATTGGCATCAGCTGACAAGGTGTGTTTATAAATGGCAGCGGCACGGCCTCCCTACTCACTGTACCTTGCACATGTTTAAAATAAAAACATGAATATATGAACCTGTGTATTATTTGAATAGCTTAGTATTGAATGCACAATGAAGAGGTATACACGGTACTAGGCCCATTTAATATAAAACACAATTTTATACAATATATATATATAGTCGGGGGTCCCTGCTCCATCTCTCTATCAGTTTGGGGGGCAAGAAAAAGCTTAGATGATCAAGGAAATCGCTAACAACCAGCACATACATTCAAATGATGCCTCATACACTTGTTCAAACAAGATATAGAAAATCCTTGCAAGTGTACAGCAATGTGACTAAATACCATGCAGGTTCAAACAGTTATACTTAAATTATGTGTGACACCTCTTGCCTTTCCTTTTGAATTACACAATCCCAGATAAACTCTGGTTAATCAAAATCTCCACATTAAAAGTCACAACCAATCTCGACCAGTAAAGAATTACTAATTATGTAACTAATATAATGCAATAGTAGCCATCTCCATTAACAGGCTCACTGTCCATACACAATACATTGATCTTAGCCTTAATTTGTTCCTTGTATAGACCATATTAGCTGCGCCGGTGTTTGACAAGTCCGTCATGAGTAAGGGCTGTACATTATACAGAGGCATTTCTTTAATGCTTGTGTTGAGAAAATGATCAGACATCTTGGTATGACAAAAGCATTAAACCAAATGTTATTGTTAACACAACAGCCATGCTAACACCCCTAATACTAATATAAAGCTGCCATATTTCACACAGCTAACATCCCAGAACCAAAGTTGTTTTGAGCAAACATTAAACACCTCAAAACAATGGCAAGGACCTTTGGAAAATAGAAAGAAAAAAAAAAAAAAAAAAAAACAACCGAGAGAAATAAGGCACATAAATGTAGCTACAGCAGCATACTTAGAAGCCAACAAATGCCATGACATGTGAAACAACTTAACAACACAGCCAGCACCGAGCTTTACTAGTAGACAAGCATGCACACACAAACTAAACAGAAACAAGATAGTCAATAAGTCAAACCATTAGCAGAAGCAGCAAAGACTTACTTGGTGAGGAAAAGCTGTCAACCTTACTTCCTAGGCAATGAACCCTGACGCCGTGACGCTGTAGTCCAAAGCAGCAAACTACGGAGTCACAGAAATGTGTCACTTATAGCCAAAAATAATTATTTCCTCCACAAGGCTGTCCCCAAGTGGCACGGTGGAACTGTTGGCAGTCGAGCTTTCTAATGAAATACTACTGTATGTGAGTGGGAGCAGCACTTTTTTACAGCTACAGCCAATTAGCCACACGGCAACAGGAAGTGGGCGGGGCAATTAAGTCAATCAAGCCCAATCCCAGTCAGTTCACACCCGCACAAATAGAGCAGAGCTCTAATCAGATAAAGTGAAAACACCTGCGGGGTGCAGGTTCTCTGAACTATACATTACAGGAGCTTATCAGGCTGCTACATTAAAACACTGAGTATTTCATCTGTGCATACACCAAAAGTGTACAGTACATCAATTATGTTTTGGGTGGAATATTATATGGTGCTGAGTTTATTTATTTTATATATATTGTTTTTCAGAGACAGCACACTATTAAATTGAATTGCACACGAGTTAGCTAGCTGCTAATTTGCATGTGTTGTCCCTCAATAATAACAATTGCTCTACATAAAACAGCACAATACATCAAAGTCCATGTAATGAGTAACTCGGGCTCAAATGTTAACTTCAGTATTCAATTTCTTTGGCGAGCTGTGGCCCAGTGGCCAAACATCCTGGCCCAATCCCAATCTCCACCCTTACCGACTCATGGACTTTGAGGCGCGGTACCACGAAGTCCGTGAGGGTTTAGATATGTCCCGCTGTCAAATCGTCGAGTGTTTGAGGGCTCTCTGGCAGACATTTTGAGCCCTTTATGAACCCTTTCCGTAGGATGCTGACTTTGCCGAAGGGAATTACACACAAATCATTGCAATGTGACGTTAAACACGGGGTAACCAGTAGACGCATGGAGACGTAAAAGAAAAGGTAAACAAAGAAGACGGCTCACGTGTGTTCAGCCTGTCATATTATATTTACTCAGAAACATTAAGGGTTAAAGATGGAACATAAAAAAAACATGAACTCAGAAGATATTTATTTATGTATTCATCAAATATTTGATTTTTTCATTGAAGCTGTTTTGACAAAAACGAGTAAATAGATTATATGAAATCACCTCTCATCTTGTGAGGAAAGAGCCTGAAGACTTTCAAATCAGGGAGTACAAAGTATAAAATAAATACACACAATTATATATCATATCTTTTGTCGTTTTCATGGTAACATGATATGTTGCAGCAAAGTGCTGTCCCATTCCTATTTACATCATTTCAAGCCCTCACAGTCTCTCACACTCAACCACTCACTAGGTGACGTCAGTAAGTCCTTGAGGGTTCAGGGTTTGAGGCTTTATGGGGAACACTGGGATTGGGCCATTGGGATTGGGCCACTGTCTCTCACCGCCAGGCTGTTGTGAAGGGTCCATTTTGTTTGTCACCATCTACACCTGTCAGACATGTTGTCTTTCATTTGGAGGCCCCAGCTTCAGGTATGTTTGTGCACCTATGTGTGTCGGTATGAGGGTGTGAATGTGTGTGCTTCTGTGTGTCCGCATGTATACCTGTATGCTATTGATTTTCCATATATGTGTGCCTGCACATACACAGTCGTGTTCCCCGGAGCAGTGACCTGTCAAACCCAGATGCTGTCTAAGAGAATTGCGTCACGCTTTTAGACTCCCATTCCCTACACACAACAGCCACCAACAGTCCCTCTTCTCACACATGTAGCTGCTGAAAGCATTCCCTGTCTATGGGGCCCCCTGAGAGTAATGTGTGAAATACATGTCATTTTCCATCATGAGAAGTTCAATCACAGGGAGAACAGAGCCACTGCAAGAGCATGAAAAACCGGTACTCATTGATATTTTAATTTTATTAAAAAGCTGTCATCGTATAAGTTACTATTACTGCAATTGGAAGAGGCTGAATGCTGCATTTTTCTCTTCCCACCCAAGAGGAATTGTTTGGAAAAATGCAGTGTTGTTTTTTATTTAGTTTGTCAGACGATACAAGGGGAGATCTGTCAGCCAGCTGATTGAAAAACATGAGTTTTCTATTTCAATATTTTTATTCAGTTCTGCTTTATATGACTTGGGGAAGAGAAGGATGCAGCAGGATGAAAGTAGGATAGATGTACCAACTGTACATACTGCACACTCATATAAGTATGTTTTTTTCCAAAGAGCAGAAATATTCAGTTCTGTTAGAGCAGATAATGGACCTATGCAGCCAACGTCACTGTTTTTGGTCCTTTCACACATACTGTATGTTCACATTCCTACAAACATTGAATTGTGCGCCATCATTAATAATACGCCCTCAGAGGCCACAGGGGGTAAATAATATCTATTTTTCATGTCACACACATAATAGATCCCACGACTCAGAATGATATGTTTCCCCCCAAAAGCAAAAAGCAAGAAAATCATGCTTCAGAGTTTTTATCGATTAAATGTGCCTGGATTTCCCCATTTCATCACTTTCTATGATTACCCCAGTGATGTATTGTGTCTTAGCACGTTGCTATATTTTATTTGAGTGACTGGAACACCTGCAAGAGGAATGAGAAACTGGTGTGCACTGCTCACACACAGATACAGAAGAGAGAGAGAGAGAAACCAAAGTGAAGGTGAAATCCACAATATTGTAAGGCAGAAAGTGTAATACGTCAAAGGAGGGTAAAAACCAAGTATACGCAATACCAACATAGCAGCTTTGATTAACAGTATTAGACCAATAATGACCCTTCAAAAACCAAAGATCATCAGTATCCAAAGATTTATGTCCATATTGGCAGTTCCACATTTCTGGAATTATGCCCAATTCCAAGTTCCAGTGCCAATGCAGGACAATGCGTGCCCATTATGTAGCCAGGTGAAAAGAAAGGCTGGTCCATGGGCATGTAGTGCATCAATCATTCATGCATGAGTTGGCCTCACCCTGGCGCAGGCCTGCAATTAACATTTGGCTATTTATTAATCCTTTCATCATTATTTCCCCAGCCTTAAAAAGCTGCTTTAGTTGCGAAACCTTTACCGTACCATACCGATTTCACTTTGCCATAACAATGATCTTTCCCTACCATACCATCATGTGCAGATTATTTCCTGATAAGAACAAAAACATTGTCTCTGCATATAGCAAACACAACCAAATGGTGGGGGATAAGATATTGCTTTGTATAGGCCAGGGGTCGGCAACCTGCGGCTCAGGAGCCGCATGCGGCTCTTCAGCCCCTCTGTTGCGGCTCCCTGAGTCTACATCCACACTAATACGTTTTAATACGATCTCCGTTCACAGGGCGTTTCAGCATCGTTTTCTAAATGATCTCCGTCCAGACTTAAACGCCTGAAATCGAATATCACGTGACTATTCACGTACACTGGGCATGCGGGTGGGTGCCGGTGTAAACAAGAAGTAGATTAGTTGCTCAAAGCCGCTAACGTGACTTCAGACGGCCGCTCCGTAGGTCTGATAACGCCGCTGGACACGCTGCTCGCTAATCGCTCCAATAACAGCTGCTTCCTCCGCAGAAATGCAGCTGGACAACAGCTGCTAGTAAAGACAACAAGGTCAGTAATACCTGACCTTAAATAAAAATGTTTTAATATTTTGTCAACTAAAATGTGCTACACATCCTGTTACGCCTGTCAAGAACCTTTCCCTGCAGGTGGCTAATCATGATTTTCAGACCCCCGCAGACCCCCCTCAGTAAACTATCAATGGATAAATCCAAAAAGTCACGGAGGAAAATAGAGAGTTTGATATTGTTATAACAGGTAAAATTGCAATAAAATGTCAAGAATCGTCTTTATTCTTCTTCATAAATACAAAAAACGATAGTTTTTGTATATATAATATAACTATATATAAAACTTTATAAGCTGTAATATCAAATAGCTTTTGCGGCTCCAGACAAATTTTATTTGGTGGAAAATAGGGCAAAGTGGCTCTTTGGATAGTAAAGGTTGCCGACCCCTGGTCTAGGCAAATGTGTTGAATCAAATGCGATGGATATTTTTTAAATAAATATTATGAATTATCACCAGGATTATATGAACTATGGTTTTGCAGACGATTTTGATCGGCTGGTTTGGACTCTTTTTGTTTTCATTTCACATCTTGCTGATAAGAATCTGACTCAATAAAAGATGTGCAAAAGATGAGGCTAAAGCTGATATCGACCCGAGAGTGACTGAGCTTATGTAATATAAACAATATGTGATGTCCCGTCCTGCAAATCTTCTGTCTTGTGGTCAAAGCTCAATTTGTCATCAATAAACATGTCCAGGTATTTGTATTTGTCAAGCTGCTCCACAGCTTGGCCCTTGACAACATTGGCATCTGAAATCGATCAACACGTCCTGATGCTAAGCTGCAAAAATGAATTCTCGCACCACTGAACAAAGTCAACCAGTAGATCCAAGGCTGCACATTTATCCTGTGGGAGTATATTTGTAGAGGCATATGGATAGTCTGCTGTCTATCATCTGCAGGGGTGCAGAAGATGAATGCCAAACTAAACTCAAAATAATCACATTTTTAGCCTCATATAAATCTTTAAGATGTAAATGCACTGTTCACATCATAATATACATTATCAAACATGTGTATGTCATGTAACAAGAGACACTGGGCTGAACTAGACTCTATTTGTATCTTATTAACCAACAAAGGATATCTAATATAGATCAGACAGCATATTGGAGTAAAGAAGAAAAATAAAAAAAAGAGACATTAAGAAAGATGACTTTCAAATTGTAATCTATGCACATATTACTGATTATCTGTTCGAAGCCTTAGATTATGAAGTCAAAAAGGTGATTTAATTGATCTGCTATTATTTACGCTAAATGAAGCTGCTGGCTTTAGCTTTATATTTAGCGTACAGACATGAGAGTGGTAGACTATTCCTTCAAATAGACCTTACCACCAATAGACTCTTATAATAATTTAAATCTGAATGTATCACTCTGGCCTTCCTGAAGTGTCTTCCTCTGTAACCCTAAAGCTAAAAGAGGCCAAACTGGTGGACAGGAGAAGCTCTTAACATGTCTCTCTGAGCAGAGTGCTGCACTCAGCTAATGCTGCGAGCTGTGAACTGGCTGTGATAGCAGCCAAGATAAGTTCAATAAATGATAACTCACCTTTTTGTAGTGGGAGTTGAACATTCTGCACTACAGTTCCAGTCCCCAGTCACTTGGTGAAGGTAAACTACTTAATATTATGCCTGTGAGGACTTGTTACGACATGCCTTCGTATAAAAAGACATAGTAATATCAGTGAGAATTACACTTGGTTTGTACCTATTTCTTGCAGTTAACAAATAACATATCACACAATGGGTATGTCCCTGTTCAGTGTAACTCCAAATTTGGTGGTTAGAATTTTTCAGAATTAGGTGTTCTTTCATGGGCTAAGAAATGTATCCCACTTTTATCGCTACATAAACCATTCTAAAACCCATCGGAGTCTGTGAACGATGCAGTGTAACAGTGCTGTTTTTATTTGCTCGTGAACAGGACAGCAATTTGGACACAACTTAGGACACAGTCGTTGATGAAGTTAGGATGAGCTAAGACTGCGCAAACATATAATATACTGCTAATTAATTCTGATAATAACAATGCACCCATTCAACATAATGGTACGTTCATCAAATTGTATCCTAAAAAAGATGCCATGCTGTATATTATAGTGTATATGTATTCAACTATAATCTACTTTCTACTGCAAATACAGTATTTGAAAAGGAGATAACTATTGTTAAACATGTGTTTACAAGACATCTTCTAAATATCATTAATCATTAATATTCATTTTATTATTTGTTCTAAGGTGTACAGTAGCTTGGAAGAAAATCATAAATGTTACTACACATGTAAATGTAAATATATGTACAAGAAGATACATAAGAAAATGTAGGTAGTGCAAATTAGTGGTAAATTACACTGCTGTGCTATTCCACTGCATCATATGGGGTAGAAATAGAACAATAGAAGCATAGCATAAGGAAGAGATAGATGAAAACAAGCATCAAGAACATGAATAACTCTTCTCCTCATCTCTACAGCAGATGGATTCATTTTCTAACTACCACAGTTATTATCTCCAGCATATCATCTGAAGTAAACAACCTCCACAAGGGTAGCGGCGTTTTTATGCCTAAGGCGACATGGTACAGACCCGTGTGTGTGGTAAAACATTTCCTGGCAATCAATAGCATGAGTTTCCATGGATATAATTTCCTCTGGATTGTTGCTGATGGCGTCCGTTTCCCCCCCGGTGTGCTGAGTGGACTCCTGCCATCCACAGCTGAATCTGCACCCTGGAGCTTTAAGTCTTTATCTCTGCCTTTCCCTGTAATATTTAGCAGCTTGGATGTTTTAGTTTACAACCCCTCATCCAGCTAAACCCATAAAACAAACCAATCAAAGACTAGCACGACACTGAGGCTTAGAGAAATCCAATGGCTTTCCTGGGTTATTGATCTTGCCCTCCAGAGCCAAGGCCTCTCTATTGCTCGGAGGCTTTACAAGAGAGATAGAGACACTTCTAAATTGGTAAAAATGACATTGATTTACCTTTTTAAGAGGCATAAATTACCTGGTGATTATTAGCACATAAAGGGTCATGTACCTCTGTGAGGGCCTGTAGTGATCTGGATTTGGCCAGTTTGAGATTTTCTTAGATCTCAGGGAAATAAAACTTAGCTGTCTGTCAAAACATGTTATTGGCAGAGGTCAACTGGGAGGATTTGGCCTTGGCAGAATGTAGTCAGCCTGCAGAAAAGCTATGACAAACTGGCTGTCCATCTATAACATATGTATCCTGGGTATACAGCACTGCATGCCAAGTGACATATGGACAACCATTAAACACGCTGCGGATGTTTCCATGTGATAACAGCAAATTGGAATTGTAGAAAGCATATTGTGTTCTTATTCACAGGGGCCTCCGTGGTGAATAACCATTTGCATGAAATTAATATGTAGATGGCTGAAGAAAATGGCTGAGCACTCAAGTTAAGTCATTAGCAAGCCCAGCAGGGGCATTTCTTCCACAGCTATCAAGGAATCTGAGTCTGCTTTTCATGATGTATTCTATCCTAATGCTTCCAGTCTCTATTTGGTTGGATATAGAGCATTCAACTACAAGAGATGGAGAGAGCGAAGGAAGAAATGACTGCCTTCAAGCATCATGTGTAAGCATTTGGATTCACTGGAAAAAAAACATGTGCTTTGTTTTCTGGAGAAATTTCTGGGGAAAGAGAAATTTATTTTGTGAAAACTCAGTTATTATAAAACTTGTTTGAGAACAATTATTGTAGGTTGTCATTGTGGTTATTTTGAAATGTGTAATTAGTGCTTTATTGTTGTCAAATGATGTCCCAAACATGAGCTCTATAGGTGCTAATCTACAATGAGAGGGTAGACGATTTGAGAGTCAACACATTTCAACAATAACTTTTATTCATACTGCTACCTTTCCTTATCATAAAGCTTTGTGTTTCAATGATAGATACTTTAATGACAGAACAGTAGCTCATAACCTCAATGACACTCATCATTCCACTTTTTTTGAACTCCCAAGCCTGAAAGGTTGTTGCAATTGAACACAAGCAAAGTAGGAAATAAAGTCTGAGTGCTGTTATTATATTCTTCTTCTCGGATGCTCGGAATCTCGGATTCATGCAGCACCTACACGTTCCCAGCACATTCCTGAGGACATTGTCACTGTGAGGCAAAGACAACCACCTCTTTGCAAGCTGTTATACTCAGGGGATTAATCAAGGGCGACACCGTCTGTATTTGGTTTTGGCGGCACTCTCTTCCACAGATCAATAATTATTTGTTTATGATGCTATGAAAGCAGCATTTCAACTTAGTGGTTCCCGTAGCCAAGGACGCAGTTCATCCATTTATTCAACAGTTATATTCACTAACACAAATCAAATTACATGAGTGCTGTCTCCTGAATGTTTAGTTGTTATAGTCCATTATATTTTAGTAAAAAAGGTTTAATGCAGAGTGCAGTTGCCGCTTTAATCCCCCAATATTAAAAAGCAGGCTACTGTAATGGGCAAACAAGGGGAGGAATTTGTCCAGATACTTATACCCACGCCTGCTACCTTTATATGTTCATAGAGACAATGTCCACATCACACCACCATTTAAAACAGCAAAATTTCACAGCAAAATGACTTAATTTCAGCGAAATCGCTGTGATCAGTGGATCATATGGTGAACTTCAACATACAAACTGGCCCCATTGGTCTATAGCCAGCCAGCTCGAGATTGCTGACCTTTAACAGAGAGACGGAGAGTCCAAAACAGAGGACGATATCATAGCTTGTTAGCTATGTTGACTCTTCCACTTTTATATACCCTTTTCCTTCTCACTCTGGTGACCTCTTGGTGGAGTTGTTTACTACTAAATGCAAAAGCAGTTAGCAGGAGGGCAAGCACTCTAAATATATGGCCATAATAACAATTGCCCCCAAGGAATTGGATTGGGAGTGAGTTGTGGGAGTTCAGTTTAAGTATCTCAGTATTTCTTTTGTTCAGAAATGAAAGTCAGATGGAGAGCGAGACAGGCAGGCAGATGGGAGCAGTCACTGTCGGTGTGAAGGTGTTGTAGTTAAACCAGCTGGAACTTGAAGTGAAACTGTCGATTTACCAAACATCCCCACTTTCACCATATGGTCACAACATTTGGGTAGTGACCGCAAGGAAACATCAGGGATGCAGGCAGCCAAAATTAATTGCTTTTCCAAATGTCATGTTCTGTCATTATGTGGGAGGAGCTCAGTTAGAGGGGAATTGTTCTGAGTAGAGCTGCTGCTCTTTTCAATTAAGAAGCAAAAGTTCAGGTGGCTTGAGGAATCTGATTACGATACCTCCTGGAGGCTTTTACTGTGGAGATATTCTTGGCACATCAAACTGAGAAGAGATGTCGGAGAAGACCCAGAACACACTGGTGACTTAATGTAGCTTAGAAACATCATGGGAACCCCCAGAAATGGAGATGGAGAATTGATGAATGGATGGATGTCACTTTCAGGGTAAACGGCACAATGCGGCACAATCTATACAATGGTATTACAGTGTGTTAAAAAAAGAAATAGCTGTAGCTATTGTATGTGCTTGCAGCTCCTCTACACGATTGCAAAATTAATCTCATAGTAATTGACGTGTATGACTTCAGTTTGATTTATGCCTTGAATATCATATATTGTTCTCTCAAAGGTCATATTCCTTAGGTTGCTGGTGTTATTTACTATATCCAATCAACACTGGCCACAGCAGAGACGACTCAACAGGTTTCATGAGAATGTTAAGTTAATCTGCTTAAAAGAGACTGCGACGACATCAAGGTTGTCAGTGATAAAAAAGGGCCAGGGTGAAATTCAATTGGATGAGATGAGTCGCGACAGTTGATATAGAGAGCTGTTGCACTGATGAAATGGATTCACTGTGACGGTTGAAGATAATGAGCTTTACTCAATCAGCTTGAGAGGGCGTCCAACTGCTGTTTCAACCGCTACCTTGGTGACGTTGGTGGGTCTGTAGGGGACATTACAGACAGGCAGAGCGCTGTTGTTCAGCTGATGTATGTAGAGACCTGCCACAGTGCACTAAGTGATATCTCCTCAGGAAACACAGTGCACAGCTCTCCATGAGGACATTTTGATACTGTAATTGATTAACTTTATGTGTCTGTCTTTAGTACAGACTGTCCAATCAAATTACTTCCAGTGTGTTGTTGTGGTGTGTTGTACAATATCAACAAAAAAACACACAAATATGCTTTCTAACTTGGCTGGGAATTTTGACAACTAAATAATGCCTAAATTCTATATCATACATTTTAACATTGGCGTTTTGTAGTAGACCCACACAAAATTAGCATTTACAAAGTGTTGGATCAGCAATAGTTGGTTCCGTATTGCTTAATCTGACTTTGCAACACAGTAAAGCTTCAGGGTAATTCATTTTAGTTCCACATCCACCACTATTTTTGTCCCAAGTGTATTAGCAGTTTGTAGTGCTAAATACATTCATGAAAAGATACATTTTAAACATTAGGATTAGACTTATAAACAGAAAGAAAATGATAAAAGTATTATGAGTGCTGGGGAAATGTACAATTTCACAAGCCTATTCCATGTAGGGAACAAGCAGTTAATGTCAACATGGCCAGGCCACTCATTTTGATGCATGCCGCAGAGTGTGGGTGCACAGGATTAGCAACAAATACAATACCTATCAAAATGCTCCTGCATCACAGTGCTCTGACTATTTCCTTATAGAGAAGACAGTACAGAGCAGATCTGTCACAAAAGCTCCCGAAAGAGGAAACTGGTGTCCTTGTGTGGGAGGTGCAGCATCACCACAAGTAAATACAGTATATAGAGCCTTAAGTTTGCTTAGGGGGGGATAGCAAATTTGGTTAGCTTATTTTTCTGGTCCAAGAACATACACTGTCCCAAAGAAAGAAAAGGCTTAATGACAGTGAGTTATGAGCCAACTGGCTGCAGACCACAGCCAGGGAACACCCACCATCCCTGACATTTATAGACAATCACCATGAATGCAGATACTCACATGTCTTTGCATATAATTAGCTTGGAAAACGCAGTTCATCTTCATTATCTTTTTTTCTACTTGAGAGTTTTTTATTATAGTCAAATTGGTCATACTGCATCACTTGGCAGAGTGACAAAAATAGCACAAAACACAAGTGTACCTTACACGTTCGACCTGGTCTGAGTAGGAAGTGGCAAAAACAGTGAGTCTTAACTATTTGTACTGAGGTGTGCCACTTAATTATTACGGACATGACTTTTATTGCAACATTTTTGACCAGGTGCCGTCAAGATCAGGGCAACTCACAACAGACATTTCTAAAAAAGGGGGGCACATTTGGTAAGTGTTTTAAGACTCAGATTCAAAGCCCTGGTTCATGGCAAGAATAAACTGTACATCACTAACGGTTACAATATTTATTCAATAAATTGATGGCAGATAAGCAACTTTAAATATCAATAAATAACTATTTGTAACTCCAAAAAGCCAGTCGCCATGGACATAAACATGTAAAAGGCCCCCCAAATCAGCCAAAGTGATGCAAAACAACTACCAACTGAAAGTCAATTCACGTCTCACTGTATTGTCATTTTTTTTTTTTTTTTGTCTTTTTGAGAAGGGAAGAGATACGGGACAAGATGAGGAGACTGAGAAAAGAAGAAAGAGAAAAGGTGATGGAGATGAGAGAAGAAGAGCAGGTATGTGTCAGGTACGTGCCCACTGTGTCCAGGACACGCTTAGCATTATGTCCCTGTGCATTTCAACATTACATTACAGTCATTTAGCAGACGCTCTTATCCAAAGCGACTTACAATTCAGATTCACATTCATACACGTAGGCAGCTACGGGAGCAATTTTGGGGTTAAGTGTCTTGCTCAAGGACACATCGACATGCGAATAGCGGAGCCGGGGATTGAAGGACGGCCCTGCTCGCCACTTAGCCACAGTCGTCCACCATTTCAACACTAACAAACCTCACCTCATCCAATTCGAACAATGTAATTACCACAGAGATATATGTGTTCTATGGTAATTACAGCGGAACAGATACATAGTATATACACAATACATCTTATTATTATAAAACACACATTTTGCTTACTGTTTGAAAAACATTTCATTACTCTGGTAGGGGGTGGGGTGGGGCATGGGGTGGCCAATCAGATTTTAAGGAAGCCCTGTGACAGTACCGGCCACCCCTTTGGCCCGGCCGCTGCTCATCTGTAATGTTCTTTTTTTTTTTCATGTGAGCAATCATTGTGAGAGTAGACCTAATTATTTTCAAATGGTAGTTATCTCCCTATGATGCATGAAACTCTTATCCAGAGTGCCAAACACCGAAAGTAATCAAGCTTTAATTCTAGAGATGCATTTTAAGGTAATCTAATTCAAACTAAGTTATTCATGCTGAGATAAATGCTACGTTTGCTAAAGGGGTAAAAAATATCACAGTTTAAGAGGCATTTGTTTTGGGTTTGAAAGCCTACATTATTTACTGCTCTGCTTTTAAAGTATTCTGTTTGTTCAACGTGGTAGCAGCAAACAATTACCCTCTAAACATCCTGTACTCTTCCACTGAGAGGTAGCAGCATCTCGGCAGTGATCTATTTTCATGCTATAAGGTTATTTGAGTTTTTCCCAAACCAGGTTGACCACTGAAGCTTTGTGCAATAAAAGTTTAATGGAAAGAGCCAGGAAGGTTAGCGGTGTGAACCAGGCACAAGTGATGTGAGTGTTTCTGAAGGATGTTTGGTGAGTAAAGCATAAGCCCATCTGACCTGATCCTTCCCCCACAGGGCCAAACTTCAAAGAGCATAAACCAGGAGCTTATTTAGCTCCACTTCAATTGGATCACTTTGTATGGATAATAAAAGACGTGTGATAATGGTTTCATTATCATATAATATCGCATTTGCAAATCAAATGATTGAATGAAATAGAATTCAGGCCACTCACTTCTATGACCATCAAGCTGGTGCAGTCCTCCACATAAACTCTTCTTCAGGAGGCTTATGAACACTCAGCTCAACATGCTCTACCAATCAGTGTTGGCCAGCACTCTGTTCTTTGCAGTAGAGTGCTGGGGTGGAAACATCAATGGCAGGGATGTGGACAGGATTATCAAACGGGTAAAAAAGACATGGCTCTGTTGGAGAGCTAAGCCAGGACACCCTGGAGGATGTGGACTGAAGTGAACTCCATCCCAGACAACATAAGATGCACATGTGCACACCAAACACAGCTCCATATCTTCAGTTTCAGCATCTCTCACATTTACATATTTTATTTTCACTCATGTTCAATGGGCTCCTTCTACACTACAACATCATGCAATTCAGATCAAGCGTAGACACAAAAGGTATCTTTATATCTAACCTTGTTGGTTCAGTTCATTCGGACAGTTGAGTTTGATTCCATTCAAAGTCAGGTGTACACAAAACAATCACACTACTAGGACCACCTGAGAACCCTCCGATCTCAAATGTTCTGATCTGATATTGTCACAGCTCTGCCACTTCTATCCTGTTTCTTCCATCTCTCACTCACCTAATCAGTTTATTCAGTGCACCTGCCAGTCACACCCACCTCATCAGCTCATTACTCTCACCTGCTCACTCTGCTGCATCCACTATTTAAACCCCAGTCACACACACACACACACTCACTGCCAGATCGTTCTCTGCTTCCATGCAAGACTTTCCAGCGAATACCCTGATTCCCCGTTACCGACCCTGCCTGTTTTGGATTACCCCACCTTGCCTCTGCTTGGTAATTCACTCAGCCTTCTGTCCCCGACCGCGAGATCCTGCCGCTGTTTCCCCGGGATATTCCACCTGTGCTTACCCAGGACTGTAACCTGTTGTGTATCCAGAGGGAAAATAAAGCTTTGATTCAAAATATCCATTGTGTCTGTCATACTGCTCCTGGGTCCTTACCTCACCTGTTACAGATATGGTGATATTCTCTCTCTCTCTATCTATATATCTATATATATATATACACACACATTTAGGTTTCACAAAGCAGCGTATATTTTGCTACTTTGTAAAACGTAAAAGTTTTGTAATGTTCCACTGGCATTTACCTTTCCTCCAGTATACGGATGGTGTCCCACTGTGTCGATTCACGTACACCTCCCCAGTGTGTTTAAACCCTGTGTTCCCGTGTCTCTGTGTTGGTTCGTCTGCTTTGTTTCTGTTAATATCCCTTGTACACATGTTCGTTTACCTGGTCCTGTTTCGTTTTGCCTCCTGGATTTTCAGTTACTCATTTTTGGACTCCCCTAAGTAAGTTTTGTTTTGGATTTTTCTTTATTAAAATCACCATTTATCATCCTTCTGCTCCCCGTGTTGACCTGGATTTGGGTCCATCCCCAGTTGCCTTTTTGCCCCACCGTGACACTATTGGCATATAGTTGCTGTTAATGGCCAAACTTGGTCAAGGCCGTGGTTGCTGTGTTAGTTATGAAGGACTACATTACTTATGAGTGCCATAGAAAAGAAGCAACAAACCAACCACAAGACATTTTGGTCAATCCTACTGTTGTGTTTGACATCCTCAGTTGAATAATGTAAATAAATACATTGTAAATAAAATGTGCATGATATTTCCTTGTGGTGTATGACATTCTGTCACATTTTCTACCCTGCTTTTTTTGTCATGATCCTGTAGATTAAGCAAGACTGCACCAACAACTGCAGCAAATGTTGACGGCTAAAATGAATTTGAATCTTTCAGTGCTAAATTTGCTCTCATTTGATAATTAAAGTGACATAAAAACACAGTAGACCACCAGCGTATGACCTAACGTACATCCTTTGGAAGATGCCTGGAAACAAGACAACTGGGCAGGTAAGGTGTAACATAAACATTTACTGCAGGAGAACGCTGGGAATAATTACCTGCGTGTGGCTTGAAACGGAACAGTTGAACAGTGCAGAGATTAGAGTGCATCCCCCAGTGTCCATTAATCAAACACATTGGAATTAACTTTCAATTGACTTTCTTACCCTTCCGCATAAAATAGATGCCACGGCTGAAAAATGGAGTAAGCAACTAATTTGTAGTTCAAACATGGTTTATCACGCCAGATGAAAAAAGTAACAGAGGAGCCTCAACCTTCATTTGAGTTTCAAAGTACTGAGAGTCAATCTGGAACCACAGAAGTGCTTTCATTCCATAAGGAGTCTCCATAACAATGGACAGCATATTAAATGACTACCAGGGACAATTATTTATGATTTTTGTACATTCTGAAGATCCATTACCTTTGTCTTTTCCTTTTATTCAAGCCATCATTTAAAACGCCTTAATAGTAAGCCGAAAAAAAGTCTTGTCATTTGATTTTCATGACAAAAGCAAGTCAGACTTTCCACTTAAACTCCTTTAATGGACAATAGCATTCATTATAATGGGGCTGTAAAAGCAATTTCACGTGATGATTCCGTTATTGATTCTGTCAGACTACTTCTACACCTGCACATGATCTACATGTTCGTCTTTCTTTTATTGCTACAATAGCCATTTTATTCTGATTGCTGTATTCCCAGGAAGGCATTTAAAGCAATGGTTTGACATTTTGGGAAAAACGCTTAAATACGCTTTCTTGCTGAGAGTTAAATAACAGAATCAATATCACCCCCATATCTGTTCAGTAAATATATAGCTACAGCCAGCCAGCCAGCCAGCCAGCTAGCTTAGCTTAGCATAAGGACTGGGGACAGGGAGAAAGTTGTTGTATGGATTTAACAAACAAGATATTTAACTGTTAGAGAGCTGTAGACGTGCTTGTCTGCATTTTTTTTTTTTTACCTTGGCAAGGCTAACTGTTTCCTCCTGTTTTCAGTCTTTACACTAAGCTAAGCTAATCAGCTGCTGGCTGTAGCTTCATATTTAGCATACAGACATGAGAGGGGCATCAGTCTGCTCATGTAACTCTGCAAGAAATTGAACAAGTGTTCCCAAAATGTCAAACTATTCCTTATTAAAGGTAAACATAGTGTGTGAGGCATACATGCAGATTACACTACATGCATTACAGGAGCACGCAACCTTTTTGACCTACAGCAAGAAATTATATCAATATCCGGTATATTGTGCAGTTACACCACAGTACCCAATTCCCTGATGTCTCTGCAAATCACAACAAATTGGGTGGAATAAGTAGGAAAGGCTTAGTTATAGCTACTTTTTTTTCTTCTGCGTGTTTGTATGTTTACAAAGTCCTATTCGTGTTTCTAGTATGCAATTTGAAATGCTCAAACTCAAATCTCTACTGATTCTGGCTGGATGGTGTCTGCCTGATGGATCACCAACCTGCTCCACTGGCTCACTGGTTACCATCATGCATCACTATCTGGCTGCATTCTCATTATGGATGCTGTCATGGACCACTATCTTGTTATGCTCAAAAGACATCAAATGACAAATCAAGCCACAAGCACATGAAATTAGCTTCAGTGTGTGTTGTGATTCTACATGATGTTGGTGTTGACGCCAAATTCCTGCTCACTGATTCACAGCTGCAGTATGTGATCAGAAAAACAGCTGGTGGACGATTATTTCATCCCACCTCTCGCTCAAAGATAACACTGTGATTGGCCTCTCCACACACCCAACCCCCAGCCTCTCTTTCTGCCCTTTAATCAGCCATCGAGGAGTGTGTGTGCGGCTGTGTGTTTGTGTGAGTGTTGAGGGATTTTGAATGGAGAACAGTGCGAGGACAAGTGATGACCCGCAGTCCTCTGCAACCACTTCAACCTCAGCCTCAGCAATCCCCTGTGGCTTACCCTCCCTCTACGCACACCTCAGCCATCGCACGGCCATACATTCATTCACCTCCACGCCCCCTCCGCTCCTTTCTACACCCACCCACATGCACTCTTCCCTGGCAGAGCCACATAATTATTTTCTCTGGGAGACATACTGCTTGCATGCGTCTCTATCTTTAATTACAATTGAGCAAAAGCGGGGTTTAACAGGAGGGACAAGACATGCTGCTTTGATGTGTACTCGCTCCACTTTATTCTTTTTCTTTTCTGGCAAACGGCAGAATACTTTTATGTCAACCCCATTCTGGCCTCACAGCATCATATTCTCTCTGGCAGTGAGGGGATGTACTGTAACATGGCATCTTTATCCAAAGCAGCTTGCGAATACTTGGATCTGGGGCTGGTCTTCGGGCGGTGACGTTAGCTTAACAATGGCCACTGTGTTGTTCTGCTCCGATCCAGTCTGGCCATCTGCATCCTTTGATCCACGCTGCCAGCGACCACTTTGTTCTTTTTGGAGTGAGCACTCGCTGCAGGAGTAGTAGCCTATGCATGTGAGGAGATTGTGGGCATCTGTGTGCCTGTACTGTATGTTTTCGAGGAGTGGCTTCACTTAATGTATGCATACTATGTATCATGTAAAAAATTGTAATATGTGTGATTATGGGTTTTAAAAGACTAATGCTGATACTATTTTAAGATCAAACCTGCCATTACACAAGAATGATATACAGTATATTTTAAAATTTAGCACTTTCATGAAAATTATTAAATGTTTCCCTTTTGAATGAATTCCCGTCAGCAATTGGACAATGTTTTTGAGAAAACTGAGGAACCGCCATTATATGCAGACGCTGGTTTGTATGCGCATGCAGGTAGGCTTGTTTGTGTGTGCGTGTTTTTGCTGACTGATTAGCGACTAGCTCTGTGATTGCTACTGTGAGCCTGTGATTAGAGCATTGGATGAGATGTTGGCTGCTGGTTATTTTTGGCCACAAACATAAGAAACGGGACTGAATTGGCGGCTTTGCGTCTGCCACTTTCCAATGAGTGAGACCAGCCACATTCTGTCCCTCATACCCTTAGCTCAACCCGGCATAAATAAAGCATAAATAATGAAAGCTGAAACAATATGGTCATCTATAACTGTTGTGTGGGGGCCTAATATCTTCCCTGTATATGTCCATCACATATCACACCATGCCACCATTTGGTGAAACTTTAAAAGTTACTCTTCACAGTATTATTTTTCAGGATGATGTCAAACTTTTTTTTTTATGTCATTAATTTTCACACAAAATAAACAAATAAGATATGACTTATTATTTAGGGCATTTTGTGCATCAATAAAGTTATTACTATATTAGAAAACAACTCACGTGCTAGTTCAGTCTTCATGCCCTCTAGTACTACTCAGCACTGGTTGCAAAAGTATTTTTAATTAGAATAAAGCAGCTCTGTTTTTGCATTTACAAATTACAGACAGGACCTCAAACATGTTTTAAAATTCCAGGAAGATTAAGGTTTTCTTTTGTCTCCACAGCAGCAATATGGTATGAGCGACCAAAGATAGCAGAGAACTGAACAGAGGATTTGCTTGTAATTACAGCTGATTCTGCGTTCAAGGGTTTAGCGTTGACAGTATAGAAATCCTAACAAAAGTTCCATCAATGCACTGTCATGCACCAATTGAATTAGCCAAGGTATAGAGCTCCATGTATTTGTTGACAGTATGTGTGTGTGTGTATATGTGCCTCTGTTTGAGTTCAAATGTGTTCTTTTGGATACATTTTAATAACATTTCTATATTATTCTGCTTCCCCCCCATGTATGAAATACCTGCATCTATTGTCTCACCAAGAAATTGAAAACATAAACTGGAGGAAAGCTCACGAGCCATGGAATATCAATCAATCTGCAAACAAGTCGAAGGTGACGGCAGAGTAATGGCTTTTGTTTGAGAAAGAGTCCATAGCTGGTGTACACAGGGATTTAAAACAATAATCTTTGCGGCATGATGACTTGGTAATATGGATAGTCCATTTATCTTTGATTCGATTTTTTGATGCAGGGATTCATTCCCTTGACTCCCTGTTTCATTATTCTTTCTAATTACCTGCACCGATTCGCCCATCAAGCATCGGTACACTGGCAAGATGTAATTGCTTCTGCCATAAATCAAGAAACATTTGGGGGCGTCTGGAGAGCTTCTTCTTCATTAATACAAACACATTGCGGAGCCAGGCTTATGTCCTTATTGACAAATCCAATCCTTCATTTCGACACTTCATGTTTGATGTGTTCAGTCTCTAGCATAGTGTTTTGGTGGTTCTTACACTGATAATTCCTGTCACTGTTTTGTTGTTGTGTACGGAAGCAATGCTGCTTCTGTCTTTGTCTCATTAACATCAAGATTTGCCTTGTCCCCACTTGAGAAAAAAAAGCACTTTACATTTGTGATTAGGTTGTTGCCACTGAGTGATGCATTATGTGTACAGCCACAGTTGTCTGCCAAGGTCAAGGAGCACATTGTGTCTTAATGAGGCCGTCGCTCTGATAAACATTCAGCTGTTGGCCGTGTGGCTTCATCTATGTTATACAAAACCCCAAAACATGTCAAAATTTGCCTGTAGCTGTATTCCAATCCGGGTTATTATTTAAATTTAGTTAAGGCATTAGGCAAATCAACAGCTCCCGCAGCAGCGCAGTTGGAGGAGAATTGGCTGGAGGTGGAATGTGAATGAGCTAAGTTAAGGCAGACAGAACTGGGGCTTAGCTGTTAGCCTGGGGGTCAAAGTGATAATGTATGAACTTAGCTCTGGCAGGCGAGCAGACAGCACTACATTAGTGACCAAAGAGTGTCTTACAGTGGGTGCCTTATTCTAAAAGCGACACAGCAAGTTTGCGTGTCAGCTGATCAGGGACAAACATGAATAATTTGCTCAGCTACATCTGCAGCAATGTTCCTACTGCATCAGATTTGTAAATTTCTTCTCTTTTTTTCTTCCTTTTCACAATGGTCACAGTGACCTTGATGTAGCTTGTAGTGAATCAGATAATTTGTGTTTTAAGCCAAATCGTTATGCATATGAGGCAATGTGAATACAAATGGGGGATACAACTCTTTCTCTTAGGAAAAAACAACCTTGCATATTTTTGATGAAAATTGCAGTAGTTGGACATGCTTTTATAATTAAACTTTTAAACATAGCATCTTTTTCTTTGTGCTAGCAACTCTAAGTTTGCATTATACTGAAATCTTTCACTTTTAAAGACACCACAAGGTCTTTCTCTCATTAAATTATATCAACACATCCAAAAGTAAATGTTTTTTATTCTATTAGAATGGCAAGGGCACACAAGTTGTGGTTGAAACGTTAAATAAACACTACCAAAGACAAAAAATCTGATAAAGTTATTTTGAGCTCTCATTCTGCGTTTGAATTTATTCCTGCAATGCAGTGGATGTGGATGATCTGTTGACTTCTGGCTGCCCTTGCTTAATAGCATCTTGTCTGAACACATTCACTCTGCCAGGCCATGTTGGCCTCTTGTGAACCAAACAGTGAGGAGCAGCTTCGGTGCCCGGTGTACTAAAACCACTGGAGTGTAACAAACTAAATGATGCTCAACAAAGCACTTACTACCTTGTTTTTTACAGCAGTTAATATCCTCTTTGGGGGCAAGACTTCTCTAGACCTCTGACTGCCTGTATACTACAGGGTCCATGTATAGTATATGTTCATGTTTTAAGGCTGCACTGATCAATATTTATATATTAACAAAAGATCAAATGACTATGTGCAACATGAGATGTGTTGCTCATAGGGATGAACCAACAGATAATTATTACCTGGCAGTGCAGTTACTCAGCTCTGCGGAGCTGCTTAGCATCAAAAGTCATTGAGCTGGTGAACATGTTGATGCCCCATGTCTGCTGTGTGTGTAAACAGGCTGTTTGCTAACATGTTTAACAGCTTTGGAAATGACTCTTATTCTGTAATAAAATTTGGCACAACATCCTGAGACATGATGACATAAAAAGACGGTTAAACCCTCTTTCTTGTCTTGTCCCGCACCTTGGATTGCTGTACAAACTAGCAAACACAGTTGAAAAAGTTCAGTTGGATTTTATTTTTGCATTGTAGGTAACACATTTGACATCTTAAAAACGTGCTTACGAATGTCCAGATGTGTTTGTGGAGCATCTGTTAACAACATCAACACACTCACATAGCACACTGATTCATACACACCTTTCTTTTCAGGACGGTCACCTTACTTTACTACTTTCAATTTCCTGTTAGCACAGATCTGGTCAACACATGGCTGTAGATGTTGCAGCAATAGATGCACACAGTTCTGTCCAGCCTGAGTCCTCCCATTGAATATGTTCAAGTGGCTTATGTAGAGTGGGATGACTAAGTTGCAGCTGGCAGTGACCCAGGTTAATATGGTTAAAACACTTGAGTGCCACTGTCTGCAGTATCAGGGCCAGGGCATTCAGGGTGCTGAATGCAGAAGACAGAAGTCTTTAGAGAGTCTTATAGTAGAGCATAGGGGGGGGGGGGGGGCAGGGATACTGTAGCTGGTGCATAAGCAGCTGTCCTGAGGCCTGCATGGTGGCTGAGGTGGCTGTAACAGTGATTTCCCCACAGTCTGTCTGTTTCTGCAGACCTTGAATTAAATCAGCACCTTTTGTAGTGGGGCTCATGTGCAGCAGGAATTCTAATTAAAAACTGCATACAAAGCCAGTTATCTCAAACTAAATTGTCATACAGAGCTGAGAACTACAAGAGCTTGCAGGGCTACAGAGGAGGCACATGGGCTGCAATCATTAAAACACAAAGAGTTGATGAGGAAACAGCGTATCATCATGACACAGAGAATAGTATAGCCAGTGTGGTGTTTTGTAAGATTAAACACAAAAAACACAGAATGCCGGATTGTGGGAACTTTGAGGAATCAGAAGCTGTCAGCGTTCATGAGCATGTTGCTTTTGTGTCTTAATAGAAATGATGAGGTTGTGAACACACTTGCGCACCACTTCTCTACAACTCTGAAACCGATTTCAGAGAGGATTGAAAATAAAAGCTCTTGAATCTCAGAAAAAGAGAATTTATTTCATCTTGAAGATGTATACCATCAAGGCATTTAAAGCGGTATGAGGATACTTAGAGGATAACATTTGTACAAGAGACATCCTCTGATAAAGATCTGTTGTCTATAAAAGTTGTTTTTTTTAACTGCCGCCTACTGATTTTAGTGGAGCGGGTGTGAAAAGGGATCAAAGTGCTTTGGGAGGTGTGTTCCATGTCTGTGTTTGACTAATGAAGAGAGTAAGTAAAAGTACAGAGTGAGACTAAATCTCTCTGTATGTAATTTACTTGAGCTATAATTCATTTGGAAGCTTGCAATGGCAAGAGGTTACAGTATATTAAGTTGTGAGGGAGAAAGTGATTTGAAATGGCTCCTGAAGGTTTGAATCACTATTGCATGTGGTCTATAATTCCCATATCCTTAATATATATTTATTTTTTAGCTGTGGGGTTCCTGCTGCCCTTTACAGAGCCAAGTCACCAGCGTGGGCTGCTATCTGAGGCGGATTTTCTGTTGAAAAGTTGAACTTCTGTTCTGAAGGTGGTTAAAATAGAAAAAGATAAAGGAATGCTACTTCTATTCCCAACGGGGTTGATTAAAAATAGGCTGTTTATTCAGTGCAGGATATGTTTGTTAGTTCTAATATAATGGAGTTGAAGCACCATCTAAGCATGTGATTATCGGAATGATGATTACACTCCTGAGGTTGACTATAGGGCCTGTTACATAACATGCAAATTATATTCTATATGCAACATGTGAAGCACTTAAGTTGCTCCTTCTGCTATCGGAGGTGAGATGGAAACTGTTAACCTTCGCATTACGGACCAGATAGCAAAAATACGTTAACACGTCTTAACATTTTCACAGTTCACTAAGTTGGCAGGGTTGCTCTACCAAGTGGAAGTATTAGCTGCCTCCACAGTCATGCTGTTTAGTTTATCCTGCGAGCCCAACACGGCTCGTGAATATTCATGATTGAGCCTCCAAACGTCAGGACGCAGCGGCGGCTCTTCCTCCCTGACAGAGAGCGGAGAGGCTGGGTGGAGAGACAGCATGCCAGAGCCAGGCTGCATCTCTCCCACCGCATTTGAGGGCAAATCTGCTCTCAACTCACTCTGCCCTGCACCGCCGACAAGGGAAACAACAATGGACTGACGGAGCGAAACACAGAGCGGAGAGACGGAGCATGTGAGAGCGAGAGAGAGAGAGAGAGAGAGAGAGAGAGAGAGAGAGAGAGAGAGAGAGAGAGAGCGAGAGAGAGAGAGAGAGAGAGAGAGAGAGAGAGAAACGCCGCCTTGTTTTTGAAGCATGCACATATTCTCTGGACATAAGCTCCTCGGGTTCATATTTGCAGAGCGGGACGGATCGGGTGACCACAACGCCTGAAAAGGGAGATGCCACAGCAAAGCGGTGATGGCAGAAGGATGCGTCGATGCGAGCGGTTAATGCAATGCGTCCCCTGTAAGATGGACGAGACATATTGGGGCTACGGAACTGGCGACTTATCACGTTGTGGAAGAAAGATGTTTTGCAACTGCCGCGGGCTGTTCTAGAGGATGACTGCTTTCCTCGGCGTCATTTCTCGTAATATGTAGCTCGAGCGACAGCAGAGCGCGTGCAGCTGTTTCTTGGCTCGTGAAGCCTAAAAGCATAAAAGCATCGCTCACCAGCTGGAGCCGAGCGCCGTGTCCGCCAGCGGCAAACCTTCCCCACCTTGAGAAGTGAGCGCAGCCTCGTGAGCTGTCCGTGGTGCTGAACGGATCCGTCAGCTCCTCGGGTCTCCACGAGTTGACCTTCTCCTACACCGAGAGGAAAATCCTCCTTCTGCCACACAGAGTAAGGTGGCAAAGCAGGCCACCGCACATGGACAGCTGCTGGGCTTGACTGAGTCAGCCAGACACTATTCTCTTTCATGGCTGTGGCACGCAAAATCAAAACTTTGCTGACCGTCAACATTTTAGTGTTTGTCGGAATTATCCTGTTCTCGGTCTACTGCAGGATCCAAGACCGATCCGAGGAGCTCATCCAGATAGGGCGTATGTCTGACCAGAGGCTGCGAGCCAGGAACGGCAAAGTTTCCAACTTGGTGGACAGGCAGTCTATTCTCCAGCGGCTGGAGAGGCTGGAGGATGTGGTCTACAATCAGTTAAACGGTAGGATGCGGCTCGATCATCTTAATATCAAAATCTGCACTTACCAGTCAGGAAGTCATCGTTATAACGAAGGAAATAATGCAAGCCAATCACTTTATAAATTGTGTCTATAGATAGGCGGACCGCGTGCAATGTAGAGCACTTTCGTGTGGTTTGATCGGTGCCAAACTGTCCTTCAGAATACAAAAGGTGCACAGGCTGCATGCACTGGGGTGAATTTTCCGTAGACCTGAAGCATGACTCATGCATATTTTTCTGTCAGCCTGTAGTCTCATTTCTTTGATAAGACAGTGAAAAATCAGCTTGAGTTTACACATGAAACACCGTTAAAGTGTTGGTGATAAAGCACTGACCCTGCTTGTCATAAGCGAATGAAGAATTGTGATGTTTTACAGTGCAGTACTTGGTATATGTGTTTATATTAGACTTTACTAGGCTGTTACTTTAATGGCCTACTGGATCGCAAAACTCCTAACCCATAATTGACTTGTTGTAAACTTCACATAAACTTATGTTGACGTCTGTAGTTCTGTATTGAATCCCACTCAGAGGGAGTCTGTATCCCAGCAGCAGCTCATTTCATTGGACGCACCGAAACATATCAGATTTAACAAGCTGTCTGAGTTTTGAAGGAGAGTGTAATGTAATGGCTCTATAACGGAATGACAGACCTGTATTTCATTACATGGCCATTAGTCTGAGGGGCAGGTTTGGTCGCCTCAGTGGAACAGCAACATTTAAAATCAGTTACATATGACTTACTTATGTCTTACTTACATTGTATTCCTCTGTGGGAAATCCACACAATCACAACTGATGTTCAAGGCATTATTCATACATATTGAAAAGGCTGACCTGAATACAGTGCATGAGATATTTCAAATCTATAATTCATTGTAATTTATATAGAGACATTAGTGTTTAGTACATTTAAAGAAGCAAACACATGTTGACTTTCTCAAAATTAATCATAAAATCACATCAAGCATCATAGTTCCATGCATTAAATAATATTCACTCAATTACTATATAAATATATGGGGTTTTAAATTAACTCAACATGTGATTATTTATATCATATCAACAAAACATATCAATAGTGTTTAATCTGCCAATTATTTTTTAATTAATCGATTACTCGTTTGGTCAACTAAATGTCAAAGCCCAAGGCCATGTCTTCAAATGTCTTGTTTTGTCCAACCAACAGTCCAAAACCACAAAATACATTATTCACTATATATGACAAGGAGAAGCGGCAAATCATCCCATTTGTGAGCAGAACCTAGCTTACTGTTCTCCTGGGAAATTGTGACTTTATCATCTGTGTGAAGGCTACCATAGCTCAAGCTGAAGGGATGGCAGTGAAGGATGGGGATTGTAGGAGGATGCGGGTTCTGCTTGTCTTGTTGCATTTCAAGCTGGTCACCAGTTGAGGTCGCATATATCTAAATACCCCTTTCATCACAATCCACCCCTGTGAAAGCTGTAAAAACCCTGCATTCAAACATATAAAGAGAAGAAATAGGAAAATGCTTACTTTCTCCATATATTTTCTAACAGGTTGTAATGTTCAAATGATCCAGAAAAAGTGCCCTGACAGTCTGTTTGAAAGTTTGCTCAACAGTCAGTAGTTAAGGAGGTTTCACAGCATTTCACAGCCCCAAAACTATGCGATTGTAGACTGTTTCTGCAGGATCTTGTTATAACGGCCAAGCATCGGCAGCTATTTGACGGTCACTCTGTCACTTTGAGTTATGCTCGGCATCTGGCCATCCAGCCAGCAGGCATTGCCTCTCAAAACGTACAATGGATCCTCTCAGTCACTTAGCTTTATATCGAGACAAGGCAACCTCACATGATTTCACTGTTGGACAGAAACACACTGTGTCTGCAAAACTCTTTAAGGACTGAAGGAAAAATAAAGACTTATCTAGCCTACTAAACTAAAGTTGCATATGTGATATTACACATATAAATCATCCAAGCTGAAACTGCATATTCATTATGTCAGTTCATCTCATGCCAATGTTGAGTGGGTGGATTTTAAAACAATGAATTTGTTTTGTTTTGTTGGTAAAGTGTAATTGGGAATTGACTTTTCCGCCCCTGAGCCATGGCTGAATTGCATCTTCTTCCTCTAAGGCTTGATATACACAGTCAAAGGTGTTGTATTTTTTTATGTTGGTGAACATCATAACAGCTTCATAAATGATTTTCAAAACTGACTCCATTTGCAGCTCAGTTGAGTCCAAGTAGCTTGGATACACTTTGTAGGTCTTTCACAAGAGAGTAACAGTCGATTCTGAGCTGAAGAGAGGAACAAGCAATGAACTAAGTGCAAAACTGGCAGAGTTACCTTTCCAGTTAAAATAGGAATACAAAGGCAATAAAGGCGTCTTGGACCTGTGAGTCTAAACTAATTGAATGCATGCTGTAATGATTCAATCACAAGCCAGGGTGTTACACTGGATTCCAAATTGAACTTCACAAAACAAATAGCTGAATTCATAATTTCAACAAATCCAGCTGTTCAATGTGAGCTTGACAAATTCAAATATACAATTCTCTACAGGCACATGTCTCTTTCCACACAATCCAAGCCTGAAACAGAAATAGGAATCAGTTGCGGTTACGCAATTTTTCTTTGACAGCGGCAATGTGTACCCAGGAGTGCACACAGGCTGGAAACGTTCTCTGCCTGTCACAATCCCTCCATGATTTGTCTTGAGCTCTTTAATGGCATACTTAATCATATCCTCATATCCCAGGTCACTGCCCCTTTTTCTAAATCGTGCACAGACCACAAATTATATTCTGTGGCTGTTGGGAATAACTATGGTGAGGGGAGGACTCAGCGCACCAATAACTATTACCATGTCCAGCAGCGATATGAAGTAATTGCCCATTCCCTCTGTTCTTTATTGCCTACCAATGGGATGCCACGGGAGCTACAGCAAGGTCCAATTAGATTTGAAGGACATAAACAAGTCGCAAAATTCCTTTTTTATCGTCGTCTGATGGATGGTCAGATAGACTACCAACAAGAAAACAACGGTCAAGCTTTGTCAGCGGCTCATTCTGCTCAGAAATGAGAAACCTGAGTTTTATCAGAAGCACTGCTCTGCTGTGGTTGCCACTGTCTTTGGGTAATCAGATGAGGGGGTTTTAAGCTTGTTAACAAGCTTATGAAGCAGCGTTTTGACCTTAAGTACTGCATTAAAACGAACAAATATCTCCTCACTCTTACTTACCAGCTGAAGCCCTGTGAGGTTGTCTGGCCTAAATGAACACTACAAATACAATTAGCTGCAATTATTTTAAAAAAAGATAGAAATAATTTTGTTGAAGGGTTTGACTGATAAGGATTTTGAAGGTCAGTGTTGATATGGACGTTTTAAGCTGAAATCCAACATTATGATTTGATATTCAAGTAGTGTTCAGAAAACATGATTAAAGAATGAATCCACAGCTCGATAAACCTTTCCCTCTCTCCGTTACTGTTGCTACGTCTTTCAAGCCTTCTGTATACCCACGGTACATCAAGCAGCTTATAATAATAATGGTTGCAGATATAGCACTTGAAGTCATTTTTTGAAACGATGGGAAGCAGAAATGCTCTACAAATGTGCTTTTTAAAGAACAACAACACATATTGCTATTAGCGAGTGAATGTGCTACTATTCAGTTCACTCCTGACCAGCGCTGGATGTGTCATTGCTTGAGCTCGGGTGTTGTCCCTCAGCTCACGGTCCTACTCAGGCTGTTGTCATCAGCCATGCATGTCACTCCCAGCCTTCTCCCAGTGCGTAGGTGCTGATGGGATGGCAGCCTCACAGGCCCAGCTGCAGTACCAGATATGCTTCTTATCTATAGTGCCCAATTATGGCAAAGAAACTAACGCTGTTTATATGCTAAGCCTGCTGGAGCAAAGACTTGATGAAAAATGAGAAATGTCACTCCCTCTCTCTCTTCCACGCTGACAGAAACGTGACGATCTGACTGTATCTTAATGATACACATCGCGGTGTGCCTATATGTTGTTGTGCGGTGTGTAATGGAGGCGGTTGCAGGGAAGCACGATGAAGCTTGATGAATTGAAATATATTCCAATAACGATATGTAGATGAGGCTCTGGTCGA
The DNA here is from genome assembly GCF_050575085.1 of Anarhichas minor. Taxonomy (NCBI): domain Eukaryota; kingdom Metazoa; phylum Chordata; class Actinopteri; order Perciformes; family Anarhichadidae; genus Anarhichas; species Anarhichas minor. The sequence goes on along the minus strand of NW_027466476.1, from coordinate 5,005,313 downwards.
CAAAACAGTTTCATAGTCGGATAAGAATCAATTCTGCTCAGCCTTGAGGAATCATGATAATGAATTCAGCAGCTAACTTGACAATCAGCAGTCAGCCACAGACAATAATGGCAATCTCAGATGGAGCGAGCATTCATCTTATTCACACTGTTGGCCTCGAGTCATGCAGTGATTACTTTACCAACATTTAATGATGACATCCGATGATGGAGGGACTTAGAGGTCAGTATGCCAGGCTGGATAATTGATGACGTAAATGGATTTCCATTGCCTTCCTGGACTTTGATAGTTTATCCATCTTCTTTTGAGAATTTTCACAAAATGGAACAGAATTGTTTGGGACGACCGGTACTAAGGATGTAACCAAAATACAAATACATTATTCAGAGTTGAACAGATAACACACACACTGAACAGATGCAAACGGCGTTAGAATTGATGCAGTAATATTTGTTTCTCCTTCGAAATGAAAGGTGCTCCTTATAACTGGATCTTGCCTCATTGCCTTCGGTTTCAGACTTTACCAGAAACTGCTGGCAGCATGACTTTACATGGTGCAGATTTGCCGGAAATTTAAATGAATACAGGCAATAAGTTTGAAATAATCATTTTAACCACTTTTCTTCTGTGTTGAATGATAAAGCTTGACTAATGTTGCACAGGTGTTATTTACACCTCATGACGCACTATTTAACCCTGGCACATTGGAAAACTTTGCACGACTTCACAGCGTACAGAATACTGATGAACTGTAGACCATCTAAAAGTGCATGCAAATGGCGAGCCCCTTTGTTCGGTAGCTCGTTTGTTTCTTTAAAAATGTATATTGTCTTGACCTTCTCCCATTGCATGCACACCTTGATTTTTTTTTTTAAAGAGACAATATGGCACATTTAGTTATAATAGCATGTTGTATAGCACTGTTTTATTAGCAGAAGATGATTCCCAACAACATAATTTAAATAGTTTGTGTAAAATGAACAGATACAGATAGCAGCTCTATATTTTCTGTGCTTGCACTGTCATGCCAGCTCTCATAGCGATTGGTGTAGATTTTGCAAAAGGATAACAATCCATTGTTTGCAGATGAATTAGGGGGTCTAGTGCCACCAATTTCCAAATCAGAGTTGTTATCCTCCTGACATCCCTGCTGCTGTTATGAGTGGCAGCGCTACAGTAGAATTAATTCAGCTCTTCTCCCAGCTCTCAATATTTCATAGATTTGTTTTGGCCTTTGAAGGCTTTAAGCCTCTCTAGATCGAGTTATTTTCCTCTTCTTGAAGAGATCACGGAATTCCCCACCCTCCCCTCACCATCAATATTTAGAACCCCGCTGCATCACTTTGGACACGCATAAATCCACTCTTGCTCTTAAATCATTCATTAAAAATGGGTTCGTCTTTGAATTTGAGGCCCTGTCTTGTAAAGGCCAAATCAGACACATTGTGAAGATTGCTGTATGATTTATAGCTGTTATGGGTTTCAAGTATCATGTCAGGGAAATTTGGACAAATGGATTGTGAGGAACGAGCACAGAGACAGATGTACACTCAGACGATGAGATTCAAATTGGCGCCTGACAATACAAGGAACCTCATCCTGCTCGGCTGGAAGAAGCAGATGTTGTAACTGCCTCCTTGTGGGATGATGAAAGTGCTGAGGTGCTCACATCGGGAAAAGTGAACGAAAGAATACACCAGAGAAAATACATGGGCTTTTTAAAGCTGTGTAGTCAAATACTACACATATGATAATTGTTTTTACGTTATAAATTCAACATTTGTTGTGTATTTGCATTTGTAGCTATCTTTGTCACAGCAGTACAGTGAGCAGCGTGGGCCTTTAGTCATTGTCATCCTTTTCTGACCAGAACACAACAGCCCACTTGCTGGATGCTTTTATATAAAGTGCCTTACAGGTTCATGTGTACGTACATTTTTAACTCGTGCTGTCGCCTTGGGAATAGAGCTCTTAATCCACAGTGTTATGCTCTGCCCACAGAAATACACGGTCCAATTTTTCCTTTAAAGAAATGTTTTAAAAGCTTCTATTTTTGTTCGTAAGCAACCCATTTTTGGAAATAAACGTTGCTGTGTAAAAGAAGCACACATTTATGCGTATTCAATTTATTACTCTCTTTCTTCCAAACACATCTCACAACATGAAAAGATCAAATGGATAAAACATAAAAGGTAAATCAGAGCAAGGCTTAGTCATTTAACTGCCTCAAATAACCCAGGCCTCATCAAAACAGGTCAGCAGCTACATAACAACAGAGCCCTGTAAGAGATTTACAAAAGTTTGCAGTTACGCTAAAAACAGCATAAATTTGCTGCAATACTGTTTAAACGTTACAAATGCAAACCTTCCATCGTGAGATTGACTCTGCAGAATCTTTGAATTGACGGTGTCGTGTTACAGACAGTGGATCAGATTTTCAGGCCTCTCATCTCATGGTGGAAGGCAGGGGGAAGTAAAATGATGCAGGGACGAGAAAACAAAGCTGGCAGGCATTGTCCTGCTTCCAAGACTCATGCGTAGACAGAGAGGCCCTCCAGACTCGAGTCTCCAGTTCTGGAGGGCATCTGTGTTATTGTGTGACATGGGCCGCTATGCCAGATGGCTAGTCCGTGACGTGAACCCCACCCATACTTGTCAAAATGCCACCACATTGGCTGGTGCAGGACATGCTCAATCCCTCTCCTGGGAGAAGCCAGTTTGCAACCATTCAGCTCCAATTACAAATCTTCAGCAGCACCCGAGGATTTGAGGCCATCCAAATATGGTGATTACTCCGCAGTTCCTAGAGGGTTGAAGCGGAGAGCTGAGCTCTTCATTGGTATGCACTGTTTACTTACTGTCTGTGTGTCCATCTGTTAATATGGAGAACAGACGCAGCTCGATTTTTCTGTGGAGGCCACACTGGAAGCTTGGCACACATAACAATTATCTGACATTATCCTGCAGTTTCATGGAATTTTAAATATTCAAACAATAGTCCGGCCTTTCAAGGAGCTGGCAGAACCAATACGAAACAGCAACCAGTAAATAAACACATTGATAAATAAGGGAGGAGGATATTGCATTATTGTATTATTCAAAGGTCCAAACCAAACAATAAGAACAAGAAGAGGGTCTGTCTTTAAAAGAACAAATATCAGGTTCAGCCTCTCTCCCCATCATAATCATTTCTATAGAGTCTCTGAATCTGGGAAGCGGCTTTTTTCCATCAGCCAAGAGTTCGTTTTGACACTGTACCGCACCATTTTTCTCCTTCTCGGTTTGAAAATGTCACTGTCACGGTACCACAGTGACATTCTGTTAAATCACAGTCATGAGTCATTTTAATGAGAGCAGAGGGGTATTTTAAGTCTGACACATTAAATCCAGTGCTGAATTTAGTTGTGTTAGACCAAAGAAGCCTAACATGATAGGGCTGGCAGAGGACTGGCTCAAATTCACCATTAAAGCACACAGATACTGTATGCACTCTAGCCTTTCTTCAGGGATTCTTTTTGGGATAAAAGGACCTGCATGGCAAAAGCACTGTATGAATTATAACCACTTCACAGATGTGGTGTTGCTACACACTTTGTCTATGCTTTTATGATTAGCAATATGGAGCAATTAGGGGCCTTGTGTTAAACTAATGGTCTCTGTAGAACTAGTTAAGTTAAAATCACAACATTTTACATTTGATATGTTTCAGTTATCTATATCCTACCTCAGAAAAAAAGTTAATTGATAAATAAATAATACCTGAAGGAAAACAGAGCAGTTTTAGGTCCTTTCAACATTGTAAGTGATATCTTGACAGATACATTATGTCAATCAACACTATGAAAATAAGAAAACAGCAGGACCCATCATGAACACTGGTTTTCTGGTTGAAAGTCCTGTTGGTTTGATTTATACATTCACCTTCCATCACACTATGTGTGGGTATTTTCAGTCTTCATACTAGATCATCACTTCCGGAGCATTTCTCAGCTTAGTAGCTAAGTAGCATAACTTAGGAAGATGGACATATTTGCAAGTTTGATCATTTGATAATTGTAAACTTCCAATATCTTCTCACCTTTCTCTGTTCTGTGTGTGTGTCTGTGTCTGCCTCTACACATGAGCATGCACATCCGTATGACTGTCTCTCTGCTGTGTCATTTTCTTGGCAGGTTTGGCGAAGCCCATGGGGCTAGTTGAGGGACCCGGAGGCCTTGGCCAGGGGGGAGCTGCTGCCACTCTGGGAGAGGACAGTCATGATGTGGAGGGGAAATATGAGGAGTACGGCTACAACGCTCAGCTCAGTGACCGTATCTCCCTGGACAGGAGCATCCCAGACTACAGGCCTAAAAAGTATGTCCACCTTCTGTCTTTCTCATTTTCTGTCATGTACATTCTCTACAACTACACTTCTGTTGTTTGGCATTCATTTCACAATGGTCGGCATTAATGTTGTTAGCAGGTGACGTCAGCATTTTCAGTGGCTGAAATTGTTTGTGACCCCTGCTGTGTTCGATCGAGCAGCCTTTGGGCTCCAGCATCCCAGATGAAATGTGCGTTTCTATATTCACTCCTCTGTGCCCTCATTAGGGAGATTCTCGAGGGAGTGCTACAACCTGCAGGTTGTTGGCCTGCTAGCAAGCTAATATGCTAGCACAGCTCCAGTGTTATCCTTTTGCCCACACTGGCTGTTGTTATGACTTATACAAGAAGATACATTTCAGTAAGAATATATTTCGGAAAACGAGGTTGTCTTTTTCCTACAAAGGCCATACAGCATTTTTTCCTTTGCTGAGTTTAACTACATTTTCTAGAACAGTTGTGTAACGGGTTCTTGTCTTAAAATCCTCTTAACCTCGCAAGACAAGCAAGCGAACAAGGCTTCCAAAAAGTAGCCTATTGTAATGACACCTTCAGCTGTCTCCTGCTGTCACATGACAGTGGGCCTCCCCACTGCAAAAGCCATCCTCACTTCCTGTTTGATACATTTCATCTTCTTATTGCCTGACTCCACTTAATCCTTCCTTGTCTCTTCTGTCAATGCAGTACAGTCAGTTTAGCCACAGAGCATCTTAAGGCCTCTGCCATGGGGAGTTACACAATAGAAAAGGACTTTTGTCACGCCTAATCCCGACATGAAAGGACATGGGGAAGATGATGGATATAGTTGAAGAGCTGTGTTGTAATGTTGCAATAAAAGGAATTGTAAATTAGTATCAGGGCTGCCAGTGGCGGTCATATTACACAGTGTCAAAGAACAATGGCGACAGGCGGACACACTGAGCGGAAATCTGATGGCCAAGAGAGGTTTCTGAGGGCTTTAGCAGGGATAACAATTCATTTCATCCATGCTGCTTTGTTCCCAGCTCTTTTCACGCCCAGAAAAATTAGAGTGGAACGGGGAGGAGGGGCCAAGCTAAAAGGAGCTTGCTAATTAATAAAGACAGCTGAGAGTGCTTCTGGAATGGAGGGGTTTTAGGAAATTCCTTTTTTTTTAATCAGCTTGTTCAACAAAAAATCGAAGATAAAAGGGAAGTGAGTGTTGGGGGTTTGCTGAGGTGTTTCCGGTTTGAAATAGGGACTGACTGTGTGTTTGAGTATGGATTTAGTACTCGTTTCACAGGTTGTTAAACCATTCTGCTGGCTTGTCATCATACAGTACACTTCTTGATCTGTGTCTCTGTGTCCAGAATATTTTTTGTACCCATATAAACAAGCACATAGTCATAACGCTAACAAAACATGTTGTGTCAAACAAGGTAAAGCTTCAGTCCATGACAGCTATTCAATAGGTACACTCGATGATAAAGACTTAGTACATTTGTTGTCTGGCTCAATGGAAATCAATACAATGCAATGTGCAAACACAGTTCTCTTTGCCTTTTCTGGTTACATCACAACAGCAGTACTTTAAAGAGAAACATCAAAGAAAAATGGATTTATGTGCAGCCAGACCAATACTGTTACTGCTAGCATTGTTGTGGCACTAGTGAGGACTTTTAGGGTGCTGTCACACCTACAGTAACCTGTTTGGTTCAGTTTGAAGCAGTTCTCTGCCTCATGCAGTATGAAAAACTGCTCCGTATTTCTGATTTGTAATTCTGCATCTGTAAGTATGTCCTGCAGGCAAAAGGTGACTGCAGCACTGCTGAAGTGAGGTTAACAGTAGGAACCAGTCACCTCCTGTCTAATGGGCTTTTAATTGAACAAGAGTCATTAAGCAGAGGACTTTGATGACTACAGGGAAGCAAAGTCCATCACCATGGCCCATGACTGAACGAGCCACACATTCTCAAGTCTCTCTCTTTTCAAACCTGCCAGTCTGCAGTAAAACCAATTCATAATATTACAGACGCAATTGTGTCTCGGACAAAAAAACCTGTAATCCTCTTTCACCTCCCGCCCGCCCGCCTGCATTTCTCTCTTTTGCCCTTCACTTCTGCATGTGACATTCTTAACTGAGATACCAAGGAACTTAAGTAGGCTCTATATGATGGTGACTCTGAGCCTGCCATTCATTGTCCTTGGGAGGCTTACGTATGATAGCATCTCATTGGGCTGTGGAGAGAAAAACAGTAAAGGGCATGCAAGCTAGAAAGATTACTGATGCCCACAAAATAAACAAAAAGATGTTAAATGTAACTTGTGTCACTGATATGCTATTCAAGGCATTCAACCTGCTTTTTACCCTCCAGTTTTCCTCCTGCAGGGGAATTCATATTCAATTACTTCAAATCACACCTGTATCTCTATTGTCACACTGTCGAAAATTGTATTTATATTTTGTCTAAATAGTTAAACCCAAAGACCAAGGACCCTTAGTTTTGTGTTTGTCTGCCTGCGGGAGGGTGATAACCAGAGAGGGAGGCTGAAGAAACAGGCTTACCTCATCTCTTTAGCGTCTGATACTGCGGAATGGGATCGTAAGGTCTCCACGGTGCAGGAGCTCCTGCAGCAAATTGTTGCTCTTTCCAGCGCCACAGTTTATCTCCTGGATGGGGAGGGTGGAGGGTAGAGAAATGACAAGGCAAACGATTATCTTTCCGAGTGGGGTGCTCGTGGATTGGAAAGTTGCTTTGGTGTTGCCTGCACTGCGCGGGTTACAGGAGGTTAATGTGAAATTTCACAGCAAATAAGAGTGGGGAAAAAGTCAGAGGGAGCACTGATCCACCCGGCTGGTGGAGGAGGAGAAGGGGGAGGTGTGATTGGAATACATCTTAATCTGGCGCTCTGTTTCTGTCAAAGCTTGTTCCGGGTCAAATTATGAGCGCTAGCCAGTGAGCTCAGTCCCATTACAAACAGATGAGTCGATCGCTCATCCTGTTACGGCTTTACAAGGCTTCCCCGCTAGTGCAGACAGGTACAAATTTAAGCCTGAGCGATGCCCTAAATTGGATCCAGTAACTAGGGCAATGGAACTACAATATCACTTTACGATCTCAACACTCAAATCCAGCCTCACTCCACATCTCAACTAGAAGCGATGTGGCTGCGTTTCCCCTTCTGACATTTTCGAGAAATTACTGAGGTAATATTCATTAAACGCAGCCTCTCCACTAGTCGTATAACAGAAAAGGAGTGAAATATATGTTACTTTGTTTTGCACAGTTGCCATGTTGCGGCTGTGTAAAGGAGTGCCGCGGTGCAAAAAAATCTCCCCTCAAACTCACTGCCAGATTTGTCTTTGTATTTATAGACCTGGCAAAGCTGATTGAGAGAGGCAATAGAGAAAGCTATGAAAGGGAACAAAGGAGTTGGTGAGGGAGAGCATAAATGCACAGGGAAGGACTGAAATGATACAGTGGAGGGGTTATCAATCAAAACACGTGCACTTACTCTTACGAATAGAGCACGAGAGCAGGGCTTAAAGTATAGATAGACGTACGCAACGTGCTCCATCATAAACACTCTCTGTGGTTTAGTTTTCCTTTTATTACCTCTTCTGTCAAATGCATGTGGACTGTGGTAATGGAAGTGATTGATAACAGTGCATGAAATTAAACTTTCCCAATCCAGAACAGCAAGCTCGAGCCTACTTGCACAGTGAGACTATAGGCAGTGGATTGTCATTCCACTGCCATTCCAAGTAAAGCCCAAAAGGAAAGTAAAAAGTATTTTATGCTAATATGCAAAGCACTTACTATATCATTTTCCAAGTAAATAAGATGCCATCTCTTGTGTCTTTCTACATAATTGCTAGTTCCTCTCTTGCCAAATCTCATTGTTGAAAGGTGAGAACTTGCTAACACATGCCCGCCACACACACAAACACACACACACACACACACACACACACACACTCACACAAACCAGCGGCTGTGGAGGACGAGGAGGGTTCCAATGGGTGGAGAGAAGAGGATGTAACTTTAGCATCATGCTGGGATCCATCTGCTGTGTGGCCGTCCCCCTGCGGCCTGACCCCGTGGATGCTGCTGACTCAGGCTGACATCGCAGTTCACCGAGGCGTCGGTGCGCCGAGCACCAGTAGAGTTCAGATGGCTCACAGCGAGGGTGGAAGAGCAGGGGACATGCTGTCTTTGAACGAAACATGTTCAAGGTAGCAGAATTTTGACTTTGATACCAACACTACCAAGTTTTATATCTAAAAATACGACCAGACACTGAACAAGGAAAAACATCAGCAGTGTCATAACCGGTTACATTTGGACAAAGATGAGGTTTTAATTGTATGTGCTTCAGTATGCACAAACAACACAGTATAACATCGGACCAGTGATTGTATGCAGCACCACAATTTCATTTGGGCGTTTATGTGTTTGCTGTGTCTTATTAGTTCAGATTATGGATCTCTTCTCTGGCCAAGTGCAGATTTTCAAGACCGAATTTCAGCCTCACTCGTTGCCTCTATCACATCTAATAATCTGTGATAGCACGTGAGACTGATACGCTCTGTCAAATCAATGTATTGTCTCAATAATATTTCTCGAGTGTATGGTATTTCACCTGGCAAATGCAATATGTCGCTGTCTTTAACACTACCCTGTCGGGAATGTTTGGCAAAAGACTTCAACAGCTCAATAGGATTTACTGAAGCTAAACGAAACACATAGAATTGTTTACACTATTGATTCATGTCGATTTGATATTCTAATAAGGAACAATATTACATTCATTACAGCCAAAATCTCTTGTAAATAATTCAACCACAACAATTACAATAGCCACCTCATTATCCCTACATAATGAGACAGCACTGCTGAATAAGACATGTGAAAACATGGAGAAACAGGCAGAAGCGAGTGAAATGCGTTTGTCAGCTGTTGCGTTTGGAGCCTTATTTTTGCGGCGCGGCAAGATTCACAAGCTGTTGACTGTGTGTGTGTGCGTGTGTGCGTGTGTTCACAGTTGCCATAGGAATCAGCTAAGTGCTTCCGTCCAGTCAACACTGTATTTTTCTGGAGGTGACAGACTTGAGATTATAAGCGAAGAAGAGTAACAGGGTTGCTGTTGTGTGAGAAGAAGACACAGAACAAGTGAATGTTATGAACATTCATTTGCATGGCGTAGTGTACAGTACATTTTTATTAATTGTAGTCGTGTAAGTGTTCACTGATGTTCAAAATAGGTTACCATAGAGTCAATGTACTGTGTGAGATTATGACGTTGAGGAATGACGGGTGGTGAGATAGCTAACAGGTTAAGAGATGGAAGATTGACCACATTTAATAGGATGCTTGTAACCCAGTTTTGCGTTTTTACCCTGGTTTTGATCATATTTGGGCTCATGTTTGCATGTCACATAAAGAAACTTGGTTATTCACCTCCCTGTATAGATGAGTCTGACACTATCCAGGCTTTATCCAGGATTATCTGTGTCAGCAGAGGCATGTGATTGCCTTCTCCACATCCAGCAGTTGAGGATGAACCCAGTTTAGCTGCCTGAAGTCTGCTTACCACTCAGACAGGATTTGGCTTCTCTATGTGACCATCAGTAATGCAAGACGATGCAGTCTATCACTGACATTGCCAAAGGAACACTTTATTTAAACTTGTATATCATCATTACATCATTAGCATTGTTTGTTTCAAGGGGAGAAAGTGTTGGTCTGTGCCCCTCAGGATGAATTGTAATCACTTTAGTGATCCTCTCACCTTCAATCTGGAGCCATCATCACGTAACAGCATTTAAATTTCTCCAATACTTTGGAATATGACAAAATAACTACAAAATGAATGACAATACCATTAGCCTCAGCTGTACTTTGTGCTTAGTGCAAATTAGCAAATCTGAGAATGCTAACATGTTAAAATAAAACGGTGAACATGTTAAACTTTATGCCTGCATTGTGAGATTGTTAGCATGTCGAAGAAAATGGGTTTCTATAAGAGAACTCCAGTCAGTATATTCAGGTTTCTCAAAAGCAGGATGAGAGTATGGCAGCTATACTGTAGCAGTAGTCACAGTACAGTGTAGAGAATCCAGGTCGGGGAGCTGCAGCTTCACCATCAAACGGATGTAGGGCTGTAAGTGATATCTTAGAAGAGAGCTATTTTTTGCCTTGTTGGTTTGGTTCACTGAGAAAAAAAGTTATCCAGGATACGTCCCTTTATTTTTGGACAGACATAAGAGGCTGTATGCACCATGTGGATACACTGTGAATGTGAAATTGAACATTTAATTCAATTTTATGACAAGTGAAAATGCCTGCTGTGAGAAAGATTTGTACGGTTGTTGTCATCGTGGGTTCTGGGCAAACAGAGGTGTTTGAGGTGGCTCCAGCAGTCCTTGAAGAGGTATCCGAGGGCCTTGATGGCATTCTTCGGGGCCATAAATGCTTTTTTTAAGGAGGTTTCAGGGACTTTTTCGGCAGCTCCCAAGTGTCCCAGCTAGGTTGTGAATATCTTAATTTCACTTTTCTTTTACACATTGTCTATTATGAAGCTTGTGTCGTAATTACACCCCATTATTCTTTTAATTAAAATAATGAATTAGCTATTTCTTATGACTGAGTTTTTTTAATTGGATAATTGTTCTGCTAAACACATTGCTTTTACGTTCATATTTTTTTGTGTAGAAGATCCGCTGGTCTTTATAAACCCAAATAGGTCTTGCAGAGAGAAAATATTGATAATACACTCAGATATGAAAGTCATATAAAACGCACACAAAGAAAGAAAGCCGTACATGTTTCTCTCAGTGAGTGATATGCAAACAAAGTCCAGGTTGTTTTAGCACTGGCTAATAACTTTGAATGTATTTTAACAGGTGTAAGCAGTTGACGTACCCAGAGGACCTTCCTCAGATCTCCGTGGTCTTCATCTTCGTGAACGAGGCACTGTCGGTGATCCTGCGCTCCGTCCACAGTGTTGTCAACCACACACCAGCACATGTGCTCAAGGAGATCATCCTGGTGGATGACAACAGCGACAGTGGTAAGACCTTTGGTGAACCTCAGATTGTTTTCATCCAATTAATAAAGCTGTCACTTAAATAAATGACCAAGCAATATGTGACAAGTCTTTAAACCGTGGTGTCCAACTGTATATGCTCTGCAGGACATTAATTGATGTTAGTCACTGAGATCTTGTCAGTTGCTGTGGTTTGATCCAATATCTTTCTGATCATTCCCTTTTTGCATCACATTTAGTTGTTCCTCATTTACATTTGTTTCCTCTCAAACTTAAAATCATGAAACCTGTAGAACCTGCAGTTTGTCATTGTCTAATGCTGTAGGTTTGCTTATTCAGTTGAGACAGTCACCCTATTCATCATGTCTTGTCATCCCTGGTGGGAACGCAAACTTAAGGCGTCATACACATCTGAGTTAGTGTGATGTTTTTGGACTCCTGCCAGAGTAGTCAGTCTTCTAATGCTGCGGGTTCTTATGTGTGTTGGTGTGTGTCAGAGACAGTTTTCTGTGTGTTTGGTTTTGTGAGTAACAGTTGAAGGGATAGAGAACCCCTGAGGGTGGACTCTTGCACACCGGGTTTTAAAAATAGCTTTAAAAAAAAGGGGGGGGAAAGAGAAGGGATGGGATTTGTCTCATCCTTTGCTTACTACTGTCTCCATGGCGATGGGGGCAAATGCTTCAGTTGCCTCCACACCATGACGCCCACAGCAGCTGACGATGCTCGGCTCCACATCCCAAAAGCTTTTCCGTTTGGAGAGGGAGGGACAATGAACTAGATTCCAGACGACACTTGGCCCTCCTTCACTTGGCACAGAGTAACAGGCCTGCCTCCCTCAGGCTGGCAGTGGAAAAGGGCGCATGAATAACATACTGAAAGAAGGCCGAGCAGGAGTCAACACTGGCACATCTCCGCTCCCCGCTGAGGCTCTAACTGCCTACAATTAAACAGGCAGTCGTTAAAAGTCAATGAACAGATAGAAATGGAAGTGGACTCCTCCTCTCGTTATGTCAGCCTACCCCACGCATTTTCACTCTCGCAAAGGTTTTCCTGAAATAGATTTTTGAAGGACAACCCTATTTTTACTATAAAGACTGCAACTTTTTCTGACAGTATTTCAATTTGTTACATTTCACCTCTACTCCCTCCTGTGAAATGTTATTATTGCAAGGGTTTCAAAGAAACAGCATTTAGACTCTCACGATAACAAAGACTTTGGAGTAACTCCACGATAACTCTTTATTTATCAGCAGAAACTCTGGAATACTTTAAAGCAGCTATAATTAATATATTTATAGTAGGAAAATATTAAATGACTGTGTTATGTAGGGCTGTAATGATGCATCAATATGGAATGATGCAATTTATTAAATGATCAACAACCCAATACCATCGATACAAAGTGAAAACATCTTTAAGATAAAAAAATAAAAAAACATGACATGTCTGTGTCACAATTTCCCTCCAAGCGCACCTCCTTCCTAAACATTCAAATAGTTAATCATGAAAACCATTAAACAGCAGAAGGTTTTTTGTTTTCTTTTAAATGTAGCTGTCCAAATAATCTACATACTATTGTAAGAGAACAACAACATTTAAGTTTGATTGCAAGTTTGTCCTGTATTAAATGGATTTGACGACGAGTACACCTTTGTCAGCAAATTACATGACTGTGTGATATCCGGATATTTAAACCGCAAAGTTGCCAACTCATTCCTACTAATTAATCCCTAGAGAGTCAACTAATTTGCCACAATAATACCTCAGGCATGAAAACTCATCAGAGCTGTTAGAATAAAGTTGTCTCCAGCCAGAGCAAGAAACAAATTGAAACTGATGTACAAGCGCTCTCCATAACAGCAGAGAGCAAAACAGAAAGCTAAACTCATGGCCTTAGTAACCTTTGCTTTAAAGCATCGCAGACTGACGTTTAACATTAGTGTGCTGTGTGCAGTTCACTGACATCCCATTACACGACTACAAGGTGTTGATGTTTTCAGTGTCCACGTGCATCTTTAATACGAGGTCAACTGCAGGTCACTGCCTGCAAACCGACACATCCGTCAGCGGCTCTCACTGTATGTTTACCAACAGTGACGATGATTCGTGCAGAAGTGTGAGCTGTGTCTTGGGAGCCGCTCTGCTGTGACATTAGACAATTAATATGCAGGCTGGTGTGCTTGACCTTTTCCGGATGGCTCTGTCTGTCCCCTCTCATTTAAACAAGGCTCAGTGAGATGAGTGGAGGTACAGCCACACTCGCTCCTAGCATAATAAATTAAGCACCGGAAGCATGTTTGCCTTGCGGCTGAAAGGTTTATTCACAGCACCGGTCTAAACTAAACTCACATTCCAAGTGATGAGCTTTGGCTATGTGTGTGTAATAGGCATGACGACTCCAATTCATTGTTGTTCGCCATGTTAGCAGCATAACAGCGAGGAAAGGCTTAATGAGCCTTATAGGATTCAATTCCAGCAAATACCACCATCATATTGATAACTTAATGATTCATATAATGAAAACAGGATGTAAACTGAGGACCAGTTGAGTACAGCTTGTAGTATTAAGTTCAAGTGGAGCTGAATTACTTTCAACATTGCATTCATTAAATCTGATAAAAAAAATGGAGGATTTGTAAATTAACACACAACTGAATATTTGACTCATTTAGACACTTGCAAGAAATTATTTTGAAAAAGGCACTATTTAATTCCTATATAATGACCTTAATTCGGTCCAAATTAGCTCAGTTCTTTGACTTTACGTTTCGTTAAACGCCTGTCTGACTCTACCGTTGCAAAAAACTATTAACGGGAAAGAGTTTTTTCTTAGTTGTACTCTAACTGAGACATTCAATCACATATCTCTGTAAAACTTCACATACTGCATTCAGTCACTTGCATTAAGACAGTATCGCATAGACGCAGAATGTTGCATCTATAGAGCAGGTAATGCAATCACCTAGCATTATGATAAAAAAACAGCGAGGAGAGGCGATGAAGAGAAAGAGAGCAGAGAAAAGTTGTTTTCATAATTTATCTGTCAGTGATTTTGAGAAAAAACAAGCACGATGTTGCCAGGGCAGAGTTTTGAATGAAGTGAATGTGACAATTTTAAAGGTGGAGGATGCAAAAAAAAGATGAACCAAGTTACCATTGTGGCGTTTCTGTGACAGGTGGATCACCTCCAAATTGCTGACATGCTGCTGCACAGATTATTTCCACAATGCACAGGCCTACTGCCAACATGTTCCCCACTTACAGTGAAGGGCTTATACTGTCACACTGCATTTAGATGTTACCCCAGGATGAGGAGTATCATATTACTTTTGGCTGTAACGTTTTTGAATATTTAATGAACATCACATTACTTGTGGTGATTCAGTTCACTAACTTCACTAGTCTGCTTGTGATCGATCAAAGTGATCAATTTCAGACCTGTTTCTGTATCGGTGTCTGATACAAAGTCCATTAATCTGCTGATCGAATAATATGGTCTGTGGTTTGTGTAGCAGAGACCAGACCTTTGTCAACACGCAAAGAAACTCAACTGATGCCTGTTCTGAGGCTTTCTGGATCGGAAACAGAACATCCTGTGGCTTATTTTGAAAACAGCTGTACCTGTATTTAGTGAGCACAAACGAGGCAGTATGTGGAAGGATATAATTCAGGCTTTGCAGCATGTAAGCGAACTCTAAGGCTTTGCCCCAGTTTAAAAAATCAAAAGCAGGTTCAATAACTCTCTACCATCTATCCTTAACACAGCGGCTTCCATAATCTCCCATGTCGCCAAAGGAATCCATGGTGCTCCTTGTGCAGTCCACTATGCATTCATTTTAAATTCATAGTGTGATGGATAGTTATTTATCCCCAGATATGTTTCACTGCTACTCTACTTTAAAATGTATTCCCTGTTCCATAACTCTCCTCCCATGAACGCAGTCCAATGTTTTATTTGCTAGGATCAGGGGGAGGCCCATAACTTTTCTCCTTCCCAGCACAGCCAAGTAATTATTACACTGTAATAGCTTTTATCATATTGTAGCTGCAGAGCAGGCCGATGATGAAGGAGACCCAATGCACAGGTTAGACATATTCAACAGTGCAAACATAACCAAACTGCAAAGGTCTCTGGACCTTCAAAGAGGAGCAATGTAGCTTCCAACAGTGACTGATCCAAATGGGAATGCAGTAAAGATGAACCTCATTATTCCTAAATGGGCTTACGTGACATTAGTACTAAATGCTAACAGCAAGCTCATTTGCACCCACTGCTCTGAGACGCTTTATAGCAAAGATAAAATAGGAAAGGTTGTCTCAGTTCGTGCATATGAAATGCGCTAAAATCATCCCCAATTAGACTGTAGTCCAAGTAGTTACCTAAACCTTACTAAAAGTACCAATAAGTAAAATTACAGAAAATGTGCACAATGTACTTAGAGCAGCAAAAGAAGATTAAATCTGTAAAGTGAATAGCTACTTTGCTGATATATAAAGGAGTAAAAGCATAATAAGTATAGTACTTAAGTAAATGTAGTTGCTCTCCACCAATGATATTAGACATCTACATAGAGGCAGACAAATCACACCGACAGAGAGAGAGACAGAAATTCTGGAGATCAAATCTATACGTACTTGCAGCCACACACAGTGCTAACCACTGAGCCGACCTGCTGGACATTTGTTCATGTTAAACTCAACAGTACTATTGAAATTTAAAAAAAAAGAAATCCACAGACAGAGACAGTCAGAAACAGAGAGTTTCCATGAATGGTTGCTTTAATTTGGTGTCAAATGCTAACGGCGGTTTGCTTCAAGGGTCACCGCTTCTAAATCCACACTCTCTCCCTGCAGTAGCCACCGCTATACCCCACAGACCATCAATTTAAAAAAGACTCCTGACAATCCATCCACTCACTGCGTCTCCGCAGTCACACAGACAGAGGATTAGTCTGCCATTTCTCTACTTTCACCGGCTGATTTATGTTGCGAGTCACAGTCACAAGTTAGGTGCGGATGCTGTTCAGAGCCAGTGTGCCACAAGCGTCCTTATTAATCTCTCCCTCAGAAAGTGGAACGCTCAGCAGTAACCCAGAGGAGAAGCTCAAACAGCCATCTATCCTCCAATGAAAACACAGACAGCAATTTGTGCAACTGGCTGTTTATCCGGCAAACTTTTTCCAGCGATGACAGCCAAACTTGTCTGTGAGAGAAGAGGAGGAGAGATGTTATAATCCATCTGGAATAAAGATGTCATTGGTGGAATGCATTAGACAGTCACTCTGTACAGCAACCTCTAGAAAGAAAGCTATTTAGTTCTGTAACGTGGCTGGCCTGCTAACATAAGCCAATCATAAGCCTACATTCAGGAATCACTCAGAATTGGAGGGTGTGTAGGTGTTATCAGTTGACGGCTTTACTGTGAAGACAAGACTACTGGGTTGCTGCACACAGGACTAACGTTAAGCTAGGTAACGTTGATAGTCAGTAAATACTAACCTTAGAGTGGCTGCTTGTTGAACCATTATGACTCACTTTCTATTTCTACACGCGTTACCAAAGAGGTGTTGTGTGGGTTTGGAGGCTTAGGAGTTGGAGTTTAAAGGTGACTTTAGGCAACCTGTGATGAGGCTCAGCTGGGTAACTAAGGTAAAGTTACGAGTAATGTTTAATGAGTTGGTGATGAGTAATTTCATTTTTCAAGCAACTTCCCTCATTATGCACTCTTTGGCTTTAGGTCAAAATAATAAAAAAAATATAAAAGAGAGAGTCCTGCAGTCCTGAAATAAAGACTCAAGGCAAGTTAGATCAAAACCATCTCGGAAACATATTTTCATTTGCTGTCCTTACTCTTTCATTTGGATGGAATTTTAAGAAAGATTTTCTCTAATCTGCCCTCTTTCAGTGGAGCTGAAATTCAACTTGGACCAGTATGTGAACAAACGCTACCCAGGCCTGGTGAAGATTGTGAGGAACAGCAAGCGGGAGGGCCTGATCCGAGCCAGAATACATGGCTGGAACGCGGCCACGGCTCCTGTCGTTGGCTTCTTTGATGCCCACGTTGAGTTCAACCCTGGCTGGTAAGAAAAAGTCATGTTTAACATGAGAAGGTCCGAGCTGTTTCTCTGTCCTTTGTCACGTTTGCTTTGTGGTTTGCTTTTCATATTTTCAGTAGAGAAGGATGTTATGTAAGATTATTATCGTTGAAATATGCAGCTTAGTCTGCCCTAAGCATTTTGATATCGTGCCAGCCAGGTCAATTCTAACTGAGAAAGCATTTTCATCAGAATAACCCTTATTATTAGTAAGGGTTTATCGTTAATAAGCTTTCCTCTCTGGCATCTACTTTTAAATTATGAGGAATGGCTTTGGTTAGAGCTGAATAAAAAGACAGCCCAACGTAAATGACACTAACTGTCCAGCTAATACACACTTATAATAAGAGAGAGCGCAACAGCGTGAAAGACGACAGTGAGTGTAATTAAAGAGGGAGCATAAATGTTGAGCATTTTGACATAATTTTACCTGCAGGCTCTGGGCTTATTTTGCGATATGAAATTACTTCTGGGGGTCTCAGTCCAATATCTGCCTGCTGCTTAAGTTTACCAGCAAACAAGTCACTCAAATAGATGTAATTGGCACCTAATTTGAGTCTGCCATGCTGTCAGTGTTTGAAGATGAAGTGTAGCTTTTGTTCCCCGGGAAGCTGTCTGCAAGGCAGGAGGGGAACAAAGAGGGATGAAGGACAAAGAGGAGGGATAGAGGAGAACAGCAGAGATAAATAGTTAGTTATACATTTTCTACAGAGTCCATAGATGCAGTTGAAATATATATATATATATATATTTTCCCCTGATGTCACACTCACAGTCATAGCACAAATAAATTATACACACACTGCTACAATACAGTGATACAATAAGAATACAGATATCTATGTGAACTAAACAGACACAGATAGTAGGATTGTGTTATACTACCATGCTCACATGAAAACAGGGTACTAACATGCCAGGTAAAAGCTAACTTTTTTCAGCCGTTCACCACCGAAACACATTGACCTCGTAACCCTTGTAGTGATTTAATGTACCTTGATCATTGTTTCTCGGCACTGTTTTGTTGCATGAATATAAACCTGAGGTCCGGACGATGTACAAGTCGAGCAGCCCAGCCAACAAATGGCATTCAGGGAGAAAGTAGCATCATTGCCTAGGTGCAATACTGATGATAATTGATACCCCGTGGATCCCTCATCTGTTTTCCCATCTGTTCTTGCTCAAAAATAGACGTACCTTTCATGCCCCCACATACTGTACATAGCCCATTCACCTCTGCATCAGATTCCTCCTCCACAGCTCCTCCCATGTTCTACATGTTGAGGCTGTGTTGGCGAATTTCCTTTGAGTTAGTTCACCTGCTGCCATTGAGTGAATTTTACACACCTCTCTCCTCTGCCCCTCCCCCCTCCCCCCACATAACTGCCTCCATCTTTCTTTGATAACCCACTGCCTTTATTTTTTATCCGTTGTGCTGCTTCAGATTTGCTTTGGCGGGAGGTTTTTATTTACAGGAGTCAATGAAAAGTAGAGCAGAATCCCTGTGATTTTTCTACAAGTAGATGCTGGGTAAAGGAATACAGCAATGTAGGCGATGACAGGCATCTTCAAGAACCTCCTTCGTGCTGCTTAGATATCTTTTGTGAGAGTGCGTATGTGCATTTATTATCTAATGTATGTCTGCAAACATTCTGTGCTGCTCTTTTACTCAGATAGATTTACTCGTTCTATCTACACTTTCTATTTGCTTGAATGGAAGAAGCCCCCTATTTATCATAATATGATTATTCACCATTGCACATCCGGTGATAAGTGAGATGGATGGTTCCTCTAGATGTTGTGGTGAGTCTCCCCCAATGACCTTGTACACACTGCCTGTGCATACAGAGACAATGCTGCCAGCTCTCAGCTGCAGTGCTGTGATTCATTGGCAAGGCATTCCACCTGGTGTGCTGTGCATTTGCAGCTGAAATGTATTTCTGGTTGGCATTCCTGTAAAAGCAGACTGAATTGTACCACACTGTACAGTGCACTTGACAGTTGTTTCCCATTTCCTCACACCATGTTGGTTTATGAGGAGTTAAGAAGCGGGAAGCGTTTCCACCAGAGGAGTGATGGAATCAGATTTCCACGGCTTTGCTC
Organism: Anarhichas minor; assembly: GCF_050575085.1. Lineage (NCBI taxonomy): Eukaryota > Metazoa > Chordata > Actinopteri > Perciformes > Anarhichadidae > Anarhichas > Anarhichas minor. The sequence goes on along the minus strand of NW_027466476.1, from coordinate 4,985,745 downwards.
TGCTTTAATATGAGGATATGAAATCGTTGCCTATTATTAAGGCGGTATTGCATCAGCTAAATGCATCCATCTCCTCTAACACTTTATATCCATCCATCCTTGAGACAACGGCTGTCCATTCTGCTCCAAACAGGATCGTTTCCTTCTGCATGCTCTGTAAATAAACACGATGAATGACAGGAAATGGGAGCGTTTTGTAATTAGGACCTACTATATGCTACCATACACCTGCAAATGGGAAGAGCAGGAAATTGATATTTATTTGTTTTTTAAAGTCCCTGCACAGTTGCAATCTCAGGTTATTAACGATTAATGATTAGAAGTGTAGCAGCCGCTCCCTGCTGAGTGTGCGCTGGAGATAAGATTGTCATTGCAGGCTGCTGGTAATGAAATACATGCTTCAGAAAGCAACACTTTGATGAATTTTGAATGCACAGCTGCTATGAGACCTGGTGAGTTTATGTAAGAACAAGACAAAATTACTCACAAAAGTAAGAAAGAAATGTAACCAACCTCCGCCTCCTGTAATTATGAAATATGTAATATTTGTCATATATCAGTTCCTTAATATCATTGAGATATCATCTATCTGCCTACAATACTGAGCAGCTGAATTGGTATTATAAAATTAAATTGGTATACAACTTTCAGAGTTCTTGAAAACTGAGGACATTTTTTTTTTAGCAAAAGAAAAAATGTCTTATGTCTCGCTCACTGTGTCTGGTGGTGGCTCAGTGTTTATATCTGTCTGGAGACGAGAAAGAAGGCTGCAGACACACTTAGTGCTTCAGAGAACACAGGCCGGGCAGACCTCCGAAACGCATAACAGAGATTCATGCCGTCTTTACATTTGTATCATATCAACCACATCATGAGCAAATGCATTTAGAAGTAGTTTGGAATCTTACATTGCATCGGAGGACCCGTTTCCAGTTCATGCTTCTGCATCTCACTATCTACTCTATGATGAATTGAGATTCTGTGCTGATATGTTTTATACTTTCTTCTGCAATATGTGCTCTACATGCACATGTCTGAGCTCCTCCGAGAAACAGCCCGGCAGGAGGACTGTGGACGGCCTCACATTTACAGAAATTGAATGTGCTTAAAAATGGCTAGAGGCACTGCAGGCTTAGATTATTTTCAAAGACACACCACTCACTGTCATATGCATCACATATACACCGCGTATGCGTGTGTTAACATGAATGAACACTATTAGAGTTAATTTTAACACTGTATGTCTATTTGGGTCTACACCTCAGTGCAGATAAAAAAAAAAAAAATTTAAGTGTTGGTATTTTACCACAGTAGTAATTTTCTTCATGCATTGCATGTGATGATACGTTTCAGTGATATGACAGTTTAATTTTAACATTAAAAAATCCTGGAATTAATGAGTTGAATTTATCGCTCCGTAGTACTTCACCATCTTTCTTCAAACTCTGCTTCATCCGGCATCATCTGTATACAGATGATGCCGGAATGCTGGACTTTCTGAGGTTATGTGAAAGCTGCAGTTACACAATTACTACATATTTCCCCCTGCATGAGTAGCTCACACTTTCCGCTGCTTTAAGTCCAATACAGAATTAAAGGAGATCTTATTTTAAGGGCTTAGGGACCTGATGCTCTCTGGGGCATAATTCTGAGCACAGTTAGATTCATTATCTGATCATTTCCAGTTTCATAATCGTTAACTGGTTGAGATCTGTTGATTTGGACATTGTAAATAGGAATGTAATCTCAAAGAGGACAGCTGCAAGGTTTTTATGTCAGCACTGCACAAAGGTATGACAGATAGTGAAACATTCTCTGAGGCTGAATAAAACAGATATAAATTGTGATTGTACAGTGATATTTATCCTGGCTTATTCTGTTTGTTTAATTCTTAATTGTGTGTGCACAGCCTGATGCAAGTCTCAACAAAGGTGCCGGATATTATGAAAGACAAACAGTCATCCATGAAGAGTTAATAAATCAAAGGACCTCCTGCTTCAATATGAACCCTTACAAAGAAATGTTAGGGTGAGGCTGACGGCAATGGAGGTTGTCAACATGTATTCATAATATTGGATGAGTCATCGCTGGAAGGGGGGAAAATCCTGTAATATGGAACAGAGAATGATTTGGGCGGATGTGGACGAATTACCCTCTCGGTGTTATGCAGATGAAATGGCAGATACAGGAAGAGGAATGACATAGACTCGTCTGTCAAAAGCAGATGTGTCCTCGTTTCCAGAGCGTCTCTATCTTATCAGCCTCATGGATCCCTGAGGTACAGGAGCGGCTGGCTGGCTCTGGGGTGTTTTGGGGGCTACTCAAGGATGCGGGAAGATGAATGGAAAATGCTGTGATGGCAGAGAGATGGCAGAGAAAGCACCTCAAGGTTAGGTAGTGTAGGAGGAGATTTAGTAGCAGCAACATGTCAGCTAACCACGTCAGGAACACAACATTAAACAATTCTTTATTCCAGCACGTACTCTCATGTCGTACATGACGTGTTGGCCTTCAGTCAAAAAAGTTTGCTCATACTGTCTTTTAGAAGCAACAGAATGACTCATTGATTTATATAACTGCTTGCCAGACAGCTAAGAAAAACCAAAAGGTTTCAAAAAGCATTCATTATATTGCAACCGGCAGCAGTAAAAATGCAGAAAAAAACACTTTCTGAAGTCTATCTGTCAGATCAATTTGATTGTTTTTCATAAAAGAGAGTATCTGGCAGACATTTATTTTTCATGCAGGCTAATCTGTTAGCTTATTTATGTGTTGTGCTCAGTTGGACCCAGTGGGACCACAAGGCCAGCAGGACAAACACTAATTATTTATTATTATTATTAATGTGCATGTGCGGGAAACTTTTTTGAAGCTTAGAGTGCAATTTTTTATTTACAGTGAGTGAGTGCCATTTTGGAGTTCAATATCCCGTTCTTATAATGTCTGCATTGACTGCATCTATCCGTCCCCTTATCTATGCACATCCTTTTATTTGGTAAGTCTTTACATAGTATTTTGTTAAGCGATGGAGGACAGAGCTTTTAGGCTCCTAGATAAGCGTTTTATTTCACAGGTAATGTGAAAGTAAGTGTGCGTTCGACATTTGTTTATCATTATTTCGTTCTTGATTTCTGTGCTTTACAAAGTGACTCCAATGGGTCCTGACCAAGCATTCGTATATGTTGGAATGATAATGTGTTGGCCAGCTGCAATAGCAAGAGATGCTGCACTGTGCACACACTGCAGGCAGCTATCTGGTCTCGAGCGTTCGTGCCGCTGCCGTTCAGAATGCAAATGTGAACACATATTGGAGATAAATTAAGGTGAAATAGATATGATGGAGCAGAGTTTTGTTGGAGCAGCTGATAACAGCACCGAGCAGTCAGTGACAGTAGAAGACATCTAGCCAATGGAATTTTGATGATTATACACTCAGTGGTCACTTTATTAGGCACACCATCACAATCTGTTGCAATCCAATACAGCTTTTCTGCAATAAAGTCTACTTTTATGAGGAGCCTTTTTTTCACACTATCATGGAGGTTAAGTCAATGTTTTAGATAGTAATGGTTGGTGATGGTCTACTGGACTGCAATATATTCAGAGTTGTCATGTATACAAATGGAAAGACAAAAAATGATAATTTCCGCTCAATATAATGTTAAAACATGTTGAATTTACACATTATGACAATATCAACAGAAACTGAACATTGGAACCTTTGTAAATGTAGAATTATGGCAGAGCTGTTGTATTGATTGCATTACATTGTACGTATGTACCCAATAAAGTGCCCGGTAAGTGTAGTTTTAACATGAAATCGATTTTACAAGGTCATATTTCTCATCAAAGCTGGTCAAAGTTAAAAAGCAAAAGTCTTTCACTGTATAAGTTTAGGGAAATAGTTTGAAAGTTTATTCACTTGTAGAGACTTAGATAAGAAGATCGATACCACTCTCATTTGGTAAATATGAAACTGAAACCAAAAGGTAGTTCGGTTAGCTTAGCACAAAGACTGGAAACAGCTAGCCAGGACTAGAATACACTTTGGAGTAAAGACAGAAAGAGCCATCCGTCAGATTCTCAGAATGACTGCTGTGGTGCTTTTACCAAATACTCTTGCATTATTAAATGATGGCTTTTTCTAAGCACTGCTTCATAATTTACTGACATCCCATATTGTTCAATTTAGATCCATTCCCCTGTGCACTGTCCTCTACCTTCATGTGATACGTAGACATTTTGCTTTTGGGTGAGTAAGGGGGATCAGGGTGAAGACGGAGAGAAAGAAAGTCAGTGGTTGTGGAGATAGAGAGTAAGTGAGAGTGTGTGAGTGTTCTGGAGAGATACAGTTATCATTTCATAATTGTACCTTCTTTTTTCATGACTTTCTGAAGATATGGTGGAGATAATCTTTTCAGCATTATAAGATGTTCAAATGCAGCCAGTGCCAGCAGCAATGTGGCATTGTTCTGTAGGCCTGCCATGTGGATCTCAAGCCCATGTTGCCCTTGGCCAAGGCTTATAGCAGAAGGAACTTACTGTGTGTGGCATTGACAAAAAACATTCCAGTGACCAAGAAACACAGGCAACAGGAACTCTGGAGTATTTTGTCTTAGCAGTAGAAGTCCTCCTCAATGTTACTGAAGCTCCGCTTGCCTATTAGACCTTATAACAAAACTTCTGAGAGCAGCTTTCACTATGAGAAGGGAGGGCACTTTAAAACTAATAGAAAGAGGTTGATCTTTTTGCTTTGAAGGTGTATTTTCCAACATGTTGAAGTTTTAAGTGAAAAAAAATCAATGTTTACTGTTGAAAGGAGGCTGCACATAAACCTTAATTGCCACAATGCTGGCTTCTTTGTGATAGGGGGTGTACATATGTAACAAGATAACTGTTGGTCGGTGGCATCTAAGGCATGGTTGATGTAAAGTCTAATTGGGCTGCAACGATTATTTTCATTATCAATTAATCTGTGGATTAATTTCTTGATTAAGTGATAAATTGTTTGGTCGATCAGTGTTTTCCAAAGACAAAGACGACGTCCTCATATGTTTTGGTTTGTCCACTACTTAAAGATATTCAGTTAACTTTCATAGAGAAGAAAAAGAAGCAAGAAAAAAACTACATCAAACCGATCAATTGATTATCAAAATAATTGCTGACTAATTTAATAGTTGACAACTAATAATTGTTGAAGCTCTAAAGTCTAATTCCGACCAATGGTTAGAGCTCTGTATACTGTAGCTCTGCTCTCATCAACATAGTCAAATACATTTCATACATGTATTTTTAAAATGTCAATGTCTTCAATCTTTCAATATTATTGACAGTTACTGGATGGACTGCTAGCAGCAGCCACTTTCAGGACTGTTACTTACTTGTTCTCAGTGACTTCCTCTTGACTATCCTTAACCTTCCACAGGCTTAGGCACTGGTGCAAAAATGCTCCATGAACTCAGGAAAAAAAACCTTCATTAAAGTATTAAAGTACGAGAGCTGTTTCTCCCAAATTGGCCTGTTCAGAGCTACTCTTAGCCTTCAGATGTTTTGTTAATATGGCCCCTGCTCTCCACTTGATGTGCTCTAAAAGAATGTGTGCCAGCCAAAGCTGCCTCGGAGCAAACGCCATGAGATGATGAGTCTGGCGAGCACTCAGAGCAAGGCCTTTTCAGAAACTAACTTGCAACCCTTCACATAGAAGAAAAAAAAAAAAAGACTTGATAGATTCCTAGGAGCAGACTAAGCTTCTCTTTTCACCTGATGTGTTCTGCTTTATCAGGTTTTACCTCTTATCAAGTCTCTCACTGGGATAACTGTCAAATTTTGACATTTTGTTTTGACGAGCAGGAGATAAAGCATAAAATATTATATGATATTATTTATTGTTCCGAAAAAAAAAAGTCATTTTGCAAGACCTCATCATAAACAGTGGAAGGAAGCGCATCCTGGCAGTGGGTTTTACATGTTGAATAAATGCTGATTCGACAGATTGAAAACCCATGTAAATGTAACGCTGGAGTGAAAGTTGAGACGACACCTGCAGTCATCCATAGCTGCTCCTGGCATCGTTTCATGGAATCAGGATCTACAGTGAACACCTCTCAGTTATCAAAAAATATTTGGGTTGATTTTCTGCATATTGTTTCTGTGAAAAAGCACATTCACAGCTTTACTTCACATTTACATTCTGTTACACTACCCATCTGATCATCTTTGACCAGATTTATTCATTCTAACACTCTTGCAATATTAGTACTTGAAACAGGGCCGAATAAAAATATGTCCGGCTTTATTTTTTCCCTGTAGCAGCCTGTTCTCCTCTCACTGTCTTTCTTCATCTTTTGTAGTTGTGCAACTAAGCTCTTTCATACTTAACTCAGAAGTCCCGCTCTTAACTTCTGCCTCTGTTCTTGTCCAAAGGGCTGAACCTATTCTGACCCGGATGAAGGAGGATCACACCCGCATCATCTTGCCTGCCATAGACAACATCAAGTACAACACGTTTGAGGTGCAGCAGTATGCCAATGCCGCCCATGGCTACAACTGGGGGCTGTGGTGCATGTACATCATCCCACCTCAAGAGTGGCTGGACAAGGGCGATGAGACAGCCCCTATCAGGTGAGGTCCTCGGCTGGTGTACAGCATACATTATAGATGAGGATGTTTGATGAAATATGGATAGGCTCAGGATATGACTAATTCATGTGTGGAACTATCAAATTAATGTGCTCTGTAGTGGTGCTCTGCCACCCCTAACACACAAATAAAGCCTCCCTGTACAAAGCTGTGTATTTACCATGATATAATGAATATCTTCATTTTGATGCAGGATCATGAGGCCACGGCGATGCACTGTCATGAGTGTAATTGTGTGTTGAATATAAGCAGGCATTCCATTATATTCACCGCAGATTGGAGGACAGTACTGGCTTGTATTCCGTATAATCCTAGAATTGATTTTATGTGCCCTTGGTTATATTGGACTTTAATTGACTGAGGAAGAGTGTTGTTTCTCCCTGAGCCCTCCTCCCTTCCCTGCTATCTCCTCCCATAGTGTGTGGGGGGGGGGGGGGGGATGTTTTTGCGACGCATTTAACTTGAAACAATTCACCTTACTAAAAAAACCCAAGGGGAAACACTACAAAGACACAATTAACACTGAGAAAATATATGAAATATCATCATTGAATTGTCTATTGATATGGCCATTTAAGAACTCTTGAAGGACACATTGAACATTTCATATGTTGCTTTACATGGAGGAGCTGAAACTGTAGTTGTTTGTTTTAATGTGGCAAGGCCAAAGCTGGTGCAGGAGCCAACCGTACCAGGTTGAGCCAGAGCCAGCATGAAGTAGCTAAGCTATTGTTTTTTAAATCTCTTCCATATTCATGGCACTGCTGGACTGCAAATGTAGCTGTAGGCTTGGTGCCACTGCAATTTTAGTGCTGTAAAATCTCGAGGTCAGATCTCAAGCTAAAACATAAAGGCACATGAAAAGTTTCCTAACAGAAGGTTCTTAACAGAAATAGAAACATACGAACCTCAATTTAATACTTGGCTATACAAGTGTGAGTGATGCCCATTCAGCTTGACTTGTCAGTACCCTGAAAATATTCAAAATAACAAACTGATGGTTTTGGTAACTTGGAGGCAGAAGAAACAAGTTTTGAACTCCAAACTGACATATCATCATCTCTTAAGTTGATAATGGCAAACATGTCGGCAAAAGTTGCTTATTTACACATTCAGTAGTTTCAGCCATGTTTATGTCCATCTGTTTATGGCCTCTATCTTGAGGGAAATATCTGGCTCTTTAGCAGTTATTTGCTCGACTATGTTCAACAGCTAGTCTCCAACTGTGTCTGTCTGCTGTTTGGTGCTGAGCAGGCAGAGCACTGTAGGTTTCAAGAGCTTTTTTTCTGAAAACAGCTGTGGCAGAAAATGAGGATGACTCAAAACAGTAAAGTTGTGGCCCAAACAGCTAAACACTTTGCTAAAACGAAATGAAAAGCAGAGGGGAGCTGCGGATTTAAGTTATAATTCTCTGTTGGCGCATCACTACGACCTCTACAACCTTTTTCCTATTGTCACATTGTTTAACATTGTCATGATTTGATTGCATTGCATTGTTATAGGAATATTGAATCATAGCCAATTGAAAGGAAAGACGGTCTATGTGCGTACAACAAAATTCGTACAAAAGAGATCATGATTAAGGTGAAGCATTGCATAATCAATCACTTAAGTAAAGTAGCTGCTGTAGCATAATCTTCTCGACCAAAGACTTTGTATCACTGAAATCCTTTGCTACTGCATTTTAATAAAGCTGCAAACATGAAACATACTCGTGGTTACTGCCAGAATGTCATTAGATATCTGAAATGACTAAAGCTAAAGACATTCACACATACTGTTGGATTATGACCAAGGGCAATAAAAACTGAATTCCATAGCAGAGTGTCATTACCTCGCTTAGGTCCAGCGTAGGCCAAGCAATAACGGTTTCATTTGATACAGTTGGTCTCATACAAACAAACAATGTGATAACAGTTTATACCGTGGACCTTAATATTGGATGTCTTATCAAAGGTCCATGAAAATCATGTATTATTGAGCATAAAGTGCCAGACTTGAGATGGATGAAAGATAGGAGAACAGCCTCAGACACTGCAGAGCTGATTCGTGTTACCCCACTTACACTTGCAAATGGACAGATTGCCTCAAGGGCCAGATGAAGTGAGTCGGCTCTGTGGATTTCTATTGGAAATCATTCCCCCACTTGTTTCCTCAAGGTTTCTGCCCATCAACAACAGAAGCCTTGTGGCCATTCAGAAGTCAGTCTCAAAGCCTTTTCTGTTTGAACACATTCAACCACAAAGCGCGTAAAAGGGCACAAGAAGGTACAAAACTGCCACAGGATTGCAACCATTTGTGTAGTACGGCAAAAATAGTTTTTCTTCTGCAACCACAGCGATTATCGACAGGACAAAATAGAAAGGGAGTGACGTTTGTTTCCTAAGTGGAATGCCATCTATTTGGATAAGAGTAGTGCTTTATAGGAAGGCTCACTCTGGCTCACTCTGTGTCATTTCTTGAGATTCTCATCTGCTGTGGTCGCAGTCACATTCAAGCAAAGAAAATGTGAGAATCAGAGGAAGCAACAGTTACACTATACTTCCTGCAATTACTGTCGAAAAATACATCGATACTTAAAAAAAGCCCCAAAAAGTGCAGTACATGAACATGACGTAGGGGACGAATAGGAGTATACTGTAAGCTTACCATGGATACAACAAAGTTCAATACAAACAAGCACATTACTTGTTAAAAACATATATAGACACCCCTGCACTTCACATCAGTGTCACCATAAATGATGCACAAAATGAATACAATGAACACACAGACTTCACAAAAAATATTCTAGATTATCTTTCTGATTATAAGTCCAGTCAAGTTGTTATATATCAGGCATGACTATTTTTTACAATTGTGGCTTTGATGGATAGAGCTTTAAAACAGTTTTTAAGATAGTAAACGCATTACTTTGAAAAAAATCTATTGATAAAATGAATAATGATGTCATTTATTTTCCTCTCATAACTTACTTCAAGCATCAGGGCTGTCATACAAGTTTAAATGAGAGAGCATAGACAATACTGATGTCAGGTTAAAAAAGCAGTGTCTTCATATGGAAGAGAAGTGAGGAATCTGAAATGAATGCTTTTATCTTCCCAAATTGCATACATGTATGAGATGTTCATACTGCCTAATGCAAGTCAATTATTTGGGCGCCAAAGTTAAGGGGTGTGAGGGGCAGATGAGCCCTGCAGGTGGACCATCTGCACACTAAAAATCAATCTGTGATGTCTAATGCAGTCCAGAAGTTATTTTGTGACAAACTGCTCTCATGAACACACTTGATCTGTGCTGTTAACATGTGTGTACAAAGAGCAAGAACTCCAGTGCAGGTTAATCAAAGTGTTGGCACACAGAGAACAATGGCTGGGTGTGTCATTCCCACCTACAAAATATTTCAAAAAAACCACTGGAGACTGTGTTGTATTTCACATACGACTGATGGCAGGGTCGCACAAAGCAGAAACATACATTGCATGTTTGATCACCTTGCACACCAAATGACATAGCCAACAAACTTGTTATTTTTTCTCTTTTCCCATAAACATAAACAATACATAACCCACCTGAGCCGTGACTATTATCAATGTGAGGATGTTTCTTCTGCAACATTACCTTGTGTTGAAACACGACACATTTGGTCATCCAGAGGTTTTAGCTTCATCATGACATGCATCTGACTTAAGGTGCCGAGTCTCTACTCAAACACAGGGACAGCGTTTACATTGGCAGGAAGCTTATTCTAAAGAGAACACTCAAAGAGAGCTGCGCAAAGTGTGCACTGTGCAGACAAGCAAGGTAGGCCACTTGTCAAGAGAGGAGAAAGGAAGAGGTGAGCAAGGCTGAGTATGTGCTGTGTCTGTCTTTTTATCTGCACAGTGAGTGCAAATAATGGCACTTGAAAGCCTTAGAAATTAAAAAAAGACTGTATGAGGTTACGTCAGGCAACGAGAGTTTAGAAGTCAGCAAGCATGGGTTGTTGTAATAAAAGTTCAGTGTGGAGCTAAGGTATTTACAATAATTAGCTAATGTCAGCAAAGACATTCTCAGCATTAATGTATCTATTTTCTACTATAAAGTATTTGTCAAAATGTTTCTTTCATTTTTTTGTTTTTGAGCAACGTATATTAATTTGGCAGTACTCTAGAACAAGTACTATGAATGTCATGCCATAAAGATTTATGTCCGCAGAATGGTAGGAAAGCGTTTTCATGGATATATAATGGAACAGTAGGGTTTTCCTTCAACCCTCCTTCAGAGATTTTCTAAATAACACTCCATGATGATGCCCTAGAGTTAGTCAGTGTTTTATATGGGGTCTAAACCTAAAAGCACCTTTCTTTTTGGCTTAGACATTGTATGGTCCAGTGCACTCTTTAAATACAGAGTCAATCAATCATAATGCAGCTTTCTCCTTCTAGTACTTTCTACTGCCACGTCTCTCAAACTGAACAGTGTGTGTGTGTAACAATATATGGTGAACTTACCCCGGGGGTCGAATCCAGATTCACTTTAGAGTAAAAAAATAACGCAGCTCAGTACTCCGTATGAATGCCCCTGCTTTTTGTTGGTTTTTGTCCCAGAGCACTTAAGACCTGACAGATGATAAAAAGCAGCCCTGGGGGGACATCAGCTAAAGGTGGAAAGTAAACACTCTCTGTCTCTTGCTCTACCAGCTGAACTTGTTTTTAGTTTGTGCTAGTTCTGAAAGTATTTTTTAGGTTTTTCTACTAAAACATTAATTGTTGGACTTCATTATACATATTACTAGAGTTAAAATGCCATGCTGGATTGTTGTCCTGGACTTTCATCAGCACTTTTTCATCAGCTACACTGATCATTAACAATATATCAAATTACTATGTGCAACATGAAGGGTGTAGCACATGAATAGGAACCCACAGAGAAGAATCCACCAACTCTGCAATTTCCCCTCAGTGATGTACAGTATCTTATCTCATTGCAGTTCATTGTTTTGCTTTTATGTTAATGTTTTGGTTCATTCTCATTGCTTTCTTCATCCTCATTTCCAGAATGAAGATGATGTTTTCAGTAAAAAGCTCTGATAAACCCACAGTACGCTACCTACCCAGCACCAAACAGCCAATATATTGGAGCATTTAGCAGCTTTCAGGAGTTGGTGGAGACTAAACCAGAGCACAAAGTGGAGTGAATATTCAACTTAAATTTGTCAGAAATACATTTCCAAATGGATGTTTGCCAAAAGATGAGTTATTGCTAATTTAAAGCTGCACCACATCTTGGCATGAGAGACACTGACTGACTTCTAGTAGCCCTCCCAAGATATTGTGATTGGATAAGAGACATTTCTAAACTAAACCAGGCTGATCGAGGCAGATGAAAAATTCCAATTATTTTCATTATTTCTGTTAGCATGTCAATATTGTCGCTCTGTCAGTGTTCAGAACCACTCTGGTCTCTATGGTTAATTAAAGGAAGGCACAAAATAACATGAAAACCTGAGACGTCTTCTGATTGCATTGGATAGTTTATTATTCTCTGTGGGTGAATACAAGTTTAGTGGCTGGATAATAATCAAACGATGCTGTCTCTCTTTGCTCATCCAGAACTCCAGCTATGATTGGATGCTCCTTTGTGGTTGACCGGGAATACTTTGGCGAGATCGGTCTGCTGGATCCTGGCATGGAGGTCTACGGAGGCGAGAACATCGAGCTCGGCATGCGGGTAAGGACCACCGATTGTCACTGTTGCCGCTGTTTAAATGCATTCAAATTGGAATGAGATTTTGAATAATAATTTGAAATGTAGACTTTTTTTCAACTCAATTAAAAGTCACATATGTTCAGCAGAAGATGAAATTGCTCAGAGAATTGCTGCAAGAAAAGTTGGTTTTTAATGTTTCCCAGCTACGGGGGAACAGTTGAAGATACAAACCCCGGGGCGTCAACAGAAGCCATGATTAAACTTTGCAAAGTTTCTTAGATGGGAGTGGAGGAGAAAAAAAATCTCCTTAATGCTAATCTTCAACCAACCCAAAGGCTCTAAAGTCTGTATACGGAAAATGTAAATCTCTTTTGCTGCTGCTTTGAGTTGAATTTAACGCTTCATGTGAGCGAAAGGGCTCGCTGAAGAACTGTTTAGCGTTTAAATTCAGAAAATGTTTCTCTCCAGCCGAGTGGAACCATTCTGAATCCAAAAGCACTCCTTTAGCTTATTGGAATGAGATATGCTTGAAAGATCTCACTCCTTCATTTAACGTCGTCCCCACATCCATTTCAAAATCTTGAGACGGCTTCAACGACACCTCTGAAGTGACGGACACCTTTGAAACAGCACTTTAACGGAGGCTGGAGATCTTGATTCACAATTTGCTGCCGTGCTTTAAGCCAGAGACGTTGACAGTTGTTGTTGACCATTTCAGAGCATCTCATTATTCCACATGAGTGGCTTTTCCCCTACATCATTAGCATGTTTGTTTTTTTGCCATCGCCAATATCGACACAGTCATCTAGCTTCTTGTGTCTTTCTCTGATTATTTTTTTTTGCCATTATCATGGAGTGATAACTCAGCATTATGTATTATGTGCCAACTGCCAACAGCCTCCCACAGATTACACAGTGTTTTCTCATTCAGCAGAGCTGCTTATATGTACCTAACAAACCATGCAACTGATTAGATGAAGTTCGTGGGGGAAGATCAATTCAGCTACAGCAGCTAAATAAAGTTAGAACAACTCTATTGAATTGTGCAATATGGTGTAACAGTGAACTTCTTTTGGCTCTCTCACACACAAGCGCCTCGTTGATTATTATCACAATGAATATCTACTGGAGCTTTTTGATTCATTAAGTAAAGAGAATACTGTCTGTGAACACTATGCCATCACCGATGCAATTACCTATCCTCCTGTTTGGCCTGTCTTTGCGAAAATTAAACACATGCCACAGAAAAAGGGGCTATTCAGCACATGTACAAGCTTGAATAGAGCTGCAGTTAACAACCAGCTTCAACCATCCGCAATGTACTAATGGAATGAAGATGGGCTTCTGGCGAGTGGACGGCAATTACTCCTCTAAGACTACTGCGGCTCAGGAAGCTTATTGTAGTGCCGGCTGAGGAGTTGCCATTTCACATAGGCTTGATTGACAAGAACATGTTTAACAATTAGCCAGGGCAGCTCACAATATCTGAACCAGCCTGGGACAATCTGACTATAGGTGGTGATGAAACGCAGAGTTCACACAGAAAGGTTGTGGCGTATTTATAATTTACGGTGAGTTCCGGCTTCTGAAGATTGCTCAGGGTAAAAAGACTTCCAGGATCTAAAGAACTAGCCTCTTTGTAAGCCGAACGGCGGCTAGGATGTGCTAGGGCTGATTATACAGTACACTGCATGTGGTGTTGTTTCTGTGAGGAAGAGAATAAAATAAAACCAAGGGAAGGTAAAATAAATCATAGATCTCACTGAAGTTTTTTGTTTGATCACATGTGAAATAATTTACAGGGAAGGTCCCGTAAATGAAAAGAAAGGAACAGTCACAGGATGAAACTACCGACAGTGAAAATGTATATTTAAAAGAAGCTCTCAGCATGATGTAGTGAGTGATAGATACATCCTCTGCAGCCACATCACTAATACATTCATTATTGGAGGCTATACATAATCATTGCAAAATGGACTAGAATCAACCGGATGTATTTTTGCTGTTATGGATTGACTACTGATGCTGCTTAACCTCATAACACATTTTTCCTGTCTATTAGCAACATGGGAATTTGATATTTTCACCTTTTAAATAATCATAAATGTTTGAACACAAACATTTTGTTTCCCCAAAAGGCTCCTTTCGCAAACAGAGAAAAATGGTCGGGGACTGAAATTATGAATTCTGCCAGAAGTGTCAATATGAGTTTATCTTGTAATGTGTCTCCCACCCCTCCTGCAATGCTGAGTCTTTGCTGATATAGCATCTCAGGAGACCGGGACATTGCCTTTCATTTCAAAGTTCCTGTGGGCACGAGTTTTATCCTGTAGTAAATCTGTGGACTGAAACCGTCCAACAAATATTTTAATTGTCTTAATTATATTTTCTATTAGGGAATATCAATGTACCTCTTAATCTGCATTCAGACCACCATAAAACGTAAACTCCTTCACAGAGGGAATAATGGAGTGTTTACTTTTCTCAGTATGATAATTGTGTTAATTCTACATTTATATTTTTTTCCAGTAAGGAAACAAAAATCACGTTTTTCCCCCCTTTTTCTGTTGAATCACGACAGAAAACAAAAAATGTAAACAAGATTATAAATCAATATCAAAACAATTATTTGCAGAAAAGGCTTGTCTACACAGGAGGTGTTTCAGCCATGTTTTTCAGTCATCCGCTTCATCCGAACACAATCTTAACACCATGACGTGTACTAATTTGGTTTGGTTTGAGTCTAGATGGGTTTACCTCACACGATATTCCAATGTGCTCACCATCCAAACTGCTTCATGAAATCTCTTTCTCAATACAATCAGTCACCTCCAATTCCAAGAAACTGAAGTGTGATCTCATGCCATCGCCTGCTTGTCTCAGTGACATTTATTAAACTCACCAGGAACTCTTTTCAAAAGTAATGAACCAAAAATCTTTTTTTTTTTTTTCTTCTTTCAAGTCTCCATAACCACCTAGGCTGGGCCTCGAGGCATCTGGTCATTATCTTTCTGTTGTGAGAAGAATGGAGCTAATTAAAGTCAAGCGGTACCAAGACTAGATGGAAGTGGGACATAATTACACTTCACTTGCTCCCCTCCGCATCCAAAGCAGAGTACAGTGTGATGACAGTTTACAGTACAAGAGTTCAGTACATTTATGATTTTACGTTCAGAGACATTTTTCATCAGTTCTATATATAAAATATTAAACAGAGATTGACCACTATACATAATTCAAAAATTTCAAGAGTACAGTGTCCATTGAGCAGGGGCTTTGAAACTGTGAGGGACGCCTCCCCAGGGGGGCAAGAAAGAGATACGGCGAAGCTGAAAGAGACGGGTGCATGACAGCGTTCTGAACTGTTCTGCTGCAACGCTCTTCTGAATAACAGGAAGCTGCAGCTCATGGAGCCAGTTAAGGTACTTTAAAAACCCTTAGTATCCAATTCCCACAATTTGCGTCAAAAATAGTAGTCCTTCTCATACCTCAGTCGACATACGATACGCATATTTCAGGTTCTGTGTAACTTCTGTTCCGGCTTCCATAGAAGCGCAGCTCATATTTAACTTCTAAGCAGTTCGCTTCAGTTTATTCTTCAGTACAGAGTGGTGCATGGGATGTTTTCATTGGATTTTAGATTATGGCAAAAAGTAAGTTCTGTGGCAAACACAAGTTTATGATTCTTACATGTTTTGTTTAGCAAGGTCATTTTTACAAATGAACACCACTTTTATGATTTTTGAAGCGTAAATGCATACACAACGAGGCTGTAAAGGCCGACTAGTGGTCGACGTGATGAACATTTGTAGTTTCATACTTGTTAGCAACCGCCTGTTTTAAGACACTTAAAGTATAAAAAAGAAGGCTATTAACTGATGAAATTCATATCCTAGAACAAAACCTTGAAATCCCTTAAGCTTGTGTTACCCCAGACCTTATTTCGAACCAAAAACCCATTCAGAAAACCCATCTACTTAAGAGACGAGTGAACTGAAAGTGCAGAAATGCTGACTCATATATACGGGGCACTCTATTGTGTCGTAAAGAACATTTATTCACGGCCAATTCTTGTTGATTATTGTTTAACTGTATCAACCTTTATCTAAAAGATGGATTATGTGTTGACAAAGATGCAATAGTTATCAACCACAGAATAAACCCAAGAGCCTATTTTACGGTATGCTGCATCTTTTGCCACCCACTCCTTCCGTGTCACAGTCCATCTATTTTTTTCAGATGGTAATGTTGTTTCCTGGAAAAAAAAAGATAAATGAATAAACAAACTGTGAAGTGAAGCCAGTAAGGATGATTTCAGTCGGCACAATAACAGGTGCTGCTTCAAAGCAGTTGGTAGAAGCAGTCAGATGTTCTTTTAGTTTATTCTGAGAACATCTGCCCCACTGGACACTTTTAACACAGTTGATTAACCTCACAAGCCACCTGGATTTGCAGATACAAATGGATTCAAAGGGAGTTGGTACACTCCAAATGTTCTGCTTTGGTAAATGCGTGATGACATACAATACAATGTAGTGTAACAACCTCATGTTTATATACAATATGCAGTTTGTTCAACCTTTTACTGTTGTGCTCATGAATCTCGGATATAAGCATTAATGTTACAGTTAAACATGATGTTTTGAGAATGTGAAAAGGATTGTTTGAATGAAACAGAGATAAGTTTTAAAATTTGAGGTAAAATCTCTTACCTATAAGTGCAGTCTGTATTTTAGAGATTGATGTTGTGTTTTGTTCTAATGCATGGGTAAGAGTTAGGCAGGGGATAAGGAAGTGGGCAGTCAGTGTGATAGACACAAGCTGAATTTACCTTTTATGTTGTCCCTGTGGTGGCTGTATGTGAAGGCTCCCAAGCTATGCCGTAGGCTACTTTGTAGCTGAGATACAACTGATGCTGGTAGCTCATTGATCAGAGTACAACTTGAAGCATGATGAAAAAAAAGCCATTATCTTCTTATCAGTAACTAGAGCTTTTGCTACAAAAATAAAAAAATAATTAACAAATTAAAAAAACGTATTACAAGCTAAAGTCAACTAAAGCCTTTTCAGTGCGGTAACAAACATGTATGACACAATCTCTGACATGCGCCTCCTCTTAACAAATGTTCAGCCTGAAAACTGTCTTAACAATAACCACAAAAAAGCCCAGTAACCCAAAATTAGCAAAGATGTTTGTGATGAAAGATTGTAAACACAGTTACTGTGTGGAACTTTTAGGTGTCTAGGTTGGGACTCCTATTAGACCTTACATCAAGTATAAATCAGGCTTACATTAATAATCAGGGGGACACATGACTCTAAACACAATCAAATACACATTGGCTCAGCTCTTCGAAGATAGTGAGCCTAAAGCTCGAGACTGCTGTTCATTTCAGTGGTGAAATCATCTTCATTCAGTCGGCCAAGCCCGTAAATCTCAAAAACAGGACCATGAGATTCAGAAAGTAACTGACAGTTGTGTGTTTTGTTGTTGTGGTTTTCTGTCAACTTTCTGAAAGGATGCGGCAAAATACCAGGGCTTGACACTGGTCCTTTACCAGGACTAACAGATTTAATGTTAATGTCATCTGCAGGCTACACTGAGTTATCAGGGGCTGCTACAATAAGCTCAGAGCAAGTAACTTACTGATAAGCCCATTTCCTTTTGGGAACAGCAAAGCTATCTGCACTCTCTCTGCCCCCATTCATAGCATACCGCACCAAGAATTCTCTTGTGCTGGTATGTGTTTGTGCAATACATAAGACAACCCACCAAAGCACACACACACATGCACACACACACACACACACACACACACACACAGGGCCATTCAGATCACACAGATTGTAACTTGAAAATTTACATTTCTGACATGTGCCCTATTAGAACATCTGACCAAACCTCTGCGACTCCTACAGGCCGCAGCCCTTCACAGAAAAATAACTCACCTTGGAGAGGACAGGAACGTCGTTATGAGGAGGCATTAAGCCCCAGCCATCTGTGGACACCAGTCATTCTGGTTGCTTCAAAATCACTGGTATGGCCATGTCCATCGAGCCGCAAATGACATAAGGCACTGACCATATGTGAGCCATCTCCAACAAACTGAGTCATTTCAAAGATGAGAACAAATCTTAGTCATCTGAAGACTCCTGGTATTAAACCTTTTCAAATGGAGGAGACAAATATGGAGAATTATTGGATAAATACCATAGTGAGGAATGCTGCAGGAGCCTGTGGACAAGGCACTGTATAACAAACAATCTGGTAGTTGGTGCAGCAACGTATCTTTTATTGACCTCTGCTCATGTGGGAACATTTTTTGTTACAGCGCTGTGGTGCTGTGTTTTCTATCCCCTCACAATGCTGCTGGTTAAAGACTAGTTCAGGTCGGGAGGACTCAAGTTGTGTCCGTCTAGTTCTTGACTTGGTCCAGAGCTTGTTTAGTCTCAGTCTTACTTTGGCCTTGACTTGCAGTAGGTAGCCTTTTCGACAGCCTTGCTCTGTTTGCTCATCCCATCACTGCTAGATGACTGATTTATTCTCTCACAACACAGTCAAGCTCCAACATGGGAGGAACCATCTGCTCTCCATCCCTACAGCCCGCGTAAAGGTAACAATATCATTGGATATTGATTGGGCATTTGTCTTTTTCAATGCCTGCATTATTTAGTGGCTGAATCAATCAGTTGGGGCTTAATGGACTCAGGTTTACTTACTCCATGGTTCATTACTGTATGTTCCAGTCTGCATCCGTCTAAGGAAGGAGAGACAAGTGGGAATAGATGCAGCTGGATAAGTTGTGTATACAAGACTCAGATGAGGTATTGTTTCAGAGGAATTACTGCGGCTATGAAGGACTTACCGCCGAGATATGGCGAAGTGGAGCAGCTTTGCATATGCTTTATGTTGTTGTGGATTTTAACGTAGGTTTTGCATTCAATCAACTGACACAATAAAAGTTGTTGGTGATTTGCATTCATGCGTCTGTGTGTTCCATGCATAGATAATTCAAGACTTGTATTGTCTTGCTTTTACTTCAGTTCCTGCTGATCCAGGCTTTCCCTGTAATTTACGCCTCAACAGATTGTGTGATTGGAAAGTATACTTTATGTTTTCCTTCAAACAGTGGCATGTACTCCTCAGCCTATAATGGCTTTGGATAGATGACATGGCTTTCTGAGCATCAGCATACATCAGAGAATTGCTGCTTTGGTGCTCAGGGCCAAAGGGATAGGTAATTAGACAGACCTTGTCAGCTTACCTATTATCCATGTGAATCATAAACTTCATTAAAAACCTCTTTCAAGAGTGACTGCAGATACTCCCTCCTTAATTTGAGCACATTTTGACAAGCTAATTAAGATAATTTCAGATGAACTGTGCATTTCACATCCTTCTGCTATTCCATACAATTGATAGAGAGAAGCATCAAAAGCTCTTTCAGTGCCATCACCAGGAGATACAGTAACACTTATTAACAAGCACGGATTGGCTCATTCATTATCTGAGCATTAGTTAGTCTGTTCACGCAATTGTTTCTCTTAGATGTCTCAGACTCAAGTTGAAATCTTAAAGTAATCTGACAAGGCCGAAGTATTTGAAGAGTACTAGCAAGCAGTTATTCGGTCGCACCAGCAAATCGGCAGGAATATCAAAGACGAAGGGCAGCAACTGGATGAAATTAGCTCTTGACAGGCACAGTTAAAAGGGCCTCCGCATCTATCTATCTCTCCATCAACATCCTCCATTTTATGGATGTATGAGGAGGAGAGGCGGGAAAATAAGGCATGCAATGAAGTGATGGGCCGTGGGGAGTGGCTCATATCCAGCCTCTCAATGGATGAGGGAGCGTTCAGTTCCCAACGCTTTGAAACATCGCTCATCATTACGCAAGACTTGAGAGGAAGGGAATGGGAGAGGCTAGCATGGCAATGATTCTGTCCAGTGTGACACATTAACTAACTGGGGGAAATTCCCACAGAAAGTCAACAATTGGTGTAGAATAGCATAAAGAAAAAACACTGAGGTCTCAGTGTACTCTGGCAAGGGTAACAAAACTGGAAAGAATAGTTTAACATGTTTTTATTCACTGAATATCACTCTGTAAAGATGTAGCTAACAACAGTAGCTAGGTAGTGCAGCTTGGCAAAAAGACTTTAAACAGGGAGAAACAGCAAGTTTGGCTCCAAGTGGAAACATTACATTGTGGTTAAGTGCAGGAGTAAAATTGCCCAGTGACCTCCCAGCCCAGTATATAGTCTTGAAATGCAATCTATTGGTTGTGTGTTGTCTGTTTTTCTTTTTGTGTGGCTCAGGACGAAAATAATGCCAATAGAATGTCAATTAGGATCCTTTTTCCTGTTGGACACACAAATTAAATGCATCCACGTGACTAAGCAACAATCAGAGCAAGTGATGTAGTATTTAACATCCAGCAAGACTGTATATGGTGGGCGGGACGGAAGGTCCAACAAACAGGTTTTGTTGCCTAAACCTAACTTTAGCTGGCTTGTTTGTGCTTTTGTACAAATGTGAATTTATTATTATCTTTTTATTAAAAGCCACTGTAAGCTGTGCCAGAGACCTCTCAATGTTGCATTTCCTCCTTTGCTGATAGAGGTCGAAGAGTCATAAATTACTTAATGCAAATTTAACTTTTTAATTTCCACTGTGACATGTGCTTGAGATCCTCTCAAAGCAGCCTGGTCACGACACTGGCCGTATGAATGACAATTTAGAATACGGTGGGCGTGAGGGGAGGTTGATGGCGCAATACAAAGTGTTGTCGTCTTATTTTTAAGTTGCGTTAGTGATGTTTGTGACTGTGTTTTTCATACTTACAGTATGTTACGTTGTATATGTTTTACTTACTTTACGTATTTATTTGATGCCCAACCATACTGTTTTTCCAAAACCTAACTCAGTGTTTTTTTTGCTTAAACCCAAATGTGTCTGTTTCACGGTTACAACGGTAAAATGACACGTAAAAAGCCTTAAATGCATTATCATGACTTGTGAAATGTCCTTAAATATAATAATACTTTTACGTCTTCCCATGAGAACAGGTGGCTCAGAGTTATCATTCATCAGATACAAATCAAACCTTAATTCCTCTATATTTCCTTGTTGATATTCTTCTCACTTAAGCAACAGCTTTGAAAAAAATGACTTGCTACCATGTGATATTCACAGCTTTCAGAACTGGAAATTAGTGTTGGTGTGAATAAATATTGCATAGATAATGACCCCAGAGCTGATTCTAAAAAAGGAAAAAAGGTTAGCTCCATGACTGTTTCAATATATTCTACAATCTCTTGTCACAGTTTTACCAGCCAGGATGTGTCAACACACTACAGGGAACACAGGCTCTGTCCGCTGTACCTCGTAAAATCCCTTTATATAATATTTTATATGATTTCCGTTGTAATGTCTTAATGTCTTTCTCCCTATAACCTTAAAACAAGGATGTGAGAAGACAAAGAAAAAAAACATTCAGTCTTGTTGGCCTGCACCCTTTATTAACACTTCCTGGCATTTCTTTGAAAAGGGTGAGACTTTTTGGGATATCATCCTGCGGAGAGACATCCCTTGGGTAAAGATATTGCAGATTCGAGAGCATTTCAATTAGAAACAGGGACGTTTAAAATTCCCCAGATGCAACCGGGCGCAAACAACTCATTATCTCAAGCGGATATCTGTGTCTGTGGAGGGCTTTCTTCCAGGTTAATTGTGAAATTTTCCGTGTGAACTTGAAGGCAGTCCTGTGATACAGTTATGCTTATGAATCCATCAACTTTAATCAGAATACATACTGCAAAAGATCCAGTGCCAGTGACTCTATACAAACACGCTTTTGTATAGAGTCACTGACACTGGATCCTGGTGCATGCACTGCACAGGTTAGGAATTTTGTAAATCTGTTTTTTATGACTCAACCTAAAGCTGCAATAGTATATTTTTCTACTAAAAATGGATCAGATGAGTGAAAGGGGATCACCCAAACCTGCAGTTCCCCTCGGTCTATGGAGCATTGTATCATCTTTCAGTCCATTGTTTTAGTTTTCTGGCCCACAACTTGAATGTTTTGGTTTAGCCTCACTGCTCTAATCAGCTCTGATAAACCCACTGACAGACAAAGCTAGCAAGTAGATGATTTAGCTGCTAAAAAGCCGGAAGAGTTCTTCAGGAGCTAGTGGAGAGCAAACCAGAGCTAGGGTGAAAATTGCATTCATCCGGTGGATAGAAACATCACTTCAAATGAATGCTAATGTGGCCCCATGGTTGTTGGATGTGGAGGCAACTGTTTGCTGACACGTTCACCATATTGACTTTGAAGATGAAAAATATGTCAGTGTTGTGTGTACAGCTTGTTCCACTGTCCCAATGTGGCCAAACAATGGATAAATGGTAGTTTAAGGTTTTGCCATCATTGGTTGAGAAGGTTCTGACCACCCATACAGCATCACATTCCGCTTGTGGACGTGCAGACATAGTTTTTGATGTCTAATCTATTTTTTTGTGTGAGTTTACCAAAGTGAAAAATTAAGAATACACACTGTATGCTCATATTTGTGTCAGACAACGTAAGAGACTATAAATACTGTATTTTCAATTCCAAGGTAGTTTTTGTTTGATGTTGTTGTTGGTATTGATAATGTAATGGCTCTCAATCTTAATCCTCAAGTTTTACAGCCCTTCATGTTTTCTTGCCATCTAGTCAGGCATTGAATTATCACCTGATGTTAGATGAATGTTTTTAAGTGGTTGATAGGACACCAGCTTGTGTACTCAAGTACCAGGACTGAGAGCTGCTGGATTAATGCATGTGCACTATCAATTTCGAATACAGCAGTGACACTGCCGGAAGATCATCCCTCGAGGTTCTGAAATGTCACTTGCCTGCAAACTGAGCCTGCTGAATATCCTCAAAATGAATAGGAATAGATATTTAGATGTATTCAGTCATAGTGACATTATTGATAATGTTTTTGAATTTACAGAAACAGAGACAGGGTAGCTGTTTAAACTTGCCTTAATAACAGGACACCTTACTAGCCGAGAGGTATACTAAATAAATGAAGCTGCTTGAAAGTAAAGAGATGAGTTATATAATGCTAATTCCCAGAGTCCCGCCAACAGTGCCGTAATGACACAGTAGTGATTATCTCGTGCTCCATATGGAGAGAAACAAATGAGAGGAAGAACTAATTATTTTCATGTTTTGTGAAGAAACTTCAAGCCAACAGGTCGATTGGCAGTCAATTGAATGCCCTCCAGAGAAGCAGA
This sequence comes from Anarhichas minor, assembly GCF_050575085.1. Taxonomy (NCBI): domain Eukaryota; kingdom Metazoa; phylum Chordata; class Actinopteri; order Perciformes; family Anarhichadidae; genus Anarhichas; species Anarhichas minor. Next base: position 4,962,125 of record NW_027466476.1, on the reverse strand, counting down.
TCTGCTACAACATTTCACTTTGTAATTTGAAACCTACAATTCAGAGCTTCGTTCTTTTGTTAAATTGTGAAAAGTTATTCACCAGAATAAGTAAAGTTAAGTTTCAGAATGTTTTTTTCTTTTTTGAATAGCAAGCATCTTTGCCTAATTACTGTTGGACAAGCAGTTGTAAAATAAATGGGTTGATGCAGAGATATACTGATACGTCTGCATCAAAGACATTAGCAATGATGTCTCTTGTGTCTCCAGCATCATGACTCCAAAATGTCTTTGTTATGTATGGTGGTCCATAGGTAGAAATCATTAGCTACGGTGTTGATTTATAAAGCAGTGTGGCAGAAAGTGACGTCTCCATTTTGTTTTAAAAGATCACTACACAGTGAGACAATCAGTCAGTCCGTCAGAGAGCAGTAAAATACCTCCGGATAATGTTTCTCTCCCCTACGTTCAAAGTTAGAAACCCATCTTCATGCCAATTGTTATCTGTTTGTGTCCAAACCGCTGCAGTCATGCACACAAACTAGCTGAGAAAGTGGAGATGAACTCTGGTTGACCCCAGGAAACGACGACACTTATCTGGGCAGTCCTGGGGCCTGTGTTTGTTGCTGTAGGGTCATTTCCCTCCCTGTCTGTCAAATATGTCAGCTGTCTGGCAAGATGAGGGATTATATTAAGTCTGCATGACCTCAGCACTCCCTTTCATCATGTCGATCTGGGTTCTTAGCTGCACAGTGGCTCCATCTCCTCTGCCCTATTTTCAATTTTGACCACTCACTGAGAAAAGGCCTAAATGGTAATATGATCCTTGTAGTTCCAGTAAAAGAAACAGCACCTGAAATCTTCTCCCTCCACACCTTTCTGACATGTCAGACTGCTGCTGGAACCAAAACTAACAATCCAACATTCACACACACTTCATATAGTGGTATGCCGAGGTCTGTATTATTACAGTGTATTTTGAAAGTGAATGGACAGGTTAAAGGTTAATTCAATCCCTGACAAAGTGGTTCCAATGACACACCGATGATGCCCCATTTTTCCTGTTCTCATGGCCCATGATGGAGTAAATACTGTACCAGTGGTTTTTTTTTTTACCCACATGTGGATATTGTTTTTCCCATGAAAATGGCCAAGATCTTAAATCCGAAGCCTGTCTGAATGCGCGTTCGAAGCCTTTACGTGCTGCATTTTCCCAGTTTATTGATTGTATTGTGTAATGGCGCTGATGGAAACCTGTTTACTGCTGTTAATAGCTTTTATGCTTTTTATGGCTGATGTTTTTTCGTAGCCCCGTGGAGCTTATCACGCAAATGGGCCAGCTGCAATTAACTAACTGCATGTACAGAGACAATTAAATTAAATTAGCAATTACATTACCACTACATCAAAGTGCTCTGTGTTAAGTGCTTCCTCTTAATGATGCAGGCTGCAATTTTATGAAGGGTCAGTGCCAAATGAACTTGTGCAAAATGCAGTCCTGGGGTCGTGTGCGTGGGATGTCTTAGGAGTTAAAAGAATAAAACAATCTTATTTGGTATTTAGATTTCATAATATTTCCATAATATTAGAATATTAAATGGAAACAAAACTGTAACTGCAGCATGTCTTCCCTCTTTTGAAGCTCTGTTTCCCCTGAACAATAGCATCATAATTATTTTTTCCACATTTGTATTCAATGTGTTTGGAGGGTCTTATTGTATGCTAATTTATTTAAGTAACGAGGAATTTCAATATTATTTGTATGTAAGTAGAGCAGCAGATAACCATTTGGCTTAGTATAGAACGACTCAAGTTATTTAGCATGATTGATTCCACATATTGTTCAATGATTTGCATTATAGCAACATAAAAAGTGCCATGTCATTAGCAGAGGTGTTCTCAGCTTGACGTTAATATGTTCTGCAGTGTGAACACAAAAGCACATGCCTCCATACTGTATCACTGTAAAACATATCACACATTTGGTCTGATTTGTTTTGCTAAATGCTTTGAAGTCCTGGTTATGAAGATACAGGTTGCAGGATAGACTCACGAGCTGTCCTGGAATGCAACACTGTTGGAGCCAGCAATCTGCTGTCTTGTTTTTCCTCCAAATCATCAGATCTGTGATTCTCTCACATGTTGAAAAAGATCACATCAGCACTGATGATCCTCGAAGGCAGAGTTGACTCCCTGCGGATGTCTTGTACCAGGATGTTTGCTGTTAAATCAAGGAAGGAATTTAGTAACCATCTCCGACCCTCCCGCACCTCAGATTTTTTCTACAAGGAACTTTCATTTTGTGTTGATTTGGGCTGTCTCCAATAGTGGTAGTATTTCCGAGCACCCTTCAGAAAACCTCTCCTTTTACTGCAGCAGGGTCTGGCTCCCATCCAGTCCTGGTTCTGGGTCTCCTGTGCCTCCCTTCTCTCCAACAGGACCAGCAATTCGGCCTGGGCCTCCAGCAGCTCCCAGCGGAGACCTGCTCCTGGCTGGAGGAGGAGACGCTGCTGCTGGGCGCAGAGCTCTCTTCTTCTAGCTGGAGCTTCTGACTGCAGGTCGAAGGTGGCAGTGAAGCCGCATCTAGATCAGTCCACGGCGGGCAGGTCGCGCCGGAGGCCCCGCTGGAGGCTCTGCTGGAGGCTGAGCTGAAGAAGTTTCTGGTGAAACTGCAAGATTTTCTCTGATTTTACACAGAAATCCAACTCGGTGGCACAAATGACAAGCATTAAGAATAACTATATAGTAATAGACATCTTCTCGCTGAGGGGCTATGCCCGTGTCTACTTCTCACCTATCAACAAAGCCAAACACTGCAGTGCCCTGATGTTGATCTAAGTGGCTTTCAGATAAAAGTCACAATCTTAATAGAATGTAAAATAGTTTCAACATGGAGAAGCACCACTATACATTCAACCCTGTAACTGTCACCTTTGATGTGATGTCTGGCAAGTTATAAATGTGAGGTTCTTCTTATATGATGTGATTTTAGCATTTTAAATGTTTTTGTCTCTGTACGCCTGCTTGTACACTGAACAAACATACAATCACTCTTATTATGCTGAGGGATATTGACTAACAAGGTAGACCTGACAGATTAAAGACGGTTTGCCTATAGACATTCTCTCACACCCTGCTCCCAGAGGTCACCAGAGATTAGTATTTATGTAAGAAGCTACCGCAGCTAGATTTATTCAGCAATGGTATCTTTTTTTCCAGCACTGGAACACTCTTGGAATAACTCTTCTTGTTCTGCCCTAAAAGTATCTGGATCTCCGAACACCAACATCTACCAAAATTGGCAGATAAATTAGAATTGTGCTATATTGGATATCACATTATATGTTTTCTTGCAATTTACTTGGCATGTAATTTGTAATATACAAGGTTGTGATATATAATCAAAATGAATAATGCTTATTGAGATGATTACAGTCACACAGTATTATCATCAGCTGTCTGAAGGTGCAGTGGTAAAGATCCGCAGTGAACTGCTACCATGTGAAAGAAAAAAAAGAGAAAATAAACCTTTCCCTCACTACTGAGAAAACACTGTGTTGCTTCTGTCCAATGACAGAAGCCTAATGTGATGCAAAGAAACTAAAGCCTGTTTTACAAGCCTAGTTAGCTATTAGGTTTGTGACCTTCTGGAAATGGTGTTGGAGAAAATATCGATCTTCAATTTGCTTTTAGTGCCGGGCAAACTGCTAACTGCAGTTACACATATACACATTTTCAATTATCCATGAATGCACAAGCACTTAACAAACATACTATATTTATTTCACACACATACGGTACATACCAACCCTATTGATTTTAAAGAGTAAACCTGGGTAAGGAAACCATTGAAAGACCGCATTACACAGAGCTACCCATGATACAAAAGGTGCTGGGGCAAATCTCCAAGGACTAAAGACTTACCATTTAATTGGTATTGCACTTCCACCCACATAAATGCACCAACCATAAAGGCTATTCTGGAAAGGCATGCACTTGTCATGGGCAACAGCAAAGCAAGTAAAGCCTACTCCAAAGTACAAATGGATTTTTTAGGCCAGGGTCACTGTGGATCATTGGCAGTCAAGATGAGGGGTCAGCCAGCCAATGGAGGTGTTTAAGCTCAGGTCATCCTGGTGAACTCCACCAGTGATACAGCTGGGGAAATTAAGTGCTTCAGGGTACAAGAGAATAACAGAGGGCGGATGCCTTCATTAACATTCATTTAAACACAAGCTTTCATACACCCTTAAGCATTACAGAAACATGTAAATTATGATAAGTGGGACTTGGGTAAATGTTTGATAGTGTCTCATTTCCATTAATGTAGCACACTTGGCCATATGGCTCAATGCACTGATTCAGAAATCTTGCCTACCCACTGGATCTTACTCTGGTGATTTGATTGGGCTTTTTGCTGTCTTATGTTCAGCTAGTTTCAACACTGCAGTAACAGAGCTACATGAAAATGTAAAGCCCTACTTTGCATGGGATTAGTATTACCTGGGGACCTCTAATCATTTCTAATAATTGTGGACGTTGTCTGTTATCTTATTCTTGTGTGAATCTGCCATGATACTTTACAATAAAAGAAAAAACTGAGAGTACTGAGTAGGTACCAAAGACTGGATAACAAATTAATTAGGAAAGACCTTGACAATTGGGGAATTACTAAAAAGTAGCTTCCTAATAACTCTGAATCAAGGACGCTTTCCTGGATGACATGTTCCTTCATTGCCATAAACATGAGAGAGGTTTATTTTGAGGCAGTCCCACATACACCGTCCTGCTGCCAAAAAAAAACTCACTAGAGCACCAAATATATTTAAATCTACGGATGAAATAGTCCATAATAAATACGCTATTTACTCTCAATTGAGCATCATTTGCTAGAAACATTACCCAGTACAGTACCCAGCTGTTTGAGGAACGTATTATAGTTTTTAAGTTTGAAGTTACAACAAGGAACTTTCATTTTGTGTTGATTTTGGCGGCCCCTTCAGACAAATGCGGTAGGATTGTCCAACTCGCGCCAGAGCTCGGATTGCATGTTGAAGGCAGCCCTGATACCAGATAGGTCCACCATGGCAAAATAACTATCTAGAAATAGACAATCTACTTACTGATGGTCTCGTTTGCTTATGTAGGTCATATAGAGGCCTCAGCATTTCAGTGAGTGCGTTTCATAACCAGTTACAAACTCCTTGTGGTAACTTTAAGTATATATTATATGACCTGTTTTTAAAAGTTCTTCACATTAGTTTCTTAAAGATCTCAGAATGTATTTTAATCATCTTGAGAGCTTTTGCATTCAGGGTTTCAGTTGTTGGTACTCACTCGTCACAGAGGAACTACACAGAAGGAGGGGGATGAGAAGGCTCACACCTGAGGTTGTGATTTGTTGCTATAAGTTCAACGGTACTGTTCTAGCCTAGCCAAGGGAACCAAACTATGTGAGAACAGTTTGAATAAATCACCCCAAACATAATTATGGTGAACATGTCCTAAAGCAGAAGAAGCTGCATTCACCTGCATGACATTGAATAAACATGGTCAGCTCGACACAGTCTTCAGCCCTGCAATGGACTTCATGGCAGAAAATAGTTTTGCAGCAGTATTCTCCTTTAACACCATGCAGGGGGTATTGTTTTGGGTTCAGAGAGATGTTAATGGATCAGAACATCTGCTACGCATCGTGGTGATCATCATTAAGATACTGTGGGTGGTGGCGGCTCTGCGGTGTGTACGGCTGGAAGGACATTACCATATGCTGTGGCATTCTGATAGCGCTGCGTGAGTGTGTAACTGCTGGGCCACTTTCCCACAGCATGGCATAGATTTGCAGATTTGCATACTGTATATCATTGGAAGGGTGTTATTTCGGAGAGAGCTTTTAAAATTCTGATCTTTTGCTGCACTCTAAGAAATGACTATTTTATTACCATGTAACTGACACTATTTTCTTACCTTGAGTAGGTCGGACGACTGTCACAACATCCCTATATCTACAATCAATCAATACTTTTTGCTGTAATAGATGCATTTCAAGATGGCAAATATGTACCCCCTGGCTATATATATCACTCTGTCCGTATGCCATAAGCACAGGTATCAGGGTTGGTAAGATAAAATCATGTAAAACGTTATTGTAAATAATTTTTCTTTTCCTTATATGAAGTTGTTGTTGTGCACTTTGCTCCCATTTTTTGAGTATTCAATGGACTTTGTGTTTTGTATATTTGGCTTGGCTCTTTTGTGAGCTGAAATATTTAGTAGCATATTTCTGTGTCCATGCATACATCCAATATGTTAATCAGTAGGCTGCATAAGAAGGCAGATTACAGCAAATCCATTTATTAACACAATGCAACTGATGCATTAATGAAGATGCATATTTGACCTTTCGTCCCTGTATTGAAATTTGCTCTGAAAAGTGGCAAGATGTGAACATGTGTGTATTTTCCTCCTTTAATAACTACTGGGCTTCAGCGTCTTAGCCGCAATGATTAAAATGGTCAAAATGTCAAGCTTATTCTCTTGACTACTATCTAAAGCACGATTTATTTATTTCATAATCTTATGCCAGGTAACACAGATTTGACTTAATTTTGCATAGAATGGTAAAAGCATGCAGATGGACAGAGGAGAGGAGAACTGTGCTGTGTTGTTTCTATGGACACTTTGGTTGAACAGCCTTCCCATTAGTAATAATGTGATTGTACTTACTGAGTAAGCTCAGGTCATGAAATGTGTTGTTTAAAAAGGTTGCAAACATCCATCACTGTTTACAGACCAAGCTCTGGAGTCAATACTGACCTTCAGCAATTGCCGTTTTTGTGGCTGCACACACACCCTGTGCAAGGCTCTACCTACTTTTGGACTGACCTCAGAATACAGTGGTTAAGAAAATGTAGCTAAACTTTCTGACAGCTTTTTCTTGTCGTGAATAACTTTGTTGTAGCACTGTTGCTCTGTTCCATGATCTCACTTTGTGGGGTACAATGTTACCATGACCGATAGCAATAATGGCCAAAATTATGAAATTAAGAACCAAATTATAATGAACCAGAATTACCCTTCAATCCCCAAGCTGACAGATATTCTGGTGTGTTTGTTCTTAAGAGGACTGCAATTGTTTGTCATTTAAAAAAAAGTTGGTCCCAAGAATAAAAGTTTGGGAAATACTGTTCTAAAGCCTCATACGTGCTAACACCAGGGTGACTGCCTCATGAGCGAGAAGAGGAGGCTTTTCAGTGGAATAACTTTTCACATTTGATTTTGAGTTAAAATGCTGGAGCCCAAGTGAAGTCATTATTCCTGAGTGCAAGACTTCTTTTGACTTGATGTTGAGTTTAAAGTCATTCGATTTGTGACTTGAGTCGAGTGACACTTCTGGTAAGCAAAAGCTGTGGAGGAGTTTAATTTCCACTGCTCCTAGACTGTTGAAATAAAGCATCCTCCATTTCCACGATGTTGATGTATATTTGAAAAGTAAAGCTTTCCTGTGCGAATCCACGTTTGATTAAAACATGGACTCTCTTTCCTGCTGCTGTCTAGGTGTGGCAGTGTGGAGGGAGTATGGAAGTCTTGCCATGTGCCAGAGTGGCTCACATCGAGCGCACCAAGAAGCCCTACAACAATGACATAGATTACTACGCTAAGCGCAATGCCCTGAGGGCCGCTGAGGTGTGGATGGATGAATACAAATCCCACGTCTACATGGCCTGGAACATTCCCATGAACGTAAGTTTTTCTCCATCTAAGATCCCTCCCTCCCTCAAACTCTGGGCATCCTTTGCTCCCTCCTTTCTCACTTGCTCATTCAGACATGCAGCCTGGCTCTCCGGAGACACTAGTCAATAGAAATTCAAAATTCTGATTTCATCCCATTTGACCTTCATACTGGCAGCAGAGCAATGGCAGAGCGAGGAGGCAGTGGAGTCTCACTCTAAACAGATGAGAGCACCAAGTGAATGAGATGAGCCTCATGTCTAATCAATCTATTTTCATACACATCAGTTTAGTTTTATTGCTTTCAAGGGTCTTTGAGATGGGCTGCAAAATCATAAACAGCTACTTTTATTAATAAAGAGTTTAATATTGAATCCTATTTGCCTCTTCAGCCATGCATGGGATGATTGGCAGTGAAGGACGTCAGTGAAAGCCTCGTAGCGCTGTCCAAAACAGCCACACTGCTGTTCATAACCAAACAATAACATGGCTGTGTAGCCGTCACATACAGGTCTGACATGCTGCGGATGCCTGCATGTCGTCTAGAAATCTGACACAAACATCATTACATGAGAACTCGCTAAGTGCAAGCAGGAAGTACCAGCTGGGGAAATGTAACCATTGAGTGCAGCATGGAGAACATGTTGAGGGGGGAGGGACTTTGACAAACTAGCCGATCAGGCCACATCCCTTCTCCAGTAATTACAAACACAGTGGCATGGCACATTATTGCCTGAGCTGTCCTGTGGCGCAGAGTTATTTTGTGTACAGTACAAAGACCCAACGCTACGCTTATTCCATCTACCCCGCTCCCTCCTAACCCTCCCATACACACAATCCCAGATTCTTGTTATTGTCTGAGGTACCTGCTGAGAGCAGAATTACTTTGGTGGGGGAAGGCTTTATGATTCACCACAGTGGCCAGCCCCGAGTCCAAATACCAAACATTTCGCTGAAATTGAATGCATTTGTTAGTGTCACTTTATTATACAAAAGAAAGTTGGACATTTCCAACTAGAATTCATTATTAATAACAGATGTTGAAAGCAAGTTCAGCAGCTGGCTCTAGATTCCTACAGCGAGGGGGAAACTGATGAGAAGGATATGCCTGGAAACAGTGTCTGGTAACTAAACGTCTGTGTGTGTATTTGCATCAATATCTATGGGAATGTATATTTTCTATGGCTATAGAGAATATCTGTTTATTTGCATATCCATGCACATTTAAATCGTACACTGTACATGCACATAATGCTATGGACTTTGTGTGTGTGTGTGTGTGTGTGTGTGTGTGTGTGTGTGTGCGTGCGTGCATCAGGATCAGGCCTCTTTGCCAGGCAGAGCAGCTATTAGGCTTTCCCCTAATCAATCAGGGAAGCCACCTCCATAAGGCAGGCAGGGCTGTGAGGGCTCATAATTAAGCAGCTGATTAGAATTTGCTCAGCACAGATCATGCCTAATGAAAGAACAATAAAGGTCCCACATGACAGGCACATCTATCCATCTCTTTACTAAATGCTTGTTGCGTCCTCTCAGCACCTCAGCACTCATGCGTCTTTCATTTCTCCAGCAGCTAGTATTCTCACTTGGTTCTTAAGTAAAGTGCCTGCCGGCTAAGAGCTTTTCTTTCTCTTTGTTTTGTACCATTTGTTGACAGAACCCTGGGGTTGATTTTGGGGATGTCTCGGAGCGCTTGGCCTTAAGGAAGAGACTGCAATGTCGGAGTTTTCGCTGGTACCTTGAACACGTCTACCCAGAGATGCGGATCTACAACAACACCATCACATACGGCGAGGTGAGATACTTGCTAACAGGATTATTTGAAATACTCTGCATGTTAGTTTTGCTATATCATCCTCATTTGTAATTATATTACAGCGCTGTGGTTTAAAGAGGATACATACACTAAGCCAACTAATTTGATTCCACAGATGATAAATACAGAAAATGATTTTCTGACAATATGAACAAAATAATTCTGAATTCCCTGTAGCCAGTCTACAGTAAAGGTATCTTGTTGCTATAAGCAATGCAGCGTCACCACACAGATGCCATTTCAGATGCCATTTCGTCAGAATGAGTTTTAATTAAACACTTATTAGTTTTCCCTTCCAACTTGATTGTTTTGGGCTTGGCTTCGCACTCAGCACAGTGGGGGAAGAAAACAGGATTATGACACGTTGAAGAATTGAACACACTCTAGAGTCAGAAACTATTTGGAGGTTTGCTGAAACACACCATTTTTCGTCATATCAATTTCAGCAATGGAAAACAGTGGCAAATCAATATGCTCTGCAAATGCAATGTCAGAATACATCAAAATTAACCTCTAGATTCATCAAAGCTGTGTGAATTTCTTTCCCTTGCCGCCTGTTTTGGCTCTGGCACTCGGCTAATGGATTCCTCAGAGCGCCAGCCACTTAAGTGGCACTATTTCAGATCTGTCGACAAGCCCAATTGTGTTGCCACACCGCCGCCGCAGCAGAAGTGAGTCTCATCTGTCACTGAGCATCAGCGCCGCACTCGGGCACACTGACCAGACCAGCCGAGTGGAACCTTCCCCGACAACAGCACATGATAGATGTGTCACAACCTGGAAATGAAGCCGTATGCATTCAAATCACACAGAACCAAAGCTCATGCTCAACTCACACCACCATCTGGAAGCCTGGAAGAGAGGGAGAGACAGACAGGGACTGGTCACAGCATGTTAATATCCTGTCATGGCCAGGTCATCACTTTGAGATGATATAAGACTATGTGAACAAGCTGCAGTGAAGCTGATAGTCAGGAGGCTGTGTAATGTGCACACAGGAATAAAATGATTTAAGGGTAATAAACAAAGAATTGGCAATTGGTTTGCTTTCAGATTAAATTTTGTGGGAAACATAACCACAGCAGCCAGGAGACAGGAAGTACCCTTGGAACAGTTCAGTTCTTTCATCAAAATCCTTGTTCTCCCCAACACCACGTTAATGTAATGTTCTAGCTCAGTGTCAAGAGCCCTCTGACTTTTATTAGTGTATCAAACAGTTAGAACAACATACAGCACACCATGCATGACACGGTACATACACAGGTAGAACACAACACATCAACAGCCATCAGACAACGATAAAAAGAAAAGAAAAAACTCGTCCTGACCAGAACAAAAAGCACCCCATTTCTTTCATGTACAGATTAGGATTCATAATCCTTCATGCATCAAATAATTCCAAATCAGTACAGAAATCTATAAAACTGGTACTTTTCTGAAGCCTACTGGTAATGGGGGGGGGGGGCTGGTCAGCATTGCAGTCAGACACACAATTGAAATCTCCTAATGTAGACGTAATAAAGACGTCTAAAAACACACAGTAAAACACAGCGCCCTTTCTTCTCTTTATTTCTTTTAAATCTAACTTGAATGCAGTGAGGTGTAAAATAATTGCTACTCCTCTAATTCGGCTGTTGTAGGAGTAGAATACCTGACCTACCTAGATTCTGCGTAGTTCAACATGTTTAAGGTGTGACAGGTGAGTCTCTTGAAGAAGATCATGAGTCAAGCCCATCAATAAAAAGTTCTGCGTCGTGCCTGAGAAGCTGTCCAAGTTTGTCTGAAGTCACGCAAACTTTTCATCTGTCAGTATGCTTATCTTATCAGTTACAACCTGAGGAAGATTGGTAAGATCTTTGGGACAGGCGCCATTTTTGAGCTTGTGTTTCCCACCTCTTTGATTATCCAGACATGCCCTCAATTACTCACCTTCCCCTGATTTGGCAATTTGTCTGCCCTGTTTATACACTCCTTTGTTTTCCCTGTTCCGATTGTCTTTGTTCATTGCTATGCTGCATTCCTAATGTACCACTATTTCCTATCTATCACATAATGTTTAATACTAAGGGTTTGTGGTCAGTGTACACCACAACAGAAGCTGAGCTGGAACCCACAAACTTCAAAATGTTGCAATGCAAGGAGCATAGCTAAGGTTTCCTTCTCAAGGTGGAATAATTAAGCTGAGGGCTTAATTAACTACGTAACTGAGTAGTAGGAGACCGGATGGCTCGTGTTATCTGCTCCATCTTGAAGCAGCACCACTACAGTCCATTAGCCTCCACCTCGATCTTAACAGGGCTTGGTGAAGTCAGAGGCAGCCAATACAGGAGCACTACAGAGGAGAGACTTGGCACATTCAAAGGCATGTTGACAGTCATTATGCCGTACAAAAGGTTGACTTGGACTACACAAGTTAGTGAGAGGGGCTACCACCAAAGAAAAAATTCTGCAAACTGTGACTGTGGGTGGTATGGACTCGAGGCAACATGCTCTGTTGACTGTAAGGTCTGCTTGAACACTTTGGACTGAATGTTGGTGCTGTGATCGGTTTGGAACACTTTGGGGAGACCAAATGATGTGAAAAATTGCAGTAAGGCTTTGGTTACCACAGGAGCAGTGCTATTGCGGAGTAAAACGGGTAGTAGAACACATCAGGGTGAACAGAAACTGATTACCAGTCTTTGATTTTGATAATAGCCCAACAAAATCAACAATCACACGCTCAAAAGGTTCGCTAACCACAGGTATGGGTTTGAGAGTTCAACTGGCCGACAAAGAGGATAAATTACAAAGTAAATGGCAACAAAACCCCAACACAGTTTCCCCAAAATTATCCAGACTGGTTACAAAACACCTCCCCACCAACTAGCCAGCCAAGACAGAGGATAATTTCATAGAGCTGTATCAAGGAGCAATCGAAACAGTGGTTCCGCAGTAGCAATGCTCATGACAACAGCAGCCAACAAACAGCTCGAAAGCCAAGAACAAAAGGGCAGGAGTACTGGATCTGGGGGTTGATATCCAGCTCCACTGATGGACTGATGACTCTCAGGTGTGGGTGCTCCAGGCACTGAAAGGGGGCGCGGCAGACCTGAAACACAGAGAGACAGCTCTAGTAAAGTCAGTGGGCGTAACAGGTTAGCCGCTGCTTAACATAGAATGAGAAAGGTTTTTAACCTATGAAACTGAGAATTGAGATCCTTCCCTTCATCATCGTTTTCAACAATTATTGTCTGTTTTAGAATTAATGCAAGAGTCAACCATTTTGATAAATCTGCCTACTTGCTTTCTGGCAGAGACGTAGGTGAGAAGATCAGCACCACTCTAATAGTTGTATGTAACTCCAAAGATACAGCCAAGGGACTGTTAGCTTAGCCTAGCAAAAGACTGAACAAGGGAAAACAGCTAGGCTGTCTCAGTCCAAAGGTAACAAAATCCACCTACGAGCATATCTAACATGTCATATCTGCTATATAACAAAATAACTTCCTAGAGAATTAAGATAAGTTTATTTAGTAAGCTGCGAGGTGCTGGTAGGCTAGATGTAAAAAGTATTTAATTAACAGATACAGTAAGAGAGTGGTTTAACTTTTCTCATTTAACTCTCAGCAAGACGAATAAGCATATTTTCCAACACGTCAAACTGTTCCTGTATTCTAATCTTCATGCCAATGCACCTCCCACTTACTGTACAAGAAGCTTCTCTCTTGTCTCTTCCTAAGTCCACCCATACTCTCTTCTTTTTAAAATCATTAATGTACTACCTGGACCTTCTGTGTTGTCTTTTAGGTGAGGAACAGCAAAGCTAGCGGCTACTGCCTGGACCAGGGCTCTGAGGACGACGACAAAGCCATCCTCTACCCATGCCACGGCATGTCCTCGCAGGTCAGACCAGTTTGTCATGAACTGTTTGTGTGTCCATGTTTACTGTTTTCTTCATTAAGCAGCTATGTTCATCAGGCAATTACTCAATAATGCAATAGGTTAAGCTGTCAGTCAGTCCATGTATTTTGTAGATTCTTCCAAAATAGCATTACATGTCTGATATTTGTATTTGGTTTCCTTGTATTGACCTCCTGGAAAATGTAAATACTCATTCTTAAATGTATAAATCAACATATTCGCATTTCAACAATTGAGGACTCTGCTCAGGATGATGTGGTATAATTACTCTCCTCTTTAAGTCCCATAGAAGTAAAATACATTTGTGTTTATTAATTAAGTGTCAGTAGCAACAGCGCTATTGCTTGACTACTTCTCATAATACAGAGCTATGGACTTCCACACATCCCCATTGAAGCTTTTAAATGAACAGCTAGCAAACGCCCAAGACACACTGAAGGCAGGTTATAACATGATATCCTAATTCACCAGTGAAGTGGTGACAGTAAATTGTAAATACGGTAAATTATAAATCTACATTTGCGAGCTACATAAATGGGAAAAAAGCCTGTTGAGGATTCAACCAGGAAGCATACTTTAACAAGTATTCTGGTTGAATAGTAATAAACTCCCAAAGATATATGTCAGGATGCTCATGCATGGAAAACTAGTAAGATGTGGGATTACTGTCACATTTAATGGTAACCAATCACACGTGAGCAGGCTATTGTTGAATGCAGGTAAACAGTCAGTGTGGAGAGCGTTGCCTGAAATGCAATCTCGGAACTCCCCCCCCCCCCCCCCCCCCCCCGGTTATAGTTTGACGATGATGATTATTTGTTAAGAATTAGCTTGTTAATTTGCTACTTGTGAAACAATCATGTTGTCTCTTAACTCCAACTCCAGTCTCAGACTGTATACAATGTGCAGCATATTCCTCAGCCAGTTTGTACTGAAGGTGACTATATATCAAGGGACGCCAGTTAACCGTCCACCCATAAAGTAAATATATAAGATATATATATAAATGTCGAACAATATAAGAAAGAAATGCATATAAAGTGCTATATAAAATAGGACATGCTGCAATAAAAGCTGCAATGCATTTGCAAAAGCTGCAGATCTCAATTGAACTACATTCAGGAAACCTGAACATAGTGTGAAAGATGAAGTGCACTTATGGATGGCTTTGGGGTCCAAGTAAAAAGAAAAGAAATCTGGCTGCCTTAACCATCCATTTTCTTCCGATTATCCGGGGCTGGGTTGCGATTGCAGCAGGCTTAGGGTATTAGGGTATTCCAGATGTCCCTCTCCCCAGCAACATTTTAGAGCTCCTCCTGGGGGATCCCGAGGCTTTACCAGGCCAGATGAGATATATAATCCCTCCAGCGTGTGTCTACGTGCAAAATACTAAAACATATTTTATTACCATTAACTAAGAGAATCCACGCTTTGTCTCATCTGTATTACTGTTAGGATTCTTTAGATCTTGGTAGATCCTTTAATATCATAATTTCTACGATCATTTAATTGGAAAAATAAGAAATTACAGTGTGCATTTCAATACATATAGATTGTGTAAGTAAAAATAAATCAAATATATTGGTATAACTAGGAAAGTTATTTAGTGGATGTTGTCCTCATGCCCTTTTTTATTGTTTAATCTGTCCGTACTTCTCATGCTGCAGCATAGTGTGGGCGAGTATATTGGCCACCACTCCACATAAAATCATGCTCCTCCAAAAACACTTTGTGAGAATCGCAACCCACTTAAATTCTTGCACATCACTGTGTCCTTTTTTTTCTGGAATTCAACTTCTTATGTTTCCCATTATGGAGTTTTATATTCAAGATGCAATTCGAAGAAGAAACTTTTTCACAATAAATCCACAGATCTATTGTTATTCCACTATACAGTTATCGAATCTCCATCTTCCCTAACATTTCGCAATCAGAAATTAATTTTAAGTCACATACTTATGCAACTCTTTTTATCATTCAGTGAGAATTACATAAAGTTCTACAATGCATACTTTCATCTCTGTTCTGAAGCATAGTATTTATATGTTGGCTGTGTTTTATATTATTCAGGTAGAAGTAATCAATAAGCCTATTAAGGCTCATTCATTCTCATTTGTTTAAGTTTAATCTGTGCAAATAAACAAAACTCAAGCTGAAAACTTTCAAAAATATCTATTATTTAAAGAATCTATTATTCTTCTTAAATTCATTCAAATATCTCATGCTTTCACAACAGCTAACAGAACATGAAACTATATGGACATATTGCTTTGGAACACAGAGATTTTAAAACCCAAATGACCCACTATATTTAGCAGTATAGACCTTCCTGGACATCTGTATTTGTTTTCTTTAGTAGTAAAATCATCAGAGGATAAGGCTTGTGGGAGTTAAGCATTACAATGAGCCACTTTTTAACACTGCTTCATGATTAGTTCAAATTTGTTTAAATGATTTCCCTGGCTTAATGACACTGTACGATGTCAGTATGGATTTGGAAAACGTATCACAGATGCATTGTTGTGATTGCAATAGCATACACAGTACAAGGCAAGGAAGGCATCACCAACAGCTCTCTGAGCTGCTCAGCAGAAAACACTGCACCACTCCCAGGTGTGAATGCATTTAGCTATATGAATATGCAGGCAGATGCTGCTGAAAAAAAGGAACATGTGCTCAGTGTGACCTTTACTTGAATAGATACCAGGACAAATGACACTGTGGGTAGGACGCTGTTGTCCCGTTGTTGTGCTGAGAAAAAAAAAGCTATTCCTGAAGACAAATCATGCAAATGCTATTCATGCATATTTCTTACATTTCCCACCTATCCAAACTGCTTCTCTTGCTGGTGAGTGACATGTTCATTATCTGTCATGGGAGGGGGTATTATAAGGAGGCCGGCAACTCACCAGCCTCTCCTCCTTTCCTCTACAGAGAGCTCAGTGGGGTCCAGTAATGTAAAGCTTCGCTGACTCTTTTCATACTGATCCCCGGGGGAAATAAACAAATGGAAATTAATTTTGTGTCTTTGTATCATTAGATTATAGTGATGACCGACATTACTATGAGCGGAGCAGAATTCAATTTGGTGGGACGCTGTGATTTTGCATTTCTTTTTACCATTTACTCCGTTTACTTAGGACAAAATATAATTGGCCAGAATAATTCTTCATTGTGCTTCTCAGGAATGAGTCTCTCTCTGCCGGCTCTCCCAGTGGAAATCAAAATCATGGACAATGCCTCACCTTTGTCCGATAATGTAATGCAATGAATGCATGGCGGAGGAGCTACAAAGCCTGCATGCGTCATTGCTTTACACACACACACACACACACACACACACACACACACACACACACACTCACACAGCAGTAGTCTGTTTAAGTAAGTAATATATCTTTTACCATAGATTTTCTGTTTGAGTGGAGCTCTTGGTTTTGTCTGTTCAGCCATTTGGCTATTCATATTCAAGGTAACAAATATTGATTATTATCATATGTGCAGCAGCGCAAAGTGTCAAAGGACTGGGAGAGTTGGATAATAGATCAGTCGGCGTGGTGATTAATAAATACACTCTCAGCAGGTCACATCACTGTTTCATAGCCATGGATAAATTACTGAACTGGCCTGCCAGGCAAAGGCTCAGGGACCCCAAGTTTCAGCCAAACAACCGACTACAAAGACCCACAAAGCATTGCAAAGAGACACAAAGTCACCACAAAGAGAAAAAAAACCACAGAGAGATGTGTAACGACTACAAAGACTTGCAAAACAATAAAAAAAAGTAGGAAAAACATCACAAAATCTGTGTGGTGTGCCTATGTAGGAAAGATGGTGGGGTCTTCTGCATGTCTGTGCCCAGGGGCCCACTGTGTCATAATCCGCCCTTGCTCATAGCTCTCAAACAACTGTGCCAGCTGTACAATGTGAACACACTGCACCACACATCTGCAACTAGAGGCAGACAATAGCGATAAAAGATACAAAATTGTTTGGGCAATCCTAAACCATTTCAGACATAATTCTATCACACATTGTAAATGATCACATCATACCACAAATGATGTGACAGCAGCATGTGTGCCATAAAGCATTTAAACAATAAAACAGAAACATCTGTATTAATATTATATTATAAAAGTTTGAAAGAGGCTGGAACTGAATTAACGAGCTCCACTAATCTTGCATTTGCTGCATAAATAGCCAGTGCCGATCAGTCTGATGCGTTTACAGGTGTGTGTATTTTGTAGCAACCTCATGTAAAGATAAAGGAAAACACAGTGGATGGCCATGCATAATCACACTGGCCCAGCATCAAGTGTTTAGTTTGCTGTTATTGACAACTCTATTCCCAGTGCAATTTTCACCAAAACAAACACCTACAACGGAGAGCTGCTTGCGCTAGTTGCTGCACCGCCATGAAAACAGGGCCCTCAGACTGAGAAGCAATCTTCCTTTCTCCCACAAGGAATCCCAGCTATGTACTTGGATGTGCATGGTGCTGATGGACACCCCCTGCACCGCTCATGCTGTGGGGCCTCTTAAAGCTACCTTTAGAGGTTTGTGTTAAAGTTGGAAGCTCACTCAGATTTCCATGCCTGACTGTAGTCACACTGTAGTCACACATGGAGAGTACATGTGCTACTATAGGTACGGTGCTGGGGCCCCATGCAAGCCAAGCCCTTCTTAAGATGTTTGTTATAATCTGTGGCATAAACATACTCCTAACGTCCTGGTGGAGCAAGGTACAGGGAAGGTAGGAATGTGGAGATTACAACCCAATGCAATGTACAAACACTCCATCCTGTATTGACATTGTCACAGAGTTGCGCCATTAATGAGCTAATTAAGAAATTTGAGATTAGCTTGACCTCCAGAAAGGGGCTGCAGAACTTTTACAATGGCATGAAGGCAATGGAGCATCTAATGTTGCAGCATGAGGCACAGGTTAATTGGCTTAGCGGAATCATTTCCTTACATTAATTATTTGTTATGGTCCCATTTTAAATGTATTAGCATATAAACTGCTGCCAGACTGAGCTGTAAACAGGTATTAGTGGGGATTATATGAGATTTTCCTTCTGCCCAGTCATAGTTTACACCATGGATGAATCTTCTTAGAGCGTTGCACTGTAACCCTGAAAGACCCAAGACAGCAATCCCAAAATTCCACGAAGAATTCTCAATCAAACTGACCTTTAGGCAGTTACCTGGAGAAAAAGAGCACAAGTTCACAGCATTATGTGTCTCACATCAGATTGAGAGTTTGAAATATGTTTATATAAATGTCTGACATTTCTTAGTCCAAAGAATTATCCTCACCAGCATCCTTATAAATAAGCCTAACCAGCTCCAGTGAACTGTGAGTGACGCGCAAAGTGGTTCTTCATTATTTTACCTATTTGGTCAAAGTGGCTCTGCAGGGCAGAACATTGGATTAAAACCACCTGCATTCTCTCTTCTCACAAGGAGCAACACCCACACAGGCCACTCACTGCAGCTCCAGTTCCTCCATCCATGCTCCAAAATTCCTCCACTCAGACAAAGCTACGTATATCAGTTTGGAGAGATGTTAACATGCTGAGAACGACTGAAAAGATACTTGAACAGGATATGAACACAATAATAGGTTTGCATGCTGTTGCATTTCAAACTTCAACAGCTTTGTTTACAGATTTGTAGAGATGGCAGAAGGACCTGCTTTTGCAATGGGGTCAAAAATATCATTTGGGTCATTTTTTTGTCAAACTCTCAACTTTGTTTTTAAAGAATTTCTCAAATTTGCCATTGGACAAAAAAGGACACGGCATGTTTTTGGATCACTAAAGCATTAGAAAACACACCGCTCTTAATGTGTCTGGATTCAGTGGGTTTCTGTCTGACTCTTCCAGGCCTGTGAATAACATAGCATACATACCCTGTGCTTGAGTAGAAGGCTGTGTGATTCACTCATGTATGCGTGTTCCCCTCTAAGCAGAGTTGCCGTTGTACTGAAGACCTCCCTATCTTTGGCATCTCATTTTTCAGATAGTCACTCCCATAAATAATAAATGCTATCTCTACTGTATCCTTACGTAATAGATACGTATCACCACTAAGCCTTTCATGTGCAGCATAAAACAGTCAGGGATCAAGTGTTGGTTTGGGGAAATATTGTGGCATTAATAAGCTATTTGCTGTTGTTTCCGTGCAGTGCTGTACACTGAAATAGTCTTCAATAACACATGTGATGTTAATATATGTTTTCCAGTCTAAAAATAAAATGTTACAGTAAAACACATGTTTGGTTAAATTGAGTTAAGACCTAAACCTGACTTTGACATCTTTTAGCATAATTAGCTATTTTTAAATTTGCACTTCGCACAAAGAAACACAGACATTCTCACTCCCAACTCGTCAAATACTGACACTTGGTCAGTGCCCACTATGAGGGTCTAGGTACCCCTGTAGGAACTGTCAGGAACAGTGTTTCAGTTTCCGCTCGTTTCATGAGTCCCTTTTCAAAATAAACGTCCTATTAATAATAGCATATATGAATAATAAAACACCTTGAATAACAGATGATGTAAATAAACTGTTGAAATGGTCAATGAAGCTAAAAGAACACATTTTGATGATAGATGACAGCTTTTCCATCTAACATTCTGCGACAATCAACCAAAAGCAGAGTGCAGTCTCTACATGTGTATGTATTTCCTATAGTTCTATGCCAATCGATTCTTTGCCTAAAGCGATCTGCTTGAAAAAGGCGTAAACTGAAAAAAGTTTTCTATCCGTCATGCACACTGCCAACCGGCCTGAAAACTCAAAACCCTGCTGCTTCTGCAGTTACTGCTGTCAGTCTGCGTAGGGCAGAACAGCTAAACAGCATCACTATAAAGCACATTCACTCCTCTCATTGAAGCCCATTTTCAGCTTGTGCTTTCCATGGATGTTGAAGTGCGCTCTAAAACAAGTGTTTTGTTTAGTTTTTTAAGCTGTGATTGATGCCACCGTATGTGAGTCCAGCAGTGTGACACATTGGTTTTCTCTATGTTGTAGCTCGCCCGCTACGCTACTGAGGGGCTTCTCCAGCTAGGACCCCTGGGATCGACCACCTTCCTGCCTGACACAAAATGCCTCGTTGATGATGGCAGAGGACGCGCTCCCAGACTGAAAAAATGTGATGTTGTTTCAAGGACTTCCCAGAGGCTTTGGGACTTTACACAGGTAAAGAGAAAACATGACATCTTTTGACACTGATCTTCACCAGTTCAATTCAGACACACCAAATGTCATACTCTCCTGTGTTTTTGTTGCAGAACGGCCCAATCATAAGCAGGGACACCGGTCGATGCTTGGAGGTTGAAATGTCCAAGGATGCCAACTTTGGCCTTCGCCTGGTGGTCCAGAGATGCTCCGGTCAGAAGTGGATGATACGAAACTGGATTAAGCATCCCAGGCATTGAAGGAAGAGAACAACCTCTGAGACAGTTTGGGCAGTGTTTAAAGTCGCAGTTGGATCTCAAAATGTGGACAGAGAGGAGAGGAGCAGGGACTAGTGGTGCTGGTGTGTGGTATTTCACACTATACAGACTGCACGGCACACTGAGCTCCCCTCCGGCCACAGAGCTTTCCAACATTAAGTCTTAAAGAACAATCTGATCAATTCATATGTTGCACTGAGC
Organism: Anarhichas minor; assembly: GCF_050575085.1. Lineage (NCBI taxonomy): Eukaryota > Metazoa > Chordata > Actinopteri > Perciformes > Anarhichadidae > Anarhichas > Anarhichas minor. The sequence goes on along the minus strand of NW_027466476.1, from coordinate 4,941,029 downwards.
TGCGTGTTCACAAAGACCTTACGGCAAGCTGTATTGTTTGAATTTCTGACATTCAGCTTCATGTACAGAACTGAGTAACAAAACACCTGGGTGCGGCCCCCAAAGGTGCTTCAAGATCCTAGTAATTCTTTTGTTTCTACTGTAAAACTATCAGATCTTTGGAGATGAAAAAGAGTGTGTGAGCGTGTGAGTGTTAAGTTGTTGTTGTTTTTTTCTCAGTGCATCTGAGCAAATCAAAAGTTATGATTTCTGTCAATTGCACATCAAAGTGATTATTTCGGGCTGTGATTTCGAAAATTGCTTTGGACATATCGTGCTGCACTGGCAAGCCATGTAAAAGGCTTCAAAGGGGCTGCCCATCATCTGATCGGGAGGCGTTTCACCTGCTCTCACACAAACCACTACAGTTCTTTGTTTCTTTGGACTGAATTGCTCACAGAGGACAGGAGCAATCGTGTGCCTTTTTTTCCTAATTGTTCTGTTTAATCCGACCAGGGAATGTCACTCCCAAAAGCATGTACAAAATAATTTGAAAATGATTAATATATAAAACAATGTATAAAGCAGTCTAATGATAGTAATATATGGTAAAAAGTGAAGAATTAATATCCGTCCTCTGATAACAATTAGGATAATAAAATCATTTGTATGATGTGCCACCTCTCCTTCTTTGTGTTTCCCAGCTTTTACATCACTTCTGTCTTCAATTCAAAGAATTAAGTGTCAACCGTGGCTCCTTGACTGAACGTGTCTGCGTGTTACATGAAAACTACACATTTTCTTTTGTTGTATTGTAAAGCCCATTGTTAACCCCACCCGCACAATTGCTTGTCTTTTGTTGTGCATGCACTCACAACTACCTCAAACCTTCGTCAGATTTCTGGCACTGTGTACTGGGATTGTTCCAACCTGCCCACTGGATTAATGGGTCTTCAGAAAGCCCTGAAAGCTTTCCAATTACTATACCCACAAAGAAACTTTTTTACTTGCTCAGTTTTTCACATGTCCAACCAAAAATGTGGCCGTTTCGAAAAAAAAATGTTGAAAGTGCCTTTTGACATGCTTTTAACTTAGATATTAAAAGATTGAGATCAAAATACACCCACAATATTTTCTTAGTTGTATAATATACTACTTTTATTGAAATAAATTATAATAAATTTGACGCACAAACATTGACAGGTTCTGTGTTGGTTTTCGCTCCCTCGGACAGCGACAGTCCAATCATTGCTGGGCAACCGTAACAAAACACAACAGGCCTGTTGAGCTCTGAATTTACTTGCATTGTCTAGACAGTGGTATGTTTCTGTGACTCTAGCTCTTCTCTCTTCTGATGTTACACCTGAAAACAGAATGTTTAAAATGACCAACAGGTATCTAAGCTAAGCAACCAAACAGGGGTATGTAAAAACACACAAACAGTCTGATCTTAGATAATTCCTTATAATACTTAGGACTTTCTAGTTCTACACTGCAAGACAATAACAATGTTGGATCATCAGTGTGAGGATGCTGACTAACTTTTGCCTTTAACCTGAGTCTTACGCCAGTATTATGTAACCATCAAGTGCATATTAACTGGATTCTCGAGTCAGCTGCAAACATAAAGAAATGAGCTGGAGACAGCGTTTTCAGTCATTGAATTGATCTTCTCTTAATTAGCTTCTAGCTACGACGGATTCAATTTGAAAGCATCTGCCTTTTAAATTAGAAAAAAACCTCAGTCTACCTCCGTCCCAAATAATAGACAAGGAATTTTGAAACTTTCAATGTGGTCAATTTTCCACCATTGTCATTATAAACTGCATATGCTGTATAAAAATGGAAACTTGACAGGCATAGGGCATAACAGTAACTAAGTGGAGGTGGGGCATATCAAACAGTCAGTGGGTAACTGGAACGTCCTTTTCCCAAATAAGCTTAATATATTAAGTAATGCTGTTTTTTCCCTTCTTCCAGCAGCATGAAGCTAAATCAGTGCCTTATATATATATATATATATATATATATATAAAAGTCTATCCTGAAGGCACTGGCCACATTTGTTGCGTTTACAAGAGGCTGCCTCGTGTGTCCAATCTATTTCTCAACTCTCCTCAAGTCCAGATATAGTGAGCATTTTTGGACGCAATGGAAAATGAAAAGTCCTTTTTTTCTGGGGTTAGCCAAGCTTTCAAACTTACATGTTCCAAAGGCCTATTTTAATTTGATTTCCAGCTGGTTTACCCTGAGAGATTGCCTACACTTGCCACTCTGACATGGTTCTTTGCCTCTGATCAATTCATAAGCGATGCATCATCTGTGCGTCCTCTAAACAAATACCACTTCATCCTCCAAGGTAATATCTTATTCTGGTGTCAGACAAGGTTTACAAACACACTGCCAGTGCAATGTCTCACGGACCCCATGTGAGGAAATAGCCTGAACAGGGCAATTATTATTCTAGCAATATGGTTTTCCCCAGACTTCCCACCTGAAGTATAATGTTATCCCACCAGACAGAATGGGTGGATTCAGTGGGTTATAGCTCTGTGCCACCAAGGCTCACCTGATTTACAGCCGGCTCCAAATAAGTGTGGTGCAGATGGTGAACAGCAGTGACTGAGAGCCACATATGTGGCTTAGCTTTATTTACATGAAGTAGTTTGTGTGCATGTGTGTGTCTGACCAAACTAATGTCCTCAGATGATTGTTTGAATTTATGGTTAGCATAACTGTTGTAGGGTAGTGGTACTGCTACACTTACAATCCGCCCTTTAAGTATCAAATACTCAATATTTTTAGATTTACAGTTTTATAATTTGCATGTTTACAGAGCTAGAGGCTGTGATCATCTTGGATACTCAACAGTCACAATAATTCTTTAAATCCATTCTTCCATTCTGTGTGGGGAAGCATGTCCGTGTGTGCACGTGTATACAGTGTGTGTGTGTGTGTGTGTGTGTGTGTGTGTGTGTGTGTGTGTATGTTTTGTCACTTTCTTCAGAGAGAAATGTTGGGGTGGTTGAGGGTTGGTGGTAAAAATTGTGAGGCTACATTTCTGTTCTTTGACTGTGAGTAACAGCTTCATACTTCAACAATAGATTTTGGGTGGATTATCATTTGAAGTTTGGGTTATGGATCATGTGCATTACCAACATAAGTCACGACTGCAGTTGCACAATGTGTGTGCATGTGTTTTTGAGCATCAGACAATAGCCGCTGAGCTGATTACAGCAGGTGAAAGTGAAGGTTAGTCCGCATTTTCCCTCAATTGGATGATAGAGTGACAGTGAGTGATGGGCTGGTGGAGGGTGAGGGGTGTGGGTGTGTGACAGGGAGCTGGTGGAAGGAAGTGGTGCTGGAGGTGGGGATGGGGGGTGGGGGTTGGTTGGACAAGGACACTACATCCGTCTCATGTGCAGGGGACCCTCGTTCTTTCTCATTGTGACACTGACAATACTCTTTTTTTTAAGCCTGGACTGCAGCCAAGAGGGAGGGGTGACTTCATTATTCAGACAGCTGCATGCTGGGGGGATACAGGAGTTCATGGGTTTACTTTCAACTGCGTCTGTTAGAAGAGTTGCAAAGAAAAAACTTCCATTGTGAAACCAAACCAATGCTAATTCCCTGGACTGCCAGGACTGTTTGCACATCTATGCATAACAATGAAAGAGCCAGGAGAGCAATTTGAGATTTATTTATCTGCAGACAAACTGACAGCAATTACTGCCGTGTTTGGAAATCACGGCAGTACCTGGACAGATAACCAGCTCAATAAGTACAAAAGTGCAAAAGTTTTAATGAGCAAAGTTTAATGATTAGTTTTAATTGTCTCTCAAATGACCCTAACTGCCCAATCATGTTTATTATGCTCATTATATGTCCCTGTGTCCATTTCTGTAATTATCAGATAGTAAAGTAAAAACAATGACTATGGTCATAATTATTACACACACTGACACACACTATACACAAATACACATATTAGTTGTTGTGCTATGACTTGATCAATATATAAATTCATAGAGTCATACAGTATGACTAGTTTGTGAGACCTAACCAAACCAATAGAGCAAGTTTAAAATGAATACATGGAAATCACCTATAAAATGCTCCATTCAGGGGAAACAGGTCACAAACAGGTGTGTGTGTGTGTGTGTGTGTGTGTGTGTGTGTGTGTGTGTGTGTGTGTGTGTGTGTGTGTGTGCGTGTGCGTGTGTGTGTGTGTGTGTGTGTGTGTGTGTGTGTGTGTGTGTGCATGTGTGTGTGTGTAGTTAGTCCCTCGAAGAATGGTCTATTATTTGTTGCATTTTAAATCTTAAAAATACCAGGACATGCACACACACATACACACACATAACCCTACATGCACATATACCACCTTGGTGCTGCCTTTACAGTTCTATCTCGGAGGCAGAGCAAAGCTGGGCCTAATTGTGTCTTGGAGCTACTGTGCTGCTCATCTCTGGAGATCTCATTATAAGATCCACAAGCTGTTCAGGCACGTACCCGCTCTCTTCACTCTCTCATCCCATCAGCTTGTACATCATAACTGCATGAAATCTCCATCGCCTCTTTGCAGTATTGACAGAATAAAACAATTATTGTTGATTAGGAAATTGCATCATGAACCAAAAGAGAGACACATAGACAAAGAGATAAACTGCTCTGTGAGATGTTTGATCTTGCCGTTAGCTGACAATAGCGAGTGTCTAGTTAGCAGCTCTGATCCGAGCCATGAGAGCAGAATGGGTTTCAAAGTCTTCAGAAAGTTGTGTCCATTTGACAGCAGATATGGCTGTTGAAAGGCACAACGCATGCCTTTTTCAAGATCCAGCTTGGGGGCCGTGTTCTCAGACAGTTTTCACCCCTTCATTACTTCAGGTTCGCATGTGGTTAACGCTGTTAATCATTCACAGTTAACGATGTAACACGTGGTTAACCTTGTGAAGTGGTTAGGTGTAGGCAATACAACTACTTAGTTAGGGTTAGAAAAATTACACTTAAAATAAGTTTTTTTTCGATACACACAGGTCTCTCCTTAAAAAGAGCTCCTGATCTCAATGACACTACCTGTTTACATAAAGGTTTGAATAAAAATATTGATGATTTTACTTTCTTAGTCAGATTTTTCTCTTTCTTGGGAAAGCTCCAGACTGGTTGGGAAATCGAAAGGGGAACCAGCCCCGGAACAAGGTCTCTGGCCAATTGGTTTGAATTGCAACTGTTCTTAATGCTCTTAATGCCATCTGAGAAAGAAAATGCTCCAGGGTTCAAGATAACTTCTGTAAGCCAATAAAGTCTGAAGATGCTTTCAGGCCCTGATTTGGCAAATGAATAGAGAAACAGGTTTGATCTGTTTAGTGGGTTTACATTTAAAATGATAGAGAAAGTTGTCTGCAGGGACAATATCGACCAAACTGGAGGAATCTCTTGCTTGTATCATGACTGCTATTATAAAGTTGTTCCAGCATTTAATTGGCTCATAACGAGAGCATAAGTTACATTTAGAGGCAGCAGACCACACTATATAATCCACAACCTTTACAGGACGGGAGAGGATTCGTCATCATTGATAGAACCTGTCTTCTCCTACACACATCCTTGGGATGCAAGTCTGATGTGTGGGGAGTATTGATCCCACCACGGTTTGAAGCTGGGAAGCATCTGTCCAAATAAATAATAAGTCTGTGGTATTGATCAGCAACTCCTTTCTGACTCTAACATCAACACAAACATACCCACAGCTTCCCAAATTTACAACCCAGGCAGTCCCAACATAACCCTGTCCCTATTTTCACTATGTAGCATAAAGCAGACACACAAATATCATGTGAAAACTGTTCAAAAAAATACTGGATTTTTTAATACAATGTCAACTGTGCTTGTAACTTCTAACGTGCAAATAAATTGTAGAGTGACAATATGCCTTTTAAAATGAGTGTTGGATGGTTACTTTCAAAATAAAACTTTTTTCCCCCAAACGCAAGAGGCAGTTTTTTTCAGCAATTATACAAGTCTGATAAATCCATTAACCAAACCACAGGCAAGCGGAGTTAGCAACAAGCTAATGGATAGAGTGGAGCATCTATCAGCTAAAGAGCCACTCGCTTTTCTCAAAAATTGCTGGAGCCCAAAAAATGACTAAAAAGTGAGTGAATATTGAACTTAAATTTGCTGGATGGAGAAAATCATGACTCTAAATGAATCCTAATGTCTCTTTTCCTGCTGGCTGTGTAAATGATGAAGACCGTGGCTAAGTGGAGAGCAGGGCCGTCCTTCAATCAGAGAATAGGCAGTTTGATCCCCGGCTCCACTAGTCACATGTCGATGTGTCCTTGAGCAAGACACTTAACCCCAAAATTGCTCCCGTAGCTGTGCCTACGGTGTGTGATAGAATCGCTTTGGATAAAAGCGTCTGCTAAATGACTGTAATGTGTTTTTGGCTTTTTTGACAGTTTTCAAGTGTCCAGACAAATAAATAAATGCAGCTTTAAATATCAAAATCCACATCATTAATTCGCCTGCAAATATCCACAACAAAACAATTACAGCTGACTTTCATGAAATCATTTCTGTTTAATTTCTGAAAAAAAGCATCCAATCCAATGATGGAAAGTGTCCACCTCATTTACATGTTTATATTTACTGTAACGACATTTGTTTTAACTGTTGTTTTGTCATTACTTTACAGTAATCCAATGATATATAATCTTTTACGCCCTATTTCAGAATCGTAGATACAGTAAGGAGTGAATATGAGAGTGATATAATCCTCTTTTTATTCTATAGATATAGGAAACAGCTTCAGAGCTGACTACATTTCCACAAACAGACCACAACCACCTAGTTTGTGGGGCCCAAAGGGCTGCTTTATGCTAATAAGCTCCATCAAGGTCAGCCAGTCTTTTTGCTGCTCGCACATCTTTCCACATTGTAGACAGTGATGACTTTAATGGCATCATTTCCCAAAACAGTACAATGGCTTGAGGGGGAATGCATTACCCACAGCTACATTTGAGGTTATTTGCCACAGCAAGGTTCCCTCGGCCCTCAACCTTTTCTGCAGCTTCATCCAAACAGGGATGTTTCGTAGTGGTTTTCCTATTCTGGTTTCTTACAATACATATATTACATATTAACACAATGGCCTTGCAGAAAGAGCTCAGTGCATTGGTCTGTCTGTAAACATTGATGAAAAACTTAGGTTCCATGGTGTTACACCCTTCAGATGCAGCTCATGAAGGCTCATGAAGGACAGAACAGTTTCAAGTTGCATACTGTGTGATAAATACTTGTGGAGTTCAGGATATGTGCTGTGAACTGCACACTGTTGTGGGAGGAAAAGCACAGTAAGAGTCAATAATAATCGAGTAACGCTGTCCAATTTTGGCGTTGAGGATTATCGGGATTGGTGTTTATGTCACTTGCCTAAAACCCAGTTGTGTGCTATTTTTGTGGTTTTAACCAGCTAAGGTGCATATAAACAGATCCTAGTCAAAGCCTTAGCAACTCTGGCTGTGGATGTTTGCCAATTTCACTGTCCCTCGAGCAGAAAAGAGTGAAAGCCAACATGTCATTCTAACTACAGTGTACACACATGTGCCTATATGTGTGAATGTCTGTTGTCCAAAATAGAACCATGATTGGCATCATGCAGCCAGCCATGTCCTCTGTAGATGTCAAAGACAGGTTGGTAGTAGATGGACCCCCAATCCGCTCAGCCAAACTGTCCTTGCAGCTGACTGTTGACTTGTTTGGCTCCTTGCCTAATATCACTGAACTGGCTCCTACGGTGGCATCTCCTCCCAGGCTAATCTTATGCATGCTGTAAAGATTCACGTTATTTCTACACCTCAAGGACATCCACTTTCTTTTGGATAAGGCTTTCGTGTTAAATCCACTCCGGACTTTTCTGTCTAAGATTCGTAGTTCTGGGGGGAAAAAAAGGAAATCTGATTTTGGTTTACATTTGTAAAATGTATTCCTCTCAGTCCCATCCTGTTTACAGATGCGCTGATTGAATTTTACAAAGATCTATAAAAAAATGCCCAGTACACTGTTAAAATGTAGAGACTGGAGTCTTTTTGTGTTTACTGCACTTTGGAACAAGCTAGTAGTGTCAACTCACTTGACCAAGTTATTGTGTTTGTTCCATCAAACGTCTATGTGAGGGTCATCAAGCTTTTAGTGGTTCTACCAACAACTATTCAGTTACATTGTCAAGAGACCATGTGACTCACCAGAGACACATACACCTCCATCATAACTCTCCTTGAATTAGTAAAAAAGTGTATATTGAAAGTGTATTTAAACCCTAAATGTATACACTTAGGACTGTACGTTTCTGTCACAAACACAGACCCCGTGCAATGTGGACTGTGAGCTCTGTGCTGTGGTGAAAAAAATTGGTTACTATGGTTACGGTTACTAGGCTGCGATGATAAAAGAGAGACGGGAGAGATTTCCTTCTGTTCTGTGTGAAACATGCTAAGCATACATATATACATGCTACTGAAAAAAAGGCACATGATGAACTGCGGTAAGTATTGTTATCACTAGGTCCTAACACTGAAACATGTCCATTAAAACAGTAATCAGCTAATATAAGAATAAATGTATTAGAGTTGTCATATACATATACACATACACAAAATTTAACTTCTGCATTTAACCCATCCCTAGCTCATTGGGAGCAGTGGGCTGCTGAGAAGCGCCCGGGGAGCAGTTAGGGGTTCAGTGTCTTGCTCAGGAACACTTCGGCACAGGACATGTAGCAGCCCTTACATTTACATTTATAAGTAAAATGTAGAGAATTTGAGAACCCTCACCTTTATGACCGATTTATTTTTTTCTAGAGTATCAACAGCAGCGTGGATCGGTGATGGATTGAGGATTTCTTTGTGGAAATGGAAGCAATTTGCAACTAATCACTTTTACATACTCAGTTATCACAGATAATTAGAAACATTTCAAGGCTAAAATGTATTTTCCATAAACATTGTAATTGAGTTATTGTAGGCTACTGTATAGCCGAAGCACAAGGTCACTTAGCCCACCTGAAAAAAAGCAGAGTAACCGGTTTCCAATACTCTGCAGAAATGAGCTATAGCTAATCTCATAACAAACAAATCCAGAAACAAAATTACAGGTCATAATTGAAGTGCTGCAGCTGCAAGATAAATGATGATAGTCATTAATGCCGCACTAGTCGCATTCTGAGAGAATAGAGGAGAGGGCTGTAATTTGAATGTGCTTTTTATCTGAAATTGAACCTTTGCTGATTTTCTACAGTTATTACTCTGAAACCAATCTCTGAGCTGAAAATGGAAGGAGAAGCTCCATCCACCCATCCCATTAACCTGAAGTCCTCTCAGCCAATCAGCATGTTGGTTGCGTTCGCGGCACAACCCAAGGATGCCATCACTTTACTTAGGTTGATCGTCAGCAAAAACTACTGGTGCAGGTCATGTGGAGGTGGTGCAAAGATGGAGGGAGCTAATTGAATTGTCACCCTAGCGCTGCTGTGCCATACTGTACTCCCTCTTCATTGGCTGCCCTCCAGGCCTCTAATAACACGGATGAATGGAATCAATCTCACCATACGGGGAAGTGGTAATAGGACATTCAGACATTCATGCAACTGGGCGTGCTGTGGTCTGAGAGGGAAAAGCTGGCCAATGAAGTGTATGCAACTGACCAGGTGATACATGCAATTGTGTCGTCTTTTCTGATTGAAGAAACATATGTTACTCTTTTTTTAAATCTGTATTCTCAACTTTAGTTTAAATATATTTTTTATATATTTGCAAATGATTGTCTATAGTCTTTTTCCATCTACAATGAGGACAAATCTAAAATTACTATGATGTGCTAATTTCATGTATAGGAACAATTCCATAAGCCAGCTTTTCTCATTCATGTAGTTTTAATAACACCCTTATTAGGTGTGTAATTTGAATTGTCTTGCTTCTATTTGTGTTGTAAAATTGTAAAAGTGCCAAACACTATCAATTAGTATCATCATTGAAAGTAATATAAGTAGTTGTTGCAGTAGTCGTACAGCACAGCCACAGTATTACTGACATTTTCCAACAGCAAAGACACAATAAATAACTATTTGTAAGTCACAAAGGTGGTTAATAATACATAGCAAAGAAAATACTAAATATTCAACCAGTTGAGACTCCCAGTTGAACTAGTTGTCAATATGAGCATGTATTGGGTCCAGATAGTGAAAGCATAGCACACATAAAACAGACACACAGTCCTCCGAAGTCTATAGAGGAAATTGAAACCTGTTCACTTTTATTACAGGTCTGTTTTCCATTATATGGAGAAAAAACAAAGAAGTGGTGGTTGAGGAGTTGCGTTCATCCAGGAATGGTTTATCATTGCAAATATGGAGAAGAGCGAGGAAAAAAATGCAACGCAAATGTCAATCTTCTCCAGGATACTTGGAAGCTTTGTCTAAATGTCAATCAGAGATTGACAGAGACGAAAATGGAAATGAAAGCTTAGAGAACAATTCTCAACAGACGTGACTCATCTCAGAAGTGAATTTATTTATGCTACAGGTTCCCTTTTGCATTGTTTTTCCTTTTGAACTCAGAGAAGGGTATACAGTAGCATATATGAGTGGCTGGGTGGTGTGCATGTGTGTGTGTGTGCAGCTTCTATGCTGTGGTCCTCCATTGCATTGTTGAGGCTGTAAGTGTTATTAAATATTTAAATGGCCATGGTATGCACTTTACAGTGTTATCGTTGACACAGTATTGATTTGACCTGTGGGCTGCTTTCATTAGCAAGTATCAGTCCCGCCCGGGCGAGATGTACTCACTTATCCCTCTTTACTCAACTTTGAATACAAATGAGCCTCCTTTTATCTCTCTAAATAATCAGCCATGTCTGTTCTAATGTAGGCAGCAGCTGATGCCCTTGATGTAGTTCTCAAAGGGGACACAAACATAGGTGACAATGCTAGACTTTACCTCTGCCAAGAAGGACATTCAGTCTACAGTCATTATGAAAACAAACTCAGTGTCAGACTTTAAGAGTAAGATCAAATAGTAGTCTTACAAATTGAGGGCCAATCAATACAAGGATATTTTCAGAAGAAAGGAGAGCTTTCATCTACTAGATAACCTTTGTAATCAGTCGGTGATTCGATGAAATCAGGAACAGTGGGGTAAAATATGTCCCTTGCAGCTTCTCTGATGGACAATAACTATTTAATCACCAGTGCTGTGTTCTGCTCCAGATGATTCTTATCAATGGGAAGTGTATTTCCATCTAAACAGAGTGGAGGACTGAAATGTACCAATTTATCACCTGTACTCTCTTGAGAAAAATATGCCAAGGACACACTAGTCTGTGAGCTTATGAAAAATGTATGACCGTCAAAGTAAATAATTTGTTAGTATTTTAATACCTAAAGTTATTGTTCTGGAAATACCAAAGGTATATACTTTTTACCAGATAAAAAACAAAACCACTCCTAATGCGTCAAATAACGCAGCAGTGCTCCTCTGTGTCTCTAAAAATCAACATAAGTTACATTCAAGGCCCTTGTCAAACAAGTTCACACAATGCTGATGAAGCCTATCGCCATCAGGGAACGCTTTGTATTTCAAACAAGCCAGAGCTAAAGGGGGCAGGAAGGGTGGAGTAACCAGCTTGACGAAGCAGGAGCTATAGGAGTAGGGTGGAAGATCCTTGGAAGCGTTCAAGAAAAGTTTCTAGAGTGAATGCACAAGATAAAAAAGAAACTGTGTTCAGAGGAATGATTCAAGTCAAAAAAAGAAAGGGATCGCCCGCAAGGACAAATACAAATCTTTTTTTCTTTTTTCAACAGAACTTTAATTGAAGTATGTAAAAGTGTCATGTTCCCAGGGTTGTTTGGAGTTTGTTTCCTCTTTTAGTTTGAAAGTCCTCTCTTCTTGTTTGATGTTTTACTTCGTGCCTTTGTTTGTTTCCCGCCTGTGTGTTTGTCTGCCCTGCATTATGTATTTCACCTGTTGCTTGTCAGCCCTGCTGCCACCTGTCCCTCATTATCTATTTCCTTTCCTCAGTCACTGTGCTCCCCTTATCTTTTGTCAGTTTGCCCTCGTTGCTTAGCTACTGTTGAGAGTTTTCTTTTCCCGTAACCTGCCAACTGGACCTGCCTGCTTTTTGTACCTGTAACTTTTTTTCTTTATTAAATTATCTTTATCTTGTTTCAGTCTGCATTTGGGTCCCTCCTGCCAGTGCTGCTTCATTTGGACAGGAATACTTGAAAAGAGAGCTACTGATAGCAAAGGAGATGTTCACCTGCAGGCATACGTCATAAGCATGCAGTAACAGTATTTGTTTAATTACTCTCACTGCCAGGGGGGACAAAAGTTCTGCACTGCAGGTTTAATCTAAACTCTGATAGCATCCATGGATCAGCTTCCGCAGAGGGGGAAAATACTACACAACCTAAAATCCCACAAGCTAATGTAGTTAGTTGAAATTGTGCTCCAACTACTGTAGAGCCCAATTCGTACAGGACTATGTGACCTGGGGAGCTCCAGTAATTGTGGAGGTTGTCTGTGATCTTAATCCCATGTGAATCTGCCATGCCCCTAATTTGTCAAGTAAAAATTCCACCGCAAATTACGAAGCTCTAAACACAGAGGTCCCATGCGAATTGGCATCTCAGTGGGTTTTTTTCTGCCTCATATATTAAACATTGTTTTTATATAAGCGATTATTATGCAAAGCCTTAACATCATATCCGCGGGATGTTGGGTAAGAGACAGACTTCACTTGTGCGATGCCCGGCACTACACACAAGACGTGGGGGGTTGATTTCGAAATCACATGAGGTTCCATAATAATACTAATCCCATGCAAATAGTACTTTAGGTGATAATGCACTGGACATGTTAATTATTGCAACTTATATTAGAGCAGACAAACACACTGTTTAATCAATTTCTAATGTTTTTGCTCAAGTGTTTTTGGATTTGGAGAGGCTAGAAAAGAAAACACCACCATTCAAATGCTTTAAATGCTCAGAATCTCTGTTAAGCTTCACAGGCCTGCTGCGCCTAGTAGCGGTTGCAAAGGAGAATTGCTGTTCGAGGGAATGTTTTAGCGAACAATCAATTCTAAAAACGTAAGGTTGAATTCTCAGATTTTATTCATAAACCTCAACATGAAATAATGATTTGTTTTGATTTACTCCACCCATTAAATACAATCCCTACTGATAACAGAGTCTATTCTTGATCTTCCAGAAAATCATTTAATGATTGTATGAAACAAAACAGCTTCACTCTTGGCATTTAGATTTCAAAGCTTTACTTACTTTTATATTTACCTCACTAATCGGGATCTTGGTTTTCTTGTATGAGCTGTGGTGAACCCAGTACCGCCCACACTGTCCAATCAGTAGTGATTTATGGTTTGTTTGTTTCATGAGACAGAAAAGGGTAGCCTTTGATAGCCACAAACAATTGTGGCGCAGGGTGCTCTTACTTCAAATTGATTCTCCTCTGTATCTGCTTTGGAAAATGCACTTGCTCAACCTCAGAGATCAATTGTTTTTCAGCCTTATGGTCTTCAGGCAGAAATGAAAAGAAAAAAGCCTGTGGATGGAGAAAAAAACAATTATAGCAACAACAGAGTGTAAACTGAATCATATTTCCAATGTATTTGTCTTTTTCTTATGTTTGCAATGCTATTTAAGGATAACTTTAAGGATAAAAACAGTACGACGTGATTTGTAGATGGCATCACCAACCCAAAATCCTCATTTGTTTGTATATAACCCACACAGAAAGTTCAAACAAACTACTGCAAGATGGACACTGTATCCAGTATACGGGACAGTTGAACATTGTATTTTTACCTCGATAGCAGACTCACTAAAGTCATTACTTATGTACTGTAGAAAGAAGAGAATCAAGTTTATTTCAGCCAGGTTTGTTCTCCAGTACATCTCTGAATACTCAGCACTTTCTTTATAAAGTGCCTTTAACCTGAGAGCAGTGCCTCACATTCACACACATGCGATCGCAGCAACATGACAGCGAGGCATTGACTGTCACAAGTCAAGCATTACTAGCAGGGCAAGATGCACACTGAGCAGGAATCTTGCTGATTACAAATGTTATCACAGATCTAAATAAAGACTTGTGGAACCATCTATTAAAAACACACTGTACACAATGTGACAGCGCTGACATTTGAAAAATGTCTTGAGTCTAGGGTGACTGTACATAACAAAGTCACATAACACAATTTAGAGCACAAAAGACCAAGATCTGGAAAGAAGTAGTATGGCCTGATTGTCCAGACCATTTACTATCAGAAACAACCAAAGGATAATGTCAACATACATGAACTTTTCCTTAACATTGGGTTGTTTTGCTAATGGCAGCCATGAGAAGCCACGAGCCATGAGGAGCATGTTGGAGTGCACAATCTGATCATGCTATTGGCCTTTAAATACCACATGACACACTGCTGTATAACTTCAAGAGTGGTTTCGTGAGTCAACATTTTTCCACAGCCAGATCCAAACGTCCCTCGAATGTTGAATGTTGAAACAGATTTCCTCCTTGGGTAGAAGATATTAGCATGAAATAATTCAATTCCAGACGAAAAGCAGTGTTTTACTGCCATCTCTAGTTTCAAGTTTCAAGTTTGTCGTCACATCTGACTGGACTGAGCATCAGCGATGGGTGTGTTTGTGTATGGGCAGAATAAATCACTGTTACATCTGTAATCACACACACTAACAGTGATGTCTCGATGTAGGCTACGGACACACTGCAGGAAGTTAAGAGGTTACACCATTAGATGTCAATAAAAACAAGATTTTAACTGACCTACACCTTGATAGTTATTAAATATTCCCACAGTGATGTTGGTCACAACTAAAGAGAAATAATTGTCATTGAGGGTTTCAAATTGAACACATTCCAGATACTCTGTTGAAATGGGATGGAAACAGGTTGGACGTTAACAGTTTTTCTTTTCTGGTGCCCCCATCAGCAGGACGAACACTTGACAGCAGTATTTTTTATCAGCCACGCTAGCGGCAGGGTTCAAAGGATGGCATTGTCAGTCTGGCCAACAATTCGGACCACATATAATGTAATGTCGACATGAATCCTACTGACTGCTGATCCCCTGACTTTACCTGTGACCAGCAGGTTGACATTTTTGATTCAATGTGAAAAGTCTCCACAATTTTCATTGAATTTATGTTCAACAGGATGAATTGTCATCACTTTGTTGAGCCATTAACTTTTCATCTAGAGTCATCATCATACCAACATTTTCATTGTCAAATACTTTCGTTTATGACTAACAACATGTGTAATAAAGTGCAAAAATACTTTTTGGGTCTTGTTTGTATATGTATTGAGCGAGTGAAACACAAACTGTTGCGCAGCAAAATAGGGAATCATCTCCAAGACTTTCTGTGATGATCACATGATTTATATATGCTACTTAACATAACCATATTTGTTTTTGCTGCTTAGCCCACAATTTTGTATTTGTTCTAAATTTAAATCAACTTGTCCTGTGGGCAAAAAGTTGTTTAAACTATAATTTTATTTTGGCATATAAGGATAATCCAATCCTCTCAGCTGTATTTTTACATGCCAAGTAGTGAAGCAAGATTTAGAATGATGTCAAGCAGCTGAAATCTAACTCTGCCTTGATCTCTGCCTACATTTTTGCTGTACGCCTACAAATGCCTTCCCTTTCCATTCACCAAAGACCTCTCAATGTTATTGGCCATCCTGTATCGACAGCCTTTAGATTGCTTTCCATGCTTGATTGATGAGGAGGTGAAACAAGCACACTCTATCCACTCTCTTAGCGAGCTCTATCTCTTGTGTGAGACACTCCATAATTTATTCAGGTTGCTCTAAAGAAACCGTGCTGTTTAATAAGTCCCCATGACTTAAATTGCTGCAGTACTGTCCTTGTAGCATTCTTGAGAGTACTTTCTCCCTCTAGATGCGATTTTCCAGGTTCTAGTTTGAGGAGCAAGTAACTGAGCCAGCAGTTCTGTGGATGCCAAGTTATGCTCTCTTGACCTGCTGGCGCCCCACCAATAAAGATATCAATTTAAAAAGCAGTGAATTTCGTTAATGGAAGCTATGACTTTTTTTTGCACGTGCAGTAATCACGATGTTTCTGAAAACAATTGCATGAGGGCTGGTAATTAATTATCCCCTGTCAAGATGATATGTAAAGCAATGCTATTTTAATTTGGGGTCCTCAGGAACACTCATTAATCTTTCCGAGATACTGTTCTGTGCCCGAGGCCATGTTGCTTTTTGTTTATTCTCTCCTGCATCACTATAGGTTGTTTTTATACGTTGTCTCCACATTTTCATGTTTTTGCTCTTTGATTTCAAGAAAACATTTACAGGACACACTATTCCAAGCACTGTGTGCATGTAGGGACATTAAAAATGCTGTTCTGTAACAAGCCCCCTGAAGCGCTCAATGCTGTTCATATGGTCAGTAAGTAGGACACATTTATAAACATGGTGAGATGCAGATAAGACACAAGAGACTGCTGAGTGAACACATTGGTAAGAGTCACAGCAAAGTGCTTTTTGTCCCTCTTTCTTGCCAGTAAACTGTACCACAGCCTCACAGTGTGCGTGTTCTTCTCTCCATGACGAGATGGGTTTTGACAGTCGTGTGCCTAGTGTTTGATCCGGGGTCTCCAGGAGAAGAAGCAAGGGCCCCGGGGTTTGACAGCGGTACTGCCGCAGAGCCCAAGGGACTGAGCATCAGCCACCGCTCGCAGATGTGAGCCGAGCTTTTTCTCTCTCCAACATCGGCCAAACATTTCCCCAGACAAACACAATGCACAGAGCTGTGTGCACTGTCAGGAAGGAACAAGAGCATTTCACTGCGCTTCCCGTGTGGCCCGATTTATTCTAACCACTCAAGACAAGGCCAAGGCGCTAAGCTTCTGATGTGTTGCTTATTGTGCAGTTGCTTCAGTGAAAATGGAGATTTGATTTCATTACTATGTGTCTTGTTTGTCACTGCTTGCTGGGAATTATAATTTCCATAAAACCACATCCCGTAAGCATGAAATGTTTCAGTGATGCTACACAAAGGTTATTTTTTGGTTGTTAAAAGTGTCAGAGCACGGCAATATCATAAGGGTTCTTTTCAAGTTCCATTTCGCCAGTGAATACTTTTACTCAGTACTGACACCAGCTCTGATACTAAAAGTTCAGTTCCAGTTAAAGACCAAATACTTGTGGATATTTTTCTTCCCCTTAGGATTAATCATTATAAATGTGGTGATCCCCTCACTTTTCAGATACAAGTAATTACTTATCCTGCAAAATATCTAAACATCAACCTGATGGCTTGGCATTCATGGATCTCAGACAATGTGTTATAATATCTTTGGTGACCTCCTTTTCTTATACTGCAATCCATTAGGTTGACATGTTTTTTTTAGATAAAATGACAACAACTATTGGATGGACTGCCTTGAAATTGTGTTTAAAAATGATTGTTCTCCTTAAAAGATCATTTGTAACAAATTTGGTGATCTGTCAGGTCAAATGTTTTGTTTGTTCAATACTTTTGTTTTGGAATAAATACCTGCAAAACGAATGGCATTCTCATCAGCTTCACATCTACTTTGTGTTTCGTGCTAATTAACAAATGTTAGCATGCCAACATGCTAAGCCAAGATGTTAAACATGATAAACATCAGCATGTTAGCATCTTCGTTGTGAGCATGTTAGCAAGCAGACGTTAGCATTTAGCTCAAAGCACCACTGTGCCTAAGTGCAGCCTCAGAGAGCACTTAACATGGCAGTAGACCAGTAGCTTTGTTATTACACCCATGGGCCAATAGAGATCTTGAGAAAGCCCAGCCAGAATCTAGTATTGTAAAAGATCCCCTCCATGTTTTATCACAGTGGTAAATGTTGTCTTTGTAGTTTCCACCAGAGAAAGCACGATTCATACATACACAGCTGCATGCAAATGGACATGTGGCAGTCAAGAACTTCAATAGCATTTGTGCATTCCATAAGATGCTTTGATTGGTATAAGCAGATTCCAAAAATTACGTTGTGTGGTTTGATTACATTTTATGTAAATATGGTGAGACCGCTTTCAATAATAACCCCAACCCATGTGAATTTAATGTAAAAATAAATGTTCTTCTCAAGGCCACACACAGCTGCTGTCCAGTCAAAAAGCATCCCTATTGAATATTGAATCTTCTCTTTGATATTTGGACGTGGTAATGCTCTATATTGTAGACCAGAGGCTACTGAATCGAATATGTTGCATCAGAAGAGTTAAAGACAACAAAATCTGTTGTTGTTTCAGGCTGTTTCCTTTTCTCATGTCAGCTCTTACTGGTTTATCTTCTCCACAAAATTGTAGAAGGCTATTTACTTCAGACATATCTGCAGATAAATGATGTGTCCTTTGAACACCCTGTTGTTTTACTTTTTAATTAAATTCTCAAAAAGAAATCCAGAGTGATTCATGTTTTAGCGTTACTTCTTTCTGACTTGCTTGGATTGAAGCAAAAATAGCGTCTTTACAAATGAAACAGTTTGATCATAACGAGATCACAGTCAACCATGACAGATAAAACTGGAGTTGATCAAAGGCGTGTCTTCTTCTGGTCGATGTTCTTGTCTCTCTCCCTCTCTGTGTGTGTATCTGTCTGTATGGTTAACGGCTCACAATCGGGAGACATAAACGGGCCATTTTACAAGCATGTCCGCGGTCAACTGACGGTTGATGTATTTTTACAACTGTGTCTAATGTGTCGTACAGCTTTTACACAAAATCACTCAGTTGGCACAGTTTTTGATTCTGTTAAATTCATAATAACCTAACCAACATCTGACACACATAGGGTCTTACAACATAAGATATCCCTCCACATGCCTGGAGAGACCTTTTCCAGGCATCAGGCAATAATTAGTCTTATCCTCATCTTGTTTTTTTTTTACAACCTGAAGTGACACGAGAGGGTGGAGCGACACCATCTCACTGCTATAAGTGAAGGCTGAATAAGGCATTTTAGGTGACTAAAAAAGATTACAATTAACTTTCAATAACTGAAAACACACTGTGAAACAAACTATCAATCACAAAGTAGCCACTTCCTAAAGCATTTGAAACCGTTTTATTTTACAATATGTATTATTGAGAAGTTATAACCTGAAGCAGAATTTTTAAATAATTATTATGAATAACAAGCTACATATCAAATGTACGATTCCTTCACTACCAGCAGCACCAGGGAACTGGTCCAGGGATGTGGGGGGCTCTGCTCCACATCTCACAGGAAGTTCCACTGACAATACGCTGGCACTTCAAAGGCAGCTCAAGGGACTTGATGGTTTCTCCTCGACACTGTAAACAAATCTCCAGGGATTCCCACACCCCTCAAGCAAGACAAGACAGTGATGTGTTGTTTCTCTTTACAATGTTGTAAAGACTGCTATCACATGTCAGGTAATAACAAAACTAGTAGCAATCTAATACTGGCAAGTGTGTTGATATTTAGAAAGCTGCTTTGTTTGGCCATTTTAACCAATAATGTAATGTCTGCTGAAAACGAGGCTGTGCTGTTTAATATTAATAAATCCTTATTAATACCAGTCAAATTTCACAGTATTGGGCATTTGCAACATAAGTGATGTTTTACATCAGAATGAATGCAATACCTCTATTTTGGAAAAAAAAGTTTGATGTTTTAAAGTCAATATATGGTTTTTAAATGGTATATTTATACGTCAATATTTACTGTATGTCTAGACGTGTGTGTCCATTGGTCAAATACATTCCACATATAAGTGTCTCATATTGATAAAGTAACCATACATACAGTCTATACGTGTAAATGAATCTGTTATACGTCGTATTTATGCAAATTACTATTTATTTTGCATTTGTTTTGAGATTTTTGTATTACAGTTACATATGATCACTATCTGTCATTACACACTGTTTATGTACATATATGAAAAATATACAATTTAGTGAATGGTGGCATTTATGACATTTACATATATGCAAAATAGAGGTGTTTAGTTGTTCTACATATATGTGCAGTATATGTGTATGGGAGTATCCAGAAGTCCATTGTTTTTTAAAATATATAATGATTTTTGCTTTACACATTATCAATTAACACTAAAGTACATATATATGTATTACAATATTTTGATATTTTAATACTGTTTGCAAAAATGTTTTCAGCAGTTCGTATGACAGCTTCTCCTTTTGTGCAAACTCAACTCATGTCTGTGCAGTAAATATGTGGTGATGGACACTAACTTTAGGGATGTTAAGTCCACTTCTGGCTTGCCATTTAGCTGTCTTGGCTTCACATTTTAGCTGTAAAAAGATGCCCTTGATGGATGGAGTGAACATTCACCACTTAAAAGGGGAGAGAGTAACAATGCTGCTGCTTGCAAAATAGCTGAATGCGAAGAGGATTGCGAGTGCCACTTTAGGCAAGCGACCCATCACAGCTCTCACATCCATTAAACTGGAATCATCTTCTGACTTGGGTGTTAGGAGCATGAGCGTGGTGGCCTACTCCAGATAAAGTGCTTTTCTGACATGCATTATATGCTTGATGATACGTTATTGTTACATCAGTGAAGAAGGTACAACAACCCCCTTATAGTGCCTGCTTTGCACCAAACAGCAGACACACACACTAGCAACACGCTGGTGGACTTCAGCAGCTAAAGAGTCAGATGTTTGTGTGTGGAGACCAAAAGATGCCTAGAGGGTAAGTGAATATTGGACTCAAAGTCATCAGGTGGCGATAAACAAGACTCCACATTTGAATTGTATTTTCTTAATTTTTCAAAGAAAACAATGTATCAGTGCGTGGTTTCATGCAAGTCCACTGACATTACCGCTGTTAAATAAACTATATCAGAGTTACTGACTTCTTCCTGTTTTCCTTAAGTACGTCTTTAGTTTTGATACTTTTCAAGTCAGCATGCCTCATTTTAGGGAAAAGACAGTTGCAAACGACAGCTTTCTCCCTCAACTATCAAGGCACAGCATGAAGCTCATGTTTCTGTAGCTATTTAGGAAAGATTAATAGTTTTTGTTTAATTTCAGCCCAAGGGAGGGCAGCATTATCAAAAAATAACCTTGGGGAGAACCATTTAGTTTCTTACTTATGGAGTTTTAATATCTTTCATGATGGTACAAATGATATGATACACTGGTTCATTAGTGCTTTTATTATGGCCAAAGAGAATGGTTGGCATTAAGTTTATCATCTTAGAAAAGCAGAAACCTTTGAAGCGGTTAAACATTTTGGGAAATAAACTTTACTTGACGAGCGTTCAGTGAGAAGAGAGTGGTATTGATCTTCTCTGCAAGAAAGCAAATCTTTACAAGAATATTTGACCATTCCTTTACAACTCTGCAATGGTCACTATTTTTGCAGAAAATAGAGCAAAGCAGAAAAATTGTGCATGATTTCCCATAATAGTGCAAAATAAACACAGTAAGCAACTATAATCCCAGGATGTCAAACAGGGTGAAAGCATACAGCACAGCCAAATCATACAATACAACTGTGAATTGACAGTAATGCCAGAATAACATTTGCTTTATCACATAAGTTGTGGCTGAAAATCATATTTGCTAATAAACATTTTACTCAATGAAATATTGTTTAATAAAGTCATTGGTGGTTTTTATTTGAAGATGTGCTCCAGGCAGTTGAGAAGAGAAGTAGCCTCAGGCGACCTTGTAATTCTAATGCTGATCCCAAATGGCATCTGCTTGTGTGTGAAGTTGTTCAGCTGGCCTCCTGTTAATTTCATTCATTTCCTTTTAGCTAATTTCTACTAAGCTGCTTCAAAAGCGTTTGTCATGTATCAAAAAGTTATGCACCCTCGAGGACTGAAAAGCGTGTGGGTTTGTGGAAATGGAACAAACTGCATTCATCTTGTCTTTATCTTCACTTGAACTGAGGGCATTTAGAACATGCTCTCACATCTAAGTCACAACACAAAGCAATTCAAGCCTTAAGCCCTGCAGCTGCAGCAAACACTTCTTCAATGCCCTAGGAGGGTCACAAAAAAATGATGTATGAGTTGTTTGGCATGACTGTGTGAGAGGTCCACATTCTCTCCAAAATTCCACATGAACCCTGTCACTTAGCAACAAGAAAGGAAGAGAGAGAGAGAGCCAGGACCTCATAAAATAGCCCTAATCCACTTCTCACTGATTTCAGACAAGATACATGATTACAGCCACTTTTCGCTGTGGTGACCTTTTGAGAGCATAATCACAGTCTGTGTAAATGTGTTCCTTAGAGCTCAGCAGCCAAAGATCACTGCCGTCAAAAGATAAATCACTGTTAAAAAGGGGATCCACCTTCCATTTGGCAAAAAGGGCATCGCCAGGACACACAATTCTCTTTCAGAAATCACTCACCACAGATCTCTGGTTTAAGATGTAACAGAAGACAATCATATCGTCACGTCTTTACTAACTGATCACCTGGAAGTTTACAGCACACCAAAAGCAGAGTTTCTGAGCCAGAGACACCGTAAATGTCTGGGCTCCTGTCATTGTACAACACATTGTAATTCTGCTGCTCTCAATAATTAAAAAAAGCATGTTATGCTGCATTATGTTATGTTAACTTGTAGCTTGTATATTATAGGTTTTAACAATCTTGACATGAGAAGCTGCAATTTTAGTATATCACAGCTTTCTGCAATGACCTTTATATAAACCGTAGCACAGCTAGTACTGGTGATACTTTAAGGAGGGATGATATGAAAATGTTGGCTAGGTCCAACTCTGCAGGTTGGACCTAGCCAACATTCGTCAAATGACCAGAATCATAACCCTAAATTAATGCGTATGTTATTCTGTACCCTCTGGATGTGTAAATAAACAACTGGTGGCTAACATGTTAGCCATGTTTCAGCGTTGTGTTTGCAGCTTGTGTCTGCTGCCACCAAGTGGCCAAAAAATCAGTTATTGCAGGTTTATTAAAATTATACTTTTTCATTAAATTACCTTCAACTCCATTTCCAGCCACCAATGAGCAGTGCCTTCTGGTTTCTATAGAGATATTCTACGTATTATTGATAAACGCATTGGTGTAAACAGTTATTTTATTCCATTTCATTTCTCTCTATATTTTTACCTTTTCAGTATGATAGTTGACAGTATGGATACAGTCAGGAAACATTGGGAGACAAAGAAAGTGGGGTTTAAGATGCAAAAAGGTTCCACAGCTGGAATTGAACCGGGAAGAGGGGAACATTTTTCATCTTTACCATTTCTATTATTTTTTAAAGGCTGTGATGCAGTCAGTGTAGTTTACTCCGTTTACTTGGTACTTTCAATGAGGTGATCTGAGGAGATTGAACAAAAAAACCTCCAGAAATCTAAAAAGCCAGCAAACGTCGGCAGGCATCAGAGAGGGAGAGGAGGCGTTGGCAGGATGAAGAAGAGAAGGAGGAAGAGGAAGCTCATTCAGGCTGCCAGCCAGTGTCCCCCAGGCTACATGAAACACTGATGGACTTGATAGATTGGCGAGAGCACCAGGGGGTTTGGGCTGAGCTGAGCACTGACCAAGCTCCAGTGCTGGGAGGAAAAATAAATCTAGCTGACACCAGCCGAGTGAGATCCGCTCCACACGGAGCTTCATCCAACAACTCTGGCTTATCGAGGAACAATCAAAAGTTAGATTGTCTTCGAGGATAAACATGCTGTGTGTGGTCGCTGTCATGGTGAAGAATGTCTCCGCCAGTGGGGGAAGGGGTTAGTTTGTTGGTGCATTAATAAAGAAATATGGAAGGGTGTTCATTGTTTTTGGACATTGATTGAGATGAAAGATGTTTTATTATTTCAGATGTGCCTCAGGAAGGACTTGATGCATTGAATACAAAATGCAGAGTAAAGTGTCAATCCCAGGAACTTCATTTATGGTTCACAGAGACAGAAATATCAAACTACTGTAGAATCTTTCTTTCACTGCAGATATTCATGTATAGTGTAGCACTTCCAATATGTATGGTTATGTATATAAAGACAAAACCATGAATCACCGGTCACTGAGGGTGTCTAGCCTGAACCCAAGGTGTTATTTGGTACGGTTTTTAATCAGCCAAAGTAAATGTTGTCTCTGGATCCCCAGGGGGTGCAGTGAAGGAGGATAGGGGAGGATGGGAGGGTGCAGGCAGTGATAGCGATGTGCCCCCTTCCATTGGCCAATCGTGGTGAGATAGAGACAATGTTAAATCTCATTATGGAATCACCACAGCGCCACAGTTATGCTTCATACACGCAGCGAGCCAACTCCATCATCCGTCCTCCCAAATTAATTATAATGGAGAAAATGGCCAATGGGTGATGGAGATTGATTCAAAAGAAACACGAGTGGTAATCAATATGGTTCGCTGTGCAGCCAAGCAACATAAGACTCCCTGCACCACCCACTGCTTACCCCAGGCTAAAGTTGAGGGCCATCATGCTGCCTGTACGTAATTTATGACAAAGGTGTCACTCTCAGAACGATATGCCACAGCTGAGGGAGCAAGGCTCATAAGGGAAATACGAGCTTTTTGTCCTCATAAAGAAAAAAAGAAGATGCTTGCGCTGTTAAATTTCAGTTTTGTTCATGTGATGATGGATTGATCCAAGGTATCCCATAAATTGTTGGAACTGAGGGATGCATTTAAAGTGGCTTTGAATGACAAATGATACGGATGAAATGTTCTCAGTTTTCATGCAAACTGAATTTATATAACCGAACAGATTGACATAGTGGGAAATACTCCAATTTGCTTTCTTACCAAGAGTTAGATGAGAATATTGATACCAACGCCATTTCATCTGTGTTACTAAATTAAGCTTAAAGACTGTAAACAGAGGGAAACAGCAAGTCTGAAAGAGCCCTGCATATAACATGTTAATTAGTGAGCTTTAGAGGTGCTGTGAGGTAAGTTTTTTTTTACCTCCTGACCAGGCAAGTTGTTTCCCTTCCCAGTCTCTATTCTAAGCTACAGTAAGATAATCACCTGCTGGTTTAGCTTCATATGTAACATTCAGGCATGAAAGTGTTTCTCATCTAGCCCTCTCTAAGAAAGCAAATATACCTATATCCCAAAATGTCGCCCTATTCCTTTATTTAAACAATGTTTACAGTGTATACATTATAACTGACTCTACTACAGTTATTTAGATAGAACATTTCATTGCATCTACTGCAACCTAAATTGCTCATCTAGCATTAAGTACTCCTAGTGATTTCATAAACTTTCTTCACTCTACAGATTAACGAGACAAAAGATCCAGTGAGATGACCCCAATGTGTCTACAGTGTAACCTCAGCAGCACAGACTGGCTCCTTATCTAAGATGTTCTTATTTCTTGTGAATTGCACATGGAAGGAGGCTTGTAGGCCACCATGGATGTCTATAGATAACCAGGGCAGCGCAGCGGCAACAGAAACCGATGATCAATAATGAATTCGTGGCAGGGCATAGCTCAAGAGCAGGGTAGTGAGGGGTGAAGCATACGTTTCTGTATCCACGTGGGGTGCATACAAATACTCTTCCTTTCACAGTCAAAGTCAAGAAAGGGATGTTGATATGCCCGAGCTCTGCGAGGTCAACCACTCCTGTTTTTTCCAGCCACAGGCGAGCCATGACAGCAGCCTGGTATCAATATCAGTAGATGATAAGTGAAAGGAGGGGATTGAAAAGATTACATTTTTGATTTTGTTGTCAGAAATCATTTGTATGTTATGTATAGTGTGGTAGAGAGGAGAGAACCATACGCAATGAGCATTTCAGTCATGGACTTTGTCATTTCGCCAACAAGGGCTGAATAGTATGCATACTGACAGTCGTCTCAGACAGCTTCTACCCACCAGGCTCCACTAGATCTGCACACTGAACGCGTTCTCCTTTATTTATTCATTCATTTCCACGTGGCCAAGTGCTGTCACTTTGATGAATGGGAGCTGGAACTGGCCAATTGTTTTCACTCGACGGGACAAGTCTCACAAGCTCTGAACTTAAACATCGTCCTTGTCAGAGAAGCTCTGCCATTCCCCTGTTTTTTAGAGGCCCACGTACCGCTGTCATCGTTCTCACACGTACACAGACACAAGCCCATCACCTAAAACCCCCGGCGCTTTTCTTATTAGAATCTACCTGAGGAAAAAGGGGCTGTTCGCTTGAATTTCATCTCCATAGCTCAGAATGCTTTACGCCAGGTGGATATTATGGAGTCGACTCAGGCATTTCAGGTGAGTGGTGAGGACGTAACCTTGGTGAATGTGTGGACACAGTGTGATGAGGCCTTGGCGCTGTTGCTGCTGTCTTGCCTTTTGACAGCCGAGAGAGCTAGTAACTGAAACTGGTTTAAATGAGTGAAGCTCATTTGGTCACAGTCAGACACATTTTTCATATTAAGTGCTTTTTAAGCAAAGTATTGAAAGAAGTTAGTACTGTTCTGAAACTTAAATACAGGTACAGTGCCCGGGGAGCATATTGGGGTTCAGTGTTTCGTTCAAGGACGCTTTGGCTCAATGCCAATGTGACCCGTAAGGCCTTGGGCCCTGAACCCTCAGGGGCTGAAGTCACCAGGTAAATGGTTGAGTATGAGAGGATAAAAGAGCATGAAATGGTACCTTTATTTTATTGTTTTTGCTGCCTGATTTGAACGTCTTCCTGTAATTTCTGCCTATTCTTACATTTTTTTATTTCATGTGTTTTTATGTACAATCCTAATGTAAAATACACTTGACAGTTTAATAACATAATGTTTTAAAGTACTCTTAATTTGTTTGTTTATTTGTTTATAATATTTTATCGTATATTTTCACATTTTCTATTTTTGTCATGCACCGATCACCAAGTCAAATTCCTTGTCTGTGTACTTGGCAATGAACCATTTCTGATTAATGTTTCAGTGTCAATTTAATATGCCGGGCTGAACAGCCGTGTTCTGTCCTTTTTGTTTACCTTTTTTTTAAGCCTCCGGGCTTCCCCTACACCAGATTGTTTGCATTTCACACAACTGTAAATGTAACTTTTATTTTGATACAATGTGTCAATCTGTCTTGTTCCTCTTGTCACTTTTGCTATGTTTAACAATTTAAAACTTAGTTTCAGTGGATAATTGGGTACCTAATATCAACCTCACAGATGCTGACTACTGATACAAAATCCTGACTATCTAAAGTTGACATTATTACCACCCTGCTGTCACACCCTACTTGACTACAAAACAACAAAAGTTACTTGAAAAACAAAATCGTCTATTGTGATGGGATGAAACGTTTCAGAACTTTTTTATTTACCACAAATTTCCACCACACTGATTCACCAGACAAACTGATTTCCTCTTCAGAGCAAGAAGTCTTATATCCACCTAATCTATATGCATGAAAAGATGTGCCACTGGGAATGCATTGCATTCTCACCTGTCTCAGGCGATGGAGGAGAAGGAGAAAACAAATTATCACTCATTTTTAAGCAGTGCTTCTGTATCCATGGTGAGGCCTGCAGAGTTGAGGAAACTGGATAAAGCTGTCAGTCTGGAACTACAGTTGTAATAATCTTTCTCTGGCGATGTCGATGGGTTGTCGACTTGTGTGAGTTACCCTGGCAGAATGAACAAAGTGTGCGAGATGCCCGAGGAATCCTCAGCGCCATGTGAAATCCTTTTGTTGAGCGGTATCAAGTCTCACACAGACATCGCTTCTTTCATGCATCTATCGTCTGCTCATCCCTGTGTTTTCATCTATGCTAAATGACAATGATAGGCCTTTTTTTGTCACATAATAGGCCTGAATCATTTATGTTCGACCCCTGAATAGTTGGCATCAGATAGGTGGCACAAAAGGGCAACCAGGATCCAGAGAGGCACACTCGTTATAGAGGAGGGGCATTGGTTGAATGAACTACATTGTGTTTTAGATTTTTTTCATAACCTTGTTTTTTCATCAATGGTATCAATAGCGAATAGCTGATCCAAAAACCATTAGTAAAAAAGTAAAAGTAAATTAGTTAAGACTCGCTGTACCTTTTATAATGGCTGAATTAAAGTAGGACCAAAAATGTTTAACTCTTACATACTGTCCGGGTCAAATTGGACTCGTTTTGACATTTGACAGCAGTAAAAATACCCTAAACGTCATTCTTTTAGCAAGTTCCACACACGTATAGTTTCCTACCACTGCTTTGAATGTAGAAACTAGTTTATAATAAGCATTTTATTATGCAATGTTGTGTGTTCTAAGTGGTAAATGTTGAATTAATATTGATAATTATGATTTCTTATGATATAGCAGTGAGGACAGCGTTTAATGGTTGCAATGATTAAACATGGTTATATTATAAATTCCAACAGTTCCAGAATGTTTATGCCATTTTCAAATTCAATAAAATATATTTAAATCATTATGGCTTTAATGTGTTTATGTCTTATGTAAAACAGGACATGATAATGTGTCGTAGTAGGGTAGAAGATGTTTTTCTCCAAAAAAGAATGTTGTAAAACTTAAAAAATACACTCCCTGCTCTCTGAAACATTTATTAAGGATGAATCATTTATTAATGGGACATGGGCTATTTAGACATTCTAAATAGATCTTGAGTTTAAAATTTGGTATAGACACTTACTATGAGGGACTTCTTGATCTCGGTCAAAATTGACCCGGACCATACTGTAAAGGCATTAAATATGAACAGTAAGGGTTAAACCAAAATTAATCTGTTCTGTCATGTGAGAGAACTCAACCACTAGAGGATGGATTAAAAAGACAGTCCACTCATGTTCAAAATACTCAGGTGAGCGGTCCAGTTTCAGCCCTTAGTGTTTTCAGAAATAAATCCTTTTGGTTCCTCTAGGTAACAGGCAAATAAATGATCCTCTTCCAAATGATTCTTTATCCTGCAAGAGACAATATCTCTTCCTGCGAGATTGAAAGGGTAATTAACTGCTGTATGTGGCCAACATTTACTGAAGTGTTAAACATTCTAACTCCTTCAGGAAAAATTCACTCTCCACACTTAAAATAAATAAATAAAATAATTGCAAATTATAACCTGGCTAGTACATACAATAGGACATTATGGCACAAGCATTCCCCATCAACAGGGATTCTTATCTCTTGCTGCTAAACAATCAGTTACCAGCCCGTTTTCGCCAAAGAGTGCAGCTTTGGCTTGTGAAAGCTGCGAGCAGAGTGCTTTAGTTTAGCTATGGCATGGTTGAGGTTGACAGCCATGGGAGCGCAATGTGTTTTTTTGGTCCCACCCCATAAGAGTGGTTGTTTGGGCGATGTGCACGTCGTTGTGGGAGCCCCGGCTGCACTTTGCAGATACACAAGCCTGTGCTTTAATGCCCAGACCCATCAAAATGGCCCTGTCAGGCTGCTATCTCCTGGGACTCGCTGCTGCAGTACAAGGGGATTAAAGCTTTTCATGAAGCATTTTCACAGTCGAAGGTGTGTGCAATAGCAGCCTGTGTGCCATTTTTCATAACAAGGGTGGATTTAACTTAGCTGGACGCTTAAAACTGGAACTGTGCGGTATGGAATTGAGCATCCAATTTGGACCACTAATTGGACTACAAAGGGGGAGAGGTTTTGGCAGTTTTTTAACCAACAGCAAGAAAAAAAAAAAAAAGCAATCCCCCTCTTCTAGCACACTGTTCAAAATCCAGTTAATTGTGCTCACATAGAAGTGTGGTAAACTGGGCCAAAATGTATTACATTTCAATGGACGGTGAAGTGAACGTTACAATGAAAACTGTTATTGTTTATTTTTGCTTGAGGTACAGCATTCAGGTTGATGCAAGAGCTGGGAGTCTTGGGGGAATATCAAAAGGAACATGTGTATTCATTAAATCCTTTGATGTAAAAGGTTGCAAATTATAGTAGAGTTATAGTAGATGTTTTTTATATACTTAAGTTTATTCTCAGTATTATTATTCTATATTTCAAAGATGAAATCCTGAAGCAGAGACCAGTCTGGAAACGAGCTGTAACAGCTTTTTCAAATGTAGCACACAATCCGTGACAATTAACAATCCCTTTGGACCATGTGTGATAAATTGCTTGTAGGAGAGGCCCATTTGTTACAGTCTTATCTTTAAGGCTGCTGTTAAGAAGACTGAATTATCCAGCATCAGTCAGCACTTGAAATTAGTGGAAAACAAACAGATAAGGGCTTCAGATTTGAGCTATAGACTGGGGCACATTTGCATGAAGCCTACCCTATGAAATGCTTGGGTTTTTGGTGTCCAATCACAGTCTAATCAAAACATTCACATTCATCCTTAGCTAAATATTTATCTCTAAGACATATTGTAATATCATACACTTTGTGGCGTAATGGGGGAAAAAATACATGAATGTAAATTAACGTTTTGCACATTTTGGATACATACTAAAACATTCCAAAGTAAGTATTTTATGAACAATATTAATTATTACATAAATAAATGAATATATTCCTTCAAAATGTCAAACATTTCTGACTTTTAAATGTCCCTCAAAAGATGTACTGCAATACCACGTGGCTATTTAATCCCCAGTAAACTAATAAATGGTTGACGGTCCAACGACTGTTCACTATGTTTTTCAACTACTTCCAACTACTGTAGTAATGTGGATGATGTCCGTGGTGCTGATATGTATCGTATCTGTGTGCAAACTCTGCCATCCAGTGGCTGACTGTATGAACCTCAGTGACGAGATGGATTATAACAAATCCCGGAACAGAAGTGTTTGTTCCTACCCGAGATACAAAACATGGTGCACCCTTCATTGCCAGTGTTTTGGAATTTTCGTCACTTGGCTGTTGGTCCCCGTCTTTAGCAAGTATGACTCTTTTATCTTTTATCTTACGAAGGGCGTTACATTCATGCTACACAGCATACAGAGTGTGGGTTAAATGTTTTATTCAGCCCTTCGGTGTATCGACATTTCACAATGCTGAAGTGACAGTTTGGTGCTTGCTAGTTACAGCCTCGTTAGCGTTAGCTTGCCTTGAGATGCTAACTGACGAATGATGTCTTCCTCGGTATTAAACCGTGGATGCATACTGACTGTAACTGTGATATAGCGACATTGTGTTGGTGTGTAAATGACCCGCTCAGTTAGCGATAGTAGCAAATATTGTGATGAAATGATGGTTAGCGTTGGCTTTTGTGTTATCTTAACGTTAACTTTCATTCTGTAATGCTCTACTGCACATAATGTAAAGGTTCATACCCCGAAAAACACCCCGAGCCACTCTTCAGTTTGGCATACGTCTTACCCAACAAGTAGAGAAATATAAACTTATATAAACTAATATTGTGTGATTTCTTAAAGCAAGCAATATGGGAGTATAGTTCACACCACCAGGTGGAGCATAACTATGCTTCTACCAGACTTAAATTGAAAATGTAATGTCCATTTCTGGTTTATACTACTTATATTTGGTATAACTGTAACTACATAATTTGTTTCAAGCTCTCTCGTTCGTCTCCTCATTCTCCTTCCTCTGTTCACTACATCTTTATCCAGCCAATGGACTGACATCAGCCGGTGGAGATGCTGCTTAAAGATCTTCCCAGAGAGGCCCTGATGCGGCCGCTGTCCAGGAATGAAGTGGTGGGCATGTTGTTGAGGTTGACCATCTTTGGTGCAGCGACCTACTACAGCATCAAATGGGTTTTAGACGCTATGGACCCTACCTCCAAACAGAAAAGTCAAGCCAAGAAAAGGGTATATAATGAACATAAGCACATAACATAAGCCGGCCATTGTTTTACAGTATGTAAGATGTTGTAGGTAGATATTTTCCCAGGGTCTGTTATCTTTTTGTGTCTTGAGCTGGGGTGTGTGTCTCCTCTCTACAGGCAGAACAACTGATGAAGAGGATTGGTGTTGAGGGCGTTCAACTAACAGATTATGAGCTGAACATTGCATCTCAACTTGTTGATCCCCAAACTATGAAGGTAACCACAGTAGTCCTCAATTGACAATTGAGATTATCACGTGTCATGATATTTCTACCCTTTTTCATTATTACTCTACCTTCCTGCAGGTGACCTGGAGAGATATAGCAGGTCTGGATGAGGTTGTCAATGAGCTGCAGGACACAGTCATCCTGCCCTTTCAAAAAAGACACCTTCTGACTGGATCCAAACTCTTTCAGCCCCCTAAAGGTACCACAGCAGTCATTTAATCAGAACTGTAATGGTAAAATGTTACTCATAATCTTCAATGTACGTAGATACTAACATTAGAGGACAAAATAGAAAGTGTGATGTACTAATAGATTGGAAACTGCACATAGACATCTGGCATTAATTCATCTTTAGTGCTTTTATAAAGTATTTGCACAACGAAACATTTTTTTTGTAGTTGTTCGACTTCCTTCAAAAAAAAATTTTGAAGGATGGTGACCTACATTAGGTCAACTGTGGAGGAATTTTATCTCTTTTTACACAATTTATTGAAAGATAGAGAGAGGAGCAGTAAGAAGGGGACATTTGATACTACATGCCTCCTCCTCACAATAAATACATAACATGAATAGTCTGCTATAGATGGTCTGTTAATGCTGCCAGCAGACAGTATATTCACATTCTGAATCTCGGTTACAATTTCTGACTGCATTCTATATCAATGCTAACAATTTGAGTTGAAGTGCATCGATAAAAAAACCAACATAAAACTACGTTTTAAGAACTATTTATATCAGAAGTTGTGATAAACAACATAGGTTTGTGTCTTCTCTTTCTCATTATTGTTAGAAAGCCATCCGGTGCACTATGCCTCCATCTGTGTACGCAAAAAGACGTCAGGCGAGAGTTGTACACTTGGCAGCCTGAAAGCAGACGATCACTTGGAGGAACACTTTACTTTCTCTAGAGTTTTTTTTTTTTTTTATTGTTTGGCACAAAACTTTATACAGAGCTCGAGGATGAGTCAACCTCCAAAATTAGCTGTCATGGGAATCCAGCCTTTATTTATATCATGTACTTTTTTATAAGTATGCAGCAAGTCAGGCCAGATTTTCCATCTGTACGTGTGTTAGAGAAGACCGAGTTAGGCAAAATATCTCCAACAGTTGGCAGTAATAAGCCTATAGACACAGAAACAGTCATTCCTAATCTTTGTTTATGTTTTATCCTTGCAGGTGTTTTATTGTTTGGTCCTCCGGGATGTGGGAAGACCATGATTGCCAAGGCAACAGCCAAAGCCTCAGGCTGCAAGTTCATTAACCTTCAGGCCTCCACGCTGACCGACATGTGGTACGGCGAGTCACAGAAGCTGACTGCTGCCGTTTTCTCACTGGCAAAAAAAATCCAGCCCTGCATCATCTTCATTGATGAGATTGGTATGTTTAAATACTCTATTAGTTTAATACACTGTTAGATGTGATTTATCTTCAACTCTACTCTTTCAAGAGATTATTTCAAAATGCCGACACTGATATTGTTATCATGATGTTTTTAATACAAACATTTTTGAGGGTTTCCTTCAGCATTTGATTCGTCCTTGTTTTTGCTCCTTGCTCCTTGTCTCTGGTGTGTCAGAGTCATTTCTGAGGAACCGTTCCAGCCTGGACCATGAGGCCACAGCCATGATGAAGGCCCAGTTCATGAGCCTGTGGGACGGCCTGGATACTTCCTCAACCACCCAGGTAACACAACCATAGCCCCCCCCCTGTACTGTAATGTACACACCAGATTAGGTTACACTGGTATGTACTGGGTAGGACTTCTCTTGTCCCCTGTCATTGGAAAAGTATTTGAAAAGATGTGCCTGACCTTTCATGCAGGACATGGTGCCTGTTGCACACAGTGCTTGTGCTGCAGGTGGTTTTGTCAGCATAATGTATTCATGTTGATATACTTGTGATTTTAGGTGATGGTGATGGGAGCTACAAACAGGCCACAGGATGTGGATCCAGCCATTTTGCGCAGGATGCCCGCCACTTTTCATGTTGGCCTGCCAGTAAGACGTGAACACATACACCCGCACAAACAGTTGTTTTCTATCTAATGCATCTAGATACATACATACAGTGTGTAATAAGTTGGTATATTGTGACTTTGTTCCTTTCCTAAATTTACCTACATTTGTATTTTTTTATTTACGAGGGAAATTTTTAAATATAGATGAATAGAAAAACAGAATAGCTCATTTTCTCTAGGCCCCGCTGTACCACAATGTTTTTAACATCATCAGCTGATCAGCTCTATTTACTGTAGTGATTGAAATAGTGTGTTTTGCTGAGTGCTCTGCGCTACACATACAGTAAAGGAGCACAGCTTAAACTGAGCTGAACTGTGTGTCTCAGACTGATTCATGGCTGCT
This sequence comes from Anarhichas minor, assembly GCF_050575085.1. NCBI lineage: Eukaryota > Metazoa > Chordata > Actinopteri > Perciformes > Anarhichadidae > Anarhichas > Anarhichas minor. The sequence continues at coordinate 4,906,657 of NW_027466476.1, read as the reverse complement.
GGCCCAGCCACAAAAAGAATGGGCTTAATATTAAATCACTTTGACCGTTTCTGATGATGAGAATGTCTTTTAACGAGTGATTAGTTGCACAGGTACTTTCATTACTATTCATTGGTGGCACATTAACATGCTTTGAAGAGCCACTGTCTTTCTGTCTTTGCAGAATACAAGACAAAGACAGGACATCCTGAGGCTGATTTTAGCAGGAGAAAACGTAAGTTGTGATTTCTTTTCATCCTATTCAGTCATGAAAGAAATGATTTCCTTCAAAGCTCTCTTTTGTCATTTGCAGAGATCATTTCACACCTGTGTTTTTGCTGTCAAATGACAATAAAGTAGATCAGATCACCCATGAATACAGCCAAAGACCAGAGACGGCTAACAGATTAATTCTACATAATTGTCTCACGTTGCTGTCCTCCCTTTCTGCTCAGTTGAGCAATGCGATTAATCTGAAGGAGATTGCGGAGAAGACAGAGGGCTACTCCGGCAGCGACCTCCGGGAGCTTTGCCGCGATGCTGCCATGTACCGGTTCCGGGACTATGTCCGCAAGGAGCAAATGAGACAGATCGCTCAGCAACTACAGGACTGCCAGGAGGAAGAAAGGTATGACTCAGATATTCAAACACCTTCAAGATCTCATAGCAGTACCTGCCCCTGAACAGTGGAGGTTACACCAGTGTGGGCTTTTGAAAGCTGATAGATATATTACTATGAGCGATGTATATATACTGGTACTCTCTAACTTCACATTCTATTGATATATATGTGTATAAATTAACCATTCTTTTTAGTTATCAGTAGGATAGTGAAAGTAATAGTGAGTATGATGAATGCACTCTCATGGATTCTAATCATGCGCATTGGAATAATTTCAGGTTGAGGCCTGTGTTGATTGACTTCACGAGTACTGTGTGTTATTAAATTGAAAGGTATCAGAGGTGGATCTGGTTGATTTTAAAAGCATCACACATTTCATAAAATGCTGAATATCTGATCTGTGTAACCCATGCTTCAGCTGTTGCTAAGCGACTATTGAAACCCTCTCGGAGCAAGGCGCTATAACTAAAAGAAGAAATATTTTTAACTTTTTGTTCTCGGCACTCTTAACACTTAAAGACGTCGGCCTGTTGTTTGCTTGTTCCAGGCCCGGCAGCAGGTTTATTAAAACAAAAGAGAACTGATGACGTATATAACATTTAAGTACGGTATGTAGATGTCCTGAATACCAGTGTACGATAATGTTTAGTGTGTTTCTGTGTCTGACCTCTTGTCTCCTTTGCTCCAGACCTGTGGACGAGGAGCGACTGCGGCCGGTCACCCAGCTGGACCTCCTTTTCAGCCTGGACAAGATGAAGGAATCTAAGCGGGCCACCGTCTACATGTTACCCACTGTGTCAGAGGTACCGCTGGACTAAACACCAACACTGCACCGCGATGGGAAATATTTTCTTCTTGCTTTTTGTCTTAACTCGACAAGCAGAGGCTCCACCAACATGTCAGGGGCTGCAGCTGGAAAAGCCAGAAATCAGCCATACTTTTATTTATGCAGTGTTTGTTCTGAGCATGCTCACTTTCAGCACAACCCTGCCACAAGTGTACAGCTGCAATACTTTCGGAAATCTAATGTCTCCTACTGGCCACTGTGAATGCATTGTCCGTAAACGTTATGAATCCATCTGAAGTTACTGCTAGTAATCCTACAAACTACTCTTCTACACCACTGTAAGGTTCCATATACCGTCCTACCACTGACTTACACGTGATCATGAGCAAAGGGGGTTAAGCTCCATGACTCATGAGTCTGGACTCTAGACCAGTAATCTCTTGAGGTTTGCTGCTTGATTTTAAATCGACTCCTCCTGAGTTACCGCTCCCAAGGAGTACAAAATACCCCAAAAAATGTCTTGTTTTTAGTTGTGAAATGAGCACTGCTGTATATGCTGTCAAGTCACAATAAGTCTGACAATGAAGAGGAAGACACCTTAACTTCATGTCGTCCAGAGAGCTCAGTGAAACACCTCATTTCACTGGTCCTTCTTTACATTACATTTGGGCAGAATTATTACATTTTTAGATTCAATAAAAAAATCAAGTAATAAGTACTTGCAGCAAAGACGCCTTTCTCAGAGCTCTCAGTTAATACGTGTAAACAAAAGCAGATAACAAAGAACACATTCGGTAAACAGCCAAGTAGAGATGAGGTCACCACTGTAATAGAAACCACAGCTATAGTCACCTGAGCCATACTACTAATGGCTGTAATATTACCTGATTTTACACCTCCTCAGTCCTCAGCTATTAGCAGATATACATCATAGGAATTGTGCTGTGTGCATGATTAAGAATGTGGGGGCAAAATGCTGCAACTGAAGTTATCCAATCATTGGTCTTCAGTGTGTTTAGGGCTGCTTTGTAATGTAAAGTATTTTGCACTTCATGTTTCTTTCACCCAAAACAACAATGGCAGTTACTTCTGAATTTACAAATCTTTCCGGTGTTTTTCAAAAAGGGTTATTTTAGTGTTTTATTAATTGTCCCATTAATATTATTCGTGAGTGTCCATTGTTTCACTTTGAACGTTTGTTCCGTACCTTGTTCCGTACATCGATCAATGTCTGTCGCCACAATACACATCAGGGCTGTTCTGTGTCAGTTACTTTTATTCTCACTTTAAGGAGAGTATGGCTTTCAAATTCAAATGCGTTCAATCAGCTGTCAGTCTGCAGTTGTTGTGACATACTTTTCTGTCTCCCTCTGTATAAAAAGCCTCATTACTCACCACATGGTCACAGCATGTGTTTCGTGGGTCTCATACAGACCTTTCTCCCACTCGGTCTGAGCGAACAAAGCGGTCATTTCACCATGACCACGTGGTGGCACTGCAGCTTCACAGTCCTGCTGCGGAGGCAGGTGTAGCATCCTGAGAAATGGACTGCTCACATGAAGAGCACTTTTCCAGCATTGAGGTGCGATAATGAAATAAGACCACCCTGCATACTGGATTGTTTCTCCCTTACTGGTTCATTCAGTGATATTTGGACATCCATTGCTCTTCATTAGAGTATGTCCGGTGATAGTTAAAGGTCAAAATGTCTCCATGTAAACCAGTCATCTTGTCGCTGCAGCTTACAGGTCTTAGTTCCCTTTCTTTGAGGCGGCTAACACATTTCCTCAATGCAATATGACTTATCAGGTCATTTGATTATCAGTTACTGAGTTACTGTTACTCTATCAAATATGTGTATGTGTTGAATATGATATGTAAACCATGTACTGTAAAGTGTATTTATTAAATTACACCGAAGAAAATATTTCTCTTTTTTTTGCTTAACCAACATTTTATCTTGCTTATTTCAGCGTTTGTATTTGTCATGCCCTTGTTTTAGTGTATTGAATATAATAGATCTTATCATTCCCAAAATATAAAGTTCAACATGTGTAGATTTCAAACAACATATGTTATTACATCCAAACCTGTTCATTATACATTAATTTTGTATATTGGCCTACGTACCGCGATGGTTATTTTACCAATAAGTCTCTGACCAAGTAAGTGTTCGGTAAACTTTTAGGACTCAAAAAGGCTGCTACTTTATTGGGATTCTGAATCATCATAAACTGTTTGTAAATTCTGCGGCTGTGCAGTCAGAGCCGGTACCCTTTAGGCATGCATTAATAAGCCATTGTTGGCCATAAGCAAGCACTTACTCTTTCCACTATGTTGCTGTTTGCTCCAGCTCCACTGCTGGTACCTAACAAAAGCCTTGCATCTCTAATAAGTCCACTTTTCAGAACTTGCTGACAGCCAAACAGCTTAAAATGACGGTCTTTTTAATGGATGTCTGGCAAAGTGCACTGAGGTCATGAAATCTGAATTACCCACTTATATGGGCTCTGAAAAATCACCTCAAAAGATCTTTTTTTTTTCTTTTAAACATTCAGGATTTTAGGTTTTCATGTGACAGCAGCTATTCTAATAAATAAGATATTCATATTCATGTTAATATAATTTTTTGGGGAAATGTGATACATCCTTGACAACTGTTCAAAGTTATTGGAAGAGTCTAAGAATTAGTTTTTTAATTCATGCAGGAAACCTTTAAAATGAGGCTGAACAGCTAAAAAGACCAAAGTTACCGTATGTTGAGAATATACCCGTTGTTTTCTTTTCTCATTTATTTTGGCCATCTATAAAACATTAATAAATGTACAAAGTAGACCTTATTAAAGAGTGAAACCATTGCTGTATTTTATGTATGCAGAAAGGGGTTTATTTTGGGATACACTCCTGTTTTGTGACAATACCTCTGCATTCACACCAGGGAAATACTCAGTATGACTATGATGATGACTAATCTATTCCACCTCTGTGGGCGGGAAGGCAGTATGTGTTGTGAAGGTGTGGCAGTGGGTGAAGTACACTCAAGAAACAGTCGTGCATCATTTGATTGTCCTTGTCCTTTTTAAGCAAAAAGTCACTCCAGGCAGGTGAACTGGTGTATTGTTAAGAAGGAGTTATCTGATAAGTGCTGCTATGTTGCTGCCTGAAGTGTGGACCGACGGTACGGTGATGTTTACAGTTCAGTCTTTAATGAGGCAAAGTCTGAAGTGTTTTCCTCCAACTAAGTTCTGCCAGGATGCATGTCTGATCTTTGACTCGGACTCATTGATTAGTTATTCATAAAGCTATTGAGTTATTCATGAAGAGGGAGTCAAAGTGAAAGTCTCCATTTCAGCTCATTTCAATTAGAGGACAGCTCCCAGTCGATAAACACGATGGAAGCAGCTCTCCCATGTAGCAACAGCTGGCTGGAGATGTCAAAGACTTCCCATTGAGAGGAGAGCTCAGACGCAGATAGATTCACTTTTGTCTGGCCACGGTCTGTCAGCACAACAGCTCTCAGCGTCGGTCCGATGGTCTTAACCTTTTTTCCATCAGATAGGAGTGGTGGAGAGAGTGTATAATGGCCCCACTCTGATCTGTGACAGTCCTCTGAAAGCTTCACTGCCAGCGGACGCGATCGAGCGAGCCCAGAGAAATCAGCGGCAGCTGTTATCACCGTCACGTGTCTCAGCAGGATATCCTGTGGCCTGCTGAGGCTCAAAGTTGTATTGCTGGAGTAACTCACAAAGCCATATTGCACTCATATACGATGGGCCGAGCAGCTCGACAATCAACTCTAACGAAGGTCTATCGTGCGTCTTTCCTGTCAATCATGCCGATGCTAGAGTCTTGAAATGCTGCACGTACATATCGTACATATTGTAGAAACCAAGAGAATGCAGAGTATACTGGATATGTATTTCTTTGTGCCTACTTGTAAATAGGCTCATAAAGCACTTTAAAGAAAAAAAGTTTCATACAGTATCTTAAATTTAAAGTAAATTGTGTCTTTTAAAGAAATTGTTTCACATTTTGGAAACTGTATTTTCACTTTTATTCAAAAGCTAAGCAGCTTCATTTAGCTTGGCTTTAACCAATATGTTTATTAGGACAAGTGAGAATATGAAAAATACAAAAACGGTAGTTTAAAAAAAAAAGATAATATTTAAAGTTGTTAGTGACTGTTTTGCAGATTATATTATAAAAAGATATGGTTGAAGAATGCAGTCTGTCACAATTACTGCATTGAATTACCCTGGTGAATCATCCATGCGTGTGTCTGGGTGCTGTTTCTCACCCTGTAGTAGAGATGCTGCAGCCACAGGGTCTTTGGAGTAGCCTCAGTGGGTCAGGGTATCTTCGGTTGCACGTTTTTCGTGTCTGCTGGATGAAGAGATCTTGCCTTACTGTACATTAACCTCCCAGGCTGATCTCTGCAGGAGCTCGGTTCTGAAGGGAACACTTTGATGATGCTTGTGTGTCATTATCTGTGTGAGTGCTGCTAGCGCAAGGCTGTCCAACCTTTTTTTTTTTTCTTTTTTTTTTTCTCTCTTGAGAGCTCATTTGACAAAATGAAAGTGGCCACGAGCTACTCATAGCACCAAGTTGTACATCACCAACAGCATACATAATTTTGGTCTTACTTTTATGGTCCTTTAATAATGTTACAGCCGCCGCATTCATCGCCTCTAATACAAACTTATCCCGCCATAGGTGAAGCTTCTGTTGCTGCGTTGGCCTCCTTTGTCAGTTTGTTAGACAGAGACTGTTGTCTTTTAAGCGTTGTTTTCAGCTCCTTTACCTTCTCTGTTCGTAGACGGCTACCAGCCGGGAAGTCCCATGAAAAGCTGCTGTGGACTTGAAGGTGAAAGAGTCACCCTCCCTTAACCTGGATGCTGTAAATTAGTGGCACCAAATGGACCAATTCATGTGCTGACATCACTTTAATATGTCTTTACAGATCAACTGAGCTTTGTTTAAGTATTGCAGACTTTATGGCCCACAGAGTTTTATTGAAGACCCCGAGAGAAGCCTCAGTGACAAATACACCCCCTGTGTGTGTCTATGAGACAGGCATGTAGTAAAAACTCCATGTGGTGATTGTTACAAGGCATATAAAAACATTCATGTGGACACAGGAGGCCATACATTTTTGTTTTGGGCACATATGACATCTACAGTGTATGATCAGTAAAATTCTTGCAGGTACCTAGCAAGATAAGATAAGATAAGATAATCCTTTATTAGTCCCACAGTGGGGACATTTACAGGATTACAGCAGCATAGTGGATAGTGCAAACCAGAGACGAAGTAAAAATCCACAATAACTAAAATATAACTAAAACTAAAAGAATATGATATATACAGACAGAATAATTGTTGTATTGCACAGTGTATTCAATTCAATAGCAAATATAGTATTGTGTAAGCATTCATTTGTATGACATTATCCTTATGATGCATGTCAAGTTCAACAGAATATACTTTATGCTCCATATCTCATGTTATTACGGCTATGGAGTTTATATTGATAATGGCTCTGACTTAATGTTTACTCAGGCTGTAGGCAACGTGATAGGCTCCCAGTATTAATGATGCATAATGGGACCGCGACATGAACGACTTGCCAACCCCCCTTCCGAGTTTGTTGTCTGTTGTCTACCTAGCTGCAGAGATGTTGAGTTATCCACCACGTCTGTGCCCCGGATAGACAAGCCATGACGCAAAGGTTAACGACTTGAATTCAATTACTGCAGCGAGTGTTCAGTTAAAGTAATTAACTTGGAATTCTCTTGTTGTGACGTGTCACAACTTTTGCTTTAGCTCAAGGGAACATGTGGCAATATTAACGGGTAAAGTGTGTTAAAACGTATCCTACATATCTGAGTGTAAATACTTTTAAATGAAACGGCGACATAAGCGACGTTCACACTGCGAGGCATAGTACTCAATTCTGATATACTATTTTTGTTCACATTATCTTTTAAATGTTGCCAATATAAATGAGTTCACTTATTTAGTTCTGTATAATAAATAGAGACTAAAAATGAAGTCAGGAAACTGAACCTGCCTTGTGCTGTTGCTTTCAAGCATGCTGGGTTTGTAGCCACACCCTTATCAGAGAGGGTACTGCAGGTTAGGACAACTGATGAACACCATGTGTAACATCACTGATTGGGGTGTGGCCACAAATACAACATGGTTATTAGTTTCAACCCAACAGATTTCTGCCCTGTGTGATTTGAGTGTTGATTTAGCCGTTAATGTAATTGTTGGCTTGTATTGCATACTCAATGCAATGATTGTGCAGGAGTAAAGCCAGTGGTACAGATTTGTTTCTATCTTTCTTTTTAGCATACAGGAGTCTTAAGCAACAAGTAGCATTCTCCTGACTTCAGCTTTTTTTGAATCCTTCTTTTCTCTCACCTCTGCTGCCTCACACCTAACTAGGTGATGGAAGGCCAGGTCGGAGAGGAGGCTGCTCCATTAGCAGATGTAATTGGAGTGTCTGATGGCTGCAGCACACCAGATGAAAGGTAATCAGATGGTGTGTGGCTGTCGGAGTAGGTGTTAAGAGCAGGGTCAGCTCTTACGACTTCCTGACGCTGTTGTTGAGTATCTCTCCTTGGACAGAGAGCGCTCCAAAATCCGAAGCACAGCTCGTCTTTTCTAGAGCAAAAAAGTTAAGAAAGTAGTGTGTGTGCGAGTGTCACTCAAGGATGAACAATATGTAAACACTTGTGTTGAACATGTGCCATCACAGGACACATCGGTATCAATCAATCAAGGGTCATCATCTTCCTACATACAACTACCTAGATACATCCATGAAAAGTAGTGACGAAGAAATGGCAACAGGCTTGGATGAGATCGAGTTGACTTCCAGAAAAACAATTTAAATTGGCACGTTTCTTCCTATTGTTGAGAAAAACATCAGGTTAACTGTTCGTAGCCATATCGACTACCGACCCTTGTCAACTGAAAACGACGTTGGTGGGACGTACATGACACACGCTTGGTTGTGGGGAAAACTAAAAAAATGTTTGAATGCCAGAAACACATTTCTATGTAAAATATATCAAACGCTAACTGCCCACTGTATGGACGTCTGAAGGTGAGACTTTACATGCAATAGCTAGAGAGCCAGCAGGCTTGTCATGCCTTGAGTGGAATTTGTTATATTGCTGCCATTAGTTTTGAGTTGTAAATTCACATGTGGTTTTTCATTCATCATTCTTTCTAAAACCGCCCTAGCCAATGCTTCTGTAATTCACCATTGTTCTAGATCTGGGAAGTAAACAAAGTCATCTTTCAAACTCCTCCAGATCAAACCTGCAAAGTGAAATTGACAGATTTCAACATTTTAAACACTTAAATCCGAGCCATTTATGCTGCATCATGAGCTACAGACAAAATCGTAATTAGTCTTAGGCATTTAATGTAAAGCCATATTTTAGAGTCTCTTTAATCTCTCAATTCATTGCAGGTTTTGGCAGAGTATGCTCTTGATAGATTTGAATTAACTCCTGCTCTGCTAACAGCGAGGCGCTTTCATTGTAAGCCACAGAATAAGATCAGCCAATAATTTGAGCTGACTGTGTATTCCCCAAATTTCGAAATAAGAATGCAAGAGGTATCCAAGGCAATACCATCCAAAATTAGTCTTAATAACATTACATCAGCCTGGATTATAGTTATAATCTGTTAAAGAATAGGCTCTCGGTCACCTTATCTTCATAACTGATTACACATGTATAGTAAGTAAATCGGTTGCTGACAACATGCAAGTTTATGTATCTAATGAAGGAAATATTTCCTCTTAATGTCCAAACCAGTCAGAGATACAATACTGGTCCATGAAATCTGACATATTGCATGTTTTTTGATGAATGAATGTTAATTTACAACTTTCTTTACTTGTGTTTTTTTGACAAATAAGCTACTTTCTAAATGGAGCACAATAACACAGATGCTCACACTACACTGAAAGAGGTCTAATGACACCGTTGCTGTCACCTATTGAATGTTTCCTTCCTTCCTTCCTTCCCTTTTTCTCACGGTGAAGAAAAAAACGTTAGATTAAGCACCAGATCAAGATACCGGACATCCTCTGCCAGACCTCAGTGACACACACATTCCCATATTCCAGAGCAGTGCAGCCAGTTATGCAAATAAAGGCAAGGACAAAAGCACAACACCCACTGAGGAGAGCGGAGATGGGATAATGATCACTAATTAATCATGCACTGGGGTCATGCGGCTCATCTCTTCACCACCGACACAGGAGCGGGAGGGAATGACTCACTTCCCGCTGAAGGCTCCACATAGGAGGCAGCTGAATGAAGTGAGACATCGGCATCTCAGCAAGAAGCCTTTTATTAGTCTCAGCCAATGATGCAAATGTATGAGCTGCTCTGGGAAAAAGGGTTATTTATGCTGTCTAATTATTTATTATTAACACACATGTATATTTGACAGAATGCCTATTCTTGCACTACATGTTTATCTCACAGGAGTAAACTCTTACTGTCAAGCATAAAGCTGACAGACTAAAAGACCTCTAAAAAGTGGAAAAACCAAATTGTTTCTTGGAGTGAATATGTGTACAATACTCGAATAGTAATACTAAAAAGCCAGTCATTGGAAACTGTTTGGAAAAGGGAAGGCACTTTCAAAAAACACTTGGCAGGTGATTGGATAAACCATCTGTCAATCAAACACCGAAGCCAGTCGGAAGAATAAGCAAGACCAGCTCAAGACCCTCAATTTTGTTCTTTGGTTTTCTTTCAATGGAGAAATACTCTCCAGTTCTGATCTACTGTAACTGATCTTATTGTCGCATTTACACTAACCTCTTTAGGAGCCGCCATTGTTGTTTTGCCTCTTGGTGTCGTCACGCACACACAGAAGCCACGCCCATAGCTGCCTGTAACTCCTCGCAGGATGCTGATTGGTTTATGCACTGACTTGCCGGACACAAACGCATTATTTGAAGCCTGACAAGATAGATTGTCTTCTGATATGTGATCCTGCAATTTCATGTGATCTCGTGACATCGCGAGAATCCAGCTCCCGTGCAAGGTAACTCGGATAGTATATTTGCCTAAAACAAATATTCCCACAAATTCCAAAATTGCCTTTCATCTCACTGTTAAAGGTATAACATTTTCCTAAAATAATTTATGGACTCATACAAAAAGACTCCCTGTCAATCATTTTATAAAAGTGTAGGAATGTTATCTATACAAGATAAGGATATTTTGGTGCTCAGTGCTCAAACACCAATGCAACGCTAAATATACTGGAATAAATAAGTGATTTATTATTGCAAGAGCTTAGAACTTAGCTTAGAACAAATGGCAACAAAGCTAAATAAGTTTTGCTCTTGACATAATGTATAAAACTTTTTATATTGTATTGCTCAGCACTATAATTACTTTTTCTTTTCTTTTTTCTTCTCCCTCCCTGCTTCCCGACTGGAAGCGTGACATTTGATTGCTGTGAAGTGCTTTCATAACTACTGACAGTTTGACAAGCTCTGTGGTTGGCTCACTGGTCTACACCTTCACCAGTAAAATAGCAAGAATGAAACAGACAATAGAAGGATAGAAAAAGACTTTACAGGACTATCACAACGTTTTGACTTTATGGCGCTGCGCTGAAAGATAAATTACAGCAAAAGCTTTATGTAATGACAACAAGCTGAGTTTGGATCCTCAGCAGCTTTTAATAAACAAGGCTGTGTGTCCAGAGAATAAGAATGAGCCGTCAGGAGAAGCGCTGTATCACATCATGCATATCAAAGCTGTTTTGCAATGTCTCCCATCTTTAACATTAACATTCAAAGGTGCAGTTGAGAACACTTTTATGCAGTTATTTAACCTGATGAGTACAGCTGTGCTCAATAAGGGGGGGGGGATTTCTAGAACAACTTCAAGTGGGAAGGTTCACTCATGAATATTCAGATACTGTAGGCACTTGAAAGGGATTTTAGAGGAAGTATTCTCCATCATTAGCAAATGTTTGCCATTATACGTCTGTGATGGGTCGTTCTGGTAGTGTGGTATGATGTTCAGACCCCTCCGGCTGATTGTCCCTTTCTTCCAGCACTGCATGTGGCCTATCTACTTTTCAAGGCCTGTAGTGATGTACGCGAACGTAAGTGCCTCCATGCCTCGCAAATATCACCGTACCATCTTGGCCGATGACCACACCTGGACCTTTCCATTCTGTACAATCCACCCGTTTGTAGCAGACTTTGTCTCCTGTTTCGTTTCGGTCATCAGTGACTCGCAGTTGTTTACGAAGGGCTCTTCGGATCCTTTCAGAGGACTCAGCTTCTGTAAATGCTCTCCTTGCAGCAGGCAATGTTGTGATATGCTGGGCTAGCCATACTCATGTTAGTACCTTCCAGAGCTGGCTGCTTATTAGTGAGAACTGAAGGCAGATTTGGGTTTTGCTGGTAGGGACTGTAGCCATGCACATTGTGCATATAGTTCTTTGCCATCAGGGCCCAGAGTAGGGCCGTCTTCCAGTCACATCCGTTGTCCCTCTTCACTTTCAACAGGATTTCAGTGAGGGTTTGATTATGCCTTTCCAAAAGCCCATTGCTCCATAGGCTTCATATCTTCACTTCAATGTTGAAGCTTTCAGCCATGTCCCTCATATGTTTGTTGTTGAATTCAACCCCATTGTCACTGAACAGTCTGAAGTGTTCATGGTCTTCCTCGCAATGTACAAAGTGCTTCACAATCTCCCTGGGTTTCTTGGTGGTGACGATGCTCCCTGCACTGAAGTGTGTGAAGTGGTCAATTGCATGCAGGTACCACACGCCCGGCTCTAGCTCATGCAAATCCACGGCTACAGTTTCATTGTAGGTTGAGGCCACGGGCAAACCCACCGCTGGCTTTGGCTTTAGTTTGCTATATCTGATGCACGTCTCAAAGTTTTTTACAATGTCCTTGTGAATTGTGGTGCATTCATCATCATTACCTGAGCAGGCCAGTCGTTTTTTTAGTCTTTCAAATGTGGCATGTCCAAATTGCTTGTGTAGTTTGAACAGAAACTTTGTGTTTTTCTTTTGTTGTCATGTTTTGTGTCAGAGTGAGAATGTCATCCGTATTCTGGGTCTCATGTTCATCTGGGTTACTCTCATCTCTAATGTTCACACAATAATGTCTTGATGTCAGTTCAAGTTTCACGTGCTGTTCAAACATTGTGGCTTTGTCATTGTCAATGTCTAAAACGGCACCTGCTCTTTTCAGTGAAGTTTTGCTTCAAAGCAATGTCATATCTACTGGGACAACTTCTGTTTCGATTTTACATCCAGTCTGTCCTATCATGGCTGGGATTTTCACTTTCTTTGTAGAATGAACAACTCTCCCATCACCAAACTTGAAAGCTCTTACACTCTTTGTGTCCCCCATGTTCAATAACTCACGTTGTGTTAGTCCACTCGCGTAACAATCAAGACATTTTTCTCCACACACTAGTGCAAGCTGTGTCAATTACAGCTGATCCTACAGACTCCACCATGAATATCTCTGTGTCAGACAACGATTCTTTTGACAACAAAGTAATGTTGCATTCTTCAACATCTGTCACTTTCTCATCCTCTGTCTATTTTGCAGGTACATTTTTGTGAGGACAATCCTTTGCCCAGTGATATGTGCTTTGGGAGACTGAACATCTTGTCCTTCTCCCATATCTGTTGAGTGCATTCGTCCCTTGAACAGCCGTATGGATTTGTGAGCTTGACCTCACATTACTTTCACGCTTGGTGTGTGTAGTAGGCAGAGCTGGCAGCACCCCCACTCACACACAGGTCATCAGCTCCCTCTTGTGGAGAAGTATCGACAAAGATTCTCTTCAAGACTTCATGCTTACAAACGAGAGACTTGGAGAAGCATTAAGGGACAATTGTTTGTCTTTAACATTAAGTCCTGCAGTATCTAGTAGCTTGAAAGCCAACACAGCATCTGGAAGCTTCATCTTGAACTTAAATATTCTGTTGTACCGGCGCACAAACTCGACAATGTAATCGACCATAGAGACGCCATTTTATCTCGTGATCTGGTCAAACTCTGTGTACGCCTCGTACTGGCGATCCTTTTCGTCTTTCAAAAACACAAAGTTTCATTCCTTCATTGTCATTCAAATCCTCTGCTGCGTTTTCTAATGCACTATCCTTCGCTCTTCCCATCAGCGATAAAGCAACTGCCAAGGCCTGCTTCTTCTCCTCCTCTATGTTTGTAACCAGCCTCCAAATTTCAACCTCATTTTTCCAGCTCTCGTAAGACTTCTTCTCCAACAATTGCCAGCGGCCATCCTCTGCTACCAATGTTAGTTCTATAATTTCAGCGACAACTGTACATGTTTAAGGCTTTACTAAAACTTCAGCTCCACATCAACAATGGCGGCTACATCCATTACACACCTGTAGAACGACTAATTTACACACATGCACAGTGGTTAACTAAGCACTTAACAATTCCCCTTAAATTATTCCCGTACAGTAGACTGCATCCTCCTCATGAAGCCTGTAATCTAAACTATTGGGTCAACAATCATGGGGAATATGAGCAAATCTGTTCCAAGACTAACATGAAAATCAAGGTGTAAACTGGCAAACGGCATCTGCTTTGTTAACTGATGAAGACTTCAGAGTCTACAGACAGTCTAGAGAGGCTCAGTGCTAAATGCTAACAAGCTCACAAAGAGAGCATGCTGATGCTTAGCAGGTATTTTATATACACACTTACATTTGCTAAGTAGCCCGAAAACAAAAAGTGCAGCTGAGTCTGAGGCTGGCAATTAGTCACAAAAGTATTCTACAAACTAAAATGTTTGACCTCGTGATGGCACCAGATGAAAAGTCAGGGGAACATGAATGTGTGCACAGAATTGCATGACAATAAAGTAGAGACATTTCACCAAACGTCAACTTCACTTATTGTTGAGAAATTCAATCTGGTCCAAAGTGGTGGGCGGAGTGACTGACAGATCAACATTGACATAGAAACATGCAGTTAGTGTGACTAAAAAGCTGTCAAAGAGGAGATTTGTGATCATTTCTAGTTGTCTGTTTAGCCATGGTCACAACCCCGTTCTTCTATTATTCATTTCAGATATAAGAGAAACAAAACACATACATCCTGCACTCTAGAGGCATCCCCAGGAGAGACTAGACAGACACCTAGAGTTTAGAGCAATAAAAGACAAAGCTTTCATAAACTGAATCAGCTTGAATCACTTCTGTATTACATGTTTTATTGATGTTCATATTAACAGTATTTTAAGCTTATGTCCACACACAGTTGAGACGCTTCTCCTGTCCCGCCTCAGTTGTCAGCTGGCTGACATGGGAGGGTCACCTGGGCCCTCAGGCTATTAAAGCTGGGCCATTTGTTCATTCTGTCTCTCCTTTCCTACATCCACCCTCTGCATCACCTTTTGATTGTACAACTTCAGCACATATGCCACACATCCATGCACTGCTTTCACTGCTGACATTACCGATCGGCCCATTCCATTGTTTGGAAACCTTTGGTTTAATGAATTATGTTTGTTTTAAGTAAATCACTTGCGTGGACGACCCCTCGTCACATTGGCTGAGCCAGTTTGTGACACTGAATATCACAGTTAATATCACAGTCTTTGGATGTACAAAGCACAAGCACAAGCTTCCCAGTACTGTCAGTTCTGCTGACAAAGATCTAAATACTCTTAAATGTCAACTATGTTATGGAGTCCCATGCAATTCTCAGTCATATCATCAGAATGTGACCCTGTTGCTGCTGCACTACATTTACCAGCACCAAAACACAAAGCATATTTATACTTTGAAAGGTTGAGCATGCTTTCAATTATATTTAATTTATTTAGGCAGCATAGGCACATAGTGTAAGTAACAAAGATAGGTCAAATGTGCATAATTGTTTACATTTTGCTCTGAAAAGATCCACTGTGCCTTGCTAATGGAAACATGTCCTTTGAAGTAACTTTAATCACATTGCAGAAAATTCTTTAAAAAAATATTCTTCAAGTCTTATTAGAATTAATCATGCTCTTTGCTGAGGTGGCACTTTGTCAAATTTTAAGCTCTGGGCTGGAAAGCAAATGAAAACCAAAAGCTTTCCTCCAGAAGATTTGGGCCAAGCACACGCATTTTAGATGCCATGTATGTGACGAGCAGAGAGCATAAGATCCTCAAAATTAATATCCTGTCTGTGAAATAACCACACTCATCCTTTCAAACCCCTGTTTGAGGATTAAGGAAGCTAAGCAGTAATACATTTCGGGGTAAAGTTACTGCATAGTTGTGGCTGATTGACCATAGAAATGACTGTTTCTCTCTGTGATTCCATTTCCTGAATCGTGTCTGACTTTATGTTATTCTTATTTATTATTTTGGCTGTATTTTTTTTCTTGTCTTGGCATGAGTATAATTCTGTCTTTTCTTGTTCCCATTAGTTGTTTTTTTGTGCCGTGCTAGAGGCAGGGCTCTAGGGATGCCAATGCTTATCTGTGGGTCAGTCTGTCGGTCCACCACTTTGGTTCAGACTTGAATATCTCAACAACTATTGGGTAGATTGCCATGGAAGTTTGTACAGACATCCATGGCCCCCAGATGAGGAATCCTACTGACTTTGGTGATCCCCTGACTTTTCCTCTAGGAGTTTGGTGTTTAAGGTTTTAAGTGAAATGTCTCCGTCTGATGGATTGCTAAGAAATGCTCAGGATGAATTCTGATAACCTTGGTGAACCCCCTAACTCTTCATCTACTGTTATCATCAGGTTAACATTTTTTAACTTTAGTTTTTATAACTAAATACTTGCAATACTAATGCCAGCCAAAGCTGTACTTTGTATTTATTGCTAATACGCTAATCTTACCATGCTGCCACGCTAAACTAAGCTAATGAACTCAGTACACACAATACCTGCTCAGCATATTAGCATGATGACATTAGCATTCAGCTTAAATGCTAATGTCCTACATAGGCTAGTCTGCTTTTGTTTTGTTTTTTTAAATTCTGTTTCTTGCTAGCCCAAACATATTTTTTTTTTTATCATTGCTAAAACAGAAATGAAAGTTATCTGAACAAAAACGAAACATGTAAAATCCTGTTATTTCCCAGAGGGCAGATCATGGGAAAGTTTTCCTCTCATGGCGCCCTGTGCAGGGGACACTTATTCACCCTGTCATTGATCTGACCCAGGCGGCGACCTCCGGTTCTGAAAAGTGAAGCCAATGCAGAAGTGCCTTCACTTTGGATTCTTTCCAATGGCCAGCAGGGGGCGACTCCTCTAGTTGCAAAAAAAAAAGTCTGATTGTATAGAATTCTATAAGAAAATTATGTTCATTATGATAATCCTATTTAGAGTAAAATAGACAATAAAGCAGGGAATGCTTTAGGGCGTGACTACCTTGTCATTGTTGCAAGCACTGCGTTGTCTGGACTGCGGAGAATTGTCCTTGTTTTGGTCTTAAATGTCTGTGAACTTAAAATGTCTTGTTCAGCGTTCGGTAATACTTTGCTCCACCCTCTCGTGTCTCTTCTGGTTCCAAAAAAAACAAGATAGCGACGGCAAAAATGCTGCAGGCTTCAAAACTGTAGTCCACAAACCAATGGGTGACGTCACGTTACTTCTTATAGACAGTCTATCTGACCCTGTGGGAGCTACCTGTAGGACATTGACACTGCACTCAGATCTCAGTAGCAAAGTCAATTAGTTCAACATTTTTCGCACCTCTCTCAGCTCACTGTTTTTGTGAAGTACAGTACAAAAGCAGGATCGATACAAGTTGAGACTGATTGATGAGACACTCTCACGATTGATTGCAGAGAGACCGCTGTTATATTATCAAGAAGTAGTTGCATAAAAATCTCCAGGTCCCTAGGCTCGCTGAAGAGTGACAACATTCACACCGCCCACGGCCACATCGCTGCGTGCTGTTGGATGGCTGACTTGAGCCAGCTGTACTGCCAGTGGTGGTGCAGTGATAGCTAGGACATGCGGTAAACACAGACACATGATGATTTGCTGCTGCTGGCTGCTCTGCTGAAAGTTCACTTTTATAACTTTCCCAGGCTGCCGACTAGAGAAGAAGAAGTTGAGCATCACACACTGTCAAAATGACATTTGGCGGCTAGTTCTTCCTGTGGTTTGTGGTGTGAAGGCATCGAGGCCTTATCGTGTAGCCTAATTTACAGCACTTGCCACAAGCGAGAAGTGCACATACAGAGGATACAGAAGTCACGTTTCCTAGAAGTACATTTCAGCTAAGCACAAGCACATCTCCTGGAGGAGGAAACCCGAGCACGTGACTATGTGTGGGTAATATTCTGCCTTGTCTGCACTGCTTTTGATTCTTGGGTGACTTTTGGGTCCTGGGAGTCTGGTGACTCGTCTTCTTCTCGTCTACTTCTGACATGATTTTCACCTCTGTGACTCATCGCGGGCTACTGCTGCCCTGTTTGACATTCTGGTGTGGAACAAACAGCCAGCGGCCCACTGGCTCACTCTCATCAAGAAAAGCTGTTTTTATTCATCTTTTTTTTCTCCCTCCCTCTTGCATCCCTTTCTTTCTTGTTGCTACTTTGATTGTTTTAGTCTGCTACCCTGCAGCTCCGCATAGCTGTCAAGGGAAGGTTGTTCAGCTTAGTGCAGATAAAACCGACTGTACATCACGGAGAGCACAATACGTATACTGTTAGATACATATACATGAAGTTCAAACCTATTGTACTAATGCATGCAAGCTGTAACAACAGCCAATGCTGCAAAGACAAGTCAATATCTATGATATTTTAATACAGCTTACTCTGAGTAGTACTGTCCAGGTTTGTTATAGTGGGAAAAGGGCTCAAACAAGACTATAAAACCACTTTCAACAACTTATGGAGAAGAGTGCTGTCTCTGTCAGTTCAATGACAGCATGGAAAGCATTGCTTTCACATCTGTCTTGCTCCCCAACTGCTGGCGTGTTGATATTTGACATGGGAAACAACCTAGTTCTGGTCTGATTAACAATAATGCAAGCCATTGCCTTTCCACTGACTGGAATAGGACAATAACACACCAGATGAGTAATCCAGAACAACAAATGGTTGCAAGTAGCATTATCATATTGTTGAATTTATTAAATGAATGCAGTCCTGTCTCAAACTTAACCATGTCGATATGATATGTTACTTCAGTACACTTTAAGATCAAATATTACTCGCACCTCTGCAGAACGTTTAATATTCAGTAATTCACATTATAGTCACCACTGATCATCCCTGTAACAATCTGCACGGCCATAGCTTCACCTTTCCACGAAACTTCGTAAACCAAGAAGCTTCCAGTTTACCGTCTGATTTCATTTCTTTTGCTCGGCTCATGGCCAATGGTCTCAGACTGTATTGAGGTGTATCAGCCTTTCTTTGAGCTCTGTTTACAGTGATACATATTTCCCTTTCTTGCTCTGATATTCACCATTTATAACTGCTGTGCACCCTGTGTGTGGTGTTACTATGACAACCGATAACTGCGTCGTAGCTTTGGATTATTTCATTATTTATTCCGTTTTGAAGACGTAATGTAAAACAATACTTATAGTTTAAATTATTTTATTTGATGTGAAACAGTACAGTTTTACTTATACAGTAAATAAAAAGAATATATATTTATATACTGTAGGTCTTATTGAGCTAGCAGACAACCAGCCTGTCTAGCAGTAGACGTACTTTTTCTGCCCAGTAATTCTTGGTCAACCTCTAATAAATGCATTTCTTACGAATAATTGATTAAGTTGCATACTGAATAAAATAACCGCTGACAGAAAACGACTGACTGGCAGAGAGAGAGAGAGAGAGTTTCTGTGCCCAGTAGAGGCTTAGTGACCACCACCTGAAATTTGAAGATAAAAGAAAGTTGTGGCAGCCATTAGGAAGCAGAATACACTGTCAGTCTGCTGCAGGTGAGATTGGAAACTAGCCACATTGAGCTCTCTAATTCTGAAAAGAGCTTGATGACAAATTAAAGCTAGGAATGGTTGTGAGTGAAGGACACAGCGGATCAGGTCATACAGTGTATATTAATCTGCCATTGTGTGATGATATATCATCCCATTATTCACACACACACACACACACACACACACACAACATGTGATTTCTATCTGAATCCTTTGACAGTGCTGCCATTAACTCTCATGTATGACTGTTTTGAGGTGAAAATTCAATCAAGTTTCTGTGTTATGGGACTTTTTCCAGCCTCCGTCGAGCAGCTGTTAGCAACAACAGCTGTTAATAATAGGATTAAAAATGGCACAAATAAATGGGGGCGTTAACATCATAACAAGGTCTGTTTGCAATTACCATCCAGTCCCTGAAACTCTGTCGGTCAGACTCCTGTTTTTGTCAAAATAGTCAGAATAAAGTGAAATGGACACTGAGCCAGCTGGAAGGACTGTGGGACAACTTGGCTGAAGCCTATTTTCTCTGCACAGCCAGCCTTGACAGTAATTACAGAGTCAGTGTGTGCGTGAGCGTGTATGGGCTCATGCTTGTTTGTACAGTAAGTTTGTGGAGAGTGGAGCTGGCAGCCCAGATAAAGTATGAGGTGAGGACCCTCAGTGAGGTGTGTGGGTGGAGGGTCGTGTCACTGCAGAGAAAACCTTTCCACTAAAAGCCACTTCCCTGTGAGGAGTCCAGGTGAGCACACAATTACATTTTCATAAAAATAAACTTAAATGCAAATGCATTCCTCACATTCCAGCTATGTATTTTACTTCCTTATGTTAATGTGGACAAATTGCATGAAGACGTACTTTATAGATTTTTTCTAATTTTCTCTGACTCTGACATCCCTGTTTTAAATGATTCAACACAGCCAATAAGCAGGTACTGGTACACAGGACAAGATGATCAATATATCCTTGTTGGTGGCCAAACAACAGAACTATAAGCCCTCGATGAACTCTGTGCCAACAAAAAGTTATGTTCATTGTCCGGTTAAGCTTATCTGCCTCAATTATGTACCACAGAATTCAAATACTGAACTATGTTTGAACATACTTTTTATTACCATTTTTCCCACTTTTCTGCCAGGCTTTCTGTTGTAAATTGCCGTCTCCTGCTCACACATAGCCGCCAGTTGGACCGTTAACGCTTGTCCAGTCCTGTGCTTGTATGCGAACTATGATAAGTGCTTATCCAATTGGTTTTCTCAGTAGTGGCACTGCCTGTTCTAATTGCGTGAATTTTTTTGTAAATCAAGTTCAACTGAAGTTCAGCCAACCTCATGGTTCAACAGCGATAGTCTGTGAATGCACAGAGGACCCACAGCTGGAAACCCACCATATGTAACAGCAGAGAATGAGCATACATTCATGTGTGAGTGAGGATCACCAAAGATGTTAAACGCTTGTTTCTATGTTATATAACACTCTCTTCAGTTAGACTCTTGTTTGTGGCTGCTCTTGTTTTATTCTGTTCATGAAAAGGATCATTAGTTGCAGCCCAAATCTAAAAGTACGAATTCTGATTTGTTAGATGTTTTTGGAACTACACTTATTCACCTTTTTGCAGAAAGTTAATCAGCTAACCTGGCTCTGTGGGAAGGTGCATCGTGTCCTTTTTACACTTTTTTAAAGATTATTTTTAGGGCTTTTATTGCCACTGTTAGAGCAGCTGGAGGATGACAGGTAAGGGGGGGAGAGAGAGGGGGGATGACTAACAGCAAAATGCCACAGGGTCAGAATCAAACCCGGGTCGCTGCCAAGGACTCAGCCTACATGGGGAGCACCCTATACCGGGTGAGCTAAAGGTCGCCCTTACACCAGTTTTTTTGTGGATTAAGTCAATGTGTTCATTTGTGAGTTATAAAGGTGCTTTTTATTTTACATTGGCCAGAGCCAGGCCAGCTGTTTCCTATTACTTACCATTATGTATGCTAATATAAGATAACCATCTCCTGCCTGTAGCTTCATATGTAACGTATGGTATCGATCCTCTCATCTACCTCTCGGCAGGAAGGTCAATATGGGTATTTATGGGGTAAATTGTCTGTTCTGTTTGTTTATGCACCATGTAAAGCGTCTTTGGGTAGTTAGAAAAGCACTATATAAAACTAAAGTATTATTAAACTATTGCTAATTTAAATCCTGACACCTTAACTTTGTTTTTCTCCCATCATTCATTTTTTACAAAAGGCTGATAGGCTCTTCATCATGGACCGCTCTAAGACATATTATATCTCTGCTACTTGGAGCTGGCAACGTCCAAGTTTGAATTCTCTGACCAGCCGAGAAAATCTGTGTGAGAGAAAACGTGCCAAAACAAAATAGCAGCTGACATGTAACACATGTTGTGTGATGATAAGAATGCATACTGCTGCAGTAAAACTTGAGTAGCATTTCCACGTAATTCAAGAAGTCATTTAGGAATTTATATTTAGGAAACATTCCAGGACCTAAACTTCACCAACTTTCACACAAGAACTTGGATGTCTATTCCCACTGCTAGCACTCTTTCTGTGATTTATTTTGGTCGGTCATGGTCAGATAGAGCAAGTGAAGTGCACGCAGCTATAAATCCTTCCCTCCTGACTGTCTCTGCTCTCCTGCAACACTTCTTCACTCAATTCTCCTTGAGGATAGTGAGGAGGTTGCGGAGAGGGAGCAGCAGTATACAAATAAAACACTTACATGCCTTGAAGATATTTATTCACGCAGGGTCTTCAGGGTGGTACTGTACTCAGGCAATGAGGATTTTTAATCTGTTCAGCTCTGCTTACTAGTATATTTACAGCTATATTCAGACTGTTTACTCATGCACATTTGTTAATTAATGTGCAATGTGAGCTGAGCAATTTCAGTCACTTATGGGGTGTGTTTAAGCTTCACCTTTGGGGAATACCCAGATGTTCCTCTATATGCCACTATGCCCGAGCATAGCTGAGGCCTGTAGAGAGATGACTAAAATCTGCTCCCTCTTTTTAATTTTTGCAAATTTTCTAGAGGATACATCAAAGTTAGGTAATTAATCTTTTTTGTATCATCCCCTCGGTTGCTTTTACAATGGATAGTTGACAGTGAAGGTAAACCCCAAGGTTTTAAATGTTGTACACTGTGTCGTGCTGCACAAATCACTGGAAATGGATCATATGAGCCGTGGTGCTCCGCTGTGCTGTCTTTACTGCCCAGAGGAATATTTCTTTCTATTTTGAAGCTCATGCCCCAATGTCGCAACACTTGTCATCTTGATGAGTGTACCACCCTACAGCATGTAGCCTGAGGCTGAGGTTACCAGTGTCAACACTGTCACATTAGGATTTACAGCAAAAGCTGCCAGTTAGTGACAGCAATTTAAAAAAATGGAATTAGCAGCCTCAAGTTTCAGGCTGTGGAACTGTGCAGAAGAACGATGGATTGTCCAATATCAATTATAAAAGGAGTTTTGGTTCAAGTTCAAGTATCTCAGAGTCAGGCCTAGTGAAGACCAGATGGAGCGGGAGATTGTCCAGCTCACTGCTAGTTACACTAACAGAACATGGCAATCACAAATGGCATCACAGCCTCTCAACATTTGTCGATAGGGACTCCAAAATGTTTTTGGTGTAATGCAAAGTCGCCAATTAGTGTTTGTGCATTTCACTGACGATGTATTTCGTTTATTTTCTCTACAATATCAGCATTATTCTGCTTTGTTCAAGCATGAAAAATATGGTAAACTTCCTCAGTATCCTGACGTGACTGCATGCTTTCACCTCGGACGAAGGTTTAGAGGAGCTGCTGAACACAACTGTCCATAGCAAACTAATGGTGCCGAAAATGGCATATTTCTTTATTTTAAATAGTCTTAACAAAAAATAGACCCAATGGAAAAAGGCGTCCAGTAGTGAGAGTATGTTTCCTGTACATCCCCATTTGCTTTTGTGGAGAATTTACATTGGTTTGTAGGCTGCCTCGCTGTTTTTAATCCTCTAAATCCAGTGTCTTCTTATTTTGTTGAAACATAATCTTGGTGTCTTTTTGCGTGCACGGAGCAACAACAAATGTGCAAAGAAGTGCACCTTGGTCTCCGAAGTCGAAGTCCTGCACTTTGTCCATCTACCATCCACCCAGTCACTTCTTTGCAACTTAGCACTTAAAACTTAGCACTTCATAAACTGAAAGAAATCTGAAAAGAAATCCAAAAGTGCGTTCTCTCCAAAAATATATCAGGCAAAAGCATGTAAGGCTTCGTCATCCATGCCTTGAGCTATGGTAGCATCCACTCTCCCATTTATCAGGGAAATATGATTTACTTTTAATTCCCAGTTTTTGCCATTTTAATGTGATAAAAAGTTATATTTTATGTGAAAATCCTTCACCAGCTATCTCGATATGAGCTACCTGACTGAATACAAATCAGCTGATCTTTTAAAACATACAGAGACCTGGTGCATTAATATTTGTATTTCATGAGATGAAACCTAATCCATGACTAGATTGTGCACACACCCCTTGACATTCTCTGTCTGCAGCAGCTGATACCTCAAGTATTGAAATGCAGCATCCAGCAGTGATTAGAGGATGGAATTGGTGACAGACAATCTATTCCTCCAGTCACTTATGCCACCTTGCCAGGGCACCTCAATCATGTTTTCTTATTAGGCGTTGGGACTTCAGCGGAATATTCAAGTGTAAGTTGAATATAATCGTGCTTGGGAAATAAATGGGACAATTGGTAGGAGGATTTGCATATCTTTCCGCTCTGATGTTAACCCATATCAAGTCAGAAAATAACATGAATAATTCCAACAATTGGACACTTCGACCCAAAAGGGATTGAGCACCGCAGTGTCTGTTTAATTCGTGACCCTTCTTTGCCTTTTGACATGTATGCTGTCAGCTGTTGCTGCCATTGGAGTGTCATAACCGCTAAGCATGCTGTTATTTTTTCATTTTTCTGGCCCCATCTTTTAATGAATGCTTAGTGATTGTGATTTCAGCTGCTCTGAGTAGCACTGATTATAAGTCGCTTTACATAAGAGCCTTGCCAAACTAAGATGTAAATGTGAATTAGCGTCAGTGCTGAGGATGCAGACAAGAGGGCCAAAGCTACCCAGACTTCTTCTCTCTGGAAATTGAACTGACATGTTCATTTCCGAAACATTTTACTGCATATCCATTTTGGCACCTGAGGTTCAACGTTCAGTATTTCTCTAAGAAGCAGGAAACACCCTGTATAAAGTCTGCTGTCTCTCAGAAGCACAGTCATTTGTTGTAATCTTGTCACTTTTCCATGAACAGTAGAGGGTGCCTCATTTTAGAACTAAACTTTTCACCTGCTCGGTGCTGTGTACAGAATTATATTTGTCATAATGTGAAGTGTATGAAGTGGGTTAAATTGACCGCTCGCACTCACTGCATCAACCCACATCGAGTGTCTAACTCCCACACCTCCTGTCATCACAGTGTCAACAATACAATTGGCTTTTCATTAGCTTTATATACCTGGAGAGGGTTAGCTGACAAATTCTTTGCCTGTGTCAGTTTAAGAACAAGCTACCGAATTACCTATTATGTATTTATTTCCATCTATCTGCAGGGTCTCAAGATAGCAATGTTGGTTGTCATTAGGGACATTTGGGGAGTGGAGGGGGGATTTTTGTATAACTCACCCGTTTAAATTAAGGCTTAAAGTGAGAGAGCTGTCCCCTCTGCTGCGACACCCGGATCCACCTCTTTGCCCATTTTTAGACTTTGCTGTGTCGTCACATCCATTATGGCGACGGCAAGAGCCATCCACTTCACAAAGGCTCTTCGTAAACCTATAGGTGACGTCAGGGAGACTACGTCCATATTGCATACAGTCACAATAGTAACTGTAACAATGAATTACCTTCGTTCGGACCAAATAAACCAAAATACAGGTAAGAAAGTGCCCTCAGTCCCACCTTTTAGCCAGAATCATCCACTAGGTACCCAACATAATTAATGGCTAGAAATCTATAAGAATTGCTGTGGATATTCATGGTTCACACAATTCATGGCCTTTTGTTTGGAGGTAACACCACCTTCATGTAAACACAAAATATAACATAAGCCTTAATAGCAAACCTTCTGTTATTTGGTTCCTTCCAAGATGTAAAGAATATGTTTTACAGAAACACAAAAAAGTACTGCATTTGAAAATCCAGAACAAAACATTCACTTAGTTTATCATTTTAAGCATAATTGCATAGTTGTGCATATAATTGCATTTAAACCCAGTCACTTTACTTGGCCTTTTCCATTTTCTAACCTTCACGCTCACTCTCTGTTGTAGGTGCAATTGCTTTCCCTGCTGATGACGGTCTCATCTGCCTCGAGATTCTTTGTGTAATTTCACTGAGCAGAAGTGTTGGACCGAAAAGGGAGCAACATTTTCATGCACATACCAGAGAGAAAACTGTGAGGGTTTTGGGGTACTTTCAAATCTCGCAATAGCAAAGTGTGAAAACTGAAGGTGTCAAACGTAGAGGTGTTATTTTTTCATGCAATTGTATGATTCATCCTCTTTAGCATTTCAGCACTCAGCTCCATATCAGTGGAAGCAGGATCAGTCAGTTGGTAGTGGGAGATCAAGGTTTGTAGCACCTTTCTTAAAAGTGATAATATGCAAGTTCATATTCTATTAATATTTGTCAGTTTTGCTACTCGATTCAACCAACTGGTATCATTCAATAGTGATTACATTTATTAACAAAAAATGACTGCTTATTTGCAGTTTGATTAGTATAAGGGGAGCTCTTTATTCCAACCTTATTACCAAACCATAACGTAAAGAGTAGTCAATTCTGCAAAACTCCTAAATTAAGTTCAATGGCAACATTTTTTTCAAATCTTTGCTTTCTACAATATCTGCATGGCAGTTACAGTGTGGTTTCAGAAATATTGTGGCATGGCAAATAACCTATAATCAATGAATGGTGAGCTTAAATTAACTTAAACAACTGGTTATGGTTAGGGTTACATCTGATGTGTTACACACTTATCCTCCACCTAGAAATCATCCCTATTACTTTCAACCTCGCTTACATATAGGGCACACAACTACCGCCCCAGTGGCACTGGACATAAATCGTGAGGTGTGGAATCATTCAATATGGATGTAATTCCTAGAATACTGGGCTGCTTTATCCTCAGTAAAACCCTGGAGAATGATGCAATGTATATCACAGAGTTAACAACAGCATGTGTTTGGAATATGTACAAGAAGGAAATATAGGACACAGTCTACCCTGGGTGCGTTGATGAAGAATGTTGGTGGATGCATATACTGACTGCTGTTGGGACCATGTGGTTGGTACAAAGGAACCTACATGGGCCTGCAGTGTAGTCAACAGCCTGATTTGAGTTAGGATCACACCAAGCTTTGTGAGACGTTATGTCTCACCTAAATGTGACTTTTCATCCAAACTCAACACTGAGGCTTCAATGGACGAGGGCCGTGGGCACCCCAAGGATTCCCTGACGTCACATAATCTATAAAAAAACAGCGGCAGCGCGCTGGGACGTCTGACTGGAGTTGGTGCAAGGAGGTAAACAACAACGTTGTTGCTTTTGAAGAAAAACCCTAGGTCGTAGTCTTAACCTCGCGGGACGAACAATAGGCTGTCTGTTTTTTTGGATCCTTAAGGAATGAACGGACAACTTCTATGCCCCGTTCCCTCCCCGTTAACGTCGACATTTTGCCGGTCGTCAGTACAGGAATCTCCTTAACTTCCGAGAAACCCCGCTGCAATACCGAGGGTTTATCACCGCACAGCCTGAAGCTCTGGACCCGAGTTTAACCAAGAAATTCAAAGAACCACATCGACCGCTACGAAGTCGTCTCAGAGTAAGAGGCTTGTGTCTGGGCAAAGATAAGTCATAGTGTGTTTGTTACCTATTAGCTATTATTATTATTAATAATTCTATTGATGTCAATAATTTAGTTTTTCATATTTGCAGATAACCAAACACACTCCTGCCAGACCCCAACACTGCAAAACTCATAGTTTATATTTGCCTCTAATTACAAAGTTATTAAAGTTATTAAAATGCACTTCAAGTCAATTGGCAGCATGCTAAAACAGACTTGACTCCGTGCATCTCTTCATGATGCAACCCACACATGTCCAAACATTTAAGCTCTGTTGTGTCATTCCATCAAGAGATGAGGATCTCTCAACTGAGCTGCTGTTCTTGTTTTACCCTGTAGTCAAGTGTCTCTGTGGAGAATGAAAAGCAAATACCATGAATCCACTGATGCACATTTTGAATCATGCATGCTTAAGCATGCATTAACAGTATTCCTCATGTTTAGTCTGATTATTGTAGCTAAGGCCAGTGCATAAGTAATTAGAGAGCTCTGTAAAAATTTGATTGAAAATGTTTTCACATGCTTGTTAAGTAAACAGCGCAATGGTAGCCCACTTGGTATCTTCCCTGTTGATGCTCTGCCGGCCCTGCACTAAATACATCTTCAGTTATTCTTTGGTTCAGGGGCTTTTAGCCTTCAGTCTGGTCTGCAGCATATGAAACACCTGCCCAGTCAAGAAGAACATACTGTTGTTTGGTTGTAGAAAAAAACCTCTTTGGTTGCTTTGGCCATATTCTTGGGATCAATGTCCTGCTGCATCTGGGGACCATGGACACAAAAGACTACACTGTTTACTGAGGGTGTAGCAAAATATAGTGGCACACAAAACCACGAGAGAGACAGAAAATGGATCCCATCGTCAATAATTCTAAATGTTATCATCTGGCAGATTGAGTGGAGAACTGTCGAGAGGCTTTTTTAAAAGCAGAGTGTCCGTGTTCTCTTCAACTTCAATATAACGAGCAATCTGCATTCAGATAAAAAGTGACTCACTTTGCTACTGTATGTGGAGTGTTTGTTCTTTCAGTCCGTGACCTTTGGCCACAATCAATCAATAAACGAGCTCCTTGACTGATGTCTGCTGTGACAATAAACAGCGACTGACTGACTACAAAACTTACCAAGAAGTCTGTACTCTCTTATCACTCTCTACTTTAGAGACTGAAAATATTTGCTTAATCATTGGAAAATAAATGTCACAGCATACAGAAGTACATTGGCTGCAGAAACATGAGGTCATCTAAACTGAAAGTAGTTAATTCACCGTTAATTTCTCTGTTTATCTATTTGTTCTAAACTGTAACTTGGTATGAAATGTTAAGGTCTCTCTTCCAAACACACAGACAAGTCCAGATGTTGTATAGTTCCATGACACACAGCTGGATGTGCAGCGACAGCATCAGCTGTTCAGCTTTACTGTTGCAGTTTTGAAATAATCAGGATTGCTGGAGCTGGGACTCATCTTTATTTCAGGGCCTGGAGACTTTTCTTAATTCTTGATTTCACTTGGATAGGCAAACAGATTTTGCTTAGTTATCTACAAGCCCAGCAGAGGCTCTCAGGATCCCTTTTGGTCTGGGACCCGGAGGCGTTACTTGACATATTGTCGCATATAGACGACTTGTAGGAGGACTTCACAATAGATCCGAGGGGCAGAAGAGGTAGAGGAGGTCCCAAGAGCAATCAGTTTATCACTTGTGCTCATCAGGCATCAGTGATTGAAATCTCATCTGAGCTGGCGAGCCAATCCCTCCGTTTTTCAGTGCCGCTGCTCTTTGACACAGAGGAGCTCAGTCTCTGGTCAGGTCTGAGCAGACAGCTGGCATCTGGGACTGTTTGAGAGATAAATATAACAAGGATACCCAACTACTGCCATCATCCTTATATTTTATAAGTGACCACATCGAATTTGTGTTTTTTGACATTGTAGACATTAGAGACTGGTTGTCATAGTAACAGTGCAGACAAGTGCTCGATGACACACTGCGTGAGCTCCGTCCAACACCTCTGGATGTAGAAACAAGCCAGTAATATGAACGTCTTTATCACAAAGAAATGAATGTGATGTATCGCTCACTGTGATGCATCAAGCATGTTTCAGTACAAGTTGAGTACTGAGGCAAACAGAAACCATTGGCTGTCTGCAAAGTAGAAATTAGAATATCATTACTAATGTAGATTAGTCATAGGCCTTAAAATAGAAACCACGATATGTTCCTAAATGTAGGCCTACTGTACATCAAGGCATACACACTGGCTTGTATTGATTGACAACTGATCTAGAAGATTGTTCAGAAATCCAATGCCTGTTGAAAGTTTTCATTTTAGAGATGGATGTTTTTCATAAAACAGGGACACAATGCAAGTAATCTCTTTAAAAAAATCAAGCTACCATGTCAAATCTGTTCTTATGTATCAAGTATATTTTTGCAAGTATGTTATTTACATATTGTTTAATTATAGAGTAACACCAACCCAGGGGGACGGGACTTTGGGGCCAGTACTATCATCTTTAGTACAGAAGCTCATCACAATAAAACATGTTTTGTAAGAGGAAAAACAAATTAATCTATGACATCAAATACAAGTGATGGATAGTCGTATCCATGGTATCGGTGTTTAATTCCTCCCACACAGCAAACAGGCACATCAGCTGATTTTAGAGTGTCTGATGTCTATTACATATGCATTATGCACGAGTCAGCTGACCAATTCATACAGCGCCGTGTTGTCCTTTGGAGGCTGAGTAATTCAAGCTGAGCTATCAGCAGAGAAAAATCTCAACTACTAAATCTGCTCCTCTTGCATGCAGACGGGGTCACAAATGGAGGCAACTCCAACCTAAATAAATCCTGATTGCGAAACACACGGTACGTGGCGTTCAGGCTTTCTGACTTCCTAGTGCGACCAATAACCTTGACCAAAATCAGAGTCGCAACCGCTGCCCGTGCCAGGAAGCCCTCACTTCTGATGATATCACGGGTAATGGATGTGGACAATTCCACCTCACACTTACCTGGTTTGGGAAAGTGGAAAGCAAGTGGAACATCACTGAATGAATAGACTGCAAGTCATCAGCCCAGATGGACATGATTTATTAGCAAAGAGGGTTTTTTTTTTGTTTGGTGCATTTGAAAGAATTGAAGAAAGGAACATTTGTTTATGCACCACCATCCTAACATAATACGCATTGTATTGGTATTAGGTTTGTGTAGGTAAAGAAAATGCAGTAATATACAGTAAAAGTGTGTTTGTATTGTAACCCTGTAATAGTAAGATTGACTGTAGTTGATGTGCTGATGTGGTAACTGCATAGAAAAACAGGCTTCACGGTGGAAAAAGAACATCTCAGTCTGTTTCGTTGACAATCAGCAGGCTCTATTGATTTTGAGAAAGACTAGGCCTTCTGTGTAAAAAAAACACCTTGCAGGCTGCACTTGAATAAGGAGGCGGTCATTTTACAAAAAAAGGAAGAAACTAAATGTACTTCATGTACAGTGTTACATGAGCTTTTTATTTTCTACCCTGTTCATTACTATGATTGCTCCTCCATGCTTTCCAATGAATAAGCATAGCCAGCTGACTTATGTGAGATGCCACATGAAGGCTGAAGCCAGGAGGACCCCAGTGTCTTGTGTCAGTGAGCATTGATTTCTCAAGATGGAAGCGGTAACCAACGTTGTCCTTTGAAGCTCGTCTCCTGAAGGTCATTCGGGCTGCATGAGTTGTGTTCAGCCTCTGAAAGGCACCACTGCCCACACAAAGGTCATAAATGCTAGACGAATATCACAAAGCCAATGTGTCATCGTCAGTATCTCAGCCTGGAGATTGGGCGATGTCTATGAATGGATCTATTTTCTTTGTCTCTTCAGCTGTGGAGGCTGGGAACCTGGTCTCCTAAAAGGTACGTTCCCATACAATGAAACTGCATCGTCAATTCCATTTTGAGGAAAAAGTGTTTCCTCCCCGATTACATTTGTTTTTGGAGCATCAGAATTTATTTCCTCCCTTTCTTGCAAAATCACAGTGAATTTGTGTCTTGGCTTCTGAATGCTGCCAAAACACATATGACTTACACTCAATACTGTACCTAATCACATTGTGTGTAGACGCTTACGGAGGACTGAAACGGCTCCTCTGCTAACATGACACTTTCTCTACACAGTCAGAGTAAACATGTTAGTACAGCCTCACAGAGACATGCCTTTGCAGCAAACCAGGAACATCAAATGCATCACTTCCTTTCAGATCACTTCTGGGTGTTTGGAACTGCTGATATATAGTAGCTTTAATAAACACACACAATACTCCGATCATGATTCGGATTTAGGTAGAAATCTCGAGAAACGAAACAGACCAAGTAAAAAATGTCGGGGATTATTTCTTCAAGCTTCAATTTTAACGGCCAGCACATAACCAGAGATTTGATGAAGAAGAAGACCTTTGAGAAAGTCCTTCAGCTTGTCTTGTTCTTGCTCCTCGTCATCACTATCAACAACCTGAGTGACCGTGGGGCAGTGCACTGTGGGAGTCGACAGCAGCAAATGGAACTGAGATTTGAGAGCAGTCAGACAAAGTGTCAGGATGAGAAATCCTTACACTGACTCGGTCCCACCGATCAGCAACAATGTGCAGTGACAAGAGGCAGGTGCAGATTGACTGCTGCTGTAACTGGCTTAGACAGCGCAGGAACACCTGAGTGTACTTGAGTCTACACTCACAGACCAACTGCTGTCAGTCCTCACTTGACACTGCTGCAGCGCCAGAGCCTTAACAAACTGACATAGGCAAGCTGAGCAATTTAGTTTCCATCTCGACCACACTTAACGACTTCACTCGAGTCTCAGGCTGCCTTCACACATACACACATGAACACACACACACACACACGTAGAGAGAGTACAACTTTTGGGAAGTTAGTGACAGGTCCCAGGTTAAAATCGTGTTTTACTGCTGAACAGTACAAATGTTGATATAAACTCAGTTAAAGATTTGAAGTGGATGGTATCAGTCAGCATTGAAGTTGAGCCATATAGAAATATGATGAATGTTGTGGTTAGTTATGATAAAATGGTTTACATACTGTGGATCAGTGCACAGTATACTGTGCTCTGTTTACATAAATGAACTTACGAAGCCTACACAGATTTCTATGAGAAGTTTTAGCATATCAGGAAAAGAATTATGCAAAGTCACTCGATGTTTGGCTACCAAGTAACCATAATGCAAATGAAGTTGAATCTGCAAATGAGGCTGATCATCACAAAATCTTATCAAACAGGAAATTAGTTATTTAAAGTACAACAAATTAAAAACCGCTCAAGTGCAGTGAGCACTTCTGGGTATAAAAGTGTAAATACTTCCCACTGTCCTCCTTTGTGAAGTTGCCTACTGCAGCTTTAAACCGACTACATTATACTCTACGTTTTGTACACTTATTGTGAAGTTAAGTGAATTTCAAATAAGTTTGAAATTGCCAACAATTCTATTATAATTATACACAGAGTGGCTTCTCTTCAGACTGCTGTTCTTTTTATTGGCCCTATATATTTTTAGAGAAAAAGCAATCACATTAGTTGAGCAGGTAACAAGAGGCTGACCTGCCTTGGTGACAATGTGTGAGTCATATGGAGAAAATGATGGACAACTAGTGTGTACTGCACACAAGGTTGAAAGGGGCACTCCACCAATTTTACACTTGAAATTCGGCTTACTCGGGGATAACTATTCAGCCTGTGAAAACAGTTGTGTAATGTCGTCTGTGACTCCGGAGGCAGCTTTCCAAAGTTATAAGTTAACAGTCATGAAAAACGCTTGAGTTGCATTATGGGAATTGAAGGCTCCAACTACACTTTATAGATTGGTAAAACGTAGTACGCCTTTGAGGAAAAACTATAGATTAGGTTTGCAAGATTAATAAAAATCCTCAGAAAATGCTATTTTGAGTTGGGACATATCCTGAAATAATGGCTGATAATATCCGTACATTTTAATAAGGTGGTCATTTTACATTAAAGACAAAGAGATTACAATCAAAATTCTAATATTAAATACACAGGTAGTATCTAATGTAGATGTTTGGTATTAGTATTTTTTGGACAATAATAATACAGTATTTTTGGACATGTATGTGGCAGATTATATTACCATCCCAATGTTTTGAGCCAGGCAGTTGCATCACGTGGGAGTTATAATTTCTGGGAAATCTAACAGCAGGAGCTTATTAAAGGTCTGTCTGAAAAATCTTGTTTACAAGATGCCTTACACTCTGCCGCATCCTTTTTAAGGGCATGAGATATGCCTCTTTAAAGTTTCTAGTTAATGAATAAGTCAGATTTTATGTAATTTAATGGAAATATCAATAATAAGGACTGTGACAGTAACTTCAAACATTGATGTGCATTGGTGTTTTTAATTCATGCACAATAAGCTCCACAAAAACATGATGAATTTAAGTGCAACTAATCTGATATACTAAACATATTGAGTGAATATGGAGACAGCAATACGAGAACATATGGGTGGCTTTCTATTGCTCTTTCTCTCTCACACACACACACACACCTACACACACACACATTACAGATCTGAATCACAGATGCAGAGCAACACAATAGACAGACTCATCCCATACTCGCTGTGTAGGAGGACTGTGATTCTTGGCAGTCTGGATTGTGAACTTGTGTGAAAATACAAGGCAATGAGTCGACACTCAGATACTCCACAGCTTGAGTAAAACACAACATACATGGCAATAAAATCAATAAAATGTAAGTCGGCAGAGATCTACTGTATTCACTTTGAAGTGTACAGGGGCGGGTGCCCTCATGTACAGTTCCTTTGATGCTGGCAACCTTAAAAGCATGCATTTACCTTCCAGCAGTATGACAGAACCTAATTACAGGAAGCTGCCCACGGAAAATAAAATGAGGGGAAAGAAAATATTTTTGCTGTCACTTTGTAGATAACTTCCAGGCCTATCCCCGCAGGAAGTGGCATAGACTAATAGCAAACTCTTGTGCTGTGATCGGCCTCTGGTGGTGACCGTGGGAGGAAGTTGATATTTCAGGACACGCCACATAAATGGGATTAACACATAATTGACATGTTTACTGTGGTATTTATAGCTTCCATTTGATTAGAAAGTAGGGAACAACGCTAAATGCACAGTCCAATTACATTTGAGGATATAACTGATGGATATACATGTGCCCACACTCCCTTACAAATCTGATTTGCATCCTTCTTTGCTTGAAATTAATTGACGGCGACCTTGATAAGGCGTAGGTAATTGAAATATTTGTTGCAACTGAGATTAAATGAATGACAGCTTTTATGTGTAAAAATAGGGAAATATTTTTAACATAGTGTAATACAAATTATGTAAATATACAAGCATTTTAAAGCTGAAGTCATGGGTTCCAAGAGAAGAGCGTCATGTATGCCTAAATTACGTTTTGTGTGCCCACAGGATGTAACAAATCAAGACTTCACAGTACAATACAAGTAAGCTGTCAACCAGCCGTTGTCATCTCTTTAGTATGAAGTGTCACAGACCAGCTTCATGGTAAATATGAGTTTAACTGTCATCACCTTATATGATATCTATGTCCAAAAGTGTCCAGAAACAGCTACCACTGACATTAGGATTTTAGAATATTTGTTTTATATATATTTGTTTTATTTGAATTATTTCCTACCTGGGTTATCATCTCATGACCCACTAGATTCATCTCGCAACACCCTTGGAGATCACTGCTGTATGCTACAGAATGAACAATGTACTCCAAAGTCTGTACATGATGAACATATTGTTAATTTTAATGCATACACACTCTTTCATACAGATTTCATACAGGATCAGACTTATACTACATAAAATGTTTTGTATATAGTAGTTGAATAGGCCATGCTTCGTCTTTTTTTACACCTGACATGTCATCAAATATAAAACATGTGGTCCATATGTGTTGTTTGTGTCATATGCAACACACGAGATATTAAACTACGACGTACCAAATAAGCATAAACTTGAATGAAATCTGTATCATGACAAGTTAGATAAATACTGTGTGTTCATATACACATCATATAGATTATAGATTTTACAGTACATATCATTCGTAAATATGGACAGATTGTTT
Source organism: Anarhichas minor (assembly GCF_050575085.1). NCBI lineage: Eukaryota > Metazoa > Chordata > Actinopteri > Perciformes > Anarhichadidae > Anarhichas > Anarhichas minor. The sequence goes on along the minus strand of NW_027466476.1, from coordinate 4,871,242 downwards.
CACTTCTCCAAAAAAGTCAACAGTAGAGATTAGTGAAGTGGAAAAGAGTTTATTTTTGGGTAAATGTGGCAAATGATTGCCTTTATCTTTTGCTGGTCAACACAGTGTAACTGCTGCAGGAACCATCAAACAAAGACTCGTTCCTCATCGCAGTGTTTACATACGGGGGTGTAAGGGACACATTGCAAGATAGTAAAATTGTAACGCTTTGGATCTCTTTCTCCATGCTTGATCAAAGCTTCCCCACTTAATTTCTGGGGCAGATTAAAAATAGCAAAGCAAGAGTGTATTTCCCCCCCCATCAGCCTCCACAGTCTGCCAGAGCTGGCAACTGAGCCTGTGGGCAGCATATGCAAAAGACTCATCTGCTACTACCCAACCCCCCCCCCCCCCCCTTTGATGAATTTACTACATCGCAAATATACATTTTGCACTCTCCTCCTGTTCACTGATAGTGATGACACATATCAGTAACCAGCGCAGGAGGCGAGCCACGCTGACTGAGAGAGCATCACCTCCTCTCAGGCAAAATGGTGCTCATTCCCCGAGAGTAACGCCTGTTGACATGGCTGCTATGGGAGACTGGACGTCTTAGGAGAGATGCTCAACGTCTGCCTGCTATTTCATGTGCTAAAACGAAATGTGGTAACACGCTTGTTGGGGCCAAGTTCATGCTCTTTATTTACTAACTTATTTTAAGAAGTGTCAAGCATTTGTACTGTATGCCCCAAATAGACATACATTAGGCCACAACATCCCGTTTAAACAAATTTTGTCCCTGGGACTCTGATTTGGGTTTTTGTTTGTTGAATTAGCGCTGAATTATGTAACGATGTTTAGTGGACTTGGAGTGATACTCATGGTGACAATGACAATTATAATTAGAAAAGTCCTTATGCTCTAATTGAGAACAGTCCCAACAACATGCAAAAATTGGCCAAATACACTTTTTTGTTGACATTATATTTACCCAAGTGTTTATATTCAAACCATCAGATCCACATCTATTCAGCAACAAAATGCCTGACATGTCTCGACTGAATTACAATAAAATGTATCTGATTTTACATGGAACATCTGACCTTCCATGTTTTGAACTATGCCTACATCAGCATGTTAAAGTCGCTTTAATCAATATTTTTATGATAACAATGGATCAAATGACTACGTGTTTTGTGAAAGGGATCCCTTGTAGTGACGAACCCACAAATAAGTCTCACTCAACTCTGTAGTTCCTCTCAGCACTGGTGCCAGAATAGGGGAGACAACAAAGCTTTTTGTGCACCCACTTTCAGGTGTTATGATAATAAAGTGGTTACGTCTAAGCTAAGTCGTATGATCATAGAATGTTGACGATAATGTCTAAGTCCAGGGCTTCTAACTACACGTCTAACATGTTGGACCTTAATAAATCATGATCAATCATTGTGTTGACTAATTCAAATTAAATCAAAGTGATTTGAAATTCAGCCGGACATCCAGTTTGCCACAATTTCATGATGTCTGCCCGGGGAATTAAACTCGGGGGGTCAGGGACAGCTGCTTGCCTGGGTGTGGGTGATCCCCTAGTGGGACCTCTCCCCAGAGCTGGCTGACCCTCGCCAGGCGCATTTTCTCCGGTGCAACGGAACCGGCTCTAGGTCGGCTGCTTACTCACTCTTATTCCTCACGAGTTGGAATGGAGTATTTGAACTACACACCTTCTGACCGCGACACTTCCCACACATCAGACTCTTCCTCGTCTTTGTGTCTTTACAGGACAATTTCCGTCATGAAATCAAGCAGACAGATGTCGCCCACTGTGAATGAAAGACTTTGCTCTTAGCAGACAGAGAATAAAAGCATCTTTTTTGAGTCACCATCCTCATACAAGTCTCCAGTGTCCTTTAGTAGCATGACAGCCTTGGTGCTAATTCTTGTTTCAAAGGCTTCAGGCCTTAAGGTGGGTCTTTATTTTTCATTATAGACCAGTCTGGTCAGCAAGGATAATGAATTTTGTACAACAAACTGTGGCTTTTGATAAAGATAAGCTCTGTGGGACTAGAAAGCAAGGAGACCTGTGTAGATTGTCCACTCTTTGAAAATGAATTTTGATTCGCTGAACCAGTTACGTGTGCATTAATGTAAATCATCTCCCCAACCTAGGCCACAATGAGATTTGAACCAAGTGTTACTTTATTTACAAAGTGATGACATGCTTTGCCACTTCCCAGCTTGTTTCTGAAATGACAAAGCAGTCGAAAAGAGCTATCACAGCACAGTTGTAGACAGATTGATCTTACACGATATAAAATTACACAATTACAAAATGATGCAAGACAGCGGTACATCTGTTTGGAGGAAATGTACAGAAATCTCCAAAATCGAGGTAGAAAAAGCACGCACTGCTCGACTGATGACATTTGACACAGGTTCATACAAGTCACCAAAGAGTTTAAGTGAGAGAGATGTCATGAGGGAGGTGACCACATCCTGATTCACAATTTAGATAGAAACACTGTTGACAAGTAGGGCAGGTGAGTGTCAAGAACATGTCAATTCTTAAAAGGAAACTGCAGAGTTCAACAGGTCTAGTTAGATGTATTATCAACTGCTAAATGTGGAATGAAACTGATCAAGGCAAAAATAACAAGAGTGAGGATGTCCACAGTATCATGGTTTCTGACATATACAGTATTGAGTTCAGTTTCAATTCAAGTGTGCGATCAAGTGTTTGGGTGAAACAAGAAAACACTTCTGCCAAACTGTCTTTCACTTCAGAATCTCTTATGGTTTATGTATACAGTGGCATGTAAGACACATATGTTTCATGCAGACACTAAGCAAACTACTTTCAGTTTATTTTTTAGCAGCAAACACTGAAATATCACGAATGGAAATTTTCCCTTCATGTTTCATTTTAACACGATTTTCCACCCACTTTCATTCCCTCGTCATCATCTCACTTTAAACATTTGTGAAAGATTTAAGCTGCTCCTGTTAAATTTAGTGAGAGGACAAATTGAAAAGTATGACTGGAGATTAAGTGATATAAAAATATTTTAATCCTGGCACAAAGCACAATGAACCTCAGTGTTCACTCTCTGTTTGAAATTAATCTTGGAGGTACTCAAATGCGTGTTTAGATGAAGATGTTCAAAAGATATGTGCCACATAACAAATGTTTTTTCCTAATCAAACATCAATTTTGTAAATATACAAAAATCTGTTTACTTTCTATTCCCTCTGAAAGCCCTAGGATGATTGATTGTGTTTACGTGTCATTTTCTTTGTCACTACATTATCCTTCCATGAATCCAGAGCCAGGACGGAATTGTGGCATATGCACGAAAGCAGTGTCGACTTGAATAGCCCATCAAGTACGCTCTGTGATTTTCTTTCCCAAAATAGAATGACTGAGTCACACACAAAATGAAGTGATTGCGCTGTCTCTCTGCCTTTGCGGAGGGGCCGAAGTGCCACCATCAGTGACTCCCATTTCGCCAGTCTTTGTCTTATCTACAGGCCTGCTGTGAAGGCTACATGTTGCCTTGAAAGCACCAAGTGCACCAGCACAGGGCCGCCATACCCCATTTTTTGAGATTCGATATATGATGCTGAAGTACCCTGCTTTAAACCTTGAGAGCCTCATGCACGCCCACAGCAGACAGTCTGCGGTTGATGTTGCGATAACGACAGCGGAGAAGGTCACGATAAGTGGAGCGCAGGTCTCGGTTGAAGAAGGCGTAGATGAAGGGGTTCATTAAGGAGTTGGCGTAGCCTAACCAGAGCAGCGTGCGCTCCAGCCAGATGGGCACACAACTACACTCCACTCCACAGATAAAGGGCCTGGCAGTGGACAGGATGAAGAACGGCAGCCAGCACACAGCGAAGACCCCCACGATCACCCCCAGTGTTGTCGCTGCTTTCTGCTCCCTCTTGAAGATGGAGATGTTCCTGCGCTCACGGTTCAGCAGGCGGGACAAGGCCGCGCACTCCTCCACCACACCGAGCGGCTTCAGGCCCTGCATTCGCAGCGCCTCATTAGTTACTGTTTCGAGGCGCTCGCGGCGCGAAAGGTCGGTGAAGCGGTGCTTGGCGCCACTCTTGCGAGCTGCCCTGAAGATCTTGTAGTACATGACCAGCATGACCAGCATAGGGATGTAGAAGGCTACAGCTGTGGAATAGATGGTGTAGCCAAAGTCTTGGCTAATGAGGCACACACCGGCTGTGTGGACGTTTTTGGCCCAGCCACAGAATGGTGGCAGGGTGATGGATGCTGACGCCAGCCACACTCCCAGGATCATCTTCGCCATTAGCTGACCGTTCTGCCGGGCTGGGTAGGTGAGGGGCCGTGTGATCCCCAGATATCTGTGAGGAAACGACACAAAATAATTATCACTACTAACCTCCAGGCTGATTTTCTTCATAGGACGAAAAGCAGTTTAAGCTACATTGATGTTTTCTCTAAAAAAACATTTAATACCTTGTCCAGCACAGTAGCTTTATCTTCAAGGAAACAAGGATAATAACTCTCACATATAATTCACCCAGACACTCTGCTGAAGAACAGAAATCTGCTGCCTGTCTTCACTGAGATGAAACTGCAGTGTAGTAGCATCAAAATACATGTCCACTCCGTCCTGGAGGACCATTAGCTTTTTGTTTTGCTGTTTTTGGCTTTGGAGGAGCTTAGCAGGTAGAGAGGGAGCTATCAATCAAAGGGCAGCTCAGCAGTTTCAAATAGCAGCTGGAGGTGTCAGAGAAATAAAGATAAAATGATGTGTGAAAGGTTTGTGCAAAACTGGGAAAATAGCCACTATCCTCACAAAATGATCAATCTGTGTGTACATCTCAATGTGTTTTGGCTGTAAGCCCACAGCCTTCATCAGCATCAAATGCGTCATTGATGATAGCTGTATATTTGTCACTCCTGGCTGTTTTTCTGTTTTCCGTCTCTATTGTTAATCTCAAGATAAAAAGCTTTAGGGAGCACTGGCCAATTCGTCTCGTTGTCCATCAGTGATACGATGCTATCAGCACTGTGGACGTCAAATTCAGCTCAGTTTTCTCAGGACTTTCCACTTTTAGATGTTTAGTTTATACGACTCGAGGTCCGATCTCTGTTTACACATTTATAAAGCAGTTTTGTGCCTGTTACAAATGCCATGTGACTGTGTACAATCTGTACTTAATATTATGTTACATTCAGATTAAAGGACAGGCAATAATTAAACAACTTTGTTTGTGTGTCAAACATGCTTTATGCCAAAATCAATTCCAGTGCTTTTTAAAACTGTGCTCATACACAGCACAGCAACAAAAACATATTTGCTAATACAAAATAGTAGTCTAAATTTTCAGTTAGCTGCAAGCTAAGAAAATAGGGTACTGCTGAAAACTGTAGATTGTTAACAAATGACAACACACAGTGAAAGGGGTATTGATTTAGATCAGAATAAATTGGAAAGGACATTCAGGCTACAATTGCACTGCAGTTAAGAGCACTCGATTATATTCCCGCTGCACCACCCCCGACCCCCTCACACATCTGACACAGATCTGATGTTCTCTAATCAGCTTAAAAAGCTACACGGAGTCACAATTTTTTTTTTTCATTTCCTATCTGGACCACATGTATAATTCGATGGTCACTTGCAGCATGTGACCTACATGCCACTCATATCAGAATTTGTCAGCGTTGCAATGACAACAAGTGAAACATCCATTATTTATTTTAGACAGGTGTCATTATTTTGTCGCCCGTGGCAGTTTGAGTGGATGACTGATGGCACAGACGACCATGAGACACAAGAGCGGAAACAAAGCCAAATACGCATTCCTCATTTCAATCAAAAATGTATTCACAATGTTTTAACGCATTGCTGTTAGTTAAATTTGGTATTGGATATAAGTGACATCACATACAGACGCCTTGACAGTGACTTTGTGGTTCCCATTTAAACCATATAAACACTGTTACTGAGTCCTTCTTACAGATCCCTTGGCTTAGATTAGTTGGGCTCACTGAATATTACATAACAACTACTGTGTATTCAACCCCCAATCCCTTCAACCACTGCTCTGCCTAGTTAACACCCCTCACTTAAAATTTACTTAGGCTTTACGGGAGGGCTGAACACATCCAAGCGAGCGATGCCAAATAGATACAAGGCAGATCCTGAGATGGGTACACTCCATGCTGTGGGAATTCTTAGGAATACATAACGGAAACCCAGTAATGCAACACTCCTCTCTGAATGCATTATTCAATAATGAGGAAGGTGCTTGTGGTGCTTATTTGGGGTGATATTTGTGTGCCTGTGGGGGGTGGAGGGCAGCTCTCCACAATTCTATGACTCATCTGCAGCCCTTTAGAAAGCAGAGCTGTTTTCAGACGCACTCACGTCGAAGAAAAAAATCCTCTCACCATCCTTTGGAGACAAACAACTGCCAAGTTGGATAAGACAGCACGCATTTTAACACTCCATTACATCGCTTCCTGCTTGTCGTTAGAAGGATGAGTTGACGCAAACATCTGTGGGAGCTCCGGTTGGTTTTATCTTGTTCATTTTGACATAAAGGGATTAAACTCCTCTGACCCCAGAGAGCCAGTGATAGGATCCAGCACCACATGAACAGTGTATAATAAGGAACCAGGCAAAATTAGGTTCATACAACTAATAATACCAAGTAAACACATAAAAATATGCACAATATGAATAAATCAGTGAAGAATTATTAAAACTGCAATAACTGTCTGAAAACACTAATGAAAGCTGTTTTAGTGACTCAAAACAGTAAAATAAAACCAAAACAGTGAGCTTAAAGATACTAAAAAGCTCAGTAAAGCTGAAACAGAACTACAAAATCAGGTGATAATTCTCTGTGGTTTCATCACAACAAGCGACCCCTCTCACATTTAATCCGGTGTTAAGTGAAATATTAATCACAGCAGCTTAAAGGAACATCATTTTATAGCATTGTGCAAAAATAAATAAGAAATTCTAGCACATTTTACAAAATGCATAACATATTTAAAACCACCTCACACCTCAGAGGAAGCACATAATCTTGCAAAAGAAACAGTGGCAACGGATTATAGTCACCTCCCAGAACTCGCCGTGCACTAAACAGTAACAGTGACACACATAGAGAGTTTAGAGTGTGCTTTTTCATATCTCTGGAGGATTTGGGACATATCCACAGTCCCAGCAGCCCTAGGGGATTACCCTGCCACTGACAAACAGTGTGCCCGTGCTAATGTAGAATCCCATTACTTCCGCTAGGCTACCAGCTAGGGCACAGTAAAGTGAACTATTTTCTGCGCTGAAATGCTGCAAGCGGCTCTGGTGCGCAACAGTCGTCAGTCATCTCCAGGAGCACCAATCAAACCTTTTATGTCTGAGAGGGGATACTCTGTCAAATATTTACCAAGCTGCAGTTGTTTGGGCAGAGGAGCGGTAAATTTAGAACAGGATCTCCTCAAAATAAAGTAACCAGGAGGGAAGTCTGTCAAATTACTTTTTTTTCCCACAGAAACTCTCCACCAGAGAATCCTCGCTCATTCATCTCACTGAGGCATTTAGAATTCCTATGTCATATACTTGAGGGCAATCCATAATGAGCCTGTGAAAAAGTGAAACGTTTCCCATTTTAGGCAGAATGTCATTTTTTGATACAGTCTATCTGTGTGAGTGAATTGGGCACAGAGATGCAGACGTTGCCTGAAATCAAAGCCTTTTGTTGGAGAATTGTGTCTTCAATAACTGAGTGCAGCTTGGCTGCTTTTTTATCCAGAAGTCAGTAGAGTGTGTATTCACTGCGTTCATGCTTGGTTTGTTTTACGTAAAGTGAATGAGAGCGCTGAAAATGGGGGAAAATCTGAAAACACCTGATCCATTGTTCACTCTGTGTTCAGTGCAAACTGCTGTTGCTGCAAAATACAGAAAAGAAAAGCTTGTTTTCATAATGATTTTTGGTGTACACTGTTCTAGTAATACCAACCTGGATAACCCAAAACCAATAAGGTATCTTTTTGGGTAAAAAATGAATTACAACAAAAATTAAACAGCATTTATTCAGAGCTGACCTAGACTGAAGAGGATCAAATCTGTCTAGAGAGAGTTCTGGGATTTTTCTCCGACATCAGACAACAACGTCAGTCCTCCAGGAATGCTTCAGCTCTCCTATTCTATTTGAGGAACCTCCGTACGACAGAAATTGAGCTGCTTCTCTCACAGAGCACACTGCGGCGCTGTAATTTTCTCCTCAAAAGGGAAGCAAAGGAGTAATCCCATCTGTTTCATACTCAACACTGAATTCTGCCGTACTCCTTTTAGATCAGACAAACTTGCACCAGTTTAGGTCAGGTTCTGTTTTGTTCTCTGACTTCTGCTCCCTTTAAGGTTGAATGAGTGAGGAAAATAGCAGCCGTAGTTTCAAAAAACATCTCTAATAGACACTTACATAAGCCAAACTGAGTCATCCCACAGACGTACTTCAGCCCTCACATTTGTTATTTACCTCAAGCCACAGGACTGCCAGCTTAGGTCAGACTGGTGTCAAATAGTCTGTGAACAGTGTTGGCACTTATTCTAGCTGACATGTCGAAGAAGATGCTTGGGAACTGATGCAACAAAAGAAGTGTTTACCAGAAAGTGAGTAGTTCAAAATTGTGTATACGTTATGATAACTCAGAACTTATTCTATGGTCAATAAATTGTTTTGATGAAATGATACTTTGAGGACGTGACAGCAGGATTCTAAGTGCTGGGCTGCACTTGTCTGAGTCGATATTAAGCATAAAATGGCAGTTCACCCAAATTACAAAAACACATTTTCCGACTTATCTTTATGTCCCCACTTACCCCTAGTGATATCTAGCCATGAAAATAGCTGCTAATAACCTAATTACTCTTAAATTACTCCTTCAGTCACAGGGTGATAGGGAGACATAAAGCTGTATGGGCTGTTATGCGAAAGGTTAAGGTTTCATTCATTTCTGGTTTTGGTGAAACTAAAGCACTCAACCTATTTCTAGCCAGAACAGCTGTGTGGGATAGGGATAGCATTGTCAGATGGTCACACAGTCTGTTGGTCCAACACTTTGATGCAGACTGAAATGTCTCCTCAGCTATTGAACAGATTACCATGAAACACAGTGTGTTTTCAATTCGTTAAAGTTAATTATAACATTTTTGGTCATCTAAAAAAAGTATTATTCAGACTTTGATTATACTTAGCTCCACCCTCTTAGTTCACTTGTGATCTACATACTATTGTATTGAACATATATTGAATCGCAAGATAGTTTGGAATCATCAATGGTGGATTTTGATGGTTGCTGTATTTGTCTTTAAGGACAGTAACACGTCCTACAAGGATAATAACAGCAACTACTTTGAGGGGCATGTCTGACACAAAATGATTTTTAATCCCTAGCATGATTCCCAATCTCAAGGCACCTGTGGGCTCCCTATATAATTGTAGTTTTCAATCGCCCACAGATTGCACCCCTGACAACCATTTAAAAATGATCACGCCTCCTAATAATGTTGGAGTCGTAAGCTTTTCATAAAGGTGAGCTATTTACAAAATCATTGCAGTTAGTTGAAAGGCACACCTATAAACAATGCTTCCACTCACCTGACTTAAAGTCCTGATGCCTTTATAATGTCTGTTTTACTTCCTCCTAATTGTTGTAAAGCAGTACTGTGGATATTTTATGGCCTCTGCACAGCACACCACCTGTCCCTATCGGGTGTTTACTGGCTCTCACAGCAATAGAGATGATAGGCAGCTATTAGTGGCACAATAATGAATGGATTCCCCTTCAAACAGCCAGCGTGTCCATCTTTTGAAAACAAAGCAAATACTCTATACGGGCTCTACAAAGTAGATTATTGAGAATAGGGTCATAGAATAGAAGAGAATGGCAACTAAAAAGCTACACATAAACTCAGCAACACGACATAAGGTATAGTTCAGTTAAGCCACAGATGAGTAGAGTTGCAATCACAACTTTGAGCAGATCAACCCTCCACAAAATAGCACAGCAAGTTGACTTAACAGTGGGGTATTCTGGAAAAAAAACTAGTTCAATTAGCATGTCGTCCTATCACAACAGGTGGTTAAAGAGCTCTGACCTGCCACACTGGAAGGAGGTTTGAAAAGCCTGCCAGGATAGTGAGGGCTAAGACACAATAATCATTCAAATGAGAAGGACGAAATCATTCGCGGGAGGCATTCGTAGTGCGGCGCTTGTTTGTGCATAAGAAAATTGATTACTGTCTCCCTTCCACACACCTGGCCAATCTCTGCCTGGAGTGGGCGTGATTGTCCAAATTCCAACGTTGGAAAGGTGTGTCGGGGTGCAGGATTTTCAGACACTGTTAGATCATCTCACCAGCGTTTTGACCCCTCTAATGCACCATCATCCTGCATCTACTGAATAGTGCAGGAGAAAAAGCATCTTATGAACAAATGACTGAACACAGACAAATTCAGCAACATCTCATGAAGATTTGTGAGATAGGCATTCACTGCTCTAAAGGCAAAATGGTGTTGCATGCAAAAACACACACACACGCACACACACACACTAATGTTCAACAATACAGGGATAGAAATATTAGCTGTCATGCTATATATACAATCTATATGTATATATATATATATATATGTGTGTGTATGCGTGCATGCGTGCGTGTGTGTATTGCAAAACTGAATAAGTATGTTCATCTTAAGTTTAAAGGGGAAAGAAAACACAATTCCCATCACACACATTATTTAATGTTTTTCTCTCTTTTCGGCTCACTCTTCGGACTCCCTTTCCCAGCGGACTCTGACAGCATCATCTGGCCCTGATCTTTCATGGGTGTTTTTTTCAACCTCTTCATTCTGATAATGGCAGTCTCGGAGAGCTTGCGCTTCCAGTCCTCAAGATACTTCAAAAGCACTCACACTCTATCTCTTGATCTGTGGTCCATGGCTTGAACAAACTAAGTTGAACAGAATCAACCATATTTTTTCTGTAGTACACAGTACGTCATGATGAGAATATTTCTGACTAAAGATCAGGGTTATGCTTTAAACGTTTAGTTAGACAACTATAGGGCTTGGCTTTTTTCCACACGTTCTTTGCTTTTTTTGTCCATCATGCAAATTGCCAAGACCTATTTTTTCCCCAAACTAGTCAAAATTAGTTCCTTTTGTTACTCTGAAATGACCTTTATATACATAGTATGTGTGATGAATATTTTATCATTATCTTTAAGTCATCAAGAATTTTTTTGTGTCCTTGGACAACCCTGTCTGCTAGAAATGATATATTACGCAATTGTCCTCCCAATTAAGTTGGTGTTGCATCAGTGAAGAAATCGCCACATTTATCTACTCAAACATTCAAAGTGCAGGACTTTGACTCCAGAGACCGGGGTTGCGTCCTGAGTCCCGTCTGTGGCTAGGTTTAGGCAATAAATTAACATGTTATGTCTCGTGTTTTGAGTTATTCTGTATGAAACGAAGACCATGATCTCTCTCTCTCTCTCATGTCTTACTATTTCTTGTGGTTAATATTCTGGAGCAGAAGCAAATTGGTCACAACCTTAATTTTCATGGCCCTGACTATAAATAACCTATTATGGAAGCAAACAATAATTAGGTCAACACCAAATTCACATTTACATAAACAACAAAGATGCTCTAACTTTTTTGAACAGCACTGTTTGGAAACAGTCAACTAAATCTTTTAGTCATAAACCTTGTGTCTGTGGTCTTTCCTGAATGTTTTTTAGTATGAGACCAGTTAAGAACAGCTTTCCGTGTCTGCCACGTCATACCATTTACCTTTACTTTCTGAATGGATTCTTGCCGACCCGTTGTGCATTTAGCCTTTTTTTGCTTTCTGTCAATTCTTTAATGCACTTCCATTATCCATGGTGACCAGATTTGTGGTGCAGATACAAAGCCTCTATAGACCTATATTTCTACCAGGAAAATTAAATTTGAATCCATCCCACTGCCTCAGTGGGATAGGTTCAGGAATTAGCTTTAATTTGCATGCAATATGGCAAGTGGAGTGCTATTATTGCCTACCAAAATGTACATTTACTGTGGTCAGCATCCCTTGAGCAGCCCCAACTCTGCAAACTAATTTAGTGAGATCCCAGAAAGCTCACTCAAATATTGATGAGTGTGCTAACTCTCTCTTCATTACTATACAATGAGTCAAGTATGCTAGTGGAAGGTGAATAAATACATGCCAGCAAGTCCATCGTCTTCTCTTTTTCCTGTCACGATGACGTCAGAGAGCGAACGTGAAGAGCCTCTCCATCTCAGTCACCTTCCCTTTGGTTCTGTCACCGACGGCGCTCGTTCTCTCAAAGGACACCTCGAAAATTAAATAAGCTTAGAGGTAGTCTCAGATGTGGGGGAGGTATCTAATTCCCCGCTTCCGTCCATTTTACTTTTGACCTTTAGAAAAAGATGTTGAACAATTTTAGTTACCAAGGATACCGCAGGCAGCTCCTTTTTGAGCCGACTCTCTTTCTTCCAAATTGGCATCTAGCCAGCAGTTAGAGTAGCTGAAGTAGCTGTGCGGTCGATTATATGTCATCATTGTGTGGCTCTGAAAATGGAAAAGGACAGCACGGAGGAGTTGTATCTAACTTGTTCCTGAGTCACTAGACACCATGTAACATGGAGACAAACGTTGAAGACTGCTTTTTCTCCTCCTTGTATTCTCTTACTGACCTTTTATTTTTGGGATATGAAAATCTTAAAGATATTTAAAAACTCAGCTAAGGGCAAGAGAATGCTATAGATACCTGTATTATTGCTGAATTGTATTATTATGAATGCTTCATCTTGTGCACACACATAGTAAATTATCTGTTATGTAGTTCTGAAACATTTCAATTCAAGGTTCAAATGTGTTGTTTATCTCCTGGGAACTTTTATAGAACAAAACGTTCAATCATGTACAAACAAACCCAAAACCCATATCAAACCTGTACAATTCATGGATAGTAAGTTCCACAATAATTAAATTCACACTTCATCCAACCCTCAGCTACAAATAACCTTTCAAAATGTTTTTAGGGTCATTATTCCTGAATGCAGTGGATTTAATAGACAATCCCCTAAATGATTGGTATTCAGTGAATTCAGTCCAGGAACGAAGAAGCAGATATGTACGGGTTTTCTCTTTCACTGGGTTTATATCCAAGTGTCAATAATGTCATATGAGAAAAAGAAAAACAGCTCATTGATTCTTGACATAATGTAAATTCCTGCATTTCTGTGTTCTCCGGTTCTCAACCTCAACTGGCGATTTGAGGCCTTCTGGTCTTCTAAATGATTAATTGGATCTCCAGTATGCCTTCAGTCTTCAGCCAGATGTTGGGTGTGCAACTTAGTTCATTCGGTTTTACCAAAGTCACACAATTACACAAACAAACGAATCCATCAAGGCAGCGGCAAAGCAGCAACCCTGTGTTCTGCGAGGTAATATTCGTTTTTTTTATATTTGTTATTTTTCTTTCGAGAGCATAGAAATGGCTTTCTCACAACAAGGTAAACCAGCTAAAATATTTTAAATATAGCATAAACTTAAACTGATTTTCTGTTAGCTGGGCCTTTCTTTTATGTGACTAAAATAAGTTTTGCTGCTGCACCCAACCGCAGCAGTACATTGCTTCCATGCAGTAACTCCTGTCTGCTTCTCCATACTGGGGACGTGCCAACCGTCATCTACTGTAGGTAATAAACTGACTATGGATAAGTACCTCATACAACCCCACTTCAAAACATTGGAACTATCCCTTTAACTACTCAGTTTTTGTGTACAGGAGCATTTATGCCTGGATTTGATGGACCGTATAAATATTCAGTTCATGTTCACAGTTGAACTAAATGCCAAAACTTGAGTTGCATTGTTCTGCAACAGCAGCAATATGCTTAACGTTCAAAATGTATTATCTGCAATCCACAGTATAGTGTGTTTGCAGCCTCTCAGCTCCATCAACAGGAAACTCATTATCTCTCTGCTTGGTAAATGCTCGTTGGCCCTTTGTTCAATCATGATGAATAATGGACCCCACCTTTGTTATGCCAAACACAAAGCTTGATTTATGCCATACTAAAGTCACTCAGCACTTTGCCCTTTTCTTCTCCCTGTCCCCAGAGATTGCTGGGTAAATAGGGTGACAAGCTGGGAATAGCAAAATCAAACTCAGATCTCTATCTGTGGACCTGTTAGTAATCCATCATCTTCTAATTGCTCAGGAAGGTGCCACGTACCAATACTGCTGCTGACTTATGAAAGTTTGATCCCCCTAGCTTTTCAGGAAACAAGGGTTTCTAACAGTTTTCATCAACCCTGGGTTCTTAAAACTCCCTCAAAACATCAATAACTGTGTGTATTTTTTGTTCAAGGAAGGAAAACAGAAACATCAAATTGGGGTCAGATGTTTTTTACCAAATAATAGGAACTTGCAAATCACTCAAAACATCAACATGACAGCCCAAAACAATTTCCTTCATAACCTAATTTTATTTTGTGAAACACTTTGGCTGAATATTTTAATTTCAGTCTTTGATCCATCAATGCTACTATTCAAACATCATGCATAGCTGGATCTGGTTCAAGAGCTCACTGATTAGTTGTGTCGGCAAATCTGATTTAAGTGGCTCCCTACAGAGACGACCAATAAATCAACACAATAAATCAAATCACAGATTTTGTGTCAGTGAAACATGATTATCTGCGCCGTTTAAACATTAACTTTTTTTTCATCAAGGCATTTCATGATAATGCAAATGTTAGCATGTTAACATTTTCAAAGTGTGTGGGCTTAGCGATGGTGTTCATTCAGAGTCAAACTTTTCTTCCTCTAAAAGGGGGGGGGGGGGGGGTGACAGAAACATTTTGAGAACTTTAACTCATGTTTCACATTACACCTGATAATAAAACAAATCGGCATGTTAGCATCGTCATTCTGAGCATGTTAGCAGGCTGATGCTAGCTATGGTTTTAGACTCTTGGTCTTGTTATCTTCCTCTTCGTCTTGTTTTGTTTATTAGATCACATTCAGTTTAATGTTGCATTTCTGCCCTTCGCTGAGTAGCCTGCCCTTTTTCTTAAGCGATTTGCAAATTAGGAGGATCTCTTCAAAGAGTACAGATTGAGAATGCAACTGGAAAGGAATTGGAAATATTTGGTCAGGACATGCTTTTATACCATTCGACAAATCAAGATAGTGATAAGGAGTGTCATTTACATTTCTCATGAATGTTGACCATGTTCTCTATAGTTAGCATTTAGTCAGCTTGAATGATTGACTTCAGCTTTTCATCTCTATGATTCTTGTTTTTAGAGGTATGAGAATCCTTGTCCTAAACACTTCGATGCATAAACATTGTGTATATGTTGTTGGAAATGTTTTTCTTTCTTTTTCTGTTTCATCAGGAGGTAAACAGAGCACAAGCATCTTATTGCAATATACTACTTCCTATTGCATATAACAAGAAACTTGAAATCTAAACACATTGAAATCTGCTCAATATGGTAACGTCCAGGCCTGATTGCAGCATTCCACGATAGACCCATCCTGTACCTGAATATATGTATTTTACTAATGAGCCAACGACAAGACTTTCAAATCATGGTTGCTTACACCATACAAGATGATTTGCAAGATACGTTGTTGCAAGTGACAATCCTCTGGTAAAAGTAAAGACCAATCACAAAGTCAAAAGACAAACAAGCCACTGCCATCATTTCTGCTCTCCTCCCTTTGACTTTCTTTTCTCAGTCATCTCAACCCCCTTCGGCTCCATTCCCACACATACCACCCTATTTGACCACATGATCAGGGGACAATTTGTCTCTCACTTCATGTGCTTCTGTAAAAGAAGTCAAACAAGACAGTCAAATAGGACGGAAAGTAAGCTGCGGTTGACAGTACAAGCAGCACTTATCAATGATTAACTTGCCAAATGCCTTCTCCCAGCATTTTTATTTAATGCTGGTCTGAAATGTTTTCATTGACAGTAGTTTTGCTCCGGAAGAAGTCCTTGTTTACATGATGCGGGTGGTGGATTTTAAATTTAAATACTTTAAAAAGGAGAGTGGTTTGTCTTCTCTGTATGAAACAGCTGTTGTGGCTTGAAACATTCAATGTGTCTCTTGTGGTTTCTAAACCGTCTAAAATGTAGCACTCTCTGTAAACTGGTTTGGATCATAAGATTAAAGAATGCAGTGTAACATCCTATTTAGTACCAAAACACACTTTCTGACGCGATTTAGCATTTCTTTACAAGCATGAACTGTCTGTCTTTGATCTGATCGCACTGGCCGAGGAGGACATGTCCAATCCTCCGCATTTCAGTGAGGTGGCCCGACAAGTGGGAAGTGAATAGTGCCTGAGAGAGTGGTGCTTAGGCGTCACATCACATTACCTGAGGATGCGTCAGCTGGGGGAAGTCATCTGTATCTGCTGCTGCGGGTGGATGTCCCCCAGTTGCACTAACCAAGCGCTGCCTCTCCTGGGAGGAAGTTACTCGCCGACCTCACAAAAATATTGTCAGATGTGGAGAGAGGGTCAATACGGGAGCTGTGTGTGAACGCGCCTCATCATTGACACACCAGTTGGCAGAAAGCTTGTGAAGGCTGTGGCTAATTCTGCTGCCATCTAAGGGTCCAAGTTAGCGTGATTTTCTCCCTCAAATCCCTTGCAGAACCTTACGGGTGTGATCACACCTACACTGTGTTTTCTTCAGTCTGAACCTTGGTGGAAAAGTTTACATTACTGCAGTTATGTGATATTTTTTCTTGGCCTACATCCCATCCATCTTCCACACGTTCACTGGTAGTTAAGCCGAGCTATATTTGATTTTCAAATTGAACTACTGTATGTCTCATGCTATACCAAGCTCCTCCATTCCTGTCTTTTCTTGGACACTACAGAAAAGGACTCCCCTCTCTTCCCACTGTTGTGAATAAATCATTCATATTTCCCTTTTGAATTATTGAGCATACAGCGTATTACTCTCAGTGAAGGTAAAAACTGAGTGTAGCCAAAAGAGATCCTAACTTTTTTGGGAAGTGGGCACAAAAGTCTCTAAGCCTTAGCTGAAATTGCATGCTGGGATATCTTGTGAAAGAGCAGACCTACATTCATATATAGATTTGCTTTTGTTCACTTCCCAACACTCAGGCTGGACTCTTCTGCTGTGACTGGGTCAGTGCTGTGGTGTGTTAGGTTCAATTCGCAGTGTTGGATATCCACTTAAAGAAGCTGGAGGTGCTGAATGGGTACTCATCCATAAGCATGGCTTTCACAGCCATAAATCCACATTTTCACATACAGTATAAAATCAATACCACGGAAGAGTATTCTGCAGTTATTTTGACGTGACCCAGGCCACAGGATGGGTCACCTTTTCTTCACATCTGTCAATAGCTTGCTTTTATTGGGTGAGAAAGGTTACTAAACTCAGATTTATAAGGGACATTATTGCTAGTAGAGGATTTTTCTAACATACTGCTGGGGGGAAAGAGACAATAGGCTAATCATATAGCTTTCAAACTAATGTAAGATTGTTTTGTTTATTATTTAAGTGAAATACTATTCAAAAAGTTGAAAGGTAATTTCACCTCCATTAGAATCGTAATACATATTAAGTAGAGTTGGGTGCAAAGTCAATATATAATAATAAATTTATAAAACAACAGACATTTTACCTTGTGGCTCATGATATATATTTGTTTCATATAGCTGGTGTATTAGGCTATTGTGGGAATTGTTTCAAATAAATGAGGACTGTCCATATGTTTTTTTTATGACTGTGATGAAGTACTTTAATTTGCTTACTTTAGATCATAACATGTTCCTCTCTTGTTAATTTATCCCTTCACAATTTCTCAGGTTATTTTTCCAAAAATTGAGTGTATTATATCATGATATGCTTTGATACCATAATATTAAATTATATAAACCTTGATAGAGAATTTGATTCATAGTATTCACTCTCCTAATGATACTGCATGGTAATATACCTACTGCTCGGAGAGTATAAATAGTATTTTAAAGTGTTTAAACATTTGTTTAAATATTTGGAATATCTTCGAAAGGCACCATTAAACCACACAATGCATGTGCAAATTGAGTCACAATACAGTGAGACTGTAGAATTAGACCAAAGCTGGATTACCAACTGGGCAAAGTGCACAACTGCTCCAGGGTCCCAGACCTATGTTTATGGTTTCTGGTAATTTGGTTAATTCCTGCATTTTTAAAGAGGCACTCCATGGATTTTGCAAATCATTGTTCAGTTTACTTGTCACAGTGAGTACCTACTAAATCTGTGAAAAGGGTATTCTTTGGCTCCAAATTGAGCTTTCTAAAGGCGTGGAGTTTGAAAGACATGAGCGTTTACCAGGCAGGGGTGCTCTAACAAAAATATACTGTTGACTTGCAATATGGGAAAACGTAGGATTCAATGTTTTGAGGGTTTGACCAATGCTTAACATTCAAAGATAGCTCATGCTGTGCTGCATCCCTTTGAATCATTCTTTAAATGTCCTCCAACTTTACGGAGGTGCAATCCCTTTAACTAATCTTGAGACCCTGTCTTGTAACGTATAAGTGTCATGTGTCAAAATGTTGTATTAAATCTTCATTATTTCAGTTTATATTGTGGGAGCCAACAACAAATGTTTACCCCAGAAGCCTACGTGTATTTATCCGGCACTGAATACACTGAATGTCAGAGATTCTGTGTTCCACCAGAACGACAGCAGTTTCTCTGCGAGTATCTATTTAAGCCTGTCTAGTTCCTGCAAGATCATAAATTAATTGGCCCCAAACTAGGGCCCACTACTCTAGCACCACATTGTTCATACTGGCATATACGTACATTTATGCATCTGCTGCCCTGTAAACCTAAAGGAGCGCTGAGAGACAGTAAATATCCCTCTGCAGCAGAGCACTTAGTTTTCAGGAACTGCATAACCCCCACAAACAAACCTGTTCAATCCTGAGCCTCATTTGCAGCTCTCCCTTCTGTTCTGCCTAATTTTACAATGCATGTCCTTGGGAACCCTAAATGACAGTGAGTGAGCCCTAATTACAGCTAATCATGTGTCTAATTGGCAATTACCATTCTAATGAATTATCTCTAGGATTCCCATTGTGAATCATATACCGAACTCACTCTGCTTTGTTTAATTAAAACGAGCCTGTTTTCATGGAGATCAGCACAAACAGTTTACAGAGCTGTCTGTACGCTTGTGTGCCAAAATAATCCCAAACTGACTTCACAATTATTTTAAATTCTCAGTTAGTCTTGAGGTCCACAAGAAGCAGGAATTCATGGAAAAGATCCTCTAGAATGATGTGGTTTGGTGGTTGTGCACACTTTGATTTCATGGTACGAGATTGAATCACCTACCCTATCTTTTCATCAGCCCAAAACACAGCTCTGTCAATCACACTGTAACACAGATTGATATCTGTGATCCTGTTCCTCCCATAATATCATTAGCTCCTCAGGCGTACTTAAGTCCCTCGTGCTCAGTGTATCAACAAGCAGGAAACATGCATAATTCTGGGTGTAATGTACTGAGGTAATAATGCCTGATTAGCAAGCGGGAGGAATAATCAGATCATCAATACAACAGTGAGCCTCTGTCTTCATTATGTTTACTGAGGCAGAACAATGACGCCATTCATTTGACTTAATGTTATTGTGGCTTAGTGGGAGCAGTGGACATGTCTCATCTGTCACAAGCCTTCAGGCTGAGCTCAGCTGTAGTATACCTGAGATCCAGAGTGGCTCTTGATGGGTGGGGATGAGTGCTTACATCCCGCAATTTTAATGTGGAATTTATAGCAACTTAGGCCTACTGTGGAGCTTTTGGGAACTAACTTGAATGAATAATTTAGCACACCAGAATAGTAAAGCTCCTATTTTTGTATGTTGCAGAACAGAAAAACAGCAATGGTAGTTCTGTTTTCTCTGAAGTGAACTTTGCCTACAGCACTTTAAATTAATTATTAATTAATAATAGAGAGCAGGTGCAATGTGTCCTTAATAGAAGTGTAGGAAGATGTAAATCACATATCAAAGTCATCAGCTATGAGGTCGATGGGCGCTGATCCCAAATGCGTAAAGGAAACGCTGATCATAGTCCGGTCAAGCAAATTAATTAAGCGTGCTATAAATTAATGACAGTCTGCGTATTCATTTTCTGGTTCAGTGGTTTTAAACGCACAGATCAGGAACGGTTGATCTCGAATGAGGCATTTAAATGTCATTCTCTGGCACAAAACAAATTCATTAGTCATTTGGCACTTGAACTGTTCCTGCCCTCGGTGGTTTAGAGCGGTTTATAAAAGGCCATGTATTTGTCTTCTCCGTCACATTTTAAACGCAGGGTGAACTGCATGCGTAATTGTGGTGCCACTGCGAATTAACAGGCTTCATTATCAAAGCAGCTTAATTTGGTAACTTTTCGCAACTCACCTATCGACGCTGATCACACACAGGGTCATGATGGAGGCAGTGCAGCACATTACATCCATGCCGATGAAGATGTTGCAGAACACCTCTCCAAAAAGCCACTTGCCCCCGGTCAGGTCTGTCACTATTACGAAAGGCATCACAACTATAGCCACTGACAGGTCCGCCACTGCTAGAGATACCAGAAGGTAGTTTGAAGGTTGTCTCAGTTTCTTCACCACGCACACAGCGATCACCACCAGCGTGTTCCCCATGACGGTGACCGCCGTGATGATCGCCAACATCACCCCGATAATGATCTTCTCCGGGTGCCCGAAATCCTGCAGCTGCTCCCCGCACGACTCGTTCCACATGGCTGTGGGACTGATGGTGACGAGGACGTTGTATAGAAGCTGCAGAGTGCCATTGATAACTTCGGAAATATCCTCCCTCTTGTTAAAAGTGAGCTCAATTTCCGAAGTATTGTACATCACGACAACGTTATCTCGGAAGGGGTGCAAGGGACGCCTCGCCAGTACACTCCAATTACGCGCATATTTGGAGATGTGTAACCTGCTCTCGGCTCCTGTCCAGCGGTTTTAGATCGAGGCTGCTGCAGCTGCACCGCATCACAGCTGCCAACAACTCACAGTGGGTTCTCGACTGGTTTCTATTTCAGTTTCAATGATCTGTCTCGAGTGAAATAAGTGCGTGCTCCATTCCTACAAGGAAAAACAACTTTTACTCCAAAACTATGCAATGTAAAAAAAAAGTTACAGAATATAAACATAGCGGCTCCCGAAGTGCTTGTTTCGTGGTCCACTAACCGGACAAATATGGACTATTGGGGGAGTTGCGCTGCGCAAACCGCACCTATCAACGTGACGCATCACTTGAGGCGCACAGACAGCCAACTGAATACGAGACATGAGCGATACGGCAGCGGTTTCAAAGTAGATTCAAGGAGCTCCAAGCGTGCAAAACCATGAATAGTGTATGGTTATTTATGCTTTTTTTGCTGTAAAGGTTCCCTCTCCAAACTGTAGCATATTCACCTTGTTAGTTAATGTAGTGTATCCTAATCAGAGAATAGATTCTACCGAGGGTTTCCTTGTGTCGTTTTTATCTAACGCTTGTCTATTTTATATCTGGCTGTGAGTTAATGTCACAAAAATCCCACATCTTTTCACACTGTATAATATCTCCTCCTCAGTACTACGGCTATATTATTATAATTCTCAATGATCTGGCTGGAAACCCCTGAGACAGATATTTGTTCTGAAGCCCTTAAACACAGCCGAGCATTTATTGAGGGGGGAGAAAAATAAATCTGTTAAAGTTTGCTTGAAAATCACCGCTGTGTTCCCACGTGCCTCTTCAATTTGAAGAAGAGACAGGAAATGAACCCCATGGCATTTTGCCAGTGCCTCCTACAAGCAAAAAATCAACTGCTTATAAATAGAACATCTCACTCAAACTCAACTCTCTTGTGTGTACAATATTCTTTTCTACTGTGCTGGTGCCTTTTTTGGTTGCCTTGGCTCCTCAAATGGAAGCTCTGAAGACAAATCAAAAGAGAAAGTCCAGCTCTACTGTTCATCCGGGAAGACATGTGAGGACATATGGGAAAGCTTCCCAGGATTTTGGTTGCTTGCATCATTGTCCAGGCAGCAACAGCTGTGGTGTGTTTGTCCCTCTGGGTCTGGAGGGGCCAGCACTGTCTCCCACAATTCCCTTACAGGCATCACTGCTTCTCCCCACACCTCAGATGCAATCCACCACAGTCATGGCCTTTTAGGACTCACCATTACCTACCACTCTGTCTGACAGACAGGTCAGTAATGATTGTCACATCAGATTAATGCCACTGGCCATTGGCAGTTTCTGCTGGACCTTCTGCTGTCAAGGAAATGTGGCCCCTTTAAGCTATTATGATGTAACATATGCTCGAAGTCAGAGGAGACGGGTCATGTTTCCAGGGTAGAAAGCCTCTGAGGCAAGTTCTCAGGGCTTATGCAAATCAACCTGACAACATGTCAGTGTCTCTTTCAGCTCCTCCGAGGGTTTTGTAATGCAAAGGGTTAAATAGGTATGGATTACAACTGTTTTGAAAGCGATGAGGGGAGATGGTTAGAAGAAAGAAGAAATTCAAAGCAAACCGCTACAAATTGTTAATGGATCTGTTTCATCTTTGTGGAACCCAAATGGTCATTTTGCATCTCGGTGTGGTGGTTTTGCATGTTTATGTGTTTGTTGTCTTTGTGGTTGTTGTTTTGTCTGTTTTTGTAGTCGTTTGATTGACTGTCCAACAAGAAACAGTCACTTCAAACAGAGATTCTGGCCCAGAGGCCCCCTACAGTATATTCAGTTGTGAGATTTGGTAAGTCTTGGACTTTGATGCAACCAGGTTACCACGCTGAGACTGCTGAAAACGCAGATCTGTATGCTCCTTTGTTAGAAGGTGGTGTGGTTTGTCAAAATTGAAAGCGTCGTTTGAACCAATTAGAGGAAATTACCTCAAAATGCAAAACTTGTTTTGATCCCCCTTGCAGCCAAAATCCCCGATGACCTGTTTTGGATGTCAGGTTAGTAAGACTCTGCCCGATAAACAAGCCACATGTGAATCCATGTGACTTTTGCTCACAAGCCCTGGAACCCCTCTGATTGGGCAGTAAGAACCTTGATGAAACCAACATATTAAGTAAACTTGTCCTTTCACAGGAATGATACAGGCTGCCATCAAGTTTTACATTTTGACCTGTAATTACACCAGCATGTTGACCATGTTCTGATAATATTAAATGTCAGAGCACACTACCAAAAGCATCCCTCCAGGTCTAATCCAAACATGCGTGATTAAACATGACAGGTAATGCTATTGACTATGTTGACTTGGAGCCCATCTGTGCCCCTGACATGAACTGGCATAATGTTATCAGTCAGTCAGTTGAAGTCAAATGTCTGCTCTTTAGATGTAGATTACAGCTGAAGGCAGACAGGTGGAGATTGTCCCTCTTCACAGGCCAAGGGGGGAGATAAACATTGTTTATCTCGTTTTCTTGGCAGCAAATTGAGGATTTGCGAACATGACCTTAATAAGGTGACACAATCAGGCACAGAGCAGTAGCTGGGCAACAAACAGCTAATTTCATCATAACAACAAAATGTTAGAGAGGAGCAGAATAGAAAAACATGTTTGTTTCAGAAGTACCTCACCACATAAATGACCAGTGAACCACACACACAGAGTGTTTGTCATTCTGTGCTGAACTCAAAACGAAGATCACTTCCAAAGGAAATAATATTATAGAACCAGTGTTTTCTTGCAAGCATCGGTATAAGCCATAGTCATTCATGTAACCTGGTTTGATTCTGCTTACTATAAAACAATCTCACTACAGAAGCTAAGCGGTGGCTCATGTTGTCTTATCTTAATAACATATTATTCAATGCATTATCAACTATTGTGTATTCAGAGTCACAGGTGAATATTGTCAGTATATCAAACCACAGACAATTCATCACATCCTATGAAGGTAAACTAATTAGTTTGGCCATGAACGTTGCCTTCATTCAATCTTATTATTTTCAGTTGATATAGGTTACACACTATATGCTACCCTCAAACAAAATAGTACATAACATAACATACCTGCTAACTATACAAACAATCAGTGAGTTCAATTCAATAAAAAGAAACATCGATCATTATTCTGCATATTGACCCTGCAATAACAATTAAATGGTAATGAATATTGTGAACTTAGCTCTGCAGGGGTCCCTTGGAACATAAAGTTGCAAAACCGCCTATACATGTTACACGCCAAATGTTGCCCTCTACACGAATTAGATATAACATGGCGGCTAACTAGAGACAGTCAGACAAAAGTACAATTTAAAGAATTATTTTTTTAAATCTGAAAAACAGCACAGTACTAGATCATCATCCTCCATATTATGCCTGTATATATATATATATATATATATATATAATTGGTAGTTGTTTTTAACGGGTTGGGCATAGTTAGTAGCATCTGTGAGTAGCTGTAACTCAAGTGGTAGAGAAATGTGTTTTCTTAAGTAACAGAATGCACATTAGAGAGACCTAACATGAGAGTTTAAAAATGTCGATGATGTGAGAGTTGGGTTTGCTGAGTAAGCATGTTGAACCTGGAAAACGTCACACCTACAAACTGCCACATAGTTCTGCTAAGCTGCCGCTGAGCTACTGCACTCAAACCCCGAAGAGTGAGGAACATCACTGTTAGCCTTTGAGATAACAAACTTCCCTACTCTTATTGACGTATGATTATTCCCCCTGCAGGGAGTCTACATACAAGGTCACAAACACCTCAAACTCCCCAGGGTTTATTCTTAATAGGTAAACAATTACTGATTGCTGATTACCACAAATTTGGAACAAGGCTTGTTCTACTTAGAATTAAATTCAACCTTCATACTGACAAACTGTTGGCTACACTGTTTTACATTAACATTTTTCTGAGGCACTTATTCAGAGCCACATACAGTGAGTAGTGAGTCAATAGACAACATATTGATACCTACTGACATGTTGCATTTACTGTCACATAACAAATAATATCAACACAGATTCTGACGTTGGTTCGTGGTATGGAGAAAGTTTTTGAGGGCAGTGTTTAAAGTCATTATGAACGGTCAATTTGGTTCTGATATAGCACTTACCTCAATATGTCAACATTACAACAATAGATAAAATACATGTTGCTGTTTATATGATGTCGTCCTTCAAGGACCAAGGATGAAATGGAATCCGTTGAAGACCGACTTTATAAAAATAGAAACAAGCCATGTTCATCAGAATGTTAAAAACTGTTTTCCCTTCAGTTCTTAAAAGTCGACTCCAGGAGAGATTATCTTAAACGCTCTATCCCGTCTAGTAACCCCCCCCCAAAAAAAAAAAAAACAGTAGTTAATATAAAAAGACCAAAGGAATGGTTACTTTCTGGAACAGTGATTCATTTATTCTTAAAGAGACCTGGTGCGAGCACAGAGTCATCACCTCAATACCTCTGGGAGCCTTTTAGTGATTATTTCGACAGAGTCTAAGGCTAATTGCCAATATGCCTGCAGCCGGTGACCTGAAAACCAAAGCTCTGTGGGCTTTGGGACTTCTGGAAAGAATGTTTGTCCACCTCATTCAGCGTTCTTCTGAAAAAACATGTTCAAATGACAAGAAGACACAAATCAATGCAAGTGCATGTCAGCAGCTGACCTCGAGTGTGCGAAGCATCTTTTCATCATGGTTATCTTTTTAGCTGTGCCTTTTTGTGTATAAAATAAATGTTTGTAGTTATGAAGTGAGACTATGAGTGAAAGCCAAGATTCGTAAGTAAGTCTTGCCATTTATTACTAATTTCTCTTGAATGCCATATATATAGCTGTGGTACACACCGCAAATACATTAATGTGGGTAATTGGCGAAAAGACAACAGACACCGCCTGTTTAATCACACGGTAATGTTTACCTTTTGCTCAAGCATTTTGAATATGGATATTGTTCATGATGTCAGTCAGAGTCACAAGCCTTGTTGAAAAAGACTACAAAAGGGCACATCTTCTACCAATCCCTTTTCCTGTGTAAAATAAATAAAAGTAAATTAGATTGGTCAATAATATTATCCGCCATCATCAAGCTGCACAAAGATACTTTTGCCCCAGTGACCTCAGTGGGCTGCAATTGGCCAACAGCAGAGAGTTATGTATCTCCCAGGTCCAAATGTGTTATGAACTGTGTGAATATGAAACACGCCAGGCTGAATCATAGCCCAAGAAAATCTTGTTTAAAAAATACAAATAGGCCAAATGCAATTTCAGTGTTGGAAATTAGAGTTTTAGCACATTACTTCACCTCAACTGCAACTGAACTGTACCTCATGAGTCTACAAATGAATACATTTATAGCCTGATGCTATTATCATGAAGTGACACACATTTTCCATTATTGCACACCTTGCCTACAATATCACATGTGGCAACACTCAGTGGTGGAAGAAGTACTCTCTTCTTACCTAAGTAAAGGAACAATACCACAGTAGTAGTACTTATTTACACAGTCAATGATATATGTTCTGTTACAAGTAAAAATGCTTTCAAATTGTTATTTCAGTAAAAGTACAAAAGTATTAGTATCATTATGTACAAGTAACATTACTCATTATGGCCCATTTCAGAATTTGATATATATGACCTATACTTAACTGTTGTAGCTGGTAGAGCTTATTTCAATTACTTTATATATTGTTAGGTCACTTAACCTATAATAATACATCATATTGTATTAATTGATTTAGATTATAAATCTGCAAAGTAACTAGAAACTGTCATACAAATGTAGTTGAGCAAAAAGTAGGCTAGGATATTTACCTTTGAGATCTAGTGGAGTAGAAGTATAAAGTAGCATAATATGAAAAATACTCAAGTAAAGTACAAGTACTGCAAAACTGTACTTAAGCACAGTTCTTGAGTACACCTGAGGTGCCAGCTAGTAACCGCCAGAGGGCGACAAAACGGTATTCCTCGATGTCATGTAGAATATCAATAGAAGATTGACAGTTCTGTAAACCAATGCCTCGCGGTAGAATCTACTACTATCCAATAAGGGCGTGCGAGGGAGGATACTAGCTTTGAATGCAGCAGGTGGATTAATTTAGAGCGGACTTGACACCTTGTCCAGGTGAGAGATACATATCCGTCTATTATGTTAGTGTGTTGTCTGTATAGTTGTCGCACTGTTAAACCTTAAAAACAGTGTATTATTGTTTGTTTTAAAAACGTTGAGTGTTCTGGAAGTATTTCAGTTTCGTGTAATTTCTAGTGGTTGTCACGTCCTTTGTGTGATTTTGTTCAACACGTGTTGTCAGTTAGCTAATGTTAGCTACTGTTTTAGCTAACTATGGTGCCATGCTAACACGAAATGTAACGTCCAGTGTTCGATAGCTAACGTCAGTTAGGTCAGTTAGTTACGTCAGTTAGGCGCCGCTATAGCTAGCTAGCTAATTAACGTTAGTGTTACCTTTTTGAAGTCAGGAAATGCGATAATAAATAGCTTACATTAGCTTAACGTTACTTCTCAAAAGTTGCGTAAGCTAGCGTAACGTTAGCGTAACTTTTCAAAGCTCAAAGTGCTTTACAAAAAGCGTCACATTTAAGACAGCTGATGCAAAATTATTTGAATACAATAAAAAACAGACCAATGAGAATAATAAGAAATTGAGAATTAGTGTATATATATTGTTACATTTACCTTTTTTCTCAGTGTATTCCTTATACGTAGTAAAAGAGCATTGAACATAACACAACGAACGTTTTTATTTATAAAACGCTGGTAAAAAAAAAATTTTTTATCAGATTAATAATTCATCAATCAAAGTAATAATCTACATATAAATCGATTATCAAACTAAAACAAACACGCATTTGGATAAATTATAATATAGTTATATGAATAAACTATGTTGTAACGTTGTAAAAATCGTTCTAAAATCACATACTCAACATTGGTAAACTATATTACAAAACTTATTCCAGTCAGTAACTCAGCGAAAGCACACCCCATTAAAGGAAAGTTGGATTTTAAAAAGACAAAACGAGAGCATGATTGTGGGAATGTGGCACAAATAATCGTTTTTTCCGCTATTGTCTTTTCATATTCGTTGAAAGCCCAAATCGTACTGTTTTTATTTAACACCCAGCCTTAATGCGTAAAGCATTATAACATTTCCTGTCATTACATTTTTGTGTGCATTACTTCCTTAATGAGACATACTGCTAACATGACTCCATTGTTGTGTCGACTGGTTATATCAGAAGTTAAACAAATGGATCCGAAGAAGCCTCCCAAGCTTGGGATGACGGGCGTTCCTGGGCTGGGACACGGAGGAGGACTACAGCCTCAGGAGCCGGCTGTTGGACGTAGTAGAGGGCTGCTGCTCGCTGCAGAATGGCCTGGTGTAGGACGAGCCAGAGGTTTCCCCACTTCTGGCGATACCCCACAAGGACGAGGAGTGACTCTACCCATTACTGACCCTGTGGTTGGCCGAGCCAGAGGGCTGCTCCTCCTCCAAGCAGCTGAACCAAAGGTAGGGGTGTCAAGAGGTGCACTCCTGTCCAGTCTGGAGCCGCAGCACAGACAGACGCCTCCACGTGAAACTATGACGCGAGACCTTATAGAGGGGACCAGAAAAGAGGTTGGAACAAAATAATTGTCTCTATGCATATACAATTTACATGTTTTTTCCATTTTCTAAATGTTATTGCCCTACATTAAAGGGATAGTTTGGGTGTTTTGAAGTGGGGTTGTATGAGGTACTTATCCATGGCTAGTGTATTACCTACGATAGTCAGCACGCCCTCAGTTTGGATAGTACCAGCGTGGAAGCAAAGCAAAGTACTGCTGTGGACCGGGGCAGCAGCAAGATGTATTTCAGCCACCTAAAAGAGAGGCTCACTTATAAAAGGCAATATCAGTTTATGTGTACGCTATATTTAGAGTATTTTCACCGCTCCATCAGACAGCCCTTTCTGACAGAACTGAACTTGAAGTGAAACGTATTTATGCTCTCTTCAAAGCCACCAGACTCCACATGTAACAAATGATGATTTCATGTCATGATTATCCTGGACAAATTAAATGCAGTTAAATATGTTATCCCGATAATCATCAAAATATGCTTCAAACTCTTAAAATGGCACTGAAAAATACAGCAATCACTTACATTGTGTTAAATTTTTTTCTTGCACGAGATTACAAACTTTTTGTAGTCAACATTCTTTAGTTTTTATTGCGATCCGTGATATATTCCTATATCGTCCCATCCCTAGCGTACACTTAAACTGGTTTTTATTTAGATGGGCCTTTTAGGTACATTCTGCTGCTGCCCTCGTTGACAGCAATATATTGCTTTGCTTCTGTTTCTCCAAACCGCCATCTACTGTACGTAATAAACAGACTATGGATAGGTACCTCATACAACACCACTTCAAAACACCCAAATTATCCCTTTTTGGAGCTGCTAAGGTTTTTGTCTGCCTGCAGGTTGACTTGCCTACCCTTGGTCCAAGATCAGCACTGGTCTCAATGTTTAGAGGAATGGGCATTGAGCCCTCAGTGACCTCATGGGGAAGAGGAGCAGCACCAGTGGGTCAGTATTAAAGGGTTAGCCTCGAAGTTAACGACAACTTTGGCTCAAGCACACTTGATTGATTTTACTCATTTTTAAGTTTCAATGTATTCAAGTCAATCAAGCAGAAAAAAATATTTTAAAACCCCAACAAAAAAATAAGCAAATATTCAGGTCCAGCCCTGGTTTAATGGTAGCTACTAATTATAAGGACTTATAGATAGTTTTGCATGCTGCTCTGACAAAGTAAACACAACAATGTTACAGATAAT
This sequence comes from Anarhichas minor, assembly GCF_050575085.1. Classification (NCBI taxonomy): domain Eukaryota; kingdom Metazoa; phylum Chordata; class Actinopteri; order Perciformes; family Anarhichadidae; genus Anarhichas; species Anarhichas minor. The sequence goes on along the minus strand of NW_027466476.1, from coordinate 4,841,322 downwards.
TGGAATAATTATGGAGTAATTCTTAGTTCATCACTAATGCAATTAACTTCCTTAGATGGGATTAGTATTGGTTACAATGCATAAAGCTTTGGATATTTTTGTGCCCATCCACATGTGCACACTTTGTTTTCTCTCTTTCTTGCTCTGTTAGCTGAGTTGCTTAAATGCCTTTTAAACATCAACATCGTTAAATTAAGTCTCTTTTTCAAATAGAGACACCCATTTAAGGCAGGCAGTGAGTGAGGAGCAAACGTCAACGGGATGACACGTTGATCCATTTCAGATCAACTGCCAGTTCAGGTTTAACGCATAGCACGTCCTTGTGTAATGAGTTGTTACATGTTGTAGGAAGAGGAGCGGCTGGAGATTCGGGTGATGTGAAGCTGCAAGGTGCCCCAGCAGGTGTCGTCAGCAGCCCAGAAAGCATCAGCGAATGCGGAGACGTGATGGGCAGAGGCAGCGGGTAGGTGGAAGTGGAGTTCCAGTGTATTAACTAACGTGCACTAAATACTAGAAACACTTGTTAGTATAATACAATACAAGAGCACATTGTAGCCTTTATGAAGGCAGGATTTATTACAGCACTGTTGTATTTTAGTGCGCTAGTTTTAGCTAGGTGTGCCTAATAAACTGGGATCTGGGTGCAGGAAGTGTTTTTAGCCATGTTTTCAGTCGCTTCCTAATTTCTATTTGACAAAATGGATGCAACTCAAATGTGATTATTCTGGTATTTACACCTAAATCATGCCTCACCTACAGTAAAATCAAGCAATTGTGATCTGAAGCAACATTTTGTATTCAAGTATGTTTTCTGGTTTATGCATGCGAGTACATATATTGTGTGTTGAGCCTTGAGGTGCTGCTTTTGCTTTGTAAGCCAGATGTTGGTGTAACTGAAGTGGTGTGGTTGTAAATGTAAGAGCAGCTTTTGACTCAAGGGTAAGATACAAATAGATTATCAGAAGAGTCTTGAGTTTATGTGTGTTAACATTTAGGGGCATCTCAGGCTTCTTGTTGGTCACAAAAATATTTGCAACAAAATCAATAAAACGTGACCAGAGCCATGTAGCTTGTATAAATATTTTCATAATTAAGACCCTGATTGTTTTATAACTAACATTGATAGATCATTATTGCACCCATTGTCAGCATTGAAAAGCAACTCTACCTACTGTATAATTTGACCCTCTTCAGTTTCCATGGCCGAGGTTTGTCCCCTCAGACGATGGTGGGGCTTGGAAGAGCAGCAATGCCTCACCTTGGAGTAGGAAGAGGACGCGCTCTCCCTCCTTTTCCTCCAGGTCGTGTCGAGTCTGTTTCTCCAGCCTCTGAGCCACAAGCAGCCCAACACACTCAGACCTCCCACACAGGTAGGGAAACTTTAACAATGTATCCTGAGAATACATGAAACAATGCAGAAGATGTTTCCGTCAGCTAGGTTAAAGTCGTTTTTCATTAATGTTCTTGTGATATTTAGTTAATGTGAGTGACAATAATTTTTGAAAATGTACAAGATTTTAAAATGCAAATAATGTGAAGGAACCACACCCCCGCCCATCCCTCAAGAGGTACTGCCTTCTGCTGTCGCACCGGCAAAGATGGAGCTGAAAATGGAGGACGTCTGGTAAGTCTTTTTTGAATTTTTACCTCTTGGAGCCTTGACACGCAATCGTTCAATTTTAATATCATCCAATTGTGGGGGTCGACGGGAGTATTGTGTGAATAAACACATTTCTACTGTTAAAATGTTTTATTACCTTGTAGTAGTAGCCTAGTATCACATTATCGTCTGACGGAGCTTTGAACTAATAACATTTTTAAAGGAATATAATATTCATAGTTGTGTTTTTATTACTATCAAATCAACTGAAACTAAGGTTAGCTTAGTATGAGCCCTTTATATCTACATAGGGAGCACGTCCTCTTCCACAGAGCTCGCCATGTCACACTGCCATGTTGCTACAGTAGCCCAGAATGGACAAACCCAACGCTGGCTCTAGAGAGGGCCTTGCTCGGTTTAAGTCACCTGAAGGCTGATAAGAGTAAGTGGCACACTTGAAAAGGGGGATTCAGTTCTGTTAGATGCTAGAGTCCCCTAAGTCCTACAGACTGGACCTTTTTTAAGCTCTCTGCGACAATACAGTAAAAGTTAAATGAATAAACATTTATAAAAGAGTGACATTTTCATTTAATGTATTTAAACATAAAAAATCTGTTTAATTGCAATGTTTCCTCCATTCAAATAGCTGCTCCCTTTTTTAAAAGTCTGTCAATGCTTGGTGAAAATACCACAGCGTCATGTTCCATTTAACATAACCCTATCTTCAATTTCACAATCCAAATCATATCCATAACGTCGACTCCTCACATGGAGCACAAGGCAAAGGGTTAGTGAACGAGGATATGTAGCTGATAATCGTTGCATTACTTTATCCACCTATCCTTCCATACTGAGGATGCCAGTGCAAAACTAAGCAAAATGTTATATGAACAATTTGTTTTGTAAGAATATGATGCAACCCTTTTATCGATTATAAATAAAGATGCACAGAGAATACAGTGTCTATTTTGGCTGTCCGCAGGCCTTTGACTGGTTATTGTGTGCAACATTTTTCAGATGCGGGGCGAAATAATGCATTTGATCAGTCAGCCTTTGTCGATTCTAGTACTTTGAGATAAAGTCTTTGCGCCAGGGCCACTTTTCACTTAAGCTTTACAGACTGAGAATATAACACTCAGTACCACAAAGTAACTGACTGTTTGTGTGTCTTGTGCTGAAATGATCTTTTTGTGCATTTATATTCTCACCTGGTTAGTGAGCCACCGAATAAGGCTGGAACAAAAGGAGCTCCTATAACTATCTGCTCAAACCACATCCAGATTCGATGTAAGAATGAAGCGGTTTATCAGTACCATGTTACATTCACGTAAGTATCATTCATTTCTGTTTCTTTATTCAGCAACCACAGTGATTGATGGAAATTCCCAAAAATGTATGTGTGAAGTTCAAGCCACCTTTTCCAGTGAAAACGTGAATTGCTTTATATGTTAGGTGGATTTTTTTATTTATTTTTTAACCACGCTATGAACCAAAAATGGACATGGCCAACCAATGCTAAAATTATATGAAGTCCCGTCGGAGACGAGCTCAGTGCAAGGCTATTTCAAAGCAATTGTTTGTTGAATCAATATTGTCAGTTGATACTGGTACTTGGAAAAGTGCTTTATCTGTTCTAAGAAGTTATGAGTGTTTTCAATATCTTTCAGTCCAAATGTAGAATCCATGGGAATGCGTTTTGGCATGATGAAAGACCACCGCTCAGCCACAGGAGAAGTAGTAGCTTTCGATGGCTCCATACTCTTCCTGCCTGTTAGACTAAATGACGTAGGTATCAGTTACTGTATTAGTTGTGTGGCTAATTGACTACAATGTTTTAATTTTGATTTGAATTGTGTATGTCGATGACTTGAGTTCCTACAAAAGTCTAAAACTACTGAAAGCAGTCGTCAGTTTAAATGCATACAATTTTCATTGTGCAGAACTATGCAATGCAAAATGTCACATTGCTGAACCGAACACTGGATAACTTTTCTGCTTGTTTTTTGCATAATATTTTGATGACATGCAGGTGGTTTTTCTCAAGAGTTTGAGACGAACCGATAATGAGGAAATACAAATACGAGTCCAGATGACAAAGATTCTGCCGCCCAACTCGGATCTCTGCATCCCGTTCTACAATGTGGTGCTCAGGAGGTATTTAAAAACACTGATTGACCACTTAAGTTATAGATTGTACACAAATCTAAATGAGACGCATCTGAATCAGTATTTTATACTACACTATAACTACATACAATTGGGCCTGGGCAAAAATGTAATACAATTTATCGTCTTTTAATGGAATCCCATCGAGATGAAATGTCGATGTTGTCGTATGATTAACAGACTGGACTTCAACTGGCAGCGTTCCAGTCACAAGCGTCTCACTTGAGACGGTTATGTTCGTTTTGCATTTATATTCTTAATACAATGAGAAACTACTCGGTACTTTCCATTTGTAAAGTATTTAATTCACACAGGAGTATACAAAAATTGGCTTCACCATGTAATGAATGAATTTCCCAAAAACATGCTATAGCATGATATATATTGTTGTTGATACATTAAATTACTTGCTTAGTATCACGAAAAGATGCTTTAGGCCAGAGGTAGCCAACACGGTGCCCGCGGGCACCTGGTCGCCCGCAGGGACCATGTGAGTCGCCCGCAAGGCATGTTCTAAAAATAGCACTAGGTCCCCATGGAGCTCCGTCTAAAATTTGTAGTTTCTGTTCGTTTTGAATCAAAAACGCTTGCATTCATGTAGATTTTAAAAGGAAGAGGCCGCCGCACCGCACTGGGTTTTCAGGTTCCGAATGGCGGGCGCTTCCCGTTGGCAATGGACGCGCCGCCCCCGCCACGATCGCACACAGGTCCGTCAGGCCGCGGGGCAATAACTCGTGGGTGGCGGGGGTAGAGGTGAGGCAACGCAGTACGATCGAAAAGGCCCAGACTAGAGGTTTGAACGCAGGCGACCAAAGACGCTCACGTGCCTCGGAGGGTTGGATCCCCCCCTCGGCTATAGACGAGACATTTTACTCGTTTCTTCGTGGAGAAAAAGGTACCCAAAAAAAAGCTGGTGACTACAGACTACAGGCCGGCATGCAGGCTTCATTGCGCAATGCAAAGTTGACCCAGATTTCCCAAAATGTGGTGATTAGTACTGATGTAATAGGATTCATTTAAACATGTGAAAGAGTTGATTTTTTTATCTTACATAACTGATCATTTGTATAAACATGTGACAGAGTTCATGATTTGTTCAAAAATGTTACGAAGGTAGTGGTTAGTACAAACGAGTCATGATGTGAAGATATGACAGTTAATGATTTCCTAAAAAATTTTAGAAGTGATAATTTTTACAAAAATATAACAAGTGCAATTTTGAACAAAATACACAATCATTGTTAATAATTATTGTGAGGAATAATTAACATTGACATGTGATCAGTCTCTTCACATATATTATTATTGTTAAAAGGTGATCTGTGCAACTTTGTTATTCAGGAAGTTTGTATCAAACAAGTAGCCCTTCGTACTACTCGGTACCCTTGAAGTAGCTCTGTTTCAAAAAGGTTGGTGACCCCTGCTTTAGGCCATATCGCCCAGCCCTACATACATACTTTTCATACTGTTGACATAAATTATAATGTCAATAATCTTCTACTTAACTGGTGATGTTAAGAATTAAAAAATAAAAATGCTGTAATTGCCCTCCATCCACTCACAAACATGATTTTAATACAGTTTGGGATATACTCATAAAAGCCCTTTAATGAAATATCCTAAGCAACCATAATTGTTTTACAAAGTACGCTACCGTAATATATTACTATTAGGACGGTCAAATGACAGGACATGACCCAATGTTGTTTTTGTTTTTCAAGGGTAATGAAAATCATCGGGCTGAAGCTGGTTGGTCGAAATCATTACGATCCAGAAAGTGCAGTCATTCTTTCAGAACATCGGTTAGTACTGAACTGCATCTTAACTTCAGAGGGCATAAACAAAGCCCGGGACCCCCTCTGACTCTGACATCCCCAGGACAATTTCCTACCGTTACACTCCCTTGCACATCCTTTCTATGGTTCTATATTTAAATACACTTGCCACTTTTACAATATACTTGTTTTAAAGTACTGTAACATTTTAATGTTTCTATTTTTAAAATATGTCTTGATTTATTGTACTGTTTATTGTTATGGACCATTCACCAAGTCAAATTCCTTGTATGTGTAACGTACTTGGCAATAAACGGTTCTGATTCTGATTCATATGCCAGTTTATATCATGATTTAGTCCATTCGTTATCCTCTTTGTCTGTTCTTGTAGGCTGCAAGTGTGGCCGGGTTATTCAACCAGTATCAAGCGCACAGACGGAGGCCTGTACCTGAACGTGGATGTGTCTCACAAAGTCCTGCGAAATGACTCGGTGCTGAATGTCATGTGAGTTCACACAGCAAATCAACAGTAGCATACAAACAGTGGCAAGTTTGCAGATATATTCATATAAGTCAAACTGGATACATTTTTATCGTAAATATTTAGGGCCTTACACTTTTATTTTTATAAAGCATCACTTACTCGGCAGTGAATGCTGCTGGGTAGGAAATACAGAATCCATCTTTTATTCCATTTCGTCTGTCCTCTGTACACATGTTCATACAATTTTAAACATTGAAAATGCCATGACCTAGCCACACAGCTATATAAATGTCATATTCTGTGATATAGTCATACATATTTGAATACCAGGTTGTACGATATCTTAGTGCATCTGTCCTCTGAGACAGAGCTGCAAATACTCTCAACCACTACAACCCTTCCCTCTGGGAATTGGGTTGTATTTTAAAGGGCAGTGGCAAATGCAACAGGCGTATTGCATCTATAGATTATTTATAAAATATTCTATTTACACTGAAATTGGAAAAGATATGACCCTTTGCTCTTTGTCTGCCAGGAACACGTTGTACAGACTGAGCAGAGAGAACTTCCAAGACGAATGCACCAAAGAGCTCATCGGCAGCATTGTCATCACCCGCTACAACAACCGCACCTACCGCATTGATGCCATTGAGTGGAACAAATCGCCCAAAGACACCTTCACTTTGATGGATGGCACAACAACCACCTTTGTGGAATACTACAGGTGAGGCTGCTCTGTCCGTGAACTCTTTAAAGCTGAGGGGGAAATATAGCAAGCGTTTTTGTAATTTGAAATAGTGGCAGTTTAATTCAGAGCAGCAATAAAAGTCTGAACTACAATTTAAACTCTTATTTATTGCATTGCACATTTTAACAGCAAGAACTATGGGATCACAATCAAGGAGATGGACCAACCTCTGCTCATGCATCGGCCGAAGGAGAGGTCCAAGCCAGGAGGGAAGGTAAACATCTCTTAAGCATCGGTTATTTTAACGTAGTAAATGCTCAAGACGCACACAAGTGTATTTTTTAAGCTCTCTACAGTAGACCACTCAGCTGTAATGACTTGAATTCTTGCATCAGAATGCCACCTTGTGGCTACAATAGGTCTAACAATGAGCATATTTATTCCTGACTTAAAACACACAACAAACATTTGCTTTACCAAAAACCTTATATCAAGCTTTCCCATGTGAGAGGCACTTTTTGCTTGAACGACCTACTCGTCAGTAATACTTGTTCCATACTACATAATAATAATCCATAATACTGCAGTTTGCTTTTATGTCGGATGCATAATAATACAAAAAGGAAATCATATCAAAAGTATTATATGAGCAGTAAACACTTAACTGTGTAGATAATGTCATAATATTGAATTATTGCAGCAAATCATTACTGGAGAGATCCTTCTAGTACCAGAGCTTTCCTTTATGACGGGAATCCCAGACAAAATGAGGAAGGACTTCAGAGCAATGCAGGTAAATTTCAACACGATGTTCTTCGTCTCCACAGGCCTTTACACACCCAGGGTGCATGCAATAAATTCACACGGTAATATGTTTTTTTTTCTCCATTTTTCTGAGCTTTCGCACTGCGAATAAAGCCATCAACCAATCACGTTGTGTGTACACTTTGTTGTACTCACCTTGACAAAGGCAGCGCATACCAGATCCACTCCTACTGGTCTGACCTTTCACAATAAAAGCCCTAGAAATGGACAATACACTGCAAAACTGTTTACCAGAGAAAATTATTACTTATTACTACATCTTTTTTTACTGTTGATGCACGGAGCAGCCATCTTGGATTATGAGGTTGGGTTCGGTGGAGTTCGTACAACTGAACGAAAATTCGACTTCCAGTTGAAATGTCCTCAGAAACGCCATCTTCCCAGTTCAAATGGAATGCAGCTTTATACGTTCAAACTTCAGGAGCAACACCAACAGCTTTGTTCTTATAATATGAAAGACAATATGTAATGCTTGCTTAATGTAACTGCTGCCATGTGTAGTTATTAACAAGTTTAAAGAGATGAAAAGAAAGCTATTTTCAGAAAAGAGTTTAACAAAGGACTGTTAATGTTGACAGCTATAATAACAACCAGCGGTATTTTACAACAGCTTTGTCAACATCCAGCTGTGGTCGAACTGCTGTAACATTAGTCCAAATGGCCCAATTAAATTAAGCATATCATGTTTTAAACGTATCACTGTACAAGGTGAGAAATGTCATCTCCAGCAGACACTACCATCCCCAAAACCCAAAGACTGATGAAATGTGGAAATGTATATCTAAACAATGTTGTAGAAACAAACTTAGTTCAAATGTGTTTTTTAATGTGTTGCAGGGCCTGAAAATGCACATCAATGTGAGCGGTGAGCAGTACACCCACTCAATAAAACAGCTTCTAAAGAACATCAGCACCAATCCTGAGAGTACGAAGGAGCTCAGCCGATGGGGACTGGACATTGGCTCAGAAATCATGGTGGTGAGGCTCTGCTGTTAACTTTATTTCAAACGATGCAACTCAATTTTGTCACAAGACAGTGATGCAGAGTGCAGGTTTTTTAAATGCCCTTCATTTTCAGTCCAACAATACTGTCAAATTCGACTAAATTTAAGCTACATTCCACTCTTTTTATGTCAGCCTACATAACACAAAGAGATGTAACGGAAGAGTCACTGTAAATCATGCTTTTTTTTAAAAAGCAATGGTTAACAATCCTGGTCAGGGACCTAGAGCTCAAGTCATCAAACTGAACCGACTGGAAGTGAGTCCGGCTTTGAGGAACAGGTTTTAAAAACATAAAATATGAGAATATCTGTGGAATATTTAAATGCAGCTTGACTGTCCGATAGGTAGGTAGGTAGGAAGTCACTAGAATCTAGTGTTGATTTTAGTTATTTTTAATATTACGCTTCCTTTTTATACTTAATGAGATCTTTGACTATTCTTTTCCTCCTTTGTGTTTTGACAGTATATTGTGTATTGGTTTCCTCTCGTGCAGACTACAGGTAGAACTCTTCCACTTGAAACCATCTGTCTGCAGTCTTCATCCTTCACCACCGGCGCTGATGTGTCCTGGTCCAGAGAGGTTGTTAGGGATCCTTCAATCAGCTCTGTGAGTGGTGGAGACAAATCTCTGGAGCTCCTCATTTATGATGAATATAATTGCTGTGTTTATTTGTTTCTTCACCAACTGAATTATCTCCCTCTTAGATCCCATTGAACATCTGGGCTATCTTCTACCCTCGCCGCTGTGCAGAGCAGGCTGAAGAGCTTGTTTCCGTCTTTAACAAGGTGGCCGGTCCTATTGGTTTGCGTCTGGGGCGACCCATTCGTGTGGAGCTGAGGGATGATCGCACCGAGACATACGTCAAGAGCATCCACTCTCAGCTCACCAACGAGGTGTGACATAAAATATATTATTTAGATAAGTAGATTTATGAGTAATTTAATTTTATATATATACAGCTGCACAAGTTGTTGTTGTTGTTGTTTTTTGACCATGGTTAAATGATGACTGTGTCTGGTCCCAGTGAAGTGAAGTCCTTCCTGTGTAACTTTCCATTGTTTGTTTGTTTACAGCCCAACATGCAGCTGGTAGTGTGCATTATGGTCGGCAACAGAGACGATCTCTACAGTGCCATCAAGAAGCTCTGCTGTGTGAAAAGTCCCATCCCATCCCAGGTCTATAATGCTTGTCCATGTGGTTGTTCATGGTTGGTTTAGAATTCGAGGGAAAGAGAGGTCTTCTTCTGAATGTATTTTCTCCCAGTTAAAAGTAAGATTTTTGTCACTTATTGTGTCACAGGCCATCAATGTCCGGACAATTTCCCAGCAAAAGAAGTTGAAGAGTGTCGCCCAAAAGATACTCCTGCAGATGAACAGCAAGTTAGGAGGAGAACTGTGGACTGTCAATGTCCCTCTGGTGAGCGCCTTATCTGTTTGGGCTGCATGGTTTAGGGAAAATATCTTAATTGTGATTTTTCTGGTAGGCACTATTCATTTTAAGCATAATACTGCGTGTGAAATTGTGATTGATATTTAACGGAAACATTGATACCACAGTACCATTTGAACAGCAAATGTTGTGGTTTATCTGAAAACAGTGCAGTCAATGGGGAAATAATGAGCCTCTATCTCACTTTATTAGAAACACTTGATGGTGGTGGGAGTTGATGTCCATCATGACACCAGCAAGTCGCATCAATCAGTCATGGGCTTTGTCGCAAGTGTGAACAGGTAAAACTTGTTTTTGGTCCTTGGATTCCATTTTATTTATTCCAAATTTTCCATTTTAATTATTATTATATTATATTATATATGATGATATATTATCTATAAGAAAAACTCTAGTCGTATGATGGATAATTGAAATTCCAACAGTTCATAGGAAAATATTCAAAATGTGATGATTATCAATGAATTTAATCAAAGAAAGTGATTCAATAGAGTCCGCAACATGTCTTAAGCTCTCATTGGCTGTAGCTCGCGTCCCTACACACAGACCCTTTGAGACACTTCTTACATGAGATTGGCAGATTTTAAGGCACATTATATTATATAACCACGTATTTCACTTTGTCTTGCAACATTCAATTGTAATATCTTGACAGAAATACATAGCTTTTTTTCTTATCCAGCTCACTGACTCGCTGGTACTCCAGAGTAACTTTCCAGACACCAACTGAGGAAATGATCAATGGCTTCAGAGTTTGCTTACTGGCTGCACTGCAGAAGTACCACGAGGTAAGTACTGCAAACATGCATTACATAAATGTATTTCAATTCAGTCCCCCTTGTCTCTAAACTACACCCTACTTCCTGATATTAATACTGGATTTACAGAGTATTAACATGTGATCTGTATCTAGATGTTGTTTAGGTAAGAGACAAATGTGTTATGCCACAATTTAAAGCACACAGTGCATTGCAAAGGGAATAAACTTAAATATTTTTATTTGATCACCCACACCTGACACTAAACGTGTGTATGTGTTAATTTGTACAGGTGAACCACAACTTGCCAGAGAAGATTGTGGTGTATCGGGATGGTGTGTCAGATAGTCAGCTGAAGATGGTGGAGCAGTACGAGATCCCACAGTTGATCAAATGCTTTGAGACTTTCCCCAGCTATGAGCCCAAGCTGGTCTTCATTGTGGTCCAAAAGCGCATCAGCACCACCCTCTTCTCCTGGACTGCAAACGGCGTTGGTACACCTCCACCTGGAACTGTTCTGGATCACACCCTCACTCAGAGAGACTGGTCAGTCAGCAAAATGACCCTGTTGTTTGTTTCGTTCTTGCCAAATCCCTCTGCAGCAAAACCCTTGTGCAAATCAGTGGTCCCGGTTAAAGTCAGTGAACATTTTGCATCTCTTAACACCGCTGCTTTTTGTCTGAATCCAGCCTTAGGCCACAGATGGCCTGCTCTCTGCTTTTAGTTTAGTTTTAGTTAAGCTTTCGTGTAAAATAATACGACTATTGTTTTGAAACCCCGGCGCCAGCCAAGAAACCACACAAATACACCTGAAGAAGTTAGACTAATATGATTCCAGTGTAACTGTGTGTGCAGTCTGAATGCTATTCAGGAAGAGAAATAATGTGAGTATATCATGAAAAGAGTCCTCTTACATGAAGAAGGTTGTAGAGATGAAGTGCTGTGTGAGCAGCCTAACGGGGTAGAAGAAACGAGATGCTGCTTTTTATCATTTTTACCGGACTGCAGCACCATCTCCTGGCAACAGCAGTATATAGCACTTTGGTGAGGACACCAGCAAAGACTCATCTGCTGTCGGCTATTTAAATTTTCTAACACTTAAGTTTGTTTGTTTTTTCAGGGTGGACTTCTTTCTGGTGGCACATCACACTCATCAGGGCTGTGGACTTCCTACACACTACATCTCTCTGTACAACACGGCAAATCTCACACCAGACCATTTGCAAAGGTATTCATAATGGGGATGCACCGATACCTCTCTTTTTCAGACCAAGTACAAGTACTTACATTTGAGTACTTAACGATACAGAGTACCGATATGAGCATTTAATAATATCATTACAGTTCTAACAATGACTTTGAAAAATTGTTTTATTTTCGTCCGATTTTCGTCACACTTTTCTGACTAACAAATTAAATATATGACATGATTCTGTTGCTAACATTTTAAAATTCAACATTGTGTTTTCCTATGCAAACTGAGCATAGTTTTTTACAGTTATGATTTTGGTAATTACCCGTTTAACCGTGCAGTGAAACAGTTAAAAGAAATATTTAAAAAACTAAATTGAGCAAAAGTCAGAGGAGCGGCTTGTCACAAAGGAGAATAACGCTGGTCCACCTCAAAGGTCAGCCCACCTAAGTGAGCCGGAGCTGTTGCTAACTTCGGGGCTAACCCCCTTCACTTTAATCATCAACTGGCTGACAAGAAACCCTGACAGAGTATGGCAGGCAGACACACAGCTGACAACCTTACAGCTAAACTTATTGGTGCGGTAGAGAGTAAAGAGTCTGCATGTGTCCACAACGATGCACGCAGCGCATTCTGAATATGCGTCTCAATCAGGGGTTTTAACGCAGTTTGCAACTTAAGGGCCTCTTGCTTGTTTACGACCAGCTCTGTGCGCTGTACAAAAACCAACCAGCCATCAGTTTGAAAGTCTGGCATCGAGATGCAAGTAAGAAGAGCCCACATTTCTGGTCGGAGGGAGAAACACCTAAACATTATGAAAGACATGGTTGTCAACAGGTTTTTGGTTAAGTGCAAATATTGCAACACAATAAATGAAAGAGGGAGACTGTGTTCGCACAGTCGAACAAGTCCACCACCGAAGTTAATCCCAGTATGCACGGCTGCATAAATACGGAATATTAATGGTTTTCATTTCCGTTAGCCATGTAAACGGCTTAGTAGGATTAGTCTTTTGCGGAATAAGGGCAAAAAAATGAATATTTTATGCATGAAAATGTGGTCAGTGAGTCAGTAGTTATTGATATTTATGAGATTCAGATTAGAAAATATCAAAGGAGGCTAAGAAGACTAGAGATTTATGCAAGCATTAAAACAGACACTAGATACACTACTCTACATGTTTTTACAGTACAGAATTTAAGCACAACCAAGGAAATGTTGAAATAAGTGGGAAAATGAAAAATATAAGGTAGAATTTTTACAGGGCTGTTGGATTGGACTTCATTAGTTTGAACTAAGTGTACCAATTTAACATTGTTTCTCTGTTCCCACACCAGGCTGACTTTCAAGATGTGCCATTTGTACTGGAACTGGCCGGGCACCATTCGTGTCCCAGCACCATGCAAGTACGCCCACAAACTAGCCTTCCTGTCTGGTCAGTACCTGCACTCAGAGCCGGCCATCCAGCTATCAGACAAGCTCTTCTTCCTTTGAGCTGCACAAGTTACTGCCACAAGTAAACTGCTCCGGTCACAGCAAAACCAGCTGTGATGAAAAACACGACTGAAAGACATTGTTGACATGTCACTTAAGACTTTAAAGTATACTGTAGCTTTTCACCTTCTAATTCCTATATTAATCACGCCTTTATTACTACTGATGTTTCTGAGAATGCTGCCTCGCCTCTCACACCGTGATAAAATAGCTAACTCTTTTTGTGAAGGTACCACCATATTTCATCACTGCAATAACTGTGTGGGATATTAATACAAGAGTATTTTAATTTCAAGTCTAGTGAAGAAAAGGTAGAAACTGTTGAGTTTGAAGTGAGCCCAAAGTTTGCAATGTTTTAAGTTTTCTGAATTATTCTTAGCCACTGTTCTTGTGGCATAATTATTAGTCAGTGTTTTGTTTACAATTCTGTACTGGTTTATACAGGTTAACAAGTTTGATCCCAGAATGTATCATTATACAGCTTTCAGTGTTGCATGTCCATAATACTAATATGTACAAGATAAAAATAAAGCTTAAATAACTGGGAAACTCTCTTTATCTACCCCAGACACTCACCATCATAATCACTCCATAGTGCACTTTCTTTGGACAAATGATTATAGAGACAAATTCAAGACGTGTTTGCAGGACACACATGGCAGAAAGAATATATACTTCATATGTTTATTTCTGCTTTGATTGGATATGTCATTTAAAAATGCAAAGATAGACTTTTAAAATCATCTCGACTTGCTTTCCATTAAGTTGGATATTTCTACATGAAATATGGTCGTATCATCTTGCAAAGCATCTCAACTTTTGATATGTTTCTGTATGTGGACACGCATAACACCCATAAGTGACTGTTGAACATCTCGCTTCAAAATCATTGGGAATAACAGCCTCCACCCTTCCAATATTTTCGAATTTGACTGCAGGGATTTGCTCCCATTTGTCCTCAAGCGCATCATTATGGTCCAACACTGATTGTCAGTTGTTGAGGCTCACAGTCAGCGTTACAGATCAATTCAAAGGTGTTTGATGGCTTGAGGAACCTTGTCCGAATCAGGAAAAAAAACAGCCCGATAACAGAAATACAAAAATGTGTAACTGGATGTACCATCTACTGCAGTGGTTCTCAACTGGTCTGGCTGCGGGACCCACCATCACCCCGTTAAATTCAGTTCATTCAGGGTGAAGTGAAAAAGCCACAATATTATATTTTTCTCATCTTCTAAAAAGACAAATTAGTGTAAATGAAATCACAACTTTTTTTTTTGTCAGGCAAAGGCCCGCGACCCACTGAAAACGGGTCCGTGACCCACTTTTAGGTCGCGACCCACCAGTTGAGAATCACTGATCTAATGTATAAGAAAGATCAAAGACCCCTACTCACTGAAGAGGTGGGTTTGCAATAACAGGATTTGGATACCAGGGGTCTTCTTGGAGCATTTTTGTCTCTATTTTGCAATGGACTTGTTACCCGCTGTTTTGCAAAAAATACTAACAATCTCCACAGACAGCTGGTAAATTTACACAAATATCCATTTATATATCATGACATCATATCATATGTCCTGAACTTATCAATAATAAGTGAAGCTTTACGCTCCCTCCCGGTGCAGGGCCGAGATCCTTCTTGTGGCACTGGCACCTCTGTGGCACTCTCTGGCAGCTTGTGGCACCTACTGACATACATATACATATGAGCAGAGGAAGAGTGAATATATTTTCTATATATATACTTTTAAATGATAATAAAATGGATGATTTATTTTCATTATTTTAGCCGATTGTTGTAAATGACTGTAAAAGTAATAATTTGGAAAGAGTGTATTATGTTCCCTTTTGTTGCAAAACCAGCAAAATCATACTTAAATAAAATTAATGAGAAACAAAAAAGTACAACGTAATTACTCTAAGGATGCATACAGAGAACGGGTGGCTCCGGTGACTCAACTAAAATCATAAAACTGATTTACGGAAGCTGACCTGTTGTAACAACAATGTGTGTTCTCAGGAAATGTCTCAGGAAATGTGGCTCAGCTTCTTGACGGGTGCCGAACTAGTACCGCTCGCCTGCCACAGCTGACGCTTGCCGCTGAGTGCCGCAGAGAGTGCCGCAGAGTGCCACAGAGAGTGCCACAGAGTGCCACAGAGGTGCCAGTGCCACAAGAAGGATCTCGCTGTCTCTCCCCTCCCGGTGTCACGACCCACACAATTTTCAGTCCTGGGAGCGTTTGCAGGACCACTGTAGCGAATGTTGCCCGGAGTCTATTTAGTTTTATTAATGTTCCTGAACTGTTAGTTTTTGTTTAAAAAAAATGTGGTTCACAGAATGTTCCGCCAAGCTTTGTTTTGTAGTGTTCATTTTCCTAATGGTCACAGAACATCCCACAAACGGCTGTCATGATGTCATATACATTGTATCATGATCTGAGGTTATTAATGATAAGTGAGGATCTGCAATGTCCATCGGTCTCTCAAGATTTAAATGTTGGCCATCAGTTATCTCACAATGATTTCATTCTGATCAGTTCATGTGATGCCGTCATGTTTTATTAAAATAAACGAGTGATCGCAGGTGTACCACTACTAGAAAGCAATGGCATCTCTGTAGACAAGTGGCTCCAAAATATGTGTGATTTTATCACCTTATTTGGTGAGTACAGTGTTTTTCTTGCTGTTAAGAATGATATCCCAGTTGCCTAGTTGTTAAGACTCTATTGTCTGTATATATTTGTATTCATGTCTCTGTTTTCCAGGAGCTTCTGAGTGGCCTCGGATGTCTGACGGCTTTGCTCAATGAGTTTAAATGAATTTTACTCTAAATCACCGAATCGTCTCCATGTGTACAGCAGAGAATGTCGCCATCAACACCAGCATATTTACCACTGGTGGTAAATGTGGCTGTGCTAGATTATTTAGCAGCGGATAGAAAATAATACTTTGATTACATTTTAATCAGTGCTAATCTGTTTTAGTTCGGTTGAAGATTTCACAGTGATAATGAAGATGCAATAATTTAAAATATATGTACATTCTTTATTTCATTCATTTACTTATTTATATGGTCTTTATGGACTGATTTCCACATCAGGATTTGCTGAACAGGATTCGGACATTTTCTTACTTAAAAATGTCTGTTGTAGGAAATGTACACTCCACATTTGTTGTAAAATGTTGTGCTTTTACACATTAAGCCATGAATCATGTCCTTACCCTTTGATATGATCATATATTAGTGAAACTAAACGGTTGAGGAAAAGGAAACGGGCTGATCAGTGGGAGAGCCTCCTTTACACTGTTGTGGAGAAACACAAATACATCCCACATCAGGAGCTTTGCATCAGACCAGGAGAAAGCGGCCCACGGGAATCTTATCAAGCCTGTGAACTACCTTCCTATTCCAACCGAGTCTGAAGATGGTGGTTACCGTTGTCAGTGACCTGGCCACTACGGACGTTCAGGGGTCTAACTGTTTCAATGATCTCTCAACTCCCAGTCGCCACCGGAGATTAGCTTTCTGCTTCAGTTGTTTCTACAGTCAGGGACTTGGAGGAGACTTGACAGACCAGACACCAAACCGTTACCTGTGACCCGCCTATTGACATTGACTGATTGCTGATTTTGGTTTTTTACATTCAACTTTTAGATTATGTATGAACTAAATGAACTTGATTGATCATTCACACCAGTAACGGCGGGCACACGAATAGTGAAGACACTTCCTAAAGAGATGCAACCAGGATCTGGAAATGTAAGAATTTACAAGATATAAGTGATCTTCTGCATGTTGTGCCTATGACACCATTACAACATGGTACTTCCATAAATATAAAAAACCTAAGTGTGTTATACTAAAGCTGGCTGGAGTTTACAAGACTTGTTTGCAGCACAAGAGAGACCTTCAGAGAGGCTTTGGGTCCAGTCTGTGCTTCAATAAAGGGAATCAAAGTACTCATAAGGCCAATTAACTTGCTAGTAAGTTTTTATAGGAACTATTGTTTTTGGAGAGAGGTCAGCACTGCGGGTAACTAAATCCCCTTTTAACATCTAATTCTGTTGATATATTGTGATGATTACTAATCCTAACTGTATGCACACAAACTAATAAGAAAAAGAATAGTTAATTAATTGCTCATGACTATTTAGAAAAGTAAAATAAGCACAGAAATCTTTCCAGAAGAATGCAAATGTCACGAAATTACAATATATCTGTCCCTGCATCATGACGTAATGAAGGATGTATTTTTCTTATCACTTACACGATTTGTTGTAATATTATTAAATCATGTGTAGTAGCAACACAAGCAAGGTTCGGATGCCATTGTCTTTTTTTTTTGTTCTTCTTTGGGCACCATGAGGTAAACATTTGGGCCCAAACTGCAAAAGGGGGTTTCATACTGCCACCAACTGGTTGATCGGTATTATTGTTTTTTATCTCAGCTGTGATCGTGATTTGCTTACAGTGACGAGATAAACGTAGCTGTATGTCTTGTGGATTTCTGAGATCTAAATGGTTGTGTATATAAACTATTATAAGGTAAATCGAGTGTTTCTCCACAGCCACGGCCAGCCAACAGCTGACAGGAAACACGACCACTTTCACCGGAAAGGAGGAGCAGCTTTTTATTGTCGTCTGAGAGCTGCTGTAATGGCGGTGTCTCGTCGTTCCTCGCAGCAGCAACAACAGCAAAGTACCTTGCCGTCTCCGCCGAGAAACGGCTCTATTTCGGGCGCTCCTCCGGCCTCTCCGCCGATGTCTCTGCTGACCTCGGCCCCTGTACCCCCGGAGAGTGAGAGGGAATGCAGCGGAGCGATCGAGGGGGCCGTGGCCTCCCCAGACTCACCCGCCCCGGTCCTAGCGAGCAGCGCAAGCTTCACCACCTCTAACGGCGGCGGTGGCAGCAGCAGCGTCTCGAGCCCCGGTTCAGGAGCGGCCAGTCCCGCTGATGGGAGCAGCGGCATTGGCGGGGCGTTCAGGGATTTGTTCGAGGCCTGTCGTAACGGGGATGTATCCAGAGTCAAGAGACTTGTCGACTCGGTGAACGTAAACGCGAAGGACATGGCTGGCCGAAAATCGACTCCGCTTCACTTCGCTGCGGGTAACGATGAGCTAAGCTAACGATGCAGTAATGTATTGCAACATTAGCTAGCTGTTAGCTAGCTAATGTTGGTGTGTTTTGACCGATGTGTTTGCTGTTCATCTTGTGTTTTTTGTGTGTGATTTGCCCCGATGATACCGTTAAAAGACGCTGCAGTGTGTCACGTCTGAATGAACAGCCTAGTGGTGCTAACCAGCTAATGTTGACGGTCCTCAATCCAATTTGGTAAACAAACAGACCGTCATCATTTTTAGCTAATCCCAAATAAGACAAAGCTAGGAAACTCAAAACGTCATCAAATTATGCCAAATCACCTTTTAAAGAAACGTTATTTCACATAACTTACAATTGTATCAAGCAATGCAACACAGTCTACGTTAGATGAATGCCGTTATCTTAAGACCAGGTTTTGGGCATAATTGATGCAATAACACTGCTGTCATATCCAAGAGTCTATACCCTAAACTGATGTTGCCTTGTATCAGTAAGAGTCACATGTCAGAATTTAGTATTAGATATTTATTTTCGTTGGGATTTTCAGTTTAATCCTACAATAATAACTGTCAGCAATTATATATGGAATAGGCTACTTATGGCTACTTATGGTGCCTGTGCATCGCTCTCGACCAAATATATTGAGGGAAAAGCAAATGCATTTTAATCCTCTTTCAGGTTTTGGCAGAAAAGATGTGGTGGAGCACCTCTTGCAGACGGGGGCTAACGTTCATGCCAGGGATGATGGAGGACTCATCCCCCTGCATAACGCCTGCTCTTTCGGCCACGCAGAAGTCGTCAGCCTCCTCTTGTGTCAGGGCGCAGACCCCAACGCTCGAGATAACTGGAACTACACTCCGTTACACGAGGCTGCCATCAAGGGAAAGATTGATGTTTGCATTGGTAAGGATCCCTGTCAATTGTGTTCAAACACAGTTTGTTTTGTGTTGTCTACCAACAACATCTTTGCTGTAACATACTTAGCTGTTTTTGAAACATGATCGCCGTACTGGGTGAGACAGTATGGGAATGATTTGAGGTGAAAATGAAAGTCTTGTCTTTATTTGCACCTCTCTCACTCAGTGTTACTCCAACACGGAGCTGATCCAAACATCCGCAACACTGATGGAAAATCTGCTTTGGATCTGGCCGACCCTTCAGCCAAGGCTGTTCTCACTGGTCAGTACCTCTCGGCTGCTTATCTCTCGCATTTACAGTTTAGAAATGTAACCCTCACTTTTACAGCAAGTGACGTATGATAACAGGACGAAGTAAAGCTTCAGTTGGCAGATAACCTTTAAGTGCAACCAGGAGTCTAAAATGCAAGGATCCGATTGCATTTCAAAAAGCTACGGTACACATAATTCTGCATAATTGTAATAACGTTGGAGGATAATCATGACCACCAGCTGGTTACCTCACCCATTGCTCTTCTTATTCTTTGATTTGGGGGTCAACAACCTATATTGCATTTACTCCTTACTGACACTCCATCTACTCTACCTGAACTGTATATAAAAACTGGTAAAATAATATGCCTTTCTCTAATATTAATGTGTTTTTTCACCCAGGTGAATACAAGAAGGATGAACTTCTAGAAGCAGCAAGGTGAGTATCATGCTGACTGGTCAGTGCACACACATCCTGTTGGCCAGAGTCAAACAGCGACATAGTTTTCTGCTCATTGCAGCAATATACACGTTTAAATATACACACGATGTACTACTCTGACCAGCTCAAACAGTAGCATCAGTGAAAGCCTGTGTCATTACTTTAAGATCATGAAATCTCCCTAATGAGCACAGCAAATTGTGTTTTGATGGGAACTATTTAATGACTCCAGTCTTTTCAACCATGTGATAACAGGAGTGGAAATGAAGAAAAGCTGATGGCACTGCTGACTCCGTTAAATGTCAACTGTCATGCAAGCGATGGCCGCAAGGTAAATGAGCCACTAGTACTGCACCATATCACACACCAGACGGATATCTGCCACAACACCTTCTATACAGCATGTTGTGCAGGCTTGTTGTAGTGTATTTTTAAAGTTCTTGATAAAAATAGGGAGCCGGTTTCTGAGTCCTAGTGTTTGAGTAAAGGAATTAACAGTCAGATGGGGGCTGGATTAGTTTGTGTGGTGCAAATACAAAGAGGATTTAAGTCATTGTGGGTGTTCATGGGGACCACCTTACCTTGGACAAACCACTTTGCAACATAAACATTGTAGATATTTTTTTCTTTAATTCAGCTTGTGTGACTCTCATCAGACCATCAGTGGAATCCACTTGCTTCTGTTACAACATGACTTTCCCTTTACCAACCACATTAATTCTCCAGTTCTGTCCGGTGATTTTTCACCGTAGAACAATACAACCAGTTAGTTAGGCTAGTTCATTCTGTATTCATTTTCTGTAACTAACATAGACAAACCATTCCTCTTGATTTACAGTTCAGTTTTAGTACTTTTTCTTCATTGTTTGGACCAGGTGTCATGGCAGTAATATTGTCTCTTCAGCCTGATAGTCTTTATTCCATGCCAGAGGCTGGAGCAGCACTTGCCTATTTCATACATTCCTAACCACATTTTTTTCCAACAGCAGTACAAGTATGAGTCCTTCCCTGTCTCCTTTGCAGTCTATTTAAAGTTTGCACGATCCGAGCCAGTCTGTCAGTGTAGATTTGGCCTTGGATTTAACCAGCGGGCACCAATAACCAGTCCTCACGGAGAAAGCAGAAGAGGAGAAGTCAGACTTACCCGTCAGCCATCGACCCTCTATGGCCGGGTGTCACATTTAATCTCAAACCATGTTTGACGGATCAACCAGTGATTCCTAGCTAGCGCTTGTGTTTCATTGACTTAAAGAAGAAAGAAAAGAATTGCTGTGAAAAAGATACTGTCATTTTGTAATTTTTGTTTCGTTTTGTTTTCCGTGTGACTCTGGCAACATTTGTCGATCAGTCAACATCCCAAAAAATGCTGGTAAGTTGACCTTGATAACGGCCACTTGATTGATGCACTGTTGTGTTTTTTGTTACGTTTTGTTCTTTTTTTTAATCCATTGTTTTTATTTGACCAATAAGCTGGCTGTCACTTGTTAATTGCTCATCATGGACCTGGGTGTTCGGGTCACTCCATGTATCTTTACCCTGATGCTCCTCTCTGTGTGTTTGTGTGCGTGTGCGTGTGCGCGGCATGTGGTTGAGGGAGTGAGTGACTTGGGTTGGTGTCATGGTGACAATTCATCTTTTGGGATTTTGAGAGGAGCTCACAACGTCCACTGCCTGCTTTCTTCAGCGTCTGTCCTCTCCTTGCACACTCACCCGCACTTCTCCGACTTTCAATCACTTGCTCTTCAGCCAGTATCTGATTTGGCTTTTGTTTTATTCATTAATGTATTTTTGATGATCACTCATGCATGCCTGAAGGCCTGCTCCTCTGCTTTTTGTAACACTTGTGTCTACTTCACGTTCCCTGTTGGAACAGTTGTTATGCAGTAATGAATGGACTACATTTGTCACCTATCATTCTCGTGCTATGCTACCCTCCATGGTAATGACTTTTGATTGCTCGTGTCATGCCACACTGAATGATGCCTCCGTGATTCGACTCTGTCATCCGTCTATGTTTACCACTGCACCTTGAGATCTAACAGTTGGCTTCTTGGGATTTATATTAACATCACTGCATGGAAATTGAAAGGAATGATGTCCCTCCTTTTTGATTGTAAGCTTGACGTGAGCTAGATTTTTCTTTTTTTGAGTAGAGAACAAATGCCACTGAAGTTGGATCTGCAGCTTTTCTTAGACTAACGTTTATTTTCCTTGGCTGAAAAAAACCAGCCATTTGATTTGATCCTCTTATTAGCTTGCAGAGATGCTTTCTCAAACACTCAGCCTGCTTATTTTAGCTTCTTTGCATCCTATTACGGTTGGGATTTGATGGCTTTTTATCTAATTCTGAATCCAATATTGAATTCCCTTAGTGTCTTTCCGGCAGGTCTTAGCATTTATATAATAAGTAAAAGCACTTATAAATTATTTAATATTAAAGAAACCAAAACTCAAAGATTAACATTCAAAGAAGTCATGTTTTCTATTTGGCTGAATGATACCTGAATGCCCAATATTCTTGATTACAAAGAGAGGACATGGTGATCCAGCTATCATCACCCAACCGTAATTCCTACGCAGTCATTTTGAATAGAATAGTCTTTAACAGTTGCACTAGCAATTCTTTCTTGTCATCTAACCTCGTAAAGCTTAATTATAAGCTCTTAAGATTTTATTTTGCCGACATTGTCGAATAGCAGTCGGGGTAGATGAGTAATGAGGTTGAAGTTGCTTGTTGTCGCTCACTCGGGTCAGACACTGTATCGACAGCAAAATAAATCTTGTCGCTGGATTTGCCCACAAACTCCATTGACTTTGCATCGTCATACCTGCCGTTCATCTGTAACTCACCGAGCATAGCCAGCCGTAGCACAGTGCTTCTGGCCCTAATCCAGCCGCTTGCTCCTGTGGCCATCGAAGGCAGCACACACTGAACCAGCCGGCGTTCTGCGTGTGCTAACGAGCCGTCCTCTCTTGCAGTCTACACCCCTCCACCTGGCTGCCGGCTACAACCGGGTCCGCATCGTCCAGCTCCTTCTGCAGCATGGAGCCGATGTTCACGCCAAGGACAAAGGGTGAAATACTTTTTCAGAAAAACACACAAAAACTAAATTAGTCATCCAGTTGTTATTAATGTTGATAACCTGTGAATCTTGTCCCCGCAGAGGCCTGGTTCCACTTCACAACGCCTGCTCCTATGGCCACTTTGAGGTCACTGAGCTTCTGCTTAAAGTAAGACCCACGAAAGGTTTCAGTATTAAATTGACTGAAGGAACTTTATGATTTTTGCAAATCTACTGTTTCTCTTTGCTTTTTAAACTTGTCTGACTGTATTTCCAGCAATTTAGCACTCCCTCAAGTCAATTTTTTTAAAGATAAATTCAGATACTGAGCAGAAATTCTGTGATCTGATGTGCTTTTGTCTCTGCAGCATGGAGCCTGTGTGAACGCCATGGACCTGTGGCAGTTCACTCCTCTCCACGAGGCAGCGTCCAAGAACCGAGTGGAGGTTTGTTCCCTGCTGCTGAGCCACGGGGCCGACCCCACCCTGCTCAACTGTCACAGCAAGAGCGCCGTGGACATGGCCCCCACTCCAGAACTTAAAGAAAGGCTCACCTGTGAGTTCACTCTCAGTCACAGACATGTATACTCACTATATATATATATGTTCAGTGCCTAAGCAATTGCTGTTGGCTTTTCAAAAATGTCATTTTCCATTTACTCGTCTTTCTCGTTCATGTAGATGAATTCAAAGGTCACTCGCTGCTCCAGGCAGCCAGAGAGGCCGACATGGCCAAAGTGAAGAAGACGCTGGCTCTGGAGATCATCAGCTTCAAACATCCTCAGACCAACGAGACCGCTCTGGTCAGAACCAAGCTTCCTCATTGTTTACTAATTCTGTTGATGTTAAAAAAAATTCCCTGGGTAATAAAAATGGATCTTGCCAGCAATGCTCCGTAGGATTGATAAGGATGTACAGACAGTTAGTTGTGTGTTATTGGCTATTGTTTTAGCAAACTGGCATCTACTAAAATCATTTGTCCTGGTTCGGCAGAAGATTGCGCGACACTAATCCAATGTTGACGTGTATTTTTAGCACTGTGCTGTGGCTTCCCCCCACCCCAAGAGGAAGCAGGTGACTGAGTTGTTGCTGCGTAAAGGCGCCAACATTAACGAGAAGAACAAAGAGTAAGTCCACAGCGTTTAGTTTCAACATTTAACATCGATGTACAACTAAAAAAAACTACAATTGATAAGGGAATAAGGAAATCATGATTTTGTAACTTGTGAGCTTATTTGCAAAGGTGATGTCTTCCACACAGAAAAACTTAGAATAAGTAAAAATCTTAACTGGTTAACTGCATGTTGATGTACAATAACTGCTAAAAAGAAAATAAATACTGTCTGTAACAACAGAAAGAAGGTGATAACTTTTGCCCGTTGTGTCTTTAAGCTTCATGACTCCATTGCATGTTGCTGCTGAGAGAGCTCACAACGATATCCTGGAGGTGCTGCAGAAACACGGAGCAAAGGTCCGTTTGTTTTGCTTTTCAAATGTATGTTCTGCCAGAAAATGATATTAGATAATGCAATCTGAAAGGATTGGAAGTGTGAGTTGCTGACCCTTAACTTCACCTCCTCTGACTCCAGGTAAACGCTGTGGACACACTGGGTCAGACAGCTCTTCATAGAGCTGCGCTGGCTGGTCACATCCAGACCTGCAAGCTGCTGCTGAGCTACGGGGCCGACCCCTCCATCGTGTCTCTGCAGGGCTTCACCGCTGCTCAGATGGGCAATGAGGCTGTACAACAGATTCTTAATGGTAATCACACCCACCACGCTTTTGACTATTTCACATTGTTTGCTTTCAGGTTTGATATTTAAAGTTTGAGAATGAAAATGCTCTCTGGCAATATTTAATGTCAAGGCAGATTTTGTCGTCTGAAGTTTGCAAATCTTTTGTGTGAATTTCAGTGCTCGGGTTATTCAATAGGATGATCCTTTTGCTTTGTATTGAATGTCTTTTCTGTTTTTTACAGAAAATGTCCCCACACGTAATTCTGATGTGGACTACAGATTTCTGGAGGCGGCCAAAGCAGGAGATCAGGACACAGTACAAGTAAGTTCACTGTTTCTTCTGTAGTTTTGTACTAACAGTGACTACAGCTTGGTTTTTAGATAACAAACCTTTTTTTACGTTTTTTTATTTATTTGATGACGTTCACTTGCCAATTTTGCCATCCGTTATTGTAATATCTTCATTATTGTACATTGGAGCTGCTTTTTAGTTTCTTGAAGAATTAGTAGCACTGAAATTTCACACCCTCGCTAGCAGAAGTGGTTAAGAAATTTCTGTGATTGCCCCATTTAAATTGTCTTGTAAACCTGTTATTATATCCCCCTGTTGAGTTCTTAATTATCATATTGTCTTTGTGTATTGCAGCAACTTTGCACCCCTCAGAATGTAAACTGCCGGGACTTGGAGGGCCGCCACTCTACTCCTCTCCACTTTGCAGCTGGTTACAACCGAGTGGCTGTCGTTGAATACCTGCTACACCATGGAGCTGATGTTCATGCCAAAGACAAGGGGTGAGTTCTGCCATCTTACTCATCTGTAGCTTATATCTAAATGGAATCACTGAATCAATTATGTTTAGATTTTTTGTGCTAACAATGCTCTTTTTTTTTTTTTTTCTTCTGCAAAGCCGCATTTCTCAGTGCTGTTATGATGCGTTCAGCAGACACGAATACAAAGTTTTTTCTGATTTTCACTTCTGTATTTCCTCCCGCAGCGGTCTGGTTCCCCTCCACAACGCATGCTCCTACGGTCACTATGAAGTAGCTGAGCTGCTGGTCAGACATGGAGCTTCAGTCAATGTGGCCGACTTGTGGAAATTCACCCCGCTTCACGAGGCTGCAGCCAAAGGCAAATATGAGATCTGCAAACTGCTGCTCAAAGTGAGGATCCATTATTGTCAACTTTCACAAGTATTGTCTTACATTAATTTGTGTCCTTCATTAGTTATTGTTGTTATGATGATGATCACTTTGACCTATGAAGCCACTGTCTCATATATAGCAAACGTTTATAAAAATGTGTGTATAAAAAAACTCAAAACTCTTTGTTCAGCACGGAGCCGACCCATCCAAGAAGAACCGTGACGGCAACATGCCGCTGGACATGGTGAAAGATGGAGACACAGACATCCAGGACCTGCTGAGGGGGGACGCCGCCCTGCTGGACGCTGCCAAGAAGGGATGCCTGGCCAGAGTCCAGAAACTTTGCTCCCCAGAGAATATCAACTGCAGAGACACACAGGGGCGCAACTCCACACCACTCCACCTGGCAGGTAAACATGTTTCTGGTTTTGTCTTATATTTACTGAATACAGGTACTGACAAACACTCCTGATGTGGCATTCACAGGGAGGTTGTAAGATTTGTATATATTTTGTCTTGTCCACTGTCTCTGATGCTGTATGTGCTTTTGTTTTGTCTGGCTATGTTTGTTTTTTTCTTTCTATCTGCTGTTCTTATGCAGAATGTACACTTTCATGCTGAACTGATTCATGTTCCTTCTCCTCAGCTGGGTACAACAACCTTGAAGTGGCAGAGTATCTGCTGGAGCATGGAGCTGATGTCAACGCCCAGGACAAAGGAGGCCTTATCCCTCTTCATAATGCTGCTTCTTATGGGGTCAGTTTCAACAAAACAAACACAAACGCATTACTTAAATCAAATACAGACTCCGTGGGGTTTGCTTTACACATTCAAAAAACTACATTTTTACAAAAAAATATTTATGGTGCTGGTGGACTGACTTACTCTGTTGCCTCTCTTCCTCACAGCATGTGGACATCGCAGCCTTACTGATCAAGTACAATACGTGTGTGAATGCTACAGACAAATGGGCTTTCACGCCCCTTCATGAGGCGGCACAGAAGGGTCGTACACAGCTCTGTGCGCTGCTGCTGGCTCATGGAGCCGACCCCACCATGAAGAACCAAGAGGGCCAGACTGCCTTGGACCTGGCCACGGTAACAGCTTCTGTGAAACAGACAGACATTGACAGCTTAGGAATTACTGTTAAATTAGTTTATCAGGCTGAGAGAAGTTCTCTATGGTCTGCTTCTTGTTGTTCATAGAGGGCCCCAAACTGATCACTTTACTGGTATGAGATGGGAGAGAGAATGTACAGTGAACAAACTTAAATCCTTTGAACTTGTTTGTCTTTGGCATCCTTGCAGGCTGATGATATCCGGGCCTTGCTGATGGACGCCATGCCACCAGACGCCCTGCCCAGCTGCTTTAAGCCCCAGGCCACAGTGGTCAGCGCCTCGGTCATTTCCCCGGTCTCCACACCATCCTGTCTGTCGGCCGCCAGCAGCATAGACAACCTGGCCGGACCGCTCACTGAGCTGGCCACCGCCTCCGCCTCTGGGTCCTCCGGAGTGGCAGATGGAGCCACAGGCACCGACCGCAAGGAAGGGGAGAGTAAGTTAATTGCATCTTTAATTTGAATACTGGTTAGTTTACGCAGAAAAATCTGGACATGCACAATTTGTGCACAAACCCTGTTTGACATTGAACTATTTTTCACTGCAACGCCCTGTTTTCCATAGTAGCCATGCTGGACATGAATATAAGTCAATTCATGAAGAGCCTGGGCCTTGAGCACCTGAGGGACATCTTTGAGAGGGAGCAGGTCAGTCATCGCAGAAATACTTAATACACTTAAAGCTAACACATTCATGCATTGCACAAGTTTGTTTTACTAGTATAAACTTCTCAACTTGTATTTTTTTTCCTTTTTGCAGATCACTCTGGATGTGCTGGCTGACATGGGTCACGAGGAGCTGAAGGAGATTGGAATCAACGCCTATGGCCACCGACATAAGCTCATCAAGGGTGTTGAGAGGCTTCTTGGCGGCCAGCAAGGTAAGGAGTCATCTTTTGTTTTTCTGTGAGGAATCACCTAGGAATGGTAACCTGCTGTGATGTCTGCAACAGGTTGTTTATTAACAAGTAGTCACCAAAATCTGACATTTTCAAACCCCAAAAGAAAGTCGGGGGAAAAAAGGCGGCACAACAGTTTAATAGCCAGTGATTAACTGTATTGTTGTTTTTCAGGTGGCAACGCCTACCTGGCGTTCCATTGTGCCAACCAGGGCACCATCCTGATAGACCTCGCTCCAGACGACAAGGAGTACCAGTCTGTGGAGGAGGAGGTTTGTCTAGTTCACTGTCTTTGTTTATGTTGTCCTTTTTAAAACTGCTATGGCTGTTTTGCTCTGATTTTTGTACAGTGCATAGAACTCCTATGTAAAGGCATTTTAATAATTGGATCATATGCCGCTGTATCATTTTCCTGTTAATGAAATCATGGTGTTTTTGTTGTGTGCCCCTCAGTTACAGAGCACCATCAGAGAGCACAGAGACGGAGGCAACGCTGGCGGTGTGTTCAGCAAATACAACATCATCAAGGTCAGAACCAGGAATCCCTCTGTACTATTTTGATAACTCGCAGAACACTGAACAGCTTTTATAGGAACCATCTCTTTGATAGATGGTATTAATAAAAACTAATCTGAAGTGATGGAGGTGAGTGGACATTAAATTCTCGGTGTAAAGCAGACATGCCGCCCAACATCTTGTTCGATGTGTTTCATATTGTGCCCCACAGATTCAGAAGGTGGTAAATAAGAAGCTGAGGGAACGTTACACCCACCGGCAGAAGGAGATCGCAGATGAGAACCACAACCATCACAATGAGCGGATGTTGTTTCACGGTAATCGCACCATCTGTTCGCTTTGTGTGTCAGCAGCAGGCACTACGAACTTTAGTTTTCAGTCATTTACTTGTAGTTATGTAAAGCATTGCATGTCAATTATTATTTATAAATGTCACTCTGACACTGTCGCCACATCTTTCTTCAGGTTCCCCGTTCATCAACGCCATCATCCACAAAGGCTTTGATGAGCGTCACGCTTACATAGGAGGGATGTTTGGCGCAGGGATCTACTTTGCAGAGAACTCCTCAAAGAGCAATCAGTACGTCTACGGCATCGGTGGAGGCACAGGCTGCCCGACTCACAAAGACCGCTCCTGCTACCTGTGCCACAGGTAACTTCGACTTGAGATGAACGTTGACTACCCAAGTTTAACTGCCTTTTCACTTGTGTCTGACCTGTCTCCTCTCACCTGCCCTGCCCTATCAGGCAGATGCTGTTCTGCCGAGTGACCCTGGGGAAGTCCTTCCTACAGTTCAGTGCCATGAAGATGGCACACGCCCCGCCAGGACACCACTCGGTGATCGGGCGGCCCAGTGTTAATGGCCTGGCCTACGCCGAGTACGTCATCTACAGGGGAGAGCAGGTGAACCCAGACACCACCAGTGTCTTTCCCAAAATACTATTTATCCTTTAACATTAGTAAAAACACATTAAACATCTGCTGTGTAATCTTATTTCTTGCTATGTTTTTCCTTCAGGCCTTCCCAGAGTACCTCATCACCTACCAGATCCTTAAACCAGAGAGCGCAGCCCAGTCTGCTGCAGGAACTGAGCAGAAGTCATAGTCACTTTACGTCTCTCACACACACAAGGACACGATGCTCGTTATTTTCTCCTTTTGTATTGCAAATGCCTCAACATTTTTATTCACCAAACACATTTCCAGTCTCCTGTCCAGTAGAACCCATGGTGACCGGTGCTTAATGAGCAGATATGCTGTATAATGCTCTCCTACACGTGGTGATGACACCCTTTTGTTGTTGTTGTTTTTTTTTGCATCGGCTGCATGTTAATACAGAAGCATGTAAGGCCCAAAAGCGTGTGTGGGTTAGGTCTCTCCCCCTCCCCTCCTTATCAATCAGGAGGATGCTTGTAGGGTCTGTGAAGTATCGGCATTAACATTTTCCACTCTTTGTCGTCTCATGCCTTGTGACTGTGCAGATTCACAACCCCTCACCTCTATCTATCTATCTATCTATATATATATATATATATATATATATATATATATATATATATATATATATATATATATATATATATATATATATATATATATATATATATATATATATATATATATATATATATATATATATATATATATATATATATATATATATATATATATATATATATATATATATATATATATATATATATATATATATATATATATATATATATATATATATATATATACACACACTGTCTCATTATCAAAGCCTGAAACCTGTGGACTACTACTGCCCCACCGCATCTGGGTTCATCCTGTATAGAATGGCCTCTGGTAACTGTGATTTTAATGCTAACTTAGAACACTACAAACTGCTAACAGTGTATTGTTGCTATGCTGTGATGCTGACTTTCCGAACTTTCACCCCAAGAACGCTACAGACGCTGAACTGAATTGTTTTTAGTGGTTTTATTCAGGGCTGGACATGCAGGATAGAGAAAGGGCTCTCTGGCAAATCACAAAATTGGAGACTATTTTATTGTCATTACAATACTGATTTGTACGAGAGAAGAAGTGTGCTCAGTATCGAAGCTGGAATGCAATGTAAGGCATCATAATTACACAATTGTATACTAAAGGCTTGGATGTTGTAAATTAAAAGCAGTATACATATGCTTCAAGACAGTAGAGTCAGTAAACGTACAGTGTTGAAATGTGCTTGTGATGCCTTACAAGTTATCACCCGACAGCATGGACTCAACAAACACCCTTTCAGTCGCCATGGTGTTACTCACAGACATCCCAGCCTAAGGATTTGCACTTTTACATAGAAGCCTATTTAAGTTATTTTGAAT
This sequence comes from Anarhichas minor, assembly GCF_050575085.1. Lineage (NCBI taxonomy): Eukaryota > Metazoa > Chordata > Actinopteri > Perciformes > Anarhichadidae > Anarhichas > Anarhichas minor. Next base: position 4,810,348 of record NW_027466476.1, on the reverse strand, counting down.
TAAAAATTGCAAATTTTCGGGAAAAACATATTTGTACAGGTTGTGTAAATGGTTGTGTATAACTGTTGCTGTTTGACAGTATCTTTGAGTTCAACTGTAAATGACATTTGAATTTTCCTTTCATGCCTTCTTGATTCTCCCAACTTTTTTTTAAAATAAATGTCCCATTAACAGCTACCTGTTGTCTAACCGTTTTGTGTCCGCAACAGATCTTTCTTCCTTTTATACTACATGAAAGTACAGTGTAACTAATGGAGAATGGCTCCTCAAGTCTCCACGCGAATGCTTTCACCCGTCATATGACTTCTGTCAGCCAAATAGTTCTGTGCAACTTGCATTTATATGGAATATATAGATAAGAGCCCCTTGCATGTGTGTACTGGAAATAAAATAAATCCCCGAATCCCATTTCTAGGGCATTTTCGACCATTAAATAAAATCATCTGCCCAACAACACTCTCAGGAACTACAAGGAGCACACTCAAGTATTTGGTTTGAATGAAACAAGTAAATATTTCATAGGAAACACATTTAATAATAATAAAAATTTTAGCATTTTCTAAAATCCAGACTTTGACCATTAATAAAACTGATTTTTCACTGGATTTTAAAAAATGACTACTACTTTCCCAAACTGTGTCCTTACCAGATTTAAATGATTTAAACCTATCTGAACAAATGTTGTGGTCCGTTTCCTTATCATACTAAATGTAGTCTTTTGTCACAAATGGGTCATTGCTTATTTTAAAATGGTGTCAACAATTCTGTCTGTTTTTCATAAACATTAGCGCGTGTACAAAACTACAACAACCGACACCAACAGGGTCGCACGCATTAAACGTCATCGTGCTCAGCTGACCGCGACATCCTCCTCGCGCTCGCGTTTGTTTTGAGGATCATGTTAAAAGCCTCTTTTATTATTTACATTCACATAACGTACAACGTGTAACGTTAATCCATATTGGAGTTAAGTTGCCTCCTCGTTACTAACTTCACATTTATGAGCAATTGAACTAGCGCGACCCACAAAGTTGCCATGCTCGGTCGCAGACATGCATTGGAAAACGTTCTCTGTCTTTATGTTACTTCTTAACGTCAGCGAAACTTCAGCAACTTCAAGCGTCATCGCAGTGGATGTGGGGAGACCAGTGGGAGATCTCAAACAGTTCTGGAGGAGCACTGGTTTCTGGTATGGTTGTTGTTTACAATCATTGTAGCGAAACGCACAGTAATGGACAAGAAGTGGCGAGAAAGATGACAGTTTAGTTGAATTGGAGAAATTAACGTGTTTTCTACCAGAAGATCTGTTATTAAGAAAACGTATTAAATAATGTTGCACCAAGTAAACATATTTAACAAAGCAAAGACACAATGTTCTTTTTTTTCAAGAGTTAAATCATGTCAGGCTGACTCTTACTGGGCCACACTTTAATATTAAGTCTATGAACAAGCTGATGAATAAATCTTTCTTTAAAGTCAATCTTTAAAACGCCTTTTTGTGTCACTGGTGCGTCACAAATTAAAATAGGAGGCTCTTCTTTGTGCCACAGTCCCCCGCTCCCTCACGCCCAGGCCCACCAGTTTGACCTGAGCACGGACCAGCAGCTGAACCTGGCCTATGTGGGCTCAGTCCCCCACGGAGGGATCCAGCAGGTCAGGATCCACTGGATGTTGGAGTTGGTTACTGCACAGTAAGTAAACCAGCAAGTGATAATGAGAACATGCCGCTAAATATCATGTATTTGTCTAGTTTGAAGATCACATAGCGTATGATTATCAGTTGCTGGTTTTTTTGAGGGTTCCTTAAAATGAATGACTGCTGTCTGATTTTATTGTTGCAGAGATATTGGAGGACAACCCCAGTACGACTTCACTAAACTAGACCAGCTCATAGAACTCTTGTGGATTAATGGACTCCGACCAGGTATTGAACCACATTTAAAGTCATCTTCTTCCTCAATAAATCACACCAGCCTTCATGTTCTCATCTGGTTGCCAGATTTGTGCTTACAGGATAGATGTTATGTTATGTTATGTTATGCACTTGTGACATGTGGCTGTTAAAATCTGAACTGCAATTAAGTCCTGCACATCTGGTTGTCAGGTTTTGAACTGATGGGCAGCGTCTCTAACTATTTCACTGACTTTGAGGACAAATCACAAGTGGTCGAGTGGAGAAATCTGGTTTATCTGATAGCCAAGAGGTACATCGGTGAGTGCCATTGTTTTCTCACTATTGTGTTATATTATTTTGTTATATATTATGTTTTTTGCTCTCCGTACCACGTAATCATGGTCAGTGAAAACCTGAATCTGAAAAATACAATAATTGCAATTGAGAAGCAGTGTTTAAGTAAATGTTTACAATGGTTATTGCCAGTTATTTCAGCCTACTTGGGAGGGGATTGCTATTAAAGATTATATCAAGATATATATTTATGTAGTTTTTGATTGTTGAGGTTTTATTGTTAAATAGTGTACATTATTGGATAAGTTTAGCCTTGGTTGTAATTTCCTCACAGAAACATTAATTAAACGTACGTGCAAATGTTTTTTTGTTTAATGTAACATGACAATAATTAGACTATAATGAAATTAAACTGAACTGTGTGATCCTGTCCTGCATAATGTGATTTAATGTCGTGTTTTGTTTAATTACAGATAAGTATGGCCTGGGAAGTGTCTCTCAGTGGAACTTTGAAACATGGAATGAGCCCAACAACCATGACTTTGATAATGTCACCGTGTCAATTCAAGGTAAACACATCGTTCATCCTACATGACGTTTCTATGTCATGTCAGTTATATTTTAAGTGGAAGTTTTTGCTAAATGTAGCCATTGGTACAAGGAAATGCAAATGTGTTGCTAATCAATTTTGCTCTCACTTTCTCTCATAGATAAAGTGAGTAATCTGAAAATGTTTGATAAATGCGTATTGGAAACTCGTACGTCCATGATTGGACACTTACTTTATATTTGGCTGATACTGACATTAAACAAGATCGTACTTCATTTATTTACTGATGTCTACCTGCAGTTTGATGTACAACACACTTTTCTTTAGGGTTTCTAAACTACTATGATGCCTGTTCGGAGGGTCTGCGCGCTGCCAGCAGTCTCCTGAGGTTTGGGGGTCCAGGAGACTCCTGTCATTCTCCCCCACACTCCCCATACTGCTGGGCCATGCTGCAGCACTGCTACAACGGCACCAACTACTTCACTGGAGAGACGGGGGTCAGGATCGACTACATCGCCCTGCACAAGAAGGTTCACTTTTCTGGACTCAAAGCATATCTAAAAAAAATATGAAATGTTTTGTCATATTCATTGCTGTGAGGATATTTGTTTTCACTATAGGAAACTCAATCTAGTTGATATATTCACTTAGGAGAACAAAAACAAGGATAGTGATGTTATTGAAATACATGTTGCCTGAGTTATGTAAAACTGTATTTAGTAATGCAACCATTAGCATAATTAATTATAAAACTAATGCAATTATAATAATTATTAGAAGCTAATTTTCCGTTTCTGCTCCTCAGGGAGGAGGCTACTCCTTGCCCATCCTCCAGCAGGAGATCCAGACGGTGGGGGAGATCCGGGAGCGTTTCCCCCGGTTCCACAGCCTCCCTGTTTACAATGATGAGGCCGATCCGCTGGTGGGCTGGTCCAGGCCTCAGGAGTGGAGGGCCGATGTAACCTACGCTGCGATGGTGGTGAAGGTAAGGGATGGAGGACAGCAACATGAAAATCACCTAGAGAGGGAAAATCATATTTGAATTGAAATGAAGAGCAAATTATGGCTGAAGCTAATTCCGAATTTTAGAATGGCTGCAATTTTTTTGCCAACTCAAATGAGAAATGAATTTAAAATAAAATAAAATTTCACGCAACCAGTCTTCTGTCCTGCTCTCTACAACAGGTAATAAACCAGCACCAGGATCTGCTGCTGGCTGACCCAAACAGCACCATCAACTACACCCTGCTCAGCAACGACAACGCCTTCCTCAGCTACCACCCACACCCCTTCACCCAGCGCACGCTGACTGCCCGCTTCCAGGTCAACAACACCGAGCCGCCTCACGTCCAGCTGATCAGGAAGCCTGTCCTCGCTGTCATGGGCCTGCTGGCTTTGCTAGGTGACGATCTCTTTACTTTTAAAACGGGTGACATCTCCAGGGTTTTACATGTGCCTCAGTGGAAGTGTATGGTTGAGTTATGAAGCAGCCCCTTGTACATGCAAAGCTCAGGTCTCCTTGATGTTGCCGTCTCATCTTCCCCAGTCGTATTTTAATAGCCCCGTTTCCTCTCCTGTATATGATGTACTTTCAGGAGAGACCCAGATCCTGGCTCAGGTTTTGAGCTCAGCAGGAAGCAACAACAGCACGGTGGGAGTTCTCGCCAGCAGCCACAAGCCTGTAATAGCAGGAGGCTCAGACAGCTGGCAGGCAGCGGTGCTGATCTACAACAGTGACGACAACAGCACCTCCACTGACACTGATGACGTCACCATTTCACTGAAAGGATTGGCTGCTCAGAAGGGTAGGTTTAACAAGATACTGTTGCGGTCGATTAAAAGGTGTTTATAGTTACGGTCGTATTTTAAAAAGGTCTTTTATTTCTGCAAGAGAGGGCTGCCTGTCAGTGCTGCCTGTTATCTTTGTGTTTGCCGTCCAGGTCTTATGTACATCACGTATTACATTGACAACAACGTAACCAACCCGTACCAGCTGTGGCAGAGCATGGGCAGCCCCGACTACCCCACAGCAGAACAGTTCAGACGCCTCAGGAGTGTGCAGGTAAACAGGAGGGCTGAACAATATCATACAAATTGACATTATGATAGATTTTTTTGTTTGCAGTTTATTTATCATTGTTTAAAATCAACAATCTAAATCAACTTTCAACATACTTTAGTTTTTACCATAGTGACAAAGCCAACTTACCCATCAAGTGTCAGGAGTATTATGATTGGCCCAATTTGCCATGTTACATCGCACCCTTCATACAGTGACCACTGTGCATGTATTAAGTAGTGTAAATACAATGTATTGTTTTTCCCTAAAATACATTGATATCATAAAGATCATATATCTGTAAATTTAATTTACCATTTGGTAGATTACAAGCCAGGTGTGCTCAATCTCTCAGATTTCCTGTTAGTTATAAGAAGGGCAGATGCACACAGAGTCTCATATTAGCGTGGATGAAATGCTTCTAAACTGTATATCCTAGTTGCACATTGTTTTGAGACAAGGTGTATTTAGGGATGAAAATCTTGTTGAATTGTTGTTGACATCTATTTGCTGTCACCAGCACTATCAACATTTAGGCGGAGCTGATTCCTTTGATCTATTTGGGCATTTACTTCTCAATAAAGTGCTATTAGACATGCTGTGACCCACTAACGATGTGTCATTGCGTCAGGACCCTCACGTCGAAGGACCCTGGGAAGTTCCTGCAGCGGACACTCTGACTCTGAAAGCCAAACTGTCTGTGCCGTCTGTCCTCCTCGTCCATGTTTGTGCCCAACCCAAAGCAGAGCCAGACCAGGTCGGTACCAACACACATTAACAATGTTAAGTCAAACTAAATGTGATTGTTTTCCTCGTTTGCATGGGCCTCACAGTCCACCTCGGAGCTTTTCATAAATGTTATTTATCTTCATTTGAATCCTACCTTGTGCGATCTGTGTCCGTGTTTGTCAGTCTGTACAGTTGAGCGTGTGTTTCTGTGTCAATGCAAGTAAGACGAGTGAGATTTTCTCCAGTTGCAATGTGAGAAAGTGATTTTATGATTTGAGTATGATGACGGTAACTCAAAGCTTGTGTTATGATCAAAGCCTGATGGATTGGGATGGGACTGAGCTGACTACTTCAAACGAGATGAACTCTCAACTGCTTTTCACTTTTGATTAGATCAACGGATTACACTTCATCAGGATCACGATAGGCCAAGTGCTGATTGTCTGGTCAGACCACTGTGTTGATTCCAAGTAGGTGCACATGATTATTACTTTATTTATGCCTTTGTCACTGCAAGGAAATGTATTATCCAGAACTAACTATGTGGAAATTGAGTATGTAAGCGTTGATTTATGCATTTCAACTCATTTGTATTTGCAGATGCATTAAGACATTTGAAGTGGAGTTCTCCACAGACAACAAGGAATTCAACAGAATTAATACTCAAGACACCATTTTTACTTCTTACGTTTATTCACCTGGTAAGAATTTCCACTTAATTATTTTAAGGATTGTTAAATGATGGCAATGTCGAACAAAACAGAATTGTTCCTCACCTTTCAAACTGTATGGCATCGTGACATCCAGCCATAGAAATAAGACCATGTACCATGTTGTGTTTTGTAGTGGACCAGGAGGTCGGCGGTCTGTACAGAGTCCGAGCTGTGGACTACTGGGGAAGGCCTGGCCAGTACTCGCTGCCAGAGAGGTTTACAGGGGAGCACTAGACCAGGATCAAGTCTGGTAGCATTGATATGATGTTTCTAAATACTTTTGCACAATGTAAATACATTTTATAGAGATCAATGTGCTGATTATATATAATATACATTATGGGTAAACTCTGATCTGCCCAATCTCATTATAAGCATATATTTATTATTCATACTCCTGCTCTAATTAACAGTAATACAGGCATCAGCTCTTTTGATAGTGTATAGTTGTTGTAATTTCAAAGACTTTTAGATTGTCAGATAAAAGTGATTGAATACAATTATCATCACAAATGTCATTATTTCTGAAGCGGTTGTAGATGTATTGGTTTGTGGAGATCTATGGTAAGGATTGAACACACCCTGTCTTGGTGGAAATCCGTAACATAAATATAATCTTTGGATTTGGCTGTTTTTGGTTTGGATGACTATATTGTAAACAAATCCCACGAAAGGACCACGACAAACAATGTGTCAGCCTTTCAATACTTTCTGACTTTTCTACCACTGTCTGTGGCACAAAAGCAAACAGAAGTAACACATTTGTCTGGAACTATTTTCAGCAGCGAATTAATGCACAGTTGGTTTAATGATTTTGGTCAACAATAGAGCTCTACAGCAGAGGAATAAGATATATCAATACTTTTTCTGTAAAATGTGTTTTCGTTGGATTTGTTGACTAACAGATGATAGAACTTCACTAGACTTCTCCTTTTTAATATATTTACAAATGAATAGGCCAGCTGTGTCACACATCCATAAGGACAACTTGTTAAACGTAGTGTTAAAATAAGATGTTGTTGTTGCTGGTTAATAATTTGTCATTATTGGTATGAAAGGAGAAGTACAATACATAATGTCACTGAGCAATGAGAGTAGTAATTAGCTGATATCTACAGAAACTGTTACAATCAGACCAACAAATAAGGGATACATTCATAATCTTTTGTAATCTGTAATATGTACATTTGTTCTACTATATTTTTGTACTGTTTTGTATGTGCTGGTGCACTAGAGAGGATCAAGCTAAATTGCATACACAGTCTTTTTTTTTTTTACAAGGACAAGAGCAAGTTTCTTTACAAAATGTATTGTCACCAATACAGAATGATTACGCAGTGATCCATCGGTGTGACAATACTGCGCTGTTATTTCATAACATTCCCTCCACCAGTAATAGTTTTCATTAAATTTGTCTTGGAAATATATTTGAATCTTGGTATTGTTGGTTACAATTTTTTTTCATGGGCGTTGAATCTGGATCTACATCAGGGGTGCCCACACTTTTTCGACTTGCGAGCTACTTTTAAAATGACCAAGTCAAAATGATCTACCTACATTAAAAATGGTGAATACCTGAGGACCTGCTGGAGACTGAGCGTCGCGTTCAGCCTAAAACTACCACCGAGGAGGAGATGGAGGTATTTAACTATTATCCACCAAATAATTCAGTTCAGAACAGTTTTAAGGTCTTAAATCCATCAATTGCCTAATTCCCAAACTCAGGTGCAGGTGAGATTTGGGTGTGGCTATAATTACCACAGTACACGGGATGCAACATATTAGCATTTGAATATGAATTTGCAAACATAGACAGCTTAACAATGTTAAAAGGATCATTTGTGGAGTTACTTGCAACAGCTTCAACTTTTGTTGTGACTTGTTGCATGTATGATTTAAAATATCTGCGAAGCAATAGACAAAATTATTTTTTTTAATATATAGTGTTGGATCATTACTGCTAATGGGTCATAATGTGTGGAGTTTTGTGAAAACTGTGCCACGGAAAACATGATGAACGCTGGACTAGAAAATAGTGAATTCATAAAAGGAGACATTATCTGCCCATGAGAATAGAACAGAATAGAATAGAATGCTGGATGGAACTGGAACACAGCAGAGTTCTCGAATACATTAGAATGTTGAGGTGTCATCTTGTGGATGAAGCCGGTGCTCCACAGAGGACAGCTGGACAGCTCTGAGGTAAGCCACAGGCAAAACCACTCATCAAAATTTCTAGTAAAGTATTTTATTTTATTTTATATGACTGGTCAGGCTTCCTGGGGGGCTCCCTGTTGACGTGAAGGTCTATCATCTGGCAAATTGGCAGATGAACTTGCAAGCTTTTCAACCTCACTTCAGGCTTCTGGTGTGTCCGATGTAGGCTGCTGTGGTGAGATACTGGCACCAAACTCCTGTCGCGTAAACCAGCAGCATATCTGACCTGTAACTTTGGATTCAGAATAGACTTTGACTGCTACCACTTTTCATAATTTGGCTCAGGATGTTTGGTGCCACCATGATGATTTTAGGATTACCAAATCCCTCCTTGAATATCAAATTGTTAGCATTGATTATTTACTGAGAGTTAAGTACAGTAAAACTTAGAGAGCTTTGCTTAGAGGAGTGATATTTTGAAATATAGTATTTATAATCATACAGTTGTAAAATAATTAGCTATATGTAAAATATTGGGATTTACTCTAACCTCCTACATTAGGACAGTGTTTGTATGCTCTCATTCTCTCACAAGTTTCTATGGATCATTGTTATATCTGGACACTGGTCGTGCCTCTAACGTAGTTGTGACATATGCAAGAGTAATATCCCTGGTTGCCCTGATCGTGACAGTGAGCGTGATCTGTCGGGGAGAGGCAGTCACGTATCTCCTGAGTGAGAGTCCTGCACGGTGACTTGTCGCTGTGTTGGGCTGCTGTTTCAATAGTATCAAACAAGGGGATGGCCAGTCTTCAAATCATATGCCAACATGCGTTAGGGTACTTCCGGTGTCCGATGTACGATGATGGGGTAATATACTCTCACCAAACTCCTGTCGTGTAAACCAGTAGCATATCTGACCTGTAACATTGGATTCAGAATAGATTTTGTCCGTTAGCACTTTTCGTAATTTAGCTTAGTATGTTTGGTGCCACTATAATAATTTAAGGATTACCAAATCCCTCCTTGAATATCAAGTTGTTAGCATTGATTATTTACTGAGAGTAAAGTACAGTACAACTTAGAGAGCTTTGCTTAGAGGAGTGATATTTTGAAATATAGTATTAATTCATTTACAACTGTATGATTATAAACTATGTAAAGTTTGGGGATTTACTCTAACCTCCTACATTAGGACAGTGTTTTTATGCTCTCATTCACTCACACATCTCTCTGACTCCTACTCTATCAGCTGACAGTGGGCGATTTCGCCACGGCCTCCCTCAGCCAATCATATATTTCCCGTCAAACTTTAAAGACCTGTTCTCTTCTGTGCAGTCAGCTGTCATTTCAGTACAAACCGATGTGACCCTCCTCCCCATTCATCATCGCATCCGGTGCTCAAGGTTTCTTCCACTGAGGGCAGTCCCACTCAAACATGCCATCATCGAGATCTTCAGCCTGCCACTACTGTCTTCAACAACTCCACCAGTGTCGACTCTCCAAAATATTTACTTTACTTTGCACAATTTAATAAATGTATTTGTTCACTGTAAATTAAGTTTCTCCTGATTTAACAACCTGTGTCTCCCTGTATAAGTGTGTCAATTATCTCCCGGTGGCTTCAGTTCTCCTATTTATTATGTTTTTTGTGATGTATGTCATGTTATTTCAAACTAATTTGCAATCATAAGAAGTGTGGTCTTTGTTGGTGAAATGTTTCTGATATACAAAGAACAATTACTTATTGTAAAACTCCAAAAATATAGTAGAGTAAAATCTTTTAGGTGTGTTTTCTAGAAACTACAGGTCTGATGAGGAAAGTGGGAACAGGTGTGTAGGTGGGAGGGGATGTCATGTGACCAGGACTGGCAGGTCTGGGGAGTGAGCAGGGGCTGGAGAGAAGGACAGAGAGCCAGGACAGGCAAAACCACCAACCCACTACAAAGTAGTTCTCTCGAACTTCTCAGACAGTTTAATAATAATAATTCAGCGCTGTCGAAACTATCAACCTGACGTGTGACATGTAAACAGTATTAACTCTGCATCTCTAATCCGAAAACAAAAGCTAGGTGATCCTAGACTTGCTGATCTGGAGCCTAGGTTCAGCATGTCTGGACTGCAGCCATGTCAGGTCACTGACTGCTTGATATTTGCAGGTGACTGTCAGAGGAATACACAAACCTCTCCATAAAATTTGAGGTGTGGTCTTCACTAAGATGAATGTTGATAGCATCTGGGCAACATGCATATCTGTAGTGGCCTTCACTGTGAGCAACACAGGACCCTGAAGGGACTGCAGGAATAGTTGGATTTAAGGGAAATGTCATGTATGATTTTACCCATAATTCTGTAAAGTCAGATTTTTTGGTTTGGAATGTACTTGGGACTGAACCAATGAGTTGTTTAGTAAATAAACAGTAAGATAATGGGCAACTCTTTTGACAATTAGTTATTTTTTAAGCAGCAAATAACATTTCCTAGTTTCCGCTTTTTTTGTGAAAAGCTGAGTGTTTTGGGGTTTTACACCATTTGTCAGACTAAAACTAGAGGAAAGTATAATGGGCATTTTTCACTATTTGATATGCCATACATTTTACACAAAGAAAATAAAAGGTAGATAGTTATTTTGTTTCAGCCCTTTGCCCGTGCTGACCAATCCTTTTAACTCATGTTTCTCAAACTAATTAAATGTGCAGTTTAGAAAGCCAAGTATTAACTATCTCAATGTACATGGGCTCACAAAGCTACAGTACATACGCCATAAGATAATTAAATGAGACTTTAACTTAACAGCTTCCTTTGGAAATGATTCTTATGACATTTATGCACCTTCGTCTTTTAATAACACAATGACAAAATATTCATTATTCATTTTAATATCAGGTTTGCCATACCTGTCCTGTAACAGTGGCTGATAAGAGAAAACTGATTATAACCTAAGGACATGTCTGCAAACAAAGACTACAGTGATCATGTAATTATGTATTTATTACATTGTTTCATTACCAACATGAACTTTATAACTTATGAGTGCAGCTTAATTTGCAGTATTACAATGCAAGAGCTTTATTTTATATCATGTAACTAACCTAAAAATAATTGTATTATACAAGGTAACAGTGAATACGTCCATAACACGGTAGTGTTTGACTGGTTGGGACCCGACTTCGCCATCATTACTCCAGGAAAAAAGGAGGAACAGGTTGGGAATTGCACATGGACATCCTCACACAGCACACCAGCTTCACTTCAGAATAGTATCTTCACTTGCTGTAAGGGAAGAGTAAAAAAGTGGGATTAGTACAATTATGATTTTACAGAGCAAATATGGTTTATAGGTATAAATTGACAAATAACGTGCATTACATTGAATGGCTATACGACCACTTTGTGCAATGCAACACCAACTGTATTATATTGTGTACACACTGGTGTTGCTATTATTGCATCTCCCCCCTGTAAACAGTGCAGCATGCCGGTGTATGCAAGTGCAAACTGTAGACTAAGTATTAGACAGGATTGAAGCCTACGAGGCTACCTTCTGCTAGCTCCTTTGCGATGCGCTCCTGCTCCTCGCGAACCTTTTTCTCCTCCTCCTCGATCCGCCTCTCCTCAGCTGCAATAGGCTTCAAGTTATCTGAGGAAAATAAGGAGTTTCTTTTTTTAAAAGGCATTAAAAAAAAAAAAAAAAAAAAGACTGGAGTTCATAATCTGATATTTCAAGCTAATGACCTTGTATGCTTTTTGTTTAAAGCGTCAAATGTACTCCCCTATGCCGTACAAATTACTAGTATTTTCAGTATATTACGGTGAGTTTCTCAGTGCACTGTTCCAGTTAAATGCATGATGACTAATAATAACTCACCATATCTCTTTTTGCCATAGATGATGCCAGCAATCAAAGCTGAATACCTTGCTGTCTGTGAAAGGAGAAATCCATGCAAATGAATGTCAGTGGTGCAGTCCCTTCACAGTCTGCAAATCCTCAATCAAGTATTTAAAAAGACGTTCTACTATTCATCGGTAGTACATCAGTGTAGTACATTTACTTTACAAGTTTTAGTGACGTAAATACCAGCAGGGGGCGACAACGAGGAAAACAAATGTATTCAAAAACACGAGTTACAGCTGAATTAAATACATTAACGAACGGTGATCTGTGTTTGCAGCGAGATAAAGGATGTGATATGATTTATAAAATGTCTTATAATTCAGTGGATGAATGTCCATTATATCCAAGGACATTTCTATTAATAACAACCAGTGCTAGTGCTAGCATTACATCGATTCAATAGAGACACTCAGTGCGACTTTCTTAGCTATTAGCAACGTCAATGATGATGGTGATATTTCAATCCATGCACGTTGCACCAAACAATATCATTCAACAAAAGCATTAATAAAAACAAAGCAATAAGGCAGCACAGATGCTAAAACTAACGTTGATCAGTTACCACTAACGTTAGCTGTAAGCTAGCATAGTGCCCAGCTAACGGCTAGCAGGTTAGCGTGCTGTGTGTTGCTAGCAAGCTGAACCACGACTGCAAAGGTAATTTACAGTAAAACACGAGCAGCATCTTCTCACAATATTAACCGCAACACGAACCTTAATCAAAGGCGACACTGCAACTGGAGGAGCCATCGTTTAACAGCAGGCTAGCAGCTAGCAGCAGAGGTCACTTTACCACCAGAGGACTGTGAGAGAAGGTTCTTCTTCTGAGGGTTGACTGCAGCAGATACCGGGGTAGAACTACTGCCATCTCCTGGATAAACTATCAGTTTCACTGGCAATTTATAGATGGTTCCACTAGTCATGTACAAAGAACATGCTACAATAAAATACATCAGGCTGCATCATATCTCTCTTTTTTGCCACAAACCCCAATAATCTGCAAATAAAAATGTTTCCGTATCTAACGATGTGTTTATAAATATAAATACACTGTGCAATACAAAAAGTATTCTGTCTGTATATATAATATTTTAGTTATTGTGGATTTTTTTAACTTTTTAACTTATTTAATATTCTTTACTGTTTTATTACTTATTTATAATACTGGCTTTTGATCTTGTTTTTTACTATGTTTCTTGTTTGCACTTTAATGTATATATGCTGCTGTAATCCTGTATAAAGGATTATCTTATTTTATCTTATCTATTTATAAATATGTTGTTTGTTTATTAGCAAATAATATAGAAATATTAAATTAATATTTGAGTTTTCTGAAAGACACATGTATAACATTTGTGATGCTATTTCAGCTGCATGTTTCCAATAATAAAAAAAGCAATAATCTAATTAGAACCTTTACTGTCTCCCACCATAACATGTCATCTACTTTCTCTACATCATAAAACACTGTTACCACTTTTTCTTTATTAATGTCCCTCGAACCTCTGAGTCCTGACGTTGTACTGGGTCCACATGTCCCATTTCATTACCAAAACCAGTATGGTCTGACAGGAAGCATCTTTGATATCTCTACTGTTCACCTCAGATTTCATACACTTGAGTGTCCATTTTATTAGGTAAGCGTTGCTAAATGGAGAGTAATATAAAAACATTGCCGGATCTTACCTTTATGAGGATTATCATTCATATCATTATCAGGTTTGCTGTTACTGTGTCGGACAAGTGTGTTCAGCCGTTGTCATTTTGGACACTGTAGTTTGTGGTGCTGTCGATCTGTATTGCCAGTTAAATATTTGACTCTCCTCTTTTTGACATCACATTATGCTTTTTGCACCAAGGAGCTATTTTCGCAATAGCAAAGGTTATCCAGAAGAGGTCAGTAGAGATGTATGCAGGTTAACAGGTCTGATGTATCCTGAAACGTGCATGAAGAGGCAGTATTTATGTTTAAAATATGTTTTTTATTGAAAGCATTTGTGCAAGACTTTTGGCATTTGTACAATTAAGGGAATAGCTTCATTTTTTACATTACTTAAATTTAATTTACAAAATCAAATAGAAAAGACAGAGAGAAAGGAAAAAGACAACAAAAAAGGGGGAATAAACCCATCATTCACACGCCCGTCCATCATTACTTGTGATTTGAGTTGTATTCAGTTTGATTGGTGTTCGAGAAAAGAAATAAATGGTGGCCAATAATAATTGCTCACGTTTATCATTCAATAGGAATCTAGTTCCCTCTCTGTGCAATATGTCAGTTCTGTGATCCACAGCTTCACTGGAGGCACTTCAGCATTTTTACAGAATTTGAATATAAGATTGAATATTTGAATAGTATTTTTTGCTACTCTTCGCCCATGGGAGACAAAATGTTGTTGAGAAGCAGTCAATATGAAGGTGTAGTATTTAGTCAATGAGGAGCAGTACAGTGTTTATTGACAGGACAGTGTTTATGAGACTGCATTGTGTGCATTCTATATTGGCAGAACTATAGTACATTGAAAACACATGAAAAGCAGCACCAGTATTTGAAGGTTCAGTACACTTTGCACCTGCAGATCTCCTGTGTGAGTGTACAGATTTAAAACATGCCATCTGCAAATAGAAAAAAGTAATTGCTCAGGTCCTTGCTGGTTCCTGGTTAAGCTGTCTCTGAAAAGTACATCTTCCAAACTCAGTGGAGTAATGAGTAATGTTGTAGATGAACAAAAAGGTCAATGCCCTGAGAGCTGCTATGGTAATTTAAAAGCTTTTGTCATTCAATCCCTAGTGCCCCAGACCAAACTAGCAAAGTTTGATCCCTTCATCCTAACAGTAGGATGTTGACATTATTATACATTTTCACGGTGGGAACTGCTTTAAAACAATATTTAGTTCAAATACATTGTACATTTTAATTAGATTTGAAAAAAACATCTTCCCTCACTGGGTGACAATATCAAAAATAAGCATATTCCTGCTTGTTCCAACTTCACTGAAGCCACCTGATAATTATAGGGAAAAAAGGTGCACCATTACATCAAGTGGAAATATTGTGTGTTGTGATGTGTTTTGCATAGATTTATACAAGTTTCCTCCAAATTCTTTTTGACAGTTTATTTGTACATAATAATCCCAACCACAAAAGCTGCCAAACACGTAGCCAGATGTGCCACTACTGGGGATTGAACCCTCATCTTTTGTCCCTGTTCCACCTATCATCACATACACATCACATATTTATTTTTTAAAAGTCACATAAGAAATCAATGTGCGGGATATTGGCGGCTTCCAAAACAGCGGTTAAACTTGTCCACTGTCCTATTGGAAAATCTCACCTTCCCTCGATTCTTCACGGAGGCTGTGTACTGATTGGACTTGAGTTTAGAGTAATAGTCTGAGAACTTATTGAAGAGAATGGATATGGGGAGACCGTTGAGGATGATTCCAAAAGAGATGCAGATGAAAGCGAAGAGACGGCCCAGTATTGTCTCTGGGTAGATGTCTCCGTAGCCCACAGTGGAGATGCTGACCTGCAACGGAGTGAAGAGAGCAGTCAGTGGTGATGGAGAAACATGAATCTCAGACCCACCAGGAGGTTTTGCCTGTATAGGCAGGAGGATCAGATTCTAATGGAAGCCAGGATATTCAATATTCTTTACCCAGTGACACAGGTAAGTACAATAAAGATTAAGTATACAAAGTCAAAAGAGAAACAAAGAATTAACAGAACACAGTGCAACGCTGTGGCTATCAACCAGTCCTAATTCTGGAGCCCCTCTGCACTAGTCTCGAGATACCAGACAATCAGAAATCTTTGAGTTCTAGTTGAGCAAAATGTTTAGAGACCTACTTGTGAGTTTATACTATGCACTGAGAAACCCTGTAAAGTTAGCTGACTATACTGTTTTACTTAATATTGGATTTAAATATACAATCTGTTGGTTGAATGTTCCCATTGGCCACGCAAGTCACACATACCAAAGCATGAGGGGAACCACCCTACAGTAGAGCTGACCTCATTTTGTTTTGTAAGCCAGGTAGTGCTGGAGTTATCACACCATTGAGGGACTTTATCAGCATTAAATTAATTCAAGGACCGGGCACTTCCTTTCACTTACATAAATAGGTTACTTAGGTCTATTTCTAAGTGATTTATTTAAGTTTTATGATTTTAAAATGTTTGTGCTTTCCATATTTCTTCCACACTGTGTATCTTCCCTCTAAGTTAACTTCCGAGTCCTGCCCTGCTGGGCTTTTACACAATTACATTTTACAACGACGTACTTACAGCTGCCCACCACCATGCATGAGGAATGCTGGTGAAGTTTGTTTGTGGCATGTCATGCTCCACAGTGTACACCATAGCGGAGAAGCTGAAGATGCCCATGGCGATGAAAAGGAAGAGACAGCCCACTTGCTGGTAGCATTGACGCAGAGTGAAGCCAAACGCCCGCAGACCTGTGGAGTGTCGCGCCAGTTTCAAGATACGAAAGATTCGCATCAGTCTCATGATCCGCAACACTTGGCCCAGCTTTCCCACCTGCCCCACCGCCTGCATGTCGGCCTCATGCTTCATGTAGTTTTCCTTATTGTCAAAGAACTCCAGGATGGCCTGCACATACTGAGGCAGGATGGCAATCAGGTCCACGGTGTTGAGCACACTCCTGCTGAAGGATTTGAGGTCAGGAGTGGACATCAGACGGAGCAGGTACTCCATGGTGAAGAAGGCGATGCAGACGGACTCCACGTATTCCCAGTATGTCTTACCACTGAGCTGACCTTTAGGAGTTGTGTATTGCATCTCCTCTACTGTGTTAAGAGTCATGGCCACCAGGGAGACTATGACAAACAGGCTGGAGACCACCGCCATCAGCTTGGCCTTGATAGACGAAAATGGCATCTCCATCAAGTTCCAGATAACCCTGCGTGTCTGGCCCATGAACATGTCATGAAAGAGCTCCTCATTCTCCTCGATCTCCACCTCTGCCTCCAGCTCCCGCTGGATCTTCAGCTGCTCGTTCAGTTCATCCTGCCTCTCCTCGAAAGAGATGCGGCAGCAGCGGTGGGTGTTCTTGATCCTCACGCCCCAGTAGTTGATCTCCTCCAGGAAGTTGCGGGGACACAACTCATCCTTGATCCACAGCACACCAGTCCTGTAGAAGTTGAAGATGCTGTGGAAGACATCTGGGTCCCTGTCAAAGAAGAACTCATTGTTTGTGACAGTGTAGTCATCGCACAGGTCCAGCTTCATGTTGTGGTCCGTGTAGGTGGCCAGTCGTCCTATTCTGGTCTTGGGATACTTGGCGGCCGTCTTGTAGGCTATCTGGTAGAGTTTCCCCCCTACATTGATGTTGATCATGTAGTTCTTCTTGGGGGGTGCATTCTGCTTGAGGAAGCCGTACGGACTACAGTCATCCTCTTCATCTTCATACTCTGCATAAATGTCGTAGATGTCTCTGTTCAGCTCCTGCATGGAGTTCCATGTCTTCACACAGCTTTCTTTGGTAAGTGGATAAGCAATCTCCGAGGGTCTTCGATTAATGTCTAAATCTGCTACTTTGTAGTTGGAGAAGAGACTCTGCCTTCTATTCCATATGTTGGCCACCTTGCTTTTGCTCTCCATGACGATCCCCCTAAGACTACACAACAGACAGAGCCCTCAGACCTGCCAGCATTACTGCTGTCTAATACCCCCTTTACCTAAGCATGGAGGACATGAGCAGGATGCCTCATGGCCCCATTAATGTTGCTGACTGAGAGGATCTGCATGCTTACAGGACATCTAAATACCATTATCCCCGGCTGAGCTGCCTGGCTGACATGAGGTTGGCTGTGTGGCATACCTCTACAAATACACATCATGAATTCACCCCCTTTTAGTTGATAAGTTACATGATGTGAGTTGATAGTACCTACAGCTGATTTGGGTAATTTAAAGACAGAATAGACTAAGAATCACTATTGTTTTTGTCACATGTATTTATGAATGCATAGACACTGTGCCATACGTTAATAATTTTGCAATCCCCAAGGAAGTCATACTGGAAGGTTATGATTGGAAAATATTATTGCGTGTTTTGAGTTTTTTGTTTTGCTTGAGGAAAACATTTTGTGAGGATTTTCTTTTACAAAATACTCTGCAATTTTCTATTTTTATTTTCAGGGTTATGTGTACTTTTTTAAATTTACAATAAATTGTGTGTGTTGGTTATTATTGTGCAATACTTTAAAATTCAGATACTGGAGGGTAACAAAGGAAGGCTGGTAGATTCATAAAAGAGGATAAAGGCTTTAAGCCTTAGCCTACTTCCTGATTCAGAGGGGGTGCAGGATTCTTCAAAAGTTAAAGTGAGTCAAGGCCACAGACTCCAGGAAATAATGTATATGAAACCCATATATCAATAAAGTTGTGGCATGTCATTAAAAACATTATCATAACTAACAGGCATAGTGATTTAACCAGATGGAATAAGAAACATAACTTTGCTTACAACTGAATCCTCTTATTGGATATCAGATTATAGTCCTGCTGATTAACAGAGCCACCTGACCAGAAATGACGTGCAAGGCAACTGGCTGAAGACATTATGAACCATACAGTATTAATCTTCATTTACTTTCCTGTTCCCAACCACCGCTGACTAGTTAAAACAAGTAAGGATTTAAGTTGTTAAAGCAGTGACATTTAAATAGAGCTACCAGACTTAAGCTAGTCTTGTTAGTGTAGTGTGTCAACAGAACAAGAGGTGAACTGGATTTGTCATACCACAGGGTCACACCATGCAGATGAGGCTACAGTGAAACAAGGCAAATGTTAATATGATATATGATGTGATAAAGGCCTACAGAATGACAGGTCTCAGCTTTTGGGGTTTTAGACACACATGATAGACATCAAGTAAAGAGTTTGTTTCATACAAACCAAATTACATTACAAATGTTATGGATGCACAAAAACAATCGTCCCATGGTGATTTCCATTTACTAGAGAGGGGAAGCAACCCATGCTGTTCAGTGGGCGTGTGTCAGTCTTACTCCAATTATTATCATGCAGAAGAAATGAGTCAATTTTGATTTTGATTCAACATTTTTTTCCTTATTGATCCAGTCCAGGAAGCAGGATTGTAAAACAAAGCATAAATGGAATCTCTGTTCCAGGCTTAATGGTATCTGCTTTTGAGTTCTAACGTTTCCTGTCACTCACTGTGTTGTTCGCAAGATTTACGGATCACATTTTGCAGTCCCTTCAAAGCTGCTTATAGTAAAACAAGAATGTCGGTTATAATCCTTCATGTAGGTTTATAAAGCCTTGTAAATTCTCTGTGGAAAATCCAAACACAGATTGTTCAGTTACAATAAATGCTACTGTTGAACTTGACCTTTGCTGATGTGATTATACACATACAGGCTTTGCTCAAAATAAGCAGCCACTGGGCATCTCGTTTCTGTTTTCTCAACTAAATATGTTTTCCGAAAAACATTTTCACTTTTAAGATTCACCGGACAAATGTTGACAATTTAAATGACTTAAACTGTGAAGGTGACAGCATTCAAGAGAAGCAAAAATACTTGTTTTGAATAATGGATGAATTGTCTGCAGCTACATTTCCAGGTTTGATAAATGTGCCTCACATTAGCACGTTGTAGAAATCAGTGGAACGGTATCTGTTGTTGTCGGCTCTCTCCAGCAGATGGTAATATCATTGGCAAGACGATAATCCAAACCTCACAATGTACTCGCTTTGTCATTTTGCTGAGTGACGGTACTGACAGTGTAATATTGCTGAGGTTGGAAAATTGAATATGACTCAGGTGATGTCCTGTATATTACTGTATGTATGCCATGTTTATGCTGCATCAAGCTCAAGCCAATAAAAATAAGTGCTAGCCATGTATAAAATACATAATGTCAGTAGTTGAGCTTTTCCTAGTCACCCTCAATTGAATACACCACATTGATGTTCATTTTTGTTCTGTGCTGATCACACAGTTGGTGGCACTTGAATAGAGCAGAGCCATTGACCCCAAATATACATTGATCAAATATAACTTGATTAATTATATTTTCATTTTAAATGATACCTTCAAAAATAAAAGAAAAAAATACTGTTGCATTTAAAGATATTTTCACTTTAAATGATGTTCTGTAATAATAATTGAATTTCAAAAATGGAAAAGGAAAACAAATTTTAAAATGGCTTTTACATTTGACTTTTTGTTATTCCACTTAACTGCCTCCTATCATATTCCATCTCAGTATTAATTTGTTTTCTACTTCATGAAGTCTAACCCACAAGAGAGCAGCTGAAGCTTTGATTGGATAACTGTTACGTGTGGGTGGGAATCTTGTGTGTCAGAGCCAATTACTGCTATTAATTGCACCTGTGCCTCCCTGCTTTGACACGTAAAGATGACTGCAATGGATGCGGTTAAAATTGTACTTCTCTCATTATAAATGTGGGTCGGTGCCAGCGAGGTTTTTCCAGTTAAAATATGACATTTGATATCCTATTCCAGATTTGTTGTCCTACAAACACGTTTCGTGGGCATTTTTTGAAACATAATTTTAAAAAGGGTATAAGAGAAACATTCGCGTTCCTCTTATGTGTTATAAATTAAACATCACAGTGGACATTCTCATCAAAAACTATGGAGGTGTCTGTCGCCCAGCAGGCCTGTTAGTTACATCAGAATAAAACCAGAGATTGTGCGAAAATAAAAGCATCATATTCATTAAAACAAATAATGTTAAAAAGATCAACCCGGTTGAACACGTAGTGAAACTGTTGATTTAAATTAAACTGACATGTAAGGTGATTTTATTCCAGCTGGCACCGAAGGCTTTTTTAATTCCTGGGGCACACATTCGCTGATGGGGATTCTTCCAATGTATCAATTGTTTTGTTCATGTAAATACGTCTACATCTATATTTCTACTCTTATCATGAACGGAATGAGTTTGTAAAATGAAACAAATAATGTTTTGAATAATTTCCTAAAAGCCATTCTCACAGTGAAACTATCATGTCTTATTTTGAAATGCACAGCCGGAAGTCATTTATGCCGCTAGCCTCGTCTGCTAAGAAATCTCTGTTTTTAAAGGGAAACCAAGGTTGTTGAGGTCTGTGGTGGGCATAGCAGGTTGAAGGTATGTGCAGATTCCCCTTTTGTGTACTGACTGTCCCAACAGCGTCAGTTTTATTGTCCTCTAACTGTCTTTTGTTTAGCGGCTTATCACTTAGGTTAGCAGAAATCAAAGAGCAGGCAAGTCAAGACAACTGGTAAAGTGCAAGCTAACAAGCTAGCTCGGTTGAAGCTAATAAAGCTAACGGTACCGTTAACCGGTTCACTGGCACAGGCTGCCGACCACAGTGATGCTGCTCAGTCTGTTTGGCTGCACTAGTCGACTGTGGAGAAGTGAATATAATGTATTTGCTGTTTATTACATTGTCACAGTTATACTCAGTCTTACAAGTACAGTGCCGAGTATTTCCTCTGAATGGCTGCGGGGGTTGGGGGTGCTATGGCCCCCCCATAACGTTACATATACTCAAACACACTCAGCTTTGCGATGATTAACTCAGTATCCGGCCTTTTAGCTGCTCCTGGGAGGCTAGTTATGAATATTAAAGAAACATGATAGTTATACTGCATATATCTGACCAACTTGAGCTACATCTGCAACTGATTTGTGAACTTTCACGGGTTATTCATAATTTGACCTTATGCTGTCATGGAAAGTTTACAGTGTGTGTGTGTGTGTGTGTGTGTGTGTGTGTGTGTGTGCGTGTGCGTGCATAGCTTTAACTGTGATGTTAAAATGTTTCTTTTGTGAATAATAACAATTAAAAGACAGTTTATGTGCCTTGTCACCCGGCATATTGCAAGTGTGTGAAATAGAAACATAATTTCTTAATTGAATACCTAATTATGACATCAAGTCGAGTCCTATCTGGGTGTTGTCACCTGCATGGAGACCAATGCACAAGCCTACATTTTTATATTATTATAATATCTTAAAGTGACTATATGTAGAATTTGAAAATGTCTCAGATGTAGTATCAAATCAGCAATTCACGCTGGCCGTATCTGTCTGCTGTGGGTCAACGGTGTCGTGTGATTTAGGCTTCAGTCTTTTATTGTTGCCTTTATGTCTTCTCCTGGCTGTGATTTGCAAGCCTCACTATCTTGTGTGAGCACTGTAAAACAACCTGGTCCTGTAGTGAGTATTCTGGCCTTTCATCAGAGCACCATACAGTCCTTCAAAAGCACTCTATTTCTCACTGCATACATTCAGAAGAGGAAACGATTACTATGTACACCAAACCATATGAAGAAACGGCTACACTTGAGTGATGAGTGCAGGAGAGAACCAGAGGACATGGATGTAACAAAGCTGTGTGTGAGAAAACATCCTTATCCAAATCTATTGTCAGTGTTTAGCAAGCTGTTGAACTGTGATGTGATGTTGAGAGCACATGTCTGTGTACTCACTATGGCTTAAGGTCCGTTAGTTAATGAAGTCCATGCAGATGGAGGAGCTTGTGTGGCAGATGGGGGGGGGTGGTCATTGCGGCAGGTGAGTCATTGTCTCTTAGATGGGGGACAATAATAGGCTTTCTGTCTGTACACTTAAGTCTAATCTTTAACCACACCAAACCCTTCTGTTAAAGGAGTCTAGTACTGTAAGCTACTGAGGTGTCTTTCCCTCAGGAGTGACCTGGTTGACGCGCTGGTTGTAAGCCCAAGTTATCTTATGTTACAATTGATGTGCGTTGCGTTAGGTACATCATCCACAGACGAGGTTTGTTGAATGAGAGTCCGTTTATCTCCTTAACAAATAACAAAGGAAGTTGATGACATCACATGAGCGAGCTGATACAATGCCAGAAAGTGACTGAGAACCGTTACTGTTTAAAAACCAGATGTAGAATATCTTAACCGGTGGGGTGTCTAAAACTGTTGCAATAAGTGATGAGAAATGTAAAAAATTAGCAAATCACAACACCAGTAATTCAAAGGAGAGCAAAGTTCAAAGCTGCAGCAGGATAAAACGGTCGAGTGAAGGTTTCCCACACCTGAACAATAAGCAAGGAGAATTTGTTTAAAAGTACTATAAAATCACTTTCAACACTACTTTATTAGAGTTTTAGACTTCCCCTTTCATTTGGATCAGTTCAAGACGGGTTCATCCCGTTCACTGTATATTCCCTCTGAGAGAAGAACACACTTCTGTAAAGTGATACGTGTTGTTTCTCCACCACAGAGCTGACCGTGGCCGAGTCCTCATTCTCACAAGGTTACACTTTTCCCTGACGCTACCGTTCACAGCGTCACGTTGCTGTTCACTTCTCTCCAAGAGGTGCTTCTCTCTCTGTCTCACAGTGCTGCTGTGATTTTAGAGAAACGTCACCATGAAACAGGGCAGCAAAAACAAATGCTTTTGTTCAGAGCATGTTTTCTAAATGATGTACATTAAACGCCAGGTTTTGTTTTTAGCCATTTAGAATTCCAAGAGCAAGGCTTCCTCTTCATACAAACCATTTCCATTCATGTTTAAATATGATCAAATGAGAACATTATCCAAGAAAAGGCTGATATCTCTAGTTTGCATTCTTTTATTAAACACATTTTGACGAGAGATTGACTGTGATGTGGAAATGCTTCTGTCATGTTCACAGAGTACAACATTCAGACCACTGACTGGTTGTCAGCTGTAGTGTTTGCTGCGTCTCAAGTACAGAAGATGTGAGGCGATCTGTCTCTGACCGTGTTCAGGATGCAGGCAAATCCGATTTTGTTTCTCAAATCAGATCTTAAAAAGACTGAGCAACCCATCTGCATGGGTTGCTGTGGTAACAACGTAGACCTCAGTGGCTAAGGAGGCTAGTATACATCGAGAGGAGGAAGCAGCGAGAAAGGGAAAGCAAAGTGAAAGTGCCCAGAACTGTTGTTCACCTCGGTTGTCATCCATTAATAATTGTATGAAATGTCAGAAAATTGTGACAAATGTAGGTCAGTGTTTTCCAAAGCCCAGGATGACGTCCACAACTCAAAGATATTCAGTTAACTGTCACAGAAGAGTAAAGAAACCAGAACTTATGAACATGTAAGAGTCTGGAATCGGAGAATAATTTGATAGCTGACGACTAATCGATGACTCGTTGCTGCTCTAAATTAGACCCAGTGAAGAAAAAAATGGACGCTCAGAAAATGGTGAATTAAGTCTTCATGACGATGTAACTTCTGGAGTATAATTGACGTCACAGATGTATGATAATGGTTTTACTGAATGTATATTCTTCATATATTTGTACTTTGCCCTCTCTTCTGTCAGGTTGCTGCTGGCTGCAGGGCCCTGTGGAGCAGAAGAGCTGTGCCATTCCCCCTTTTTTTTCCTCTCATGTCCCCCCCCCCCCTCCCGGTGTGTTTCACTGTGTGTTGGTGACCCCGCACCCCCACCCACCCCCCACCTGATCCCTCCTGTCGTGTTGCCACTCCAGCCCGAAGCCCCCCTCTCACCCCATGCTTGGGACAAAGCCAGCTCACTGCCAGCCCAATGACTGCCTGGATCGTCCTGCCTGTCAGCCTGTCTGCCTTCTCCATCACAGGAATATGGATAGTGTGAGTTACAAGCAACACTGTGTCTGTCACAATGAAACATACTGTGTTCACATTATCAGGTGTACAGATGTTTCTGAAGCCCAGTAGAACGGTTCACCTTGTCTCATTAGGGATCACAGCGCTGCGTTTGACCTTTTGCCACTTCTTGCTTTACATTGTGGTGTGTTCCTTTCCCCCTCAGGTATGCCATGGCTGTGATGAATCACCATGTTTGTCCTGTGGAGAACTGGTGAGGGATTCTCCTCTTGTTTTATTTATTTATTTTTAATGTGGGCACAGTCTGATGCCACAGCTACCAGTGTGGGAGTGAACTGAACGTCTTGTGTCCCTGCTCCAGGTCTTACAATGTCACATGCACAGAAGAGCTTCCCCGACCGGGCTTCCCTAAGACATGCTGCACCATCCAGGACATCCCCCTCATCAGGTCTGCGTCTACCTTTCCTCCTCTCTTTGTTTATGCAGTTTACAAAAGCAACTGTGTGTCAGCAAAAGCCCTGAGGCATGAATTAGCACCTTGTTATGTTGTGGCTCTTTGACAGTCATTAACATCACTTTGTCTATTGATATACATTTTGACTACATGGCTGTGTGTCTTGGAAGAAATACAGACAAATGGTAAAAGGAGTGTGGCCTTGCATATAGTGATATATTTAGATAGATGTTCTTCTCCTAGCTTTTAATGCTGAGAGCTGTTTTGTCTCCGTTTGCTACAGTAAATGTGGATCCTTCCCTCCTGAAAGCTGCCTGTTCAGCCTGATCGGCAACGTTGGAGCCTTCATGGGTAAGGCCTCGTTGTGACTGAATTTAAAACCATACACACACGCACGCACAGTTATTTCATTAGAAGACATGTTGTGTGTGTGTGTAAGAGTTCTTTCTTTAAAGGAATAGTACAGCATTTTAGCGGAGAGTCAGAGGACAAGATTGAATCCACTCACACGTCTGTATGCTAAATATGAAGTTACTACCAGGATTAGCTTAGCTTAGCTTAACGACTGGGTACAGCTTGCCGGGCTCTGTGTTTCCTATTGGTGCCTCAGAAGCTCCGAAAGTGCATAAGCCAACAGACCCGCATCATCTGCAGAGATGGGATGCAATTTTAAGGTACCCAAACCAGACGCACTCCTCCCGCTGGCTGCGCCTTTAAATCCTGTCCGTGAAAATCACAAACAGGATTAGTGACGAGGGACGACCCTGGCGGAGGCCAACACCCGCTGAAAAGGTGTTTGACTCTCACTTTGGTTATACAAGGACTGGATGGCTTGGAGCAATGACTCTGGTACCCCAAATTCCAGCAGAAACCCCTGCCGGACTCCTTCCACACTCGGGTTTTTGCTTCGGCAAGTGCCGCAGCTGCAGTCCTTCTGGCCAACCTTACCTGCTCTTCTATTTCTGGAGACCCTCGGGCGAGTGAAGTCCAAAAGGCCTCCTTCTTCAGCTTGACGGCCTCCTTCACCGCTGGGGTCCACCATTGGGTTCATAGGTCGCCCCCACACGATGACGTTCTGACCACAACTCCTAGCAGCCGCTTCCACAATGGAGGCTTTGAACATGGCCCACTCTGATTCCATGTCCCCAGCCTCCCCCCCAGGAGTTTCTCTGGAGGTGGTAGTTGAAGACCTCACGCAGAGGGGCCTGTCTCAGTCACACATGTTAATATGAAAGTTACACGAATTTAAACTTTTTCCTTTCCTGACAGATGTTATTTTTATGAGCATGGTATCAATCTTTTCATCTAGCGAGAAAGAAAATAAGCATCTTTATTTACAAAATGTGGAATTATTTCTGATCCCATGACCAAAAAGAATCCAAAACAAATATGATGTACAAGTGGGGTATTATAAAGGAAATTAAATATTCTCAAATTGTTGTCCCATAATGTAGTAAAATGGCAAAGAAAATTGTTAAATACCGGTTATTCAATATGCAATGTAAAATTGTCGATCTGCCACTAAGTGCACTAAATAAAACTGCTGCCGTCTGCTCTTTCACACGAAGCAGCGACTGAGTACAGCTGACGTGAAAGTGTTTGATGTCTGTCTCCGCTGTCCATTATGTGTGTTGTATTAATCAATGGGGCCCACAGACAGCAGCCACTAACCTCCAAGAGATTTGGAGGGACTTGAAATAGCCTGTGCTCTCTAATCAATAATGAATGCGGCTTTCCTTCCACTCCCCCCCCCTCTGTCCTCTCCTCTGCATGTGCCCTCCACGGCCTTCCTCTTTAGCTCCTCCTCCCCCCATCTTGTATTTCCACCACTCAGCTCTGCCCCAATTTTCTAATTTCTGCTTTAAATGCTTCTCTCCCGCTGTTTTCACGATTCATTTATTTTTGACAACTTTTCTTCTCGTGTGTATTGAGAGTTATTGTTATTGTTTCATTGCATTTTTATTTCTACATTCTGTTAATTTCTCCTTTCTCCCTCTCACTAGTGTGTGAGCTGCTTGGATGATTTAGTGTTTACTGTCTTGGTGGTAGTACTGTAACACACAGCAACCTGCAGGTTTATGGTTCTCAAAGAGTGAAACGAACAAAATGGGAAGAAATTGTGTCAAAAATCCCCCGTCATGCAACCTGAGACGTCAATAGCTTTCAGAATACGTCCCCACTGACACAGCAGTGAAAACAAATCAGCAGGATGATTGTCCACCAACAGATGACTTTTTATATGGCCTGCTATACTATGACCTTTTTATTACACACTAAGCTATGACTCTCATTTTGACATTTTACACAACATACTATACTACGACGTTTTCTATGATAAACAAGGACTTTTTATGACATGCTATACTATATTCTGACATTTTTATGGCGTAGTATACTGTCTTTACTATGACGTCTTTGCCAGGCGTTATGTTTTCAGGTTGTTCAACCCTCCCATACTTACGTAAGTCAGGAACGCCTGGAGGGGAATTATTATAATGTAGCACAAACGTCCACTTTGACTCGAGGTTAAACTAAGATTTGTTCAAAGATCAAGATCACTGTGACCTCAACTCTGTCTCATTCTCGTAAATATCATATTTCAGGAACGCCAGATGGTATTTTTTTCACACTCTGCACAAATGTCCACTTGGACTCGAGGATAAACGGTCACGGTGACCTCGCAGAACTCATGAATTCATATGCCAATTATGGCAATTTCACACACACGTCTACGAGGGTAAAAAGATGAAGTGATGACGTGGCTGTAAACTGGCCTGGTTGGCGGAGGCATACGACCTCGAGGCGGTAATTCTCGTTTCTATATTTTGTGTGTCATGGATGCAGTGTAAAGCTTCCCTTTTGTCCTGCAGTGGTGATGGTGTGCTTTCTGCGCTACGCCCAGGTGATCGAACACAGCCACCGATGTTGGGTCAACACCAGCGCTCTGGTGTCCGGCTGCACCAATGCTTTGGGTCTGGTCATGGTGGGCAACTTCCAGGTAAATATGAATTATCTTAACTCAAATGTTGGTGACCTCAGACAAGTAGAAGCCACTCCTCTGACCGTACTGCTGTTTGTCAGGTTGATCACGCCAAATCTCTGCACTATGTGGGTGCTGGGGTGGCATTTCCAGCAGGACTGCTGTTTGTGTGCCTGCAGTGTGTGCTCACCTACCGGGTGGCTGTGACGGCCCTTGACTACTGGATGGCCCATTTCCGAGTAGCTCTGACGCTGGGAGCCATGGTGTCCCTCGTCCTCAGTATCCTTCACCTGCTAGCGCCCCCTTGTTGTGCAGATCTTATGTACTGTATGTTATATCTAAACACCATGTTGGATGTGAGGAGACATTTTGACATGAAAGACACAGTTTGTAACGACTCCCATTTAGGCCAACCGGCACGAAGGTCTTGCACACTGGAATGACTTATGGGGTTGTTTTTTTGTCATTTTCCCTTCAGTAGCCGTGTTACAATCCTGCACGGATTAAGACAACTCTGAGACAGGACAGCGAGGCCATGACAACATTTGTCTGGGCTTACTTTTATCTCCCTCTCCTGCCATCTTATTTAACAATCGCGATGCCTCTCCTCCCTGCCTTTTGTCTCGGTGGTGTCCGGGGTGACGGCTTTTCCTCCACAAAACATTCAGTCCTGTATGCTGTCTCCTCTTCTGTCTGGTGCCAGGGATGAGAACCATTCAGGTTCATGTGTAAGAGTCTGAAAAATAGTCTATCCTAGCATTCCCTCTTTGGCATCCCATTATTAAACCCATCTGTTTTATGGAGCTATGCAAAGCCAAATTCTATTTCACCCTAATAATATAATGTATTCACTCCTGCACATTGTCATATATATCATGTCATTACATCATGGATTGTTCTAGACAATAGGAAGTGTGAATAGGAAGAGGAGCTCTATTTGTTTTGCTCCTCCATCTACCCGATGTGTTTGTTCCCCTTAACTCGCCGTCCTCCCAGGTGGCATCTTCTTCATCCACGAGAGCTTTGTCCTGCAGCACGCTGCAGCCATCTGCGAGTGGGTGTTCACGGTGGACATCTTGGTTTTCTACGGCACCTTCACCTACGAGTTTGGCACCGTCACCAGCGAGACCCTGATGGTGGGCCTGCAGCAGAGTCACCACCATGGTTCGGGAGTTATCATGGGCTCCAGGTCCCGGGGCTCGACACTGGGTGGGGCGACTAAGGGCCTCAAGTCCCCCGGGGGAAGCAGCACATCCACACACCTCAACTGTACGCCAGAGAGCATAGCCATGTTGTAGCTCTGCAGTGCTGCTCAAAGGTTTGCAGAGGTGCTTCGTTGGCTGACACAGGAGGGCAAGACAACCGAGGAGGAGAGGAAGTCCTGCTATCTTTAACCGTTGAACCAACACCAGGTTATCCCATCTGTAATGCTGTACTATTTATTTTTTTATTTTTTTATTTTTTTTCCAATGTTGGTGCGAGCCACTGCAGTCGAATATCTTGTAGCGATGTTGAAAGGTTGAACGCGTGGAGCTAGCTTGAGCACTGGAACCATGAATGTTTTCCAAGATGGCGGTTGATTTGGGCAGTTCTTCACCGGAGTCGGTTGTTTCTTGAACATCGCTGGTGTGCCCACAATGTTTTCCTCCGCGGCCCAGACGCTCCTTCATGAACTACCCAACGCTCAGCGGGGCCCACCTGTTTTGGCCCTTTGCTTATCTCTGCACGGGACCGTTTTTTTTGAATGAGAGAATAACAATTTATGGTTGAGTTTTGAATTTGCATAGTAAGTACAAAATATTGAATGTTTGAGAAGGGAACAGTTAACAGTTGTGTATGTTTTACAGGCTGTAAGCATACGGCCTTTTAAAATCAATCAAGCATAAGTTATCCGTCAAGTGACAAAAATCATTCATTTCACTCGACAATTTAATTGGTTGCACAGATGATTTTGAATGCAAATTTTGATGGTATTTTTAAAATGATTTTACAAACTGTATACGTGTATCTTGAGCCACTATAATTCTTGAGATCATAATCCTTGGCATTGGCATTGGAGTGCAGGATTACGACGAGGACCGTCTCAATCACTCATAACTCTCTGAAGTAGTCTCCCTTGATGTCATTCCGTTACTGTCCAACACGTTGCATGATCCGAGGATTTCTTTGCAACATTTACATTTCATGCTGTCTTTTTATTTCATTGACTGTGAAGTCCGGTGCAATAATTGCCATCAATCGTCTGATCATTTCCGCTCCGCTGGAGTGAATAATGCCTTTTTTCAGTGTGTTGGAGTTGAACGCGGGGCTTTTCTTTTTGTTTTTTAAAGAAGTGACACCAAGACATTTTAAGTGACCTAAATATTATAGTAAAATAAGTAGATGTGGAGGTATAAATGTAATCCGACTACCACATTGACACAATGACGTAGTTCTTGCCCACACACCGACTTGATTCCAGGCTGGACCCTTGGAAGCCTTATTTGAGTTTTGACGATAGGTTTTCTGTTAGATATGAAGCGATGCTCCGCCTGCTCAACAGTTTATGTTCACAGGAGTTAACCGAGAGGTGAATATCATGCTTGTAGACCTCGTGCCATAAACGTAATGGCGTCACAAGAGTGTCCGTGCAGTGTTACAGACTTTACTAAACGGGTCGTAGACTGAAAGGAAAGTGTCGTGTATTAAGGTTGTGTATGATTTCCTGTTGCCAATTTCTCTTTAAGTGATATTTACAATTGTGAATTAGCTTATCGCCAGACTGCCACAAACTACCACTGCTCAAACTAAAGCTGACTCATTACACACAGTATTCTGCCCTCTGCGTAGTGTTGATACATGTTTAACTGTCTAACAACCGGATGCCAGCAATACACGTTTTAAAAAAAGGTCACATCACCTACCTCTTTTATCTTTTGTGGGTTTGATGTTCTGAAGGATAAGATAGAGTTTGAAAAGTGTTTTTAATATGACGCTAGCTCAGCAATCCAACGCTGGATCCACAAAGTCTCTGCAAGCTTTTGACAGGACGGCGGATCTGCTGTTACACGAGCTGCGTGATCATATGTCGGGTCAGTTTTCTTTACTCTTTGTGCATTTAACTTCCTATGCTTTCTGGGACTGCAGCAATCCTGTCTTTGTTCTGCAAATCTTGCCAAAAAAAAAAAAAAAAGGACTGGAATCCACTGGAGGTTCAGATGGTGTTGTGTGCGTCCGCAGCAGGTGTATGAATTGATAAGAGTGCACAGTTTCAGCCTTATCCCTCGGGCTGTGCCAGGGGGAACATGTTCAGATTTGTGTTTATTTTAATCTTGTGTTCAGCTGTAGCCTATTTCACCAAACTGTAACTAAGTCACACGGTGTGACTACAAACGGCAGCTTGTATGAGCCCTCGCATCAGGGTTGGATGTATTCTGTATACGCATCTGTTCTATGATACCATCTTCCACAGGCCAAACTTTGAAGGTAGATTTTACAACTTTTTGTTCTTTGCCAGTAAGCTTTCATATGGTATCTTTGTTGGTGGAAGGATCCTACAGTACAAAAAGCTGACCTGTACATGTCTTGAACTCTTCTAACATCACCACAGAAACAATGTCTATAAAAATGTATTCTACATATTTCCTCAATTTGAAAAATATGTCAAAGAATGGTATAGTCAGAGAAAACCCCCAAAAAACAAGTCCACACAGATTATTTTGTTTCCTTTTATAAATTCTGTAAATATGTACAATTTGTCTATCATTTAGGTATTTTCATTTGACAGAGATTTATATTCAAATATGAAATAAAAATGATAAATTATATGTTTTGCATGGATTGTCCTTGATTCACAGAAGATTGTCGTTGTATCCCTTTAAACAACAAAAGTATCTGTAAGTTGCTGCTTAAAGCCGAGAGCAAAATGACATGCTCATACACAGTATACACACACACACACACACAGTATACTCACACACACACACAGTATACTCACACACACACACACAGTATACCCACACACACACACAGACCGTGTGGAATAGTCTTTGGGTGGTTATTACCCCGATTGCTATCATTGTGGTCTCACCAGATTAGTTTATTATTATCGAGTAACATATTTCTGATATTGGACTTTATGCCAGTGATGGTGGCTTTGCAGCTTGTAGTTCTTCAGGTTTCCGTGCTGCAGGCCTCACTACCAGAATGTGTGACCCGCAATAAGTGTAAATATTTGATTAAGGATTCGGCTCCACAACTGAACTGAAGACTTAAATTCAACCGCCAGGACCGGCTCATTCTGTCAACATTTCTATGACATACTATGACTTTTTGTGACCTATTGATGGCATACTCTGTGATCTTTTATGACATACTACACTATGACTTTTTTTATGAAATTTATATTCTGACTTATTTAAGATGTTTTCATAACATACTGTATAAGATGTTGTAATTACTTTATTATGACATAGTATTAAGACGTATGTGTGACATTGTAATGAAATACGATTGACTGACTTATTGCATACTATACTATGACTTTTTGAGTACATTTTCATGACATAGTATATTATGACTTCTTTATATTTTATGATTGTATACCATACTATCACATGTGACATTTTACAAGATATAATTATTTAATGCCTTGTTTTTGGTATACTGTACTATGACTTTGCTTTTACATTTTGATGACCTATGACGTGTTGTGACATTTCATGGCGTATTACACTATGACGTTTATATAACGTTTTTAATGACGTACTTCAGTGCACTTAGACAATTTATCACATTTGATGACATACATAACTTTTTTAGTGAATTTTCATGAAACATTTAATGACAAACTATACTATGATATTTTCAAGACATACAATATTGTGACTATTTTATTACATTTTTTTTAGCCAAACTATACTATGACGTTTTTATGACATCTTTTATGACATTCATACAGTGGCGGGCCTGCATTTTATACCTGGGCCTTCTGTGCTGTCCTACTACAGTTGCATTACCTCCTAATAACCTCATTATGACGCATCAATCCAGCAGACCTGCAGCGGATCCACGCATTCCACCACACAAGAGCACGAGCCATTCAAATATTATTCATAAAAACGACACGAAATACTTTTTTACACATATGAAACTATGATTTGTTTTGACATGCTGACTTTTTCATGACTTTTTTCAACATATTATACTTTGACTGGTTTTGACATATATTAAGATTTTATTGTGACTTTTTTCGTCATGACTTTTCATGACTATGACTTGATGAGTATAGTATGTCAAAAAAGTAATAGAAAGTCATAGTATTGTCTGTCCAAAAAAGTCAGGAAAGGTTACAATATAATATGTCGAAAAAAGTCATTGTAGTCCCCGTTGCTTATCAAGAAAGGCAACCACGGTTGCTGATTGCTTGTTTAGACGTGTGCAACAAATAGCGAAATCCAGTTTCCAACATCGGCATTTCATTTCTCACAATTGCATCTTTTCCAACATAAACAGAGGTTGGTTATAATATCGCACAGTCAAAAACTGTTTGCTGCTGTATATTCAGCAACACCTGCATCAGTGACCCTCCTGATTATATTCATTTGTGGCTTAATTGACAGCGGCACTACGCCCCCAAGTGGTGGGAGGTTTTACGAAACAAAACAATAACAAAATGGTTCTTACAGCCATAGTATAGTATGTTAAAAAAAAGTCATTAAAAATTCATAGTATAGTATGTAAAATAAGTGATAGTATAGGATGTCAAAAAAAGTAATTAAAGTCACAGTATAATACCTTGTATTCTAAAAGGAAAGTGTGTCATATATTAAGGTTGTGTATAATTTCCTGTTGTAAATATCACTTAAAGACAAAATCGACAATTGTGAATTAGCTTATCACCAGACTGCCTCAAACTACCGCCACTCAAACTTAAGCTGACTAATGCCACCCAGTCTAGGACACGCTCAGAGTAAGTTTTTGTTTTAGTGAGCAACAACTGTAACAATCCTGTTTTGTCAAAAAAGAGCGGACTCCTCTGGAGTTGTGATTGGTTTTCTGTGTGTCTTTGTGACTCATTAATGCGAGTGCACTGTTTCAGCCTTATCCCCCGTACTCTTGCAACAACAACACAGAAACGTCTATAAAACTGTACAAAACAAATCAACACAGATTATTTTGATTCCTTTAATAAATTCTGTAAATATGTACGATTTGTCTATCATTTAGGTATTTCCATTGGTCAGAGATTTATATTCAAATATGAAATAAAAATTATAAATGATTAAATGTTTTGCATGGATTGTTCTTGAAACATAAAATTGCCTCCGAGTCCGTATAAACAACAATCTCACTAAATTGCTGCATAAAACAGAGAGCAAAATGACATCATGGTCATACAGTACTTGTTATATTGACAGTGTGGAACAGTATTGGTATCATCCTGAAGCTAATAAAGCTATGGTTAAAAGTCTTTGGGGGGGTTGTTGTGGTTCTTTATATATATATATATATATATAAAATGGTCTATTCATTTGAAACACAATTATAAATAACTTTTGGCATATGACAAAGAATGGCTAACTTGCATAATGTACTGCTGGTTAAAAATCCTACCTAAGTTGAGTCAGCAAGGTTGCAAGTTCTACATTGTGTGTTACCACATGCACAAATAGCAAACATGGGTTTTCCCCAGATTATTGTTGTAGTATAGAAGTGGTATAAATCTGCATGTGATGTAGAAGAATCAAAAAAACAATCCAGATCACACTGGTTGTGTTATTAAGTGTTCCTCTGTCTCGGCCAGAAGAGAGGCGTTGCCTCCTCAAACATCACGGGACAAGTTAAAGGGGAACCAAACTATTTTACACAAAAAGGTCAGTTTACTCAGCATGAGGCAAGTACTACTCAGCCAGTGAAAGTAGTTGTATATATTCTGTGGCTCGAGAAGAGATTGTTCAGTTTGTACCTCGGCTTGAAGAAAACAAACCTACTGACAGCCCGTGTGACAGTGGGGGCATTTACCTGACAGGGTACCTGACATAAAATGCAGAATATATGTAAGTGTATACTATTCATATTGCATTACTGAAGTGCACTTTAAAAATTATTTCTGTGGAAAAAACGAAAAGAGTCAGTGATTAAAATATATTCCTGTGTTTAAATAAATCATATAAATTTGACAAATACAGCTGAACAGACGTTTTTTTGTGTGTTTAAAAGGTTATAGATTTAAATCAAAAAGGAATAAAACCAGAAATGCTTCAGGGCCGCCGTCAACATCATACTTGTCATAAAATATTTTCATCCCAACTACAAAGAAAAGAACATTTATCCAACTGAAATATGAGCATGTTCAATGATCCTGTTGCTTTTGCTGCATTCATGCCGATGATTACCCCGAATGCAGTCAAACCAAATTCGTTTTGTTTTTTTAGAATGGCGTTACATAGTTTTTGAATGTGGGATATTATTCAGTGATGGTGGCTTTACAGCTTGTAGTTCTGTAGTTATTTTTGCCAATTGGTAGATAGTGAAGATGTCATTTATATTCCTGACTCATAACTACAGATATGAGGCTGACATGAGAGTTTTTCCCATCCGCATGCTTGAAATTACGTTCTGCACGAAATGGCATGAATGCAGCATTATGCATTTCCTGAAACATTCATTTTTCTCATAAATTTCTGTAAAAAGTCGCTGTGCCACAGCACAGTTGAGTCATGTGTACATGGATCCATGTAGGTCCTCCAGCCGGTGCTCCCTCTGTTTTCTTCTCTCCTACAGGACAGAAAACAACACTCAGCTCGGGACTGGTGCTACACAGGAAGCACAGCTAGAAGATGACGCTCATTTGTACCGTCCAAAGCATATTTACACACTCACCTTGTCTTTTTTAAACTCCTCATACTCTGAATTGTCAGTCGCTAATTCAAGGCGGCACAGCGGACAGGAGTTGGTCTATGATTGAAAACATGCAAAAGATTCAAAAAGGTATGTTTTTCCCGAACATGTCCGATGTGGAATTGAATTCTGAATGATACATGTGTCAGCTTTACCTTGCCCAACCAGGGCAGTATACATCCGGAGTGGAAAAGATGTTTGCAAGGCATTTCTCGAACTGACTCTTGTGCCTCGAACTCCAGCAAACACACAGGACACTTGAGACCTTTATCTGTGAGATATAAAAACACACACACAGTTAAATCCCTCCCTACCTAAGCATGATCTCTGCCTCTGTAAACCTCCGCATTTGTTGAATATCAGTTAAACATGACTGATGTCATGTCTGTCACCTGCTTGCTCTGGAGAAATGATGACCACAGTGAGGGTCTGAACAGCCGTTTTGGCAGCCGGAGGAGGGAGACGCTGGTCCCAGTCGGACAAGTCGAACGCCCCCGAGTCGAATAAGTCCAAGCCCTGCATCAAAGACCTATGAACAAACCAACAGTCTTACTGTACACTAGTAATCAATGTGAAGCCTTACAATGTGTGGGAAGTGTGTTGAGCCTCACCTGGCCAGCTCAAGTAGTGCGTTCTGACGATACTGCTCCTCCGGGTTGGTGGGCTCACAGTTGTGTTCATCAAAGTAGGAAGCCATTGTGGTGAGGCCGATGTTTGAGTCCACTTTGCATTAAGATACCTGAAAGACATGTGGATGTTGTAGGTTCACCAATTTGTCAAAAAAAAAACATTAAATCCACAGCTGACATTTAAAAATGACACCTGAGGGATTTGGCATGACCTTTAAGATGATGAGGTAATAACCATCCCTCTCGTGCTCACCTCAGGGCTGTAGGCCAAACTACCTGCTGTACCATCAGGGTGAAATATACGACATGTAAATACTTAATGCATATCTTATAACTTATACTAATTAATACTGACGTTTTAAGTTTAAGTTTAACTCAAAACGTTCATCAAATGTTTGATAAACTTTACGCATGAATGAACCTTTCATACTATATAAGATATATATAATAGCATTGCTCATTCTGATAAACAAGGACACATGAATGCTGTTTAACGGTATTTAATGAGATTGGTACACTTATAACTAAAGTCAACGCTAGCAAGACCTTCGTTTCTTGAACTTGTACAAATAGACATACCGTACTGTACAAAAGAATACAGTAACACATTCTTTGCCAGACTTTAACTCGACTTACCTGAAGTGTTAGCAAAAATAAACATGTCATTCTCTCTGGTATGACTATCAACCACGTGATACTTGTGTCCAATCACAGGACGGAACGGCTCCCGTTTCTTCTTATTCTCTACGTTTTGTGGCGGTTGACCAACGACAGCGTTGTATTAGCGCCCCCACCTGGTGCGGGGCGTGTACTGCCTCTCTAAAGTTATATAGAGTCTGTTGTTTTTCAGTCAAAACATCTGGTTTACTATCTGAATTAAGTTTTTGTTTTAAGTTTGAATTTTGGGGCAGTAGTCTCTATTGCTCATGCATTTAAAATAGCCTCCTTACCTCTTTAATCTTTGAGGAGGAAGGAGGTATAGATAGTTACTTTATTAATAGCGTAGACATTTTTTCGCTACAGCAGCATTAATAGGTACAGGTAAAGCAATAAAAAACAGTAAAAATATTTTGAAATGTTAAATATAAAAATGCACAATATATACAATAAAATAGAATATTAAATTAACTAACTAAACAACAGTGCAAAGATTTAACCAAACAACTGCATTGTACAGTTGGACTAATGTTCGTGTTCGATGGTGTTTCCTTGAGTGCGAGTGTAAAATTGACGCGTCGAGTGAAAACATGTCACAAATGAAGCCCTTGTATACTATTTAATAACAAAACTGAATTTATTTGCTTTAATCAGACTAGATGAGAGGAATATCACTGTTCATTACTACTGACATTCAGAGTGAAAAGAAAAGAAAGAAGAAGAGACACAAACAACTCAAATAAGGTATGGCTTTGGTTAAATAACACTCTACTCAACTGATTCGAAAAGACAACCGTTACATGATATCTTAAGTAGAGTGAAAAAGGATTTAAGGCTCTAGAATTCCCTGAAAAAGACAAAAGGCCCGATATATCTCTGCTGCATGTCATGATCCCACGTGGAGGTGTGGTCATACAGTAGATGCTACTCAGATGCTGAGGGACACGAGTCATCAACTGACCACCGGCCTCTCACTTTTACAGCCATCATTTTTCAGTGGACTCCTACATGAAACATCACTGCGGACTATTGACCTGTTATGAGTATTGTGCTGACTTTGCCAGTGTTATTAGACATGATACTGATACAATGGCACAGACGCCCGATGCTGAAATACAAAGCTGTTAATCCCCGGTTGCAGAGTCATTGGAACATCACAGGCAACTTTCTCGTTTTGTGAACTTCTTTCAAAAACAAGTGAACATTCATCAGCTTCTCAATACAGTAATGATACCAAAAATATCAAAATATCTTTGCTATGACTCCTCACCAGCCCTCTCCTTCTTTGAATGAGTGGTTATCAAACGCATGTACATGCTAATAAGCATGCCAGCGTTTTGCTTACATTGCAGCTGCTTTTGATATATACAAAAAACTAGTCAGGATGTACCAAGAAACAGTAATGGTAGTTTAAGAGATGCACAATATACTCCCAATATCTTTGCGTGATTCCACTTCACTGTAAGAGACAACTGCAAAAATCAGATTTCAGATTGTTTTCTCTTTTCTTCTGTGAAAATACAAGGAATGATTTGGCAGATACGGCAGCTACTGGTGGACGACTACATACTGAACTTCCTCATTGACAATCACTGTGAAAATACTCATCCATGCATAGTTTGCCTTTGGCTAAAAAAATAGGTGTGGTTTGTCACTCTGATTCTGGAAACTGTAAGATGGATTCAGTTCAAACTCATCTTTGTGACACGAAGTGTAAAGACACTAGACTGTTCACACACACAAAGTAATTGTGAATGCTGAGGCAGCCCATTGTCAGTCAATGCTACAGTGATATTATGGATACATCCATCTGCTCTTTCCAACTTTACACCATGTGAGGGGGATACGCGTTCTACCCTCCTCCGTTGTAACGTTAAAAAACAACAAGTCACCTGCTCCCTGCTGTCGGTGTCGGATTCTTTTTTATGGTTTCTAAAATGACACGCTCAACCAGTGAGCAACAATGTCACACATGCCTAGTGTTTCATGAATTTCTACAGTGTTCAGTAAGATTTCACCACCATCTAACAAGATAAAAACACAGACAATGACAGCTCTCTGCCTGTTGAACATATCCAACACATTTCAGGGGATTAAGAAAAACACCGTAGTCGTGTATATTATCAGTGTTGAGTTGAAAACCCTCGTAATGTCACCTTTTGAGTATATCTGCGTCACACTCCGGCCTACTGACCAAAACTCAAAACCACCTGTATAAGAGCCTCAATGCAAAATGCAGAGCTGGCGGTCTGAATATAGGGATGTTTCTCCAAGTTGATGAAGGACGAGTTACAAGTATTTTAGCAGAGACTGTATGCTGCTTCAACCACATGCACATCCTTAATCCATACACACTTCCAATGTCACTATCAGAGAACGGACAGCCTTCTTTGATACCAACACAATAAATCCCATCCCAACCCTACCTGTGCTAAAGATGCTTTAGACACTGATCTGACCTGATCCAGAGCTGCTCTCACTAACTCCCTAACTGAACAGCTTGACGAAGCAGCCATGGCAGTAAGGCTTGTCGTTTTGTTCTTTAAAGGTGCCTTTGTTGAGCTGTTTCAGGCAGAAGGCACAGACAAAGTGCTCCGGGTGGAACTTCTTGGACATGGCTGTGATGCAGCGTCCCGTGATGGGCTTCTGACAGCCGGAGCAGAGGGAGCCACGGCGCTCGTGGTAGTGCACTTCACAGTAAGGCTGGCCATCGTGCTCAAAGAAACTTCCATTCACAAACGGGGTGAAGCACTCCTGTGAACAAAAACAAGAGAGGAAGCAGAGGAAGATGCCGTTATTCTGGAGCTATCATTCCTTTAACAATATCCAGCTGAACTCTGGTACATGAAATAACGCCAGAGTGACAGAAATGACAAGATACAGACCCTGCAGACAAAACATTCAGGATGCCAAAGGCTGTTCAGCGCTGAGATGTAGTTCTCCAAAATGGCTCTGGCACAGCCGCCACATTTTGGTGCAAACATGTCAAAGTAATCCTTCCTGCAAAAGGCTTTTCCATCCTTTTCATGAAAGCCTTCATAGAAATAACAAACAGGTTTTAATAAATCACAAAACCGAAATGCAAACAGAAACTATTGTTTGTACTACTATGACTGGACTGTAGATATAATCACAATACCTTCTGGCCCAAAGAAAGATCCACACTGAGCGCAGAAGAAGTGTTCGGGATGCCATGTCCTATCCAGCGCCGTCACAACTTTCTGAACAGACATGAGAACACGAGTTGTTGGCTGACTGTACTCTACAACAGACACGACCACATACGTAAACAGCAGCGACTTACATCCAGTATGGGCCCGTTGCAGTAGTAGCACCGCGGGGAGAACAAGTTGTGGTAATCGGTCTCACAGTACGGTTGTCCTTCTCGCTCAAAGAAGTTCCTGGAGCCGATCTCCTCTTGACAGTGCGTGCACACAAAGTGTTCAGGGTGCCACGTGCGGCCCATTGCAGTCACCACCTAGACGAACAGAAAAGTGGATTGTACAAATTAAATGATTAAAATTACAATACATATATATTACAGACGTTCTATCTTTTAAAAAAAAAAGCATCTCACCTGTCCCACAATTGGCTTGCAACAGGCTCCACACACTCCTTTAGCTACCGTCTGTACACCCAGTTTGTTGAGGTCAGACTGCAGGCTGCCCAGCATGTTGTCCAGCTTGTTGACCTGTGTCGGAGCCCCACCAGGAACGCCGCCCTTCCCTTGGGCCATAATCTGAAATGATTAAATTGTCAAAATAGTTATGCGTTAAAGATGTGCCTGATACACACAGACGTTTAACTAAATTACGTTTTAACGTTACAAAGATGGAAAAAAATGTGAAGCTGTGAAAACCAAGAAGGGATAAGAGACAGGGGTTCATGCCTGCATTGGAGGGAAGATTGGGTCATACTCTGTTTGGCAGCCTACTGACACCAGGACTTTGGGTGGTATTGGTGTCACTGGCTCCACTGGTGGAGGGCGGTTTGGGGCTTTAAGAACAGGAGGAGGGGGCTGTGGTTTGGTGGCAGGAGCTCCCTGAATTGGGGCTGGTGGTAGTGGTGGTGGTGGTGGTGGTGGTGTGGCTTTTATAATCTGCCAAGGTGCACGGGGAACTGGTTCCTGGATGTGGCGAGGTTGCGGAGGTGGAGGGAGAGGTGGCGGTGTAGGAATAGGGGGGTGCTGTACTGGGAGTAGCCGCTTAGGTTCCTCTATAACAGGAGGGCGACAAAGGGCGGGGGGAGAGAGAGGCGGGAGCACCTTCCTCACGGGGACAGGCGACTCTGGGGGAATTATGATCTGAACAAAGAGGAGAGAAAAACAGAGAGAAGGGAAGGAACACAGAGAGCAAAGTGTGTAGAGAACGAAAAGGTGAATTTATTGGGAATAGCAATATTTGGGGAAAACTGTTGAGCACACTGAAGCCAACCTTGTCGACCTCACTGCCGGCCCCATCGGGACGGAAACGCTGGGGTTTGCATGTGACGACGACGCCCTCGGTCAGCCAATCATCGGACTGTTTATGTCGCCGCTCTGAACGGCCGATCCTGAACTTGCCCTGAAGCTCCTCTATGAGGCGGTCCTGAGAAGTGTTCTTGTTTACAATGACGGGTCCCATCTTTCTGCGCAGAAGACCGTCTCGGAACATGGGGTGCACGTTAGGAGTCTCCTTGGTGCGCCTAATCACTGATTTTATCTAAGAAGGAATGGTGAGCATCTCATCATACGTCCACACCAAACACAACCCAGCTGAAGCAGTCACAGCAGAGCGCTGAGGCAGCAGGTGAGTCACAAATCCATGACAGGCCAGGGTGCTGTGGTCAGTGGGCTCGGAGTCACACTCCATGCACTTCCAGCATGCTTATGTCAGGTGCCCATGAATCTTCCTCACAGCCTTCCTAGTCTCTCAACAACCACACCAAGCTCACAACGCAGGTGACATTAGGGTCCTTCACACAAAACTGGTGCAGCAGGTCAGGAGGATTACATGTGCCATGCTCAGTACTGGTTCTGCCAATCAGTGAGTTATTTCTAAGTGCAGCATCAAAGCAAAATCTCTTGATTACAAAGAGCATCTCTATTTCTAAGCCAGCTTCTATTCCAGCAGCTGAAAGCCTGCTGTGTTTTATGTGACCGATAGTCTACATTCAAAAGATATTCACTTTAAAATATAAAATACAGAAAAGCAGAAAACCTTTCATGCTGTTCATCGATTAATCAATTAGTTGACCTATTGTTTCAGCCCTACTTGATTGTGCTAAAGAAGATTTGAGAGAATGCTAACAAAACAATCCCCGTTTTATCTGTCTTAAAATGACAAAGTGCGAAACTTATACTCGTGAGCAAACTAGCAGATAAATATTTGGTATCATGTTTTAGTTTAGTTTAAGTAGAGGCTAGCTAGTGTGGAAGCATCAGTCTCTGGAGCAGGAGCAGAACAATGTGAGCAAAACAAGCCCATGTTGTGTCAAGCAAGAGGCGAGATGCATTACATGTCCGGAAGCAGAGACTCTGTCTATACTGGGAGTCTGCAGCAGGGGCAGGTCCAGGGCAGCGTCAGGGGTCCCGGGGCATGAAGACGGGGTCATGGACTCATCCATCCAGCTGGCCTCTGTCAGCGGGGTCATGCTGCCGTCTGTGTACGGCCTCTCGGTGTAAGGCGTCATGGTGCCATCCAGTCCATCGTGGAAGGATATTGACAGCTCCTCGTCAGCCCAGTCCAGATCTCCATTCCCATCAGTCCCTCCGTCCACCGAGTCGTCTGTGATGGTGTTGGTGGCGCTGGTGAAAGTGTCGGGCTGCACGCTGTTTCTGTCCAGAGGCAGGATGAGCTCCTCCTGCATCTCCTGCATTCCTCTGCCTAAATAATGTGCCTCCATCTTCAGCTGTGGATCCTCCACATGTGCTTCGGAGTGATTCTGTGCAAAACTCATGGCTAGCAGCTTGTCCAGCGCCTCGTTCAAGGAGGGCTCCCCCATGGGGGGTTGCTGCACAGCGAAGGGGCTGGCTCTCTGGGCTGCGGGGGCCGACTCCAACAGCTGTCTGCTGGTGCTAGTGAAGGCCGGTGGAGAGGGGACCGTCATGGAAGAGACTGGAGATGGCGAGGATGTTTTTGAGGAAACATGCGCAGAATGTGGAGATATACAGACAGCAGCAGGGACGGGTGAAGGAGTCGTTGGAGCTGAGAGAGGTGGGGTGAGGTTTTTAAAAGGAGGAGGAGGAGTAGAGAAATTCAAAACAAGGTCATGAAAAGAAGATCCCTTGGTCATAGTCTCAGGAGCACAGGGGAATTTACCGACAGTATTTGAGGGCGAGACCCGCTCTACAGATGGACTAGAGGACTTGGAGGACTTGTGGTCCAGGACAGTGTTAACGGAGGTTAGCGAGAGGGTGGTGGTGGTGGTATTGGAAGGACTCGGGCTATTTCTCATAAGGTTGGAGTTAAGGGAAGCGGCTTGAGAGAGGACAAGCAGAGACCTGGTTTGGGACGACAGCATGGTGGCAGAGACATCTATGACAGAGTCCAGGTCTAGGTCACTGGCTGCAGAAAGTGAGGATATGGGACTGTGAGGACAGAGACGGTTCGCATGGGACATTGACATGCCACCGTCTCCTCTATCCTCGTCTATGTGCAGCTCTAGACCAGCAGGCAAAGAGAACAGAGGAGAGGCACAGGGAGACGTATGGGACAGGCTAAGGAAAGGAGAAGCCACTGGGGTGATGGAGGAAGAGGCTGGAGGATGAGGAAAGCTGGAAGACGCTCCTGCTGGGTCCAGCAGACAGCCCAAAGAACTGGGCTGAAGGACATAGAAGCAGAAGCAAGATAAGAGGAAGAGGACAGAGAAATCAACAGAAATGTGTTTTTGTTGAAGCCTTTCCAGTCGTCACTCATGCTGCTCTGTACCTTGAAGTCAGACAGAGAGGCCATCAGCTCGTCGAGCTCTCTTGTGGCACAGGAAGCTGAAATTCTGGCTTGCTGCTGAGAGGGTGTGTCTAAATCGCTGTGGCGAGCAGAGGAGCTAGAAAATACAAATTATAACATGATTTGTTATTACATGCAAACATTGACGCCTTACCAACAGCAGAACCCAAAATATGTATTGTCTAAGTTACCACAAAAGTCAGAATTACCTCACATCCTCTATTAAAATGTAAAAGACAACAGCTAACAGGCTA
This sequence comes from Anarhichas minor, assembly GCF_050575085.1. Lineage (NCBI taxonomy): Eukaryota > Metazoa > Chordata > Actinopteri > Perciformes > Anarhichadidae > Anarhichas > Anarhichas minor. The sequence goes on along the minus strand of NW_027466476.1, from coordinate 4,765,673 downwards.
GCTGACTGCTGGCATTCATGTACGTTCTGAGGAAGTAAGGTTTGTCATTCTGTGTTCCTGATCCTAAAACATCAGAAAGACAAAACAAAACCAACTTGCAACCATGTTGATGCCACTGTAAACCTGAATAGTCTTATTCTGTGCCGACAAGAAGTCGAAACTGCCATATTCAGCATTTTAGAAGATGAAACTAAAGGGAGACAAAGGACAACGGCCCAGCACAGTCTTCCCACTCCTTCCAGACAGAGATCACGTCACACACTGATAAGTTCCTCTCTTTAGTCTAAACACAGCTGCACATGTAGGCAAAACAAGCTAGCATGCATTCTAATCAATTTTATATTATTCAACAAAATTTTTAAAAACTAGTAAAAAGAAAGAAGAAAGCAACATTATGTAAAGTCATCCAACCTGCATGTGCTACCATGTGATGTGACTTGGGGGCGTGTTCAAAGCATTTCCACAACATAACCGAGAGCAGCCTGTTCAAAACACTCTCGTCTATAAACTACCATTTGAACGTTAACATGATCTTGAACATAAGTTGGCCCTTTCAGATGGCAATGTTGTCCGTTTTGGGGAGCTCTGATTGAGTTCATTCCCAGCTAATGGCCTATTGTAAGCTTGGTGTGTTGGGGCTCTAATGACGGGATGCACTGTTCCAGCTATTTCTCTGCCAATACAGATCCTAAAACGTCAACTCAAGGTATCTACTGATTTAGTGCTTTCCGCCCTGCCTCCATGTGTGATATAAAGCACCTGGGTGAAGGCACCGAGCCCTCCAGCTCGTCCAGCAGGCTCTCCACGGTGGGCCGGGCCTCTTCCAGCCTCGTTCCGTTCCTCTTGGGTTTCTCCTGAGGGGCGGGGCTCACCATGATGTCAGGGGAGCCGCCGTTCTCGTAGTGGGTAATGCTGCAGGACGGTAAAGGTGGAGCTGCCTCCTCTGTGGACAACACACAACAGTACAGCTCATTTTGCTGACCACAAACAGCAGCGAGAAAGCTGAGGGGACTTTGCACGTACCTGTGGTGGGGAATGAAGGGGAGCTCTGCTGCACCGCGTTGAGCTCCAGCAGCAGTCTGTCGAGCTCCGACAGGTTACTGCCCATGGCAGAGGTCATGGCTGCTGTTGACGAGTCTACCGACTTCTGTTTGTTTGGAAAACTGAAGAGGAGACAGACAGGGACAACTGCTAACAGCAACTACAGGTGAAAGAAAAGGACGATGATACACACAACATTTCAAGCGTGTGACAGGATACCTGTAGACGTGGTCCTCTTCAATGTGAGACAACGGAGAGCTGCTACTGTCCCTGGACCATGAGCTCTTCTGGGCTGAACCTAACGACTGCAGAGGACACATCAGTGAGACAAACGGAGAAAACATGAGCAGAGTTTCCACTTGGCTTTCGATTCGACATTCATCTGGACACAGTTAACTGTGCAAGACTGACTTCCCCTCTCATGTTTCTTTTCCGATGAGTTTGATATCAGAGAGGAACCTGTTTGCGGAATGGCTTCACGGAGAAACATTAGTTCACGAGTTCTGCATGATCATCACACTACGGAGACATACCTGCTGAGAGGAGTGGTGGGAGTCCGGCTGATCCACCAGGGACCCGTTCAGAGCCTCGGCTGAGGGCGGAGGAGGGACTGGAGGTGGGACGGACACATCCTGGTAGGAGTGCCCTCCAGTGGGGATGGAGTAGGGGGTCTCCTCAGCCAAGAACACAGGTCGCTTTGAGATGTGGGACGTAGTAGATTCCAGGTCCGCCAGTAACGCGTCTGAAATAATTGATAGTTGGTCATCAAACTCGGACTCGGTAATGCCTCGTGTCATTGGAGCAAAGACACCAAATTCCTGAACGCAAAATATTTCGACCTGCAAACATGATTGCGCTGGAGACCAATGAATTCTTTACTGGGTCGTTGGGTTCTCTGAGGCGACTACTGACTGGGGTGTCAGGCTGTAAACGGACAATGCCAGCGTGTCTGAGTCAGTCATTCCAACCCATCACCAAAAAAAGCTTTTTGTTAAGCCCTGTCACCCTCACAGCATGGCCCGGCACATCACCGAGCACAGCTTCATACCTATACCGATTAGGCCTTCATGAAATAACCCTCTGAAATCCCCAACATACTCCCCCCCCCTATCGCTCCACACTATAAATACAACCCTGCTGACAATGAGAGCTACCGGTCTATGAGCTTGATCTGTCATTACAGTATTTTATACCTCTGGAAGTTATGCACATCTTGGATTAGTCTCTGTTTTATGAGAATGCGTGTGAATTTAACAAGACAGACTGATAAGAACAAAGAAGCAGACCAACAGAAAGTGTTTCTGAACCCAGTCCAGGGTTGAGGGGCGACAGTGTTACCCCGCTGAGTGTTCACAGGAACGCAGGAGCAAAATAGACTCTTGCATCACACGAGCCGTCCATTCTCAGCCGGTCCAGAATAGAAGCAATCACCGGCCGCATACTGTCACAGTACAGAGGCTTGGAACGGGAGTCTGTTCCGAGGAATTACCGCAAACCCGAACACAAGAGAAGCAGAGTCAAAAGCTGTCCAACTAAGCACAAGGTCAGACGGCCAACCAGGCTTCTAAAATACTTTCAATGTACGTAAAAAGTGTCTCTCTAAATTATAAATCTGTTCATGTATGAACACTTTGATTTCCTGTCCTGAATAGGAGTTATTTCAAAAAGAGACTTGGATCAAGTCTGACTGCACAACACTGAATACTCATAAGGCTGCCTTACTCCCCTGTGTTGCTGACACTGACTTCATATCATCTGCAATCAAGTGACAATAAAAAACACATATCACAGAATATCTGGAAAATGAAGTCCCCGCCGCCTCAGGCTTGGAATAGACTAAGATAAGTTTGTCCTTCGTCTACGTCAACATTAACAGATCCAACAACAAAGCAACGCAATAATATAATGAAACAATAAAGCAGTGCCTGTAATCCATGAGTACATATAATAAAAAGCCAGTATCTATACGCACATTATTGTTTCCACCTACTGCATCTGTAATATCTTCCGGGCAGTATTAAATGCGTGTTTGTGTGCATTTATTTGTGTGCGTGAAGCAGACAGCAGTTCAGACGAAGATAGTGTGAGCAACAAGGAGTGATAACATGTTCCCAGCGTAATGGGGGGGGGGGGGGGGGGGGGGTTGAGAGCCAGAAGTGGGTGACGGTATCTTTTCACTGCGCCTTTCTCTTACCAAGAAACACTGAAAGTGTCTCTCATTAGTGCATTCTCACCCTCAAATAAATACGGCCACTACGATTGTAGCTTTACAGATGTCAGGCTTATGTCCGTTATGTTAAATTACATCTCGCACGTCAAGACGTCCGCTATATTCTGCAACCAGTCTTCAGACCAAAAGGAGATCCGGCCCAGAAGCTGAATGTTTAAGTCATGGGAGCACAGGCCTATTTATAGCAGTAAGCTCAGTGTGTAGCCCGTGTCTGTGCAAACGTGCTGAAATATCATGACCAGCTCAAAATAATCTGCACCTGGTGCTGACATGCTGAACAAGGTCTTACTGAAGTTGACTTTGTCACTCATAAAACAAAGCCTCCACAGAGAAAAACACCACAGCTGGTTTTGGAACGAAGGTGAGCCATATAAAATACAGTGTGGGGTTTACATTTACATCACTCTCTGGTAGCTTAGAAGACCGTAGAAGCTGTCAAAAATAATAAACGCCTTAAAGAAAGACGAATTATTGAAATGTATTCCTAGAAAGTTCGTTGTGGCGTTGACGAAGAGGACAGCTGCACTGCCTGGAGCTTTCCAAAAACACCTGTAGACAGAGCCAAGATTATGAGGCTATAATAGTGTGCACTCACTATATATCCCCCCCCCCACCCCCCCACCACCTGCTGATGCTACACATCTGTGACTCCAGAGTAGCTCTCCACAGGGGGCATCATCACAGTGAGATTCATCGTTTAATCTACAACGTCTAGTTCCTGTATTCATTCCTTGGTGGGGAAAAGCAGCTACTGTGTGTTCCAATACCTCGAAATTGGTAGATTGTGTTTTTTTGTTTGAAGAAAAGTTGGACCGTCCCGGTGAAAGTGAGTGTCATCTATGTGTTGCAGATTGGGAGTTGTCCTACATAAAGGGGATTTAAAGAAGATATAGATTAGAGCTGAAACTGTTAGTCAAATAATCGATCAGTTGCTGAACAATTTTAATAATCAACTAATTGTTCAGTAATGTTTGAAGCAGAAATGTCAAACAGTCTTTAGTTCCAGCGATAGGATTTGTTGTAAGTGATAGTAAACTGAATATCTTTGGCTTTTAGACTGCTGGTACAAAACACTTGATTTAAAGGTGTCACGCTGGTATTTGGGAATTTGTGAAAATAATACAACGTATTGTTAGTTGCAGCACTGATATGAATGGCACTATAATCACAGTGGGAGATGCACCACATACGATTCTGCTATTTCTATACCTGGATAAAGAAAGATTAAAACACAGCCAGGCCTGTTTAAATTTAGCATCAGAAAAGTATCATTTTTAAATCCATAAATTCACAGCTCATATCCATTTGTAGCCTTCGACTAAGCAGCCTGCAATAAACACACACCGCTCCATTAAGTGCATCTCTTTGATATCATTTAATGCCGGTCACACAAGGATACAGATTGAAGATTGAAGCTGCTACTTTAACGGTCTTGCTTCCCTCTTGTCCCCTGAGGAGGGCAGCATTGAGTTTGGCATGAGGACGGACAACAAGCCTTCGTTAGTCTCAGAAAAGTTTTGGTCCATGAAGAGTTCGAAGCATTAAGAATGCAAAAGAGCTGTAAGCCAAGTAACAGGCTAATCTTTTCCATTTCAGACAGGGGGGGTAGGAGCCACAAAGGACAAAGTCCAATTCTGCTCCAACAGCATCCTGACTCAATAGCCCATTGTGCGAGCTCTGGAGGAATAAAGCTGTCATCAAAAGGGATATGACTGGGACTAATAACACGAGATGAATTCATCAAACGTCCGTCAACAATACAACAGTGGCTCACTGTGCCGAGGGGAACCGTCCGTGGTCACGCTGTGGTAACTAATCTTCATTACGTTCAACAAACAACTCGCAAGATATGTGGATAATGTACACATTCTTGTGGCAGTGGGTGCATGTACAGTCCTGCCTGTGCACATACACCCCCTCCCCATCCATCCACCCACTCACCCAAGGTCCTGCCACAGTCCTGCAGTGTTTATCAGATGGGAGCGAAGGTGCATGGGGAATTCCAAACATTCCTCTGTCCGTTCCTGAGAAAGAAAGCAATCAGGCGGGGACACGGTGGCTCTAGGAAGGGGGGCATTCGGTGTTTCTAGTCCCAGCGAAGCATCGTTTAACATGCAACCTGTCTTATCTGGAAACAAAAATGATGCTGTGTGATACAATCTACTCCAGCAGAACAAACATTCCTCCCACAACCTCAGGAGTTTAGGTACAGAGCCGGTGAGGAATGTGCTTGAATACAAAACACCATCTGTCAAAGTCCAGAAATTGAAAATAATGTGTTGACAATTACAGGACCCGTTCCACTAACTACAGCGTGCTTTGAATTCCAGGATAAGGGAGATGTCAATGTTTTCCCAACCCATTTCCCACAGAGCAAGGTGTACAGTGCAGGGGGGGCAGGGCTGTCTAATCCATTCTATTAACATGTGGGCAACGGTGATAGCCCACCAGGGTCCACAGCTCACCTGTTTATAGCCGGGGAGCAAATAAGCAAAACTGGCCACGGCCCCGCAGCGAAACTCTACCCCATCAGGCCAACCCGACACGATATTTATATCAAACAAGACAGACGGGGGCCGGGGAGAGGGGGGGGAGATGCCAGTGAGACAGGCAGGGGAGGCTGGGTAGAAACCAGGAACAGACAAACAAGAGGGAATGTGAGTGAAGGAGAGAATATTGACCGGTAGCAAACAGATTAAATGATAAACCGAGAGAGAAACATTCAAATAAAATGTTGTGGCCTCACAGCTTACAGATGTGCCCACCCCCCCCCCGTTTGTACACTAGGACACGCAGATTCATACAGACAAAGGATGAATGAGTGTAATAGTATACCATCCGAAAAGACAGAAGCATCTAAGGGGGATTATTTCAAAATTAACATAGCCAAATATACACTGCCAAGCAGCCCCATGGCCGAAAGATGACACGCCCCGTGAGAGAGCGCTGGACCAAAATAAAAGCACTTCCCCACAGACCAGTAAATCAGATGACAGGGGAAAGTCTGAAGACTGACACCCAGTCGCTGAGGACACATTGATACCGTGCATGTTCCAGGACCGCATGCCAGAGACAGTGAGCAGGCTTTTGTGCCATGAGAGTGGGGTAGATTGAGGAAGACCCTCGAAGAAAGGCCATCTTGTCTCTGACTGAAAACACCGAGCTGAGCTCCAAACAGCCATTAGCTGATGGAGATAGTCATGGATGAATTATCGACCAACCTGCTTGTTATTTTTTAGACTGTATTTGACTGAAAGTTATGAAAACAGTTTCAGATTATTCTCCCGATTTATCATCTCAGTTCAACCGAGTATTGTTTTCAATATTTCTAAACTAAAGCCGATTAGTGAGCCTTGTTAGATTCTGATGCCAAAATGATGAGCAAGCATTTTGTTACTTGACATAATACTTAGTGCTGCAAACACACATCTCAGTTATCAATAAAGCTTTGACGTTTAATACCAATCCTAGTTATCAAAACATGAGAAAAGTGGAGTTTAATGGAATCATATTAAAACTAAATGAAGGCAGAAGTGAGATGTACTGCCCTGCTCACAGACAAGCAGCCCCTCTGTCTTTGAACTTGGCCCCTGGGGGGCTCCAGTAATGCTAGAAGAACCCAGCAGGGACTCGGATTCGTACTGCATTACCCTAAAATAATCTGCTTTCTGCGGCACGGCACAAGGCCAGGGAAACAGGGAAACAGCATGACAACAGGAAAAAGAGTAGACAGCATTTAATAGTGAAAAACGCTGCTCTGGCCAGATCACACACCGAGGGCCCACGACTGCCCACTCTACCAGAGTGTGCTGGCCTCCAGCATGGACTCCGCTCATTGTTTTTCTCTTCTGTTTCCTCAGGATGTGGGGCAGGGTCTGTTGCCTCAGCGATGAGGTCAGCCATGCAGCTCTCTCCTCCCCAGACCCAGAACAGGATGGGTGTGGAGCTCGGCAACAAGACTGATTTACAGCCGGGAGCTTCCCTCTGGCCGAGCATGCGAGCCCGCTGGTTAGGAGCGGTATGCGCCATCCTCGCAGCTCTCACGGGGTGATGAAAGCTCGTCTGGTAACACTAACTCTGTGCTGCCGACACACCGGGACCCAGAGAGCACTTAAGACCTTCTAAGATCTGTTGGTATGCTGCGCAAACGCTGTAAACATTTAAGACCACGCTGCTGCTTCTACAACGGCCAACTTCTGCTCCTGTCTGGAGGATAAGGCCTTCCTCTGCAAGGTGACCGACTGATAATAGTACACTAAATCTAACAAGACCGCTGTGTGTTTACAAAACGCATATCTAGCAGGTGCTGCCATCTGTTTCAGCCCACATAGACACAACCCCTAGATACACATGGGCCTCAGAGCAAAATACAGACTGAGGCCCACATTGTTTTGTACAGCGACATTGTACCTGTGTTTCTTCTCAGGGTTACAGGATTTAAACCATGTTTGTACATTGGTAAGCTAATGCACACTGTTTCCTCGAGTAAAGTTAGGTAAATAAAGATAAAGGCATGTTTGTCTTCAACAGTACAGATGAGTATTTCTGCATTACAAAGCTCGCAAGCCTGACTCTTACCAGTTACACTATCGCCTGTGTAGGAGACTATAGTGTTGTATGATAATACAAGACGCTCGTTTCAACACACAGTGTATCAAATAAATATATACAACGATTGTGACTGAACTGTGTTGATTTGATCTGGGCTGGATTAACCCGTTAATGGCCAGACTCACCCTGGGTTCCCCAAATTAGTTTAGTTGTAATTTGATTTAACACACAGCTTTGTAAGAGAATGTGAGAACAGCATCAACTGAAATATTCTAGGTACTAAAACTACATTTTGACACAGGGCCCCTCTCCAGGACAGGGCTCTAATAGTGCATGATATACACAGTGAACCTCTGGTTTTAGGGGTCCTTCAGGGTCTGGGGTCCTTGGCCACTTGACCGTGTCATTAATCCAGCCCAGGATTTCAGTCATTGGTAATCCGTGAACAGAGAGAATTTACAGGCAAAATGAAAGTCAATCATGCTAAAGTGTTATTCTCACTTTAGTAACCCCCCCCCCCCCCCCCCATAATGCATGTCTATGCTAATCCACTTTCTTCACTGTTAACCTGCAGACATGGAGCACGGCCTCCACACTACAGTGAGGTCAGTCTGCCTGAATCTCACACAATCATGAGGAATTCACAGAGAGCTGAGCTGAGCTACATACCACACAAACATGAGACCCAGGCCAGGAGCAGGACAAGCCAAAAGGACAGTGTGTCACATGTGGTCTGGGGGGGCCACATGTGGGTGAGGACTCCGGGGGCCACATCAGTAACAACAGTGAGGCAATGCCTGGCTGCCTCACTGGACTGTGAAAGACTGATCAGAGAAAACATGTGGAAAAGTGTGACTCAGAGGAGCTCGGCTCGCACTATGCTGAGGGAATTCCCTTCCTCGAGTGTTAAGCAACGCGAGCAGATCAATATCCACAGAATGAAAGAAGACGGGAGGAGTGGAGTCTGATCGGGTTTCCAAACAGCTCCACGTCGACCCACCAGTCATCAATAAGCCTCAAGACAAGGACCCATGGGGGCTTGTTAGAGGGGGTTTTACTGGATATATATGCAGTAAACCACAGTCATTAAGGATTTACAAACATTTAACGTGGTTTGTTGTTGCATATTTAGGGAGGACATGGGAGGGGTTTTCCACATGATGTGGACAAAGAAAAGTTTAACTTCACGGCTGTGTGATCGCCAGGCTACCGGACGTCAAAGCTCAAGACGTTTTTGACAATCTATAAGTGTAATTACCACAGGGCCCGTTTTTAAAAGGAGCGAGTGAAACCGACGGCCCTCCCTCTGGTGACAGCATGCACAGGGCTGAGAGTAGTGGTAGGAGGCGAGTCATGACCCAGAGAGTATTTGGCCTTGGACCCCGACACAGAGCGATGTTCGACATTCCTCAGCAGCCTCGCCCCCTCCATCAGCCTGCTGTTCACGCTGCTTCAGTGAGACTGCAGGCTTCCTCTCAACCAACAATCGGCTCTTTCAGTGGCCCTCGGGAGCGGGAGCATCTAGCGTGCCCTGGAGGTATTCTCACATCGGGCCAAACTCAAAATGCGGCACATTGTCTCTCCGCTTACACAATTCACAAATCCGTTTTTACGGCCTTTCTACTGGGAGAGATCAGTACAATGGGAGCGTTCCTACAGATACTGGACTTAAGAAGTGGTTTATTCTGAATCAGCAAAGTAAATATAGCAAACTGACCAGCTGGTGAAAACTATAACAACCAGAATTAGAAGTTCAGCAGGTTCAATGCCAAAGGTCAAGGGCCGATGAACCAGAGAGGTAAACTGGTTAATGAGGCACATAAAAATAGATGGAGCGGATAGCTGAGCGCTACACATATTCAGTTTATGTTGATTGTCATCAATGCTGGTGATGGACATAGGGCGGATAAAACGCACTTTTAGTCCTGAAAGGATTAGTTGATTAATTGATTAACAAAAAAAAAAACTGCAACGCTTTTCTCCTAAATATACTGCATCACTGTGTGTTAAATATATTCGAGTATTCAACCATTTGTCACGCAAAACGAGCCATTACAAAACGTCACTTTGGAGTTTCACCATTTTTGTAGACTAAACATTTGATCTAGCAAAAAAATTCAACATGTTAGTGAATAATGAAAACTAGTTAGTTATTCACAGGCCCAACTCACAGCTCTCAGGAAATAACAATGCCATAAAAACACACATAAGAAATCATGGCAAATTGACTTAAATATCAGCAATAGGTTCACAGAAAAAGTATCTATTCCAACAGCAATTTTGAGGTCGTCTTCTATTCTAAAAACGTGACTATTGTGTAGTAATAACAACTCAGCAAGTGAATTTCTTACATAACTAAAAGTTAATTCATGCCTTTATACCACATGATTTAAAGGCAACTCTTAAATGTACTATCATAATACAGGCGACTGTGCAGCGTGAGGGTTTTGAATCCCCATTATTCAAGGTCTGTGTTGCATGTGCACGGATAAATACCGGCCCAGCTAGACTAATCTAGATTATATGTTAGACTAATCTAACATATAAAACCTGCTTTGTAGCACAAATCAACAGGGTCACAGGGTCAGGGTCCTACCAACAATACTGCGATACTGTTTCACCTCTAGGAGAAAGTGTTGACAGTACCTTTGACATAGTAAATAAGATGTTGGGTTTATTTGCAGTACAATTTCCAGCTTTTCTATTGTCCTAATCTCCTGTGTCTCCTGTTTCAAGGCTTTCCCATTTATTTACACAAACACAGCAGATTGCATGGCCAGTGATGAGGTATCACTAGCAGTTAGGTCTGTTTCATCAGAAAGGAGACACTTTATAAGCCAGGGTTGAGCTCACATTGTGCTGCAGCGAGCAGTCTAAATGTGGAGGCCCGTTGACTCCACCACTTCAAAGCTGGAATGAGTAGCCTGGGGGCAAAAGTTGAGGAGGTATAATGTTGAAGCTCGTGTCAAAATGTCAACCAAATATCTCCTCCCTCTGGCTGACGAATTGAAAAAGTAAGTTCGTTTAAATGTGCAGGATAACGATGTGTTATCCGACACATTAACGTGACTACAGAGAGCTTTAAAAAAAGGAGGTTGGTAAACGGCTAACGATGCTACGATGCGTGTATAAATCAAAGTGGGTAACATGAGGCAAACATCCACTCAGTCATACTGCACCGTGACATTTTTTTGGGCAGCAAAATAGCCAGCATTTTACAGAGTAAGGTGACCCAGAAACTTGTTTTTGTTTTTTAACGTAAACTCTCGTCGTAACGTGAACTCCTCCACCTTGCTGTCCGCTGCTCACTGTGGAAAAACAAGCGCGTATAACAAACGACTTGATAACTCACCTAAGTCGTCCATAGTGGCTGCCTGGCTTCGGCCTGTCTCCCGTTTTATGTTTTGGTAGCTTCTCAACTTTACCTCTCTCCAAACTTCTCCCCACTGGCTGCTGCCCTGGAAGTTGGTCGGGGATAGCTCTCGTGAACGCGCTGCAATATGTGCATGTGTACTTTTAGCAGAGCGCGCGCTCTGATTTGAGGCTCGGTGATGAGCGACATCTAGCGGCCAGAAGGTGGAACTACACGAAGTGACACCGATCAGCCGAATTCACGAGACGGATAATCGTATTTGGAAAAGACGGATAATCGTATTTGGAAAAAACGGAAAATACTTTTTCATGATCATTTTGTGTGCGTTCTCACAGAGAATGTTTTCACAGATTTATAAGATAAAATTTATTTATTTCATGATATTATTAATTATTGCATCCACCTCAAGAAAAACAGGAGAAACAAGAAGATATGGGATGATGCATTTATTAAATCATCATATCCTCCACAGAGATTGGAGCATTGAAACATAAAGAAGAAACATGAAATACAAAAAAAAAAATAAAACATGCCATCAGTGAGTTTCCATCGCTGTGGAGACATTAACAAAATTTAAAAAAATAAAAACAAAGTTGCTAGTCCTCATTTCTGCACTTCACACACCTAGTAGGTGTACACTACTTACACAAGAATTTGGAAATCCAAGTGATGCTGATAATGTTTAATATGTCCATGGTAAAAGTGACCTGATTAGCTCATCATAGAATATTTAATTGATGATAAATGGAAAAAAAATCCCAGTTGACTCATTAGACTTTTCTAATGTAAAAGACTACACATGGTGCATTTTAAAATGTGGTCTTGTGGTAAATAAAACAGGGGATCATAATTGTCAAAAGACTACCGATTTCAGCTTCCTCTCCTCCTTCTCAGTAAGAGGCTGCTTGGAGAGGATTTTGTCATGCAGCCGGTGGTGTTTGCCAATGCCCAGCTTCGGCAGACCTCGGTTCAGCCCCTCCAGCAGCACACATGACTTACACAGAGTCTGGCTGGAGATGTAGCCACATTGTTTGCAGGTCCCCTGCACAGGCATCTTCACGCCCTCCCGCACAGACAGGTTCTCCCCCGAGTGAACAATATCCATTATGGAGCTCGGCCTCACGCTCTCCAGGTCCTTTAAAAAGGTCCTCGCATGGCCCCGATAAGCATTGGGAGAGTAGATACATTCAGTGGAAAAGTAGTCCAACTTCTTAAAGTACGCATACAGAACAATCTCTTTCTCGTACGCATACTTGAGGGGCTTGCAGCGCGGCACGACCCCTTCGCCTTCGCTGCTTGTGGAGATGGCAGTGCATCGGCGCAGACGAGCTATGTCCCCTCGCAAGACGTTCATCAAAACCGTCTCTGCCACGTCATCAGCATTGTGACCTGTGAAAGAAAACACAGATACAGCCCTTGTAACAAATTCTAACAAACATATTTACTCTTTTAAATTCAGGCTGCTCTTTCACATTTCAAAGTTGAAATTCTTGCATTCACATTTGTAAATGCTCTTTGGGATTACCTGTACATATCTTGTCCACTTTCAACATGATGGCTCCTCTGTCGAGAGCCTGCCTTCTGAACACTCCACAGAAGGTGCAGTTATTTTTCCGTCCCACCTGCTTCACTATAGCATCCATAGTCCAGCCGTACAGCTCCTCGTACGACACGATCTTCAATGGCAGCTCGTACTGTTGCTGATTCCTCTTCACCGTCTCCAAGGAGTCATCTCGGTAACCAGAGATTCCCTCATCCACCGAGAGAAGCATAAGTTCAAGGCCGTAGTTGTACCGCTCATTTAGGAGCTTCATTACATGTGCGAGCACAGTGGAGTCCTTTCCACCCGAGGCGGCAATTCCCACTATCTCCCCATGTTTGAACAGCTTTGCTGCCACGATCGTCTGATGCACCTCCTCCTCAAAGGCCCAGAAGAAGCACTCCTTGCACAGCGAGTGGCCTGTTTTTGGACGCTTCAGCACAGCACGCTTGTCGATACAGTTACTGCACAGGACAGGCATCTTTACTGTTGGATACGAGATTCAAATTTAGTAAAACAAATATGCAAGTAAAAGTCTGTCAAATAAACTAATATACTATGCTCCATCTTTTTAGTTGAAGATGCATACAGCTGACCCACAAACTTTCATTATTATTCCCTTAATTTAATAGATCCTTCACTGTTATCTTAATACAATTGCTCTTTAGTTTAATCATTTTGTCTTTGCTAATGTATGTACCTGAATGTATATGACGCTTGATTGCAAGTATAAGTTTAAGTTAAGCAGGGAAAAAATTCAGTACACTTATTAAGGATTCAATTTGCATAATGTATTAACTTTAAACGTGCTGCTGTGGATACTAGTATCCCACAATGCACTGCTCAACTGAAACGGTGGAGCGGGTTACATCAAACTGTAAGATGTGAGGTTGTGGCTGTTAAATACCCTAAAAACACAAACCTATTGGGAAGAAGTTGATAAAAACAGCCCGTAAAACCTTTAACATTCCGCTAACTGTTTGAAATGACTTTATACAATTTAAGCACACGGCTGTTCATTTCATATAAAAGCCCAACGACGTACTAATTTTAACTTTAGCCGTTTCCTTGTCAATTTAAGCTAAGTAGTCACATTTCTATTAAGTAACATGTTCATACCAACGTTTCCGATGAACCGAGATCTGAATTGCGCATATGGGGACGAAGTACACTAGAAAAATACTTAAAACATATACACTTTCTTACTTAAACAACAAAAGTATTACACGAACAGATAAAGTAGCATGTTGTTGTCTCGTGAGCTCCGCTTCACCGGAAAACAGGAAGTGACGCCATCCGTTAGCTCCTGCAGCACAACCTACTGGTCGGAGTCACTAAGTGCACATTAAACTACAAAATTAACAACATTGAAATGTTTCTTATGGTACCTCCATAGACCCTTTAAATCATTTGACATAACTGACCTAACTTTAATTTCACCTGTGTTATCCCTTTAGGATGTTACTGTGAAGTGGCAAATAACTCAAGTAAATCACACAATCAAGTCAAATGTAAGCAATTAGGATTTATTAGTTTGCTTCAAAGAATGCCACTACTGCAACAGCTGCAATAGATATCAAAATGCTGCATGATGTAAATGAAGAACAAAGGGGTTGATGCTGGAAGGGAGCAAGGCCATGGTCAGGGTTCATGACAGGAAAGAGTCACAAGCTTAGTTGACGGGGTGAAAAGCACCCCTCTGATGCCACTGCATGTCTCTGATGCGCCGGACTGACTGGATCTGAGGAATCTGGGCTCCGAACTCAGTGCTGTCCTTATACTCCCCCTTTTCAAACAGGTACTGATAGCCTCTGTAACCTGGATACTGATAGCCCACCCAACTGGTGCACCAGGAGCACAGAGAGGGGGAAAACAGATAAGAGACAGTTTTAGGTGAAGAGATAGTGACAAGAGACATGAAGTAAGTTATTTGCAGTATCACTCAACATCTGTGTTGGGAAGATGGACTCACGTGCCACTCTGAACTCGAACAGAGGAGACCTTCTCCTGGTAGCCGTGTGCGTGAAAGCTGGGCACATCGTCATCTATGATTTCTATCTTCTTCCCTGCAAAGCTGGGGTTTTCATAAAGGACAATCTTGTGCTCCTGGCTGTCCTGAAAGAGGAGCAAAGCATTAACCAGGTGGATGATTCGACTGATGGCACGACTGATGGGGGTATATGTATCCATGTATGGGTGGTATCTTTCTTACCACTTTAATCGTGCGGAATGCAATAATGGTGTCACTACGCCTGCTGTTGGTCCAGGAATCCCAGCGAGGATACTCCCCCTTCTCAAACACATACTGCTCACCCTTACAGCTGGCCTGCTCGTATCCCACCCATCTGAGTGGGCAGGGAAGAAAGAGATGGATGGTTGTGATTGAAGTAGGGGGCAAAGCAGGAAAGAAATCTAGTTGCACACATATCATTGTTTTTTCTGGCCATTTTTGTCCCTTCCATTCTGTACTCATACACAAAGTAATTCCCTTATTCTGGGACTTTATGTCACTCCCTGGCTGGTCGGTTCTAAATCATTTTTTAATGCTCTGTCGGTCTCTGACCCACACTCACGGTCCACACAGCACCAGTATGGAGCCCACTTTCTCCACGCCTGCTTCCTGGAGGTTGTTGCAGGGACCAGTCAGCTCATGGCAGCGTCCCTGGAAGTTTTCCTGCTCATAGATAACCAGCTGTGTGCCGATGGGAGAAAAGGTGAGTGTGAGTTGTTGAGCTACTGGTCTCAATTTCAAGAGTGTCAATCTGTTTACAATTTGATGTTCGGTGGATGCAAGGCATCCAAATAGGGCAAGTGTAACTCCTGCAGGAAGAAGTTGTAAATTGTAATTGAATTGGTCTCTGCATGTCTGCTGCATCTCCTCTCACCTTGAATGCACTGGTGCCTGGCTGCTGCTGCTTGGATGCAGGGTTCAGGTGGTCTGTGGCCATAGTGAATGGATTGGCAAAGATGAAACTGAAAAGAAAAACTATAATATCTGTTGTTTCTTATAAATATCCTTGGATGTCTACATGATTAACAACATGTAGCTGTCTTTATATCTGAAATATGAGCAGGTCAAACTGCTGTTGATCCCACTTTTACATATTTCTTTATAACATTTACCCATACACATGTATAAAAAAGTGCCCGTCCCTCTCCCTCCAAAACAAGTTTCTGAACACAGAATTACAGCAATGAAACATGGGAGACCGTTTGAAGATAAATTAAACCTAAAATATTCAAACAGCAAAATAAAAACAAATACTGATCAAAAATGTTAAAGTAAACTTAATAAAAAATACAGCTTGACGGACATGAACCTCTTACCAGTACCTGTCTGTGCCAGTGTGTTTGTGATGGCACGATGAGCTCAATATATACGGGACGCCCAGGGGTGGAAACTCTGCCAACAGTCCCCACAGTGTCCAAGCCGGCCTGCAGATCGGCCTGTCATAGGCCGAGCAGACTGAAATGAGGGGTCACCCTGTATTCTCCCCCCACCCCGGGGAGTCACACTCCCACAAAGTTATTTCATTAGTTGTCAGTTTTGTCCAGCCAGTCATTGTTCAATATCCACATGATTCAGCACAAACAGTGCCAAGAGTCCCACACCTACAATGAGAGGGAGAGCGAGAGAGAAAGACAGTAAAAGATGGGTTTTACTGTGCAGGAGAGATTCATAATGATTTGAATTACAGTCCAAATACCTCTGAATATTTCCACAAGAGTAGATTTATTTGTTATTCAATTTCTAGAAAACTCTATTAAGGTTTCATGTCAAAAAAACATTTGCCTCTGCTGTTTGGAAGCTCCAGAGCTTCAGTCAAACCTGTTTACCGCAATGCCAAAAAGTTTAGTGAGGATACATTTAAAAAAACTATATGTCACATTTCATTATTTAATTCGTTTTATTGACCTTGTATGTGCATATAAATAGTCTTGCAAGGGCTCAGAATTAAATATTGTCTTCTATTGAAGAAAAATTATTGTGCTATAATTTTACTTTACGTTACTTAATTTTATAAGTGTACATTTAGATATGTACATATATTTAATAATATATATATATATAGCTTAAATACAGAGAGCATGTGTCACTATTGAGGTTAGATCCAACCTTCTGTAGAGATTTCAGATGAGAGGTTTTGTAGTGCAGCAGAGTTGGAATGTAATAAAGTGCTTTTCTCAAGTTATATATTTAAGTGCCATTTTGCAGAACCGGTACTTTTTCTGAATATTGTGAGACTTTATATGTTTACTCCACTGCCTGGAGGTTTTTTGCTCCACTTCATTTCAATTCACTTCACTTGCAGCATCGGTGACATCTCTCAAAACTTAAAAAAAAGCTTTTTAATTAATTCTACAAACCACTTTATTTTTAACACGTCTCATCAGCTTGATTAGTATTATCTTTTTTTATAGCTTATATCATTGTTGGGTATTTTAATCAATTTTATATTCGCACTATTTTACTCATAACTATGTTAATCCTGGTTTTACATGTAGAGCATTTTGAGACTTTGTTTTGAAATGTGATAAATAAATATAAATAATGTTTATTATTGTTATTTATCATGACTTGCTTAGCAGGATGAGGTTTTAGATGTTAATCATGGGAGCATGCAATATAATGGAGTTATTACAACAAGCTGCAACACTACAATACTGGTTTAGGCTGTGATCACATAGGATACACTTTTCACTTGCTGGTCTTTTAAAAATATATATTTTTGACAGAGAAGTATTTTTATCTTAATAACATGTTGAATGTTGACTTATGAATCATCATTAATATCATTATTATTGAGTAAAGAGTTTTACCACATCTACTGGTGGAAGTTTTAAGGCAGAGAGTCTAGAATTACATCCCAGCTGACCACCATCATGTGTGCTGTGCTGCAACCCTTAAAAAAAGCAAATGAACACCTGTATAGCTCCAGGGGCGCTCAACTGATCTTGCACTGACATCTGTGAAGAAGTACAAAAAGATACACGTAGGCGAAGCATGTGAAAAGACAGATTCCAGTTTCTCTGTGTTCTTGTAGTTGCGAGTACTTTTCCAAATCCCGTCTGTTGGCTATCACATAAGATGTGACAGAGTGTGAATCGAGTATGTACCATGCAAGTGCTTAATGAAGACTGTGTGGGCATCATCAATTTTCTTAAACTACCCATGTTACGTCTGAAACGCTCCACGTCCTGTAGATATCTGTATCTCATAAAAGACATAACAGAAACAGAGTCAGTCGACCATCATTAATTCACAGCTAGACATGATTCAGTGTTATCGATGCGTTAGAATAGTGTTTCGTCATTCAGCCTTAACCCCCCATTTAATGTCATAGGCTACACGGCACGCAGTGGAATGAGCTTTTAGGAGAGGAGTTTGTGAAACACTCAAGATTTTGGCAAATTTGGGTCTATGAATATGTGTGATGAACCATGTTACTATTCTGTTGGGATATTTGAAGTTTTTTTTTTACATTACACTTAATTTCAGTTCAACAGAAACAGGATTACATTGTATGAGAGAGAGAACCAATTAGTTATTTGAGTTTCCTGAGAATTTGTGATCAATGTCTGAATGTATCCCCATTGCAGCAGCGAGAGACTGGAGTAAAACTGAGCTGTTTGTGACATTGCCATCTGTCTTGTGATGATTCAAAACACAGGCCTGAGTTTATAAAGAACATATGAGGTTGTGCGTGTATTGAGGGTTCTTTCAAAGAATTTAAGGGTGAGAAAAGTCGGCTCCATATTGTAGTGCAACTTGTTTTAGTCTATATCTGAATTAGGGATCTGGGTTTTAGATCTCATGTCAAGAAGGCTTTATGCTCTGGTGAAAAATACAGATTAAAGTGCAGCAATGCGACACTAATAATAAATCCTCATAATTTGTTCGTGTTCTGAATCAACCGACTAACCGAAAGGTTCCTCATAATCCAATGTGGTAGACCTTCGTATGCTACAGATGTGCTCACAGCTGTGTATTTATTACTCATGTGAGAAAATCTAAAGGAAAGGGGAGCACTGCAGGAGACAGAGGGGGATATACAGGACGGAGCTATAAGTTAATAGCAGGTCTGTGTCACCGTGTTCTCTGTTTTTTATCACGGTTATGAGAAGAATTGTTTCTATTTTAGATTATTACATCAATATCTACTAAATTATAGCCTGCATGTGCAATTTAATGTAATGAAAATAATGTCTGCAGATGGCATCTGTTTGGATTGTGCAATACAGATATTGGCTCATATTATGATAAGAAGAATATTTCCATGAGTTTAATATAGTTGACATCAGTTCCTAATGTTTACTTAGTGACGATGCATCATTAGGATCATCAACCATCAAAAGCACAATGATGACTATGGAAAGGAATGCAGTGCATGCTGTTTTTATGGCAAGCATGACATCACTTCCACTGCTGTTTACCAGATGCGTATCCACATATTCCCTGAATAAGTCATGTGTTCCTAATGCTGCTGGATGAGGCTTTGAGGCAGTAAAAGTGTCTCACACGACTTGAAAATAATATAGGCGTCATTATTTCCACATAGATGTCAGTTTTACATCTCTGATAGTAGTTTTTCTAAATGTTTAGTATCTAATTTAAAGCTATTTCCACTGTGACTTACAAGTGTAACATCAACCAAAAATAGGGCCAATTCCAGGTCAAACAACTTTATTCGCCACTGAAACATACATGGCGCTCCTCATTGGGCACAAGCATCGTTCGCCATGGTTAGGTTAATGTAGAGGACAGGCACTGTCGGCAGCGTGGGGGAGGCTGTGGGAAGGGGTGGTAGGCGTGTGAGGATCCTGCTCAGTTGGTCCCAGCTGTGGCAGGAGGGGCAGGAGGTGCTGGGGCAGGGTCAGGGTCAGGGCCGGGTCCGGGTCCTGGGCCAGGAGCCGGAGCCGGGTCAGGGACAGTGAAACAGCCCCTCTTGTGCCACTGCATGTCCCGCACACGTCGGACAGACTGGATCTGAGGTGCAGGAGCCTCCCAGTCGTTCCAGTGCTTGAAATCTCCTCTCTCGAAGATAAACTGGCGCCCCCTGTAGCCTGGGTACATGTAGCCGACCCATCTGGAGGAAGGGAAACCAGACAAACTGTGATGCATGTCTTTGAGTTGTGCAGGTAAATTAAACAAAATGAACACCAAAAAGAAATGGACGTAGGGGTGTAGGGAGGGTCTTACGTTCCGTTAAGAGCCTTGACACTTGCCACACGATCCTGAAAACCGTGGCCCCACAAACTGGGCACATCATCATCAACAATCTCCATCTTTCTACCAGTGAATCCAGGGTTCTCATAGAGGTGTAACTTGTGTTCATCACTGTCCTATAGAGGGGAAACCAGACACATGGACGCAAGTCTTTTAATTGTCTCTGGTATATGCCGACTAAAATCATATATAGTGTGTAGAGAAGTAATGTGCGGGCATTGAAACCCTGCACATTTATAGAGCTTTATGGCTGCAGTGTCAGTGTTGTATGGAGACTAGTCAACCCACCACTTTGAGTGGCCTTAGAGACAAGAGGGTGTAGCTGTTCTGACTGTTGGTCCAGGTGTCCCAGCGTGGATACTCGCCCTTCTCCAGAATAAACTGCTCCCCTGTGAAGCCATGCCGATCATAACCCGCCCAGCTGAGAGGAAAAAGATGGAAATAAAATGTTCAATTTAGTTTACCCGACACTGATATGAAACATGACCAAGTTATCGAGGAAACAATTTTCTTGAGACATGAATTAAACGTTGAGCATTACTTACGGTCCCGACTCAACTATCACAGATCCAACCTTCTCCAGTCCCTTCTCATTCACATCTTGACACTCAGCAGAAAACTCTGCCTTGCAGCCCTGGAAGTTCTCAAACTCAAACAGCAACACCTGGATCACACAGAGGGACCATAAAGGTGCATATTTACCAGCATGACAACAATACAGAGAGGAGTCAGGATCACCTCAGTCCCCATAAAGTTTGTTTTGGAAAAAGGCCTTCATAAAGTGGCTCATATTGGTTATAAAGAAGACATATATGTGGTCATACATACTCTTAAATACTGTAGAATCACTTAGAATAACTTGTATTCCGATGTCTGTTAACCAGGATACATAAGGAGACTTTTTTGGAGAGAGCTTTATGACCAATAGTAGGATTCTCTGGTTGTGTTGGATCACTCCAGGTTTACAATCCTTCCCTGATCAAACCAGGTTTGCATCTCTCACATGATTGTTCCAGTACCTTATATGTGGCTCCAGCTCCACCCTGGCTCTTCCCAGCAGCCAGCTGCTCCGGGGCACTCTGCTGCTCCGCCGACATCCTCCTGATCCACTGCTCCTCCACTTTTTTTGGCAGCAGCACACACGCAGAGAGAGCACCATCCATCACGCATGCATGTCCAAGCACACACACAGTCACAGAAATGCACACGGGGGGAAAGCTCCATGTCACAGTTGCAGTTTATAACTCACCCTTGAATAAGAGGATAAAGTAGCAATAGTTTGCCTAAGAATTCTGTTATCATTGAATCGACTGAATGATAGAAAATATTTAAAGCAGGTTCTATTACAATCCAATGATAAATCATCCAAACCTGGGTCTCCACTTGATGCAGCACCATCTAACTCCATTTCATTGGAATTATAACACCGACTGTGTCCAGAGTGAGGTTTTTACCTGTGTATGCCTGCTAGGAAGTGGTAGTGTCCCTCTTTTTCGTTGCCACTTGGTGTTCGGTGGAGTTGAGCCATTAGAGGGCAGGGACAGGGGGGGTATTTATGGTTTATTTCTGGCCACAACAGCAGAAAAGGGGGAGCTGTTGATACAGCAAGTCTGTCGCTCACATTGTGTCCGTAACGCTGCCTCTCAATAGGCAGCTGTGTTGGCACACGCTGCCTTCCCTGTCCGCCTGGCTGCCAGTGAGCACTGTGTGCGGGCACCGGGAGAGAGAGCCAAGAGGATTCAGCAAACCGCTTCGCTCAGCACAAACACACACAAACATACACACACTCTGGGACTACACCGGGTCGCAACCACACCAAACCTCACACTTTTCCCACAAATTTGGGTTTGGATTATCAGCAGGATCAGATACTTCCATTCACAGGTTTAACTTTGAAGCAAATCGGCAACAGTTGCATCAAAGAATCTTATCAAACTTGATTATATTCATGGCCCTTGCTTTACTAAAATAAGACTTTAAAAGATGCAATTTCAATCGACTCAAAGCTTGATTAAGGAGCGCAAAACACTTTTTTTTTTTAACATCCACAGAGTTAAACTTAGTTAGGAAAACACTAGACAGAGACCGGCTGTAGCTCAAGTCAAGTACATTTTATTAAGAATGTATTCACTTTAGGACACTGGCCAGTACAACACAGTGTAATATACATCTTTACTTTCAAATAAAAAAGAAAAACGAGGACATGAAAAAATAAACCCTCAAAATTCATGACAAAGTAAAACGTCATGTACACAGAAACCAGGGACAATCATTCCGAAGACTCGATTAACATATTTACTTGCATTGCACGAGCACTCCGACAAAACAGGAGACGAGACATGGTCAAAAAGAGGGGGCAGAGGTCAGTGCTGTAGTGCATCAAGGGACAAAGTGCTTTATAGAAGCGCAGTGTGAGTGGGTGGATGGACTAACACGAGGAGAACGATTGTAGTTAAGATGAAAAGCAGGAGCAAATGCTTTTTGGGAGTATCATAGAAGGTAGTCATTGAAACGATGTCGTGAACAAACCACCCCGACACTC
Source organism: Anarhichas minor (assembly GCF_050575085.1). Lineage (NCBI taxonomy): Eukaryota > Metazoa > Chordata > Actinopteri > Perciformes > Anarhichadidae > Anarhichas > Anarhichas minor. Next base: position 4,743,168 of record NW_027466476.1, on the reverse strand, counting down.
TGAGCCAGTCAGTTTGAGCGATGTCTGGTGTGAAGGCAAAGATTGTGCATGCACATTCATTAATGGGGACAAACTCGTGGTAAATTGCACATTCGTTGGAAAAAATATATATATTTCAAAAAACATGATTGAGGAGTGTGTGACGGCCACAAGTTGAAAGTATGGCTTATGATGAATGCTTACATCTACATTCACTTAAGCTGTTAAAGGAGGGAACTGATTAGTGTTGTTTTATTTATATATATATATATATATATATATATATATATATATATATATATATATATATATATATATATATATATATATATATATATATATATATATATATATATATATATATATATATATATATATATATATATATATATATATATATATAAGATTGAAGAGTGTATTTGTGCTGATAAGGAGTAGGCATGATTGACAGATGCAAAGTCACTTGGCCAAAAAGTCCCCCGTCCCTCTTCTTAGATACTTAGACAAAAACATATATACAGTATGCAGCAACCGTGACAAGGTTAGGATTGTGGAGTGTAACAAAGTCTATTGCGGTGATGCATCTTAACTTTTGTAAAAACTAGCTCTCGGTCTCTGTTAAATCAATGATAATACAAATATAACATCTCCTGATTACAGTTACTGACATGATAATACACTCTCTCCGGGCAATCGAGTCAGCAGTGATTTGTTCTCTATGTTCAAGAAGGAAAATCATTAGTGTTTGAAACGTTGTCCTATGGCAATGCTTGTGTGACTACCATCAACAACACACAAATGTCCAACGCAGACACCGCCAGCTTGTACATATTAGTCGAGTGAGAAGACTAAATACAAACATCTTGGAAAGGATCGGCTGCATTGTCCTCCAGCAGGTGATGAAGCACGTCCAGGATGAAGAGGCGTCGTGGTCCCACAAGTTAACCATTTCCTGAAATGCAGCTCGACAGGAAATATTTGCCAATAATCGTCTTTTCTCTCTCCCCCCCCCCCCCCCCCCCTCCTCAACTTCTGGTCCCCATTAAAGTGTTCGTGTGAAGTGCCTCCAAGTGCAGAAGTGCTTCGACAGGTTCAAGCATGAAATGGATAAAGCAGAGTAGCCCGATGTTTTTTTCCCCTCCTTGCTTGTTTTTTTTCCTTTTTTTCCACAAGACAGAGACGCTCCATAAAAAAAGGCACCATGCACATTTATCAACCCAGACGGGAAGAGAACAAAAAACAAATAGAAAAAACAACACATCAGCAGCTGTAGATTCACCTCTCCTACTCTCTAGGTTGAACGTTAAGGCTTCAGTTTCATATAAATTCATCTGTTAAGGCAACCTAGAGGGGAGCGGGAGAGGAAAACTGGTGTCAAAAATGGAAATTATATATCTTCATGTTTAATACGCACAGGGAAAGATGTAGAGGACATTCAAAAACTATCTCACCTCATCATTTACTTAGCTGTCATTATCATACTGACTTAAGCGCTTCTTGGACTTCAGCTCTTTCAACCACTGCGGTGAGTCCTCCTCACTACATGAATAAGAGACAGACAGCACAGTTAGTTCAGGGGCTAACAGCTAAACAAGTTTTTGTCTCCAAAAGAAAAACACATTCTCTGTAACTTTCAGGGCTTACCCGTTCTCTTTCCCACCAGGAGGGGGCAGTACACGCGCTGCCCTGCGAAGAAAGGGGGACTTGGGAGAGCGAGAAAGCTGCGAAGGAGAGGGAGTTGATCCATCGATTTGATTGTCAGAGTCGCCCCTCTTCTTCAGCTGGGCCTGACAACAGGAACGGGACACATTTAGGAACATTTTACAGGAGGGCAAAACAATACATCTTTGTGTTGTATAAAATAAATATTACATACTCATATGGTGAATACATCTGACAAACCACAAGTGAGAATCACCTTTAAAGCTGAAGGGTCCATCCCAGGGAACAGGGCAACCCTCTGTGGCTGAGAGGAAACAGCCGGGCTGGCGTCTGCTCCCTTGGCCGGCTCCTCAGACGAGTCATCGTCCTTACTCTCAACCTCACAGCGAGAACACGTAGCATTGGAATATGCGAGCATACTGAACAGTCAGTTAAAAAGAGGCAGCCTATGGGATGGTGTGCAGTAAAACATTAAAACGTGCCTCTAGACAACACAATAAAACTTCTGAGTGCATCATTTTCACATATCTCATATACTGAAGGAGAAGCTCATCTGATGGAATAGAACCGTATCAACATTTAAGCTCGTGTTTGGTGCGAACCTGTGGAGTCTGTGTAAAGCCAGTCCTCCATGGTTCCTCCCTCTCCCTCCGACAGCGCAGCCGTCTGACGGGCAGCCCTGGAGGGTCGTGTCCGCGGCGTTCGTTTCTTCCCCAGCTGTGCTCTGGAGCGAAGAGCGCTGGTGTCCAAGAGAGCGGTCGGGGTCTGGACACGCAGACACAAGAGGAATACATCAGCTTGTATACAAACATACAAGTGACAATGCATTCTCGACACACATTGGTGGCTAAAACTTGAAAAGTATTATTTCTCAGTTTTTGCTGACACAAACGGTAACATCTTAAAAACAGCATCCGACATGAGCCACTGGTGAAGGCACATGTGCCATCAAAAGAACCGGTCTGTGGTGAACTCAAATCACACTTACATCAGGGAAGGGTAGCGGCTCAGATGGGGAGGAGGGAAGCAGGCTGTCCAGAGTGTCGGTATCAAACCGTGAGGCCTGATCACCGAGCGCGCGTGGGGAGGTGGGCTTCCTTGGTGAAGGGCTGAGATTGCTTTCCGAGCTGGGAGTGGCAGGAGTGAGGCTGAAATAGTAAAAAGAGATAGTTAGGAAACACCTTTGAAAACAACTGTGTGGTTGCTGTTACCGCAGTTACAATCAAACCGGGTCCGAGTCATAACTTTCCTTTTGTTGACTTGACTTTAGGAAGTTATGACTTAGCTGACACACCAACAATCAAACTGCAAGCCGAAACAACAGGGATTCTTATACAAATATATATGTAATAGACAACTATTTCACTTCTTTTTTTCTTTTTACAAAATTGCATTGAATAACTACATTCATGTTGGTTTTGGTAAATGTTGTGATGTTATTTTCTGACCACAGGAGGTCAGTGTCTGTGTTACAGGGCAGCGCTGGAGTTATTTAAACTTTTCTTTTCCACAAAGATATGAAAACCAACAAATAGTTTGTTGGTTTATCCTGATACAACGATGGCTTTCTGTGGCATAGAGGTCTCACCATTACCAGGCTGTGGCTACGCAGGCAAACCATGCTCGTTAGCAGGATTAACTAATGTTTGGATTAAGTCTGTTCAAGCGAATCATTTTTAGGTATTAAATAATAAAAAAAAGACATTGTACACAGTTTCTTATTTTTCATTAGAGCATCCTCAACAAAGGGAGATGGTTAGAATCTTAAATCTCATCTCTGGTGATTTAAAGCCTTTACACACCGTGGGTGATTTCTTTCATACTTTCACACAGAACGTGAATAATACGCAGAGAAAAAGTCTTTTTTTTTTTCCAGAACAGGGAAGATTTGTTTCTGAGCTTTTGCACTTTTAATAAAAAGGCATTAACCGATTTGTTCCGCATAACACACTTTCCCACCACAGTGTTAAATCCATAGCACTGAGTGCCTTTTTAAGCCAATAAAAGCGAATGATTGTCAGGTTTCAATTAAGGTCGTGGAAGACGACCCGCTCCCTCAGTAGATATAAATGTCGTTTTCAAACAAAAACACCGATTCTTAGATTCATGTAAGATTATACACTGATTAAAACATAGTTACGAATATTATATGATTAATGCCCCTAAATGTTACACACTGTTCCTTTAAATTGTTCATATTTTGGATAATTCTGCATGGATGCAGTGAAAGAGCATAATCTGGAGTTTTGGTGTCATTTCAGCTCAGTGGGAGACTTCACTGTATTTTGCTTTGATTTACCGTTTACTGATGTACAGCTTTGAACACTCGGCAGTCTGCTAACTTGTTGCTCTGGCTACCAATATTAGCTGCTCGGTTTAAAAAAATGTTTTGCCTGGAAAAATGCACGCAGGCTGAAATTCAACCGTGGCGTTGTCCTGTCGGGAGATGCCGTGACTTAAACCAACAGCGGAAGAGCTGTTGCGAGTAATTTCACGCTAAACAACTTCAGGAGTCTGTCAGGGAGCCACAGCCAATGAGAGCCTCAGGGCTGAGGGGGAAACCTGGTGGACGGGTTGCCTCACCTGTAGCCTGTAGCACTTGCAACACAGACCAAAGTTGTTGCACCCAGGATGTTGGATGTTTGCATGGATAAACATAACACAGTGACTGATTTACATGGGGAAAATAGTAAGGAGGTGTGGAAACAGGCTACTATGTGAACACGTGTGTCAAAAACAACATCAACAAGTATGAATACGCTAGTGTGTGTGTGTATAGTTTATAGACCGTATCTGGGATTCCCAGTCAGTAATGTAGTATGAAAACCACGACGACTCCAAAACTCCCGACTAGAAGACAGGAAGTTGTGTACAGTACAGCTATCTGCTGACTTTGAAAGTGGTGCAGTGTGTACTTGGCTTAAGGAAAAGTCTGCTGGCTGCTCGGCCAATCCATGCAGTGTGACATGCCACAGGCATCCAGTGATTCGGCCTTTTTAAGCAAACATAAGCTAATGATCGACTTGTTTCAATTAAGTCCATCTGAATCCAGTTATAACACACTTTTTTGGAACCGGAACATTAACGCTCAACACAAATAAAAACACATGACATCCGACATCACGACTACAGTATGTTTACCTGTCATCAGTGCGCAGTCCGGCCTCCCAGGTCCCATACTGGCTGTCAGTGTCACGGACCGGTGTTCCCGAGTCCTTCCCCTCCTCTTCGCCACTGTCACCTTGCTTCTGCTGCACCTGAAGGCAAGAGGGAGGGAGCAATTATGAATAAATGAGGAATCAAACAGGAACAGACCAGTTGGAGTGACACCAACATTGCAGCAGCTCTCACTTGACACTAGACATCTGAACTTCAGTTAAGTTCGGTAAATATTTGTGCATTTAGCTTTGTATTGCAGAGTCAAGCTCAAACAGTAGTTGGGTAATCGATGTCATCAGTGCTACTGAAGAGCAGTGTTGCTCACAGAGCTGCATCCCGTCGAGCTCGAGCAGCGGTACAGTAATGAAAAGGTGAACGGATGAGTTAATGGAGTCAGGACCAGAGTGGGGACAAAAAAAAAAAAAAAAAAAAAAAAAAAAAGGGAGATGGGTGGGTGATCGAGTGTGTGTTTGCGGTCCACTGAACCGTGCCTCTTTTAATGAGGCTGGTACAGAGGACATACTGTCTCAAAAGCACACAGGGCCCACAGAGGCACGCCTGCTCATGAACTGATAACCATGGCCTATATAGGGGAAAAACAATAGAAAACCCTTCTGTCCTCAGATGTTGCCTGAGGGGTGGACAGAGAAATGTGATACACCTGGCTCTGTGATTGCCCAGGTTCCTAGACTGTGAGAGCCATGCACTAGTGATGTTTATGTGCGCAGTGGCAGAGGATCAGAGTTCTCAGTGTTAGAGCTTCATGAATGCTGTCCTTGTTTTCTTTGTGTACCCGAGAGCAGCGATACAACAAGAGTACTTCAAAAAAGGAGCGCAAGTGAGACAATAAGAAAGAAGAGTGCGACTGTGGATTGAGGGAACACAAGATAGCTGAAGAGAGTGAGAGAGACAGCAGTGCCGGATGTCATTCATCAGCTGAGCCCTTCCTGACAGGAAAAAATAAAACAGAACAGTGAGCGTGACATTCATCATTGCTCCCTGCATCAGAGAAAGCACTTGTTCTCAACTTCATCCTCTTCTCAAGGATTTACTGCACTCTGCACTTTTCTCTTTGACATCACAGGGTCACGCCACTTACCCTTAAACACACACACACTTAAGAGTCCTTCCATTGACAATGAACAATACCCCCCCGTCCAAATCAGACATATTAACCATATACTCCACTTATCTAGTGATCTTGGGGTCAATCAAATGCTTATTTAGCTAGATGAGTAGGTCTTCCTCAAAGAATAAGCTACAGAGAAAGATGTGCGACAGTAAGTCTGAACTATAGACACATTCGTGAGTGGCTCGCTACAGTATCGGTCTCTCCTTAAGGCTCTTTGTTGTACGAACAAAAACAATCTCACCTTCGCACACCTGGTCAAATTATGAGTGAAGCTTCTTAGATTGTTGGATTTGGAAAGAAATTGACGGAAGTAGTGCTGTCAGGATATGGAATTTCCACAACACAATTTGAATAATCAAAAGAATTCACGATAAGTTTTATCGCTATATATAAAAAAAAAAAAAAACTTGACTTGGTGGAGGCAGACAAAGACACAGGTCTAGTTGGAAGCAGCCCAGTCGATCTGAAAGGTTTAAGACGAGCACTTCAGTTAAAGCAGCTGGCTCTGAAGACACCTTTCTGACAGCTGAATTAAAAAAGGCTGCCACAGACAAGTTCTGGATTTTTCAGAAGTCATGCAGTCATGCACATTTAATGCAGAAATTTAACAGGTGTGCAGAGGTATGGAAGTTTCAACATACACTTGGTATCATGTCATTACTCTCTCTTCTACCTGTCACTGTACACTGTTGTAAAAATGCCAAAAAATCTTAAAGCCAGGTCTCGTAAATGCTAGCGAAAAAAATATTCCTATCGTACGTGTGTACGTGTGCGTTGCTCAACCTAAAACACACCCATAACACACCCTCACCTGAGCAGCACACAGGACAAACATTGCCTTTGCTGGAACATGTTGAAGAGAGGCCCCAATACACAGCAGCTAGAAGAAACGACTTCTGGCCGCCCGCTCAAAGCAGTCGTAAAGCCTTTTAGAGGCTCTTTCATAATCTCATACCATTTATTATTCAGTGAAATTGGGGCCTTTAGCAGCCTCAGCACTGTACCTCAACTGGACTCTTTCTACTTTCTCTTTTGATGAAGCCTGTATTAATCTACAGACAGACGGGTTTATTGGCCAAACAATTACAACAACAAAAAACTTTTCAGCACCGAGATTATTCCATTGCTCTGCTGAATGGACACGCACACAGGTGTAGGCTCTGCTATCAGCCACAAACAAGGAGAATGTGGTTGGTTTTGGAAGCGAGGCCTACTGAACCAACAGGTCCAATAGCAATGATTTATATCCGTCAGGGGAGAAGGCTTTTCCCTTAATAACATTAGCAATTGCCAGCTTCCCTGAGACAGGAAGGGTGTGTCGAGGGAACCGACATAACAAAGAGCGGATGAATGGAAGGTTGAAGGAGAGAAAGGGCTGATCACTAAATAGGGGACAATCTGAGGAGGAAGGGGCTCGATGGAAACTACTGCTTGATAACACACCGATCATCGCAGAGTGCCACACACAACCCGACGACACACTCGCACAGGATGGAGAAACTGCAGTCTATGGATTGCTTCAACCTCAACGGTTAAATGGAAAGTGTTCCTTGAAAAGGGAAGAGCTAACCAGAGCAGAGAACACAGTGGGCAGATATATACACGTTTACATGAACAAAGCATCCAAAACACTAACTTACAACCGTGTTAACAGCGCTGTTGAACAATGTGTGTGCAATTTGGATTCCCAATCAGTGCTGCAGTGTCAGTGTGTGCAAGTGCTAGCATCACATCAGATCTTTCAAACCGTAGAAATCTCTGTTAAGGTGTGCACATGCCTCAGTATTGCAGCGAACGTCAACATACAGCTGACTGAGACTGTATCGCGGCTCATGCTCGTGTTGCGAGCTTCTCCAAGTTATTGTAAATGGCCATCTCAAGTACTGCGAGATCATTAAAAGACATGAAAATACATTCAATCGTACCATTACACCAGTACTCCACCGCTCCCCACTCATCTGCTCTCATCACTCTGGGTAGGGCGGAGTGGGAAAATATGCTCTGCGTGCACTAATGTACACAGCAGTCATCCATATCAATATCCTACAGATATTCAAAACAACCGCTCCCACAAGCACTGATCTCATGTCAACAAATGGGCATTCTAGCCGCATGTCAGAGGGCTTACATTGAGACGAACTCTGCTCGGCAAACCCAACAGCACCGTGTTATTCTTTCATTACACAAGTGGTTCATACAGACACAGGGCTCAAGGCTGTACAAAGCGTCTCGTAAGAACAGAGGGAAAGAATGTAAAGACCCGACTTGGCTTAACAACTCTACTCAGAGGGCACTGGATCCGACTTAAAGGATTATTCTCATTTCTTTCAGCCGGGTGATGTTTTCCTGCTTTTTGCCAATATGACAATTTTTTGAGTTGCATTCGTGTCTCCCAACTGTCCAGATCGATGCTTCTCCAACTTGTTGGAAGTGCCGTTGCAGGTAATAGCTGACCCCAAAGATGGTTTAAAGTTACAAAGCAGTTACACGTCTATACACAGTTATAATAATAATACTTATAATAATAGCAATTAAACAGTCACCGTGACATTTTAGTTATAAAATCTATCTTATACTTTAGTAATGCTTAACACACTTCACAGACTGATTTGTCCAGTCATCAGGTCACACTGGTCGCCCCCAAAACAAATAGCTGTGATTGGCTGAGCTTAAGAGTGCTCTTTGAACGTCCAAATCCCAAAATCATTAGCATTTATCAATTTTTAGTCCACGAGTAACAATCTACGGCTGATATTTCTTGACCTGTCCCAACTTTTTAAATGAAATTCATAGATCTGCTGGTGGGATAACAACATTTCACTTAACATGCTTTCGGCACATGCTGCTACAATGCTATAATGGTAGCCAAAGCTATTCAAAGTAACCAAATACATGACTGTGCTGACACATAGCTATTGTTCTCTTCCAGCATCTGTGAATGTGTTATGTTGCAGTTGTCACTAGCATAGTATCTCTACTATAAATAAACATGTTTGACATAGTCTGCATCTCTGGACATACAGACCTGTTTTAACAATTTTGTAATCAGGAAAAAAAAAAAAGAAAAAAAAAAGGTCGTCTCTTTCCCACATCCCTCGCCTGCTCTCGTTGGTTTCCTGGCTATGTATCCATTACCATTCAGCCATCACTGACCTCTTACTGTCATTCATCCACTTAACACTGGCCCGGTGGGGAGGCATGTTTCTCCCAGAGACCACAACCACAGTTGATGGTGTTTCAGATCTAATAGGATATGCCAACACAACAGACGACATGAAAACACCCCTTATCTTTAAGGGTTGTGACTCATGAGGTGTTGGACGGTAGTTCAGCAAACAGGCGTAACCTAAAGATAGGAACAACTTCTCTGTAATGCATCCATAATATCCCTACATGGATTTCTACCATCGGTCCTTTATATAGAGCACAGAGCAGGTTGGATATCAGGGTGGAGACAAGTGATAGGAAGCCAAGGAATCACATTTGTGTCCCCTTGTGACATGATGAACCAGTACAACCACAGCTTTGATAAACAAAGAGAAAGAGAGAGACAGAAAGGTTTACATTGCACCAAGAACAACGTAAGACTGAGAAGTGCTGAAAGCATAGAAGGAGATCGAGGAGACCAGGCAGGCAGATTGATGAGTTCTTGACATGTTTGGCTGGAGACCAAATAGTTGACGAAGGAGCAGCTGTTACCACAGTAACATTACAGAACTGCACGGACATTGCTGCAAAAAATGACTTGAATTCCACTTGTGCTTTATTTAACTTCAACAGATGTTAAAGCAATACTGCTGGGCACATAGCTGACCGACTCTACGGGTCAGTTCAAGTATGAATCGCATTTGTGCCTGGCACTTGCGACTGTAGTTTGTTGTTGGCATCAGAGGTGAGCTGTGTGTACTGGTGCTTCCCTGGTGTGTGTGTGTGTGTGTGTGTGTGTGTGTGTGTGTGTGTGTGTGTGTGTGTGTGTGTGTGCTTTAAATGTGTGTGTCGTCTTACAGAAGTGGGGGTGTTGGGTGCGGTGCGCCTGCGTAAGGACAGACGTTGCTGGCTGCGTAGCGAGAACCTGCGGATGGACTCCCTGCTGCGAGAGGCCAGGGAGCGCAGGGAGTTGGTTCTCTTGAAGTCCCCCATCCCGTCCTCTCCCTGGCCTCCCCTCTCCACGGACAAAAAGCCTAGTGCCCCGTGAAGGGACCGACGGACGTTTCCCACCCATCCTGACATCTGAGACTGGGCCACTGACAGCTTGTCCCCCAGATACTCCATCACGACCCACTGCTGTCAAGACTTGGTGTGTCAGAATTGAGTTTGTGAACCGTGACTCTTGCTGTTATTATCGCAGCAACAGAGAATCATTAGCGTCTAGCTATGTCCAGGGACAGTGTCGTAGGAGTGTTCTGCTGGGTCAATACTGCAGCAGTGAGGAAGGTGACAGAGAGAACAACAACACGGCTCAGCCAGTCCAATGTGGGAATGTGGATGGCGTCTGATGCTTACAGCACTGCAGCAAGAACAACGACAGTCAGTCCCTGACCGTTACAGGACCGAGCAACTCCTCAGTTTCACTTTCTGCAGTGCAGTCCCAATGGAGACGTTGGGACTCTGTTTCAACTCATCACGGTCAAGGCTCCAGCCTTCCGGCCTGAACTGAATAGTGAAGCTTTCTAATGCCTATTTCAATACAAGATATGCTAGCTATGATATGTGATGGCAAAACAACCCAGTGGGCACGTAAAGGTTAGGCCAGCACTTACTATTAGTTAAGCAGGGCACTACTCTATGAGACAGCCTAAAAAACTGCTGCACTATCTACCAACAGTACAGAAAAGACAATAATAATAGAAACACATCCTCAACATGCTGGTTGTGTTTTGGCCTAACATTCAGCTCCACTGTGCTAATAATACTTAGTTTCTTTAACAACGCTCTGTGACACCTCTGCCAATTCTCCAGATGTGAGACACTCTGTACTAATCCCAGCCGAACCGACAGCGCTCCAAGAGCTGTCGATGATGCGTCAACCCCAAAACAAGGCCCAGGTTAAAAGTTGAAAAAAAAAAAATCCATCCATCCAACAAGACTACATCTCCACGGTGCCAGACGCTGTGCGAGCCTCCGGCGAAAGGCTGCGAGGGGAAATGGTGCAGGACAGCTGGTGGCGAAAGGAAAGCTGCTGTAGTCATTCGTATTCCATAAGGAAAAAGCAGAGGGCAATCCACGCAGTGTCAAAACAGAGGAAAACAGCAGAGACCACTGTGGTGAGGAAGTCAAATCCAGAGGAGAAACGAGGTACAGGGAGGAAATGTTTCTCTCCTCGCCTTTTTCTGCAGGTACGGGCAGGTAGGAGAAAATGCGTCAGCAGTGCTGCTCTCTGTTCTCAGCGCTATAGGACTCACCGTCAAGGAGAAACTGGGTGGAGAGAGGGAGTGTGGAGCGGAATCAGGGAGCGAGAGAGAGAGAGAGAGAGAGAATGGGAGGTCCCTGATACAGAGCGGGAGGGAGAGAGGAGGGTGATATATGTTATGCGGTGCTCTATCGCTCCAGCCTGATTCAGTTGCAGGGCAAGACAGTGAAGTGTCACAGCCACAACAGAGAGGCAGTGGAAACAAATAGAGGAGGATGAGAGACGCTATGACACAGCATCTCCATTCCAAACAGAAAGAGGAAGCTACAGAGAACGTGGGGATTACAAAGTGTGATACAATCAGACAAGAACAAGCACAAGTGCATGAAAAGAGACAACTATTAATAGATTGATTGGGCATGCATGAGAGTTAACAGAGAAACAACAGGTGTGGCTCGACCAGGGAAGGGAGTTTGTGCGTTCATCAATCAGTTTTGCCAAAAAAGCAGGAATCACAACAGTCGAGTGAATGTTTGTTCAACTCATGCAAACAGCAGAACAGACTAGAAAACACTTCCAGCTTAATCTCTGTGATGTGGTGCCGGTGAACTGGTAACCTGAATAAAAGCCACAGCGGGCGACTCCAGACACACTTCAGAGCGTTAACCTCAGAGCAGACTGGGACAGCTCATTCAAGCTGAATCCCTGTCCACGTATGCCCCCTACAGGTAATCTGATTAACTTTCCTCTGAAGTGCTGCGCTAAAAGTCAAGTCAGCTGTGAGGTTCTCAGTTTCCAACAGCACACAAGCTGACCTCTCTCACCGACTCCTCAGCCTGGGAATGGCTGCCTCTTCTGGGGTACTATTAAGGACGAGGTGACACAGCCTGAAGAAACTAAATGACTCACATGAAGCATCTGGAGGTTACAGCAGTATCATTACTTTCCTGTTGCGAGTGGTACCAAAAGATATATTACTATTTTACTCATATTCCGCCTTCTCAATGTGATAATTGAAATAATGCTCAAAATGATTGCTGAAAAAAATGTATTTACTATTTTAATACATGATTTCTTTTGTAAAAAAAGTGAAACAATTGCTGGTTCCAGCTTCTCAAATTAGAAAATATTCTGCTTTTCTCATTAAAAAAAAAAAAAAATCCTTATACATAGAAAGCTTTTGAGTGGTTGGGGAAAGAAGAACTAGGAAATTGTAGACGTTAAATTGGAAATTTTCCATCATTTTATGAACAAATAATGAACAAATCCCAAAAGAACTTGCTAAGAATCAATTAAGAAAACAACAACAATATGTGCCTCTTTATCCAAAATCAACTGTTACCAAGTGAGTCATGGCTTCTCATCACTTCCCCTCTTCCGCTGACATCATCAATCTGTGCACAGCCCCGACTAGAAACCCAAGCAGCTACCACACAAAGGAGAAGAAATAGGACGAAGCTTAAGTACACACAGCATGCTGTATATATACTGTGTATATATATATATATATATATATATATATATATGATAACTGTACCTACCATTCAGTATTATACAAGAGGACATATGTATATGTCTGTAACGAGAGAGTTGTGCGGTCACTTACCCAGAGGCAGTGTGGAGTCAGGCAGCATGACCACATGTACAACACAGCTCTCAGCCCGGTGCCCATCTCTGCTCTGCAGCCTCAGAGCCTCCGAACTTAAACCAATGATGTCACCGCACAACTATTATCTCATCTGTCTGATGAGTCGTCCACCAGTAAATACACGGTAGCAAAATCTGCCAACACTGATATATTTGGGCTAGGGAGGCACTGATCTAACTTTTTCAGTCCCGACAGACACCTGGGCTTTGGGTATTGGCCAATGCAGAGTACCGATTTTATCCCAGCGTTTAATCAATAAGCTGCTTGGCTCTCTGTGTGGAAGAAACAGATCATTCTTCTCTGTTTAAGGCAACATCAGACTTGACTTATACATTGCTTTAAAATGAAATGTAACAAATAAACACATAAATGTACTGGATTGCTATTTATTCAACTAATGGCAGCCAATACCAGATTGGCTTATTGTCACCGATACTCGATCCAGCAATTTGAGTCGGTATTGGACCGATATTCAATATCAGTACCGGTGAATCTCTAATTTTGTCAAACATTATTTGTAATTTCTATAAATCCTGAAGCCAAATTCTCTACCTGATTTCTACAGCATGTGTTCTGGGCTTTTGCTCAAAGGCATTTATTTGTCTACTATGCAGTCGGGCTGGACCCCAATATTCAACTATTAGGACCTTCACTCGTTGGGTAGGTGTTTGGTTTCAATTTTGGGATTCAGATAATAAAAGCAATAATAATCATTATAAAAATGTTTAGTTGCAGCTCTGTGTGTGAGATTTATTTTCATAAAATAGTGTAAAACATGTTTTTACACTACACACAATGTCCTGGTGAAATTCAGCCGTGACACGAGGCAGCTATTTGAATAACAAATGCCTGTAATGGAAATAAGCAAAGTCACACACTGTTAAATGTACTCGCATACGTATGTGTGTGTAAACGTGTAAACTGAGTTATCGGCATCACAAACTAGACCATGGCTACGAACGCTCAATAAAGGAGAAATCCCACATTTTAAGTGCGAGGAGGTGGTAGTGTAATGCAGCACTGTAATATATATTTTATCTTATTGTATAATATCATTATAGAACCGTGTCTTTGGAACAGTGTGTATTCATTTGCCTGCAGCTGCCTTTTAAAAGCACACCAGACGATCGTCGTTCAGCTTATTTCAAACCAAAAAACACTGAGAACAGCAGTGTGTAACTGCTGACATCAGGAACGGCGACAACTAAGTCAAGCACAACCACTAGATGGTGGCAGTACGCTCTGTATCATGCAGTGTACAATTATGAGACACAACAAACTGTACTTCTGGTTCCATAGAGGAGGAGGAGGAGGCCTTCCACCTGGGCCGACAATTACAGTCTCCATGACAAAGAGCCACCTGAGCCCAACCCTGCAAATCAATAAGCCCTGTACATGCTTGAATACAGATGATACATCTGTGTATGGAAAGTGTGTGGTTGCAAATATGCAGACAAAAAAGGTTAGCGTATCCATTTCAAAATATGTGTGAAAATCAGATGCGAACAACAAGATTAAAAGTTAGAAATAATAGGCGTTACCGATCAACACAGTCACAGATATGAAGTGTCTGTTTGGCTGCAGGACACATTACAGGACATTTCACTTCCCAGCTGGCAGGCTTCTAATAAATGAGCACTGAGAATATGTACTCATTAACCACTTGACTAGTCCAATCCTGAATTACAGGCCCGAGAGGATTTTTGTCCGCCACTTTCATGTGATGGGTGAAGGAGAGTCTCGTAGGCCGCGCCATCAACATTAGTCACCGACTCTTTACCACCGAAGCACAACAGCATTCAGCGGTCACCGGTCAGTCAACTAACTGCATTCCTCTACCTTCTACCTACGTCTGTAACTAACACACACACACACACACAATATTGCTCACACTCACAGTACAAACACAAGTGCACACAGATTTCCCTCCCTGTTTCCACAAAGCTTTGTGACAAACATTCCCAAATGAAAACAGTGATTATAATAAACGGCTCACAGTCAACCATTAAAACGAAGCAAAGACTCAGGAGGCAGTTCCTCGTCTCATTGTGTTGCAGAGGCCGAGCAGCAGCCAGACTCACCCAGCTGTTGCCATCCTGCTCTCGGTGGGCGCTGCGACTCCTGATCCTGGAAAGGCTTCTCTGCAAAACGTTGCTTGGAGGAGCTGATCGCCGGGAAACACTGCGAGACCGCATCCTGTTAAGCTCCTAACACACACACACACACACACACACACACAGGAACCAGAGTCAACTTCCTATCATATCACCTTGTAAACATATGTCTTTGAACATGTTTGCTACCATGCTGGATGCTGCTGTGGATTGGGAATCTCTGAGAGGTATTCATAACTTGTGGAATATTTATTCCGCACAACTGTATCAAAGTAATCTTGGACAACTGGGAGAGGGAGAGCATGCATGTGGTCACTCTTCCACCGCTCAAGCAGACACACACAAACAGCACAGTCCCCCCGAGGTGCAGACGTATGACTTAACTAACACAGAATGAGCATATACTGTATGTTAATGTTGCTTTACAACAATGTTATGATTACTTCAAACAAGTCTGTAGAAAAAATGGCATGCAATATGTAGTGTACATGTGAACGTTTTTACATTTAAAACATGTTATGTAAATTGTAAAAATCTATATTTGGTATTCAGCAGACATGTAAAGGCAGAAGATAATATTAGTTCAATGAAAAGAAGATGAAATAAATGGAAATGCTGGAACAACAGCCCTTTCTGTCCAACTATAAGTTGCTCACTGGTGACACAGCTTAGTAAGACCAGTATATTCAGAACTATGAATTGTCATTTGTTAACCGAATATACATTTGTAGAGATTGAATGAGTCTTTTCTCTCTGAACTGTTCTGCTTTCTGTGATTTCAACGTATTCAATGAGCACATTTCATTCCAGACAAACTCAATGTGCTTTACATTTAAAAGAAAAATAAATAAATTAATGAATTAATTGCATTCAAGTAAACATCACGCATATGCAACGCAGTAGTGTAACAATAAATAAAATAAAATCACAGACTGACACACACCACCTACACACATGCACACATTCCAGAGGGCCACAGGAACTAAAGGTACCTTTACCAGCTTTAGATCTTATTCTGGGTACAACCAGAAAGCCACTGTCTGAAGACCTGAGGCGTCTGATGGGGGTATAGTCAGTGAGCAGGTCAGAAATATAATTGAATGACGGCACATGTGTGTAAAATGAGCTACGACTGTGTGCACGTGGTCCCACACGGTTTTATCTCAGACATCTACAAAAGGATGTGAATCTTACAGGATTGTTGCAGCAATACCGTTTTCTGCACTATTACCTGTATTACAATAATCATCACGTTCAACAATATTGTATTTAATTTAAACATAGTGTGATTACATTTGTGCAAAATGAAAACAATTTCCACATGAACCGACTGTATTTAAGTCTTGGACGTAGTCACCGTGACATCACCCATTGGTTTCTAGACTACGGGTTTTAAAGCCTGCGGTTCGGCATTTTGGCCGTCGCCATCTTGGTTTGTTGCAATCAAAAGTGACACGAGAGGGTGGAGCATTTTTAGAGCTGACTAAGAGCTGACTCTTAGAAAGAATACATTTTCAGACACGAAGGTTTGCCGCCTGTATGAAACAGTATTTCGTGGATGTATCTGACTCACCTGAGACCCCTGTGATCTCCGGACCTCCCCCCTGCCGTTTTGAGGCTGTTGCTCTCTGGGGAGCCATATCTGCTCCTCAGGAGCGCTGCGGGACGGCCTCTGTGGAGCCAGGAGCCGTTCCTCCTGCCTGAGGAGGAGCTGCTCTGGGCTGAGTTTGTTGGTACGTTTTCTGGGTTCAGCCATAGGTTTGTCCACAGGCATGTCGACGGGCCGCAGCTCCCACGGGTCCTGAAGAGACGTGGTCCATACGGGGCTTGCTATACCTGAAGTCTGTTGCGGCAACCTCCAGCTAACATCTACGTCGGGTGTATGCGGCTGTGATCTAGCTCCAAATGCAGAGTCTACACCCTGAATACCAGAAACAGGAAACAAGTCTTTACTGGGGGAGGGCTGAACTTGAGATGTGAAGGAGTCTATGTCAAGGATGGCAGGTTTGTAAGACGCTTCTGCTCTCGGGGACGGCTCCTTCCATCGCATTGCCGGGTCACTGCGCTGAGAAGTGGTTTTGGAAAATGAGTTATTTCGGAGCATGGAGTCCAGATCCACCACGTGAGGCCTGAGAGGTGAGGACTCCGATCTCGCCCTCTCCTGTTCCTCTTTCTTCTGCCTCTCTTTTAGTCGCTGCCTCTCTGCTTCTTGCTGCCTGGCTATCTGCCTCATTTTCTCCGCCTCCTCCCTTTCCACACTCTCCCTCCGTCTGCGTTTCTCCAGCTCCACAAGTTGCTGTTTGTCCCCCTCTGCCTGCTTTTGCTTCTCCAACTCAAAGAGCTGTCTTCTCTCCATCTCTTTCATTCTCTCCAACACCTCCTTCCTCTGCCTTTCCTTCTCCAGTTCTCGTTGTCTCAGCCTCTGGTTTTCCAATTCCTGTCTCTCAATATCTAGTTGTCTCTGTCTCTGTCTCTCCAGCTCTCTCTGCTTGTCTCTCTCCATCTCTTTCTGAAGCTCCTTTTCCATCTCCCTTTGTCTTTCCCTTTCTTTACCAATCTCTCTCATCCTCAACATTTCCTGTTCTAATGCCATCTGTCTTATTTTCTCGGCCTCCTCTCTCTCCATCTTCTCTCTGAGCCTCTGCTTCTCGAGCTCCATCAGCTGCTGCGTCTCCCTTTCCCTCTGCTTCTGTTTTTCAAACTCGAAGAGTTGAAGTCTTTCCAGCTCTTTAATTCTCTTAAGCTCTTCCATTTTCTGTTTCTCCTTTTGGATTTCCAGCAGCTGTCTTTCCTTGTCCAGCTCTCTCTGCCTCTCTTCCTCCCTTTGTCTTTGCCTCTCCTGTTCCCACTGTCTCACCATTTCCTGCTCCCGCAGTTTCTCTCTTTCAATCTTTCTCTGTCTCTCAATTTTTTGTCGTTTTTCTGTCTCGAGTTGTAGTTGCCTCTCTTTTTCAAGCTCTCTTAGTCTCGCCCTCTCCACTTCTTGCAGTTTCTGTCTCTGTTCAAGCTCGAACTGTTTCTGCCTTTCCAGCGCACGCTGTTTCTCCTCAAACTCCTGTTTCTCCTTCTCAAAGGCTTTCTGCCTTTGCCTTTCAAATTCTCTTTGCATCTCCCTCTCTTTCATTCGTGCAAATTCTAAATGGGCTTCTTTCTCCATTTCCAGCTGTCTCTGTTTTTCCCTCTCAAGCTCTTTCATTTTTGCCATGTATCTTTCTGTCTCTTTTTGTAACTCTCTTTTCTTTTCAACATCCATTATTTCCTCTGCTGCCTGTCCATCCAAAGTTGATCTTCTCGCTCTTTCTGAAATGTGGGCCCTCATCAACTCCTCAACTTGACCGTGAGAGTGTTTTCCAAAAGCTTCCTCTAATGATGGATTCCTCCTCATTGGAAGAAGCTTCCCTTGTGAGCTGCCCGGCGCGGACCTCACAGAGAAGTCGTCAAAGGGCACAGTCACGTCCCTCACGCTTGCTCCTGCATCGACAGGAGAAACTGGCTCCTGTATTTGTCCAGTCAGAGCAAAGTAGGTGGCCCTGGGTCTCGGCTGCTCTTCCGACTGCAGCATTTTCAAACGTTTTGGAGCTGCAGCCACTTCCTCCTGTTCAGCTTCTCGCTGCCGGTCCCCGTCTTGATCCAAAGCCCCTTGTCCTTCCCTTTGTGATTCCTTTGGCATCCCTTTCTCCACACTTGTCTCAAGACCTGTAGGGGTCCACTTATGCAAAGCAGCCACTCTCAGAAAGCGAGGCTGCTGTTCTGCTGGCTCGCCTGGTGCTGATCCGGTCCTCTCTGCCACTGGCCGGCTCCCCTCTAAGCGTCTGGAGCGTAGCGTCATGGCCTTATCCTCCCACTGTGCTGACGGGATGTTCTCACTCACTGCCCTGCTCTTCTCCACAGCCTGCACAGTGTCAAAGGCATGCGACACCCTCAGAGGACTTGATGGAGATGCAGGCTCTTTGTAGGTGGCAGTGAAAAGAGTTCCCTCATCCTCGCCATTTCCCCTCTTAAATGACGGGCTGCTGAGCGAATCATTGGCCTTGTTTACAGGCTTGCCGTCCTCCACCATCAGCACACTGTGCCTCTCCACAACGTTGTCAAACAAGGATGCTTTCACCGTCTGTACGTCACTCCTGGGATCACTTTCCTCGGGAGTGGCGCCAAATGCCTGTCCAGCCTCGGGCCCTTCAGGCGTGAAGGCCTTTTGGAGCTGCTCCTGGGAGTCTTTCAGATCCACAAATGTCCTCTGGTCACTGGGGGTGATGGCCGACTCTTCACTCTAAGGAAATTCAGAGATATGCTGAGAGTTGTTAAGTGATAACAGTCATAACAACCAACCAATGTGGAATTATCTGACAGAAATAAAAGCTTTCAAAAGAAATGCGACTTGACAACATAACAGTAGAAAATACAGCCCTCAAAGGATTTAAAGGATTTGAGTGAAGAACTGCCAGCGTAGTAATGGTATCCCCATTGTTCTACGTCGGCCTCATAACAGTGGGTGTGGTGCAGAGGAGGCAATCAAAGCCTCTCTGTGTTGACCTTTTCCCAGTGATCTCCTCTCTGTGCGTTTCATAACCAGCAGCCACCGGGGACGATTATTGTGCCACCTGTATTAGGTTTCACAGCTTTGTCCATCTATGGTAGTGACAAGTCGTTTTGCTGCAACGTCCAATTTCCTCTTGGGAAATTTCCTTTTAAACACTCTCAGGTGTCCACAGCAAATGGAAACACTAGTTGTTAAAGTTGTATTTCCCCATGGTTTACCATTTCACGCATAAACTTATAATAGTAAGTACAAAGGCACACAGTGTAACTCCTGTCAACTTCCATCTTGTTTAATCTACTTCTCAGACCTGTACTGTACTCATGTGCCATTTTGGTTTCGTATTTTTCTCTCTCTGCTATTTGCCAAGGTTTTTATTTTGGCAAGACACGAGAAGAAACGCACTAAAATGTAACTGTTTAGAAAATACCATGTGAAAACTTTCCCCGAAGCTGTAACACTGTTTCTCCTTCTCCTGTGGAAATATATACTGAGCCCAACAGAAACCAGTTCCTGCAAAGCCGAGTCCCTTTCTTACCCTCCTCTGAGGATCTTTGCTGATCTCATCGTGGTCTGTCGCCTCACTGAAGAAAACGCTGCCAAGCTCTGGCGACCTCTCGGATCCAAACCTGATGAACATACATCACACAACACAAAAGCCATGCATGACAATGGAACTCGTGGACACACACACACGTCACAAAAGCAAGCTGTGGCATGAAGACATTAGGCTCGTTTGAGATGAGCTGCACTTTGCCTGGAAAGTGGACGAGATCAGGCGGCAGCAGCAGGGGGCGTTGACAAAGTACTGCTGAAGTCGGACAGCTTCCAACAGCCTTCAAAGAATATACAGCAAGCCACAGAAACAGTAACATCCTGTTAGATCCCATCTGTAGGCTACTTGTAGTTTACAGACCTCGTTTGGATTTGTAAATATATATTTCTGTGCAAATGCGTGTATCTGCATTGTGTTCAATCTTTTGTTCTTTTTATGCCTGTGAAACACTTTGATGCTTGTTTTAATATGTGTTATATAAATAAACTTTATTATTAACAATCACACAAGATGTTTTTAGATTAAACCTTCGTTGCACAACATGAGACTAATAGCCAACAATCTAGAGTTAAATATTACAATTACACATAAAAATGTTCTACAAAACGTAATCAGCTGTTTTATCAGGAGACAGCCAGGCGTTTCCCATCATGCATTGGGTCTTGCAGGCAGTGGAGAGCAACTGCGGCGCCTGGCTCTAAAAACTGTGGCCGCCTCGATCTCGTGAGGTTATCGTTGCCCACGTGTGGATGACGTCAGAGCAAGTCGGGCACAAATCTAACCGGCATGCATTGTGCGGCGATCGGCGCATCTCAACTGGCTCATCTCAAACAAGCCTATAAAGAGCAGATCTTACCTTTTAGTCAGGTCGAGGGGCAGGGGGCGGGGCTTCGGTGCTGTTTTCATAACAGGGCTCTGAGTTGGTGATGGGTCCTCGGTCAGCTGCTTGATGAGCTTTTTGACACCCACCGGTGGTTCGCTTTCAGGGACCGGCTGCACTGGAGAGTGAAGATCTGCCCCTTGGTCTGTGACACCCATCCCAGGAGAGGAGGATGAATCGAGGAGGAGACTGATTCGGGACTTGATGCTAACTGCGCGCTTATCCTCTTCAGTCTCTTTCAGAGTCTTTCTGTAACTTACAACATCAGTACTTTGTGGTGTGGTACTCTTCGGTGTTTTCTCCTGCTCTCTATTCTGCGCCGGGCCCTTCTCCTCTGGAGTGTTTTCCTTAGTATCTTCCGTGGGAGTTTTACGGTGCAGAGACAGACCGATAGACTCAAACTTGGCCGTGAGATCGGCTGAAAGCGGTCGTCTGGCCCAGCGAAGGGCAGGAACTGGTGTCTCCGTCTTGGTCGGACTGTCAAGGAAAATGGCTGACACAGGCCTGGGCCTGGATCCTCTGGGCTTCGGCCGCAGTTGCACTGCTGCCTCGGGGTTTTCTTTTTCCTTTTCTTCTTCCTCCTGCCCTACCTGAGCGAGAAAACCCATGGACTTGGCTCTGGCCATGGAGGACCCCCCTGTGCTGGATGACATCTGGTCCGTCTCGTCTTGATTTTTAGTGGTTCCAGTCCAAACTGCTGCTGGAAGTTGTTTAAGGCTCTTGGAATAGACCAAGCTTGATGAACCAAGTCTCTGCCTCTCTGCTGTTAAAGGAAGACTGGGTTTGCTGGGGTCTCCCAGGTCAAGAGGAGGGGCCGGTGTAAATGGCTGGACTATCGGCTTGGTTGTTTGTCCAGTGTTGAACTTATTAGTTGTTCTAAAGGAGGTAGGGGCGGGTCGGTTGGGGTTGGTTGACACTGGCCTGGGTTTGCCAGTGGCAACTGGTTGCTGAGGTTTTGGAATGCATGGAGGCTCTGGTTTGAATCCAGAAAGGCGAGTGGACTCTGGCCGGGGCTTGGTTTGGGGCTTAGGAGCAAGTATAGGCTTAACAGTGGGGTTCCTCTCCAGAGCAAAAGGTTTGGGAGTGAGCCGTGGCTTGGGGCCTGGGACAGGTTTGTTAGGTTCTGGGGTGATAATAAGGGACTGGTTGATGGAGGGGATCTCGATGAGGCTCTTATTGCTGGAGTCAGTCAAAGGACTCAGGTGAAGTCGTCCTCCAACCACTGGCCTCCCTACCTCCCCAGTCTGGACCTCTACCTGAGCAGACATCCTCTTGAACAGCACCTTTAAAAAGGAAAAAAAAAAAAAGATCAAAGTAACAAAAAGATCTATCTATGGTCATTTCTATATTGATGCAATACCACAGCACTGCATTATGCTAAATCCAACTCATTATTAGCTTCATAGCACTCACTCCATCAAGCCACTACTGTGGACTTTGTCTTGGGAGTGCCTCACACTGCAGCGCAGTGAGAAAGGTTATAGGTCACTCTAGGTGATTAAAAACGCATGTCGACAGCTGTTTGTCACATTGATAGACCTTTTTCATGAAACATCTTGACAGGTCTCATTAGGAAAAGCACAGGCGTAAGTAATAACAATCGATGATGGCTGCTTCAGTTTCAGGGTTCTGGTATTGAGCATGCTGGTTCACTGTCACACTGCTTTGGCTGGGATGAGTAAATGTATTGCCTCTGATTGACTTGCGTGCATTGCCAAGCTGAATTACTGGTGCAGTAGTGATCAGTGTACCTTTAAAAAGGTGGATCCTGACACAGGGGGAGGAGCTACACAACTTAACAACGGCATTGTTTTCGTTTTCATGTTGTCATGTTGTCACGCAAATCAGGCTTAGACAGTGAATGGGGGATTCCACTGCAAACTCACACCAGATTGCCATTTAAGATCCAGCTCCTCCCCTAATAAACGGTCACATGTTTATCTTGAACGGACTCTTCTAAAAAGGAGACAGTGATAAAATATGAGATAACTGGAGATCATCTGACTCACTATGATGATAATGAGTTTTATCAGTCGTTTCTATAGTGAAAACGACGATAGAAAACATTACAACTCAAGCACTTCTGTGTTAGCCCTTTAAGAGACTCCCTCTTCACATCCGATAATGCTTTCCACATGTTGTTGTGTTGAGATACTTCACTATACGAACTAGCAACAGGAAAAATGACCAACTGCTGTGAGGTAAATCCCAGAATATCTTACCTGACCAGATGTCAAGCGTCTGCTGTAGAGCTCTGGCTTTTGTTGTAACCAAACAGCGATGTCATATCACACAGGAGGAAGAATGTGGAGAAGCCTGAGAAGAACACACTCTTGTGTCAATAGAGCACACGTTCTCTAGTCAGGACCGCTGTGATTGAGGCTGTGGAAAACAAAAATCACAGCAGAGCTGCTACAGGGCTGTCCAATTCCAAACACTTCTTCACTGCTGTGTTCTCACGCCCCCGTACAGAAGCAAAGAGATGATAATGTTTGCACTGACAGAGACGTGAGTCAACATCGTCACACCCTTACTTTTGAGCTGATGACATATGAACAGACATTAAAAACAGAATGCACGAGGAAAATCATTGGCGCAATGCTGCTCTATGTTTAGATTTTCCTGTTCTTCTACTTTTATTATTTGCTCTATCACTGCTCACCTGCAATCACACACACATCTCATTTTATGTACATCAACTGATACGTTTTAACCACTTAGGTGCTGATAACATGTTTAGATGCACTGTATCTAAAAGGAAGAAATGGAAGGAAAAGGAATGATACTGATCAAACACACCGACTTCAGCTCGCCTAGCAGAGATTGAAAAGTTGAAAAGTTGAACTTTAGATGTTGACAGGAAACGCCTTCGCTAAGATGGAATGCTAAACATTCCCTGTGATGGTGGGTCGAGCAGCACAGCAGGGATTAGGAGAGTGTCTGCCTTATAAAGCCTTAGACATACGAGAGTTTTACAAAGGACATAATACTGAAAGCCACAGAAAGCCACAAACGACACGTTCAATATCTGTATTATTTTTAGCAAGATGCATACTCATGTTGAATACGTAAAACATTTAGCAGGTAACTTTAATAAGTGGGTGCAGCAAAATTCAAAGACATTTCATTAATTTCTAGCAGGAAGCACACACAGAAAGAGAGTAGTGCTCCGAGTGTTACTAGCAAGATATCTAGTCAGTGACCTGGTTCAGCCAGTTATACAGAGGACATCTAACACAGACAATAGACTGTTTCATGTTAACTTACCTACCAGCAACTAAAAGAAGAAGTATCTCTCGGGAGTGAGTTCTCACATAGTGTACACAGCAAAGATTTAAATTACAATTCACAAATATATCTCATAATCTCAATTGTCTGCAAGAAGACTTGATGCAGAGTTAAAATAGCTTGTAATATGTATTAGTATCATTAAAGGACGTGATCCAGAAGATCAAGGTAAGGTTTTTAGGCATTTCTTGTAGTCTAAAACAGGAGCAAGCACAAATAAGCATGAATGTAAATGTGCAAAGACAATCAATTAAGACAATTTGTAGTGATTCAACTTTTACTAATTAAACAAGCTGCATTCATTTGATTATTTTATGATACAGCATATTATGTCCATTAAAACCTCGTCTGTCTCGGTCTATAATTTGCAACAAGTGTTAGTTTCCTTCCTCCTGTGCAGACCGCTCACCTACAATTAAAGTACCTCGTCTCGCGGATAGTACCAGGTCCAATTCAGAAAAAGACGGAGTTAACCTGCTCAGAACAGGAGTGCTTTTAAAGCTCAAATACAGAGTTACAAAGATGCACGCGGGGTTCAAACTCGTCTAATAATACCAGACTTCAAAATAAGAGGACAGATAAAACGCACCAAACAGCTTGCTGGCTAGCAACGGTTAGCTAACAACTCAAGAAGCTGGACTCGCAAAATGGAAACACACTGACTGAACCTGTCCGTTTGATCCGAACTGGAGACAACTTACCGAAATGGAAAAGTCAGTTCTGCTGCTTCTTTCTTGTCGAAACAACTTCAAACATAATACATCTTTGAAACTTAGGAGGATAAATTCCGAGTCGTAGTAGTTGGTTGATACAGGTGCTAGCAGAGTAGCTAACTTAGCTGGTTTACTTAGCTAGCCCACTGGCTGGCTATCCCGTCTCAGGTTGCAGTGTTGTTGACAGGCTCGACTAGACAGCGCTGAACAAGCCGACCAACTGGTTAGCCTCTAAACCAGCGTTAAGAGAACCAGCACGACATGCGTGTTCCGGTTAGTACTTTCAAAATAAAGCGTAGCATAAACTGAACTAATATTGGAACCAAATAGTTTGGTTTAGGGACAGGGACATTAGAGTTTTTCTAAATGTCCATACATCGGAGTTTAATTTAATATACATGTCTTATTATGAACCCTCAGTGGAACTCGTGTATTTTATAGGTAAATCCCCCTGACTTCCGGGCTGAATGTGGACAACTTGACTCTTCTGCTTGATAATGTGATTGCGCGAGAGCTATCCCATCTCAGCTATGTAGAAATAATCAATATATTAAAAAAAAACACTAATTAATAAACCTATAGGGACTGACTGACAGTTTCAAAAAGTTGGACACAATAAAATAATGGCTCACGCCTCCATGAATAAAGAGACCTGTTATCATATGAGCACATCATTCATGTATTTGAATAGCCTTTAATAGCCTTATGCATGTTATTAAAGTCTGACCTCGCTCCTAGCTTTGCATTAGCCAATCATGTAATAAAAACATCGACTCTGCAGCTGTGATAAATAGATTGTATAAACATCAGGCTTGTCTGGACTGCCCTCATGTGGAGAGAACTAAACACTGCATTACAAATTGTGGCAGCCAATTTAATGGTGATTTCTAGTGGTAGTTTCTATAGTGTTTGATCTTACCAAAAATGATCCTTTATTAGCTAATAGCCACACAAAACAGTCAGTTCTTTGATTGTGCATCATTTTTTTATTCATTTCAACAGACTAGTTTTGTTCACTAGTCTTTAAACTTGCTCAAAATTAAAGGTGACTTAAAGAACCCTCAAACAAAACAAAATCAATCCCCTTCTCTCCAGGTTTCAAAAGCATTCTTTAAATGTCAGTTTAAACTTCACACATGTTCAACACTGAAATTAAACTGGGGGAGTAATGTTAAAAGTAAGTAAACCTTCTACAACAGAAGATGACACAGAGAAGAAACTGAATGAGAAGAAAGTGCGTAGTTATGGTCTAACCACGCAGGATATATACCGGAGTTCTGCTGAACCAACAGATCTAATCTCTTCAATACAATACTGCGTTTTTGCTTCCTCGCAATGGTATTGGAACAAAATCCCAGGGCATTGATCTCAAACCCAAAAGATATCCCCTAGAAGGGTGATGAAGTACTACTCCAAATTATTACCTGTGATAAACACTGAAATGGACTGGTTTCCATTTATTCAAAGCTGAAGTTCAACACTGATGCCGGAGCACTGAGTATCTTGGAAAAGATTTTAAAAGGTGCAACGTGCCTGCAGCTGGCTGACTGCTACTCTAATATTAAGCACCTATAAAGATCTTATCAATATTACTCATGGATCCTAGATGCTCAGGGTCAAACTTCAGGAAAGTTGGACATCATACAGCAACCACTCTGATACAAGCCATTAAAAGTCTAAAGCACACCTAATGTGGAACCAGCAGCTTGTTAAATCCCAGCTTTGCATAGCATCTCAACAAAATGTTATCCATCAGGCTTGCAGTGTACCAGGAGGTTGTAGCAAAGCTTTGACTTATTTTTACAATGAAAAATGAAGGTATATGAAACTGATGGAATGCCACCCAAACAATGGATCAAGCCCACAAACAATGACCGAAAGCAGAGTATACTTTGGCGACCTCCTAAAACCTTTTTCCAAGAAATATCTGCATGGCAGTAAAAACAGCGGGAAGATCAACTCAAGAAACAATGTGATGAAATTAACTTCAGTGTTGTCTACTTTGTGTGAACCATGGATGTGCTGAACAGAAGTTTCTGCTTTTTCTTCTTCTTCTTTCCACCTTTCTCATCTGAAAGACAAGACACCGGGGATGAGTGCAAGTCTTAAAACAAACAATTTAGCTTTAGAAATATCTAAATTAAATGTACTTGATACAATTCATTCGTAGATGCCAGACCTGGGTCAACCACAGGTTGTGGAGGAGCGGCTGCACCGCTGTCCAGCTGCAGAAGCGCCTTCTCAAAAGCCTGGCTGAAGGAGTTCTGGAAGCTGGGCACAGGGACGCGGTCCGACCCGTCGCTCTCTCCATCGCTGTCTGCTGCTGGGGGAGCTAGCAGTTTATCTGTATGGCACACAAGACACAATAGTGACTTCAGGAAGCCTTCAGGGAGTTACACTGATAAACAGCCGTAACAAAACAGGCTTTACAGGAAATACACAATCATACACAGAGCTCCACTTATTTCCCCCACACCTATCCTTACGTGCTACTCGTAGTACCAACTGACACAAGTACAGAGCAAACTATGAATATAGTAATGTGTTGTGGTGTAGTAGTCTAACAGACCATTTCACAAGTGAAGCATTTTATCAGAATTACTTTAATGATACATGAGTCATAAGATATCAGAAGGCGACACTCAACTTATTATTAAACTTACAGCACACATCAGAGTATGGCAAGTTTCTGAATCGGTACTAAATTTATTTTTTGTTATTAGAATTGTAACATTACATATTCTAGTCACATCAGCATCTACAATCGTGCACTACCTGTCTTTGGAGTGATCCTGGGCCCAGCATCACCTCTGGCTTTCCCATCTCTTAGCATCTAGGACACGGGAACATGTCAAGTATACAAGTTATGTTATAAAATATAAGCCCTTCAGTTATGTGATGCATTTGCCTTATGACAAAGGCAGTCTCAATTCATTATGTTGCCGTTTGCGTGTTTGCCATACACACCTGTGCAAAGGACATGCAGTGGGAGTCGTCCTCCACACTACCCACAATGGGTGAAGAGCTTTGCCCATTCAGATTTGGGAATATCATTCCATCTAAAAACAACAAAAGGAACGCTCATCTCACAACGTTCAACTGCTTAAGCATGAGCCATGAACAGGCAGAGATTACATTTATAGAAAGGAACAATAAAGTGCAGAGAAAGGAGCTTCTCTCACCAGAGGAAGGACTGCAGCTGAGAGGTGAAGAGGGGGCAAAGGTGAAGTCAGGCTGCATTGGGTGGCTGCTGTTGTGAGGAGGAGATCCAAATGCTGGGAAATGGTGAAGGTTCTCTAATCCAATATGCACCTCTGGATCTGGGGAACATATGAATGCAAGTACAGTTACAAACCTCAGTCCGATATCTCTCAGATGTGTGTACATTTTTTCTGGAAGCGTGATTTTCCTCTTGTGACCTGAACTGCTGTACTTACATTTACCCTGCTTCCTGTTCTCCTCAATTTCAATTCGCTTCTCTCTGCGCTTCTCATCCCTTGCTTTCTTCTGCCTCAGGTGCTTTCTCTTCTCCAAGTCATCTAGTAGTTTGCAGGAAAATATATACAATCAACAGGTACAATAAAAAAAATCTCCTTGCTACAACTGTAAATTCACATTCTGAGAAGAGGCAAAGTGTTCTAACCTGCAAATGTGTCCAGAGTTTCTTTGGACAGGATTGGCGGCTGAAGGGCTAACTCACAGATGCTGAACTCACATGTGAGTGGCAGATGTGCCAGATAGCGATGCCGGCGACGGATGTCCTGTAACAGAGCCATGTATGAAAAGTCAGCTGAAGCAATAAATTGGGTTGCCATTTTCAAAGAGTTAAAGTTGTAACGTATGCAGGTTATAGTAGAAGATTGTAAAATCAGCTTTTGGGGAGAAGAAATACTGCCTAAAACTTGAAAACACCCATCCCTCGATCTGCTGAAAAAGCTAAACCAAAAATGATCGGAATGGCATCTGATTTGTGTTTCTTTGTTTTGCTGACCTCAGTGACTGTGTGTCCCACTATCTCCACCACTGTGGCAGTGATGGACTCAGGACTGGCCTCCAAGCTGCCGTATTCACGCAACAGACAGCGTACATTCACAGGATGCAGGAACATCTGCTGGCAGTCATCAGCTGGACGGACACGTGGGAGAGGAAAGCAACGTCAACACTGAAACTTAAAAGACAAACATACAGCCAAGACAAACTAGTTCCTGCACCTTTTCATGGTCAGACTCCATAACTTTGTTTCAATTACTATGTACAAGATTGTCCAGTTATGTTTAGAGCAGGGAATTAAGCACCTTGGTAAAAATAGTAGTAGGGTCCGTGCACCACGCTGGCTGAAGGGCGGCCTGACTCGGCCTTGCTGGCACGGCTCTCCTCCTCAGGTTGGGGCTCTGGGGCTGCTCCCATCATAGACTCTGGAGGCTCCTCAAGCACACTCTCCAAAATACTTTCAGGGAAGCCTGGCAGCTCTGCAGTGGCTTCCTCTGGCACATCTGGGACCTCAGCCACCTCATCATCAAATGCAGAGGAGTACTGCAGCACAGGCTACGAAAGGAAAGACAGACATCACTTACAAATCAGAAGCATGATACCATATAATAGAAGTAGAAGTTACGGCATCGGGGGAGAATATGCAAGTAAGATCATTTGATCCTGTCACCAATAGATAAAATATAGT
The DNA here is from genome assembly GCF_050575085.1 of Anarhichas minor. Classification (NCBI taxonomy): domain Eukaryota; kingdom Metazoa; phylum Chordata; class Actinopteri; order Perciformes; family Anarhichadidae; genus Anarhichas; species Anarhichas minor. The sequence goes on along the minus strand of NW_027466476.1, from coordinate 4,713,472 downwards.
CAAACAAGAATGTTGAAAAGATGCATTTTTAGACTCACCTTGGTGCTGCTGATGGTAGTGACCACTTCCTCCACAGGAGAAGTTTCTTCCAGAGTCAGAGAGGACAGATCAAAACTGTCTCTGACATTTGCCTTCTGCTGCTTCAGCAGCATTTCCTCCCGCTCCTAAAACATAAAGACACACAGTTAGAGAGGTAAATGTCAGTGTACAGGTATGTATAGTTTTAGTCATAAAGTAAGTTTCATATTTCACCTGGAAACACGCAAGAGAAACATGCATCGAGTGGCATAGCCAAAACCTACTTGTTAGACATTATCATTGTTTTTCATGCATTTATATATTTTGAATGTACTCATTTCATACTGTGATTTTTTGTTAACTATGTACAACCTATTGGTTCATTTTTGACTGCAGACAAACAAAACCTAATTGTGTGGTGTCACAGAGAGGCGTATAGCTTCAGTTACCTGCAAAAGACACAGGGCACTTTGGATGAAACAGCATTGGGCATCCCCCTCCTGGCTGAGTTGAGCCTGCAGGACATCCTTCTCCTCTGCCACCAAGCTCAGAACCTGCGTCGCGGAGGTCAGCAGCAGCTTGGAGTACGGGCTAAGACACGTATCTAGAAAACAACATTCAAAATTGAGTAGTGAATCTTCCAAAAACATAACCCAACTTCAAGGACATAAAAAGTCTGTATGTAGAAGGTGCTATAGAATTACTGTGAGCCATATAAAATCATTTTGAAGACTATGATGCTGAGAGGAAATTAAGACTCTCTTTCATAAAAGGTGCCCCTGTGTCTCACCACCAAAGCGTACAGGCTCCTCCACCTTCTCCCACTGAGAGCTAGGCATGGCCACCAGAGCACCCTTTTCCCTCTGCATCAGGCGCATGGTGATCACATCTCCAGCCACATACTGCCTGGTCTCCATCGCAACCACACTGCCAAAAAGGAACCAATTGTTAAGAGTAACTGTCAAAGAAACTCAACCAAACCAAAATAAAGTCAAATTAATCTGCCTCTATGTGAAGGCTTTATTGTTTTCCTTGTTAAGAGAAAGATGTACTCCTCTCCTACTGCTTTCTTTGACCTCAGAGTTAGCCTACAGGGCTTTATTCATTTCTTATTTACCTCTTCAGGTCAGCGGTGTGAACTTCCTCATAGCAGATTGGGCACTTGGACCAGCTCTTGTCACCAAGAGACAGGTAGTGCAGCATGCACGGCCAGCAGAAGATGTGTCCACAGCGGGTGATGCGGGCTGACAAAGGAGGGTAGAGGCAGATGGGGCAAGACGGCACCTCGTGGCTGTAGATGCGCTGTAGACAAACACAAGCGGATTGTGATTACGTGCATTAGTATGTAAATGAATGTGGGCTTTATTACTTATACACACGTACTGGTAGCACAGTTCAACAGATAACAGGCACTCACCACTTGCTCCACACAGTCCCAGTTGACCAGAGTGTCTGGATCAGTGAAGTGAGCCTTGTAGTCCTGGTCATCAGTCACCACAAACTGGCAACTAAAACACACAAAGTGTGTTAACTCGCACATCTGTTTGCCACATCTGTTTCATGTTGGGTACGGAGGGGTTGCTTACTTGGCCTGCAGAAACAGCTCCTTGTTGAAGGGCTTGTGCTTGTGGCCCCATTTGTTTCGGCGGCCCCAACCGGAGTGGCCTGCATCTCCGATGCCACCGTTACCTCCGCGGGGTTCAAAGGTGAAGTTCAACAGGTGGTTGAGGCTTATTTTTTTCGGTCCAGCAAATTGAGCCGGGCTAAACTCGGCCCGGCGTGTCTCTGCTACCTGGAGAAGCAGAAGTGGAGAAGAATCTGTAACGCATATTTGAGCTGCTGACATTTTTTTCAAATATATAAGAATGTTTTTTCTTCTTTAAAGGATGATCCATTAGGAATACCAACCTCCTCCCGTCGTCCTCCGCCTGTAACTCCATACTGTCGCGCTCCACCTCTCTGAGGGGGTCTCTTGTCAAAATTCTTGCTTTTCTGTGAATTGGTGTGGCGAGAGCCTTGAAAACTTTCACTTTTAGGAAGGGAGGGCTCGCGCTTGCGCCCGTAGCGCTTGGAGCCTCCATTATTTTTACCCTCTGAAAAAAAAAGAAAAAAGAAAAAGGTATAAGCAACACAAACAGAAATATTATCCTTCAATATAACATATATATTTTGCTGGTGCCTGATTTTAAAGATGTTAACCAGAAAGTCCTGGAGGAAAAAAGAAAGTAATATGGGGGGCTTTGTAAGCTAGTTTCATGTAGCCATGTAAACATTTGTAATTACATCTATCATTAGTGCTATGGGTTACAATAAGGCCTTCCGTAAACTGTCACTCCAGCTGAAGAAATCATTGTATGCAACCCACATACAGCACATTACAGAACTGACCACTAAAATAAAAAGGGGCAGCCTCTTTAGGTTACCGATTGTCCAGCTTCAAAGTGGGGCGTTTAACATTTATTGATGCCATGAACTTCCACACATCTTTAGGAAACATATATTAGCTGTACACAAAATATGTGCATGAGACGAATTATGCAATACAAAAAAAAGGTGCAAACATTAAGTCACTTAATCGATTGTTGTGTAAATAAAAAAAAATAATTGTTCAAGGTACAACTTTCTTTTTGCAAAAGTTGATTGTTAAAATGTGTCTCTGCATCCAACTGCGGTGCATAAATACAGGGCAACGGGTATTACATATATAGTGCTGTGTGCAAGTATTAGATAACGTTACAGTTCTGACTGTGAGAGGGCTAAACGTTTGACAACGACGTCATCCGTACCAGATAAACAACCTCTGCGCTACTGCTAGGCCCCAGCAGGCCATAAGGCAAAGACTGTTTAGCTGAGAGTACACCATGTTTGACAACTTCGAGCGACGGTTGTGTTGTGCACAGAGGTCTTTTCACCTGTTTTGGGTTTAGAGTCGGCCGATGTTGGGCCTGTGGAGCTGGAACGGGGCGGAACCTTGGTGTTGGTGCTGCTGTTGGGGTTTTTCTCCATGTTTGTCTCCGTGCAGTGAGCGGTTCTGGGGCAGAGCTCCGGGTAGAGAGCCACCGAGCTCTTTAACATCAAACGGAAAAACAAAAGGGGAAATCGGGCAGTAGTGAGTGCGGGTCAGGCGACGAAGGCCCTGGTTCATTTCTGTCAAACACGGAGACTCCATCACGGTGACATCTTGACTATAAAACAAGGAAAAAAAAATAAGAGACACGATTTCGGCGTCTCAATTTATGGAGGCTGTCGGTAGAGAGGACGAAAGCTCGCCACGCGGGGCCAGGACCCCCGAATTTAAGGCTTTTACTTGTTAAGGAAATCAAAATGCCCTTAACAAGACGTTAAATGTTTTCCAAAAGCTGGAAAACGAGTCAATTTAGAGATTTTAACCAAAAAAATATGTCTGTTACAACGGGCTTGCACTAATAGCGACTGGTCGCCAAACGGGATCCTGAGAGACCCGGATGTTTCTTGTGCCGCTTGCAAATCTGTTTAGTAAAGTCAGAACTAAGCATTATGGGAAATGTAGTCGAAGAAGCTTTGTTGGCTATGTATCAACGTAACAGGTTTTTAGGCTTCTTCTTATATACAGTCTATGGTTTTAGGTGATAAATGGGTTAAGTAATTAACACCCTGACACGGTATGGCGCAGTATTGTTAAAGGTTATACTATGTAGGCTGATATCGATAGAATATAGACATTTTTGCATCTTAAACTAAATAATTTACCAACTGTTTAACACTAATTTTGTGAATGTTTGGGTGTGTACAAAATATCATTTTTAGGACACCAAGGACAAAACCAGTGTATTCAAAAACAGTGTTTTAATTTGTAAACAAAATAAGCATGACCATAAAACAGTATAAATACAAAATATTTCATTGAAACATGAAAACTCTTTTTTCAGAATTAGGACACTGGACTCAGGGCATTCTGCCAACCCAAACGATTAATGTGCCAAACATATCTAATGTGTCCCTCTATTGAAGACAAGCATACAGTCAGTCAGTTTTCTTTACAAACAAGAGCTCTGAGCAGCTGCAGTATGAACCATATTTCCACAGAGTTGGGTATGCATTTCTTCAAATGCTTGATTTCAGTCCCGTAACAAAAACTGTCTGCCGCCCTTTACTGTATGCTGTGAAGTCACTCTTCTTCATCTTCCTCACTCTCTGAATCTTCAAATTCTTCCCTGTTTCCTCTTGTAAGAGTGCAGTTCAGAATTGATTTCCGTACCTGTTGTTTTTCTTCTACAAATGAAAGAGGAAGAAGCAGTCAAATGCCATTTTTCTTACATCCATCTTGTGATCAAAGTATTGTTTTCAATGCTGTTGTCTCAAGAAACTAAAGGCTGCAATACAAAATTCAAAAGGACCTTAGGTTAAGTGAAATGCTTCTATACATCCTGTAAGACAGATTATAATTCAATGAATAGATGAATAAATAAATGGACCACATATTGCAGAGTTCAGTATGAATGATACAATTGAATTCCATACCTTCATTTTTACATTTAGGTAGCATTCGATGGAGCTGCTGGGTGTTGTATCGGATCAGAAACTTCTGACATGTTCTAATTGTTCCTGAAAAGAACCATACATCTTTAATTAGTGTCCAATTCATATTCAAGATTGTCAAAGGGTATGTCTGATTCATTATGGGATGTGTGTTGATGTTTTTCTCACCTCCCACATGCAAACAGTTCAGAAAACATGAGATTTTCTGCCCACGAGTTTCAATACAGGTAATGAAAGGCAATGCAGACCAGAGGAGTTTGTAACACATTTTGGGGAAACGCAGGAATACTATTCCAGTATGAGCATTCAGATATTTCACTGAAAAGAAACAAAAGAAGAGAACAGTGAGAGCTCAGTTAACACTGAGTTGAAGGGCTGGGGGAATACTTAACATTCTCATGTCAACGCATCTAAACATACCCTGCATCTAGCGTGTTTCCAGGAAACCTAAACTGAATGATATTACTTCAGCACTAAAGCCATCTTTGTGTATCTAAAATGTAGTTGTGGATGACAAGAATTTGTGTACTTTACTCGCCATTGATGCTACTTCACCAAATTTCACAGGTGAATAGTAAAGTTTTTACTCCGCTTCATCTATTTGACAGTTTTGGTACTACTTACTCTGCACTTTAAGATTTGAATCTGTTAGTTTATAAAATTTGATGAATTATCCGAGATTAAACTACATAACAGTGTAAAAAAAGCTAAAATGGCCAGACACAATGGCCAACATGGACATGTTGTCAACACGCTCATGCAACAGAAATTGTAAACAAATTCAGCTTAAAAAGAAAGCAAAAATATAATCACAAAACAGAATGGGCCCATTCTGCTGCACAAGTACTTTTAGTTGTTACAATTTACGTAACGTGAGGACTATATTATCTGGTTATATGTGTTTAATGTTAATTAAAACGCAGGATTTTTACTTGATTGTGATTTTCGTACTTTACACACGTCTAACCACTGCTTACCAGAGAACCTGCTGCTGCAGAGAGCCGCCCCATAGTCCCCGTGTGTGCGGGCCACCGCTGCCTTCACTGCCAATGCAACAGCTCGGTCATCCAGCAGCAACAAGCAGCTCCTGTCTTGAACGTTGATTTCGCACAGTAAATACCTACCAACCAAAGAAACAAACTGTGAACACACACACATTGTGAACAAATAGTACACGAGGAGCACATTTTACCTGGACTTCACTCGCACCATCGCAGCTCGTGTCTTCTTCCGTGGGAACTTCCGTCAACAGAAGTCTCTCTACCGCCCGGAGAGTCGCACTAGCGCCACACGCTGGACATTAGTTGCGTTGCTGGGTGTACTTCACGCTCGATACAAGTAAACTATACAATAATAGAATACAATTAGTAATAGTCCAATTATGAACATCCTTATCATCCTTATCCTAAGAGAAATTAAAAGCAGTTTGTAAACCCGACAACACGGTCTGGTTTTTAAGAGCGATAACGGTTGAAGAAGAAACCGGAGGTCCGGGGCTTCAAACCGTTCATACCCCTTTGGTAACTATGACAATATCCATCGCTGTTAACCAATCACAAGCTCCCTTTTTTGTCTCACATACACGTTGTACGCCATCTTGAAATTACACCCGCAGTTTGTCAAGTCGCTCCCAAATAAAAAAACAACCTCTCTCTCTCTCTCTCTCTCTCTCTCTCTCCATTATTGCATCAGGTTATGAACGGTTCGCAAAACAAATCGGCCCCAACAGTCAGCAGAGGTCCGACGGACGCAGACAGCAGCGGCTCGGAGACGAAGCACAGGGAGAGAAAGACAGGTGGAGGAATGCTGAAGAAGCTGAAGTCGAGGCGCAGTCAGACGGAGAAGTGGCCCGTGGTCACAGAGGATGAACTCCGGGCTCTGGGGAGAGATATTACCCCGGACAATGTGCTGGGTCTCCGGGCAGTCACGGAGGGTAAGACGTGTGAACGTTAACTTGGTCCTAAACGGGCACCATATACCCGATGCTAATGGTGGCTAAGTGACGAGTTTTCAGATTAGTTGTGTCCGTTAATTGTAATGAATATAGTCACGTGTTAATTTGGTCAAACAGGTAGCGTTAACGTTGGCATGTGTCTAGCTATGTTTTGAGTTGGGCATTTAAACTAACTTAAAAGTAGGATATATCCAGGGGCGTAGCAAGGCATTTGGGCCCCCCAGAAGTAATATTATCCAGGGCCCCCTGTATTAACAGCTGTTTTTTCTGGTGAGTTGGGGGAAAACAAACCGATTTAAACACAACATATTGTCATCCTTTAGCAAATACAAAGTAATTTGCAGTCATGTTTCTTTCCACCTAACAAATGCAGGTCTATTCACTACAAAACATTGTGTTTTGTGTTTAGTCTCAAGTGCAGCTTTAAGTAATTTAATCCAATATTTTTTGGCCCCTTTCTCTTTGGTCTCCTGGAATCGCGACTAACCTAACCCAACTTATAACTAACTGCCGCGCTTCAACCGTCTGAGTCATCCTACAACCAGTCTACCACAGTGAATACTTAATGGCTTCCATTGTTTATTTTGGCCTTTCCCGGACCAGACAACAATGGCATTGCTTCCCTTTTCTATCACTATAGCATTACTCAACAACTACTGCGAGGTTCAGGAGTCAGAAAACAGATACTGAAACCCTAGTTGCTCATCAAGTGATATCTAAGGATGAGCCTTTGTGCTCCAAAGTATAAGTATTGGTAAATCTAATCAAATATCAAAGAAGTGCCACTGATGGCTAATGGTTGCTTGCTTGCTGTCAGATTGCTAAATGTTTGAATTTGTCTTAACATGAGCTCGCACTTTTTCTTTTTTTTTCACATTCCAGACTATCTGTGCAAACCTGAAGACAATATCTACAACGTTGACTTCACACGTTTCAAAATCAGAGATCTGGAGACTGGAACAGTGCTGTTTGAGATTGCCAAACCTCCAAACAGCAGTAAGTGACACATTAACTTCTGCCTCATACAAACTATTTACAAAGGGAGATTTGTTTCACTCAACAAGACCTGTTTTCTTGTACAGCCGAAGCTCTGTAAAGCTGTTGATTGTCTGCTTACACTTCCTTGCGAGGTAGCTGCTCAATGAAAGTTGATTTTATCTAGATCGTCACTTGGAGAAGGATGTAGACAGACACACAGATGGTGTTCAGTTATAGCCCGCAGGTGTTGCACAGTCAACAAAGCTCTGTGTCACCAAGCATGAGAACGGCAGTTGTTCCCAGGGGCATGCTGGGTATTGCTCTCACCAGAAATACATATATAAGAGAACAGAAAGTCCCACAAGTAGAGGCAATGCTTAAGCAATTGCCTCTTTTCATTGCTTAATTTGAACAAGTAACAAATGCATGTAATGTATTCAGATTTTAGAACAAAATTTGGAAACAACCAAACTATATAAAATGTAATTTCATCACAGTTTTTTTTAAATATCTGGTGAATTATTACTTTTATAATTTTTTGATAAGACAGAACATTTAACATCATGTTGAGCAATAGCATGAGACAGACAACAGTATCTTACATATTCTGTTGTATAATGTATAATCACTTTATTACACCTTTCAGCACAGTTGCTCTCACACTACTAATTATTGTAATTTTTTTTTAATGAAAGCCAGCTGAACATGTTTTCTGTATTAGGTCCCGTGGAGGGTGAAGAAGAGAGTGGAGATGCAGACATCAGCGCAGGGCGTTTTGTGCGATATCAGTTTACACCAGCCTTCCTAAAACTGTGCACAGTCGGTGCAACGTAAGTAAATGAACCGTAACTTTCTGGCTCGTATAAACTGAGAGCATGTTAATCAGACTTTTATGTTCACAGCTGAATGAACTTGTTTCTGTTTCTAAACCTCAGTGTGGAGTTCACAGTGGGCGACCGGCCTATTAACAGCTTTCGTATGATTGAGAGGCATTACTTCCAGGGACGCCTTCTGAAGAACTTCGACTTTGATTTTGGATTTTGCATTCCCAACAGCCGCAACACATGTGAACACATTTATGAGTTTCCACAGCTTCCAGATGACCTCAGTGAGTTTACTTTACTCAGCCACTGATGTTAATGCTGTTGCATGCATATTTTCACATAAGAATCCATTTTTTAATCTTTGTTTCATCTGTCCTTCCTTTGATCTTTTCTTCCTTATTCCCCTCCAGTTCGCCAAATGGTGGCGCACCCTTACGAGACCAGATCAGACAGTTTCTACTTTGTTGACAACAAACTCATCATGCACAACAAGGCAGACTATGCCTACAATGGTGGTCTGTAATACTTGAGTGGATGATGTTTGCAATACTTCCCAGGGGATTGATTTCCTGCATCACAACCACCCAAAGGCTTCTTTTTTGGGGGACAGAAGTATTCTCTCCTTTTGTGGACATTCCACCGAACTTGACAACATTCTTTAAAACCAACAGACCACATCTGCCTTCATATGAAATCATGGATCCATTCATCAGTACCTCACTGAGCTCAGTTTCTGTGACTCCGAGGAATGTTCAGTCAAATATTTCTCTGTTAATCCTGACTGAAACCTTTTTGTTCCGTCTTTCGGTTTGTCGTTCAAGTATCATGTTTCACTTTTGCCTTAAGTTTCTTGCCGTCTCTGCTGGAAAGGGACACTTTGAGTCAAAGACCTCTCATGGCAAAGCCTTTAGACTGTGACTGTGTTAGCTATCACTTCATTTACTTTAGTATAGAGATGTTATCAGTTGATGTTTATTGGAACTACTTTCGCAAGTGACAATTGTGTTTCCCATAAGGAAAAGCGAGCATTAACTAGATGTTTTACAGTATTGTTAATCGTAGAGGATCATGTAGCATTAGTTGACATTGTTTGAGTTTCATTCTTGCTTAAATATCTATCAGTTGTCATTCATTTGGACTGTTCGTGTCAGATATTTAAGTTTGGTTTCGGTTTTATAAAGAACATTAGGTTGACCAATCTCATCTTTAGTAGTTTATTATTGAAGAATAGCATGATCTGTTTTCCTGATGCCAGCTGTTCCCTCTGCTAATATCTATTACATTTTTAACAGTTTTTTTACAACCTAATTGGCTGTTGACTGGGAATCTAGTGTTTGTTCTATCAAACTCTGAAACACACTGTGATACATGAACATGAATAGCATTAGATAACAGCATAATCTGACTTCCTGGACTTGCTTTATATGCCATGGTTCAAACAGTTTGATCTTCCCCTTTATCCACTCCAATGTGTAAGCACACACAGTTATTTAACCCCTTGAGGTGAGTCTTCCTGACTTATTTGGCACAACAGCACTGGGAATCCCACTCTAGTTTTCCAGCGGTGTGGTGTACCTATTAAACTGGTTGCTGAATGCATCCTCTGCCGCTCTGCACTCAGGTTCTCAATCTATCAATTAAATATACAGTAGCACACAACATGACCGTACAGACTGATGTAGCTTGGTAGTTGATCTATTTTTAATGAGGCGGTTTGATAGATGCAGACACGTTTCTCTTTTCATAGAAGCCCTGTTTTAAGGACTATACTGGTGGTTTTGCATATTGTAGCTCATTAACTAAATATTGTGTAATATTTCTATTATACACATGGTTCCATTCTTATTAGGTACACCTGAACAATGTAACGTCATTGTGCACAACAGCCTTGCAAAAAATCCTACCTTCATTAAGCTCGCAATGCGCATTTTGGTGACACTTAATCACTTTATTTAAGAGGCCGATGTTGCTGTTGAATTGTATTCTATCCACTGAAGGGTGTTCCTGAGAGGTTGGGATGTCTGATTAGCCATTTCCATTTCTCAGAGCTTCACTTTGTACAGACATGAATGGAAATCAGCAGCTGCCTGAAAGGCATTTAATTAATGCAAAACCACTGGAATAGTCTAACGGTTGTTTTCAAATGTTACACACATGATCCATTAACTGTACATTGTAACATTGATTCCATGTGCCTTATAGCCAGGTGTTTGTTTTTAGTTTTTTTTTTTTTTTTTTTTTTATGTAAGAGACCGTTGTGCATCATCCACCTGTTTGGCTGAAATGAAGAGAAAAAATATTGCAGTACTGCCTCGTGTGAAACATACTCTTATTTACTCTTATACAATTTGGAATTTTACAGTTCAAAAACAGTGATAAACTGTTATGTAGCCCATTTATAACTCCAACAAGTGTGCTATCAGGAACACACTTGGACAGCTGCAGCCTTCAGTCCATGACCCCATATAACCTCTTTTTTTAATCAATTGGATTAAATGGACGTATGTTGGACTGCTGGTTAGCAGCACTGGTGTTGTAAGAGCTAGAAAGACATTGCTTTGCCATATAGTATCAGTCAGTGGTAGGAAAATTGGATGATCTGAATGCCTTGAGAAGTGGCTACACTTTGTCTGCACTAAAATTACTTGGCGGACCCAAAAAATGTATGGATCCATTCTGTAACCTGTCGCAAAGACTCTTTTTGTATTGGCTAATTTTACAAATAATACATTCATGTCATATCAGATTCATTGTAAATAAAAACAGCGAACTGCAAAACAATAAAAATCAATATCAGTAAATGATCAGGGATTTTGGGGGTTTTCTATCTTCCAGCTGCATGGTAAACATAGTTATGTGACATTTGGTTATTTGGTTATGTGACATTTGGTTATGTGGCCTGGCCAAGAACAAACAAGTCTTTATGTACATTTACACAATCTGCTATATTTGTGCCTGCTGACATTCTTAAACCTACATACATTTGGATAGTTGTTGCAGACCTAATATTTTGAATATCACATGACCATGGTCAAGTTTCCATGTCATTTTTTAAACTTTATATTAGAAATGTAAACTGGGAAATCTATTACATTGTTTTTGTAGATGTTTGACTTCATCTGTGAGTATAGTGAGGATTTAAATATAACTACCGTGACTTATTTTATTTCCAGTCTGATCTGGTCTTGATCAAACAGTTGTGTATGAAGACGGTGATGAATAAAAGCACAAATCTTGAGTTAAAAAGCCTCGTTTCTGTCCACACAACTCCCCTTGACGAACAGACTGCATTACCCAGAATCCTCAGCTCCAAACAGACAACACCAGCAGCACATGCGTTATCATGGCGGCCCCCGCTAGAAAGATGGTTGGTGTTTCTGACGACTCCAGCAGTAGTGAAGATGAGGTGTTAAAAAGATGTCAGGAGGCAGTTTGGGAGACACGGGCGGACGAAAAGCAAGGTGAACGATTCTCTGTTAGTTTAGAAGTGAGAGATGAAGTGAGTATTTCTGCACAGACAGATGAACTCCAGTAGAAACACGACATGAGCCTGTGAGGAGTCCTACAGAATACTCCACCGATGCAGAGGTGGTAGTTGTAAATACACGTCGGTTAAAGTTACGTAACTGTCTAAAATATACTATATTTGATTGGACTTCATTAGCTTGCTTTAACCTCTCGCAGTCAGTGTTCTGGTTTTAAGCTGCTCGTCCATTCAAACTCTTTTTCAGAGTATTTTATCAAATGTATTTTACCTGTTTGTGTTTGTTTCAGATGGGGACAGCAATGTGACACAGTCAAAGCGGTAAGCCTATTTGTCAACATAACCTCAAACTATAAACCATTATTGAGAAGAAAGAAGAGCTAGCTGTCAATTAGTTTCTGTATCTCCACACAGTGTAAGTAGCCTATGTAGCTGTTTAGCTTCCTTCATTTAGGAAACTATAGTTCAAGTATTCCAGCTATAGCTATATAATAAACGTGCGACATGTGCAGCTTAGCTTTCTATTAATGGTACAATGTCTGCATTGCATACAGATATTTGAATGCCAGATGTTTGACTGTTGTCTTTCTGTGCATCAGTTTTGTGGTCGCTGACCACGAACACGATGGCAACGAGCTCCAGGTCACCCAAGGGTTTCGAACACACGTTGCTAAAAAGTTGGGACATCTTCTCGACAGGTACGTAGTTTGACTGTGTCGAGAAGTCTGGCATTTTAATGCAATAATCTCATAATGCACATGTTTTTACACCTGGCTTATACTGTGCCTGTTACTCTCAGTTCCATTGCAGAAATGTGTACTGAAACTGTATCCTGTGTGGAATCAGCAAAATGTGATGATGATGATCATGAAGGTGAAATTTCTCTTTATTTTGCTGCTTTTATGGGGATTCTGCTATCTTCTCCTTACATGCACAATGATCCACATGTTTTCTGTTTTTGCCTCCTTTTTTTTAGGATTTCGTCTGCTTTCTACATCAGTACCGGGACAGCCAGCCGATGATCCCCCAGCTCCTGTGAGGCGTCGGCCTCTTCCCAGCTCAAGGTTCGTATTATTTAGTTTTTAAAGAACCTCATTAGTTTGTATAGTCCTTAACATTATACGCTCCTCTGTTGGTCACAGTGACAGCGACAGTGAGATGGAAACAAGGCTGAGGGAGGCAGCGGTGTCCGTCAAAGATCTCTTATCCGAATCGTTACCGCTCTCTGCACTCTACACTCCCTCAGCAGAAAAAATAAAGAGGAAAGTGGCAGAGGGAGAGGAGAGTCTTGTTGTGAAGAAGAAGAAGAAGAAAAAGAGGAAACCGAATCAAGAAGGGGGTGAGCAGGTGGACTCTGCAGGTCCTCCTCATAATGCTCAAAGAAATGGTGAGCATGGGATCTCAGAGCAGGAACACACACAGGTCAAAGTGAAACGGAAAAAGAAAAAGAAGCAAAGAAAATTGCACACAGAGGAAGAAGCTTTGAACTGAACTAATGACCAATCTTTCACTGTTTTGGGATGTTTGTTTGTTATCCAGTCTGTCAAGCTTGAAATATATTTCCCCAAAAAATGTAAGTATATTTTAGGAAGCCGTGTGTGTCTAAACAGATGACAGCAAAAGTGTATCCGAACAGAAACCTCTTTTGATTCCATTGCTCGTGGTTATTCTTGAAATAGACTTTTCTTTGTCATGAAATATACTCATTTAAGCCATTTCAAGGCAGTGACATAAACAATGCAGTTAACATGCCGTTTACAAGTTTCAACTTAATGTACAGTTTCTGAATGTTACCAAACATCTTAATAAAAATACATTTTGGTGTTGATTTTTCAATTTATTATTGTATCAAAAGTGAATTTTCTCTAATGTCAATCCTTGTTCGTATTACAGTGGTACGGAATTTCAGAGAGTCTTTGAAACATGAAAGCTGTATTATCTCTGTGGCCCGTGACTCCACAAGTTTTTCTGGAAATTTGCACCAGAAGTAGCTGTCCATCCAAAACACAAAGTCCAGCCGATAGAGGAGACGCACTACGTTGCCACAGTACTTCTACTGTGCAGTAGAGACCATTTGTGTCGGGATGTAGGAGCTGATGTCTGTTGGTGAAGGGGAGAGAAGGTGAGACTGATGACTTTCTGTCGTCTGAGAGGCAGGATACAGCTCAAGGCTCTCGGAGGAAGCTGTTGACAAAAAAATATATTAAAAACAGCCAACATATAGTTTCTGTTAAGTAAAGCCGATGTTAAACTTTATGCTAAAATGTGGGAAAGAATACTGAGTTCAATCATACAGAAAGATATCTACAATATCAATCTAACACTTCATAAAATAAGTAAACATAACTGGATTATGCACACTGTAAACAAGAATGTGTTGGACATTTACTACTGAAATGTTGAAGATATGATGAGGATCGAGGCAACGTATCACCACTAAAGGAAGTAAAACAACTATGATTTCATTAGACAATCTGCTTGGGAAGACATTCTTTATTTAACTACTTAAAAGAAATTGACTTGGATAAGATCATTTTGATTTGTTTATTTAGTAAACAACTCTTTGGATTTGTTTGTTTGATGCTCTAAACTCCAGTCTAGTAGGTGGTTATAATGCACCTGTATACTGGTTTGTGTTTTTAATGGGAAATGTTGCAGTTGTGTTACTTAAAAAAGACATTTTGCATGCAATTAATGCATTGAATACTCCTTTAAAATCTCCATGAGGACTGTGTGGAGTTATGTGATCAAATGTAATAAGTCCAGTTTGATTGTGTCATGCTGAAAGGTCAAAAATCAATTGTAGGAAGGAGGTCCCTTTGAAATTTTCTTAACTAGACATGATGTCCTCCCAAGGATGTTGTAATAGGATGTTGACGTCAAGGAGTAAACCTGTATTTACAGCTGTGTACCTGGCAAAGGTGTGTGCGGCTGCAGGTGAAGAGAGTCTTCTTGTAAAGGTGGGTCCGTCTCTTCCTCGGGATCTGCTGTTAGATTCTACCGAGAAGGAAAATCAATGGCAGTGTTTACTGGATTATTCGTTCTCGAACAGATCAACCTACGCGTCAGACTCTGTTACCTGTCTGACAGCGGTGAGGCTGGTCAGCGTCCCCAGGTTGCTGCTGTCGGTGATGACCATGGCTTGAGACAGCAGACTGGACGTGTGGTACTGCGGCGAATCCAACTTGTTGTACACTGTAATGAGGAACAGATGAATGAGTCTTCACTCAACATAACACGTTAAAACTCATGACATGTTTGTTTGCTGTGGTCTTACTGTGACACTGCAGCGGCGCCATGGTTGCCATAAAGGGACTGGCCCCCATGTGGCTCTGGAGGTGGTGTGATATAGGCTGATGGGGAGAGCCGTGAAGCTGCTGCTGGAATGAGATTGGCTGGAGAGTGGTGAAGCTTCCCCCGACGTTGTTGATTACAGGCACGGTCTGAGGCTGCGTGGAGGTTAAACCTGTCAAAGACAACATTGTTCTCTGATTTCTTCCTTTTTTATTCCTGCATAGATAAGAGAGTAAACTAGAGAGGCAATGTTACCAATGAGAAGTGAGGACTCCCCCAGGCTCATGACGCTGGGCAGTGAGGCCATAATAAGGCCCTGTGAGGAAGCAGGGGAGGCAGACAGGCTGTGCAGCGAGGTCAGAGTGCTTACTGGGGGCAGTGGGCCACCGCTGGACACCTGAGAGACCAGAGGACAGCAACGGTTACGATCGCAGCAGTGCATACAGGTAGTCTACGCAATATAAACTAGGACCATGACACGTGCTCTCACCAGCTTGTGGTTATGTGTCTCGAGGAGTGTGTGGCTGGGCTCCAGTTGGATGGGGCTGACCACCAGATGACCCACTCTGTCCCCTATGCTTCCTCTAGCTGAGCTCACGGTGTCACACAGGATTTGCTGGCTGTATTTGACACCTGGAAAAAAAGAAGTCAGGCCTCGCAACACTGACGGGGTTCATATTTTACAAATGTTGTACATCAAACACATGCATTGGTTGATGGCTCCAACATGCAGCATGAGGTAAGAGGGAAGTATAAGCAAACACTTTCAGAACCAGTGCAGTCACGTCTACAAGAGTGTGCTGGTTATTGTTCTAACCCAAAGGGATCGAAAAGACAAGAATGTCTTGAGATCCGGCAGAGGCAAGTCCAACTTTGTCTAGCTCCCTTTTTTCGGGAGGCAGGTTTTGATTTCACTCTTGAATTTCAATTCATCACTCTTCAAGCTTGCCTGAACATTGTCAGGGTATTACCGTGCTCAGGACTTGGTGGGAGGTGAGAAGAGGAAGCAGATTGGCTGCTGAAAGGTGTGTCAAGAGCCAGTTTGTTTCGGAATGCTTCCTCTTTGCGACGGTTGGCGAACCAGTTGTACACCCGGACCTCGGTAACCAAATTGGAGCCTAGGCCAGCAAGCTGGGAGGAAGACACCCCCCTCTGATGACACTCTGCCCTGAGGGAGAAAGAGCACACTGATACATACTTGCCGATACATTTTGCCGGTGTGAGTGAGACCCATTGGTAAGTCTTTGATGGGATGACCCTACCATCTGAATGTTGCAGCAGAAAACAAGACTCATCAGACCGGGCAATGCTTTCCCCAGTCTTCTATTGACAAGTTTTTGGCCAATTGTAGTCTAAGTTTCCCGTTGTTAGCTGACATGAGTGGCAACCGGTGTGTTACTAAATGTCAGGGGCTGTTGTGTACACACAGTGTTTCTATGGGTTCAATCACCAAGAAGCTTGTGACAGCAGCTTTTAGAGGCTTTGATAATAGCAAATGGCCAACCTCACCAAACTGGCCCATGATTTGTGTCTTCTAGTGACACAACAACTCCGTAAAATTCGATGGATAAACAAAATCCTGGTTTGTCCTTGTATCATCACTATGTCTCACCTGTTACAATCCTCAACTAAACCCTCTCTCTCCTCTTTGCTGGGGTTCTTCTGTCGGTCGTAGGCGTGGAAGAGGATCTGCAGGGATGCCGGGCCCCATTTGAACCTGTTCCTCCGTCCCTTCCTGGTCTCTTCTCCTTGCTCCTCTGCAGATCCAAGGCCATGTTTGGCGTTGGTAAATTCTGAAAAGGATTGGTAATCCCCCCCCCCCCCCCCTCATTGTTTACAACTCTCTTTCAGTCTCACACACTTAGAGATCTGATATTTGATGTATGTTTGAAAGCAGAAATGAGGGCCTTTGCAGCTCCACAGCTGCTTGTGTACTCACGCTGGCTGATCTCGCATTGCTTCTTGACGTACCAGGTGTACAGAGAGGCTCTCTTCTGGTTCTTCATGGGCGTGCCTTTGTTGAGGTGCTGGGAGAGATGGGACTGGTTGAGTCCTGTGGACTCCACCACCTCTCTCTGAGGGAGGTTGTGCTGCTGCATGTAGCTTTTCACAATTTTAGCAACGTGCCAGGGGTCCGCCCTATTAGACAAAGACACCGTTATTGCGTGATATTGCCCACCTCACGTTCTTGTGTTTATTTGTTTTTATTTTATTTTATTTTTTACATTTAAACCCTTTCTAGAAAAGTGCTTAACAGTTTGTCAAACATGAGACATAAAGCATGGCCACTCAGAGGGAAGTACAGAGAGGCTTATTGACAGAGAGAGATAAGGGAAAGCACACAAGGGCAAAGTCCTCTTTCAGATCACTGGAGGGGAAAAACTGTAAAAGGTTTATGAAGCCTAATTTAACGCTTTCTAACTGTCAGGTCAGGAACATATAAAATACACACCATTTCAAATCTCTCTCACTTTACCAGATTCAAATTCAGACTTAGACAGTAAACTTAACTTAAACTTAATACAATATATTTTAAACAGGCACTTAGCGAGTATTTTAAACCTTTTTTTTAAATACACAGCTGAGTATACGAAGTGCGCAATGTATTCCAAATATCAGAAAACAGGTCTACAAAGATGTAGAAATATCGCTCCTGGCTTATGTAAACGTCACAAGACCAGCCCTACTCCATTAATCTTCACCTATGCATGTAGCTTATTTATTAAGAAATGGCCAGAGAATAATGTTGGGGGTGGGTAATTAGTAACTAGCAAAGGAGGAACCCTTTTTAAATTCGCCTCAGAAGCCAGATTGCAGAGAGAGAGAGGCAGACAGAGAAGCAGGAGAAGGAGGGAGGATTTGGTAAAGAGGGGGGAACTTAAGAAGAATACAGAAAGAGAGGGGATGCTATCAGGTAAACTGTTGCTTAGTTTTGATATAGAGAAAGTGAAAGAGAAAAACAGCATTGAAGAAGTGGCCAAGGTATTTTCAAAGTTCAGGTCCAAAACAGGCACAGACAAATGTGATGGATTTGGCAGTTAGTGAAAGATTAAGGTGATTTTGCTGTTACCATGGAGTTAAAGCGCTGGGATCTACTTACTGCAGTAGCCGGTCAACTTCAGCCCTCAGTTTGGCCGCCTCCTCGGGGAGAAGCTTCTCCAGCTCTCGGAATATAGGCGGTGGGAAATCCATTTCTCCTTCCTCGGAGCTCTCTCCATCCCCTCTCTCTCCTCTCTCGGCACCAGCACTCGTCCTGTCTCGCTCCAGTTCCCCTATGGCTTGGACCAGGATGTCCCGGGACAGTCCAGATTCCAGAAGGGCCCAGATCAGCTGCTCCTGAAGGCCGGTCAAACGACTCGGCTTCGCCTTGGCTGCTCCGGCCCTCTCGTCTAACCTCTCTTCCATTACTCTGATGCCTTACCTCGCCTCACCTCCGCTTCGCAAACAAACACTGCTCTCATGTGCACTAGCACACTCAAATGACAGCCAGACAGGCAGCGGTGGGCCTTGTTATATTTGAAGTCCCTCTTCAGCTTAAAAGAACAGATACTTTCATTTTTCCTGAGTTGAATTTCCTCCCAATGCGTCCTGAGCTGCCTGGTTTTAGCTCTCCACCTGCTGTTTTGCTTTCAAAGGTCAATTTTCTTTTTTTTTAACCTTCCTCTTCACCCCCTCCTTCTTACATGCGTCCTGTGAACTTTGTCCCCACTCCCTCAGTCCCCAACAGTGACCAAAGTGCAATTTATAAACAATAAATGAACTTGACGGGATGTTATGGTTGCCTGCAGGGCTGCAGAGTCAACAGATCACCTCTCGAAGCAGACAAAGAAGACAAGTAGAGAAAAAATAACTTCATAATTTGTGTGGTGTATTTATATATGTAGATTATTTTTTATGTCCCAGTCAAACAGACTTTTAGGACACACAGAGAAGCTCTTCTGACCTTCTTTTGTTTAAATTTGGGGAATTCCAAACTTTAATGTTGAAGCATGTAGTTATAAATGTCTAAATAAAGGCACAGACCAACATTAGATTGACTGAGCAGGAACAGGACTTGATCTGTCCTACGCGCCACTAGAGAGCGCTGTCGTGTCGTGTTTACATCTGAACGACACAGTTTCAGGGTGTGAACCTAAACCAACGTTAGTAAAGTTAGTGTCTGTTGTGTGCACACAGTGTTTCTTCAAGCACTTTGTAAGAGCATTGAGACAGCTTTTTAAAATCAGCATCCTCTTAAAAATCACTTTGGAATTATATTTTTATCAAAAGGTGGTTTTATAATTTGATTTAATTTGGGTTATTAGTTTGCATGTGTGCGTATTTATTTGTCTATGCAGGTTGGTATATGTATATATGTGATACATATGTAACATGCAGTAGTGGAAGAAGTACACAGATCCTTTGCTTAAGTAAAATTACCAATACCACAATGTAAAAATAAGGAGAGCCCTGTATTTAATCTTAAGTAAAAGCATTATCAGCCAGATTTACTTAAAAGTACTGTTTCCATAAAATTAGCCCTGTGACTGACACATATTAGAATGTATTAATTTGTGTGTGAATAGAATGTTGTTCTTGTAGACGGTTGAAGTGGAGCTTTTTTTTTAAGATACTTGTAGTTAAGTCCAATTGTTTCCAACCTAGAGGTCAGGCCATTTGTATTGTCACAAGACAAATTAGGGGGGTTGTTTGATTAGTGTGATAGGAAGGAGAAATAAAAAAATAAAAATTCTGTGACACAAATCTGTCAAACAGTTATTTAAATGAAACCATGTGAGAAGTTTACAGGGGAAATAATAACAACTCAATAACACCTGAAATGTTACGAGAGGCCCCAATATACGACTAACGGCTTCTTATATAGCTTACTATACGGGGTCACAGGCTAAAGAGGAAAAATAAACGACTGTTTTTACTATTATTTTACTCCCATTTGCTCACCTGTTGATATTTTAATGTTTATCTCACTGTCTGATCTTTGTTACCACCCATCTCCATAAAAACACATTTCCTTTACTTTCATTACAGACAGTGTAAATGTTTATGCTGGTTATTTTCTTTAAACACTACCTGACTATTCTTTTTGTAAAAGGCACTGTGAGCATGTTTGTAGGCATTTCTTTCAACTTCCCCCACAGGTGGTATTAAACTCAGAACTTTCTTCTTTAGCTGTTTTCATGGACTTCTCTGAATCCGACTTTTTGATTTCCAAATCCACAATCTCTTTGTCTTTGATCCCCCCTCTTGTTTTTTTTCTCAAAGAAAGTTGGCAGGAATGATAAGTTGGAAGTGGACTGGAAAGCAAAGAGGGCATACTGAATGGGAGAAAACCTCTGAGAGTTAATGTAGTCCTTTATCTTTTCTCTCTCTTTCAGTGTAAAACGCTCACTTTCTCTGCCTGGATCACCTTATACCATTCTCAGGTTCAGCCTATCAGCACCTTTTTGTGTAGAGCTCTTGTTACCCCACCCCACCCTTGGGAAGATGGCATTATACTGTATTTGGAAGGGTAACAGAGCTCCCTCTATCTCCCTGAGACATGCCACTGACCTGTAATTAAGTCCCATTGTACTATTCAGAGGAAACTCCTCACCAAAACGGACAGAGGGCAATGTGTGTGGATTTCCAACAGCTCAGATACGGCTGTGACTAATGCTCCTCCACACAAGCTGGGTTTATCGAAATGGACCACATGCAGCACACACGAGGGCTTGCATTTTCTCTCTCCAGAGAACTCAAAGCTATGTTGATTGATAATGAGATACAATCCACACTGTCCATCTCTCATTAGTGAGCCATTGCTGGCTGCCTCGGCCTGTGTTCTCGACACTAGCTCTCTTTCTCTTACTCTGCCTCAGCCATAGTGCCCTCCCCTCCACCCCAACCCCATCTCCACCATTCAACCCCATTGATCATGCATGCAGAAATTTAACACACCCCTTAATTCCTGTCCAAATAGCCCCTGTCCCACTTCCAGAGCTTCATCTTCTCATCTGCAGAGGATAGAGTGTGCAGGCAGGACACTGGCTGCAGCACTCAGTGAGGATAAACTGTGTTAGTGAGGACAATCATGAATCTAAATCTGTGCCCAAACATCCTGGGTTACACACTCTGAGCTAGTGGTGTTGCTCTGAACATGATCGTGTTACAGGTATGTGTGTATTTTGAAGACATAACCAGCACTATAAATCAGTATGCTCACAAATATCCAGACTTTCCAAACTTTGCACCAAACCCTGCAGCCTCGGGTAGGACAGCAGCCATTTTACACCCGCCGTAAGTCAAAGCAGTTGTTGTCTTTGTGTTGCTCAGGCTATTGATTGGCCTTAACGTTGGTTAGCAGGTCACATGTTGAGTCAGTGTTGAGAAGATTAGCTGGAGCTGGCTTTGGTACTAATTAGATACTTAAACCCCGGCAATGAATGAGCACACAGCACACAAACCTCCTGTTGTACACCACATGGCATAAGCCGGTTTGCAATATGGAAGGTGTTTTAAGACAGCCACATTGTTGGCGATGATGATAGCTTCAACACTGCACAGACATTCACTTAGAATGACTTAACAAAAAGCCCGTTGGTGAATTGGAACAGTTATGTTCGTGAAGTTATAGATCAGTGAATATCAGTCGTGACCGAGGTTGAAAAATCCAACAATATCTAACAAAACATAAGTTGTCATTCAAGCACCTCAGACACACTACAAGGGCCTGTGGGTGTATTAAAAGAGAAGTATGACTTCATGTTGACTTAATTTGATGAAAGCTTGCTACTGCAATCGAGGCTTGATAAGAAATTTCATAGCAAACTGTTGGCCAATAGTTGTGAAACTGATTATTTTTGTGGCCTGACTACCTTTTCATAAACACTGTAACGACAACACGTTTATAGAGTAGCTTTCAAAATTTCCTGTTGTGGGTAAAGTAGTGTCTGTGATGCATTTTTTTCTGGATTGAATTGATAGCATATCATATTACTTCCCTGACAATATAAATACAAGTTGCATGTACATGTTGTGTACTAAAATGAGTCGACTTTCATTGTTATCTTTCTTTTTTTTAAGACCTCTCAAGACTGTTTAGGCATTTATTACAAATGCAGATTAGTTCTTGTAACTGTAAATTGTACCTGTTAACACTTTATTCTATCCAGAACGGAAATTGCATCAAGTTAATAAAAATCAGCCAGAATGTGACAGGAAGTTATGAGATTCTGCCTTCATAAGAAAGGCTTTATGTTAAGTACAGAGGGTTTAGTTAAGAACCTCTGGATATCAGAATCTGTTTTAAATTACTCATGTTTTAGATTTTATGATGTTTTGTTAGCTTTCATTATCTGATCTCATTTTACATCATATAGCTGTTTCCTTTCAATTCAGTAGCTCTTTGTGAAATATGTCTTTGCCTTATGAATAGCATTTTATCATTATAAAAAGCTATGTTTTAATTTACACAGTACCGTAAACATTTTTTTGTTGATATCAAATATTTAGAAAAAACCTGTGTTTTATGTTTTGAATTGGATTTATTGGCTTTTTCAAAAAAAAAAGAAAAGAAAATACACTTTCCAAATATACAGGCTAATAATACAGATTGGGCCTCACGTAAAGCTGGCCAAATCTCCAACTCTGACATTAAATTAAATTGTAATTTTTGTGCTTTCCCCATTCTATAAATGCACTCCAAAGACCGTCAATATAAGACATTCGTATTTTTAAGGCATGCAGCTACAGCGCAGTACTAAAGGTTCCTCCAAGGAAAGACTGGCCTACTAATAGCCACTGATCACTCAGAACAGAAAATATAAAACAAGCAAATAGTTCTTGGTCTATTATCTTGGTCTATCAGCAAATTGGAGCAGTCTTTTTGCATTGGTTGGATATCAATTATTGTTTCATAACAGTTACTTACTTTTAGCTAAACAGTGCTCATCAGTGACATTTAACTTTCTATGCAAACTTCCAGAGTTCTTTGAAATATTTGATGAATAAAGAGTAAAATGCAAAAACAATGTGTGCATGAAGGATATTCATGCACATGCAATTTAGTTGATACCGTATTGCCTGTTACTTTTCATAAATGAGTAATCAAGTACATTGTTTTCGCATTTCTCTATACAGAGTTTGCATGCAGGCCTACTACACGTCCCTGATTTTGACAGCCCGAAAGGTCACTTCTATCTGTACAACGCACCATCAGGGATTTATTTTGGAAGGGTGCAGCGGAAGCGGCGTGGTTGGTAGCTGTGTCTTTGACGCCGGGGCCGCGTGCCTCGGTGGTGGGATGAGAGAGAGAGACAGCAGCGGGATTGACCGACTGGAGGAGGAGGTGGAGTCTGTCCCAGCCTGCATCTGGCCCGCTCCCCTCTCTGTCACCCCGGGCCAAACCCGCCCAGCTCCTCTCTCACTCAATCTGTTCTCCCGCACGGCTCGGCTCGGACACACGCAGCTCTCACTCACAACACACAGCGAGGACCCGGAATGGAGACGGAAGGGAGCCAGACCAGCCTGTCCACCACGGACTCCCCTCACGACCCCTGGTAACGAAAAAAACAACAACTTTTAGGAAACTCTCTTACCGACATATGCTCAGGAACAAACCGGGCATTCTGCAAAGGGGGACTCTGGTCCGCTCTGCAACCAGACTCACACACCTCCACACAGAGAGCCTTCATCTAAAATCAGAAATGATAAACTCTAAAATGACGTCTTGACCTCCACGACTACACTTCTTAATTTAAAACCTCAATACCAAATTTGTCTTACTGTATAATATATAAATATTAATCAACCTGAATCCTCCTTTTATGAATATGCAAAATGTTTTCTCTCTTCTTTTCCACAGCAAAATGTTCATAGGTGGACTCAGCTGGCAAACAACACAAGGTAAATCTGTTTCCACCACTTCCTCTTCCAAAAATGACCATCAATCTGTCTTTGAAACTCCTGGCATGGATCAGATGGAACTAATGGAAACTTATTTTAAAAGCTGTATTTCGTAATACTCCTGCTTGCTTACATTGGATTTGTTTATTTGTTTTCCCTTCTTTGAGTTGTGAGTGTAAATCCTGCTCCAGAATGAATGCACCCATTCAGAACTACCATGGAATGAATGAGGGATTCTTTAAAGCTCCTTAAAAATGGGGAAATCAGATTATTCAATTTGTAATAAGATGAGAAATTTTACTTGGAATTATAGTTCATAATAATTGTTCAATAGGTTTTCTGAGTCCTGATTACAGGTCATCATTCTATGACTGATTTAATTTAAAAAATGTATGAACTTTGGTGAGGGAAATCTCAGCAGAGTGAAACAGTTAAGACTCTCTTTCGCCAAACTCTTTGCTGATTTGATTATTAAAAAAAGTTGTAATTTCTTCTTAACCTCTTGATTCATAAATGAACGTGTGTCCTCTCCACCTTGTTTGGTTTCCCAGAGGGTTTGAAGGAGTACTTCTGCAAGTACGGCGAGGTGAAGGAGTGTATGGTGATGCGAGATCCGGTTACTAAGCGCTCGAGGTGAGGGAACTGCGAGGCCGGCTTCTACGCCGGAGCTGAAAGTTTATCTGACCTCTGTGATTCCTCTCTGCTCGTAACGTATCATTACATGTCACCATCAGTTTCTGTGTCATTAATACCTTCTCCCCCTCCCTGATGTCTGCAGAGGTTTTGGATTCGTCACCTTTGTTGATCAGCCTGGCGTGGATAAAGTTTTGGCCCAAACCAGGCACGAGTTGGACTCAAAAACAGTGAGTTCTCTGTATTTACTTCCCACCACCGGCTAATCCCATTGCTTAGTGTTTGATTAGTGGATTTTCCAATAATCCGCTACAGAGGTGTATCATTGCTGCATTTTTAGTACTTCTTACCAAGGGTTCCCCTATGCCGATGTTTTTCTGTGTCCGCTGCCACAACTCAGATGGGAGCACTTTACATGGTTGAGTCAGTAGTCGACAGTGGAGACACATTGGAGAATGTGCTCCGTCTTCACTCTTCGGCCAAAACGGCAAGCAAATGTCACCCAGTGTCAATTTCCATAGAAACAAGGGGAACCGGACAGAGTTGCTCTCACTGCCAAATTTTTTATTTTGGTCTCTCGGAAGAGTGAACCAAAAAACTTTCTTTCTGCTTTTTTTTTTCTGTCCCAAGGGGTAGAATTGCCCCCCCCCCCCCAAAAAAAAGTTTCTCAATGAAACCAGCAAATGAAACCTGAAACCATCAAGGTGTGAAAGCAGAAAACAAACAGAAAAAAAACTTCCTGCTGATCTCAGGAAAAGTAAAACTGTGGATATAGTGATGAGGAACTCAGGCCTTTCACCTATGTGAATTGTAACTTAAAATGCATTAATCGCCTGTGTTGCAGTGTGTGTGTGTGTGTGTGTGTGTGTGTGTCTTTTTGTCAGTAATGAATGTGGGTCGGTCCTGGAACAATGTGGCCCGTTGGTCACCATAGGGACCATTGCCCCCGCCTCTCTCCTCTGTGGGAGTGGGGATGGCTGCTGGTTAGTCACTGTATTGAAATGAGGGGAGGCTATTTCTTCTTTCCTCTTTTGTGCTCTGAGCGATGCACCTTCTCAAATCTTTAGAGAATAAGTGGAGGTGCTGAAGAAAGAAATCAGACAAAAAGAAGGGGAACAAAACCAAACCTGTTGTTTGCTGTAGAAAGTTAGAAGGAAATGAGAAATGTTTGTTATGATGAATCCAAAATTAGGAAGGGTGCAATCAAACTGAATTTAGTTTTCCCCAGTGCCCTACTGCTACGGTGTCACTTGCAGGCACAACAGCTATGACAAGTAGAGGCATCATGGTTGGACGCCACTAACTCGCCATGGGGTTTGTTGCCATAGTGACCCCCCCCCCCCTCCCCCCTCCCCTCCACAGTTGAAGAATGGTTCTGTCACAGAAGAAAAGAAAAAGGAAGATAACAATGCACATCGTTTACAATCATTTCTCGGATACCAGAAATCAAGACGGCATAAGCGGTCACAGATATTGGCGGTCATGATACTGACGGTTTATCCTCTCCTGATAAACGACTTATTAAGTTTATTTATGGAAGAGGCCGGCGGTGATGATTCCCTCCTTTTTTCATTTTAATTTCTCCTCTTAACTTCCGCGTGCGTTAACCGTGCGTAGCCTCGTGGGCCGCGGCAGGGCCCCTTGTGGCCCGGCAGTCGGGTGTGTCGGTGGCGTTCGGGTGGGGGCTGTGTGGCAGCCTCAGAGAATGTGTGTTTGGCGTGGAGAGGGCTCAGTGATCAGCCACAGGGGTTGGATGGTGAGTAGAGTAGGCCTTTTTAGACCGCTCACCCTGCCCCCCTCTACCTCTCTCTCCCATGCTAACAGGTTATCCTGTTAGAGAGGGGAGAGAAAAGTTCTCCAGTGGCAACAGAAAGAATGTGCCATGCTGTGACCGACTGAACCGCTCCGGCACTGGAATTAACAGAGCTTTGCACAGCCCAGAGTCTGAAGAGCAAATACAGTGCTGCAGAGGAATTTATTGGTACTTATTGTGTTGAAGGACAGATGCAGCCCGGTTTTGACCACTTTAGGAAGGCAGGTTTTCTACTGTGATTTATGTTACTGCTGCTCTGCTAGTTGCCCCTCTGGATGCCCTCCCAGCTTCCTGCTATCTGTAAAGTTAGTGACGGCCGATGCAAACTGCACCTTTTGTGGGACAAAGTTTCCATTCAATTGCAGCTCCAAGGTGCACAGCGGAGAGGTTTACAACAACGTCACAGAGCTCTTTGCAGAGTTGCATCAGGCATATGTGTGTGTGGCCCCCGTTAACCATTTCCATGCTGACCTGAGTGGAAAGAAGAGGGGGGGGGGGGGGCAGGATAACTCCATTTGTGATTAGTATGGCTCTCCTAACTAATAGGATTGGAGTCAACAAGCTTGAGTTGTTCCTCAGAGATGTTGAGCGCTACCCAATCGGCATGTTGCGTTAAGTGTGTTCCCAGCTCAGGCTGTGACGGGCAGCGCGCTCGACTGACTGTTCCATAGCCGGGATATAGTTGGTCAAAGGGGATTGCCCTGATTTCATAAACCTCTCTTGGAATTACATTCAGCTTCATCCCTGTTACCTTGTTGCGAGTGTGGAGAGGTTATGCCTCTTCCCAACCAACGCCTCTGACATCTTCACGTCTCTCTGTAGAAGAAAGTTAAAGACTCCCTCTAGCCATGTTATATGACGTATGTTGTGGATTCATAATTTGTGTCTGTTTTTTTTCCACAAAAAAAAGTTCAATTACCTCAATAAAAATTCTCGATACTTATTCTCCCGCAATGAAATTTTTTAGATATACAAATATTTTTTTGTTACATTACAAAAATCTCAGCGCACTATAGTTTCAGGTTTCCACACTCGTGTAATTTGCATACTGGGCCGCGATTGGCTATCATACAAGTTGTGACAAATCATGTTTGTTCGTAAACTTCTTAAAGTCAGATTTTAGGTAAGTACAACGAGACATCCTCCCTCATCCGATGACTGTCAAACTGCACAGTGAAGCTCAAACATCCTGCCGAATTAACAATAAGCAAAACACATTTCTGTTGAGCGGAGGGGGATTTTATATACATCTCATGACTTTGCTATGATCAACTTTTTTTTCCCCTCCACGAAAACAAACCAATTTCAGCCACTTTTTGTCTTTTAATGTCCACTATTTCCTCCCCACGGATGTGCTGTGTGCTGCCATTTGTTTGATTTTGTTTGTTTGTGTGTGTCTGTTTGTTTTTGAATGTGCACAGGAGTGTTGGACATCAGGAGGGTTGGTGACCGGAGGTGACTATCAGAGTAGTCTAGCCACCATAGAAACTAAACAGTAGACTCTGCATCTGATCCTCCAGTCTTAGCCTATAGTCTTCTCACTCTGCTCTCTAGAACAAAAGAGAAAAAGAAGAAAAAACAAACGGTGATGTCAACTCTTATTCAAGTAGAAACAACACTGTCACCCTGACTCTGGTAAACGCATGTTGTTTGCCATAGAGGCTCTAGCTGTCTACTGTAGTTCAACTCTACCCTCTCATGGTTACGGACTAATCTTAGCGCTGTACTGTCTCACCATCTGTTAGTGTAACAGCAGTACAGTGTGGAGTAGTCTAGTTGTTCTCTAGCTCTGTTAGACCAGTATAGACTAATATAGAGGTCTCAAATTCCAATTTTACAGCCTGTCTATGATTGCATCCTCGTGGCATGGTGTGGTTCTCTCTCCAATCTTAACCGTGGTGACATTCAGTGGGCTCGACCATATATTTTGTACACATTTCTATTGTTTGTGTTTGTAGTTGTAGTGTAGAGATTAATATAAAAAAAAAGGCCTAGCTGGTGCTTCTTCCTGGGTGTAAACGTAAGGAGCAGCAGGGCAGAGGACGATCGGCATCACCTAAAAGCGTGCAGGAGGATGAATGGTCGCTGTTGTTGTCATCGCTTCCGTCCATAGCCGATGGAGGCAAAAACAAACAAACACAAACAAACAAAATTGGGTGGATCTTGCCGTCAGTGTGGTTTGAGTGACGGCTCCCTTTTTCTCTGTCCCCGTCCTCCTCTCCCTCCTCGGTCCGCTCACTCTCTTTCGGACGCGCTTGTCCTCCCCCTCGGGCTCTCCTCGCCTGAGGTGAGGCGTGTTTGTGATTGTAGTGCCCGTGTGAGATTCCAGGAGATCACATGTCACATGATGGTGATGAGAGAGGCAGGAGTTCACAGGACATTTCCAGGCATTCCACCTGAGCACAGCTGCACACACACACACACACATACACGTGTACAATCAAGTACAATTCTTACATCGTCACATACTGGAATATAAACACAAGCAAGCACATACAAAAAAACGTGGGATAAAAGCACATTCACGTTGCACATAGATGCACAAACACTGAAGGTTGTATCCTTGTTTTTATGCTAATATAAATGAGTGTGATCGTATTTCAGATTAAACATCACAAACAGATGTACAGTAAGTTCTATGAAGATAGGATGTTTTAATGGTTGTCACATGCCCAAATTGTAAAAAAAAAAAAATGTAATAATAATTCACTTACACCCAAGGTAGTTCTGCTTTTCCTTGCCCAGGTTTTGGGTATCTGTCATTTCGATTTTCTTTCCATAAACAATGTTGCAGTTACTTTGGATAAATCTCAGACCTCACTGTGTCCAGTTTTCATTTTAACTACTTTCTACCAAATGAACAGCTCCCATAAGAACTATTGGCAGCATGTTTTGTGTGTCATCAAGAGTAAAAGCAACATTGTTTCTGTAAAGAGATGTTACATTTTTAAAGTATCATTTGTAATGGCTAATCTCTCAACCTGGGTAAATAGAAGCAAAACCATCTGCAACTGAATACCACGAGAGGAAAGCTGATTTTTTTTTTTATGTCATTTCTGTGAACCAACCTTCAGTGGAAATTATTCAAATGTATTATCGCTTCCTGCATCTTAAATATATTCTCCTTTATCCGTCATCTGCTGCTACATCGATGTCAACGTACACCAGGACATAGTCAGCACCTGGTCTACTGGCTGAAGCAGGTTATAATGAGAAAACATCACCGATGGGTGTTGATTTGAGAACATACTGTTCATTTGATGTCAACTTCATCACAACTTTCCTTCACAATTATAAATGGTGTCATTCTGTTTTCCAGGCCCGAGAGTGATGATCCTTAAAAAGACAGGTGTCTTTACCGTCACTGCTTTGATTTAGGATTGGTGAATAATACATGGAATAATAACATGGATTTGTTGCACCTTCATCGTTAAAGAATGAAAGATGAGGCTGTGACGTCTGAGAACACCAAAGGAAGGCGACAGGTTGCTGTGTCATCTGTGTCGTGACACAACACTAACCGTTCCTCTCTCTTTCTGTATTCTCTCCCGCAGATCGACCCTAAGGTGGCGTTCCCTCGCAGAGCTCAGCCCAAGGTGAGTCAAAGCGTCTCCCTGTGTTGGTTTCACATGCATTGTTTGCAGCGGGCGAGTGTGTGCCTCTTAGCGTCGCTAATGCCCCGTAATCTGATGAACACGAGCAGCGCTGACGTCACTGAACTGTTTTGTGATCATGTGTTAACAACAAAAGTTGACAACTTTAAAGACGCTCATTATTGTCAAGCTCACCTAAACGTCGGTATTGTGTTTCAAGTACGCTGTGTCCTGATCCAGTTTGTCTCTTTCATGAACAACAACATGGTGAGAAAGAGAAAGGATACCTTAGTGAGGCAAACAGCGTGAAGGAATACTGGTAGTGTAGCTACTGCAATATATATCGATAGAATATCGATATTGTGGAATTAGGCTAGGGATCGTCTTGGATTTTGAATATTGCAATATGTAAATATTTTTCAAAAGCACCAATAGTCAAGCTTTCAACCCATCGTCGCAATATCGATATCAAGGTATTTGGTCAAAAATATTGACAAATTAGATTATTCGATTTCCTCCATATCACCCAGCTCTACATGTAGCCTTGTACCATTCACAAAATGAACACAACAAATTTCCAGAAATGTCTGCAACAAGTGCCGTATGTGATGTATTGTGCAAGGATAAAATGATTATACATAAAAGACCAACATGAAATTGATGAATGTGCTTTTCATGGACAGTATAGTCCCATGATGCAGCGCACAATGGAAATACAAAGTGAAGCACACAGTGCAGAAAGAAATTAAGGTTAAAAAAAAAATAGTATTTTACTTTGAAATTTGTAGTAATGTTGTAATATCCCAGTGCGGCTTACATTAATACAAAGCTTGACTCATATGCTGTACAAAACTAGTTATTGTCTCTTGTATGCTCAATACATTCCACTGTATATTGTTTAGTGTTATTAAATTCTAATGGATGTCAGGCACACGTCCAGTTGATGCGTGTAAATCCCACAGACGACCTGCTTCCTTGTGTCTGATTCCTCTCTATATTTTAAGAAACTTGCATCCACTCCCAGTGAACTAACAACAATATATGTTACATTTAGATGAAGTGTCAAAGTATATGTAACCTGTGCCGTGAGATGCTGCTCGTCTTGCTCTTTGTGTGTCTGACTGAGCGAGCTCATTTTGCTATGAAAGAAAATAAAAGTGATGCAAAAGATGCAAAATAATTCAAGTGTAAACCCAGGCTTTGCTCTGTGTCCATCACAGGAAAAACTGCTTTTTATTCAAAGATTGTGTGTAATGTAAGACAGCCAACGTCACACAAGAAACCGACGTACGGGAGAGTTTTTTGTTATCCTGTTTGGGCCTCAAGTGAAAGTGTTAAACCGTCCCCAAAACAGTGTTTAGTAATGACCCCCACAAAGCTAAATGATGTTATGGAATATAATCATTAATGTGTGTGTTTGTATTAAACATAAATACGGTCGCTCAGAGAAAAGTTTTGTGATTATTTTAAAGCCTCCTTAGATCGAGCTGTATATAGTACACCACACAGATAAAGGAATAGTAACCATGTTGTAAAAACACTTTTCATTTAATTGCTCAAACAATACATTACATTACTTTTTTCGTGTCAATGCTCAAGTTTTTATTTGATTAAGTTTAAGTTCCACCGAAAGAGAGTTTTCTGCTATTTCTCATCTAACTGAGCTTTTAATGAGAGGATAATGAATATTGTTTTTGCACTTGATTTTTGTAATGTAGTAACAATTACAGTAACAGGACAAATCAATCCTGGTGTGTAACTGAGTAATGTACATTTGACGCGAATAATACAATTGATTTATTTTAAAGTAGAGTGGCCTAGGATTGTATTGTTGAGACAAAGTAATTTTAAGCCTTATCTTACTAGATATATATTATATAATAAGAAATGTACAAGATGATAACAGACAGTCCGAAGAAACAAATGTGTTCATCTGTGCCTTTCCTCTTCTTACAGTTAGTGACTCGAACCAAGAAGATCTTTGTGGGAGGCCTGTCAGTGAACACAACCATCGAGGACGTGAAACAGTACTTTGACCAGTTTGGGAAGGTGAGAGATATTTTAAGAGTGTTAAAGTTGTTGGGATGTCACACTGTGGTGGAAATGTTTGACAGAACATCGGCGAAATTGATCAGAATGGAACTAAGGATTACAGTCTCGTTGGTATTTGTGCAGAAACAAATCAACAGTTTATGGAACACGTAGTCCAACATCCCACCAGCTCTGCCGAGTCTGATTCACCGCAAATTCGCTGAGAAAAACTTCACTTGGAGTCGAGCGACCGCCTTGAAGTGAAGGGGTTACTGCGAGGAGGAGGAGGAGGGCGAGAAAGGAGGGAGAGAAAACGCTTGCAGAGGGTAGGAAGGGAAAGAATAACGAGGCCGAGAGGCTCCGGGAGCAGCAGGCGAAGTTAGGGGGACTTGAAGAGCGGAGAGAGGGGAGGGGGGGGGGGGGGGGAGAGAAAAGTTTTGTGGTGAGTGTGTGGTGATGGCGAGGAAGGAGGAGGGATTATCAGAATCTGAATTAATCTGATGTAACAGCTGCTCCTACCCACAACCCCCTCCTGGCCCGTTACCGTGGTGACCTGGCTTGCCCATTGTCCCCAAGTAATTCTGTGGGTAAGGGGGTTTTGTTCTGATGGAGGAGGGACGAGGTGGTGTTTGGGGGTGTTAGCATGAGTGTGCGTGAGTTGGGCGGGGGTCAACTCAGTAGTTTAGTACCAATAAATTTAAGTCGACCGAATGCTCAAAGACCTGCCTTCGTTAAGCCTTAATTTACGCATTTGTTTGTGTGTTTTTAATATTTCTTTATGAAGTTTTGTCCAAGTTCTTGGATATTCTGAGGGCTCTGACAGAAGTGAGGCAGAGAATAGATGATGGGCTGACAAAGGCCGCGACAAGAGGGAGGGCCTGATTGAGAGAGGTTTGCGGAGGCGTAAGAGAGGGAACTGGGGCAAAGATGGTGTTTTAGGGGGGCTTACGGGGGCCATTATGTCTCTGTACAAAGCTAGACAAATATTTTGTTAGTTTGTCCAGAAGTTATCTGCATACTGGAAGTTTCTGGACTGTTTACACTCCTAAATGGGTACTGTAATGGGAAACTGACCATCAATAATAAGTGTGCCATGTGAGATTTGGTTGATTTTGTGCAAAACAAATTAGACAAAACAAAACAAAAAATCATATAAACTTTTTACAGCAAAGCGTAAATCTGCACCTCGAGCTCTTAGAACTTTTCAAAGTCAAACATGCGAAGACTCCGTTTTAGCCACTGCGTTTCCGACTGCGTGGCACTTTATTTTCAGTGCCAAAGGTTTGGCCTCGAGTTTCCCCGTGCTCCCTCCTCAATCATAACGTCTAGATGAATTTTGCCGAGAGAGATATCGAGGGGATGGATGGTGAAATGTAGGCTCCAGCCATCCATGGAAGTTCCTGATTAGACTGCCTCACTGGACCTTTTGTGTCCCGTCCTGGTGAGGACAAAGGAGCGCGGAGAGGGATGGGCAGGGGATAACAGGGAAGATGAGAGGAGGGGGAAAAAAAAAAGGATAAGAGGGAATATTGTCCGGCGGTACGCCATTAAAATATGCAGCGTTTAAAACATCAAGCAATGATGTGCAATTGACTCAGTGTGCGGTGTTCAACTGGAACTGCAGGCGTTGTTGTGATGTTTCAATTGCATCTCCCAGAGCGCTCGTGTGTCCTTGTTGGGATTGTCTAGGTTCCCGTGTGTTTGACTTCTTAACTCTCGCTCTCTGAACAATTGATTGTTTAAATATGTGTCAATATGAGGAGTTTCTACTGTCAGGCCCTTTTGGATAAAAGTGTCAGCTAAATGGCAAAGATAAAGAGTGTTCTTGCAGAGATAGAGCATTGAACATGTTGCTGGCATTGAGCAAAATGTCAGTCTGGAAGGAAGCATTGACTTGAGAGCATCAGAGTAACAGGTCCCCTTTCACACTGACACTCCTCACCTTTGACCTTTCTGTAGGCAAACTGCCCTTAGGGGTCCACACACACACAGACACACACACACACACACACACACACTCACAGTGTGCTGTGTGACTATGTGACTATGACAAATTATTCAGTGGCCTATATCCAGTAAACTTATTATAGACAGAGCACAGATTCATTTACCAAATGTTTATTTGGACCTGTGTATGGAGTATAAACATGTCAGCTTTTTAGAAGAGAGAAGGGGGGGGGGGGGGGGACGACAGCAAAAGAGTAGGTCAACTTTGACATTACAAACTCACTCTGTGTGTGTGTGTGTGTGTAGAATAGACACCTGTGTCTTTGCTCTATAAAGGGAGGCCAGTCCGGAGGGAGAGGTCAAAGGGAGAAGAGGAGGAGGAATTATAGCTGACTGTGCCAACAAACAAAGCCTCCAGGCCTCTTTGTTCTCCCTCTCCTTTTGTCTCTTCTTTCTCCTCCCTTTCCACTCTGACCCAATCTTTTTTTTTTTTTTCTTCCCCTCTCTTACAGGACTCTCTGTTCTCTCTTTCACCATATCTCCACCTGTCGCTATTCCTCTCGCTATCAGCTCTCCCCTCTCATCGAGTCTCCACCTGCCCACAGGATTCACCTTTCTGCTAACCACTGGCTCCATTCTTTTTTCAGTGTTTCTCTCTCTGCGGCCCACTTTGTCTCACTGGCACTCTCCCACTATTCATAGAGCATATTTGATGTTGGCTCGAGCTCTTTCATATGGACTTCTTGTACAGTTGCCATGGGAATGCCAAACTTTGGGAGGGGGGGAAGGCGGCGGATTATGGGCTCTCTGTGAGAAGGACTGTGACCGGGGCAGTTTAGCAGCAAATACGACTTCCAACTTTTCATGCCACCCATTATGTCCACTGGTCTTATACAGCACCAGGGCTTGTTGTTCAGTATTTCTTCATGTTCCTGCCTTTGCCCCCTCTGCCTCCTTTCTGTAACCTGTCGCTCGTCTCCAGTCCTCTCCCTCCCTCCGTCCCTCCTTCCCCCTCCTTTCTGTCCATCTGTTGCTGAGCCTCCCTGCAGAACTTGAGAAGGGCTGAGGTCAGGCAATATGCTGCGTGGCAAGAGAGAGAGAGAGAGAGAGAGAGAGAGAGCGCCTGCCTAAAAAAACTGTGTTGTTTGTCTGCCCCCAGGTCGACGATGCCATGCTCATGTTCGACAAGACCACCAACAGACACAGAGGTGAGACAGACTGACCCATCTCCATGTCCGTTCAATCCCTACATCTCTCCTCGTCTTCGTTGGTTTACTACTCTTCCTCCGGTCCTTCCAGGGTATCTATTGATCACCCTCCACCCCCCACGGGCCTCCTTCCTGTGGGCTGAGCTGGAGGAGGCGAACGGGGCTAGTCTAATTAGCCAGTCCGTTAATCTGGATCAGGATAAAGCCTCCTTAAGCACCTCCTCCCCACCCTGGGACTGATCGATTATGACAGCCTACCGGCTTTGCCCGGGCCTTCTGGCCAGGAAGGGAGGGAAGAAAGGATGAGTGCAGAGTAGCAGCATTGAAAGGGGGGGAAGGGGGGCAAATGTGTTAAGCGGCTATTACAGCACTGATTACTGGAGACTATTAGCCGTGCTTCTGCACAGAAAAGCCTACTGTCTATCTCCCCCATACTGTGTGAAATGTTCTTACTCATGAACTTGCCTTGTCCTCTCCAGGGTTTGGCTTTGTGACGTTCGAGAACGAGGATGTTGTGGAAAAAGTCTGCGAAATCCACTTCCACGAGATCAACAACAAAATGGTGAGCAGCTCGATTTGTGGAAGACTTCTAGTATCAGCATGTCATGTAGTAGCTAGAAGTAATGATTTGTGTTTTGCTTGGAAACAGGTGGAGTGTAAGAAAGCTCAGCCCAAAGAGGTGATGTCCCCCACGGGCTCAGCCAGGGGGCGCTCTCGTGTGATGCCCTATGGAATGGACGCCTTCATGCTGGGCATTGGTATGCTAGGTAAGGTGGTATTGATCAGGACAGGAAGGATGTGGCAGCATACATGAACATGACAATAAGTATTCCTGCGCTAAGACCGCAGCTGTCTGAAAGGTCACATGGTGCCTCATGGGGAGAAAGCTGACCGCTGAACTGGTCACAACTCTCCACCATGCAGCCTTGATCACTTGAGACCTCAGATTAGAAGTGGCGTGAAAAACAAGCCTCCTGCTTTGTCGAAACAGTTCAGAGCTGTGAATATTAAGTTATCGGCAGTGTTTTTCACTGTGCTTTTATTTACTTTTGGAAATCTCCCTCCGCATTTTACAGTTTTCAACTCAAGCTGACTAGTACTCCTCATGACGGGTAAACTGAATCTCAGGTGTAAAATAGTGGAATGGCCCTTTAATAATTCTGATCTTGTTGACTTGAACGTTTTTTTTTTGAACGTCCTTTTTGTTTACAGCGGTGCCAATCCATTAACAGATCTTAACAGGAGGACCGGTTTGTGCATCTGAAGCTAAACTTACCAATGCTGCCTCCTGCTGTTCAGTCTGAGAACAGCTTTGTTTCTCTCCAGTATCTCATTGCTTTGATTAGACAGTGCAGATTAAAGGATATGCCACCACATGCACACAAAAAATTTAAAAATATCAAATTAGTTGTGGTATATTGGGGAGCCCATAATAGATAACATTATTCTCATCCATCTGAATGTTGTTCTGAGGTCGGTTATCCAGGTTAGTGTGTTTTGTACAAAAGAAGATCTCTATGTAGTGTGCACTGCTCAGTCCTTAACTTGTGAAGAAATCCAGACCACAGGTGTAGAATATCACCCATCTGTGTTTTACTGTTAGGGGGCAGCACATCCACACACTTGTTATTTATTTAGTGCATGTGGCCGCTCGTTTTTTTTAGTGTTTGCAAGGATCCAGATGTTAACAGGGATTTTGTTTCTACAGGTTATCCAGGCTTCCAGACAGCCACCTACACCAGTCGGAGCTATGCTGGCATCACTCCTGGATATACCTACCAGTTCCCTGGTAATCACAGCACACTTCTGCTCCGGATACACTCTGTCAACTGAGAAATCGATATTCAGCCATATTTAGTTAGTATTTAGCTAGCAGGTGCAAGTGTTCAGGGTTTCAGCATTACAGGTGCATTGTGATGGGTGAGACAAAAAAGTAAATATCTTTCGAGTTTGGCTCAGTGGTCACCTGTCATACAATGAAAGCACAAACACTAGAATCATCTTTGTGTCCCTTGTAGAATATACACACTTGATCATTTACTACATTTAGGGACAGAAGGGAATAAAAGTTGTGTTCAATGTAGTTAAATATTATTAAATGATAGCAAAGTCTTATTGTTGGTTGCTGAATAATTTTACACAAATTATGATGTTAAAAAATACATTTATGTACGCTACCAGGAAGCATCCATGTTCTGTGTTGGGCCACTGCACATTTAACAGGCGTCTACAGCCATACCAGCAGCTTTGCGTGGCTGTACTTAGGCTCAGCTGAGCTAAATGCTAACAGTGACAATGCTAACATGCTGTCATTTAGCAGGTAGTATTTACAAGTTTCACCATCATAGTTTTGCATGATAGCATGCTAACATTTGCTAATCAGCATTTAACACAAAGTACAGTTCAGGCTGATAGCAGGGATTTGGTCATGAACCAAAGTATTGGAAGAATTTAAATTATGACCTGATGATGGCACGAGAGGAAAAGTCATAGATCTTATCCTCTAGAGATCTATATGCAGCAAATATCACAGCAGTCTATCTAATAGTTGCAGCATAGCTAAATAGGTCTTAAATGCCTGAGCAGCAGGTGAACACGTTTCAATGAACGGATAGTTTTGGTGTAAATACTCCTCTCACCTGATAAATTAACTTTAACCAGTACTGTGTGTTGTTGTCCAGACAGTAGACACACTGTCACAAATACAAACATGTTTCCATAGAAGCACGTGAAACACTGTGAGTGTAAATGGCTGCTTGTAAATATCAGGGAGTGGAATTTGGTGTTTGTGCGTATGGCAGTGTATTTCACTTGAGTGTATGAAGCTAATCTAGGGGTTGCTCCCACTATTAGGTGTTTTGCATATTTATGAAATCAAAGCTCACTCTTGGATTGAAATTGTTGCAACATTTGCTGTATTTTTTTGCTATTTAATACTGATTTTAATACCACTATATTGAAAGCATTCGTCCATCCTTTAACTCCTGTTTGCATCCCTCAAACCTTGTGTGTTACAATATGTGCTCTCCATACCTCCTGTCGTCCCCTCAGAGGGGTTTCCCTGCCTGCCTGCGTGTGTGTGTGTGTGTGTGTGTGTGTGTGTGTGTGTGTGTGTGTGTGTGTGTGTGTGTGTGTTGTCCTTGCTGGTGATGGTGGTGTGTGTGTCTCAACAGCACTCTGATGTTTCTGTTTTAGAGTTCCACTTAGAGAGGACTCCCCTTCTGACTTCACCCCACCCCCCTGAGCTCACAGGTCAGTCAGTCACTCCTCTGGACTTTACAAGCAGCATGTTGTCAGTCTGCTACACTCTTTGGTTTGCATGTTTGTGTTTGTCAGTCCTCCTCGGTCTCTTTCTGAAGGCAGGATCGCTGACAGTAATGAGGACGTTTTCAATTTAAAGGCTCCCTGCAGTGACTTCATCAACCCGTCTGTCGTTGTTTAGTTTCATTATCAGCAATGCTCTCATTGACTGTTTTTACTTCTATGTCTGTGTGTATTCACAAGGCTTCATTGAAATTATCAGAAAGTTCCTGGGGTCACTGGAGAGAGACTTTACTGTTATTAGTTCATTTCTCTGTGTTTGCTCACCAAAACATTGAAGCTGGATCTTTGCCTCTCTTGTCTCTTTAGCCATTCCTCTGACTGCATATGGACCCATGGCAGCAGCAGCAGCAGCAGCAGCAGTAGTTAGAGGTATGAACATTGAAAAGGTTTTTTTCTGGGACCAGCTTCTCAATATACAGAACTCAGAATCAGAAACAGTTTTTATTTCAAAGTAGGTTTGCGCATATAAGGAATTTGTCTCAGAGCAAAAGTCAAGAGAAAACAGGAAAACAAATATAAGAAATTCGTTAAAAAGAGAGTGTGAACCAAAAAAAGTAAAATCACTGTGAGCTAATTGTTATTATGAAAATATTGATGAATGACACTTTAAAAAAAAGTGGGCTCAATATGTTCTTTCACGTGTAAAGAAATTTGTTGTTTTTATTTTGCTTCTAGGCTCCAACCAGTCTCGCTCAGGATTTTTAGGTACGAGCAGCCCGGGGCCGATGGCGGACCTTTATGGGACAGCCAGTCAGGAGTCGGCTGTCAGCAGTTACCTCAGTGCTGCAAGCCCCTCCCCAAGCTCTGGATTCAGCCACAGTTTGGGGGTAAGATATCCTCTCTACTGATTACTTTGTCATTTCAGGAATATTCAGTTCTGTGTTGGACTAGTTTCTGTCCTCATTCCTTATCGTAACATAAAGCTTGAGGTCATCTTTTTTTATTGAAATTACTTTCAACATATTTTGGGAAATACACTTGTTCCCTTTCTTGCCGAGAGTTAGATGAGAAGACTGATACCACTATGATGTCTGTCTATAAATGTGAACCTGTATCCAGCAGCTGGTTAGCTTAGCTTAGCTTAGCATAAAGGCTGGCAACAGGGGGAAACGGCTCGCCTGGCTCAATCCAACGGTAAAAATCTCTAACTCTCTGCAAGAAAGCAAATAACTCTATTTCCCAACTTGTCAAAGTACTGATGTTGAATCCACTACGCTGTAAATAAAACAGGCAGGTCCTGCAACACCATTATTTATTTGAAATGTTTCCAATCACCGCTCTGCTCATCTTTAGCGATACATTTTCCACCATAGAACAATGTTTGTTTTTTGTTTTGGGAGTTGTGGGCCATCATGACTCAGAATATGTGTGCAGTTCTTCTTTCTAACCAAACACTGCAGCAGCTCATTTTTCACCTGATTTGCATCTTCATCCTGAAAGAAGGAAATGAGTCTGAGAACAACTAGTGAACTTGAAACTTGTATGCCTGCTCCCACAGGGCCCTTTGATCGCCACGGCCTTCACCAACGGCTATCACTGAGACTGTAAGCCATCATCTTGTTTAACCTAACATATAGGACTGTTTCATTTGGACTCACCTGTGAGTAACCCAGGTGCTTTTTGTGTCAGTGCAGAGATGTAGACTGAGAGCTGAGAGTTGAAGCTGCTTTGGAGCTGATCTGGCCTGTCTCTGTCCAGTCCACCTCTCTGGCTGGGGCAGCTGAACCCTCACCCCTCAGCCCTCACCCCCCCACCCTGGTCTCAGCCTGAACCCAGCCCACCCTACTGACGCCTCACTTAACTCCCCCTCCTGAGAAAAAAAAAAAGAAGAGAAAGTTCATGAAAGGAGCAAAAAAGTTGATGACTACATGTAATCGCAACACATAAGATGCTGTATTTTTTTGTGTTGTTTTTTTTTCTCCGTCGTTATGTTTCACCATGCTGTTTCTTTTCGTGTGTGATGGCTGCGTTGTTTCTTTATCTGTTTTGGCTGTGTTTTATTGGTTTATTTGACCTCTGAACCTGATCTCTCTGAGATAAGAGGAGACAAATCTCCAGGTGAAGCCTGTTTGATGGTCAGGAGCTGTAATTTGTACTGAAAAACTGTATATTTGTCACTAGTTCATACTGAATTTTAACAAAACATTTGTGATTAATACTCTTTCTTGAAAATGTGTCACAAAGTGTATATCTTGGTAGGTTTTTAACAAAACATTGTTACACTAATAATGGTCAGAAGACAAAGGTCATTAGTCACAGTTACGTAATAGGCCTACATGAGCTGTAAAATTTTGTAAAATATTGTAAATATGACTGGTTTCTTGGAGGGGCTCAGCTGATGTTTGTGTGTGGGAGGTGGGAGGTGAATAAGATTGCTTCTTTCATCAATTGGTATGTGTCGGAAAGCTTGATTGTTACGTATCATAGTTTCACATGGAGGATGTCAAGAACATTTCAGTATGTTTGTCAGTGAATAGTAGACCAGCCACATACTGTATTCCTCACCAGGCATTTTCTACAGAATGTGTCGCTTGATTCTGTTACAGCATTTAAAAACTGCCTCAGAGTTGAAACACTTTGAGTTCAGGGGAAGAGAGGCTGAGTCTGGAACAACACTTTACTTTTGGGGATATATGGGTGTGAGTTAAAAAAACAAAAAAAAAAACATGCTGAATTCTTACTTTGTCATATTGTTGTTTTAACTGTGATGTTCAACATGCTATGATTGTTTGTGAAGGAAGATGAAGGAGTAGTGTGCAGGAGCAGTCATGCACAGTTAACACTGTTGTGACTGATCTGCTCTGCAGGTTGCGTTGATGTTTGCGTGAGCGTGTCATATGGTTTTATACACATTGGTTTCCAATGTGCCATGTGCTGTTTATTTTTTTTGGGGGGGGGGGGGTACCTCAGTTGCAAATGTGAAATTTTAATCTGACTTTTTTATTATTACATTAACATCTACGTCAAAGTGAGGATGATTGAACCTTTTAGAAAGGTGGCTTTTCCAACAAGAAAGGGGGGGGGGGGGGGGTCTTATTAACTCTTGTTTACCTGTCAACCCCCCCCCACCCCTCGCACCCCCAATCCATCACTGCATATCCACTGGAAGTCACAGACTGTAGCAATGTGACAGCTATTTTTAGACCAAAACAATTATGTTCAGAGCTACTAGGACGTTGCACTGGCCGATCACGATAAAATGTGTTTTCCTTCGAATGTTAGCTTAAGAACAAAGCACTCTTCATCTACAAAGTACCAGGTTTTACATTTTGATACACTTGCTCACACTGCTGTGGCCTACCAGGGTAGGTCATACTTTGATGCTGTTTTCACTGAAAAATAACAATCTTGTCAACACTGTAACATTTTCTGATTTTCTTTTTCCTGTCATGTTTATTCCTTTGAAAAAAAAACTTTTTAAAATTCCTAATAAATTATTTTAAAACATTCCATATATGTGTACTGTTTTTTCTTCTTCTTTTGAACGTGAGAACAGAAATGCAAATTTGGCGAAAAGAATGTGTGTCTCATTTATAAAGCTCAAGCTATGTTTTTTGTCCAACAAATTTTGGGCATCATTCTTCATCAGCATTGTGCTGTGTGGTCCTCTGCAGTCAGGATAATCTGAGCTTCGTACAAGGTGAGAGGCTTTCACACATTTTCACGTCACATATAACAAACAAAATGAGGAAACCTCATTTCACTACTGATGCGTTTTTCCTGCTTTGTATAATTGTATAACCGTATGTACACTGTGAAGAGAACAGTTTTGCTATTCTAATACATTCACTTGAGAACTACCAAACCATTTGTAATATATACTATGACCGTGCACTAAATGAATACAAATGTACTCAATTACTATATATTTTCTGTACAAATACTACTAGTTTGTGGAAAATTATAAATTTGTACTAAATTGATATGCATCTTTACTAAATTACTATAACATTGTAAGTTACTATATATTTTCTAAGCTATAAAACTGTCTATAAAAATGTCTCTCAATCCTAAAGTGTTCCAGTCCTTTTCTTGTTTCTACGCAACACCAGCATTCACTCAGTCTGTCTTTCTTCAGTCTGCTCAGACTTTTCGGGCCTCTGATTCCCTCTCATATCTCTCTGCTGGCTGATTTCTCTCTTCCATCATCACTGCTCCACTGCCTCCCCTCCCTCGCCTCCACCTCCACTCTCCCAGTGTCTCAGCCCCGTGCCTCGCCTCTCTGCTTTTACTATCTCGGGGGACGTCCGCCGGTCATGACCACCAAGTCCTCACTAGACGGGAGCGCTGACTACCTGAAATGCGGGATGGCTCAGGAGATTCCCCCTCTGAGGAACTATCTCTGTCTCACCATGTTCACCTGTTTCTGTCCTGCATGGCCCATCAATATTGTGGCGCTGATCTTCTCTGTGCTGGTAAGTTATACAATGCTGAAAGCTTCTTGACATGCTTGGTTCCTATTTATGGATATTTACAGAATAACATAATTTAAGTGATTTTCTTTAATGAGTTTCAGTTATCTGCAGGCAGCACATAAAGATCATATAACATGCGTCATGTCACATGGATAAGTAGATTAGAGATTAGTGTAGTCTGGATATATTGTACATTAACACTTAACTGCCATGTTTGTCTGTCTGTCTACTGATCAAGCAGCAAACGTGATGTATTGCTATTACAGACAACTTCATCCACTCCTCAAAGTGCCAAACCATGTTTATAACTGTGTAATGTATTGTTCTACACAACGAATTTACCCCATCTGTGTTTCAATGAGAGGAACATATTTTGGTAAATATTCCGCATTTGCCGTGAAGCCACAAAGTTTAAAGAAGCGTCAGATGGGAGCAACTCGTTTACATTTGTCTCAAGTCTTTGAGCCGTCTGAGGGGAGACGGGTGTGTTGAGTCATCGTGCCGACAGCAGCTGTTGCATCTCTGTAGCTGTGAGTAACAAGATGAGGGACAGCAATCTACTGTTTCTCATTGCTAAGGATATTAGCATCAATACGAATATGAATTAGACATGACAAGAAAGGCAGGTGCAAGGAGAGACATTTGGTTGGAATTCAGAATCATTTGCTCGCTAAATGTCCAGCACAGATTCCCATAAAAGACACATGCCTTGGTCATGTGTAGCATGCTATCCATGTATATCGCCTTATTGACACTGAAGGTGTTTCTTCAGCACAGTACAAGCCTTTTCATAACGAATCTTGAATTCCCCTGTCACTCACCCTATAGGCTCAAAAGAGCTATGAGGAAGAGGACTATGAGGGCTCCAAGCGGCTGGGTCGGAAAGCTCTCCACCTGGGGATTGTTTCTTTTGCCATTGGCCTTGTGATCATCACTGCGTACACTGTTGTGCACTTTACCACGGTATGAATGCAGCAGATACTATATGGTGCACAAATTAACAAAAGGATAGAGAGATTTCAAGTATCCTTTTCCTCCACAGCATGTGGTGTGACCTCTTGAGGAGGAAGAGGAGGTGGAAGTGGAGAAGAGGTGATGGAGAGATCAGCTCCACGGGATGCAGAGCAGCTCTGCTTGGCTTCTATCATCAACAACTCTGGAAGTTTTGCAAGAGCTGGCAGAGTCTCCCTGTACTGCTGAATACATCTTTGTTTCAGCTATTTTGCAAATGATATTTCAATAACACTTTTTACAATTTTTGTAAATGAAAATTGAAAGGAATTATGCCATATGACATATGCACAAGACCCTAACTGTACTCTTTTTTAGACTTCTGTAACTAAAGGCCTTTAATGAACTGTTATACATTCCATTATATCTTCACTGTTTAACCGATTACTGATTGTGATCTAACACGGTGAAATATTGGTCTGCTTTAACTGCTTTAAATGTTGTGGACATAAAATGTAAAATAAAAACTTTTACACAAAATGAAATTTGGTATGGTAAATAAACCCAAACTGTAAATACAATATGATTGAAAATGAGTTTCATTCGAAATCTATTACTGACACTGATACAAACTAGTTTCATATTTATCAGGGCATCAATGCAATGTTATAACATCACTGGTAGAACCAACAAATACAGCAACAATGTGGTGAAATACTGTCCAACAGTAGTGGACCAAAATGGCCCTAGTTGACAGCCATCTTTGACACCTGTTGCAATTCAATGAGTGTGAGGTATCGTTTACTCTGATATGTAATATTAACACTGTAACAAGGCTAAAAATAAGAGCATACTCTTTCAGCTATGCAGGGATCCAGCACACAAATTACAGAGAAAATAAAAGTTGAATCACCAACACATCA
This sequence comes from Anarhichas minor, assembly GCF_050575085.1. Taxonomy (NCBI): domain Eukaryota; kingdom Metazoa; phylum Chordata; class Actinopteri; order Perciformes; family Anarhichadidae; genus Anarhichas; species Anarhichas minor. Next base: position 4,668,681 of record NW_027466476.1, on the reverse strand, counting down.
CGGTGGAGGATTTTGTTCATCCCGTGATGCTGGAAGCACCTGCACTAAAAGTGTCTGATGCATCTTTTTCTCTGTTGTTGTGATCAGCACCTGAAAACTGTAGCAGTCTGAATGGTGCCATCCATGTTCAGCAAAGGACGGTTCATAAATGTATGGTACCAAAACACTTTTACCTAAAGATTGATGATCAGCTGCGTGGTTGTACTGTTGGACTGCAGCCATGTGTCTTACCCACCTGCTAGTGAGCTGGATGAGACGACAGGGAAAGCTGCTGGTTGGGTGCGGTAAAGTCCAAAAAAATGTCGTGAGGATGAACTGAAAATGTCAGGCAGAGGAGCCTAACCTGCCAAATCACCAACATCCACCAGATGAACTTTTCTTGCATTTTGAGGGAGAGGTACAGAGAATCTGAGAAGCCTTTCAAAGCCTCCTTTGCTGAGGTGGCTGCTTGGAGTTGTGGCTTGAAGTTCACAGGGGCAACTCAAGAACTTGTTGATGGACACCAGCTGAAGAAGGAGGTCCTCTTAGCTTAGTGAGGCCTCTGTGACTCCCTCTGCCAAACACACAGATAGCCAGAACATGGGAGGCGGGGCCTTGTTCTGTGACCTTCACTGAGGACAGAGATGTGGAGTTAAGCTGCATCCCATTTACCTTGGAAATCGGAAGTTGGAGCTGTGAATGACATCACACCTGAGTCGGACAACTTGATGGGGTTTGCCTCAGCCGGGTTAGCCGTTGTTAGCCTTGGTTAGCAATACCAGTTGATAACAATGCAGTATGCTGGTATTTTGCGTATATAAACACCGTAGTAAATTGTCCACGGATAGAAGTTGGACAGGACTGTATGTATGTCTGATTTAATGCGACAGAAATAAGACAGAAGTGCTAATAAACACTCAGTGCATAACACTGAAATACTGCTGACTGTTTTTATTATCAGTGTGTACAGTTATAGGCTTTAGACATGTGAATCACATGAAACAGGATAGCCGTGAGAACGCCTCAGATAAATAAGTGTGATATGGCTCAAGGACACTCCCCTGCTGAGCAGCAGAACTCTTAAAAGGCTCTACTGATAGCGGTCTGCTTCACAGGCCTCTCACTGATCTATACGTCGGAATATGTAAATAATAATTTAAATTATACATTTTAATACACCTCAACACATCTTTGTGTGGCCAAGATGTGTTTGAGGCATTTTTAAATTATTTTTGACAGAATGTAATTCTGGCTGTACGTGTTTGAATAATTTGTAGAGGCCTGAAGATCTCATGTTATCCAATAATAAATTAATAATAATATAATAAAAAAATTTAAATCTAAAGAATAAAACTAATTTTGTAAAACAAATGTTTTGTTTTTTCTTTTTCGCTTTCTTATCCTGTTAATTCAGATTTACTGAGTGGCCCTTTGCACGGCTGCTACCCCCAGGTTGGGAACCACTGATTTACTACAACACCCTTTTGATATTTTCAAGAATACTCGTCATATGAATCTTTTGTTTTTATTTTTTTTCTATCTGATTCAGATCATAAATAAACCAGTATTGTTCTTATCTGAATTTTATATACAGGACGTGCAGTAAATGTAACTTGGCCTATTTGTTGAAAATCACCAAACCCACTGACAGCTTTGATGTTATTTTATGATTAAAAACTCGTATATCTGTTTTTGAAATTATGCAATTCACTTGTAAACCATCTGCTAACGTTACCACAAAATAGCTGGCAACAATCGGGTTAAACAAAAGCTCGCTGAGCTCGAGGACAGGAGGCGGAAGAGGTGTGTTTTCTTCACGACACGCACACAAACGCGCACACACCGAGGTTTCCCTTAAATGGCGAAAACGCACAAAGTACAGCTGACCTCGGGAGATTAGAAGAATAACTAGTGGTAGGTAAAAGGAAACAGAAAGAACATAAACAAAACAAGTGACTGCTCGTCTGGTGCTCGTCTGCGGGACGGTGAACTCTGCTCCGCCTCATGGTTGTGCTTCGAGTCCGAGAGGGAAACTTCTGCCGTTCAGAGACGAAAACAACAACGATAAGAGCACCGGGACGTTTGTACATCCAGGAACCCAAAACAGATGTGCACGAGACCAGAGACCTCCGTTTGATAAGACCACATCCAACCAAACCTCCCCTGGGAAGACTTAGGTGGGTTTTTTTCATTACCATAGGCTTTTTACTGCTGGTACATAAAATGAAACCTATGAATCACCCGCGAAATATGCTGGTTAACTCGGGTATTTCAGAGGATCATTGGACTTGCAGTCATCCGGGGCTCCTGGTGGTACTGACGTGATTTGACGTGTGTGTGTGTGTGTGTGTGTGTGTGTGTCTGTGTGTGTGTGTGTGTGTGTGTGTGTGTGTGTCTTGCAGTGTTTGATGCCACCAGGATGGGGAACAGCAGCAGCGACAGGTCCAGTGGGGGTCAGGGTGAGAGAGGGAAAGAGGCAAGCGCCACCATCCTGATAGACAACTCAGAGGACGGAGACCTTTTCCAGAGAGAAGACACAAAGGTAAGAAACAGAGATGGGGTGTTGGACCAGGTCGCACTTAAGTTGCTCACACAGTGACTTGAGAGTTGACTTGCAGAAAAGTGACTTGTGAGCATCTCTAGGTTTGAGACTTTTCGTATGCTTTAGTAAAACTGTTAGCATAAAATTGGGCAAAATTGCAGGTGGGAATGCATAAGTTATAACAAATATAATAAAAATATTGATGAATGAAATATCACTCATTATGTTGTGAACGCTGCTGTATTAATACATGATTTTATACAACTCTAAGACATATCATTTTGAAATAGTTAAATGCAGTAAATAAAAAATGGCTGCATATATACAGGATTTGCAAAATATCTGTCATAGATGCACAGGCGAGGCCATACATAGCCTACTGTATGTACAGGCAAAGTCATACATTATGTATATAAATCATATGTGGAATCATTAAAACTATTCCAGTCCTCAGCTTTCTCTCAGCCGGCCGTTCGGTCAGGAAGTGTTGTGTTGTGGAACAGTGGCAGAGGTTGAAGGTGCATTTATTAACATGGCAACAATACCTTTATATCATGCTCTACAGGCTCCTGAGGAAATACAGGAATTTCTGGCCTGGCAGCATGACCTGGAGAGTGATAACAAAAGTCCAACCCAGGACAGACCCACTATGTTCAGGTGGCCGGGGGCCGCCAAGGAAGTTTTTGTGTCCGGCTCCTTTAACAACTGGGCCACCAAGATCCCTCTCAACAAAAGGTAGTTTGACTCATGCAGAATGCATCACCAGACTGTACATCCTGCATCTGTGTGTACTGATGGAGATGTAACACGCAAATGTCTTTTAAACCCAGTCAGAAAAACTTCGTGGCTATTGTGGACCTGCCAGAGGGAGAGCACCAGTACAAGTTCTGTGTAGACGGTCAGTGGACCTTGGATCCTACTGGGGTGAGTGAAAGCTTAAGTTTTAGAGATCATCCACCTTTTTATATAATATATAATGATAATATATATGACCAATGTGCTTGTATTTTTCCATTGTGGTAGAAATGCCTACTCCACACTCACGAGCGTCAGTATCAAATTTCTGTTTACACTCTCTCCCAGGCCGTGGTGACGTCTAAAACTGGCTCAGTTAATAATGTCATCCAGGTGAAGACAACTGACTTTGAAGTCTTTGACGCTCTCAGGATCGACTCGGAGGATACTGCTGACATCTCGGGTACTGGCATTCATCATGAACTACTTTCAGACTGCCCAGATATTATTGAAGAGAGTTTTAATTAACTTTAAATATTAGAACGTGTGCCATATTAAAACAAATGACTTGTGGGGAAACTTAATCTGGTGCAGTAAAGCCAATGATCATAGTAAAGTTAACTATAACATTTTTGAGCAATTACTTTTTTAGAGTAGATTGTATTCGTCAATGACATTTGCTAATGCATGAACCTTGAGGAATTCTTTATACCACATTCTTTTGATTTTGTGTTCATTCTTCCCCAGACTTGTCCAGTTCCCCTCCCGGCCCCTACCTACAGGATGCATATGTGACCAAGCCAGAGGACAAGATCAAGAATCCTCCCTACCTACCTCCCCACCTGCTGCAAGTGCTGCTCAACAAGGACACGGGTATTTCTGTAAGTACGGGCTGAATGCTGGAATACACGCTCGTCTCAGTGGTGCACAGCACTTTAGAAACCTGTTATGACAGCATGCAATGTAGTCAAACTCATCCTCTCTCTACATCCTCATCAGTGTGACCCAACGCTGCTTCCAGAACCCAACCATGTGATGCTCAATCACCTGTACGCCCTCTCCATCAAGGTAACAGATCCTCCTGTAGCAGATATGTTTTTTTATTCATTATGTTTTCAGGTTGTCCGGTCCATGCTCGTCTACGTGATATCTCAGGAAGGCCTGGAGGGAATTTCTTTATTCAGTTGCATCAGTTGTCAAAGATAACTGTGACCTTACAAAGCACATTTTTGGCCATAACTCAAGAATTTATATGCTAATTATGACAATTTCACACAAATGTCTAATAGGATAAAATGATGAAGTGACTTTTTTGGACAGACACTGATATAAACTGCAACATGTCGTGTTGGTGGAGGCATACAACCGCGAGGCGGTAATTCTAGTTTATGGCTGTCACTCAGGCGGAAATTATGGATCAACTTCATCTGTCTGAGAGACAAAATATCTTCGACAACACTAAATGGATTTTGTTCAAACTGATGGGAAATGATGTGCTGCATGTCATGCATACGACATACAACATGCATAAAATGTTGGTCAACAAATATCTGTTCCGTCTTTTGAACGCACATAAATTCTCTTTATCTTCTAAAACGTATTATTTAATGACTTTCCCTTATTTTCTGTGGTAAAGCAAACTATTTTTAGGTCAAACAATTTCTGCTTGAACGGTGTAAACTTCAGCTATATACCCCATTTTTATCAAAATACTCTTCGTGTCGTTGTTTTTCAGGACGGCGTGATGGTCCTCAGTGCAACGCACCGATACAAAAAGAAATATGTGACCACACTTCTCTACAAGCCAGTATAATCCACAGAGCTATGATGCAGCCTCTTATTTTATAATTCATCTGTTGTACACAGCTGCTGCTCGCATTGTTTTGTTAAAACTACAACTAATTATCTTCATGATATCAATTCAAAACATTTGATACATCTGTTTTACCATCCTGTAATCTCATAATCTAATAAAATGTATTTAAAGTTGCTGCACAATGTATGTTAATTCATGATCCATAACTACAACCTAAAGCTTTCCTTCTTATAACACATGATGCGTAAGTGGAAACCTGCCTCGAGTGTTGCTTTACATATTTAAGTGAACAGAAATTGTGGCTGGAAAAATATAATGGTGCGATAAGCACTACTGCAACCTGTGCTACACAAGCTCTCCATATGTGGGCAAACAGACTCAAGGACAAGCAGAGGCTGGAATTCAACTGAAATGACTCACACTGAGAATCTCACTTGCCTATTTTATTTCAAACTAATGCTATTGTACAAAATCAAACTTCTTTTACATCTGGTTTTGTGTACAAATTACAGAGAAATTAGAAAAGAAATAGGTTAGAAATCCAACCCTTTCTTGTGTGTTTTTGTGGATTGGATAACTCAGTCGACACAGTGGACTTTGGGATCCAGGTTTTTGTTTTCAGGGTTGTATGCAGTCTGAGCAAAGCAGTGAGCCGCCACCCGATCACACTCGCACACGGCAGCCTGACACTTTTTGTTGGTAGCTGCGGAGACAGAGTTGAGTCAGGAAATTGACAGATAGCTGGTCAATAATAACGTAACATGAAGCTCCCTCTCACATTATCGGTAAGTACTAGTGTGCAAGTGCTCTGCAGTATAGGGAAGCATTTGTTTGCAGTTAGGTACTCCCAACTGTGAATCAAACCTCATTCCCCGGCTGCATAATACCTATGTATAGCTGTCTAAATACAGTTGTATGTACAGTACACACAGGGCCACAGATGCAGCCTTGTTTAATCTTCTATACAGTACAGCTACAGTCAGTGCTGTTCTTTTAACCAGCCAATGAAATCCACCCAAAAACCTTGATTTATAAAATCAAGGTTTTTTGTTAACAGTGTCGTTGCAGAATGTCACCAAAAATTCACTGAAAATATGTCAAATTTGATGTCTAAATGAGTTGGACAAGCCATCATAGTGGGGTCACAGTCTTACCCGAGCAGGTCACTTGTTGATTTGAACAGGTGAAATCATAGACAAGAACATAGGGCAGGTCCACAATAGCCGTGCATCCAGGAGCCTTTCTGCTTGCTCTATAGCATTTATCATGAACTTCACAGCACCTAAGAATACAGGAGACCTCAAGTTACTTTCATTCTTAAATTGATGAAAACAAAATTGGGCAATGTTTGCATCCTACATGTCCACTTCATCCACAGGGCTTCCCTTTCCTCCGAAGCCGCACCAGCAGCCGTAATCGTTGTATCGTAGAGCGTTTATGCCAGGCTGAGCGCATTGGATCATAGTCGCAAACTGCCATAAGGCCTTGGGCAGCTGCGCACCACTGGCTGTACAAGCTGGTGAAGAAATGTGAGGCAGACAAATAAGAACACATGATGGATAAATCAGAAAAGGCATATCTTTAAAAGAACGGTTATGAATGCTCAGTTATGAATTGAGCGATAAAGACAATTTCACAAACAGCACATGTTCACAATGTGTGCTATTTTCAGGAGTTATACATATTGACAGCTTGTTCAAGCTTACCAGTGAGAAGTAGCAGCAGCAGAGGAGCTGTCAGATTCATGGCTGCAGTCAGAAGAACATACATTTTGGTGCAGCCTGTTCTTATATAACAGGAGGTGAGAGACAAGTAGAGATAAGAGAGAGTGACAAGAGGGTGGGAGCTTTAAGTGAGGAGCTACTTGTTCTAAAGTTTCTACTTGAGAATTGCGTTTACCTCAGCCTGTATTTAACACCTTATTTTACAGGTGTGACAGTAAAACATATAATCAGTTTTGTGTTTTCTCTTCTTAGACCCAGCTATCTCGAAGGAGAAGCAGTCAAAAGCAAGAGCAAACAAGAAGACTGACAGCTTTAAGCTTTGTTCTCACAAAATCCCTTTTATTCGACATCTTCATTGAACTGATTCCGTCTTCAGCATCACCTTTAGTGAACCTGGAACAGCATTTTACAACTTCCACTAGTGCCTTGATACTGAATGTCACTGCCCATCAGCTGTCCGATCACAGATGAAGCCTGATTGATATTCGGTCAATATAGGAGCAATCATTTTCCAAATCTTGTTCAAGTTTGGGCTTTCTCAGCTAGATGCCAAATCGTATAGCTAAAGCTATAGGAATGATAATAACAATAGTAGTAGTAATAATAATAACAACAATAATAATATTAATTATTATTATTATGATCCTGTTGGCAGCTTACCGTTCAGGTAAATAAGATAAAATATCCACAGGAAATACAACAAGACAAGGTAGACAAGGAGTCATTTATTTTCCCCTCACAGGTTAGGCAGGACATTTGTTATAATTTCCTTTTGATCTTTTTACATATATTCTTTAAATATCCTAATCAAATATTCCCTGATCTATTTGGTCTTTCCTTTTGGTTCACTCTGTCCTCACTCATGTTTGCTTTTACCTTCTCTAAACAGGAGTTAAATTTAAAATAAGTTTCCAACACACAGCTGTGTAAATAGCTAGCACTTCCCAAGACTTTCCACTGCACATTGCCCAAGCTGGGTCACTTTAGGATAATACAACGATATACACAAGAAACATGACACAAACTATGATAATAATGAACCAAACATGTATGTAACAAGCATGAGTGTGTGTCTGTCTGTATATGTTTGTGTATGCATGCTGTTTATGTTGCATAATGGATAGTGTATAGAGTAAGAGATTGGGTGACTCTTAGCCATTGGCCAAAAAGGACCCCCCCCCCCCTCAAGGTCAGGAGTCAATATAGGTGTTAAGTTCCCCGATTAAAGTCTAGGGGATGAGGGGAGTAACAAAGTAAATAACCCAGGGAAAAAGATTCATGGGCAACAGATGAATAATCAAAAAACAATTTGTTAACGAAAAGATGCTCACAAAGGCAACAACGGAAAACTACACTCAAGTGAAATACACTGCCATACGCACAAACACTAAATTCCACTCCCTGATATTTACAAGCAGCCATTTACACTCACAGTGTTTCACGTGCTTCTATGGAAACATGTTTGTATTTGTGACAGTGTGTCTACTGTCTGGACAACAACACACAGTACTGGTTAAAGTTAATTTATCAGGTGAGAGGAGTATTTACACCAAAACTATCCTTTCATTGAAACGTGTTCACCTGCTGCTCAGGCATTTAAGACCTATTTAGCTATGCTGCAACTATTAGATAGACTGCTGTGATATTTGCTGCATATAGATCTCTAGAGGATAAGATCTATGACTTTTCCTCTCGTGCCATCATCAGGTCATAATTTAAATTCTTCCAATACTTTGGTTCATGACCAAATCCCTGCTATCAGCCTGAACTGTACTTTGTGTTAAATGCTGATTAGCAAATGTTAGCATGCTATCATGCAAAACTATGATGGTGAACCTTGTAAATAGTACCTGCTAAATGACAGCATGTTAGCATTTAGCTCAGCTGAGCCTAAGTACAGTCACGCAAAGCTGCTGGTATGGCTGTAGACTCCTGTTAAATGTGCAGTGGCCCAACACAGAACATGGATGCTTCCTGGTAGCTTACATAAATGTATTTTTTAACATTATAATTTGTGTAAAATTATTCAGCAACCAACAAGAAGACTTTGCTGCAAATCATTTAATAATATTTAACTACACTGAACACAACTTTTATTCCCTTCTGTCCCTAAATGTAGTAAATGATCAAGTGTGTATATTCTACAAGGGACACAAAGATGATTCTAGTGTTTGTGCTTTCATTGTATGACAGGTGACCACTGAGCCAAACTCGAAAGATATTTACTTTTTTGTCTCACCCATCACAATGCACCTGTAATGCTGAAACCCTGAACATTATGATCTTCTTTTGTACAAAACACACCTGTATAACCGACCTCAGAACAACATTCAGACGGATGAGAATAATGTTATCTATTATGGGCTCCCCAATATACCACAACTAATTTGATATTTTTTTGTGTGCATGTGGTGGCATATCCTTTAATCTGCACTGTCTAATCAAAGTAATGAGATACTGGAGAGAAACAAAGATGTTCTCAGACTGAACAGCAGGAGGCAGCATTGGTAAGTTTAGCTTCAGATGCACAAACCGGTCCTGTGTTAAGATCTGTTAATGGATTGGCACCGCTGTAAACAAAAAGGATAATGTTCAAGTCAACAAGATCAGAATTATTAAAGGGCCATTCCACTATTTTTACACCTGAGATTCAGTTTACCCGTCATGAGGAGTACTAGTCAGCTTGAGGTGAAAACTGTTGTGAAAAACACACGCGCGCACACACACACACACACAGAGCTTGAACTCTGCTTCTGTGTGGCTCTCCCGGCCTTTCCACCACCATGGCACTAATTGGTGATTGGACCCAGCCCGTTCGCTCACAAGCTGCAGCTGCTGGGGTGAGATAGAGAGAGACTATAAGGCTTTAGCTTCACATTCCACATCGTCACCTGCAAGATGCTTCTGATTCACTCCATGCTCAGCCTGTTGCTCAGCCACACGGGAGTCCGTGAGTACTCAGAAGTAGAAAACCTCCCAGGATGACTTTGAGAGTTATGCATGTCTTATTGATTGGCATCAGGGATATTTTTATGTCATGGTGGTTTTGAGATGGGAACTAGCTTTGTCTGAGATGTCTCCATTGTGTCCCCTAGTGCTGCATAGAAAACATTTGTTGCAGTTCAGGGCGATGATAATCTGCGCTCAACATGACAGCTGGCCGGTATTTGACTATGCTGACTATGGCTGCTACTGTGGGCTGGGAGGCTCTGGCACACCTGTAGATGATGTTGACAGGTAATGCTGATCTATTTCTTATTTAAAAGGTTGAATTGCAATAAGACAAAAAAAACACATTTTCTGACTTGCCTCTAATGGTGTCGTTGCAAGCAACAGTTTTTTAGTTGTGTACAAAGGTTGTCAAATATATTCCTGAGACTCCTGCAGTCATTCCAAGACAATGGAGGTGGATTGAATTTAGTTTGACACAAATGTATTTACTTGTTCCAGCTTCTTGAATGTGAATATACTGTCTGTTTAATTGTTAGTCTTCTTCTCTTCATCTTTATCTGTGTTTCTATTTGAACAAATGTAGAACTGGACGTGTGTGTTCTTTCAGAGGCCGTGTAAATATGATGACATCCCTTTTAAAACAAATTTGTAGAAAATCTGGATCTTCTGTGATTGTACGCTGAATATCTTTAGAGTCTTTGGACAAGATGATACCTCCTTGTCAAAGACATTTTTCAGTATTTGACATTTTATAGATCTCCTAAAAGTCAAGGAACTATGAAACGGCAGGTTATTTGCTTCATCGCGATGTGACGAAGGTGGTGTAATCACCTTTATGCTTTCTGTATGTTGCAGATGCTGTGAGGTCCACGACCAGTGCTACGGTGATGCCATGCAACACGACGATTGCGTGCCAGTCCTGGACAACCCCGACACTAAAGTATACAGCTACAGGTGTGACGAGGTCAACAAGACCTCCACCTGCCTGAGTGAGCGTTCAACAACACTTCCAATGAAATCTTTAATATTAGAGTTGTCAGTATGTGGATGAGGGACAAAAATTGTGTGGGTTGCCCTGTTTTCTTTTCTTCTTCCTCACTCGACTGCTGCTCTTTTCTGTCGTTGTTATTTAGATGACAACGATCCCTGTGAGAAGTTCATCTGTGAGTGTGACAGGAATGCAGCCATGTGCTTTGCCGAGGCCGACTATAATGAAGGAAATAACCACCTTCCCAGTGAGCGCTGCACGTAAGCCGAAGGACTCGGGGAGAAGTGTAGAGTGTCTCTAATAAAAGCAACTGTACTCAGTTACTGTTTTATTGTTCAACAAAGACCTCACACGTGTATTGTATATGCAACTTTTATCCATTTCGTGACTCTGAAAATGAATAAATGGATATTTTAAAACATAATTTCCATCGGTGTTTATTTGAGCCATTATTTTATGTCATGTTTGTAAAGGTTCACTGGCTCTCACGCTCTTGTCTCACAGATGTAACGATACGGCAGATTACAGTCTGCATCGTTCCACATCTTGCGTTTGCGTCTCTCAGAAGCATGAATCTGCCCACAGTCTTCTCCGGTCTCTCTGTAGTCCCAGTTGTCAGGCTGACCGTTATCCCAGAACCTAAACACAAACGGTGAAAGGATAAGAAACGATTAATATGCTACTTATAATTGAACTTGCCAAAACATTATTCTATTTTTTTTTTATAGCTTACGTTGGGGTTGAATTGAAGTCTGTTCCATCCACCCAGCTCCAGTGTCCCTCATGTTCTCGCTCCACCAGTCCAATCCAATAGCTATATTTGATATCAACTACTCCTGAAATGTAGTCCTAGGAATCAAAAGTAGCAACAGGTTGTTTGAGGCCTTTGTTTATTCTGAGACAGGGTGTGCTCCTGATCAGAGTCCTGTATTCAGTTGCAGGAAGATGACGCAGTTTAAAATGTATGGAACCAAACTGATGTAAACTTGAACCTCACCAGTTCCACAACATCATTCACAACCACTAAGTGTCCTCTGTGTTTTTGGCACTGCTCCTCTGCTTTGCTCCAGGTCACGGTTGTGGTGGATAGCACGTAGCAGCTTGTCTGGAAAGACACCCAGCCATCCCTACATGCTCCTGGTTTGATGAGGGTCAAGACAGCATGATTAGGGAGGGGGGGGAAGTGAATTTTGATATTAAAGGATTCAGTGTTTACCTCTGACTGAGACAAGTCTCGATAAGGGGACCTCCTGCACAGATGTTGCACCTTAAATTTGGAAACAAAACAAAAGCTGTAATGAGGGCATCGATTGAACATCATTAAAACCAGACCTGAAAACATTTCCTGACCTGAACTGGACAATGAGGTTGTTCCTCCATTGCTGATTCTCTCAAGGCTGAGTTTGACATCAGTTATTTCCTTATTTAACTGGGCGACTTTAAGATACAAAAAAATGGTTGTATGATAAGACGAAGAATGTGAGTTGGCTACATGAAAACTGAGTTTAAAGTCGTACATTTTATCCCAATGACCATCAGCAGAATCAACAGCAGCAGCACCAGGACTCCATAGAGGACACAAACCACTATCTTCTTCATACCTGCAGACACTAACATACATTTATTCATAGTTTAAGGTGACATCTGACATTATTGGATCAAAATTGGAAGACTTGTACATGTCATACCGGTTTGTAAAGTCGTCTTGTGCTCTCCGGGGACAGAACTGTTATCAATCGACCCAAACTCGTGATACTGAGACTCCATTACTGAAAACAAGCAGATTCTCTTGGAAAATAGATTTTTTTTTTAGACTTTTTAATTGTTAGTAAAAAAAACATGTCCAACTCTGTTGCTCTCATTTGTAAAATGAAAAACTAAGTTGATAAAGTATTCAGTCCATAGTCTTGGCAAATAAGAGGTCAACCAAATCTCCCTTGTTTGTTTTCAAGCCCAATATGTTAACTATTAACGGCTCCATACACAAAAGTGATTTCTGCCGTTATATACTGTATGATACACAAACGGGTTCGAATACATGCAGCTAATTTTACTAAATGTTTTGCTAAATTTAAATTATGATATAAAATGATTGTCTTCATTGATATCCTGACTATTCAGTGTATAATTGATGGTGTTATTTGTACATGCATGACACAGAGATTAATGCACATTTCTACACAGTTATGGATCAATATAAACGAAAAGAATGACTGCAAAGTAATTTCAAGAACAAACAAAGTGAACATTAATCACTTACCTTCATCAACCAGAATATCTCAGAATCGTTCTGGTTGGACTCTGATCATGAGATCACACAAAGTCCTCCCCTTTAAAGAGAAACACTTTAAACACACGATTTTGAATGTAATCATTCAGTTATAATTTGTCTACGGTCACAAAATAAAACAGGAAATAAGAGTTTGTTCTGTTTTGTATGATGTGTGAGATGATTTCCTGATGTGTAGGTAATTAAGGAGAAAAGACCAAGAGAATTTTGGGGATATGACAATTGTGACACCAACATTACACAAAATAATTTCCTTCCTATTGTCATTGTAAGTTTGAGTTACCACTATGTATCCCTGTGAGTGAAAACCAGCTTCCCCATACCTTAGAACTTGTTTTACTTGTGACTTTATACAAAGCAATGTCTTCTTGCAATCTTTTATCTATGAGGTACATTTCATTCAAAGAGTGGTTTCCCCTTCACATACTGTTTTATTTGGATTGGTTTCAGAGGCCCGGAGAAGTATTCAGTGTACAGTATGTAAGCAAAAATATAAAAAAATATCCCCAAAATTAACATAAAACTATTTGGTGTAATTGGTGAGTCCTTGTGAGACGTGGAACTATTGCTTTAGAATATGCAGTGGAAACTTCACATTTTGTTCGATAGAGATTATTCATACAGATCACCTCAAGTCGAGGACACAAACAAGTCAAATAACTTTGCATCAGTGTCTCTTACTACCAGACTCTTTAATCCCCACTCATCTAAGAGGACCAAAACAACTATGGACTATATGTCAATCACCTTTTTTTGGTACTGTTCTGCCTTGTGTTATAAAGCACAAACTGTACATACTATCTACTGTCTCAGGACAAAAGACACTTTGACCACCATCAAAATTGAATTTGTGAATTTTATATTAATTGCAACCTACTTCAGTGACTATTTTCTAAACAACTTTACAAGTGAGACTCATTATTGCACTGCATTGCCTTGTGGTGATTAAAAAAAAAAAACAGAACAACAGCAAACTTGAACTGAGTTTATCTACTGAGTTGCTGTAGTTCACAGTCTCACCGCTTGGTGGCTTAGTGGAGCTGTCTGACTTCCACGTGACACTTCTAATCAATATGACTTCCTTCCGGTCTCTGAGCTTCTCAGAAAGGAAAATGGCGGCTGTCGGACGCGTCTCTCAAATGTTGGTACGGTCTTATTTGACCCAGACCCGGCGTCAGCTCTCTGCCGCTGCTGCTGCTGGCGGACACAGCGAGCAAGCAGGTAATTGTAGCGCGACATTTTAATCCCCTAATTGTAGTCAATGTCATTCATTTTTTACCTAACTTGTGATGTTTTGACAGTGACCTTGCTGAGCTAACATTAGCTGGTTCAGCATTAGCAATAGCTTTTGAATCCTTGAGCCGACAACACGTAGAAGAAGCGGCTCAAAATATTGTCTTTCTGACCTAAAGACGTTGTAATGTCAGCCTGCCACTTCATTGAAACATCCACTTGACTGGTGCAGTCTTAATGTAGTTTAAATTAACTTAAGTTCGTTCTTTATATGGCTTGGAAGTGGAGCAGGGTCACGAACGATGTGTCCTGTGAGCTAAAGCGCAACTACATGGTCCTATCAGGTCAAGAGACACTCGAAATTTAAATATACAATTATATTAATATTACTCATTATAATTAATCAAAAAGTAATAACATTTACCATTTATTCCCCATTGATGTGTATTTTGATGGAAATGATTGCTGGAACTGATGGAAGAACTTGTTATTAAATGATTATGTGACTTTTCTTTAGTTATACAGGAAATATTTAGCATCACACATTGCTGTCTTTTGCTGTCAGTAGAAAGTGTACTGCCTCGTAGCGTCCAGAGATATAAGCTGGTGGCATTCCACATTTTAACTGTGGTAAAGCACACACTCTGGGTAGTAGTGTGAGGTCACCTATCTAACATTTATGTTTAACATTAAGTAATGACAGATTTGGTGGGTGCAGTTTTAGTACGTAATGAAACTTCACTTTCATATGTCCTAAAGAAAGTGTCTTTTGTCTTAAAAGCACATTTATCACTCATGTTTCGTGTGATTGGATTTCGGATTGCTTTTTTTTTTTTTGTCAAACTAATCATTATTGTCCGTCTCTTCCAGCCAAGACATGGAAGATCCTCTCTTTCGTGGTTGCCCTCCCTGGTGTTGCAGTGTGCATGTTGAACATGTACCTCAAAGAGCAGCAGCATTCCCATGAACAGCCAGAGTTTGTCCCTTACTCCCACCTTCGCATTCGCAGCAAGGTCTGACTTCATGCAACATCAATTATTCACATTAAAAAATGCCACACTTGCCTATATTTTTACTGGATTATGTGTTGCATTCATTTTTTTTCTTACAGCGTTTCCCTTGGGGAGATGGCAACAAATCCCTTTTCCACAATGCACACTTGAATGCTCTTCCTGCCGGCTATGAGGGCCACGATGAGTAAAACCCTTCCTCCAGACCTCCTAACGGGCACGGGGACCAGTCCTCCTTCAGCGGTTGTTACTGGACCATACTTCTATTTACAGTTTACTCTTCACTTTTGTTGTGTTTACCTCTGTGCTCTCAACATGGGGCACCCGAACCAACAGTTCCTTTACTCTGGACCATCAACATGTCAGACTGATCCTGAATTAACATAAATAAAGTAACTAATATTACCTCAATTCATGTTTTATTTCTTTTGTGTTGTTCACCATCAATGTATTTAAGCACAGGAAACAATTTTTAGAGGTCCCAGCAGTAACAACATAGGTGTAAATAATAAATAAATAAATGAAGGATGGTTGAACTCTGCCATAGCTTACTGAGAACATTAACACAATGGAGCCATAGTAAATATTATTTGAAACACCTGCAGCTTTCCAATCTCACTTTCTATTTAAAGGTGCAATATACAGGATTCAGATCCTTAATATAGCAGCAAACAAGAATTTGCTAATTAAAGATTAGTTCAGTAATGTCTCCCTCTATGTTTGTGTGTTGTTATCCAAGCTTCTCCTTCTTTTGTTGACATAGCCGGGCAGGCTGTGCACACTTTTAGTGCATGTTCGTCGATGTGAGGAGGCCCCACTGGCTCCCACGGCTGCTGCTCTGCAGTACGGTGGCGGTTACAGCTTTAGAGGCAATAGAAATGCTGTAATTGTGTGTGTGTGTAGCACCTTTTAATTTATTAGCTATTTAAAGCCCCTCCTGACCCTTCGTTCACATATGGCTGATTTGGCCTCGAGGAGTGAAAACGTGTATATGCTATGATTGACATCTCCCTCCCTCACACCTGTGAAGGTGGGAAACATTTCACCTAATCGTTTTTATAAATGTAAATGGCATACAGTAATGCGACAGAATTACCAGCCTTTGAATTCATGTGCCTTTTCACAATTGAGTGTTAAATGTTTATACATAGCTGCATACACTGATTAAAGCTCGTCTATAAATGTTAAATTCTGGAGAAATAAAAGGCTGAGGCTGAAAGTTAAATTGGAAATAAAGTGAATTTAAATTAATATCCATTCATATTCTCCATAAACAAGCTCTAAAAACACTTGATAAAAATCACTATCACTGCAATATTCTCACCAAACACCATACCCTGAGCTGGGAGAACATCATTAAATTCACTGATCTGTGTCTGGTTTTTAAAGTTTTACATGGTATGGCCCTGCCTCCACTTAGTGATTTTATTAAACAAAGCACTCAAAGCAGCAGACTCACTAGATCTGCTTCAAGAGGTGATTGTGTCATTCCACATAGGTCAAGCTCGTTTAGTAAATCTACGTTCTCTGTGAAGGCAGCTCACTGGTGGAATGCTCTGCCACCACACATACGCACACAAAACACGTACAAAACATTCAAGCATAACTTCAAGGAATGGCTTGTTGCCAATCAGGTGTGCAAGCATTGACGTGCTGTCTGTCCTGCCTGCTTGTTTCGCCTATATGTGCATTTGTCTTGTTCAGTGTTGCTATTTTCCATTTTTTTTGATGTGTATGTTATGTGCTTCAGTGTTATATATGTGCTTGTCCTGTAGGTGAGTCTGTTCTGCGTGACGCATGCTGAAACCTGTTATGTCTGCTCTGCTTTAATGTCGTA
This sequence comes from Anarhichas minor, assembly GCF_050575085.1. NCBI lineage: Eukaryota > Metazoa > Chordata > Actinopteri > Perciformes > Anarhichadidae > Anarhichas > Anarhichas minor. Next base: position 4,651,575 of record NW_027466476.1, on the reverse strand, counting down.
CACTTTTCTTTTGCTGTGTATTGGTTTTGTCTATACGTTGCTGTCCGTTTCTCTATGAATTTAATTCCGTTTCAATTTGAGATTTTGTTATTTTAGGCTGCCTTGAAACATCTGGCCGGGGACAGCAGATGGAAATTAGCCTCTCTGGCTCACTTACAGTGCTGTTGATTAGTGTGCATTGTCCCTGAAAAATACATAAATAAATAAATAATCAAACACAGTGGAGTTACAGTTGTGAAATATGCACATATCTGGGTATTATATCCTTCATTTATGTTTTACTTATGTTATTTCACATAACGTTATTTATTGCATTTACACGAGATGTCTCGTGTGGAACAATGGTAAATATCTAGTAGGATGATGTAGACCTGTTTCACGTGACTTGCTCTTTGTTACAGACTCCACCTCTTTCACGTGAACGCGCCTTAAGCCGAATTAGAAAATCCTGGGTTAACAAAGCTAGCTGATAACTAGCTTCATAACACCGGTTGTCTTTAATCCGTTTCCGTCGCATGGACAGTTATTGATTAATGTTGAAGCGTGCCTTGACTAAACTGCACTATTTATTACGATCGGGTTTATTCCGTGTGAAGACCGTGGGTAACGATTTGATTACTAAATCGAGCATTGAATCATCTCGGATAACTGCGCGCACCCGCTCGGTCACAAGGGAAAAGCAATCGCACGCCGAAACCCGGATCATTATAAATGAACACAGACAGAGGTGAGGAGACCTTGTTCATGATCTCATCTCGTAAAATATACAGAAACAATAATCATTCAGACTCGCAAACATGTATATTTACAGGTCCTTTATTTTTGTGTGTTTTTTAATAGATATCCAGATGATGAGAAAACAGGAGAGGGCACATTTCTTCAGCTCTAAAGAGCAGGAACTCATTTTGAAGTTGTATGAAGAAGAGCGAGAGATATTGACAGCCAAATCAAACACTACCAGTGCCTCTAAACTGAGAGAAGAAGCCTGGCAGAGAATTGCTGATAAAATAAACGTGTAAGAAGATTTATTTACATAAGTGTGTCTCATTAAACCTGTTTTAAAATATTTGTCACTCTAATATTTGGACTTTCCAATAATTTCACCATCACTGACACATAACCATTTATTATTTTTCACGACTTCCCAGGGTAACGGACAGCGGCTACAAAAGGTCGTGGCAGCAAGTGAAAGTCAAACATAAAAATATAGTGCAAACAGGTAACCTTGTTCGTGCACGTCTACATCTTCATAATAATGTCCAGGGGAGTTTTTCACCTCTCAGGTCTGTGCTCATTCAGCAAAAAGAAGACAGGTCGAGGTGATGAGGAATGAAGGGGGGTCGCCAATGCCGTCGCTGACTTCTGCAGAGGAGGATGTGCTACAGCACAAAGACAACAGGCTGCGAGTGGAGGTCCTAGGAGGTGCTTGTATTGAGCCACTGACTGGATCTGACAGCTCATTTATTAGTGGTACGTGAACTTGTAGTCTGATTGAAACTTGAAAGAATTTCCCCTTGTCTAACTCCATGTTGGGCCCCACCCATACAGTCTCAGGCCATCCTGTCCTCCTCTTGCCTGTAACAAAGACTGAACCAGAGAGCCTGAGCAGTGATGAGACAGACGTCAGTGACACTCATTTTGAAGGGGTAAGTGCTGCTGAACATGTTTCATTTTTTAGCAGCCCTGTCTCCTAAAAATAACGTTCCCATACAACCAAATTGTAAATCAATCACAAATAGGTTTGAAATGAGTCAGCGTAGGGAGGAGGGTGGGTCAGAAAAACCCAGGGGGCTTCTGTTTGTGTGTACTTTTGTTTCCTAAATGTGCAGTTTAACTTATTTACTTCATGCATTCAACTTTACCTCTTCTATTTGTATGTGTTTTTATTATGTGTGATTAGTTATGAGTGGTTTTTATCTTGTGTGTCTTGCGCTGTGTTTTTTATTGGTACTGCGTCAGATCAAATCGCCCCTCTGGGACAAATAAAGGTCTTGAACTTGAACTAAATAACTATTAGTTAGTAGTTACAAATAAGTAGTTTTGTACCTTTTTTTTTTTCTTCATTTACATTATTGACCATGTGTTTCAAACTGCAACCATAATCTGGGAGAAAACAACGTTTCTCTGGAAAGTAATTGAGAGTGCAGTTTAGTTCCATGCGTAATTTTATTGGAGACAGGTTTTTTTTTTTTAGGCATTTGTCTTTTGAACACTTACCATATAGAAGTTATTTTTTGTAGGATGTGCACAGCTTCCAGGAGAGGGATAACTCAGCTTGTGCTAAAATCGGTGGAAGAAGTGCTGTGGTGAGTTTTGTTTCAGTGGTGGGTTATGGTAGTGACAAAGAATAAAAACATTATGAGCTCATGTGTTGTTTCATTTCTTTTGCAGAGGCAGACAGAAGATATAAAAACCCTTTACTGCTGCTACCTCAAGAAGGAGATAGAGAACCGTGACCAACAGATGGCATACAGAGCACTTAAAATGAGGAAGATGGAGAAAGAAATGTTATTACTCGATAAGCAGCTGCTGTGACCATGCAAAGAAATGCTAATGTTTTATCCCACTATTATATGTTAAAACAATGTTTTATTTATTCCTGGTCTGACAGTTGTAATACATTGCGTCAGTCACATAATTTGTTTTATAAACTCGGAGGAGTTAACTGCAATGTCTTTTGTGTGTCGTACCCTTTCTTATTGTTGCGGTATTGCACTGTGCAACTCTACACATGCAGCAGCACACAGGGCCGACTAGCGCAGTCAGCAGATGTTGACAGTATTGGAATCTTCCCTTTAGTTGACAACATGTTATTTCAATCCCGAAATTGTCTCGGCAAGAGTTGCCACAAGGTGGGCTTAAGGCCCGGTGAGACTTCAGGGCAGTATCATGAAGATGTGGAGGCGCTGTGGAGCCTCTGTGTAAACCCTGTTCCCAAGAAGAATTTCATTATCAATGAAATGACTGTGCATTGACACACTAACTGTACTCCAGCAGATTGGATTTAAAAATTGATCAATTAAACAATGAATGACTTCAATACGGGGAACCTATATCCACATCCGAAGAGTACTTTAGGAACTGTTTATTTCATATTTGGTTGCAAATCCTTTGTTGTGACTTTTTTCGTGAAGTTTGGTCTTCAGCAAGTGAAACACATTCTCAGTTGGATTGAGATCAGGTAACTTGACTACTCAAGAACACTTTTTGGTTGCCTTGTGTGTGTGATTTAGACACATTGTGGAATCACAGATAATGTGGAACTAATTCCTGTGGCATACGGTACTTTATTCTTTGCATTAGAGATAACAAGTATTGCTCTAAATTATGAGGCTGCCTCTTCATTTACACCATGGAAGGTCTTTCTACATTCCTTCTTTAAATGCCTAGAGAAAATGTCATTGGTTCATATTCAGATAAATCTTTCTAATAAATGAGGAAAGTTGTTTGTGGTCCTTTTGTTGTTCAGACATACAATCAACATATATTTAAACCAACTGGTGAATCAGAAAACAAATCAAATATAAAACTTGTGATCTGTCTTCACTCTGATGTTAAACTCCAGTGACGCTGAGAATTGTATCCGTTTTGGTCTCCTAAGAATGTATTATTCCGTGTTCTGTTGTACTTAGTCCCACCCTCTCGTATTTCTTCTGGATGCAAAAAGCAAGACTGCAAAAGCAAAAAAACAAGATGGCGACGGCTAAAATATTGAACCCAAGGCTTCAAAATGGCACTCTACAAATGAGACATAGCCTGTCTGCAGTTAGAAAATGTTGGATGGACAGGTGGAAACCTGCTGCACGGAACCCTTTGAAGGTTCTGACTGAGATGGGCTAGATATCAAAAAAAAAAAAGGCATAACAAAATCATAATATAGTATGTCGGAAAATCACAGAATATTATAGAGAAAAAAAAATCATAAAAAGTGACAGAATAGTATGTCCAAAAAAAAAGCGATACAAAAGTCACATCATGGAGCAACGTTACAGTATTTGAGCGGTTGGTAAATGACAGAAATAGGACATCATGTGCTGTAAATTAAAACTGCGCCTAAACTAATGCTGAACATGTTACACATGCAGAGATTAATAACCGTAACAAACCATATGTAAGCAAGAGAAAATATATCAACAGAATCATGTATGAAGTCTGTAACGTTACAGGAACTTACAGAATCACAGCAAGAGAAACAGTAGCCATTTAACTGCCACCGGCTTCATTATTTGCTTAAACTCTTCAATCCTACACTGATTGTGAGTTTTGTGTTTCCCATCTGCCACTATGTTTTTCTTTCCTATGTTTGTTGTTCATGAGCCATGCTTGTCATTAAGTGCTCATTAACAGGTGGCGTTGATTTCCTCTGACTATAACAGCAGGAAAAGAAAAACAAAACGAGTTCAAACGTCCTGTTCCTTCTCACAATAAACTTTTATTTTTTGCCTTGCATCATCTGGTTGACTTTGACCGCTGGGTTATTTGTTTATTCGCACCAAACAACCAAAGACCTTAGTATAAACATGGACCCCCGTAAATAACGCCCCTGCTGCATGCAGAGCTCTGCACTCCTGCACGGAGGTTTGGGCAAATTCAAGATGGCGGGCTGCTTAGCGACTCATTGGGAACACAATTTTACCTCCAACGATTAAGATTGTATCTAGGATATAGATCCGAGTCCTGACTTCAGAATAGAGAGGAAACTTCTACAGATCTCTCCTGGTCAGTTGACTCCGGTTTGATCGCGCTTTAATCCGGCCACTGGCCGTCAACTTCTGAAGGCATCCTCAATCGAGCATTGAAAATAGGATTCACTATGGCTTCAAAGGAAGATGTGCTGTAAGGTCCATTTTATACGCAGTCTCTTGCCATGTATGTTCAATGTAAGCACATGTGCAATTCCCTGCATATTACATGTCTGGCTGTGTTTTCCTTTCTTTTCAATAATTTAAAAGCGTGTAATTAAATCTCCATATGAAGCAGAATTTCCAGTGTAATTATGCACAGTATCGAGAGGTTATAGTGTCCATGTAAGAATAACAGGGGCTTCTATGATACCCCAGCTACCCGGGGCCTCTGTGGTCCTTTTTGAAGTACATTTACTGTACTCAAATAGGCTACATATAGGCTTATGTACAATTTGATGGCACCTGTCCGTCACCAGAGTATTTCCATACTATGTCTGACAACTATACTGTGAAGAGCAAGATGTTACATAGAAAGCATAATCATATCATAAAATATGATCCTTTGCACCAGACTGAGATATCCAAAAGTAAAGTTATAGCTTCACTTCACCCCCTGCGACATTAAAATGTTGTCTACACAGAAATTCATCAGTATTAATGTAGAAAAACTTGAACTTGTAATGCTTTTTTGTCTATATCGAGGTAGTGCGACTCATAGCCTGCTTAAAGTAAGTTGTGAGTATATATTCCACTTGTTGATCGTTTCGTAATGGCCACTAGTTTGTCCCTGTAGGCTTGCCATACTTTCACATGACTTCCACTAACGTCACGTGTGACTGACTGACCCGCATTCCTCAAGTGGCGCTAACTCTGTCAAACTGACTACGTTTAGCAGCAATTACACGTAAACAGTGGATGAGAACACTGTCCGTTGCTGCTGTCGTGTGTGTGCGTGATATTTAATATCATCTTTTTTTTTGTTCTCCGTGCCAAACAGCTGACAGCCTGCAGTGCGTCGGAGGATTTGTAACATCTCTCTCGGAGTCGCAGTTAAAATCTTCAGTTCTACTTTTTTTTTTGTCAGAGTGAATCTTCAGTGTGTCCGGTAGGAAATACATGGGTAAGAGGATAACGGATGACTGAGCGACATCTAGCTTCTTCTTTTCTGGGCTTCTCTTGGTGATGACTGAGTTCATGCAGCCAGACTCCAGAAGGTAAGGTCAGCTGAGACTGCGTCCAGGTTTACTGCAGAGACCATCTATCTGCAGGATGGTCACTGTCTGCAGTGCGTGAAAACAAACCACTACTCTGATCTTTGTGTGTGCATTCTCTGCCCGCCTCTATCAACCAAGTAATACTGATTATTATTGTGCACCAAACATACCACACGCACATTGCATTACACGGGCATCCACGCACTATGTTGTCCAAAATATTTGACGTAGTCCTATCTCATTTTATGTTCTGTAATATTGTGCAAGTTCAATATTATATAGGTGGAGGCTTCAAATAAGCCCAGATAGCTTTTTTTTGCCTCTTCCTGCACTGTGATATTATTTATCTCTGTTGTGCTTGTTTATTTTTATTTAATTTCTTAAATTATGCAAAATATATAAACGAAACAGATATTTCTGTTACACCTGGAACATCAAATATGCTGGAGCATCACAGCTGCTTTAATAAATGTTTGGCTTTTCTTATCAAGCACATGAATAAAGTGATGAAATGAAACAACGGCCTGTTAATTAAGGACGCACTACTCTGAAGTCTATGACAACAACCGTGTTTGCTTTTTAGCCATTAAATGAATCATTGAGACATTTCTTTGTGTATCTACTGTACAGGTGTAATTATTTCTTCCTCTATGATGGATCCAAAGTCAAAGGAGAGGGTGATCCTACAAGAGAAGGAATCTGCTACTTCTACCCTGAAGAGGTTTGACATTATGACACATTATTACATATGATAATCATTATCTAATGCTTCTTTATGTGTTTGTATTTTCACCCACGTTTTTTTAGTTCTGTAATCTCAAAGTTAGTTTCTGCATCTATTCCTGTCAGACCCCTTTAGATGAGCAGGAGCTGCTCTGTGGTCAGCTTGCTGGCGCGAGCCGCTGTGTCTCTGAGCTCTCCTCCTCCCCTGTGCGCATACTCAGGCTGCGCCGCAACATGTTTTCCATCCGTATGAAAGATGACTTTTTTTGGGTGAGTGAGCACACAAGGTGGTTCAGCTGCAACTTTTCAAGATGTTTCTGACTGTGTGTTTGATGATTGTTTTGGGGATATCTTTTGGTTCCTCCCAGGCTCTTGGCTGCTCAGTGGAAGTCCCCACCATCAGTGTCTGTGAGCTCCTGGATCAGCTAATAAACCTCTTTTGTTTCTACAATGGCTCTGTCCGACAGAGCTACCAGGTGCACTCTTCAGCCGTCTAGTTGTCTTATACCACAGTAGCCTTGTTTTTTTTCTGGGTTGTCTCACAATATGTTTTTTTTAAGAAAGACTTTCATCTGCATCAAGTTGTAGACCAACGTAATAGAGCAATCTACAAAGAATCTGAGTAAAAGTCCCATAATAAACAGAATCTAGGCAATAATTCTGTTTCAAACCAGCAGGTTATTGTGCTTGTTTTCTTTGTATTTAGGGTAATTCTTTCAGAATTGTGTATTTTAAAAGATGCCTGCTGTAATTTAAACTTTGTTTTGCACTTTAGCTTAGCAGTCAGGAAACTCTGGCTAGTCGATGGGCGCAGTACCTCTCACACCTGGAGTCAGGATCGTCAGAGCTTCATCACATCTTCAGCTGCTTGAGAACAATTGACTCAACTAATGTACGTACAAAATGGTGTCACAGTTCCACAATTGCTTTTCTAATGCTGCTGCTGCTGCTGCACACTGAGATGTTCTCAGACAGGATATGACTATGTCACAATGTCTTGTAGTATTGTGTAAGTGTTCAGTATGTCTTGGCAAACTTTCTGCATAGTCATTGCACCTAGAGAATAGATTTAGACAGGCACAAGCTGCCAACCAAATGGGTTCTTTGTAAAGCCTATTTTGTAAAATCCCACTGTGGTACAGTTCTCTAGATTTTGCATAATACACTGAGACATGCCAATTCTGTCACATTATACAATAGATGACGTAGCGTAATAAAAATGTATCTTACAACATTGGCCTTTGTCTTTGCATTAGTGTCTCTTGGTGTAACAACTGAACAGATTAAGTTATTAACCTATAAATTGTATATTTATCACCTTTCAGTGTCTGTGCTTGTACATGAACTGAAAGGTAACATTTTGAATTCTTGTCCCCAGATTGACCCACTTCTCCTGCTCAAAGCTGCCCTCATTCTCCAGGCCTGTCAGCGCTGCCCTCTAGTGTCAGCAGGCTGTATTCTTTTCAGAGGAAGGTGAGCTGACATTTTGACTGGACATCTGTGGGATAGCTTTTGTAAATAACCGGCTTGGAAATCTCACTTTTCTGTCTTTTCTCACACAGAGTTGTAAGCACGCAGATGTCTCCAGAGCTCACAATGAAGGTGATGGTTCATGAGAGTGAAACATACACCAAGGTAAGATGCGATGGCAGGACGCCGTGCTCAATTAAGCCTCACCAAGGGCCCCCAAACAGTTCTGTATAAAACATTTGGAAGAGTAAACTAATCACTAGCCTAGTAATTTAGAATTTTTCAAAATCTTTTGCACTCTTTAATTTAACTAAATAATATAATTAAAAAACATTGCATTTAGCTGAGAACTGGCCAATAACCAGTAATTTGGACATTTAAAAAAACAGACATTGCAAGACTACTAAAAAAAAAAAAAGTTTGACATTTGTCTGAGAGTGGTATTGGCTATCCAACTCTTGACAAGAAAGCCAATTAGCATCTACAAAGTGTTGAACTATTCCTTTCACAGTAAAAAGTCTCAAGCCAGTGTTTTAATTTTGATGCAGGCCCAGAGGTCCAATGAGCCGAGTACCGTCAGCTCATTTGGCGGTGCTGTCAGCTCCACCTCTGTGTTCCTGACCATGTCTGAACTTCAGTATCTGCAATCCGCCCCCGTCGACAAACATTTCAGGTAGCGTCTTCCCTCGCTGAGTTTCTCTTCTGTTTGTGTAGCATTTCCCAGATAATTCGGAGTGCCTGAAACTGTTTTCTATCCTTCAGCTCCCATTCTACTCCACACAAAAACACCCCCCCGAGAAAGACCCGCCTGTCAAGAACGTTATCCGACACTCCCTCCACTGAGTCAGAGCCGTCTGATACAGGTTCCTCCCAGTCTCCCCAGAAGGTGTCCCTCAGTCCTCACTTGTCAGACAGCTCCATGTTTAGCCCAGATCCATCGCAGAGCTCCGCCGACCCCCCACCGCAGCAGCTAGAGTCCCCTTTCTCAAATGGAAAACACTCCCCTATAGCTGAGGAGGAAGTGCAAGAAGAGTCATATTATCACAGCTTTCACAGCAGCGGAGATGGAGTCGGTCCGATGCATAATGAAGGAGACAGCTCATTGTGTGGAGAAAACTCCCATCTAAACGGAGGCGGAGGAGATGGAGACACAGCTTGTGGGACAGTGTTTGAATCACAAGGCGATAACGTTTTGGAAGAGGTCAGTGGAGGTGGCGGTGGGAATGTTCAGGGCCACGAGGCAGAGATACCAGATCCTCCTCGCTCTGGTGCTTTTGACAGCCAAGAGGAGTGTCCGCTGATTCCCATGACGCTGTACCTGCACCGGGTGAAAGGCTTGGTGCTGGCTCTGCTGGTGGAGCCTCACTTCTTGAGTGACACAGATTCTATGGAGGAAGTGGTGAGAAACAACGGGAACCGTAATAATAATTTCTCTCATTTTTTGTCACATTAGGATATTGAAAGTTTTTGAAAAAAAAGTTGCACCGTAGTTCTTTTGAGGAGGACAACAAAAAGAAGCTTAATGACACAGCTGATGCACATCGCAATGCCTACCTCAGTAATCCACCAACTGTACATGAGTGCACTACATTTGTCTTGGTGATGCTAACGTATGGCTCTTCCTCTATGGTTTGTATCCAGTATCACAGCAGCCTGGCGTCACTCAATGGACTGGAGGCCCATCTGAGGACCATCTCTCCAGGGGCCCCGGGCACTCCAGGACCCTACATCTTTGCCCACTTTGACTGCATTCAGAGCACGCTGACAAGTGAGGCTCCCATAACACTTCAAACTATCTCCTCTCTTAGTCTCTCTTGTGTTCTTAACTCGCTTTGCATCTTTGTTGCATTTCTAATATTTCCTGAAAATTCTGTCTTTCCCAGTTTCCCGCTTTTCACTTTTCCTCTAGAGTGAGTATCTTCTGCCCCGCCGCCTCTACCTGGGGGCTAGGGGGGGGGGGGGGGGGGGGGGGGTGTTGGTAGTTTATATTTGTCTTTGCATGAGCTGACGGCTAATTAGTACGACTGTGATCAGCATTCCTTTGTGCAGCAGGCATGCATGTCCAGGTTAATGTGCCACTGTGGGTACTGAGTCTCTTGTTATTGTGTGTCACTGCAGCCAACCTGTCTGGTCGACCAGGGGGAGCCCCACAGCGTCCTTTTGTGAGAGCCACATCACTTCTTCACTCACATTTCTGTAACACTGAAACTCTGCAGGAGGCTATTATCAGGTCAGTACGGGAGTGACTTGATGATGGTGGTTGTTGGGTGGGGGGGGGGGTGGTGGTGGTGGGGGGGGGGGGGTAGTTCTCGTGCCTTTCATGGCTCCTCGAGTAGAAGTCGGGGGTGGGGGTTGGATCTGTCAATTCATCTCGTCTATCGTCACATCCCACCAATCCCTAAATGTTCTTCCTCTAGATCTTCCTCTAAATCACACTCCAACAACTCACATTTACTGGAAGAGAAAGTTCTGATGTTTTGTCATTTTTATGTCACTTTGCTCTTTTGCATAACATGTCTTCATCCTACAATCTTGAATTGTAAATGTGACATTTTCACCGCAGGAGTGCTGGAGCTGCAGTGTATGGAATCCGCAGCGTGGCCCAGGAAACTTACTTCCAGCAGCATGGGGGATCGCTAAGGAACTCTGGCATCCCTAACCACCAGGACAGTGCTTTCTCGCTTCCCGGCAAGGCACGACACAGACTGCTGAAACACGGGGTTAACCTGCTCTGACGGGACGGCGTCGGGGCGTCTGCTGTGTTTGCTTAAGATATGAAAAGCTGCTTTGTGAGTAACCTTAAAATGAAGAAAAGCTGAGAATATGATTTAAAGTGTTTTGTTGCTGCTGTGGTTTACTTTCCCCCACAGCAGATTGTATGATATTATCATCTGCTGTGCTATAAAACCTTATGGCACTCCCATTAATAGCAGAACTTTGCATTTTCTAAATTTGTATTATGAATGTCAGAGAGGATGGTTGGTTAAAGTTATGTAGGGTACGTTTTGTTAACAATGAGGTTTCAGTCATAGTTTTAAGTTATTTTTTCTGCATGTTTTTTTCTGATATGCTCAAACACATTACCTCTTGTATCTAGAAGCACCCTTTTGCCATATTTAAGTTCCTGTTAACACACTGCACACATTTTGCAACCTTTTCACTTTGCAGGTATTTTCCTTTCATCATCACTGAAGCAAATGTAAAAAATCATCTTACTTGTTTATTCATTTAATTAGATTTTTTTTTACTAAAGCCAGGTTAAATCTTGACACTATTTAACTGCATTTGTACATGATCCTACTTTGACCCGCTGCGCACACTGCAACACTGTATTGGTTTATTATACAAATTTATAAAATGATCTAAAACTTTTTATAGACATTATTTATTTGAATCCAACTCTTTGGTGGCATAACAAGTCTTATTTAACTACTCGGCTATTAGATTTATTGTTTTGGTTTTTTTCATCAAAAGTGTTATTTGTTAAAAATGTTAGTATTGTAATGTTTGCAAAGAAAAGGTCCACTGTGATATGCTGTAGTGGGTATTAAATGAATACATGATCCTCTCAGTGCTGAGTCTTGTGAGCTACTTTTGTCAATGCTTGTTTAAAACCACAGGGGCAACACGGCCTTATTAGGGCCATCAGCGGCCTGCATGTGTCCCTCCAATTGAGAGCCATTGTTTTTCACTTCAGGCTTAATGCCTCGTTTCATATGGTTACAACTGGTCCGAAGAGGGACGTGCGCAAAGCTATTTGAAAAGCCAAACACATGCTCATAAAATGTTATTACTCCTGTTCTGTCCGAATGTTTCTGAGCTATACGTGTTGTAAATAAGATGCTTCTTGATGTTCCAGATATGGAGTCATTAGTCATTAGCTAAGTCGATGAATTTGAATGGTTGGGGTCGGCGCTCTTCGGGGCGCCTCATTATGCAGGCGCATTAAAAGAAAGCAGTGGGGGGTAAATGGGTGGTTAAGGGCTCGAACAATAAAAGGGGCAGGGTCTGTGAGGAGGGTCGGGATTCAAATTCTAAGTGGTAAGATGTCCCCATTGTCAGTGCGATATATAGCAGGCAGAGAGAGAGAGTTGGCACAACAGAGAAGCTGCCTGTTATCCATCAGTGACGATCTAAAGGCCAGGATTTAGAGATATAGCACCATGGCCTCCTCGCACTGCATATGGATTGCTATATTTGTTTTCTCGGTGATGACAAGGGACATTGGAGTATTTGGTCGCGCATTAGACAAGCTGGGATTTCTGTCACAGTCCCAAAAAACTGCAGATGAATCCTCCGGACCAACTTTACGCATGGACTCGTTGAGGCGCGGGATCGCGGAGACGCACCTGGAGCGGTGCGCAGAGCTGGTGGCGCCTTGGCTGGAAAACACGCAAGCTCCCGAGGATAATGCAACGCTTTTGCAGCTCCGTGTTCAGCCCTTTTCCCCGAGAGCCTCCCGGCACCCGGTTTTCCCAGGAAAGTCTCTCTTTAGCTTTGTCCGACGGGTTTATCACTGCTGTCAAGAAGGAGTAAACTGCAGAAGCGTAAGAGGAATTCAAGGCCGACTGAGAGGAGGTAAGACGCAGTAGATCCAACTGAAACACATGCTATGTAATAATGCACTTTATTTTCTTATGGTCTAATGTAGAACTTTGTTGTGTTGGTCCTGGTAGACATGATGATTTACTAAGAGACGGCACAGTGGCCCTTGATGGGTTGCAGAGCTCAACCCCCCCCCCCCCCCAAAATGAAGATTGGGTTAAATTTCCATGTGTTTTAACTCCACTAAATGGCTGTGCACAGTGGTGGAAAATTCAACTGCTTCAAAACACATCATTACTTACATTTAGGTTATTTCTTCACCACGAAACATGCTCATTAGATTTGGAGATTTCTACAGCATAAAGATTGTATGGAATATATAATGGAATAGAAAAAAAGAGCAGCTTGCTCATTAAAAGTATTTCAATTCATCGTCAAATTAACTCTGATTTAGGATGGTGATGAATGAGTAGGCTGCATCAAACACGTATTTTGTGTTGAAAGAGTGCAAGAATGTCATAAGCTGTAGAAGTAAAAGCTAATGTGCTTGAAAAGCAGCTTGGAGGACATTAATGACTTGATGAATGAATGCAGCTTTATAGAGGACCATGTTCTCTGCATACAAATGAGTCTTAATGTCCCCTCTGAAAAGTGTTGATATCCTGCTGACAGATTAACAAGGTATTAGGAGTGAAACATCTCTGTGGCAGAGATCCTACTCTGATCATGAGGTTTATTAAACTACAGCCTGGCATGAGTGTGTCTGTGACATGAAATGCTGCATCTTAAACTGCACTGTGCCTCTGACAGACTCCTGACTGCCTCTTTTCCTCCTCAGGCACAGATGTAGAGTTTCTCCTCAGCAGGGACATTTTGTCATTGACTATCATGAGAGCCGAGCTCCACCTCCAACTTGCCAACCCACAACATCTGGATATCTATCCTGTGCTTTCATCTATGGCAAAGCGAGACCTACCTACACGGTAAAAAAAAAAAAAAAAAATCTACACTCACTATGATCTTTACTTTTACTAATTTTCTGTTTTACACAAATTCCTCATTTCAGTCTAAAAGCCTGTAAAGTCACCAAGCAGTGTCAGGCCTGGTTGTAACCCTGTTGTCTCTCGCCTCCTTTAGGTACAGTTTGTGGTCACAGGGCAACACGGTGGAGCTGAGAGTAGATCTGCTGTTCCTTTTCCAGAATCTGAAACAGGCGACAGGTGGTGCAGGAGGGGCTCACAGCTTGGCGAAAATGCGGGAGGTGGCGTTTTCTTCCAGGAGGTATCCACCAGGAGAAAAGCCAGCTTCTGGGGCTCTGCATGACACAGATACGGATGTGTGGGGGGATGGGGTTGCCAGCACGCTGCCTGCTCTGGAGCTGGGCCTGGTCCTGGGCTGCAGTCGGGCTACTTCGGGGGTATCCTGTGGAACTGGCGGTGTTCACCTCTCACACACACCCTTCATGGCTCTGTACTACCGGTGAAGTTAAACTGGGACTGGACTGTGTTCTGCATGTAAACATTTCATCTGGTGAATCCATTTTCCAGCTGAAAAGACATATAGCCTCAAAGCTTACAAGGAAATCCTGCACTTCAATATCAAAGCTATTAATTTATAAATGTAATTTTTTGTAAAATATAAATATATATACACATATGTTAATAGTCAATATGATATACTGTAACTTTATGGAGTTCTTTGGTTATTAAAGCTTGATCTAACAATGCCTCGTGATACAAGTGTGAGGCCATTTCTGTTCATGGACATAATTCAGTCTTTGTTCAGCTGTGTTCCTCTTTTGGATATTCTGGTCCCAATACCTTTTAGGTATGTGCTTCTATTTAAAGAGGTATTCAGTTTGTGGGAAACGGTGGAAAAAAAACACACCTGGATAAACAAGGGGCTCGCACATGTGCTGTGCGCCTGCTGAACTTTGCTGTGACTACAGGAAATATTAGACGATAGTTTTTAAGTCGCACAGTTCCAAAATGCTCATCCAGACTTTGGATGCTGTGGAATCACATGCCACCTCACAAAGTACTCAACGGGACCTCAGGGGTGTCCGAGTGGAAAAACAGCAGCACCACATTCTGATAAAATAGCACATTTATTAAAAAGAGACAGCATTTATCAGCCTTTCCCATTTCAGATATATGCCACATCAGAGTAAGATCAGGGGTCTCGAATACATTTCTCAGCCCACCTGCTGCTGCTTACAGCCCCCAGAAGAGCCCCCAGAAGAGCACTCATATCAAACACATGTTACAGTAGGACTCATATTTAAGCACACACTCACTGTCTCACACACTCGCACTGTGTGATCAATGGCTTTCAGACCTCGATGTTTGTGTTTGTGTGTGTGGGGTCAGCTGCCTGGACGGTGGACACGTGGGCAGATGTTTTGCTGTTCAAATTTGTCTCAGTTTAAATTCATCTCATGTTCAGTTGCTTTAAAAATGAGGAGAAATGGCAACAAGCTAGAGATGGTCAACTCAAAGAAATTTACATTTATCACAGATTAATTAACATTACTTTTTTAGGATGGACATTTCAAGACAATTGGGTGTCATGGCAGGGAATAATTAATGGGGACAACAAATCTGATGACAACACTGCTTTACCAGCCGAGAGAAAAAAGAAGAAAAGAAGAACCTTCAGCGTCACGTCAGGTGACTTTGTTAAAGAATTATGATGGAATGGCGGCAATTTTTTGGTTCTTGCGTGAAAAACAAAACAAAAACAGAGCAGATCTTCATTCCACTCTAGTTCATTCAGTTATGAGATGTATTGACAGTAACAGGTCCAACACAGGCTAGTGAGGAGCTAAATAGACAAACAAGTGCTGGACATTTCACACAGTTCTCCTACTGTCTATTAACCGTTGTTTTTGACTGGCTTTGCTCCCAAAAAAGTTGAGTTTCAAGATATACTTCTGACAGATGCCCTTTACTCCAACCAAGACTTGTTTCTGTGGAATGAAAATCTAGCCCAGAAAAGTGTGTTTTGACAAGAAGAAAAAAAGAGGCGAATTTGATACAAGCCAACAAAAGAGCAACCTCAAGGCGAATGATAGTAAAGCACAATGTATTCAATAATTCAAGGCAGCAAAGACAAACACACAAAAATGACATGATCTTAAAATACATGAGGCAGTGCAAAATGTCACACCAATAAAATATCAAGTTTTAAAAACTCAAAACAAAATAGATCCTGAGGAAAAAAATTCAAACATACAAATCCAAGCGCATTATAAAATATCTCCAGATCAGCCCCGCTCTGATTTAAATTATATATAATAGATTGGAAGATCCCATATTTTCAGACATAATCTCATTTATTTGACTTTCCGACAGTCAGTTTAACAGACTGCACCTTAAAAAAAAAAAAAAAAAAAAAAGTTAAACTCTGTACCGGCAACCGTTCCTCCCCCAGAAGAAAGGCCACAAAGTTGTCATCAGATAATCAAAGAAACCCGAACAGCTCAGCTACAGCACAATAGAGAGGAGAACAAAACGGTCGTCACACGATAAAAGTGTGATTTAGTACCTTATATACACACACACACACACGACACGGTGTAGGCAGAGGAACAGAACACGGTGACTTTGTGAAATGAAAATGTTGCATCTTTTCAGAAGAAAAACAAAAGTGCTTGTATGTCTTAAATATGAGTTGAGTTTACATCTTCAAAATAAAAATCAAGGAGAAAGCAATTCAAAACACCAACAATTGACCAAATATTTTCTGGCCAATCAAAATGGGAAGGAGACTCGAGGAGTGAGGAAGGATCCACAACTGAATTATCAACCGCTTTCAAAGCACTGCATATAGCAACAGCACTACTGGCAAAGGGTTGTTGGGGGACATTAGCATTAATGAAACAGGTAAAGTTACTAAATTATCCTTGGAGTTGAGCTACGCACGTAAGGGATGTAACTAGATACATAAAGAGGAGGGTTCACAACTCAACTTCATTAAAACTGAGGAACGAAGCGGCTTTTCAGAACGCATGGAAAGCAAAAAGGGATCTCATTGTCCAAAAGCTGAGACTAAAAACACAGTTGAAGAAGAGTCTGATAATGTGGCCATGTAGGAAAAAAGGCTTACATTTTAGATTGAAATAGAGAAAAAAATAGATGTGTCCCCAGTTTGCTCAATCAATTCAAAAGGACCAGAACAAGTAGCGTAATTGCACTGAAAAGTTCACACTTAATTAACAAAATGGTACAGTCCACATTTAAAAGTTTTAAGACAACAGATTTGAAAAGGCTGAGTGAAGATTTTGGAAAATACGATAATTGTTGGTTTATAACGTCGAGTAAACATTTGATTCTCTACTTACACCGATGTTGTGCTTTCGCATCTCTGACTGCAGGTGGATGAACTTGTGGTGCCGCACAGAGCAACTTTAGGGATGTTTGAAACGAGTGCATTGACCGGCACAGACTCTTCAGGGTTCATTACATCAACATGGAGCTGCAGCGACCTGTTCTCTCCCAGGACTGACATTCGTGGCCCATCAGAGTCAACACAGCATACCGTGTGAAATCAAAAACACTAATTTATAAAGAAAGAAAAATGACAACCGTCCACCCAGTTAGCCGCCGATATAAAACGTGCCCAACGCTCTATTCCTCTGAATCAGATTTGGATAAGAGGGGTACTGTATGTCCACATATCGCCAATTTCAACCACTTGCCACAGAGGCCTCAAGCCGTTTGTCAAATTAAAACAAGCCACCAAGTTTTCTTTTTCCAACAAATTTAAAAAAAAGACATTCTTTGGTGAAACAAAGAGGCAGGCATGCATACTTAATAACTGAATAGAGATGGCAAAGCTCATGTAAAGATCCTGACTCACTTTAGCTTCAGCACTTCACAGCATAAAGTTAGACTCTGGTGTCTCTGTTCCACATTCTCACTTTGTAATGTTTGAACTTTAAAATGGATCATTTCTTTAAAAAAAAAAAGTAAAAGTACAAAAGATTTTGTGATCACTGTTGAAGACGCGTTTAATGGCCTTGAATCAGTGTTTGATGGAACAATGCCAAATAAGTCCATCATGCGCTACCACACTGCATCAACAGATTTGGGAAAAACAACTTGTATAAAAAGGCAAGCCGACTTAGACAGCAAACAATCCCGCCAGCTGGTTCGACGACAAGTTATTTTTTCTTTCAACAACGTATGGCAAGAAGACGATGACACGTCAAGAAAGGACTAACTACATCGGAGTGGAAAGACATAAAAATGCAAGTTGAGAAAAATGGGAGCCTCTCAAATGGCAACTGTATATCCACCAACTACTCAACCAATTTCTAAGCAGCACCATTTCCAATTTTAGGGACCACGTCTGACCAGATGCAGAGCAGGAGTGTCAAACAGAGTGAGCTTCCTTGCCACACCCAGTAGAAAACAATGCTTTTAATTTATAAAACAGGCCCAGAACAATCACTCCTGAGCACCCCAGAGTTGCTGAAATGTGGTTTCAAACCATGAAGACTGGCATCTGTAAATCCTGCACTGTCTCTGAGTGGAAATGACTAACATAGTTCAAAACTGTCAGCAGAGGTGGACGCGAAACACATTCACAAAGAAGCGCACAGCATACACTTCCTACACCTCCTGTTCTTTGCTAAACAGCAGCATTTGCTTCGTCGCAAAGTGGCTTTCCGAAAAGTTATTGTCTCTTTTTTCCCCCTCCGTTGTCAAGATTTTCTCCACGCTCCCTCCTGTGTGTATGCCTTTACCTGTATACCTCCCCCCCCACACCCCCCCCCCCCCCTTCTCCCTCTCCATAGTCTCACTCCGTCTCGTCTGCTCGACGTCCCCTCGATCGCTAGTTGTAGCTCACAGCCGACAGAGGCAGAACAGTGTAGGGATGAACACCCCGAACGCCACAAGGATGGGAAACATGAGGCTGCTGTTGTCTGCTGCGTATGGGTTTGGTGTTCGGGGCCCTGACTGGACCCTGGTCTTGGAACCTGCTGGGACCTTTTTCTTCCCACCTTCCTCGCCGGGCTCACTATCCTCCTCTTCTTCCTCCTCTTCCTCGTGCTTCTCCAAGCCAGGGTGAGGCTGAAGTTTTGGCACATCTGTCCAGTAAAAAAGTGCAATGGAAGTTTGTCCAAATCATATGCAATGAAATTGGTTCACAAATGGATTTATCAAAGCACTTTGTTATAACACTGCTACAACCAAGTCTACAAGTAGTGTCAGGGCTCTCAACTAACTCCTTTTCTCCATCCTCCTGTAAACGTCCTGAAGCTCAACCTAAGCCGCCCCGAAATGAATGTGGACATGAATGAGTGAATGTCATCGTACGCATTTACCATTCCATTACAAAGAAACAGTCCAACGTTCTCTAACTGGTAACATTAATACCAATCTTACCTCAGTGATTTGGGTTGAATTTCCTTTTGTGGCTGTTGTAAGGTCAGATGCCGCTGATATATGCTGTGTGTGTGTGCGCATTTACTTTCTCAAAGAGATTTAATAAGAACTGTGTGCTACACAAAACGTGCAGTCATTTATATCGCTGTTCATTGTAACGTAGCGGTTTTTTTTCTTCCTCCAATTCTTGCCCCAAAATAAAGTTTCATTCTTCCAAGTCCTTTTTTTTTGGGACGTCCTTCAGCTTAAGCTCTAGCTGTGACTACTTTACTAAAATAAGTACATGTGTTTGAGCAACACAATGGTGTGTTTGCGGTCTCTGGACTCACCTTCTAATGTCCCCTTCATTACATAGAGAGCGCAGACCTTGGGGTTGTCATAATAACCCTGAAAAACAAGAGTGTCAAATGTAAGAAAGGTGATTTAATAACATACAGGAATGATGTTAAATCTTGTTTTTCTTCTTACAAGAAACATAATGAATGGGTCTAGCACTCTTATCTAAATAAGGTGATACATTTACATTCTATCTATCACAGTGGAAGGAAAGAATCATCATCAGGTGGAACAAGTGGACAGTCCAAAACAGAAACATCTGTGCTCGTGAGATTTTGTCAGAACAGTTTTACATTTGTTGCAGGAAGTGTGTCCCACTTGTATCTTTTTAAAGAAAGAAAGTGCAGAGAGGGCAAGTGATCTACCAACAATAAAAAGAAGAACAAGGTAAGAACAAGATAAAAAGCTTTTTTTAAATATGCCACCTTCCAAATTTAGTCTACAGCCAGATGTTCTAAAACCCCACAGGAAAAATCTTAAATTTGACCAGATCCCAGGTCTTCAAAGGGAATACATATTATTTACACATATTATTTGTATGGCCTGCAGCAAGTTCCCAAATTTAAAAACACAGATGCAAACACACACTTAACCACACATTTTAATATTAGGCATTTGTGCAGGAGGAGAAATTAAACGTTTGCAGACACACAAGTCATCCACCCTCTACAATGCCTCTCCTCTCGGCTCTCTGACAAACGTAGGCCAATAGGAACAGAAGTGCAGTGTCACATGGTGCTGTATTGATTGCATGGAGTACAAAAAGGGAAATGTAACATAGATCAGGTTTTAGGAAGTGTCTCAAAAGTAGAGCGTTGATGTTGGATAATATGAGGGGGAGACACTTCACCAACACAATTGCTTCTGCAAGCCCACAGCAGGAGTAGCTGGATGAATTACCAGAGAGTAAAATGTGACAAGTACAAGAGTGACATAATTACTAACCTCATTACAGTGGCAGAAATAGTTAAGAGGCCCTTTTTTATGTGCTTAGGGTGATAGATTAATGGGCCTCATAGCTTATTTAGAGCCAGGCTACAGACTTTTGGACATCGTAATGTCCTCTCCTAAATCACAGTAAACAGCAATTGTATTTATGAGAAATGGGGAAAAAGGTGAGCGACCACTTACCTGAAGAAGGGGTCAATAAATAGTGGAAAATATGAAAGCAGATTCACAGACAGTATTAGTCTGGTGTGAACTAAAAGAGTAAAGTTAATTGCTACACTACAAGTAAACAAAAACGATAAAAGGACAACCAGATGTGCGACCGTTGCCAGTCATTTGCATGGCACACACACAGGCCAACTGACTGTCTAAAGCCTTTCAGACATGGAGTTCATTATGCAAATGTGCCGTCGATTTCAAAATTCGGTCTCGTGTTTGAAGAAGAATCACTTTGCCATACAAGTTATGATGGTAATTTAGCACACGGCTCAAGTTTGAAATTAATGAAGTTCAACATTTTGGGAACTACTCTTACATTAGGTAGCTTCATATTAAACAGACAAGAAAGTGGTGTCCACCTTTTCATCTAATTTTCAGCAAGAAAGAGAATAATTGTATTTCTCAAACTATTGCTTTAAATGTTGTCACTAGATAATTCTTACTGTTGCTGAAGTAGTTATTTTTATGACAGCACTACCTATTATTTAAGTAATTTCAATATAAAGTAACATTACTTGTGTAATGGTTATTCTCAAAACGCCTGTCCATCGCACACAGCTGCCCATTGTCATCTTAAGAAAATAAACTATTTAATATAGAAAATAAATGATTAAACAATAGAGTTGCTCGGACAGCACTTTTATACACGTTGGGTTGACTTCCATAAAAATATTGCAATTATTATCAAAACTCTTGAAAACACTTGAATAGCTTTTTCTTTGAAAGAAACAATCCGTAACGTGACAGTCGTAACGTGACATGGATTAACAACTCACCTTTACAAACTCCACAGTGAGCTTGCCGTTGAAAGTGGACACCTCTCCTTGCACGCTCAGCTTGCCACGTCGAATAGAAAAGGGCACTATCTCATCATGAGCGGTACTGTGACCAACTCGCTCAAAGATATCTAGGTCCTTCACCACCACGTGGCCGCTTAGACGGACGTCAAACACCTAGAAAAACAAATTCCAAATCAAGCAATGATTAACAGCTAATCCACACACACAGCTTAACATTCATGTTGCACACAGTAGAGTACACTGATGGGTATTCAAACAGCTCCCAGAGTACTGTCTGAACACAATTGTGCAGTGAAATGTATATTTGAAAACAGGAAAAAATGACATGCCTTGCTCAATGCAATGCATTGTCCATTCAAACTGTGCAGACAAATATAACAACTTTATTAAATACACATTCACACTGGAATGTCTCCGATTTATTATTCATACCTTTTGCTGTGACTGGGCAAAGTAAACTTCTGCATACTTCATAACTAGTATATAGTCTCCTTCCTCGCGTATAGGGATATCATATCCAAAAGTGTCCTCATTGTAGCGCTCCGTCTGATACAGAATCTGGTCCTCTTGACTGGAGCGCAGTATTGGCAGACGAACGCCATAATCAGATGCTACAAAAGGAGAATAGCGTCAGCTTCAGTCAGTGCACAGAAAACATTAAAAGCTACATTACTGGAGAAATTATCATGTTTTAAGTCAAGCAAAGCAACACATTGCACAAATTAAAAAAAATTTTAAAAGCCCTGACCTTTTCCTGCACTCAATGAAATACAGTGGCCTTCTGTCTCAAATGGCAAGTTACCAGAATGTGTTCACCATTTGCAATTACAGTATCTGTGTCTGGTAATGGGGCCAAGAATGACCCACAGTCAATTTGATCATATCATCACCTGCTTCCTCTATACACTGAAAGAGGCGGAGCTGTTACTCTATATGCTGACTCCTCATTTGCTTGTGGTTACTGGCGGAAGCCGGACCAAGCAGAGAAATGTACATGACTCTGAGGAACAGATTTTTACCTTCACAATGTCCCACTCTGCAACACCTTACAGGTGAAGCCCAGCTAGACACGCAGATACATATCAGCAGTAAAACTGCCGTTAACATCGACTCACCTTTGCCAAGTTTTCCTTCCAACGGGTCCTTTTTGAAGTGAATACCGTGCACGTCTACATGCGATTCACCCCCGCAGTTGACAGCCCAGATGACCCGTTCTGCTAGGCTGAGGCCCCCGCCGTCCGCCCAGCACTGATCTGCCAGCAGCGACAGCACCGCTGCAACCAGCCCGGCGACGAGCTGCGCCGTGACCCGCTGCATTGCCACACACAGGCAATGGTCCTAGACACAAGAGACAAGACAGCGTCGGTATCTGCTTGCTTGCAGCATATAACTACTCAGTTGCTGTACGGAAGTAACCCTTACATTTTACCACTTAAGGTTAGCTAGCACAAGGAGCTAGCCAGCTTGTCTTGAGGACATGCAACATGATATCTAAGTTAGCCAGCATGCAGTTGCACGAGCACACAGAGACACAGGAAGTAACAGTGGAATTTAAACAAGTATCACAGTTTAACCATAACACAACTTACAGCGTGTGTGTTAATTAACTTAGGAAAACTAGAAATAAATATATAAATTAGCAGCGAGTAACGTCGGTTAGGCTAGCTAGCAAATCTACCTGTCTAACCAGAAATACTTGGTCTACGAGAGCTAACGTCCATACAAATGTCTCTTACCTTCCCCTTCCACAAATGTCCCTGAACCCGTCTTTCGACCAACGTGTAAAATGGTCGATGCTAACACAGTCTCACCAAGTGCCTATATAAGATAACTTGACGGTGAGGAGATATTCCCAGTTGCTGGTGGCAACAGCCTGCTAACGTTACACCGACTTTCATTCAATGTGAGCATCCGAACTAACGTTAGCTCTGCTGCTAGCTACAGCGGCTGCCAGTGTGCAGGAGGCGGGGCTACCTAACGTTGGACTTCCCATATGGCCAATGACTGACACATACTCTGTCCAATCACATGCTCCTGTTCAGGTTTCCTGAACTATTTTACACCATTTCATATCATAGCACAATCACATAGAACAGAAGATAGAATTGTAAGAAATGTAAGATATCTTATATTCCCTACAACATATTCAAAGGGACTCAAAATCATATATCTTTTGAAATATAAGAATATTACACGTGCTCTTTAAGAAATATCCACGCCCCCTCTTTCCGGTATGGGATGGTCCGAGTCGTGTCCAATCACAAGAGTCCAACGCAGCGCGCACACGGTGCACTCGTCAGTTGCCCGGATAGGAATGAATGAATATTGCTATGGCAACAGCAAATATGGATGACAGGTGTTTCATTAGATTTGTTTTTAACTTGACACAGCGTAGGTAAACATACCTTGGAATACCATCTATCCTTAACAGGAAGCATACACAACCCTGTATAGTTAAACTGTTTGTTACAGCTGGTGCTATATATTTTATCAATATTTGCAATACATTTAAAGCAAACTCCTTCAAAGGCCAATTTTTTTCCACAAAGTACTTTGCACAAGCATAAGGGCAAATATCTGTTGATGCTGTTTCCACCAATGTTTCTTCAGAGGCAGCATGTTATCGAGCATTTTTATCGTGGGTGTTGCTGTGCCTGAAAAACTCTCCTCAATTCTCTCCACATGAAGCACTAATTATTGCACTGATACTTTTAGTGTTATATCGTTTTAACTGCTTTACTTTACCATGGTTTTCATGTTTTGCCAAATAGTTTTAGCAGGAGAAAGCAGTGAAATTAAATCACTGCAGTTGCCACTAAGAAAAATAATGTAAATAATGTCTGTCACTGCCTCCCAAATACAGCAAGGTCTCTCTTTATCATAGCCTACCTTGTATGCATGGTGTGATGTTTCTTTAGTAATATGTGTAACTAATAAATATGTTTGTAGTATAAATAATTAGAGCAAAATTAGTCCAAGGCCACGCAGGGACACAGCACAGTTATTTTCAGTTATTTTCATGTGATAACTTGCACAATGATGGTTCTGCAGGTAAAGCTTATCCAGCCAGAGGTGTATGAATAATAGATATCATTAGGAGGTTTGAACTCAAGACATGCAGGGACAGCGCACAATGCTATACTAATATACTGAGGACACTTTAATATAGGCCTTATATATATATAAACAGTACAGATTAAGAAGTACAGCATGATATTTTAGGTCCATACCAAAACAAGCTGTAACCTGTTTTTGAGTAAGGATCATTTCATGTCTGAATAACAAACTGAAAACCATTTTCTACTATTTTGCGCCTGTTTTCTTTAGCAACATCACCACAGAAAAATGGGCTCAAATGTAAACACCTTTTATTTTTCTACAGTTAACTTGTTGAAATATTTTATTTACTGTGTTAGACAAAAATGCAAATCTGCATACTGAATTTTAATAAATTTTTCTCTTTGGCATGCATGAAAATTGCTTCGACAACACATGTGTGGAAAGTTACCACAACTACAATCATATTGACACTGACATACAGTACAGGTACAACATAATTACATCCACTGTAAGTACAGTTAAAATATGTCATTCCTACTGTATGGTCTCAGACAGGGCAGTACGGATTTTTAAAAACAGACATTACTTGTTCCCAAAGCTACATTAAACATGTGAGCACTGAAAAACATAGGATGCTGCAAACCAGAGCTGCATTAACACTGCCCTTGATCTATAGCGAATAACATATATGAAATGTATTTCAGAGTTTAATATCAAAGATCTGCCTCCTCGTTGCATGTAGTTGTCAGACAGTGATGCTTTTATAGGACTTGAATGGCACAGTGAAAAACCACAGATGGTCACACAGTTACAATGCAGGTGTTATATTGCCACATGGGTTCCTGGTTGGAGCACCAATGTCACACTAATGACATTCCACTTACAATTTGTAATATAACACATACTGTGTGAAAACATACTGAAATGTTAAACAGTGCACTGATCTTTTACATCCTCTCTACAGGCATTCCCTCTAAACATCCTGACTTTGTTGTACATCGAAGGCAACATTTTGTAAGACTTCTTTTTTTTACCACGTAGAAGATGAGACAAGACACCAGCAATCTATCTCCACAGGAAGTTATTTAGTGAGAATTAAAGTGCAAAAACACAAGTTGGACAATCGTCAGCTAGGCTACAGCAAATTCTGCCTCAGTTGAACTGGAGACTTTTCAGGAAGAACACTTGAACACTGATTGAAAGTGTGAGGTGACTCCTTGCTCCACAACATTCAAGGAGTTTTAATTCCAGTGTCATTCAGAATCGGATGGCTCAGAGATCTTAGCATGTCCTCTGTTGCTCTTGGTCAAGTATGGAGAAGGACACAGCTTCACATTCAGGACCGATCATTTCAAGATCTTAGCGAGACATCATTCGTACAAACTCTGTGAAGAGAGAGGAGGAGAATGACAAAGAACTCTACAGCGAAGCGTAATTGAGTAGGTAATAAAGAGGATTTACCTTCAAAGTCAACAAGCCCGTCACCATTCAGGTCAACCTCCCTCAGAATATCTTCTACTTCCTTTAGACCCACCTGGGAAAAAAAGGTTGGCAGCAGTTAGTG
The DNA here is from genome assembly GCF_050575085.1 of Anarhichas minor. Taxonomy (NCBI): domain Eukaryota; kingdom Metazoa; phylum Chordata; class Actinopteri; order Perciformes; family Anarhichadidae; genus Anarhichas; species Anarhichas minor. Next base: position 4,625,619 of record NW_027466476.1, on the reverse strand, counting down.
GAGCGCCACACACAGAGGGTATTCATTCATGAATGGTTCGGAGACTCTCTGTCTTCTCTCTCTGATCCAACGCTTACCTGCTGGCCCAATAACTTCCTCATTGCATCTCGGAGCTCAGATGTGCTTATGGCACCATCTCCGTTAGTGTCAAACTGAGAATAAAAAGCAGAGAAACAAAAAATATAAATTATAAAAAGTAAATAGTAAAAATCTCAAAACACGACCACAGTTTCAGAAAGCAGTTATCTAAATTCCAATCCACACACTCTTACCTCTTTAAACGCGTCCTTTAACTCTTTTATTCCGATCATGTCTGCAGTTTCGGCGAGGAGTTTGGGGCCCATCAACTCTACAAAATCCTCAAAATCAACATGACCTCCCACTTAAGAAAAAGAGATTTTGGCACAGGATGTCAAACCACAATACACATAGAGGATACAACTATATGCATTACATTTAAATACAGAAGTTAAGTCCTTACAGTTCATGTTTATCTGTTGACTCAGTTCAATCAGCTCCATTTCAGTGGGCATGTATCCCATAGTTCTCATACAGTTTCCAAGGTCTTTACAGCTGATGAAACCATCCTTGTCCTTGTCAAACTCTTTGAAAGCATCCCGCAACTCTGTAGAGCAACAACAGGTATACATTTAGCATTTGCTGTTACTTTGCACATAAGTATAAAAATTATGGCAGCATGTGATGAAATATGTCCTTCATTTCAATACATTTGTTCTGTAAAGCATTTTGACAAACCTGCGTTGTTTAATCATTTTAAAAATACGCTACATTTCTTTTTACTGCTTAACGTGAGTAAAGAGAGAGGGAACATTAAAGAAAGAGAAACTTACCATCCATTTCCTCTGGACGCAGCTCTCTGTCCTATTAAGAAATGACAATTAATCATCGGTCAGTGCAAAACCAAAAGCAGCCGTTATGATCACACATCATAACAAACTGCTTGTCTGTGTATGAGCTACATCCAAACATACCGCTGACAACGCTGTGACTCGAGTGATGCCCAGACCTAAATCAACGATCTTCTCCATAACAAGCCTCAGCTTTCTTGTGGACCTCAACAAGTTAAGGACACCTAACGGTAAAAGGTGTTACCAGTACAATGAAACTATCTCACATCTTGATGACAAAACCTCCAAGTATAAATAGGCTGATCCCTATGAAACATGACTGGAAACCATAACCCAGTTCACACAAGAATGTGACTGTTTTTATTTTTTTCCAGCGCTCACTTACAATGAACGCAACCTTTAAAGGGCAGAAAGAGAGGAAGACATATCCCAGAGCCCTCAGGGGTTAACAGCAGGAGCAGTGAAAAGTCTAAACACAACACTGAGCATTGACGTCAGGCCTAAAGAACTGTCTGACCGGAACCACTGACATAGAAAACACAGAAGGCACATGAGCCCAAGGATGCTTAACCAGCCCATCCAACATGTGCGCTCCATCAGTGCTTCAATCTGTCAATCCATCACTGTCAGTTCATCAACCATCATCACTGACATGTCCCAGACCTCATCAGTTTACTCATCTAACCTCCATTACTGCGCTGTCGTTATTGACACTTGAAAGTACAAATTATTAAGGCTGCTCAGTCTTTTCATGCAATTCACCTGCCATCACTGCACATTGATTGATCAGTAATATTGTGGACAAGGAGGACTGTGCAGATGGGGTTGCAACTGAGTAACATTGAACAGTTGTTCTATATTCGCTGTGTTGCTGAGAATTAAATAAGATCGTCAATACCATTCTCATGTCTGTGCAGTAAACTTTAACCTACAACCACCAGACGGTTAGATTATCTGAGCACAAAGAGTTGAGACAAAGGGAAACAGATAGCATAACTCTGTCTGAAGGTAACAAAATCAGTCTAAAACTCCATGAAAACATGCCATATCTTGTTTCTTACACGTCAGATATGACCACCTCAAAGTATTAACTGCACCTATACAGGAAATAATCCAACATGTGACACCCCGTAAAACTAGGTTAGCTTTTAGCCTGTTTCCAGCCTCAGTGCTAAGCTAAGCTATCTGGTTGCTGAGCTTTCAGGCTAAGTCATTTTCCAAACCTGTGTGTTTCCTTCTGACAGCTGGCAAGATAGCAACCGATGTAGAAATAGTAGAATATTATAATAGAAAGTAATTGAAAGGGTCTCTCAACAAGCGAGTGGTGATAGTTGGCAGCTTGTTTGGTAATGATAGAAATCCTATCCAGGGTTAGATATAGTGCTGATAAATACAGAGAGAGGAAAAAGACGTTTGTCCAGACTTACGTACAGTCTGCCTGCACGTGGCCATGCCTTTACTCAGGAAGACACAGGTTTGCAACCGTACGTTGCTCACAAGAACGCAGTTTTGTGTCATGGAAACAATGGACTCCTGATAAGGCTCAAGATACCCTGCCTGGCCCATCTCCTCACAGGACATCACCCCTCTGAATCTCCTCTCAGCATCCTGGAGCATCTTTCCAGAGGGGTTCAGAGACAGTGTTAGAGATCTGTAGCCGCTTCGGATCAGAAGTGCTTGTGCGTGCTTGTGTGTATGTATGAGAGAGAAACAATGATGAAATATGAAAAATGTCAGAAAGGTAAAATGCATCAATAAAACACCATGTTGCCAACTTTCCACTCATCATTCATAACAGTTTACTCTCCACGTTGGAGGGACTCGCACCTCAGACCTATACACTGTCACAGGAACAATAAACATACTCAGAAACAGAAAAAAGATGGCACAAGCTTCATATGTTGTGATCACAAAAGACATTAAGACACATTTTCTTCTGCGCGAAACACATTATTTTTTTCCTTTTGCAAAACAAAGGTCCATTAATTTAACATGTTTATCAAAATGCACTCGAGAGCCAACTACAAGCGGTGCGGTTTCAGAGTAGTTCCACTACCAACACTAAACAGTGTGGATATTAAAACTCCAAACTGTAGAATAATCATGAAATATGCCTGTTTTTGTAAAGATGTTCCTGAAAAACAATGTACAGATATGAAAAACATTGTTGCAAAAACAATGTGCAATATGATAACTGACAGACAGAAGGAACAAATGCAACAGCACACAACCAATTTCTGAGACAGTTTCTGAGACAGTTTCTGAGAAAGCTGTACTATTCAGTTTCGTTTTACCAGTTTCACCTTCAAAATCCACCAGACAAATTGAGAAAGACCGGGTGTAATAGTGCATCACACTGAAAACAATCCTACCGTTCTCAGAGGCCAATCTAAGCAGTTTCCCATACCAAAGGAGAAAAGAGGCACTAAAAAGGACCATGAGGACCTTTTCTCCGCTATCTTTGCAGTCGGGATTTTGAGACGAGTGCAAACAAGAGCGAGACCCATGAAGACAGGGGTGCTAACCTAGTGCTGGTTGGAAAAAAAAGAATCTGGAGTAATTGAATGCAGGAATAGTATGAGCAGCATATGACACAGTGAGACGCAGAGAGAGAGAGAGAGAGAGAGAGAGAGAGAGAGAGAGAGAGAGAGAAAGAGAGAGAGAAAGAGGGAGGTGAGTGAGGGCGAGAAACTAAATGATGCCTATTAAAGGAAAAGAAGGTGATCCACTGTCTGTGAGATATTTCACCCGACTGTCACACCAACCAAACTGTTATAGTTATTCTGTGAACAACGTAAACAGTTCAACGTGGTGTCACTGGCAAAACAAGAGAAATGGGATAAGGGGTGTCAGCTTTCCTGCAGAAAATTATTACAAGCAGGTGATCTTTGCTTCAGGGTCACACACATAGTGTGAGGTGTTTGCTCTTATAGGCTGTAAAATTCAACACCAGGCAGGTTTACAACAACACTCTGTAATGACCTATTTCCAGTGTCCTCACCTGCGATCTCTCTCTCAACTGTTAGACAAATTTGTCAGTTTGCAGCCTTGAGACTACATTTGAATTTGTACATTGCATTTCATATTTCTGCATGTGCCGTTGCCTTTTCTTGCCTTACACCCCCACACATCATCCTCTGCCCTCTGCAGTCAAAGACAAAGTCATTCTGACCTACAGCAGCCATGGCACCAAAGAGAGACGCACAAAGACTGTGATTGTGAAAAATGCAATTACTGTATATATATATCTACAGAAAATCAGACCACAGACAGCGAGGTCATCTTTTCCTCTGCACAGAACGTTAGTGAGGATATGGTTCTCTTCATGAAAGCTTTCAACCAATTTTTCATCCCTGATCACCATCTGCTTACATCTATTTCTGTTCTGTCGAAACACTGAACTCAAAAAATTCTCTTTACTTTATGCGTCGTTCAGACAATGTCAACGATAGCGCATGCACCTCTCAAACCATGCGGTACATTTCTGGCAGTCATTGAACTCCTCTCCATCTAACAGTCTTGCCAAAGATATTTTTGAGGTCACACTAATGCTTTCACAGAGCTGCTCGCGGGGTTATTTGTAGAATAGGCTTTCAGGTTTTTCTCCTGAAGCCACATGATCTCTGGTCCCATACTGACTATATTTTACGGCTGAGAGATTCCTCATTTTGAATTATCTGCTGATTCATGATTGGATTAAAATCCAAACACCCTACAAGGCAAGAATAGACTCTGACTTTTGAGGAAGGGACAAGGAAATGCCCTCAATAAGCAACATATATTTCAGGAGTTTAAGCAGCGAGGTGGAGCTTTGTGAGGATTTGCAATGTAAAACTAAAACCGTTAACAGACTCTAGCACGGTGAGCAGAAATTATGCAAAATCACACCACTGATAAGGATCCAAGCATATTAAGCTGAGCTCTTTCCTTTTGTGTGAATAGACTTAAGGCTTAAAATAGAGCCTCCGTTCAAAGTGCTTTGCTTCAAATACATCCTCACGGCAGTGTTCCTGATTCAATGATGCAAGAACAATAGGATATATCTTTGACCAAATACACATTAGCACATCAGATATTTCCACCTCTCCATACTAGTATCATCTGCCCCAGCACATCCACTTAAATAACAAAGGCCTGATTGAGAGAGTCTGTAGGAGGTGGTGCTGTATTTACAAATTACATAAGAAATGGATGTGTAGAAGAAGCTTTCCCAGTCCAATCTGTGATGATGGTGTTTGCAGAGTGCATCACAGAGCACATTAGCGTATATTGATTGTAAACACTTCAGTATAGCCAGAATCTACACTTAACCACTTCATATATCTGTGCACTTTTGTAGAAAGCACAAAGCACTAGTTTCTGCATCGCAAACCAAAGGGAATTTAATGCATTTCATTTTTAGATGAAGCGGGCAGTACAAGAGACATTAATGTGGTCAATCAAATTATCCATTCGCAAGCCTTTTTATTAGAACAGGCGTAACCAATATGTTTTAGATAAATTAGGATTTGGGTTGTCACTGTCACAGCTTGTCAGGGCCCCAGGAGCATCTCCGCACTTTACACATTAAACCTCTCAAAATGAGTTTATCTCACTGAACAATTGTGGAGGTGATTTAATTAAAAAGCAACTGATTAATCCATTAATTTCCCTGTATGTCAGGGACTTACCTGCCCAAACAGTGAATTGAGGATAGTGCGTATATTGACATCAGAAGCAGAAGAAGCAGCACTGGACCTCCGGGAGCGGCGAGAGGACCTGCTGGACACCGGGACCAGGGAGCAGGAGGACGGGGAGGGACTGTTGACCTGACAGCCGCTATTAGCCAAATTGCCCCCTTTATGGTCCCTCGGCTCACAGAGAGGAACCCTGTCGTCGTTGCTGTCCGACAGGGAGGGCACCCTGAGGACCGGACGGGTGTGCGTGCGGCAGCGACTGGGATGCTCAGGTTCGGGTGGTTCTGCTGCCGACGGCCGGTCCTCCCGGTTGTGCTTCCTGTGGTGGTGGTGTCGGTGTGTGGGCTTGGATGACCTGCAGCGCTCCTTCACTCCTCGGTCCGCCTCACCGTTTGGCTCCGGCAGGTCAGGAACTTGGCTGTGGGGGGCATGTGACTTACACTTGCCCCGAGTGGCTGCATCGTTACTGCTGTCCTGGCTGCCGACGAGGGACGGATGGCACAGGGGTCTCCGGGCACTGATATCGCACTCGGCCGACCAGAAGGACTCCTCGGCTTTGCTGTTGCTCTGGAGTGCGGCGGGACGGTGGTGGTGCTGGTGCTGATGCTGATGCTGATGACTTCTCCGGCTTTCTGCTGTGCGTTCAGGGAGGTGTGTCGGTCTCCTTACCGCAGAGGATGATTTCAGTAAGGAGGTCGTGGATTCAGATTTTGGAAATGAGGCACTCATTGCTGCGGATCTGGTCTAGTCTGTCTCGGTGGGTTGATCATCGACATCATACACCGTTTTGTCTCCATTGTCGACCCATATAAGCATAGCAAAGCCTGTTAAGTCAGGCTACATTTCACCACCTGATTGTTGTGCGGCAGCGCGGCCGGAGCGCGCGCAGACAGCTGAACGGAGGGGCAAAAACGGCGCTGCAGAGCGCGTCACCTTTTCATTGATGCGAATGCTGGTCTCTGGCAGCGTGGCAATGACGTGGGTGCATGGACGGTAGTAAAATATCCACTGGTCGGCAAACCTTTCCATGACAAAGACAGAAGAAATAGATAAACATCACCCCGCCCACATAGATGAACATGTGCCTTACAAGGAACTGATTTGAGATAGCGTCAATGTGCAAACTTAAACAAAAAAATAGCCTCAGTTGAATATATAAGCTACAGTCCCGGCAACAATAACAACCTTTGTGAGGCCATTTCTGCTTTTGTGTTAGGAGCAGCAATTTTTTTGTGATATGGTCAGTGGTGTTGTGTTGAATAACATTGTTTTACCAGCGTCGTGTTTGTCTTTCCAGTGGATGAAATATCACTGACACTATTGTATCAATCCAGAGCCATATTAACCTGCCATAAGATATCGGGGCGAAAACGAGCCACAAACTAACCAGTTATAAACGGAAATAACTCATGCAACAGGATCTCTGTATGTGAGTTAGATTGTGAAGTAAATACAAATCTTAAATACAAAGATGTAAGCATAATATCCGCAGAAATATGAATATTGTTGAATTTAGATTTTGACACAGGGCTTCTAGAGAACAGGGCCTCAAGATAGGGTACCAATATCAGTCTATTCTGTACCAAGATAGGGTACCAATATCAGTCTATTCTGTACCAAGATAGGGTACCAATATCAGTCTATTCTGTACCAAGATAGGGTACCAATATCAGTCTATTCTGTACCAAGATAGGGTACCAATATCAGTCTATTCTGTACCAAGATAGGGTACCAATATCAGTCTATTCTGTACCAAGATAGGGTACCAATATCAGTCTATTCTGTACCAAGATAGGGTACCAATATCAGTCTATTATGTACCAAGATAGGGTACCAATATCAGTCTATTATGTACCAAGATAGGGTAACAATATCAGTCTATTATGTACCAAGATAGGGTAACAATATCAGGCAATTTTGTAATTGATCAAACAAAATAATTGCCGCTCTTGATTATTTTCACAAGTTACCTTTATGTAAATTGAAGATTATATGTGTTATCATTTGTTGCATGGCTATGTATGTCATGTCATTTCACAGGTGATCATGCTGTTTTGTCGCCTGTATGTAGTTGTAAACTGCTCGTCTGCATTTGTATGACACTAATGACTTATTAAACAATTTTTCACTTTGTCAGAAACCCCATCAGCTACACTTGGAGGTCCCTGTACTCCACCACAGCTAATCATCCCACTAGTTTATAAGAGACATATTAGTATATTTCTACACCCACACGCATGTCTTATTATTCAAACTATATGTGTGCTCACTGGTTCAAGGATAATCCTTGTGCATATACTGTATGAACTTCAAATTGTTCTCCGTTCCAGCAATGCTACAGTATCCTGTTCTCAAGAACACACTGAGCTTTACTCACACTTCTGGTGCAAAAAGCATGAGTAGTATTGCAACTACTTGTAACTACTATCGTCTACTTTAATAATTCAAGCACTGTGACACTGAAACAAAACAATGTGCCCATAAAACATGCAGCTTATACAAGCACTAAGGGCTTTCTTAATGAATTCTGTGTTATTACTGGCATCAACTTCACATCAACATGGGCCTCCAGCCACCAAAGCTTCAGGCCTACAGATTTAGCAACACCCGTGTACTTTTAGAGAAACTCAAATGTGATCAGAAGAGGCTACGTTTTTCCAGTGAAGGATGTTTTCCCTCAACTGCTTAGCAGATGTATTACCAAATATAAACCCACGAACACAAAATGTATTGAAGACACTATTTAAACATATTACTATTGATTCTAGTGCTTCTGGCTGCCAGTGCAGGTTTAACAAGAAAAAACTTGCATGCCTATATACGCCTCCCTGTGCTACTGTTATAAAACTGCATCTGACTGAAAAGAGGCAACTCAACCTATTCTGCCCCTTTGCTGTGTATTAGTGCGAGTGTATTACCAATACCAGAGTAACACCTCGGCAGAAGACTTTATTCTTCTCTACCAATGAACTACTCAGCTCCTGCGGCATGTGTTAATCAGTATTTGAGATTTAGTGTAACAGCACTATTTTCATTAATGAAATGGATGATTCAGCAGAAGGGAATGAACAAAATGCTTTACAGTGTGAAGACCTCTTGTTTAGCATCTGTGACATCTGTGTAAAAGTGAAACCTCTGACAACAGCTGGTTAAATAAGATACTCAACCATTTATTAAATGTACATAAATACTGTTCAAAATCCACACAAGAATGCATTAAAGGACAAATCCTTAATCCTAATGTAAACAAAATGGTTGCCCCGTCATATACTGTATATATGTGAAGCAATGCTTTGGGAATGACAGTTTTCACTCGTAAGTGGAATAACAGCACTTTTGATTCTAAACCTAATTATGGACAGCTCAATGTGAGTGCCGGTGTTGGCCGATGTTGTAAACAGCTAAATCATTTTGTAAACATTATAATTGAATAGATGGGTATCTTTAATTGCAATGGACCTGTAAAGCTGCTGAAGTTACATTTTCACTACCTTTTGTGCACATATATCCATGAATGCTGTTGAAGAATTAAGGATTGTGGCTTTAATAATGGATACCAAATGGCGCTGCAAAATTACAGATTGATTCAAAATAAATACATCACATAACAACAGAGATAGTACTTCATTTTCAAGCAATTTACAGAATCTTACAAATTGAATATATCAAAAATTATTTCATGGAACGGAGAATGAAATGTGAACGCTTTAGCTGTAAATCATGACAACACAATAGTTATAGAATTGAAGACAATCATCGTAAATCATCTCAGACCTTTCCGTTTTTTTTTTTTTTTTTTTACCTCAACCCTATTTACAGAAATACAAACCGTATATCAAATACAACCAAATTACAAGGGTTTAGTAAATTTACCAAAAACGCTTCACCTCCAGTTACAGCACAGGCCGACTCACACAAATTGACCTAAAATGTGCTTTTCTAACCATGTCTTTCAAAGCAGGATTGATTTTTCAAGGGGGAGCACAATTAACTACCACACCGGCAGAGACATTAGCTGCGTCTGTAAACATTCATGTCATGATCAACATTGGACCTCCGTTATCACATATCTATCAAAACACATAGATATGATAGGTCACATGAGAAATGCCTTAAATGTATAAATTAATACTTTCTTTAGTTATTATTATCACACCAACATAGCACTTTAGGAAATGAATTTAGTTTACATATCTTTTAATTTAGTTTTTACCATTAATCAGTATTTGTAAAGCCACTATGCAGCTACGCATTGTTATCTCGTTCAATGTGTTTGAAAACATTTTGAACAAAATGATCCAGCACAGACGCAAATATCCCTTAGCTTTACCTTGGCTGTGATCTGATGTAAATAAGCACTATAATCATTGAAAATATGTCACCATTCTGCAAGCAAGAGATTTTCCACTCATGCTTGAGGCAAAAGTGTGTCCCACATTTGAAAGTGGGCATATCCACCGACAATCATGTTTTGGTTTGACTCAAACATCTTAAGTGTGACTGAATATGTTGAGTAATATAGAAAGTGGAATGATCTTTTTTTTTTTTTAGCCCTTGGGGGAAATGTATGCAGGTGTTACAGTAAGTTTAAAATAATTGGCATTGGATGTTAAGTGTAAAGTAATACCACCAATACTTTCTTTACACTAAATGTTTAATAAGTGGACAACAAACACTTACTCAATGACTCCAGTTCATGTAGGCTATAGCGAATACCGGTAGAATAGGTTGGCCAATGGACCTAGATATGCCGTGAAGCATAACAGCAAGAGGGTGACACATTATTTTTGGCTCGCAAAGATCCATTCATCATATCTGTTCAGTACTTTGCCTTCTACTGTTTCAAGCAGCAACCAAAAAAAAACTGAGCTTCAAAAAGAAACTTCTATAGAAATAATTTTGCTCCAAAATTAGCCCAAAGTTGGAAAATGTGAAAAAAAAAATATATTTGATGAGAGCTGCTTGTTGGGCAATTTCTTTAGTGTTCGGTCACATCATTCTGCATATGCAAATACATTGAAGATTCATATATTCAAAATAAAATAATGACCGATAAGCTAAAATGTCCCTGCCATCATGTTAACATACATTAATAAAATGGCTGCATTTTAAGATTGAACTTTTGATAAAAGAGGCCCAATGTCTGGTCATCTGCTAAGAAGAGTTATGAAAGTAACTGTATGAGGCAGAGAATATGTACACAGTGAGTGGGAGCTGGTCTGGAGGCAGAAAAAGAGTTGCTCCCCAATCCTACGGACACTTCCCTACACGGCATATGTCTCTTGGTCAGACATGGTTTCTCACTCACACCTATTTTCCTTCCTTGTCCTCTAAGCGGCCTGGAGTAAAAATGTAGTCCAAGGCTTGTCTCTCAGCAGCGGCCACGTTGGGGTGCCAGAGGTCCACCATGAAGACCACCCTAGGGCCGTCCTCTGCACCGCCTGCACACACACACACACAGACACAAAGCAACAGAAAAACCATGACCCCATTTCTGCATCTTGGGGTAAAACCCCATCAGAGTATTAAAACGGCTCTCAATTGACTTGATATTGGATTATACTATTTTTAGGTCAATTCTCCTTAAATTAATAAATAAAAAAGGGTATGAAGTGCAATAAAAGATTCAGTTTTAATCCCTTCTTACCCTCGTGGAAGGCCCTGTGGAGGAAGGAGTCATCAAAAAGCAGACAGCTGCCCTCAGACCAGCACTGTGGCTCTCCACCAACTACAAGCTCACAGGAAGGGGGCACTCTAAGACCTGCCAGAGAAAAAACAAAAAGTCCATTCATCTGTCATTATGGGACAGCAAAGCATTGGGTATTGATAAACTATCGCCCAAGTGACATATCCCAGACAAAAATGACCTCGCCTTAGAGAGTCCCGTATGATTACAGTATGCCGTTTTAAAGCATTTTACGAAAGACTCTGTCTACCACAAGAAATACCACTATTTATAGCCATCTCAGAGGGTGGAGTTGGAAATAGAATCAAAGCTCAGGTGCAGTCAAAACAATAAAAATAATCACACAAGCCACTAAATTTCAGCCATGTGCCGTCATGACCCAAGAGGATCCAGATTTTCGGTCTAAACAGCAGCTGATTCACTAGGTTGCTCGTCCTCTCTACTTAAATATGCTATTTACACAAATATATAATTTGCTGTTGTGGTAAGTTGAATGCACAATAAGGCTCAGACATCACATGGTCGAATCGGCTTCCGCTCACTAAACAGTTCACTCTCTTACCCAGGTGGCAGCGCAGCCTGACATTTGTTGGACCGTAATGCTCAGTGATCAGAGCTCCAGGCGTCAGCACGGAGAAGCAGGCGTTTCCAAACACGTTGTTGGCGATGAAGGTGCGCAGCTGGCCCAGCACCCTCCAGGCCCGCGGACACCTCCTGACATTAAGAACCAGAGGGGTGCCTTGGTTGACCAGGTAGTAGGTCCACCACTGCCCCCGAGGAGTGTTGTTGGCTTTCCATCCTGGTGGCAGGGAGGAGCCGCTGCGGGCTGGAGGTTGGTGGTAGATGCTCTCAAACTCGGCAAGAAGGGCGGGGAAGCTCTGCTCCAGCAGCTCCACGTCGTGTCTCTGTACTTCTCTGGAGAAGAAAGGAGCTGAAGGTAGGTCTGGGAGGAAGAAGACCTCTGGCCTCTGAATGGTCGGTCGGCTGTTGAGGTATCGGCCTTGATCACGGACTCCTTTGTGCACCCTGCCCATACCTGACCAGGTGTAGCGCTTGGCGTAATCCTGCAGGCTGTGATAGAGCCTCTGGTTCAGACTCTCGCCGGCGCTGGTACACCGGAAGCACTCTGGCGACTGGCAGAAGGCGAAGCCGTTCTGCTCTTCGAGCATTGATCCATTTTTCCCTTTCCCCTTGCCACGGCAGTCTGAACTCATGAAGCCCCCCACCACCCCTCCAATTCGGCTGGGCCCAGCCAGATACCTCCCACGCAGAGGGCTGGAGCCATGCTCCCGGCCCACCCTGTAACAATACCACATGAACAGCAGCAGCACACACATGGCTATTGCGAAAGCACAGATCTCACACTCCCTGATAGACTGCATCCCTCCAGCCACAATCTCCCTCACATTCTCTAGTGACCACTCCATCTGGGCTTGTCTCTGGATTGCTGAATCTGACGGGAAGGGGGGGGGGGGGGGTGCTGATGAAAAATTAGTTAACACGTCTGTTCTTGATCGGGATGGCCTTAAACCACACACAGGGCGTTAGTGAGTCTAGTGTCAAGCATGGTGTATGGTATGGTAAACAGTCTGCTGATTTGATCTGACACACTCGCTCTTCAGTCCTGACATTTCACCAGTCTGCAACGGGGGAAGGTCTCTCCTTGCATGTTTCCTGGCTGTGCGGTATTCGTGCTGCTCCCTCTCTCTTTCTTTCAGACAAATGCAGACAGACACCGCACCTTAGGGTTATCTGTTCCCTGAAAAAACCAAGACAGAAGGAGAGAAAGAGGGATGAGGAGAGAGGAGAATACTGAAACTGACATTAGGGGTGATGCTGCGATTGACACGAAGGATCAAAACTATTTACTGTCAATGTGTTGCCATGCAGAATGAGTTAACCTGACGCAGGCATCATAACAATGTGCTTTGGGTCTGCGAAACATATCTTCCTCCTCAGAGTTTGAGCAAATTCCCATCCTGTATGCACCACAAAGCACACCTGCTGAAACTCACCCACACACTGTGGACTTCAAAATGACTGCACCCCAAACACACACACACACACACACACACACACACACAATTTGGAATTCACACTCTCCTATACGTAGGAAAACAATGAGTCATGGGCACATTGCTGCATTTAAGACAAATCTCTAGCTTTTATATTTTTAACGCACCACGCTTAAAGGAGCGCGCACTAAACAGTGAATTATATAAACTCAAACAGTGTTGATACCCACCCACATGTATAATTGGCATTCATGGGTTGCTCAGCATGAGCTGCATTAACAGTTCCTCTCGGGGCGAGGGAGGGGGCGAGCTGTATTCGGTGTAATTGTATGCAATTTTTTGAAAAAAAAAAAAAAAAAAGAAGGAAGACAGGATTATATTAGTATGATTATATAATGATAATGGATCATCAGCCAAAAAGCGAGGAGTGCAATGCGTCAACTGTGATCAGATCTCCGCGATGCTTCTCACCAAAAATGGTCGGATAATCCTGCTCCAATAGATCCTCCCCTACATCCTGTCTGACAGCATCAAGACGCCCCCACATCCCCCACACACACCCTGATGTAAGGACCATAAAACACAACCACGAAGCCATCCAAAACACACACATACACACACCCTGCCTTATTCCTCCACTGTTTCCATGTAATTCTGCCACCAGAGCTGGCGCCACCAGGGCCACAATGCCATAAAAACTGATGATCCACGTACTGACGAGCTGCAACGCTCAATAAGCCAGGGAAAACAAGCAGATGGTAGTAACCGAGCTCGTGTTTCCTTCACTAGAGCTACGTGGATGTTTGGTGCGTTGTTTCGTGCACAGGTTTGTATCCATACCTACTCAACATTCATGACTGTGGCCAGTGGAGAGGAGAGGCGCACAGGTGTTTCTCCCGGGCGAAGCTGCGCACCACTGCAGTGCACAAGGTAGACGGATATCACTCGCCAACATTATAGGAAATAGCTCCAAAATGCACAAAAGAAGTCCTAACTGGAACCGACACCCACCGCGCGCCAGAGAAAAAATAAGAAAGCTGTCCCACGACGGGTTGACTCCCTGTCTGTGTGTCTGTGATGGACAGCAGCGCCAGATAGGCTTCAGACAATATTGTTGTAAATACTGAGGCTCCACCAGGGAAGCCGCCGACCATAAAAAAAAATGAAGAATACGCAACAATGTTTCCGGGGGCAGCCCTTTCAAAATAAATGTCTCAGTGAGGAGCATTCTGAGTTTTGGAGCCAAATTATAGAAACGTGGCATGGACGGACTGGTAGCCGGACCACCCAGTAATGAGTCATAGGGTGATGTCAAACTCACCCGATTACAGTACAACGTCAACAGTTAGCAGCAAAATAATTTAACAACAATTTTATGCTTAAACAATTGCCTGCAATGATTCGACTGAGAATATACAAAACAATACATTACTCCAACACCAGCGCTGAAATGCTTGCTTATTCATTGGTTAATCAATGAATTGATCGACAGAAAATGAATCAATTATATTTTGATGATTCATTGTTCGGTGATATTCCAAACAAAATGCAATTTTTTTTAATTATTTCCTGGCAGAGAACAACTGGCAGGTTGGTAGACAATGACAATAATCATTAGTGCAGCACCACTCAAAGCCTAGTGATTCTGTTTTCTAAGTTTACCGTGGGCCACTACTTTATTTCGAAGGCAAAATTGCTTTCTATCCGGTGTTGTTCTGTTAATCTTTGGCTGACTTGACTCAATTGAGAGCCTCCCTCTTCAGTATGCCTCATGGTTGCCCATCGACTACTATTTGATAAAACGACAGACAGCATTTCCCAAGATGCTTTGCAACTGTTGCGCTCACAGCAGCCATAGAGCAGTATTTTGATGGTGATAGTTATGACACATAACACGACAACATGGTCAACAACTTTTCCTAGATGGATCCAACTGCGGACAACAATCCTGGAGAGCCTACACTTATCTCATTGGCGCTCATACCAGGAGCCCGAAACTCTGCAATGTTATCTTGTTGACATGAAAACTCAGAACAAGTTCTGCAGCATAACTTTGATTATGCAATAACCCACTATTACATATGTGGGTTCATGCTGATTATGAGTTGAACAGGCCCAGACTGGTCTCCGTGTAATTACACCTGTTTTGCTTTGTGCAATACCAGTACTATTCACAATTAAAAAATGAACAAGCTAAAACCTGTAAAAGTGAGAACCTTTTAGTTTTAATTTGGACAATTGTGCCTTTTAAGCTCCTAATTACAGTGTGTTTGCGCCTTAAGCCTCTATTGCCCAGAGTTTTGAGGTCAAACCAGGGATGTAGCACAACATTCTTGACCCCACAGGGATTCTCTGTAGGTATCCACAGCTATTCATTCTACTATCTTCATGGGCCCAATTAGAGATTAGAAATGAATCCCAAATCCTGCTTTTAATGGCACATTTGAAGTTATGTGCAAGGTCAGCGTGACTCTCTCCGTTAGTTTGCAACAACAGGAAGACAGTAAGAACAATTTGTTTATGAGCACACATCCACTGAGCCCAATAAAAAGAATGAGAGTCATGAGATGCTTACAAGTCATCGTTTGCAAGTCCAAATAAACATTTTTTTAAAGTTGTAATGAACGTTCTATCATCTGCTGCGTGCCATCCGGTCTGCATAGAACACTGCATAGCTATATCTGAGGAATTTAAAGCATGTGGCAAACATTGAAACAAAATATAGGGCATTCAATTTAAGATTTTTATTAAGAGGTAAATATAACGAGGCCAAGTTAAATGCATCGATCTGGTGCACTTTGACAGCAAAATGAAGATGCTAGATCAAGGAAAAACGTTGTCCCGTATTAACCCCAGGCCGCCCTAAAGACTCATGAGGGGATCCTCCCACACCGAGCTGTGACATGATTGTGACACACTGCAGGCTAGAACATGACGATTGAGACCAGTGACGCCACAGCACTGTGAGTGAGTGAGAGGAGGCGGAACCCCCCCCCCCCCCCCCCCCCCCCAACCAATGCATACACCTCTGGGTGCAAACGTCCCAGCAACTTACTTTCCCTCCTCCTGCGCCCCGGACGGAGAGGTGGAGCCAGACGCGTCTCTTTTGATGAGGCAACCGGGCTCAAAGGCGGTCATTAAAGTTGGAGTATTTCAGAGAGAGATAACCTGTAAAGTTCATGATGAAACCTTAACAATCTCCGCGGAGGTATTGGATAAGATCAAGCATGGCGAGGTCAAAGAAGACAGTGTACACTTGTTGCGCACTGATGCTGCTCGGCGTGGTTGCTACAATTGTATGTATTGCGGTGCTTGTGGGGCACACTAAGTGTCCAGATGGCACGTTCTCAAGCGCTGCAGTGGCTGCAGACTCTGGGAAATGTTCGAAGATTGGACGGTGAGTGACAATTTGCACTTCTGTTATGGCTAAATAAACATGTCAATTTGTTCTGGTCAGTAAGGTGCTCTTCATAAACACCGTAGGGCCTACTGACCAGAACAAATTAACATCATATTACGCACAAAAGACTATTTCTATGTTATGAGAAGACTAGTACGAAGTCCTATTAAAACTATATAAATACTTCTATATTTATACTATAATGGTAAAGATCAGAGTAGCGAGGTAACAATTCCATTCTAACTAATATGCCTCTTTGAATCAGATGCAAATCTATACAATATTTAATAACCAAAGGAGTCTTTATAACACCAGCATATGCAAAAGAAACACTACATGCCCTTACTTGGCAGGTACATGTGTAGTATAACATATTTATATATTGCTACGAATAGCAAGCAATAAGGGATATGTCTTTCAGGGACATGCTTAAAAAAGGAGGATCAGCGGTAGATGGCGCCATTGCTGCGCTGCTGTGCACGTCCATCATAAACCCACAGAGCATGGGCCTCGGAGGGGGGTCGATATTCACCGTGATGGACAGCTCTGGTAACAGCTACATTCATTCAACCTTCTAATACAGCATATTGTAGAGCGTGTCCTGTGGTGGAGACAAAAGTAAATTGATAATATCTCCTCTTTTCAAAGGCAAAGTGAAAATCATCAACTCCAGAGAGACTGTGCCGGGGAAAATAAAACCTGACCTGCTGAAAGCTTGTCCCAAGACTTTTCAGCTAATTTCAGGTACTGCTTTGGCATAGCACATCAAAGATCTGTATTGTTTTATTTCCCTGATTCTTTCAGTTGGAGCGTTTCTTGTTTTTCTCGTTCCGACTGTTGCGTCAGGTATACTGAGCTTCTGTATCTTGCTGGAGGAAGCAGGGATAAGCCTTAATAATGTACTCTTTTTGGGGAATTCTTTATGGTTCACATCTGGAGAACCCAATTTACCATAGAAGGACACAAAGATGAATGATTTAGGAAAAGGTCTAGGACTGAAGATAATGTCAGTCCTTTCTTGGACATGCAAATGTCTGATTATATACATACTGGGGGGCCCAGCTATCATGACATAAAGAAAACGGCCACAGGCTGAGCTCTTAGCCAAGACCACACACACACACACACACACACACACACACACACACACACACACACACACACACACACACACAACGCACGCAGGGGAACGGGAGTCATAGCTATTAATCATGTTGCAACATATACTTGTGAGGCTATTTAAGTAGATGGGAAATAACTGATACAATGACATTATTAAACAAGGAAGAACTTTTGTTTAGAGTAAATTAGTTACTAATTTTATTGTTTATTTTTGCAGGGACAGCACACAATTAAAAGCAATTGAACCCGAATGAGTTAGAAGCTAATATGCATCAGTTTTTCCTGGACAGGTAGACAATTGAACAACCACATAACAATGAATACACCACAAATCTCTCTTTAGTCGAAAGGCTTAACATTTAAAAAGTGACTGCAACTGTTCTTTGCTACTTTGGAAGCTGAAAGGGTTAGACTAACTATCTATCCATCCATCCAGGTAGCCAATGGATCGGGGTCCCAGGGGAAATTCGGGGTTACGAACAGGCACACAAGCTTTATGGGAAGTTGCCGTGGGCCACCCTCTTCCAGCCGACCATCCAACTGGCCAGGGAAGGGTTTCCTATTCCTCTGATCCAAGGTCGATACATCGCTTACATTAATGCGAACGAGACCAAGCCGCTACGGTACAAAAAAACACCCTAAAATGATTTGAAAAATATGAAAAGCACAAAATGAACATTTCACCTTTCTACATTTAAATGCTATTTTCTTTCTTTGTATTTGTCCTTTAGAGAGTTGTATACAGATAAGAATGGAAACTTCATGAAGACTGGTGATATTGTGAAGTTTGAGAAACTGGCCGACACCTTGGAGATAATTGCAAACCAAGGGGCAGATGCTTTTTACACTGGAAGAATAGCGGAGGATTTAATCCGTGACATACAGGAGGCAGGTATTGCCAGACGGGTTTCATCATTCTTTTTTTCCCAACCATTTTCTATCTCTGCCTCGCAGAATGATTTAATTACAAATGAACAAATCAATTGGGTCTGTAAAGTCACATTGTTTCAATGTGACTTATATTTTTACTTGAATCTGTCCACATATGTTTTCGGTCTAGTGTGAACTTTGACCTATGGGCAGCCGAGCAGGGGTTTCCTGTTTTCTCATGAGAACCAAAGTAAGAGTTTCTCCCCAAGTGGGGGAGCCTCATAGCAAACAGATGGGTACCTAATTAAATGTAAACATCCTTTAGACCACAGGAGACTGACTGACTGGACTTAGATTGACATACAGCTTCCCACTGGTGTGAAAAACGCGTCACTCAGACGTGATTTTAAGGCTCGCTTCTTTGTGGAGAAGACAGAGTCTCCCTTTGCTCTTCCAGGGTGAAGAGACGCTCTCAATGCTATTCAGCTGTTAGCAACCTATGACTCTGTTTTATTCTATTAGATATGTTAGTGCACATTTGAGCTGTTTAGGCTCGATAGATGTTTGATTTTGTTTTGATTTGTTTGTAAGCGTTTTACAATCTTTTCTACATTTAATCCTGTAATAAATACTTAAAGGACAGAAAGCTTGAGATACTTTTGATTTCTCTCAAGGAAATACATTCATTTCCACCACATAAAGCACTGCAGCGATCACTCACACACTCCAGTGTGAGCTGCTTGGAACCATTAAAAGTCTTAAATATGGAGAGCTGAGATGCATTTTCAGTTCCCTTTGTTTCAATGTTTTTGCACAGGAGGAACTCTCACAGCGCAGGACTTGGCATCGTATAAAGTTACAGTGACTGATTCGTGGGTTGTTCCTTTGGGAGAGTACCAGATGTACATACCCCCACCCCCTGCAGGGGGCATCATCCTCAGCTTCATCATTAACCTCATGAAAGGTCCCTGCTGTACACAGATTGCAGAGCTGCCACTCATCCACACTTTCAAATCACATAATAAAGCTTGTTCATGTGTTGAACAGAGAAATGCTAAATTAACACTTTCATTGTTTGTTGCATGTAAGCTGTTTACATAAATGAGGAGAATATGAGGGTTTAATGCGAGGGAAGCGTCTAGATACTGCAAAACTAAACAATTGCTTTCATTTACAGGATACAACTTGGATTCAACATCTTTGATAGGTGAACAAAAGACACTGTTTTATCATCGCCTTGTTGAGGCCTTTAAGTTTTCCAATGGATTAAAGAAATACATCCGTGATCCAGGGTTCAGCTCAGAAAAAGTAAGTTATTTTTAAATAATGAATTCTAGTCATGGCTTATAACCAGCGGTGATAGTATTTAGATCATTTACTGACGTAAAAGTAGCAAGGCCACAGAGTAACATTTAACCATTACTGTTAATAAGTAAACATCTTGCTTTAGCAAAAGTACACAAGTATTATCAGGTAAATATACTTAAAATATCAAAATTAAATGAAATTGTTTAGCAGAATAACTGCAGCTACTCTATTTACTGTTGAGAGGTTTTCATTTATATACAAATGCATGATATTTTATTTGTTGATCATATTTTTTACGGTAACATTTTTTATCTGCAAAGTGTACAATATTCCCTCTGAAATGTAGCGGAGTAAGAGTATAATGTATCATAAAATGGAAAGGGAAGTATAAATAACCTAAAATTGTACTAACAGTACTTGAGTAAATGTACTTAGTTACTTTCCACCATTGCTTCAATATGAGAACCTTACAAGTGAACTGTCTGGTCTTGCTATCAATATTTCCGATGAGAGCCCCGTCCTTGAGTTGTTATGGTGACTGATTAAACATGTGTGCATCAACTTTGGTTGCATGCCACTTTCCTAAAGTGGAGGAAGGTATAGGTGTTAAAAAAATCAGTGGTATTCTTTGACTTGATTAACTTTGAGTCAAGTTTTATTGTTGCTTTTGATCAGTGTTTGCCTGCCTTATTAATAGGTTATGATACTGTTGTCGGCCCTCAAAACTTTCTCTGGTTAGTTGGAGTTGAATTGTGTAATAAGCTTTATTATTTGACACCTTCCAATTTCTAATAAATGCATTTTGTAACTGGATGTTTCTCGGCAAACCTAAATTCTTAATTTAAATAATCAATCTTAGCTTCTGAATGCAACTATTTACATCAAATATGACTTTGTTTCCATATGGGCTTAGTTATTCTGATTCAATGTTTGAAACAAATAATATAGGCAGATAAATACAGCAAGTGCAAAAACTGGGAGTGACAGGGTTATATATGGGGTACAGTTCCCTTTCAAATTTAGTTCTGATTTCAATTTTTATCTTGTTTCCTCTGCAAAGCAACTGTGAAATACAATCATAACTTCACCTTTAAAAATGTGTGTTCTTTTGTTATGAGTGTGTGTTTTTGAATGCTCTGTACTTTTCACAGATGGCCAAGAAACTCACAGAGGATAGCTTTGCCACGCACATACGGAGCTTGATCAGCAGCGACAAGACTCATGGTCCCCGCTATTACAACATCACCCCGCATTTGGAGAGGATGGGCACCACGCATGTGTCTGTGCTGGCTGAGGATGGATCTGCTGTGTCTGTCACTAGCACCATCAACCACATGTCAGTATTTGAAGGGGTTCTGCTTCACAGTGAGAAGTCACTGTTGACTTAAAAGTAGAAGATTAAGATTCAGGAGATTAAAGAATGAGTGTTTTTGCAAAGAGAATTTAAAAATGAACCTCTCTTTTCAAAAGACTCCAGGCATCACAGTCCATAAGCACAGTATTGGGGGAAACGCAGTTTTTAGAAGGGCATGTGTTTCATAAGTGCATGCCATAATGTCAAGATCCAGTTCATTTAAATTATTTTCTTCACAGATTTGGCTCCAAGGTCATGTCTCCGAGGACTGGCGTCATCCTCAACAACCAGCTGTCTGACTTCTGTGGGAGAGAAGAGAACATCTTTCCTGGTAACCAGATCAGCACGACACATTTTCTGTTTTACTTTAACCGATGGTGAAATACAAGAAATTCAGGGACAGGTTTGTTCTTTTCAAAAACAAGTAACCTGACTTACAGTATCTGAGACATCAGACCTGATGGTTTATGGTTTTGTGTGTGGATATCAAGCAAAGGTTTTTGGACATATTTAAGCTTACCGATCTCTTTTTAGCCGTGCTAATGGCTCTGGTAAGAATGGCATTCTGTTGGTCTGTCAGTCCTGCACTTTGTCCCAGAGCCCTAATGACTTTCGTGATCTCACGACTTTTCCTCCAGTGCCGCCATGAAGTTGACTTTTGTTTTTGTGTGTGAGTCTGAAATGAGTCTAACTATTGAATGGATTGCTATGACATGTTGTACAGTCATTTATATTCATCTGAGGATGACTTAAAAGAGGCTAACTTTGGTGTTTCTTTGATAACGTGTTTGTCTACTGCTGTCATCATGTCAGAATTTTAGTTTGTCCAATACCTGCAAAACAAATGACATTCCCATCAGCCTCAGCTGCAATTCATGTTTAGTGTAAATAAGCAAATGTTAGCATGCTAAAATGCTAAACTCTGGTAATGAATGGTAAACATTAACCTGCTTAACATCAGTTAACATTTCTCATTGTGAGTATATTAGCATACTGAGGTTAGCATTTATCAGATCCTATGTTTAACAGAAGAGTTCTACTTCTGTCTGACGTCAGCTGCTGCACAAAGGTTAAATATATGCCATTATGCCAACTGTGATTCACATCATTCAAAGACATTGATTGCATTTATGGTAACTTCCTTCTTTTTCTTCTCACATTGAAGAGTATGAGTTAAAGCCGTCTGCTCTGTCAATCAAGGCTTTTGTTGTGTTGTCAGGGCAGCAGCCTCCATCCAGTATGGCCCCCACTGTGCTGAAGTCTAAGTCAAAGACGCTGGTGATTGGATCGACTGGTGGGAACATGATCACGACAGCGATGGCCTCGGTGCGTGTCCAGGGCAATAACACTAAGTGCCATTAAGATAAATTGCTGCCATCTAATGCCCCTCACTGGTGTCAGAGCAAGTTCTGTCTTCACCATAATCCATTCTGAACTCATCACTTTCCCATTTGACAGATTGCATGTATTATTCTGTTTTCTCTTCCAGGTGCTCATGAACCACCTTTGGTTTGGAAAGAGCCTCAAGGAGGCGATCGCTGCTCCGGTTGTTTATGTCAACCCTCAAAATTTAGTAGGGTTTGAGCAGAACTTTGATGAGGTAATACATTAAATACATTTATTTGCCAAAATAAACACTTGATATTTATTCCATCTGAGTCTCCTTATCTCCTTGCCCTTCAGAATGTAAGCAAAGCTCTGGAGGCTCTGGGGCACATAAAAATAAATCTCAGCCATTTCTACAATGTGGTCAATGCTGTGGAGAGGAAAGATGGCTGCATCTGTGCCGTGTCTGATGTCAGGAAACTGGGCGAAGCAGCAGGTTACTGAGACCAAGAGCTAGTGACATTGGTTTTGCAGGAGTGCCTTAAGGTTACAGAGACCTTCTGAAGCCACAAAACCACAAAAGCTGCAACCGATGATGTTGTATCATTGAATAAATCACTGAATAACTGGCCTCTTCAGCTGAACACTTACAAGCAGTTGAACACTTGGCCTCTTAACAGAACTGACTGTAACAGTGACATAATGGATTTTAATGTGCACAAAGAAACAACTGTGACTGTAAACTTACGTCTTTGTTTGTACCCATCTTTAGTATCAATAAATACTGGTGGCAATCTATACCAACTACAAATCATGGTGTTAAGTGCTTTCTTTGGATGCACCAAAGTTACCCTCAGCTGGCTGCTCAATCTCTTGAACCTGAGATCACTGCCATGGATATCTGTGAATCCATCCTTCTGTGCTATATTGTATTCTGAACAGTCTGTGTGACTTCTCTGTGCCGTTTTTCATAAATTACTTTTCATTTTTGTGCCAGAGCATGCACCAGCTGGAGCAAGATAATCAGATCAAATAGTGAGTCATACAAACAGGAGAGGAGTTTCCTGAGAATAATAAAAATTCTGAACTTCAAGTAGCTGCTTAAAGGCCTGCATGGGAAATGTTTTCAATTAAAACAATAAAGTCAAATAAACAGTTTTTTTGTTTATTTTAAATTGTATTCAAAATCCAGGGAAATAAAACACTGAAGGGAAAAGGTCAGATAATAAGATCCTGGTGTTTTTGGGGGTTCGGCTCTGTTGCCCTAGCACATGGTATTTGGACCTCAGGGGGTATGACAGTCACACTGTGCCCTGACCTTATAGGAGCCACCTGTTGCAAATGCCACATCAACATGTCTGACAGCAGAAACGAAAGGTTGCCTGGAGAGGATCATGGGTAGGGCCTCATGCGATGAACACCCTGCCTTTCCCTGGCAAACGTCGGCAGCTTAGGCGTTTCCCTGACGGCACGCGGCGGCACAGATGATCCGCTGGATCAGAAACAAGTACAGCACTTCCAGCAACCAATCCCAAACAGCACGGCCCGAGTGGATTTCTTTTATTGCCGTATTTGCAGACTAAGCTGCATAAATAAATCCTCTGTTTCTGTCAGCAGCGGCATGTTCTGCTCATGACCCAGACGTTGCAACAGTTCAACACACTTATTCTGGAAATCTTCGAAACAAAACAAATCCAGACATCACTTTTCAGTTGGGATTGGTCCTTTTATTGGCAGTCAGTGATTGGCATGAGACAAGTACACACTGGCTACAAGTTTGACGTTGACACACGAAACATAAACTACGAACCAAGTGGACAGTGCTCTCCATCATCCAAATGGAACATTCGACATGAAAGGTGTACGCTCTGAGTGTACTTGACATTTACTGAACTATTTCCCGTTTTTCTGTGTAATCCCTTCAGCCGTTTACCTTTTTTGTTCACTGCTCAAGCTTACAGGAGGAGATCATTGTCTTCAGTTTCATAATTAGAGTCATTATTATAATTACACAGTCGGACACAAGACGAAACACCAAAACAACAACACAAATAATTACAGCAGTAATCAGACATTTTACTGTTACAAACACATATAACCCACACACTTAAACATTTATTATATATCTGGGTGATGCAGGTATGTTGTTTGTCAATGATCCTTCCGACAATCATGAGCCATATGGTCATCATTTCACCTTGAAGAGGTATGCGTTCAGCTTCAGCTTTGTAAATATCTCTAGTTATGAATGTACACAAAGTATATGCTATGGAGAAACGAAAATCCCCCCCAAAAAAAGAGTCCCCTTAAAGTGCTTTCAGTCAGTCTAACTTAATCATTATGTGCTACTGTAGACAGACTGTAACCAAGATAACAGTCATGGCTGTGTCGCATAACAAACACAGGGCCGCTGAAGTACGCTATCAACAAATGGAAATGACAACATGTTTGTAGAGACAAACGGCAGTAGGACGGGCAGCACTGCTCGGTGGCCCATATTAACACTTGGCTGTGGTGTTATAAATGCACTGAAACACTGTGGTGATGACTACAACAGCTCAATAATTACAAAGAGGTGAATATCAAAAAACAATCAGTGACAGCAACCCATTGTTGAGTCCTACCTGTTGTCTTCTAAGATTGCTTTGTTCACCAAAAGTGCACAAAAATAGCCCGTGGAAACACAAGAGAACCATGGTTTGTGTCCTCATTTACATCTACACAAGGGCTGCGTGGGTATTCACAAGTGGACATTTGGAAAGGGGGGGAAAACGCAAAAAGTCTTGACATAGCAGTTTTGCTGGGGTCACGTGACGGGTCGTCGGCTGTATAGTCTGTTGAACTTGTGTCATAGCTTTTGTTGAGAGATTAACAGAGAACACACAATGTGGAGCTAGGCCCTGCCTGCCAGAGATAGTCTCAGTCCTGGTAGAGAACCCAGAGGGACCCTCTGTTTCCAAACTAACTCGAGTTCCACTTCAGCCACCGCCGGGATGCTACGCCTCCATCACACCAACTGATCTAAATCTCCTTCGGATTGGCTCCTCAGCTGCCACTATCAGAGAGAGAGAGTGATAGAGGGGGGAAATAGAGAGGAGAGAGAGAGAGAGAGAGAGAGAGAGAGAGAGAGAGAACACCGCTTCATTAACTCTTCCAGCCCCCCTCCAATGAAACCGCACCTTGTTCCCAAGAGCACCATCTACCAACACAGTAAGTCCGCCGTCGTCGCTTCACTTTCGTCTTGTGTGGGTTAACTCAGAGATGGTTAGGAATAGCCTGGTAGCTGTGTTGGGACGAGACAATGTGGGCACTGGTCTCCCTTGTGCCTCAAAGGGTGACTGGGCTCGTGGTGTGAGGGCGAAGGAGGTAACGGAGTGCTGTGGGACGACGTTTCAACCACAGTTGAAAGAGCCTCAGAGTGAGAATACCCCATCACCTCTCACAGTAGTGAAGGGTGAAGTCTTTGGAGAGCTGCTTTTCCCCTAAACTCCACGGCTCCAGTTCAAATTTGTTCCCCATCTCATCCTCGTTATCCTCCGCCTCTTCTTCCTCCTCCTCTTCCTCCTCATAGAGGCTGGGCTCCTCGATGGAAGTCTCCAGGTGGTAGCAGTAGGGTTGACCCTCTGTGTACTCGTAGATAGTTGGTAAGCTGCTCTTCAGGCTACAGCGGCGACGCAACGCGACCAGCAGCGGCTGAGGCATTGTAAAAATATCCACGTTGTTGCCCAGGTCGATCCAGGCCAGGCTGGAGAACATCTTGGGGTCTTTGAGCATCTCTGTGAGGTCTTTGAGTACAGCCAGGGTGAGGCGGTTACCGTTCAGAGCCAGGGTGCTGAGTTTGGGCAACGATGCGAGAAGGGGCAGGAGAATCTTCAGGTTCTCGTCCTGGAGTTCAGTGAAGCTGATGTCCACGGCCACCACGCTGTCTCTGTTGTTTTGGAGGTAGAAGGCAACTTGACGGACATCGCGGGTGGACAGGGCGACGCCTGATAGGTCGACCGAGTCACTGCACAGCTTTTTCTGTAGGGTTGTCTTGAGACTGTTGAGGACAATGAAGAGAAAGAGAGTGAGATTACTTCGATGACTCTTTGACAATACATAAACCAGTTAAAGTTGTTGCTGTGAGGTGAAAGGATGTGATTTGGGAACAAGGCCCTGGTTTTATGTAATGTGTCCTGTGCTGTATAAAGGAGGGGGTGACTGGGCCGGCACGGAGCGGAAGGCTGACACAGAGACTCCAGCATGGGGATTTACTAGTGTAAACAGAGGAGCCAAAACATCCGAACGAGCCAGCAGCTTGAGCTTAAAGGACAGAGCTCCCTACAGCACAGGGCCACAACAGTTTGGTACTTAACAGATAAACTATAATGTGATTTAGGAAAATATGAAACTTGAATAGAAGCTACTTGGCCACTATATTTATCAGATCTGAAAGGAAGGAGATTATTCTTTTGGAAATGCTCTGTTGAGATGATGTTATTATCTCCACCGAAGAAGTCATGGTTTCTTCTATGCTTCTTTTTAGTGACCAAGATGTCAACAATTTGTTGACATGTTGTTTACATTTGGTGAAAAGTCAGGCAAAGGAACAAGTTAGTTTGTGTGTGGATCTGAAGTAGTGCAGAAACAGGAATTATTTTCATAACATTGCCACTTTAAATACAGGCATTTTTTAACATTTCTGCCATTTTCTTTTAAGGAAGGGCAATCTGCACTTCCTTGATTGCCGGTAACACATTGTTATCAGGTTACAAAACACAGTAATGCTTCACTAATGCATGATGTATCATGCATTCTTGTTGCTCCCCATTAATAAATGATTCCGTCACTATGACTTCATGCGTTAGTTAATAGATGATCAAGTAAGGATTATAACTTTTAACAAATAGTTACTTCATACATTCATTTATAGCCTATGCCACCAAATGAGCTGGAATGATGTTACATAACACAAACACAATTTTTATCAGCTTTTACGAAAGCAATGGGAGTGCGAGTTTTTGAAAATTGTGTTATCATAATTGTTGTTTTTGCAAGAAGGGTAGTGTAGCAAAGAAGACAATGGTGCACTGAAACCAAACCATGTTTACATCTGTCCACCAGTTTGATATAAACAGTTTCAAATACAGTATCTTTGAGAAAAGGTATTGTTCTGCTGTCAGAGAGGATGATGCCCTTTTCTATGTAACTGGATTCCAGCCAATTTGGTGGCATACAACTGAATATATGACATAACTGTGATTTAACATTAACATCATTAACTGACGATCCATTAGTGTTAGTGGATCACATAAAGACATTGTGACTTCATTGATTTTTAGTTTCATCATCATGACTCAAGCAAACATTGTTTTTCAATGCCGATTAAACATTTAGAACCACTTTCCATTATTAAAATAACACATTTTGAGCAGAGGTCTTCAACAGGGGGTCTGCGAAATTTTTGGTTTATTAGACAATTAAAAAAAAAAAAATAATAATTTTTTTTTCTCTAAACATCAATCTGTCCATTATTTTAATAGTTCAGTATTGTATGAAAGATAACAGGTATCTTTATGCATGGCAGTGACACTAATAGGCCATCATTCATTTTTCGTTTCCACATTTATGTTTAAAATGAAAACATCAGTTTGAAAAGCTTGTGTGCATGATTATCATGCAATTGACAGACAACGTTGATATTGGCACTGGTATCAGCTGACAAGGTATGTTTATAAATGGCAGCGGCACGGCCTCCCTACTCACTGTACCTTGCACACGTTTAAAATAAAAACATGAATATATGAACCTGTGTATTATTTGAATAGCTTAGTATTGAATGCACAATAAAGAGGTATACACGGTACTAGGCCCATTTAATATAAAACACAATTTTATACAATATATATAGTCGGGGGTCCCTGCTCCATCTCTCTATCAGTTTGGGGGTCCTTGGCCTGAAAAACGTTGAAGACCCCTGATTTAGAGGATTGTTTAACCGGGCTGCTTTCTAGTTTTATATGAACGTTTTTTTGTGTGTGACGCAGAATATTGAGGTGATTCATAAAGTGAATGACATGTCATTGAAGGAAACTGTATCAAATATGTGAGTAGAGAGTGATATGTGCAGGACATCTGTGTGTTTTGGTGCATGAACTCATAGCACAAGGCTTTGTAAACCTTAAAGCCCTTCGAGGATATTGTGTAACACAAGCAGGATTTGAGGATGAACGTGAACACAAGTGATACTCTGACACTTTTCTGCAGCGTTAGCTATTGCTCTACGTTGCAGCTGAAAATATTTTTGCATTATTTACACACGGTGATGGCCTTTTGTTTCCAAAAGGGCAAGGGATGTGGTGTGTTTAACTTGAGCTGTTACTGAAGTGGCCCGTAACACTGATTCGGTGTCAGAGTGAATTATAACATCCTCCGGCGCCCAGTGACTTACTGTGACATCCACTGCAGTACCTGTCACTTGTCATGCTTTACAGTGTTTTTTGGGCCCGTTGAAAGTGGATGTAGCCTGAGCAGCACTGAGTGCTTCATTTTAGAAGCAGGTGATGGCTTGAAGAGCACAAACGTCATGCTTTAGGGCATTTGTATTCATTGTAAAACACAAAAAAAGGAGTGTTAAAACCCACTCATGAAGCAAGGCTAAAATGTAGTTTAATCAGCTGTTGAGTACAAAATCTATGAGACATTTATCAAGACTGCTCTATCTTTATCAAAATCTTGTGAAGCACAGCCCCCCCCCCTCTCTATTGTCTGGCCTTTTATATGACAGAACCCTCATCTTCTCCAGAGGCACAGAAGTCCTAATGACTGTGGCCTGGCACTGGCTCCCTTCCAGGTGTGAATAGGTTTTGATCACACAACTTCTTCCTTTGTCAGACAGGCTCATCCTTTTGAGCTCAGAAAAAAATGGATGTCTAAGTCGTCCTCTCCGGAAGCCTCTTTTATCCTTCCTCCAGATTAATCCGACACCAGAAATCACCGATAACGTCTAGCGGCCATCTTTTTTGCCGTCTTCAGATCCGCAAGAACGCTGGCATCAGGTTTCAGTTTATATGACAGAACTAGTTTATAGGTAAGCGATAAAAACTGATTAAAAAGGAAATATGGGTGTATTAAGAAAAATCACATTTAATATATGTTGCTATTGTAGATGCTCTAAGCAGCACGCAGAGAGAAATAATCCCTCCGTGCACCAAATGAACTGCTGAATTTAAGCCAGTAATAAAACAAATGACAACATGTTAGTAATAGTGGATGCTAGTAAATCTATTCGCAAAAAACATGAAGTCTTAAAGAATATCCATCCATAATCCATTAAGTAGTCAATTAATGTGATGTGTAAAGCGCGACGTGTGGCTCATCAGTCTGTGTGTGTCATTGATTTAATATAACGAGGCAGCATTTGAATTCAGTTGGCGTGAATGGAATCGCTCTAATTATTTATTAACATAAATATTCATAACTGGAGTGTTATCTGAAGCTAATTGAGATTTAGGGAAATGCTATTTGGAAAAATAAGATCAGAATGTTAAATGTTAAAATGCACGTGTTGAACAGTTGGTGGGTGGCAACATCCCGTTTTATTTCATCTTTGAAATAAATCATTTCCAGGACTTTATTTGCATCTTGCTTTCCCTCGCAGGCTTTTATTGCCTTGTCTTTTTGTTTTCTGCAGAGTCATTTTACGGTTTGCTCTATTATTCGTATTAGCCCTCTGATGGCTGAAGCTAAACTGTGCAGGAGAGACACGAGATGAGTAGTCTAATCACATCTGCTCCCTGACATTTATATTTGTAATTCATTTGACGAGGCATTATATACGCAAGACTATAGAGGAGTGTGCTGCAGTGGCACACAGACACACTCACACTACTGCATTGTCCTTCAAGGTGCAGGAACCTCACAGCTCACAGTCCATATCAACAAAGGCAGTTCCTGCACATAATTATCCGCCCCATATCTTTTTGTTTGATCGATGTTTTGGTCACAACCCGAGGAACTGGGCTGACCACTTTGTCCTTTCTGCATCTTATTCTGTATTTTCCTGAAGCTGTATCACTCAGTAAAATTACTAATGGGCCCTGGAGTAAGCTTTAACATGCCTATTATGCTACAATGCACAACATCATGTTTATTGGTAAATTTGAGAACAGGTGATGTGGAAACTAAAAAGGCAGCGGCAACTGAAGGGTAGTTTTGGTTATTTAGTTTCTGAGCGTTTAGATAACAAAGGAACCAAGTAATTACGAGGTCAGAAAAGGCTGATTGAACAGGAAGAAAGAGAAAAATGGTTACAAAAGTGTTGCTGATTTTTATATGCTCACATGAAATTACCCCAAGGGAGTGAGCGCCTCGCCAGCGTTTCTGGGTCACTGCTTCCATCAAAGCTTATTGACAAGCTCTCTCATTTAATGTGGAAAAAAAAGAAAACATTTAGAGCAAAACCCAAATAAACTAGTTAGATAGATTAACAGGATTAGTGAGATTCAGACATTAATTCAGTATGGCATTTCAGTTAGAAATGTGTGTGCAGTCTGCAGAACGGCCGGTGTTCAGTGCTAATGCTGGATCATGAAGGGATGAACAATCCGGTGGCATTAAAATGGACTGAGCCGTTTCTGTTTCCTCTGAGAACAGAGAAATCTCTCAGAGGTGGGATTTTTGCATTTTTGCACCGATGAGGGCAGTTTGCCTGCAACTGAACAAAGATGGAAGTTAAAGGGAGACAAAATCCACCCTACAACAATATTTTTTATGCTTTTCTTCTAAATGTGGACATTTAAATCCCTATTTGATGAAGGAAGAATTCAATATTTTGGGAAATACGCTTAATCACCTTTGTTTGCAGAGAATTAGACGAGAAGATTGATACCACTTTCATGTCTGTGTGCTAAGTATGAATCTACAGTCAGGAGACAGTTAGCTTAGCTTAGCACAAAGACTGGATACGAGGGGAAACAGCAGCCTGGCCCTGTCTGACAGTAGAATACAAATTAAAACCAGATATTTGTCTTATTTAGTGAGCTTTAGAGGTGCTGGTAGGCAGAATTTGTTACCTTCCGACAGAGCCAGGATAGCTGTTTCCCTTAATTTCCAGTATGTATGCTAAGCTAAGCTAATCGTCTGTAGGCTGCAGCTTCATATTTACTGTACAGATGAGTCATTTATCTTTTCTAGCTTTGGACAAGAAAGCAAATAAGTGTATTTCCAAAAAAGTCAAACTTTTTCTAAAACAAACAATCTCTGAACATTTCCAACCCTACGAGCCCACACTGCAATACAATACACTACAACCTGAGCTGAACTCTTTCATAACGATAAATGGAAAACTAACTGGGTAAAAAAACTAACCAGGTATTTCGAAGCTGTCAGAGCTCACAGCATCTTCTTTAGGCTATTAATATTCTGTTTTAGGGTGGATTTCTGTTTTAATGATTCATGTTGCTCCTGCTGTCTCAGCCAGTGTCAGACTGTGTCTCTCTCTCTCTCTCTCTGCAGGTTTACGAAGCGAAAAAAAAAAAAAAAAAAAGCCCCTTCAGCTAGGAATTTAGCAATCGTATGTATCTGCACATTTTTAGAGACGCCATCAGTGTCAGTTAAATCCAGTCTTTCCTCTTCTGGGCTGAATTAAACGTCCATGAGCACAACAAAGCCCTGCGTGTACAGCTCCGCATAATGTCCTCCTGACAGATCCCTGCAATTATGTCTTTGCTGTCCTCTGATACTGCGTGTTGATACCTCAGACTGAGACATAATGAACCTGTCTCATCTCATTGTGTTCCCATTGTCTCCTTCTCTATCCTCAGATTGTTTTCACCTTCAGAAAATGATTGCATTGTATATGGCGTCTAGTCGGCCGCAGAATAAGCAATTACACGAGAAAGTATTATGATAGCCTGTTTATGAATAGCATTACTAACCAACACCTGAGTCGGTACACAGGCTAATTCCAGTCTTTCATCAAGACGAGTATAATTACATTATAACACAACCCTCCCAGCTTTTCTTCAGCAAACAGATGGACAGATTTGTTGCTACGCCACTTTTTAATAGCGAGAGAGGCCAGTGGCAATGTACATCCACAGGACGGACCTTATAAGCACTTGAAAAAGAAAGATGACTGACAGCTGTGGTTACCATGGTGTTCCCACCAGGTCAGCCTGTGGCCAGCTCCGTCCTAGTTCAATGACAGCTACAAAGATGGAAATCTCTACAGTTCGACATGGAGCTGAGCTCTGCTGACTGTTGTGCGTAGCTGCAGATTTATTACAGACTGGATGTCTGGACAGATGGGCTTACCAGGCCTGGGATTTCCGTCTGGACATGCTCTGCCTCAGCCACTTTGAGTGCGGGGTCAGGTGGTAGATCAGCTGTCGGCAAATCTTATCAGAAGACTTTCTGGTGTCTGCATCCTGTAGAACAGTGCAGAAAGATAATAAAAATGGTATGCAGAACAAAGAGACTAACAGTAGTGACACAGCAGCTTTCAAAATGAGATTTCGTGCTTGTGTGTTCAAGACTAAACATATTTGCTATTCATTATTTCACACTTTCTGGCCTTTAAGTTTCCCCAATTTTCCAAAACGTACCCACCTGTAACCGTAAGATCTTTCACACGAACAGAACGGTTTGTTATTATTTGTGTCGCCTTGAGCTACTACTGAACAAAACACAATTTACCTGCCTTGTTGGAGCAAGAAAATCGAATCACATGCAGTGTGCATCGGTGGGGGGGGGGGGATTTAACACAGCGACTGGTAAACACTGGTAATGTCAGTTCATTAGCCATGTTGTGGTTGCTGGTGGCCATTGGGTACATCAAAAATAATGAAGTATTCACCGTTGATTCTTGAGACATACTGAGCAATTAATTTATTTTTGTGCACAAAACACAGCCTTATTATTTAATGTTCTATTTGATTTCTTATCACTTGGGTATAAGTTAACCCAGTTCCCTCCCCTTCAGGTGTCCCCCATGGGACCTTATTTTCAGAAAAATATGTAAAATGTTTGTATTGTGCCATAAATTACAAATATGATGTTTGTCAATTTAAAAGATAATTTTGACAGTCAAGATCCATTTAGTTTTGTGTGAAACGCTCAGTAAACTACATCTCTCTCCTCGCACAATGTACGTCACCAACACCAACAGGGCCGTTACCTTGGCTGGCTAGCTAGCCAAGGTAAAAAGTGACATTCCCGACTTTCAAAATGATCTTTTACATTTTAAAACATTCTGTGTGTAATTCATGGCACGATTCAAAGGGGATCCAAAAATTGTAACATGCATCATTTTCCCAAAATAACGCACTATGGTGGTCCACAGGAAGGGGCGGGACTTTTCCTCACTATTCAGATTTAGCCCCCCCCCATCTGAGTATCTCCCCTTGAGAACAACCTTTGCAAAGGTGCACCAATAGTATCTTCCTAGCCAGTCAGAGCAGACTGGGCATTTTCGATTGGGGGACTTAAAACCCCAAAATACAAGTATGAATCTGAAAATTACTTTGACATGTCCCGTTTAAGTCTCAAGACATACTTCAATAAATTTAACAAAGTGCATAGAACAAAATGGCAGAAGGAAAATAAGAGAAACATAATTATCTCGGATTAACATTAAATAGATGTTCCTATTTCTAGCTGTTCATAAGTAGGCCAAAATGTGTCAGAAGGATTTATTTTCACCATCCGCCGGTAGAAATGCAAGTCGATAACATCCTCTGATTGGATTTTCATTGATCTTACTTAACAAAAGGAAACCATCAGGGGAGTATTCTTAGGAGAAAGCTTTGTTTTGCAGAATACCAATTTCAAGCTGGATCTCTGTGGATACTCTGCAAGTGTTACGCAAAGGAAGAACCAAGTAGACTGACCTTCTTAGGACACTGCATCTCTCGAGCCAGGCCGAGCAGCAGCTCGTGAGAGATCGGGTCCACCAGGTTGAGGAAGGCAGCGTTTTTGTATAAGATGTCATTGAGCGAGGTGCCTTCCAAACCAAGATCCTACCAAAGCAGACAACATGAGATGAATCACAATCACAGCAAGGTGAAAACATAAGAAACACCCTGCAATAATTATAATCAGGCATCTAAAAGTGTGACTTTGGACCTGAGGAAAAAAATGCATTAGCGATGGAAATAGGGCCCTGCTGTGTCACGGGCAATGTGACTCGAGATGGAAAGATAAAAGTGTTTTGTTTTAAATATTCATTAAAGGAGAGCTTTTTCATCTACAGTAGGAATGTGAGCTCTTGGGGGAATCACATGGAACACTGCGTTTTGGCACAACACCATGGCATCACTCCACACATATCTTAAAATGCCACGGCCCCAACTGTTTGCAAGGTTTTTTGTGAGGTCATTTTTCCATACTTTAAGGAATATGCAAGCTAAACTATAAGATGACACTGTTGTACTATCCCTGATCTTTCCATATCCTCCTTGGAAATCTCAAAAATGCCTTTAATCCCCTGGCTGAATGTTGTTTTCAAAACACATGTATCTCTCTAACCACAATTCTTGTATAATTCCTTTTACCTAACAGAAATATGTCAGTGGGAGTACATGTGGTTGAAACGTTTGTGCAGCACATGAATGCATCGGCAAAGAGGTCAGAACTGACAGCCGTCATTGCAGCTTACTCACAAATATGACAAATCCAAAAGGATCTTCTGTAAAAAAAAAAAAAAAAAAAGCAACAAATCAAACCAACTGAAAAAAAAGCAGATTTGTGATGACCTGTCGAGTGTGGTGAGACAAGCAACAGTTCAGCTGTGTGAACCGAACTGTAATCCGCCTTCATCAACATGTCCTTCCCCAAGGTCCCAATGAGGCAAACTATGACAAGCACATGTACAGCCCATGCATCTTTAATGAGAGAGTCAAGCCTTTGAGACAGGCACGTGCAGCCTGCACACACCTGCATCCAGACGCACGCACATTCTTTTCTCGCGAACACAATCAGCATTGATTGTAATAGACAGTTTGAATCTCTCAGATATCTGTCTGCAATGCTGCGAGTAAAGATAAAGTAAGGCTTATTAAATAAAAAGGAAGCTCATTTAGAAGGAGCGAGCCCATGTCCCCTGTGACGTAGCTGTCATGGAGCCGAGGCCAGCCAGTTTATCTCCTCGGCTTGATTAAGGAGGTTCTACTCTCTCCTGTGTCAAGGCTTCAGGGTAATTAAAACAGGATTGGCCGACAGCTAAAAGACAGAGGGGGCCTGAGGACAAGCAAAACAAATGAGGCTCGCTGTCACATCTTCGATGCACCTACATATTTCTACACGGGTCGGATGCTACATATCCCACAGCCGGTGAAGAGAAGGCTATGAAAACAAACCTCTGATTAAGATCCAACATCCTTTACTCAGCATAGTGGAGCTGGACATTGTGAAACATATTCAACAACATTACCTGCTTAAAAGTACTGTCACGGTCAAGTGAAGATATACTGCTAGAGCTCTTTAAAACAACTGTGGTTTTGGCAGTGGGTTTTACAGATTGTCCTCAGCCAAAAAGCAAAAAACACGAGTAATCCTTCAGTGAAAATCACCTAACATCACAAGGGTTTCACAGGACTCTAGCACGTGACACTATCAAGGCGATGACGGCAGTCTATATTTATTATTTCTGTGACCTTTTTATAGGCCTAGAGTTAATAAAAGCTTTAGGAGAAGAAGAATATTTAGTTTGGTGGAACACAGGACTCCAGCGCTTCCATTGTTGCTGCTGGAGCACAGGCCATTGCCGAGAGAAAAATAGATAGAGAGACAGAGACAGAGACAGAGAGAGAGAGAGAGAGAGAGAGAGAGAGAGAGAGAGAGAGAGAGAGAGAGAGAGAGAGATATTTGTAGTGGAGAGGGATGGAGGGGGCAGGTCTCTCTAATGGGAACGTTAGAACAGCCTAAGGAGAGGTGAGACTCTGGCCATAATAGATATATTATATATATATATCATATCAAGATCCCATCCACAGGCAATGACATTTGGGATAACGCAATGGCCGTTTGTTGGTTGGCCATGTCCTAATTCAGAGGCAGGTCATCCCGTCAAATCAAATGACAACATGGAGCATGTTTACTCTCGGTGAGAGTGAACAATGTGGTGAGTCACAAACCGTCTGCCACTGAAACAGCGTGTCACAGGTGCAACGCTCTGGCAGTGGCCTACTTTCTATAAAAACAAATGCTTCTGGAAGTGGCAGAACCAGCGAGGCCATGCATGCGGAGTCACCTCGAGGGGGAAACGAGGGGCGAGGAGGGCTGGGGTGCAGAGCAGAGCCCGCAGGAGGGGATTAAAGCACCTGTGGAACTATAAGACTTAAGGCATGCAGCACAAAACAAAGTGCAATCACACACATGAACATCTGCTTGTTCTCATCTGTTGCTTTGAGGATGTATGGCTGCTGGCTTAAGGAAGTAGGCTCCAGTATGTAAATAGGTCTGACTTCCCTGAGGCCGAGCTGTGTGCAGTTTCATCTTCCTTACCTTCCTCAGTAGTTTGAGCACGTCGGTTGCCTGCTCCATCCTGCGGTCACGGAGCAGCTTCTGTATCTCTTTGATCCACGTCACTCGCCTGATGTACGGGCTGTGGTTGGTCCTCCGCAGCATCCCAGGCAGTTTGTCTGATTTCAGCATCATCGCAAACAGAAAGTCCCCGCCGCCTCGGCTGCCCCTGACGTCGCTCTCTCCGGAGCCATCTAGAAGCTTGCGTCGCTTTTTGGAGAAATTCTCATTGTCCAGGCTGCTCTGCCTGCTCAGTCTGGAGCCCATTGTGTTGTTTTTCTACAGATGCAGGCGGCGTTTGTGTTGCAGCTCAGACAATATTACCAAGAGGAACCCATGATCAGACCTAGTTTTTGTTAGATGCTCCTCAGTGGCGGAGGGCAGAAATACAGCGCCGTGTTGTCTGGCGCTGCGTGGCTGCGTTGATCCGGTGCAGAACCTCGACAGTCTAATTTATCACGACTCTCTCGTGCACCCGGCACACATTGCTATTTTGATTTATTTTTTTCCCCACCGCGGGCTACGTGCGCTTGGCTCGGATGATGAGGACGCTCCGGCTGCTTCATCCGCTGGCTGTCTCTGCTTTACGCTGCTGTTTAGATTTGAGCAACGTGGAGCGTCCGACCAATCAGATGCCCGCTACGCATCTCTCTTCCAATGCTTGAAATTACACTCTGTTACGATCAGCTACAAGGGAGGATAAAAACAAATAATAAAAAAAAAAAAAGATGTCAGTGTTGTTATATCTTAGACAACCATGTGACAAATGCACAATCAGATAAATCATGCTGAAGTCCTCCAGATGACTAGAAATTAAGACACTAAAGTTGCAGCTTGTTCCTTATTTACCCAGATGCCCAATAATATGTGGTTTGTCATTGGCCCAGTACAAATATCAACTTGTTTTTGGCAAACCTGTTGTCCCTTAGCCATTGCACAAGCTGTCAAATCCTGTTTGCACTTGTCAACTCCACTAAGCCACTGTCATTATTTGAACTACGTCCATGTCCCAGAGTGTGTTTCTGTCATGTGAATTATCTTGGTCCTTGGACCCTAAAGGGTAATTTGTGGGAGAACTTAATATGCATCCTGCTGTAGGTCCCATCATTGTGGATTGAAGGACTTTGATCCTGGTTTGACCTTATTTTCTGATATGACGTGTGTACAGTTATTGAGTGGAGCAGGGGGGGGGGGGGGGGGGGGTTGATGCTCTCTTCTTAAGCTTTCCCCTGCACCACTGTATCCTCCCTGGACCCTGCCTGCTGTATATTTTCGTATAGGTTGTAATTATGATTGTCTGGCACCATTAATGTCATGAATCACCACCATACTATGAATTAGTTTTGTCAGAATGTTGACTCTTGAAGCAATGCTGATGAAATAACTCATTTTTAAAACACATGCTAGACAGAACTGTCTTTCCTGCTCTTATGTGACATTTTTGTTTAGGTTGGTGTTATCCACAGGATCGTGCTGTGCCATCAATGCTATTAAAGCACAGTGAGAATCCAATGTCTGAGTGCTACAACAACCGGACAGAGCAATGTTCCCTATCTGGGATCCTCGTAGGCGCAAGGATCTACATTAGGGTTATCTCAGCTTGGGCTTGAGACTTTAACAGAAAACTTGTGTTAAAAACTGGAGGTTTGAAAGACGTGGTCATTTAGGAGGCTCATGAAATACATTGGGTTGCACTGTGGGAAATGTATGATCCTAGTTTTCAGGCGCTTGACCCAAACTACGGACTCAAGTCAGAATATCTCGGCCTCTGCTGCTTGAATTTTGTTTCTACAGAAGCCCAGAACAGACAAACCAAACACTGCTCCAGATAGGGACATTCACGTTTTTGCACCGGCCGCCGTAGTTCTCCTACGGGCTTGTCACACAACAGAAGTTTACTTTGGTTGCAATCTGAAACCTCACCGCTAGATAACTTTGATGATTAGTTTTAACTTTGTGCCTCTTGAAATAAGTCAATAAGTGGGTGGATTTTCTCATTTTCTTTATTTAAAACCACAACACACATTATTCTGTAAATGTGCTAAGGTTAGCAAGCTGGCTAAGATTCAACTGCATTCTTTTGGCAAGATGTTTAAAAACCAATTAAGTGAAAGGTTATAAAGTAACAACATAGGGCAGTGAAATCAACA
This sequence comes from Anarhichas minor, assembly GCF_050575085.1. Lineage (NCBI taxonomy): Eukaryota > Metazoa > Chordata > Actinopteri > Perciformes > Anarhichadidae > Anarhichas > Anarhichas minor. Next base: position 4,586,341 of record NW_027466476.1, on the reverse strand, counting down.
TTCTCAAGATAGCACACAAATCATGAAGAGCAACCGTGAGCAGCAAAACATTGTAATAGGGGTGTCCCCTTAGTTTAGGGGTTAAGACGCTGACCATGAACCGCAAAGTATAGGTGCAGCACACACAACAGAGCATGTCTATGACTTTGTATTATTAAAGGACTGCAGACACCCACACAAACACATGACATCACCCCCTTTTCAGTTGTGGCCTTCGCTCTGTTTCTGCAGGCTGCGTTTCACCTGTCACAGAGGAACAACAGCAGTGTGTGATTTGATTTACTGCTGAGTATATAGGCACAGACAAGCCTTCCCCTGTATTGTGTGAAAACACCTGGAGGGAGACCTGGCAGGTGAGACTTTATCCCTAGCAGAAAAGCCAAAATTAAATATGCTTCTAGCTGAGGGATGAAAATATGAACAAGCTCCAGCTGATATTTCATAAAACAACCCCCGTGCAGCGAGAGTGACGTACACACAAAGGCTGAAGGAAGGCTTTTGTGATCTGCAACAAACAGATATGTAATTGTCGTCTTCCGCTATAAATCAGCTCTGTCCATTACATAAATTCCCCTCCTTGGAGCGGCTGGGAACCTGGAAGATCCAGAACCGGATAATAGTGATTCGATTTGGACACAATCACAGCAGCAGCAGCAGCCCACAGGCTCCTTTGACAGTGCTTTATCAGAGTGGCCCAGAAACAGGAGTGCAGGCAGGATTAGGTGAGGTACCACAGATGGGTATTTGCTGTTTAGAAGTTCCTGTCACCGATCATGTCAGATTGGACCTGCGCTTCTGGGCGAAGGCTCAGGCTTCTCAAACGCTCAGAGGACGCCTGAAGAATAAGCCAAATAGACTGTGACACGGCTACTGAGCATGGCAACGCTGCCGGCTGAGCCAATCAAACAGAGCCTTGAGTCAGGGATGAATGCTGCTGGCATCTGTAAACAGATCATTCTCACCTTCACTTTGGCATCGCCTGCCAGATTGAAATCAGCGTGAAATAGAAGGTTAGAAAGGACTACAAAGAAAAACTCAAAAGAGTTTCACTCCAAAGTGAGGAAAGGAAGGCATCCATCATTTAAAAAAAATTAATATAATGTGCAAGAATTCCAAACCTTATCACTTCCTGGCTAATGTTTCTAAGAGCTCAAACATTACAGAGGAAAGCTTACTTAACCTTTGCGATCATCCCCATCTTCCTCTATGTACCTTTCTCTCTATGGCCATGGTCGAATAATAAATCCCATCCTATGTTTTTTCCAAACCACTTTTCCTTGACCTCCATGGAAAACATCATGGGGTCAAGGAAAGGTGAAGGAGAATTCATACGCACTTAGGAAAATGCAACCGCAGTGCTAAGAGAGTCCGACTGCTCTTACACTCAACACGTAGAAAATGAGCCCTGTGACAAACTCACACCTCCTAAGAAGGATGTTTTCAATTTATCCATAATGTACAATTAAACAGCAATGGCGGATGTTGTTGACGGCCGAATGGTGCGTCGCTTAAATGTTGTAAGTCCTTTTCTTTCGTAAAGGATGTACAGTAGGCTGAAAGAGATAAGAAAAGAAGCATTGAAGCACCTTTCCTTAGCATTTAGAGAGTTTGACCAGCTCTTATCATGGCTGCCACTTGGATACTTCCAGGTCTTTTAACTCAGGAACCTTCCTAAGCAAAAAAAGACTATTGGACCGCAGCCCAAGTCGGATGTCCAAAATCTTCCCTCTGGTGAATGTAACCAGAAAAACTGAATAAACAAACAAAAACAGAAAAGGTACTAGAGAGCGCAACACTTAGGCCGCAATTTGCGGCGCCATCTTGAGAGTACAAGTCAATTATTTTGCCTGTAACGTGCGAAAACATGTACAAATAAAGCACATGCTTATTATCCAGTGTGACACCTGAGCTAAGATGACATGTCACGTTCACATCATCACCAATGAGTGAAGCTGGTCATAAAAACACCTTGTCACCACGCTGACACACACAGAGTCAGCTGAATGGCCAACTCCCTTCTTCTGCCTTCTTTTTGTCCAATATTTTCTATCTATCGGTGCAATACACCAACGGTGAGTGACCCTCCTGCTCTCCCTCCTTGACCGTAAAAAAATTATATGATGCACCTTTTTCACATTGTTATTCGTGTTAAGGTTTAGCTCTGAAAATGCTCGGTGATGCTCGGAGGAGAGGACACTTGTTTCTGAGCTGAAGGATTCTGTCTGACTGTGAGGTGTGCTGGTTTTCCTGGGCAGGAAAATGGTTGGGAAGTCCCTGATTGCTGGTCTGGTGGTCCTTCTGGTGGCTGCAGTGAGCCTGTTCCTGGGGGTGTTCATGGGCTTGGGGAAGAAAAACACGGCTCCCCCCTCGGACCACTTCTACTCAAAGGCTGCTGTGGCTGCTGATGCTGGAAAGTGTTCAGAAGTGGGGAGGTAAGAAGACTTTTGTTTTACAAACAGTTGTATGCTCGGTTTTCTGCATGAGCATATGTGAGTGACGGCTTCTACCAAGTGTATTCATGGTGTTTTCAGGGACATTTTGAAGAAAAACGGTTCAGCCGTGGACGCTTCTATCGCTGCCTTGCTATGTGTCGGCCTTTTGAACGCTCACAGCATGGGCATCGGAGGAGGGCTCTTCTTTGTCATCTATGACGCTTCCACAGGTGAGTTACAACTTCTCAACGGATGGTAGCCGAGCAAAAACACAATCTGCAATTTGTCCTCATTTTCTGCTCAACAGGGAAGGTGGAAACCATCGACGCGAGGGAGACGGCGCCCATGAACGCCACTGAGGACATGTTTGGCAACAACACCAAGCTTTCTCGTACAGGTAGCCTACTTGCCTTGAGCTGCTGGAGTATTTCCCAGGCACAGAGGAGAAAAAGATTAACTGTGTCCTGTAAAGCTGTTGCAGCTACTGCAACTCCACTCTAATGTTGTATCAGAGCTAGAGAGGGATTTAGAGAGGATAAATATTATAGTCCCAAATCCACCCATCCAGCTCCTCTTGAATGTTAACAACTTCTCCTTGTGTCTGCTGCTGGTTACATAACAATAAAAAAAACTAAATTTGTATGTGCAGCAGAACGCTGGAGCTATAGATGTTTTGTTGTCTCTCAGTATGCTGATCCTACAAGTCAGACAGGGACCAGAAGGAAAGAGCTTGTGAATTTCAAAATTGTGGCTCTGCTGTTTCTACACGACAGGTGGATTGTCCATAGCCATTCCCGGGGAGATCCGTGGTTACGAGATGGCCCACAAGAGGCATGGCAGGCTGCCATGGAAGGACCTGTTTGAGCCCAGCATTGCTTTGGCTCGAGATGGCTTCCCTATAGGAAAAGCTTTGGCTCATGCCATCTCCAGGAGCAAAGATTCTATTCAAGGAGATGCCAACATGTGGTGAGGGTGAAGAGTTTTAACTGATTTGTGGCTTCACTAACTCTGCTGCATTTTCTAATGACTGAATATAGTACAATAATTTATGCTGACAACGTAAAAGGAATAGTTAGATATTTTGGGCAGTACTCTTATTTTTTTTAAGTTAATCTTCTCCCGGCTACAACGGATGTATTACAAGAACTGGATACTGGACTCCAAGATGGCGGCCATTCATTTGAGGGGAAAATGCTTTAAGAGCCGCAGGGGATATTTTACATGCAGTACCGTGAGTGGCCACAGGAGCAAATTGGCAGCAAAGTTGATTTGCAGTGCAGTATCCACCTCTCTTAATACATCCATGGTAGCTTCCTATTCAATGGACTGACATGTACTAGTAGTGGCTTTAATTTTCTACAGGCTCAAACACCTCAACAATTTAACTGGTTTTCTACTTTTTTCTTTATTATCTTCCAGTGAGGTGTTTTGTGATTCTCAAAAAAACATACTGAGGGAAAACGATATTGTTAGATTTCCAAGGCTGGCCGACACTTACCAAAGAATAGCAGAAGAGGGGCCTGATGTGTTTTATAACGGCTCTATGGCACGAATCATCGTTGAGGACATCCAGGCAGCAGGTCTTATGTTGTGTTATTCTTCATTGTTGTATTAAGAAATTGTGAATACACTAATAACCAAACTGGACACTACAGAACTCCAACTATTTATTAATTCTTCTAAGACTTAAATCATTAATTTGAGCATTATTCCCCACTTTCAATTCACACTACTGTGCTCGTTGCAGGAGGCATTATCTCCCTGGATGACTTGTTGGAGTACCAACCTGTGCTGAATGAGAACCCTCTGAAGCTGAACGTTGGGGAATACACCATGCATGTCCCAGACGCCCCCTCCAGTGGCCCTGTGCTGGCACTCATACTCAACATAGTGGATGGTGAGCAGCCTGGCCAAGTGCTTGTTGTGCAGCCATGTGGAAGAAAGGATGTCAGGTTTCCCCAGGTCGTCCCTGGATTGTTTCTCCGCCTGTTTTGGAAGCAGACAACAGAGATGCGACTCAGTTCTGCTTGCCAAATTTAATTCACCATCAACAACCCATCTGTTCAGGCCGAGAATCTTTAGTCACGCTTTAAATAAAAAGTGGCGTCATTAATTTCAAATGAGGGATGAGATTTAATGTGTTCATAAATGAATCTGGAGGAACATGGTGCCATATTCATATGGCTGAAAGGATTCGTGTTGCTATTTGAATAGAGAATTCATAGTTTAATGACCTGCCACCGACTAGAACGGGTGTTTAGCACCATGATGGAGAATATTCATTACCTGATTAGACACAGACAATGTGATTCTTTCCTGTGGATATTTTGCAGGGTACAACTTCACCGGCACAAGTGTTTCTACAGCAGAGAAAAAGACTCTGACGTACCATCGAATCGTGGAGGCTTTCCGTTTCGCTTATGCCAAGAGGAGCAGACTCGGGGACCCACGTTATCTCAATATTACCGATGTAAGACATGTTATTATTATTACACGTCAATAATATACTTTAGAGCTTTCAAGCTTCACTGTATACTCCGTATGATCACCGCTGTCTCCACTGGGCAATTCTATAAGAGTGGGTGGGAAATCCCTTTATTTAGTCCTGATTTGAGAAGATTAAGACAGTGTTTGCTGTATTGTTACAAAGGCCAGGAAGAGTGCTAAGCTATTATTTACCGTTTGTCATTTTCACGTGATGAGCTTCTCCTCTGGGACTGACTTGTTTTGTCCCATCAGCTCATTCTAAACATGACTTCAGACTACTTTGCTGATGGCATAAGGAGTAAAATTACAGATGACACCACCCACCCAGACAGCTACTACGAGCCGGACTACTTTGTCCCAGACAACCACGGGACGGCTCACCTGTCAGTCATAGCTGAGGACGGAAGCGCCGTGGCAGCCACCAGCACCATCAATTTATAGTAAGAAGTCAAACTTTCAGACAAATATTTCCTGTCAGGCAGATTATTGATCACTCATTGAAAAGCTGTTTTATTTCCCCCAGCTTTGGTTCCAAAGTCATGTCTCGATCAACTGGAATCATTTTTAACGATGAAATGGACGACTTCAGCTCTCCGCACATGACCAACGGGTTTGGAATCCCTCCTTCACCGAACAATTTCATTCAACCAGGTGTGGCTGGACTGAGTTATCACACTCGTATTACTACAACCCCCAGTTTTGGTTATGACTTTTGGACACATGTCTGTGTTGATGGATAGCAATGTTTTTTTTAAATTAAACCCCTTGTTTCCACGATGACAAAGAGGATGACCCTCCCTCTAGTGAGGATGATGCAGAGGTGATGCTTCCACCATGCTTTCACTTGTTCCTGCATTTGTCATTGTCAGGAACTCTGATAGCTTTAGCTCACTAGCAGCATCCTCCTACTGTGACTCACTGCTGTTCTTTGTTTACAGTCATATTTAAAAAATGTGTCAAATCCACGTGGCAGTTTTTAGCTGTGCAAATTCTGCACGTGGCCGATCAAACCACGAGGAAAAAAGTAAACATTTATCAATCAAGCAGTCGCAGCCACATTCTGTTTATCTGTTGCAGGCAAGAGGCCTCTGTCTTCCATGTGTCCGACTATCATCTTTGACAAAGACAACAAAGTGAAAATGGTTGTAGGAGCGTCTGGGGGCACAAAAATCACCACAGCCACCGCCTTAGTAAGTCTGATTCATTCACAGACATCATTTCAATCCGGCAGCCAACACACAGTCAGGTATTTGAAACTAAATGTCATTTTTTTTTCTGGCTGAAACAGGTCATCCTGAACTCCTTGTTCTTCAACTATGACCTAAAGAAAGCTGTGACAGAGCCACGAGTTCACAATCAGCTCAACCCAAATATGACAGTAGTGGAGCAGGGCTTTGAAAAGGTGGGTCACCCATTGAGGCGTATAATGCAAAACAACATTTTGAACATATGGAATGGCTTAACAGCTGTTAAAGAGTCACTACACAGGCTACTCATTTGACTACAAGACTGCAATTTTTTAAAAAGCATACCATGCGTTTGTTTTTTGATTGATTTCCTACGGCACAGGCAACCAGTCGTTTCAATTCATGTCAGTATGAAAATAAACTTCCAAAGACTTGAAACTTGAGATAATAATACTTTCACTTAATAAGTGTTTATTTGTCTTTAGTCTCTCAGATTGTGTTCAAGAATCTAGATGTAACGACAAAGAGCAATCCCAGCTCTCATCTGGATTATTTCATACCACTTTTCCACGTCTGACACGATAGGGGAACTGCAACCTTGAAAGTCAGCCGATACCGATACACATCAGACACTCTTTTAAAGAACCCCTCGCTTCAATAACTAAGCTGTTAATAACACATTTGTATCGATGCACTTTGCATCTAAAAAAATATCATCCTCAAAACGAAGGAAGAAATACACAGCCCACAACATTACTCAGTTATGCAATACTGATGCTTCTTTTTTTTCATACACTGAACTTTGAGCACAATGCATGTCTGTACAGTTCTTTGATAGATTTCCATATCAACCAAGTTTCATGCAAGTTGATTTTCATAGTGTGCTGGCTGCCAGAAAGGTAGGAAATAATGCCATAGACTTGTAAAATATTAGAAAACAATCAGAAATGCATTATTAATGGATAGAATGTATTGATCTCCATCATGGACCAGTAAAACCGTAACCTCCTGCAAAAGACTCTATATGTTTGTGTATGTGTAATGGTTCTACCACGGCAGAGTGTTCTGGAGGGTCTGGTCCAGAAGAACCACGTAACACAGCTGCTGCCGATTCCAGACTCCGTGGTCCAAGCGGTGGTGCGGCAGGGAGAGCGTCTCTGTGCGGAGTCCGACCCCAGGAAAGGTGGCTATCCAGCAGGATACTGACCGTGACTTCAGGACCTTCTCTGCTCCCCTCAGTCTGGACAGTCTCCTCAAAGACACTCGGATAGAGCCACAATACAAGAAGGTGCCTGCACTGAAGAAGCAGTGTTTTAAGCTATGGAGACACAGCCACTACTTACTTTTACACAAACATGGAAAATGACCAAAACCTCTTTTACTCAAACTCAATTATTCAGCATTACTTTTATCTTTTTGGGCATCATTTGAGTTTGGAAGTCAAATAAGAGGTTGTACCTAGTTTGACTCCTGTTTCATCACCATTGTGTACTGGTGACGTTTTGGGGAAACCTAAAACACAATCTTCTTTATACGATAGACTTATTTTATGTATGACATGGTATTCAACATATTAAAAAACAACAAAGTAAGCATCAATAATTAGGCAAATAATAAGAAAGGTTTCATCACTATGCATTTTCAGGTAAGAATCCGTGTGGTTGTCCATGTAGTACTTTCATCTATTTTATTGTCAAACTGGTGACAAACCATCAATTGAAAACTAGACCCATGAAACAATTAAAAATAAGGACACCTCAGAATGTTTGCCTGTTTCTACCCAAATCTTTCTCCTGGTTGTAAGTTGATCCTGAAACAAACATTTAGAGGAAACTGCCCGTGCCGTTTTCTACCGCGACTCTATAGTGAAACTATTACTCTTGAATTGTAAATGTTTAATATCGAGTAGAGGTTAAGTTAATGTATAGTGTAATCTGAAAAATACATTTGCAGATATATTTTTCTAAACATGCATTGTTCTTATGCCATGTTTGTTGCCATGCTTGCTATTAAACATTTTTGAACAAAGATGTTATATTTGACCACACAGACCCTGTGGGTGTTTCTGTTACTGGAATATTAGGCATGAAATCACTATATACTATCTTTTCTTTTAGTTTGTGGCTGGTCAGATTTTGTTATTTAGTGTTTATACTGAACCTCATGTATTGTGGAAATAACATATTAATACATTTAATCCAGGGCACACCCAGTAAAAACAGAAAAGCAGCTGGCACAGTGAATGTTTGGCATTTTTGACTGATTAAAAACTTAAAAGATTTTTCAATTATAAAATGTGTTGCATAATTCTTTGTATCAACTTATTAATCAGCTCACTGTTTCAGCACTAAAACACACACAATTGGAAGGGCCTGCGCAGAAAGGGAAAGATATATTGTTTTGTATCCGCTCCGTGATTCAGATTTGCTCCGAAATGTTATGGGTTCTTCCTTGACTCATGATACACCCTTCCACTAAGTTTCGTGAAAATCCGTCGAGTAGTTTTTCCTTAATTCTGCCGACAAACAAAGCAAACCGAAAACACAACACATTTTTTCGTACCGAGGTTCAATTACGGTAAAGGGAGGCAAACAAAACGTGAGCAGGACTCAGGACCCCTGAAGAGACTTACCCTGTTTTACTTTCACTGTCCAGTGAGTTTCAATCAGTATTCAGTAAATATCTCCACTCATGTGCGCTCTTTGAGAAAATGAAAAACCAAGTAGAGTTGCCTTTGGTAAAAACCTCAATCTCAAAAATGTTTAAAAACTTTTTTTAGCTGCTTTTTCCTCCGTTCAGGTTTAAAAGAGCTTTAATATCCTCACAGTTGGTAGAATGTTCGCAACTTTGTAAATTGCTCCGCTGCATGAAAAGCACTTTGTAAACAACAGCGTCAAATTACACCTTCTGCTTTAAATGGTTTAGTGCAACTTGATGGATAACAATTAGTGGTTTGGATCCCAGTTCAGCAAATAATACCCTCGACATAAAGACTCTTTGGGTAAAAGCAGAAACTATGTTGACATACACTCCTTTTATAAACTGCACTCGTGAACCGACCCTGTGAACTGGCCCTCACAATGTCAGTTGTAATCAAGACAAACAGGTATTATATCACCCAGTGCCTGAAGCGACATCACAACATGCAACGGTGACAAAACCTCACTTGTGAGAGCTGGATGCATCACATAACTCTGCGAGATATTTACATTGAAAACAGGCCTGCTTTTACTATGCAAAACTGTAATTTGTTTACGCGGTAACTGACACAAAGACAAACATTGTACTTTAACTCGGTCAACAGAAACTTCCAGGGGGAACTGCAGACAGATGGTAAACAGAGAGAGAGAGAGAGAGAGAGAGAGAAAGTTTCTGTCAACACAGAAACCGCACCTTAGATATGGTTGTGGAAGAAGATATAGACAACTTTAAATACTACTGAACCCATGACTAAACTCTACCGTAGAGATGTTCCCACTGCAGATACCGTACACGCCCCACGCCATTATTCCTACACTTGCGTGGGATTAATCAAAAACAAAAAATAAGATGAAACAAGTTGTTTATTTTCTTGAAAGAAGTGCAGTGAGTAATGGATTACATGCCCGTCAAGAGACACCTGAATGTAATGTTATCAGCCAGAAATCGTTCTCACAAACCGTGTCGGACGTAAGTGGAATACAGATACAGTATCTGGTGTTACGTCATCACGGGCGATATTACATTATAAATGGGAGCACGATTTCCTCCTCCAGATTCCAGCTTAATCTCTATTCTTCTGGCGAAATATGAATCATCCGGGCCACTGAAACACATTCATCTTGTAGCCAACTGTGATATTACCCTCATTCATCAAAAGGGGGAGGCTAAATCAGCACAGCTGTGACAGCTCCTGATAAACTTTAGACATTTCTACCGCGCTGTTGGAAGGCTCGTTATGTCCGTCTGACAAACCTGGACTGTTGCTGTGGTTGAAGTATTGAAAAACATGTTCCGTTCGTCATCACGCCATCATTTGAATCTGTACCCGATCACAAGTGAAGAGACAACTGATCTATTGTGGCTCTACCCGTTACACAGCCTTGTTTATGACTACCTTAGTGCCGACAGAGCAGGAAAGATCTTTGTCCCCATCTAGTGGTAAGACCGCAGTGACTCCACTCAGCAGTGTCCTTTTCAGAAGCCAAGATGACTCTAGTTTGTTGCTCGACAGGGAGCAGTTACAGTCGCATGGAGACCGGTGGTGCTGGCGATTGCAGCTCCTGGTCCAGCAGCCGGAAGAGCATGGCACTTTTGTTGCACTGCGATGTTTGTCCCAGAGAACGGTGGAGCTGAGCCTGCAGGTAGTGGACGTCCCGCAGCCGCTCCTTACAGTTCAGCTTCGAGAAATATGCTGCCGACTCATTTAGCGTGTCAACAGCCAAAACGGCCAAATGCAAATCTGCAGGGAGACAATAAATAGCAGTGTGTAAATAGCTAGGGGGTCAGTGTTCGGTGGCGGTGCGGGGGGAGTTTGTAGAGGTTGTTACCTGCTTGCCCTTGTCCGTTTGGCCTGAACCCAGCCACTGCCATCTGACAGCGGGCAGTTAGCAGCAAGGCTCGTCCCTTGTCCATGACTGATCCGTGGGCCAGAACAGGCTCAATGGCTTCATGCAGAACACTCAGAGCGTGCTCAGGAACCCCCAACATCAGCTGCAGACAGGAGAGAAAACAAAAAACAGTAAAGAAACCACCAGCCACACTGCAAAAAAAAAAAAAAAGGCTTTGGTGATTTGCATGTATGAGAGCCGTAGCAGTGTTTGAGACGTTGACCTGAGTGAAGGCCAGGTGGAGGATGGTCTCTGAGGCCAGGGACTGTAGGTGGTGCTGTCTAGCCAGAGCCAAGGCCTGCAGGAGGAGAGGAAGCGCTGTGGAGAAGCCAGACGACTCCCAGTGGAGCTCAGCGGTAGAAAGCATAACTCTGTACAAGACACAAACAGGCAGTCATGTAGACGAGAAAATAAAACGTGGCTCACAATGATCCCCCGATGACATCAAATATTTATGGGAGCCGTGAAATAAGTGAGTCAATTAAATTCCACAAAAAAGGAGTTTAGGTGAGTTGACTCTACACTCTAGGAAACAAATGATCAGAAATAATGAAGTGACTATCTACCTGATGACCACCTCCGTACATTTAGTCTTCTCACAGTGCACCTGCAGCCGCTGTAAGATGTTGTACGCCTCAGTGCTCCGGTTGAGAGCCTTCAGAACTTGAGCTTTCCTATCAGTAAACATGGTGTTACAGCTCCAACAAACATGTGTGAGACAACCATTGTTAAGATCAGAAGTGCGTTGACGTTACCTGTAGAGACCTTCTGTTTTGTTTAAGGCAGAGATCGCCATCACCAGTGGCTCTGCCAAATGGTACTTCCCTTCGTTCATGTGTCTTTCAAACTGAATTTTCAGATCACACAGCATCCAGAGCTGATTCGGAGAAATAGGTTCACAAAAAACAATTATTTGTTGAATATTTCCTATCATGAAGAATGCTCATATCATGCATCACAGAAAAAAAGTCTCCCCCTCAAAACCCAGCCAAATATATGTAAATAATATATATATATATATATATATTTTCCATCTGTTTTACCATGCAAAAATATTATGCAAAATAAATTCATATTTCATGTGAAAACAGCATGTGGAAATAGTAGCTAAAGATCAACCTTAACTGCAGTAATTGCACTCTGCATTGCCCTTTTGGTTGGTAAATAACCAGCAAACAGTACAAGTTTTCTAACCTGCTCTTACACTCACATTCTTGACATTACACACACAAATTTCACATGTGTGTTCATCAGCAGGTCCTAAACCCTCACGGTAATAAAATCTAAGTGATAGGAGATCGTTTTTTTTGTTTGGGAAGCAGAGGGATGAGATGTGAGGCTCAGCTTAAATTCTATGCAATGACCCGTCGAAGAGTGACTCAGCAGTTACCATCATCACAGCAACCTCTGATTGCTGCTAGACAGACACAGCTGATTGAGATGAGCTAATTAGTGCAGTTTCACACACACACACACACACACACACACACAAACTTTATTGTCTGTTACACGGTTTTGCTAGCCAGCCTGAGACTTCCCTCTTTCTGCAGTTGCTGCTCTCTGCCTTTGTAAGACAGCACCGACTAACACAGAATGGTTGATAGAACGCACCTTAGCATGCTGTGAGTGAGGAGGAAACTGTTCTTTCAGATGCTGGAGAATCTCTGAAACGGCAGAGTACCGGCCCTGTAACAAAAGCAAACAATATACGTGTTGAACTCTGAAGACTTCATCGATGTTTATTACCCTTCCGCAATACTGGGTCAACTGACTAATGGGTTACGCAGCAGCGGGGGGGCAGGAAGCAGACGGACGAGAACCAATTCAAACGCGTTACCTGCTCGGCGTGCAGCTCGGCCAGGTGGCACAGAGCCACAGCGAACGCCTCTGTGTTGTTCTGCTGGACCCCAAAGTTGACTGGCTCCAGACTGCTCATGTTGAGAAGCAGCTGGGCTTGCTGCAGAGCCATGGTGCTGCACAAGACACGGGCACAGACTGTAAAGGACTTAGAGGAAAAAAAGTGCTGGTCATGCAGATTTGAGTCATTTATTTTCACACCTTGTGGTTTTTCATGATATTTGATGACAAGTTTGCATTGCCCATTAGTGTTTCGCAGAGATGATTTAATAAGAGCGAGGAGAAGGTTGTGTGCTAGCGTGCGGCCTACTGTCAGTGAACACAACTGACAGCTATGTGTCGGGGTGGCGAGCTGAAGAGCCTGACCTTTTGCCGTACATCCTCCATATGGACGTAGTCTGAGCCAGGCTGATCTCGATCAGCTCCGACAGACTGTGCTTCCAGTGCAGGATGTCCGTGTCCTTCAGTGCGTCCATCAGTTTGTGGGCTGTCTTACCTTGTGTTGCCCCCTGCTGGACCAACGACTGAATGCCCAGAGATGCCAAGTACTACAGCGGGGAGGATTATCAATCAGTGAGGTGGATCACACATGTCAAAGATCAGGTTTAGCTGTGTACAATGATGCATTATACGTTGTTTTTATGCATGTGTGGAAAGCTGTGTTTTCATTTTAAACCTTTCTTTTCATTTTCTAACGAGAGGTGCAGCCGACATCTTTATCTGATGCCCGCTGTAGCCCAGCTGTACATAATGTATGGTTACATGAAGGACACCACTGTTACAGTGGTTCCTGTTTGCATTAGCTCAGTTTTGACATCAGAGTTTCAATGTACAACACTCCTATTGAATTGTTAAATAATTTACTTTAAAGTGAAAATGTTTTCCTTTACAGCCAAAGTGCAAAAACATTGAATCACATGATTGGTCCTCAGAAAGCAGCTGCCTCAGATTAGCATAATGCTAACTACTAAGAGTACAGTTCACTGAATCAGGTATTTTCAAGCATTTCTGCTCATTCAAAATGTATCCAGCTGAGCATTGCAACACACTTGATAACTTAAGCGAGGGAAAAGAGATACGGTTCATTTCCTCATTAACTACTTTCAACATTTTGAAATGAGTGTTTATTACAGTAGTAATTGTGAAGGTGCGGGATTTACTGTTGTAGAAAGTTAGACTCATTCACTACATTTGCAGAGATGGGAGTATATTCAATAAAATTAAAAAAATGTGTTTCTCTAAATTATATTGCTTTACTTCTAAATGCACATTTTCTCATAATTATTTGTATGATCTTAAGGAAATGGCCACTCTTTGATGAAAATGTGTTACCGTTCGGCAGAATTATTTAGTAATTAGTATACTTAAAAAAAAAAATGAAACTATGTTTAAAATTCAGTGATGAACATATTTAATGGTGTGATGCCCAATTTAACACAGAAATTTCCATTTTGCTTGCTTTGTGCAGTTTTGAGGCCAAATTTAAGATTACAGCATTTTGTATTAGGAGTTTGGCAAACGGAGACTGTTGTAAAAAGTGAGCCACGGCAATTAAAAAAATAATAAAACAGCTATAGCCACTTTAAAATATACATTCTTATTCGAGAGCTCATGTTGCACTCACTGGCAGGCAGAAATGGGCAGCCATTTTCACCGAATCCTCAGTTAACACAGTGCTGTCAGATCCCTTCATTTGTTCCAGCGTGTAGAGCCAACTCTGATGTAGGACACAAAGAGACGGGAAGAAAGATCTAAAGCACACTCGTATGAAATTCAGACATGACGGACCATCGATCGCCATAAAACAGCGACATTAAATAAATGATAAGAGTAGAAAAAAGTATTTTACCAGACAGTGCTGCAAGCACACATGATCATTGGACTCCTGGGCGATGCGGATGGCCTCCTGTAGAGCCAGATCAGCCTGCTGACTGAGGGAAAAGAAAAGTGAGAACAGCTATAATGTAAGCCACGATTTATACGGATACTCGGAAGAAGAAACTTGTCCCGTCTGCTCAGACTCCACCAGATCGTGTACTCACTAGTGGCCGAAGCGACAGTGCAGGCTTGCCAGGTTGAGAGCGGCGTAGCGGAGACTTCGGCCGTAGCCCTCATCCCCGTTGCTCTTTCCCTCATTTCCAGACAAGATGAGGCGATCAAAATAATGTAAGAGACTATGAGCTGAGAGGAAGATGTCCTGGACTCTCATGTTGTTCAGGTAGTTTAGATAATGCTGATGAGAGAGAGAGAGAGAGAGAAAAACCACAAATCTGATTAAAAAAAAGATATCCTCCCCTCTGGCAGGCTTGTTAATATAGTATGGGAAGTTAGTGGACGGAGCTCACCGCCTCAGCAAAATCCGGGTTAAATTTCAGCATGTTGTTGAGCTCTTCCTGCAGCGCAGCAGGCTTCAGAGCTTTGTTCTCATCGTTCTTCAGAAGATATGCCTGCAGAGAAGAGGTTTTCAATAACCGCAAAAGCACATATAGGTTTGACACAGGATGCGTTTGGTTAATTTGATTTACCTTTAGTGTCAAATCTGCTGGTTTGAACAAGATGGCATTAATGCAATTCAATACAGTTCCTTGATTTAAAAACTCACCTGTCTTGCAAGAAAGTACTCTGCTTGTTTCTGTGACAGGGGACCTCTGCTTGGAGTATTGTCATTTCTAGAGCGGAGCCAAAATAACACACGAGATCGTCCTTGTTGCATTAAGTCTTTCCATGGTTTACATGTTTGGTGTACACAAAGTAACTGAACAATTTAATAAAAGTAGTAGGTGCAGACAATGAAAACAAACGTTCAAGGTGAGGTTGAAACACTCAGGTCTGTCCCATGAAAGTAAAATATGCTACAACAAAGAAATGATCTGATCCGGTAACGGCATCACTAACCGAAGCTCTGACTCATGCAGTGGGGTGTCCAACTCCTCTCGGTCTATTCTGTCCCCAACAGTATCCTCAGTGCTGGTGAGGTCCATGTCGGAGTCGTTAGAGACCAGCGCTGGCAAACTCGGCTCCCCATCGGCAGGCTTGGCGTAGTGACTGTGGTAGTAGTGCTGCAGGGACTTGTACAACTTGTAGACCTGACTGAAAGACAGCTTGTTGTAGGCCAGAAGCATGTGTCTCATAAAAAGCCCTGAAAACAAACAAACAGGTGAGACATAGCTTAATGCAAGTCTTCTTCACAAATGAGACATTTCAGGACTTCAAATCCGACTTTCAGAGCATTTAAATCGTGTGTGTTACTCACCTACAACACTTGTTTTATAAGCCTCAGAATCAAAAGTAGTGAATGGAGTGGGAAGAGTGGAAAAGAAGTACTCCATGTCTTTGAGCTCTCCGTCTGCCATTTCATGCAGCCTTTGAAAAGCAAAAACAACGGCCTCAGCAACATTTTAACATTATTGCGATATTGTACTGTCTGGGACCTTTGCTATTGTGTCAGTAGATGTCATCGCAAAAAGACAATGTCGCATGCTACTGAGCAACTAAACAACATGTCAGACTGAAGCAGCTTACCTGAGTTTGACAGCATATGCAGTCTGAGAGCAACATTCCTCCACAGTCTTCAGGAATTGGCCGAGAGTGAGGTCTGGACCCTGATGACCACACATGAAACAGGACTCTGAAACACCTGCTACAACACCACGTTTACAAGACAGCGACATTAACAAAACTAACCTGCTGCAAGGGTAGGATGAGTTTGTTCAGTCGTCTTCTCTCTGGCAGTGTGATTTTGGACACAGTCATGTCGTACAGCAGCGCCAGGACGGAGATTTTATACGGAGTCACCCAGTCCTTGATACCAAACACGTTAGCATGGACCACTCCGTTCGTCATCATGGGGTTGAAATACAAACTATCATGCACACTCGCCATTTTGACAGCTAGTGTTAAGCTACGGCGAAGAAAGAATCCACTTCTGTGCTACACCGAGTCAACATTTAGTGGAAATAAAAGTCAAACGCATCCAGCAGTAACGTTAGCTAGCTAGCGGTTAGCTAGCGTATCAAGTTTCTTTAGATACAACTCCTAAAAGATGGCAATAATGCAAAAACTATTAGTGTCGGATCATTTGCAGGTACGATATCTTACTGACAGCGAACGCTCACTTCTGTCTTGTTAGTTAATTTGGTTTATTTTAAACATGTTGACAGAAGTTGCCTCTTTGCTTTCAAACCGCCCTCCGTCTGTCCCCTTAAAAACACGTCATCAAGAGGCGGTTCTTTTTTCATTAAACTTTATTTTCAGGTTTCAAGCTTCAGTCGTTGGTCTGGGACAACAATAACAAAGAGATGGGAATAACGATAGAAATACACGTGTTAAAGTGACGACTTTCTGCTTTTATAAATCGATACAGTCGAATTTAAGCACACCATACCCACGGTCACTCACAGTTAATACACATTTAGTTTGAAAGTCTTCACCGGAAGTGGTTACACACTATTATTTCTGTCTTGACCATGGCAGCTATTCTAACTGTGCAGAAGTGGAGTTCATACAGTCTATGATACAATCCTCAGTCTTAATTGCTCTCCAGTGGTCATAATGCGTAACTTCTGAAAAATAAATCTATCTATCTATCTATCCATCCATCCATCCATCCATCCATCCATCCATCCAAGTTTTGAATAACTTGACACTTTATAGGTGCAGGTTGCCTGACGTATAGACAGCATAATATACAAAATACATATATGAGAAGAGCTTTTGGATGTAACCAACAGTCACAATTTGTAACTAAAACTCCATATTAAAAATTGTTTTACATTTTTTACCAGAAGTAATAGTTTGTGTCAACCTCGTTGCTTGAGGAGTCATATTGTCATGTATGTTCATCCCACGTTATATTCATATCTGTGTTCGTGGTCACAAGAGGGCAGAAAGTTCTCATTATTTAAAGATACTCATGCCAACTGTTATCTGCAGCAGCGTGAAGGTGAGACAAATACATCCATGAGATAGACCCCTTGAGGGAGACACAATAAGAAATACTTCCGGTGAATGTAGATATTTTATATCAGCCAGTGATGAAGTTACACATTATGACCACCAGAGAGGGCAGTGTCTCATTTGGCAGTTGGCTCACAGTCCTGGGGACATCAGAGCAGGATCTTGGCCAGAGAGAGCTCAGGGTGTTTCTTCCATAGACTTACTTTGGGACACTAACAGGATACTATAACATCCAAAACATGTGTCAGGCACATCTGTTGAGGTAGAAATGTGAATAGCTGCTAATCACCTGCCAATATCTGGATGTTTCTGTTTGATTTTACAGTAAATAAAGACATTTTCACCTAATGAGTGGGCAATATGGTGTGGCTATATTACATCACCCAAACAGTTCAGACTTTTAACAATGTCTATCCTCATATGTCAAGGAGAAAATCCCTTCCATTATGCAGACTCAGAGGAAAATATCGTGCTATTACAACTATATATATGATGTGGTTATGATACAGTGTAGGTGACAAAAGTAAAATAGAACTAAAGTTATGCACTCTTTAGCACATTTACCACCAGCTTGTTGTTGCTCACGCATTTGGTTACAGATTTTGACTTTCTAAGGAAACGTAGATTCCTGACTTGATGTCATTTACATGAATAATGTGTATCTATCAGCAGACAACATGATCTCACTAACTGTCTTCATAAGTCTTACTTTAAATTGTCTGTATCAATAATGTGTTTGTTGTTGGTCTAAGGTTGGGGGAAATGAAGCATCATTATTAGACAGGCTGGGAATGTGAACAGGTTGTGTTGGGAGAAGATGACTCTTACAGTACAATAGGCAACTTTATCCAGAAGATGGCAGTATTGAACTAGCAGGTCATACAGTCTGGTTCAAAATTGATTTCATCAGGAACAGGTTTGAGAGGGATAAGAGACAGTGCAAACAATGTGGCCCCCTCCACCCCCACTATCCCCTCTCTCTCTCTCTCTCTCTCTCTCTCTCTCTCTCGGTGAGGTGACGTTAGATGGTGCACAATAACACCTGTCAGAGCTGATATTTTTGAAAAGCTTAAATAAATTGACTGTAAATTCCTCTGTCAATACATGAGTCACTGTAAGCTAACATTACCAACTGTATGACTGCACAGTTTGTAGGACTTGACATTCAAAGGATCAGCACAAATAAACTTGTGTGTCGTGTCTTGTGTGTTATTTGTTAGCTTCTAGGTTCGTGACCAATGACAAAAGAAACTGTTTGCTGTGACATAAATCCATCCATCCAGCTAAAATGTTGATATCAAAGAGTTTCACTGAACTATGCCCGTAACAAATCCCAATATTAAAGGGTAACTCCAGAATCTTTCACCCTGGACCCTATTTCACATTGCAGCCCGTTTCGCAGATGCTATCTGCAGTGTTCCCGATCAACAGAACAGAAATATATAGGGTCCAGGTTGAAAAATGCCAAAGTTACCCATTAAAGTGCTTTGTTTGAAATTCAGAGCGTATCTGTGATTGAGGGATTGCCTCCACATGGCTCTCGACATGGCGACGGCTGAGCCTGCAGCTAGCAGCTAATGGTGCTAACAGCATGACCAGTGCAAACAATGGCAACTGTGCTGACAGATCTTAAAGTGGTCACCTTCTGTGATAATGCCCTTGTAAGCACAGTGCAGAGCAGCAGCCATTTGGGGCAGGCACACAGGGACTAAAAAGCATGCACGGCTGGATCGACCACATGAACTAAGCCAAGAGAAGCTTGGATAACAATACACACAGGAGACGTTTTCATTCTGTTTACTCCACTATATCTTTACACAAATAGTTGTGTGCTGCTTTATTTATGCTCAAGATTTTGAGAATTTGTTATTTTATCCAAAATGTATTCACAACGTTGCCCACAATGATTTGCTCATAATAATAATCTATGGCTGAAAATGCCTTAAAACTAGTAACCATCATAGGAAAACACATTTATTCAAACACAGATTTAAGTTACCCACAGTAAAATGGTTTGTAACATTTATTAAAGTTCCCTCTGCCACATCTGCCCTGTCTGTCTCAGTCAATGAGCTTGTAGATAATTTTAATTCTAAAAAATTACAAATATTATTGATGCTATTGCACCCACTAAGGTGTTGCTGTCTCTAGTAAGAAAACATCCTAATTGAGAAATGCCAAGCTGATAAGAATAGAAAAGCTTCACTCAGGTTGCGAAAAACAAACACACACTTGCTTGTGTCAGAATTTTCTTCAATTAAACGAATGATAAAACAGAGGTAACTGTTTTTGGAGCAAAGGAGGAACGATTACAAGTCAGCGCTCAACTTCTATCAGCCATGGTGAAAAACCACAGACCAAGCCAGAAATCTTGGTCATAGACCTGAATTTCAACAGCCACATTAAGATAATTACAAAATCAGTATGCAGTCATGTTAAGAATATAGTCAAGGACTATAGGACATGTGTTTCAGCAGGAGTTATTCTAATCTTGTCCATGCATTTATCTTCAGTAGATTCGACTTCTGTAATGGTGTCTTTACAGGTCTTCCAAAATAAAATACTGGGATTAGACAGCTGCAGCTGATTTATAA
Source organism: Anarhichas minor (assembly GCF_050575085.1). NCBI lineage: Eukaryota > Metazoa > Chordata > Actinopteri > Perciformes > Anarhichadidae > Anarhichas > Anarhichas minor. The sequence goes on along the minus strand of NW_027466476.1, from coordinate 4,566,239 downwards.
CGCTGCTGCTCGAGTCCTCACTAAGACCAAGAGTGTTGAGGCGCAGGGAGCAGCACATGCAACACATTATGCAGATTCAGATGCTCAGATATAAAGAAAATCCTTTAATTAAGTAAAAAACTTTCAAGCCAAGAGTGCAAAAAGCAGGCAGGAACAGCAGGCAGGTTATACAGGTGAACTACACTCCATGCAGCAACAAAGACGAAGTGACAGAAGGGAGCACAGAGACTAAATACACAAGGAAAGGAGGGAGATAACCAGGAACAGGTGAAACTCATAAGAGCAGCGCAGACAATCACACAGATCAATCAACAAACAAAGGCAGGAAGAGAAACAGGACAAGACCATTTGTCTTGACTTTCAAACTAAAACAGGAAACAAACTTTGACCGTGACAAAAAAAGTGGATCACATCGCTCCAGTTCTGAAGTCTTCATGGGTTTCTGTCGGTCAAAGAATTGATTTTAAAATACAAGCTATGAATGGTTTAAGGCATTTCTTATATTCTGCTACATGATGAACTATCCAGACCTCTCAGGTCGTCTGGAACAAGTATCACTTCTTTTATATCAAGGCTGAGGACTCTTCTGTTTGCATTATACAGTATTCTTGTATTTTATACCTGTCTTAATCAAATTTAGCTTGTTGATATTTTCTATTCTCTTGGATTTAATTGAATTTAAATGTTTTATAATGTATTTCTTTTTCAGTTTGTCTTTTGTCTTTTGACGTTTTATGTAAAGTGCTTTGAATTTCCTTGTTGCTGAAATGTGCTCATTAGAACGTTTATTTAACCTCTTAACTGAATGTCATTCATATCTGCAGTATATACAGTAATACATAAGCTCAGTAGCAGATCAGTGTCAATGAACAACGTAGCTATATATCACCTTTTAACTGTACAAAGTAAGTTCTATTGACGAAGCTATATTGAGACATTGTGAGGGCACACGTAGTTTTATATTTTCTCCAATGGCTGGAACTTAATTACTTTGCAACATACTTTTCTCTATTCATTAACGCCATGTCTGTTTCTAAAGAAGTTGCCGACTATCTAAGCCACCTTTCTGTATATTCCCTTTAGACCAAATCTCTTCCTCCATTTTCCTGCGGATACTAATAGGAAAGTCAGTAAGACCGCTTTGGCCCCAGGCAATCTTGCTCTGCCTTGGATCAGGGCCTTATTAATTAACATATTGAACGGCACGGTTTTCAAAAGGTCATTTCTGCTACCCTTTGCAATCCAAGGATTTCTCATAACGTACAGTACCCTCACATCAAGACAGCGATGTCTTTACTGGCTTTCTTTTATTGAAAATGGCATAAACCACCACATGTTCCTTCTTTTCATGTACAAGTAGACTCAGTCTGAGTGGGCTTTCATGTTGTGACACCTTTTAATCATCATGATATCAAAACAGGATGATTGAACTTTTCTCCTGCCTCCCTGCTGTTGTTGTTTGACTCTTAAGCGTGGGGAATAGATTACCAGAGATAAACTTATTGTGCCTCGTGTGAGAAACGACAAACCTCTGTGTACACTGACCCTGACTCAGCTTCCTGCTGCTTACTCAGTGTCTCTAAATGGATTAAGTTGTCAGTTGGACAGCCCATCTGAGATTTTTAATATCCAGCCTGAGGTATATCAACCAACCATCTGCCAAATGGTATCAGAGGGATTTACTTGGATTTTATTGCAACTTTCTCTCTCTCTCTCCTCCTTTTCTCATCTAAGATATGGTCATGCCCTCTATGATTCCTTCAGGGTATTTCATCTGTACATTAATAACACATTGAGGAGAGCAAGTTAAAAATATATTCCGCAAATTCCAGAGTGAATATTACATTTCATTACTGCAATTCATGGCGTATGAGAGGTGGAGAAATGTTTTACATCTTGGCTGGTTTAAATTGTCATTGTGTTGTTTCCACCCAACCAAAAAGAAGAAAAAAAACAGATAAGAATGAAAAAGAAACACAGGAGACTCTTGAGGACTTTAATGGATTTGGGAGCTCATAAATGACACCCACCTCTCCATGTATGGAATAACCGCCCATTTCAGCCTCTTTGCAGGGATTCAATCTCTTTGAATGGACCTTGACTTCCTCTATCCATAGTGCTGAAGTAATGTCCACAGTGCTGAGATTTAAACAGTTTAGAATAGAACGAAGGCTGTGACAGTGCATTTGGACCTACTTCACCACATCAGGTATCCACAGAGAGAAACAGTCAGTGTGTGTTTGTGGATTTCCTTCTCTGGGAACTGTGTTTGGTTTGTTGAGTCTGTTTATTTGAGCTTTTGTGTGTATTTGTGCGTGTGCTTATGTGTGTGAGTGGGTGTTTTTATACCACAAAAATATATTTAAACTGTTGCTGCTGGTCGTGACAGAGCCGTAAACCAAAAAGCCTGAATACAACATACTTGGAAAAGTTTTCAACTTCCATTATAGACATCATAGTTATTTGGTTTTAAGCCGAGGGAAATGATTTGCTCGGTTTATTAGACGCATTACATAATGCCTTAAAATCCAAACGAAATACAGAAATCTGTCTTGTGAAATAACCAAAACTACTTGGGCAAACACAATATGCTCATAGAAAGAAGCTGATTGACGTAGTACAGTTCAGAGTCTTCAATAACTGGAAAAAAAACTGAATATAAATGTATTTTTTGGAGAACGTGTTCCTCGAAAATTATTTATATGCTCCCCTGTAATTTACAACATAGCAGCGGGTCAATGTTTGCATGTTGACAACCTACCGTGTTAAAAAACGTTTTCGAGGTTATGCTAGTAGGTAATTGATTAGGTAATTGATTTAGACAGTTTCCAGGGAACATTCCACAAAATCACCATTTCATATCAATTCCTTTTATAGGGCCATTACGAGGGCTCCTCAAGTGAAGGGTTTCCACATAGTATTTAAGGTAAATCTTTATTCCAATTTAGGTACACAGGTGTGTAGGAAAATAAAAATATCAACACAGTTAGATGGACTGACACTATACTACATGTCTTCAGTAGATGATGGAGAAGCATTACACACAGCGAGGTATCTGTCAAAGTGACTGGAACTGAGGAAATAAGACATACTGCGGGCAAATCATGGGAAGCTTTTCAGCTCCACAGAACACATATTTGCAATAGTCTAGTTTGTTTTTAAATCCACTGTGAATTTTTCTCGCATGCAATATCTCAAGGACACCTTTATCTGCTCCCACCCACAGATCTGCACTCTCCTTGTCTTGCAACGCTCAAGGTAATTTATTGAATACATTGCAAAATCATTTATCATTTTTAAGGAGTGACAGGAACAAGGCAGCCGCAGCAAAAGCTACACGATTCTTGTCGGTAATAAAAGAACTTTGAGTCTGATTAGTATCTCCTGCCTTGCAGTTTTAAAAGCATTGGGGGGAAAATAAACATCAGAGATCCTCGCTATGCAGCCATGGCAACTCAGGCATTGACGGTAGTCTCTCTCAGGAATGTGGTTGGCTGTTTTCAAAATGACTGAGTCTTTGACGAGCTTCTCACAGTTGGAAGCTTAGCTCAGCCTTTATTTTGAACTGACAGCATCACATTCATAGCATGAACAACTTGTATAGTTTTGTATTTAAACACAAATGTATCTACTTACAAACATAAAAAACAATATAATCATATCTAGTCTGTAATCTGAAATATCCCTTCAGTAGAAACATGTTGGCGAATATGGCCCTGGATCAATTTTTCTAGATATCAACGCTCATGCTGCTCCTATTGTCCTTATGTCAGGATGACATACCGTCTCACCTGTCCAATTTCAAGTTGACCCATCGGATACCATTATGGGTGGCCGACAACCATGAAACTGTCAAAGAATAATTGATGTCATGGAATGAAATGCATTGTTGAAGCCATACATCATCTGATCGCTCCCAACTTACCTTTTTTCTGATAGAACATTAAGGATATAGTAAAGCGGCAGCATCAGCAGAAATGCCTGCTGTAATTGTAAAGTATGCCATTAAATATGAATTAAATTCAAGAGCAATTTTGTATGGCATGTTCTATGAACAAAGAAGCCAATCATGTTTTTGCATTTTCACACCAATTTTCTGCTAAGTACAGTGGCTCTTCAGGTAAATTCCTTACACAATCACAACTTATAAGTAGCTGTTAATGGTTCCAAATGTCATCCACTGTTGCAGGCCTCTGGTACATGGTCTTATTCTGCTGTGCCAGCATCTCTGGGACTACCATTAAATGAAGCTGAGCCATTGGAAATTATCTCCTCTTTCCGCTGATGAACTAATTGTGCTCGTATGCTGTAATAACGCCATTAAATTGTAATACACTTGGGATCATTACTTCCCATTTTATATAGTTTACGTGTTGCAAGACAAAGAAAGAAAACTTCAGTCACAACAGTGTTAATGCTTTTGATGAAATCCACTTTTCAAATCAGGAAAACTATCTCTCTCAGTCGGATAAGTGACAATAGGGAGGGTTGTTTTTTTTTCTTCATTGTTGAAAATTGTTCTCCCCAGGTGCACAAAATAATCAGATTAAATAGAGGGAGAAAACTCAAGTGCATTTTAGAACTACAGATAAGCAATAATCTGAGGTTCGTGCAGAAAAAAAAGCACACCCAGCTGCTAGAAGTGAATGATACAGTGCTGTCATCTCAGACTTTGATGAAAGATCTTTCATTTTCTTGGCCTCTAATGGGAATTCTCACGGTGTCAGCACAGTCCTCATTTCAATTCCTGTTTATAATTCATCATACAATTTCTTCAGGGCAAGGATAATGACATGTTTGCCACAATATTCACCATTTCTTAGGGATTTGAAATGGAAATTGCACTAATCTATCTTAGCTTAATTGGGGAGATGAAACTGACTATTTAAAGAAACAAAGCCTAACATTGCACACCTAATTACCCCCCAGCACACGTGCACACAGACACTGCCATGGATTAATATAATGTTGCTTCAGGCTGGTTTGAGCAACTCTTTTGCTAGAAAAAAATCTGTCTCAATAAATAAAACAAAGTATAGTTTATTTTCATTCCAAAGCTGTCCAGATACCCTGCCATTAAGGGTACACTCACTGACAAGGCCTTTGAACAAAGCTCAGACGGAGCACAGCGATCGTGGTTGTAATAAGGTGCCAGGATTTTCATAACTAGCAACTGTAGCAGTGGGGAAGGGCCCTTGCCGAGCCAAATGAATTGAGATGTGGAAAGACTTTGGTATTGACTTTATATAATTAGCCAAGATGCAATAACACTGCAACCTTGGAGCTGCGCACCTGGAGGATAACAAGTGATCAAACAGTCCCATCCATCCACACTTGTCTGTTAAAACAGGCCGCATACCTTGAAGCTCAAGCTCATTAACTCTTTCAGACATATACTCCCTCTTTGATACTTTGAAAGTGTGTGTGCAATAATACCATGCTATCAACATGGCTCTTTTTTTTGTCTGAGTTAAGTTACCACTACAGCCCTGTCAGAAGAACTCAAGGACCTCTATATTGCTGTCATGTTAATTTGAATTGATTTAAAACTCTGTGTTATTTATCTCTACTGATGTTTTGTAACTGGATATTGTTACAATAATTTTTCCACACCGTTGAACAGTAAAATGTAGTTAATTTTACATTCTTCTTGTCTACCATTTGGGGTGGAATCTATTTCAACCGTTTATCTTTTACTTAACCATTTATCCATTGCTTTTAGCTGATATTGAAATGTTTATCCATTAGCTAACTCATGTAGTCATGTCTTATTTCAACTGATTATCTTCTGCTTGTCTAACTTCAGCTGTTTATCCATTGCTTTTAGCTAACTATTTCAACTTTTTATCAATTACTTCTTGCTTACTGTTTCAATCATGTATCCTTTGTAGTTTATCAATTACTCGTAGGTAATTTGAACAGTTGTATTTATTACTGTCAGCTATTCATTTTAATCTGTTTATTCATTACTTTTAGCTATCGCCAGCTTTATCCCTGGTTGCTTGCCAACTAGCTGTCAAGCTTAATCACAATGTGCTGTGTTCAGCTGACTCGAGTGAATATGTGAATCTTTAAAATCTTTCTGCTACTCTATAATCTTTCCCCGTATCCCCGTGGCATTGTAGAGGAAACCCCTAGGGCACAAATATTCCTGGTTCGTATTCACCGAGTTAAATAATGTGAAGGGCTACGTTCTAGTTGTCTTCTACGGTCTCCTGTATGTGAAAGTAATGTTTCAGCAAAGGTCTCACCAATGAAACCATTGGAGTCATTTGTGCTCACAATGCAGATTTACACGATAGAGGTTTAAACAGTATTTTTCTCACTTTCTCTGTATTTGCTTTGCAGATATAAAAAGTATGCATACAACTAGCTATGCATTACAAATGTTAGAGGGCCAAAACATGAAGACCCATTTGAATCAAATACAATTTGTGTGCAATTTATTTAGAAGCCCTTATCAGTGAAATTATGCGTTTCTTTCTGTTGAGGGAATCCAGGTGCAATCACTGAAGGGGGTGGAAGTGAATCTGTTTCTTAATTTATTTATGTAAACTTGGAATCTTTCCAGTAGCAGCACATGATTTCATTTGTCTGAGCAGAGTGCCTGATATAATAGGATTACAATCTGGCTGTTTCTGAAGGTTTGAGCAGGTCTCTTAGCCCATGATGGCTTCATGTTTTCTATTCTACAGCTTCATCTGGCATTAAAGTTTACATTATATCATGTGAAGTAACCTTTTAGCATCAGTTTGATATTACCTGATCCTGATCAGTGATTGATTGGGATTATCCAAAAAAGGCATTGGTGTGTTTTAGGCTTTTTAGTTGCTAAATGCTCCGCTATATGACCAACTAGTTGCAAACTTTTTCTGCAGTTTGGTGCTGCATAGTTAGCATCGGTTTATCAGAGTTTATTGTTGAAAACAGCTGCCTGTTGTGTTGGAAATGAGATAGACTAGTCAGTCGCAGGTTGCAAGCAAGAAAAACATGAACAATGCGCTCAAAAACAGTAAAATGCTAGAGCTGACAGGCTCGGGTGTTAATTCTCTGTGGGATTTCCATTTCATGCAACCCCTTTTACATTACACATAGCCTTAATCCATTGAAAGAAAAACAACCTGGAAATACCTATCACTTTATTTAAAATGCATTGCACTATAGTAATGAATAGCTGCAAATAAAAACCCGGTGAATGATGGACTTTTAATGTGAGTTCAAATGCAGACATCATAACTTCACTCTCAAGTTTCCTTTTGAGAGACGTTCCTCTGGACTCCCTCGTTACCAAACCATCAGGGCAACAAAGGCATTTTGACATTTAAAAGGGATGAGAAGATTGTCTATGATTTTGTTTTTCCAGCTACTCGCTATACCCTTTGAAAATTCTTGATAATGAATTATAATAAAAACTCCACTGTACACCCTGGATTTATATTCCCCACATTACTAAATAGCACCGTCTGTCTCTTAGTTACCATTCACCATTACCAGTGAAGCCAACATGGAAATGAGATTCAGTGGACAAAGTCTCAATGGAGGCTCATGTCTCCGAGGCATATTCATGAAAGTATCCTTGAAGACGTTTGGCAGGAATGTCCTCAACGTGGGATTAAGGGCAACTTTTTTTTCATTCTAGGGAATCAGTCACACAGGGCTCCACGTGCTGCAGTATGAATAAAAGACTAATCCATAATCTATTATTCAATATAAGATGTTCAAATGCATTTTACTGTTTTAGATACTCTGTATCTTTACAAAACTAAGGAAAGATGTGGTAACAAAATCGCTCACTCTGTTGTATTTCTTTCTATTTTGGTTTATTTATTCATTTTGTTTTGTTATTACAAAATGATCATTACATCCTGTATGTAACTTTTGTAGTATGACTGATAGGTAAGAATTTGCATTTCATTCAGAAGGCCTTAGTTGCTTGTCTATGTCAGTAAAATGGGTTTGGGTGCTTATTCATTTTGATTTGTTTTATAAGCATTTCTAAAATGCTAAGCAATTTTAAATGTTATGCTTCAGCTATTTTTTTTGTCTGCAGTACATTTTCCGAGCACAATGCTGCAAAATCCTTGAGCAAATGCCCAAGTCAAAGGATATCTAGAGGGATCTGGCATATACCTTTATGTTAGAATTAAGCACTGTTGTCATCTTACAAGCAACACACTGCACAGGGCTGCACATGAGTGCAGTGCAGTCAGTACCAAAGGAGACAGGAATCAGCATCTTATTCTCTAGGCTAGCTACTCTGAAACACAGGCTCAGATACTCAAACAGGGTGAGACCCAAAGAGTGAAAATATCTTGCAGGCGGATGATATGACATGATAGATGCACTGCGAACAGAAATGATGTGCGAAACGAAGAATACAGCATGTAAGACTTTGTCTCTAAATAGACTGCAGGGCTCGTTTTCTATTTTCTGTTTCGTTTCCGTCTGATCGTACAACACACCATGAAAAGTTTGCACCGTTTCATCCCAGCAGGCACAAATCCTTGATGACATGGCAAATCCATCCATCGGTGATTAGCAGCAGTGACGCAAAGAGACGGCAATTTGTTCTTTGACTTTAGGCCCCACCACCTACACACAAGCTTAGCGTGGCTCCTCTCTCTTTCTCTCTCGTCTGGTGTTTCCAAGAGCCCACTGAGAGCTCCCCAAGCACTACTTCATCTAGTAGGATGTCAAACATAATGTTGACAGTTAATGTGGTCATTTGGTGCATGGCTGGCAGTGATGGCTTTTCAATTAATAGAGCCCAAATGGCAAAAATGCTCAATTAGCCTTAATGTATTCAACTCTCTGATGAATGCTGCGTAAGTGGATGAGAGAGAAGTAATTTATCTGCAGCATTTTACCTATAATGACTTAACCTAAAGTTGCAATGTTCAGCAGTGCTAGAGGACCAACTTTCTTTTCATTTTTCATTTCGTGTCAGCCTAAGAAATGGACATGATACAGACTGCTGTCTGAAAGACCTCTGGGCGGTAGAATGGACAGCAGAAAGCTAGACATATAGACATGTTGGTAAAGCCTGCTAAATGAAAGTGATACTCCAACTGCAGCACAAAAACGTCTTCTACCCGCACAGACAAGAGGAACAGATGTAGATATACTAGTAATTATCAAACACTGACAACCATGTGAGACATTGAATACAATTGGATGGCACTTGCTGCTTGTGCTGTATTGAGTTCTCAGTTGCAGTTTATTCTTCTTCATGCTCTCATCACCATGTCTATCTTCAAGTGTGCGGTGTAAACAAAACCAATTTTAGTATGAGAATGTCAGTGAACGCAGTTGTTCTTTTCATACAGATTGACTTGTTTTTTTCTCTCTGAATATGCAATCCCCGGCTCTGGCCGAAACATAGCAACCAGTAAGTGCGGTGTCTATCAAACTCAAGCTGGGTAATCCTCAAACTGCCTCTGAGACCAGTCTTCAAGTCTGCCAATCTGCGTCGGATTAGACAGGGCTAACAGGATTGCCTTGGAAGCATGATATTAATTTTAGTCCTTAAAAACAGGATAGCTACACTAGATGTACTGACGCTTCTGGGCGTCAGTACATCTGATAGACCGCAGATGTCGAGTTGACTCTAGCCCTCTCTAAAGTGTCGACCAAATAGAGTTCTTCTCAGAAGGAGAATAATTCAATAAAATCAGAGAGAATCTCCTTGAGCATTAGTTCCAGATGTTTGGCCTCAGACGTTTGGATTCACGCTGACAGTCTGGGTGTGTGTGAGCGTCTGTACGCATGCATGCGTGTGCTGGTCCGTGAGATTTATCTGCCGGTGCAGCTGAGCGAAAGCCAACAGCAGGTGTGAGATTATGGTTGGCTCTTATTTTGAGGTGAGCAGATGTGGTGCTATTAAAGCCTTACCGGATACAAAGCTGCTCTTTTGTATCATTCTTATTATCCATCTAATCACGGCTAGGACTCCAAGCCAGGCAGCTGGTATGATGGCTTCGTTAAGACAGATTTAAAAAAGTTACTACTCACAAGTATGATGGCATTTAAGGAAATTCTTATGAAGGACGTCTTAAATGTTCTTAAAGGGAAACACTTATGATGCCAAGGAGGTTACGTTTTCAGTGTACTTTGTTTGTCTGTTTGTCAGCAGGATAAAGAAAAACTACTGGTGGAAAGGTGTATGGGCCTACGAAGGACCCATTAAATGTTGGAGTGGATCCGGATCAAAGGGCGGATACACGCATTATTTGACACTTATGAAAACCTGCCGAAGGTCTGCGCTCTCTGAGTGCCCTTGTAGTTACTATAGAAGCTTTACGTTCTAAAATGCGTCACGTCACAGATGGACAGTCCACGAATGTGGAAAACCTTGCATCCTATTTTGTTTCGTTAATACAGTATTTTCTGGTTATGTGACTTTGTCTGTATCCCGTGTTAACAAAAATCATACAGTTTGGAGACGATTTGGGTAAAAGTGCCAACCAACCAAAATAAGTACACAACAAGTTTTGACAAGTTTCAGCATGGACTGTTTTTTTTAATCAGATTGCTGATGCCAGACTTCTACATGAGAGTGGATATTAGGCATATTACAACTTGGTTGTACTGTGAATTTGCTAACTACCCTTTTTCACATGCTCACAAATTAAGACATTTTGAAATGTTTGGTGATATGTAAGTAAACCTGTTTTATTATATACCTGGATTAACTGTTTGTTAATTTGAGGGCAGTACAACAAGCTGGAAACATAACATTAGGAAATTATCACATTGTAAACTTGAGAAAATTTGCATTAATAATTTTAGGTCATGTTTTGGTCCACCCGACGAATGCAAATCCAATATTCACTGTTTTGGTCTCCACCAATTTCTGAGGGAAAAAATGTGTCTCTTGCGCTGCTAAATACTCCACTATGTTCACCAGCTAGTCACCAACTTTGTCTTGTTGTTGTTTGGTGCGGGGCTGCTAATGTAGCCATACAATTAGTTTTTAGAGTGTTTTTGCTGAGAACAGTTGCCTGGAAACAACACTGATGAGAGCTATGAGTTATAACCAGAACAATTAGCTTAAGATGCGATCATGTTTCATGGAGCTTAGGGGAACTGCTTGTCTCGTGACCCGTTTCACATAGTCGTTTTCTTCCATTGCCAGTATAAAAATATTAATTAGAAGAACAATTTCTATATTTCTTCCTATCAACATCTGATTGCTCAAATTTCTTTTACGCTCAATCTTTTATTAGAGAGATTCTTTCAACATCAATATTTAATCAAATGACTCAAAGTGGAGCTGCAAACCATTATTCGTCTTAGACTGACTCTTCACTGTCTGCTGTTATAAATACCATTCAGTTGTCCATACGTTTCCTACCAGCAGCTGTCGAAAAGGCTGATTGGTGCTTCATCCCAGACAGATTTCGTCTTTGCCACTCAGGCACTGAGCAGCACGCAGAGGTCTGGGCTCAATGTTCTGGTCATTAGTTCAAGACCATTGACTTGATAATCTCACCTGGGAAGGACAGGTAATGGTTCCTATCGGCGCAATTATGGCTACTCACACAAACAGCTATTCGTACTTGTCATGTACATACCCGCTGAATTTCTCTGACCTCGGGAGCTAAGTGGTGGAGCCTGACATCTGGCAGAGACCTGGGGGCACAGTCACTAAACACTGTCAGGTTTCATCCAGTATTTTCTAAAGTTTAAGGAAACCTTCAACACAGCTTGAGTCATGAACAGATTAAACAGTTTTCTAGGTTGAGTTGTTTTTACTGTTTGACTTCACTGGGTTTGCAAGCTAGCTATTATTTTTATAACAGCGTTTGCATTTTTTGTATGATATTTGTGTGATATTTTAGGATCACTTAAAAAAAAAAGAAAGAAGACTCTTCTCCTCAGTGTTCATCTCCTTTTGTTCTGGCTCTGTGTGACCAAAGACAGCCAGCAGTCTATATGGTAACTTGAAGTGCTTGATAACGTAATAACAGTGTCTGAAGATATGATTGAAGTGACTCTGGGAAGCAAACTATTTACATGACTGTCAGATGTCCATTTACTATGGTATGACAAATGGCTCTGTTTCATTATGAAATATCCACACCAGTTCATTACTGCAGCCAAATTTGAATCTCATAATTGTTGTCCCTATTATTGTGGGCATGTTCATGTCCCAGAGCTTTACACTTACAGGTCTATTTAAAAATGTATTTTTTTAAATGTTATGTCTGTGAATCCAGTCTTAAAACTTCAGTGTTTTGTCAAAACCCAGCAGAGAACTGAAAGTCCTTTGTTGCTGGTGTTTAAAGATGTGCAGTGTCCTGGAACACCTCGTTTGTCTCCCAAGATTACATGAAGGAGACCCAAACTTGCATGATGCCTTCAGCTGTGACTAGAACAGGTAGATACAATTTCCACAGAATTTGTGTCCACATAATATTAATTGTTCAAATTTGAATGAAATTTTAGGGCTATTTATCAAAACAACTGTGTTTTCACAGAAAGTGTTGGGTCAATGTTTACACAAGAACACACATATCCGAGTCCACTCCCTGAAAGTAGCCACCTTTGTGCTCGCCACTATTGTTTTTTTGGTTTGTTTTCCCCAAAAAATACAATTACAGTGACATCCAGGATAGTATTGTGACATTTCACAGGTAAGTGTTTGCCTTTTTCTCAACCCACCGAAAGGTCACGTCCAATGATAAAAGTATCAGCGCAGTGTAAGGCATTATTATTGGCTCAAATACATCAAAACAAAGGGAAAAAAACTGGAGAGAAAAGGATTCTGTCTTGCACTTGAGGCTGAAAATAGAAAATCTCCCATTTCCACTTGAGAAAGTTAAGTGCTGGAGATGATAAATGAATTACTCAAGCACTACCTAGCCCACCAGTGAAGTAGATTAAGGTAGATTAAATGTATTATTGTTTATTTCATCACTTTTATTTCATATTTTCCAGGAGAGTAATCCATTGATTAGTAAAACACATGTTGAGTTTTGGGAAACATTAAATTCTCAGGAAATTTAGACAGTAACAATGGAAAACTAACCTCCCAATCCTCCTCGACAAGCTGCTGTACGCTTTTTTCAACATGAATGAACCTTTAGAGCTCCAAAATTGACTCCTGCTCACTTCAGCGCCCTACATTTCTCGCCTTTCAAATGGAATGTTTCAGATTTGATTGATTTCCAACTTGATCTATCTTTGCACCTGTTCTCAACCACCTCCATCAACTTGGCAGAAATGCAACTAGAGAGCTATTGATTTTCGTAGCCCTGAAATCACTTAGAAGAGGATATACGCTTTGCTCTGCACTCTACCAAAATAATTTTATCTCTCCAAAATGGTTTCCTGTATTCTCAATTTCGCAAACCCATTTAATTCAGGGGAACATTACTGTGGGAGGGGGGGGGGGGGGGGGGGGGGGGAATTGAACATGGACTGGCTGCGCCGACGTCAATGAAATTTTTAGATATAGAGCCAACATTTACAGTGTGCGGAGATACTGTGCAGCCCACTGGGATCAGTGACACTTTTAATTTATAGCTGGTATTATATCTTTCAATGAGTATTTATAAAAGAACCCCATAAAGAGAGAATGACTTGGAAAGATTGCTTTTTCATAAACACAATTTAAAGTGTGAAAACTCCCCTGGTGTTAATAATAGGAAGCTAAGATATGTACAATATGATGAACTGACCATAGAGTATCAGGAAGAGGACATTACAGGTTGTGGACGCAGCAGTTTTTTATAAACCAAATATTATATCAGCAAAGATGTTTCTGTCCAAAAACTTCCCAATGACCGCAGCTCTTGCAGCTTATTAGACATTATTGCACTGAAATGGGAAAAAAAGCCCTGCTCCCACATGACAGAGTGTCATCCACCGCTCTACTCTTTGTGTCAAAGTCACCTTTCGTGTCACCGCTTCATGGAAAGCTGCCCAATGATGGGTTGCCAGGTATTAAGCATTTTTAATCTCACTTAATCTCCCACGAGTTTCATCCAACCTTCCACTTTCAAGGAGTTAAAACTTTATGATTGGTGATGCTCATTTACAGTTGTCATCTTTCCTTCCCCGTCCCTAAAGTGACATCAAGTGGGCATTTTCCTTTACATATAGACTTATTGCAACATACTGTAGAAGCAAATGGCCTACGTGGAACCCAACACGTTCTTGATTATTGAATTCTGCATCTCGTGCAACACTTTGGGTCTTGCTGTAAGAAATATCAGAATGGATTAGTAGTAAATTAGTTTGAGAATAATCCCATTTTCAAGAAAAATAATCCAGTCTTTTTTCATCTCTGGGTGTTTTGTGTGATGCCCCATGACCAAGTATGTCACCGTGAGACCTGAACACAGAGCCAGTAGCCATGCACATAAATAGCTGATTTAATTTTACGGAGCTGCATTTGGTTTACACAAGACTAATCCCGTTATCCCCTGCGCTAAACAGTGCCGTATATTCAAGGCCATGTACAACACACATTAATGTAAAGAGGACACGCGCACAACCGACCACAAACCCGAGGAGTCCATAAACAACTGGAGATGGTGGTCTGTGAAGACTATAAATCAAATAATTTGTTCATTTTCATTCCAAATGACATTACTTCAAGGGAATATAATTAAGTAAATGGCCTCTAAAAGAAATGAAAATGTTCAACAAAAACAGATTTGCTGCCTTCAGAGAGCACAGAGCACAGTTTTTCTGCACAGCAATGTTGATCCACCATTTTTTTCTCTTAGTCTCCGTCTCTTTTCCTTTTGTATTTACACCTATAACATACACCGTGTGAGAGGCTGCACAAGGCTGAATGGCACCAGTGCAGATTGATACTGCCCATAGGTCAACTCAGTCTCAGATGCAATTGAGAAAGTGGATACGATGCTGGCAAGGAAGCACAGCTTGACGCCGTTCTTTAAATGAGGGAAAAATGTCACAGAAAAGGTGACATATCCCACACAGGTTATGACGGTGGAGGTGGCTTTTGCATAGTAACTCAATATAGCCTCGGGGTTTTCCAAATTTTCTGTGCTGCAACTTTTTCATGTGATGCTTTTTAAGGCGGATAAAGCAACCACAGGAAGCACAAATAGATGTTTCATTCAGATCTCTTCCGAATTAACTGAATTGGCATCTCCAATGTCATAGTCAGTAAACAAAAATAACCAAAATAGATTTTTGGGTTTCTTGTTTTGTTTGTGCCGTATAATGTGAAAGAAAATTGGTGCAATGTTCCTCTGCTCTGAAGTACGAAGAGCTATTTGAATTCCTGCTGTGCATAATTATGATGGATGTGCATGGGTCTGGGTGGCAGTGGAGGCGGTGAATCTGTGTGTGTGTGTGTGTGTGTGTGTGTGAGGTGTAGTGGATGTCCACTGAGCCTGGTAGCTGATGGGCTGCTAAGGGCAGACAGACAAACGCAGAGATTGTGTGGGTGATCTCTGGAGCTGACAGGTGTGAGAGGTTCTGTGCATCTTTTGTAGGAACATTTTTAATAGATAATGTAATGTGCCTGCACTCAAAGAGGGCTGACACATTTAGACTTTCATCCTCTGACAGAGAAGAATGCATTTTTCTTCATTCCTGCCTCTTACCAATGTGGGCATGCACAGCTGTGAAATGTTGTTATGTCTTTTACGGTTTAATAAATTAGTTTCATACCAGCCTCGTATCAGGTTCCACACATTGCCACGTGGTTAACGTTGTGAGACGATTCAATAGGTTTGAGCATTTAGATGTTATTTTTTTAAATGATAGCGTACCAACGTCACGTTTACTTTTTGTTTCACACGGAAAACGAACAGCTCCTGGGTGAAAGTCCTGTGTTTGTTTGACACTTTCCAGCTGCCCTTGTGGACTTTCTCTTTTATTATCGTCATTTTAAATAACGGTCGTTCGGTATACTACGGAACCTTCTCTGACCGGATGCAAAAATGTGTCGACATTCAATGTATCCGTGGTTTGCAGGAACGTACAAAACCAAACATGTTTCCAGGCGACTGGGCTCCATAAAGAGGACGCACTCCCTATGTAGATATGATGGGCTCATTCTAAGCCAGCAAAAACACAATGATTCTTAGTTTCAGATGATAACACATTAATGAAGATATAATAATGGATATTATATTCAATTTCTGCCAATAAATCTTGAAATCTTTATGTTCATATTTTTGAAAATGAAGCTTAGTGCAAAAGTTCACTACACACTGGCAGAGAAAACCAACCAGTATGAAGGCAGCACATTGTTGTAACAGCCACCTGAGCAAACATCAAAGAATTTCAAAGTTATTGGGTTTGGTGTAGGCACACAGTGGTAATCCTTGAGATTTAGCAACATCTTTGATGTCGATTCCTGTGGTGTTTATGCACTGCACATCCAGAGATCTCTCAAGTTTGGCTTTCTGTAGATGGTGCTCTTTCATTTCTTAAATTTCTTTTATCTGTTCAGCCAAGGTGACTGCTGCTGCTCATGCTAATACCGAAGTCCTCAAGTAGGCACAAGTTCACTCATTAAAATGTTTTACTAATAACATGCACATAACAAATTATTATTTGTTTCATTAGGCCTTTATCAATTAATTATTAACTACATGTGCAGTTAAGCAAAAGTGTCACTGATTACATTTTAATCTTTCAATAGCAGAAGAAAACAAGAGCATGGCCAGACCACAGTTTACAGATGAATGCTTCGTCTCACTTAATCCCTCGTTAGTGCTTTTTGGTCCCAGGTATGGTGATGCCAAAACCAAAACCCAGTCACAAGCTGTGTCCCAAATCCACAACACATACTACCTCTAATCATGTGGTGTGTTCACACTCAAAAAGTGACAAAATTAAGTTTACTCAAACCAGTCACGGTGCATATACTAAAAGTCCTGTGGATGATGGCAAAACAGCAAAATACCTATGTTGAATATACACTGATTGTAAGTCGCTTTGGATAAAAGCGTCTGCCAAATGACTGTAATGTAATGTAATGTATTGTAAAAGGGACGATCCACATATCAAATATATCATAAATATTAAATCCTTAAAAATAAGTTTGTGATGGCTTTCTGAAGTTGTAGTTTGATTGTCATGCGTCTACACATATTGTATCCTTTTCTGTTAGTAACAATGTGTTGATCTACTTTTATATATTGTATGGCAAACGCAACATTCTAAGACACTTATCGTGTAGTGAGAAGAATTAGTATACAGTATAGTATGAAATTGTGACACATTGACAGTATCCCCTTTTCTGCATTTCGCATATCGCTTTGTGTAAAACATGTGTTTCTTTCTTTTTCCCTGTAGAAGACCAACAATTGGCTCCACCACATTCTTTTCCGCCCACATTTATATAAAGCTCTTTTGGGAATTGACTGCTTGTTTTTCATTATTTTTTAAAGATCAGTGAGAGACGTGGCGTAGTTAAATAAAGATGATCAATTCCTTTGCCTTGTGTATCTCAGAATTAAAAAGCCATAAGCAAAAACTCATGTTTTGCCATTCTATTATTATTAGTGGTGGGGGAAGAATTCACACCCTTTATTTAGGTCACAGTAGCTAGCTATGTAAAATACTCTGTTACAAGTAAAAATCCTGCATTGAGAAAATGTCACTTCTAAGTAAGAGTGCGTAAGTATTATTAACAAAATGTCACGGGGCATGATGGTGGACTCAAACACAGACCAGAAGTAGTGTGAAAAGGAATTTAATAAACACTTAACTCAGAACGTGAACACTACAAGAACACACAGGGAATCCAAGGACGAGACAAGAGACGAGGGAGCAAATCCAGCAGGACAGGCAGACGTGGGAAACCGGGAGCAGGACAAGACAAACAGGCGGGGACAAGACAAACAATGACCTGGCAGTGAGCGACTGAGAGACAGGGGTTTATAAGGTGACTTGAACAGGTGAGGAGAGTTGTGCTGATGAGGGAGAGCTTGATTACTGATCAGGGACAGGTGAAGGGAGTTGAACTGGTGTTGAGGGAGTGGCTGAGTTAGACTGGTGCTGAGGGAGTGGCTGACAGGTTGAGTGCTTGATTAGCGGCAGGTGAAGGGAGTTAGGCTGATGCTGAGGGAGTAAGGAGGGTGAAGCTAAACAAAGACACACAGAACACACAAAGGCAAAGCCTGATCGTGACACAAAATGTGCAGTGGCCCTGAGAGCTGAAAACACTGCGAATTCATAAAACACATGCAAATAGACACAACACAAGCAAATTAAGAAACATCGTCACCAACTTGTTGACACACAAAAAACATCAACTTCACGACACTGCATTTAGAATAAGAGCTGCAAAAAGATTACACAGACACATGGCTGGGACATGTGCTGTGTCTGAAATCACATTTGCACTACATACTCAATATGTATTGATGTGTGAATAAACTAGTAACCATTGTAGCCAGGGATCTTATACTTCTATTAAAGTGTTTATTGCGTTACAGAGCTGTGAATGATGTCACCACCGCATTGCATTGTGGGAAATGTATTCCAGTGTAGTGACCAGTGTTTGCATACTGTAATTAATATATCAGGGGAAGTATGAAATGTATGGCTTCTTGCAACGCATATGTTGCCAGATTGATTTTTGTAGTGTGGTGAAGTCTGTGAAGATGTTTCTCCTTTTTCTTGTGTTGAGTCTATTTGCTTGTGTTGTATTAAATTACAGTGTGTTGAGCTTTCAGGGCCAATGTAAAATGTACTTAAGAAGTAAAAGTATCCATTAACTTCCAAAAATGTCCTCTGTGTTCGCTATATCATATTAGAAACTCTTAAAGTCCTGTACGTGCAGGTGTGTGCAAGAATTGAAGTGCCTGTGTTCCTGTGTCACACATTGTGTATGTGCGAGGGATCTTACTTGGCTGCCCTTGATGCAATTTATCATTTTGCTGCACCGATACATCAGTCAACAGTCTCCAGTTCCCCTGTAATATGAGGGATATTTGTGGTTTCTGTGAGGCAAACAATTTAATAGAGCAGTTCATTGCAGTACGTTGCTCCTCAGCTTTACACACAAACAACATGCTGCAGCATATAAACACTCCAAAAGACGGATGAAAAACACAACTAATAAACCGTCTGTAAGGAAGGCTAACTTCTAACTCCACCGTGCATCACAACATTTGTATTCTTGGTACGGTGCTGGAGAAATATGAACCAATAGCTCTAATGGCTAGACTTAACAGCAATTTAAAGAATAAATTCCTGCTGCAATTGCTGGTCTACAATCCTTTTTATATATTTAAATGATTCTAAATTAACTGTGCGACTCTCTTCAACATAATAGAGGAGCAGGAGATTAGCTTAATTTAGTGAGTAAATTGATACAAGCAGGAGAATGACAGCCTCATACGCTCAAATGGAAAATAAATATGTTGGATTCTGACTACACATACATACACAGTGTAAAATAATTACTCACGAATGAAACCCTGCCAGTTCCAAAGAGCCCTTCGTGCTGAAGCTCCCCTCACCGTCACTCGTCAATACGAGCTCTAGCAGGAGATCGTCCTGTTACTTAACCAGGTTCAGTATTCTAATTCATTTCTGATTAAATATCCAAGCTCACTGATTAAACATGATCCGAAGTGCTCCTTCCAGCAGCCTTTCTTGAAGCTCTTGATTAGATTTGCCATGATAGATTCCCAGCCATGTGGAAAAATGGGGTAAAAATGCTGGATTTCCGCAAGTCATGAATTGCCTTCTGCCAGGGAGATGTAAATCATTGTTGCAAGCTAAAATTGATGGAGGGTCCTCTGGTTTTATTTCTGGCCTCTGAGATCACCCCTAATGCCCCAGCCGGTGCTTACAGACGCTAAAAGATGGATTACAGGCAAAAATAAGAGGTGTGAAACAAAGAAATTCAACATCAAATCTATCAATCACTTCCGTCCAATACTGCTTTTTGTGGCACTTAGTTTGTTACGTACTCTGTAATTATGGACACAGCTGAATACGAGGCATGTATCTGTTTTGATCCCCATTGACAGTGCTTGTGTTGAGTTAATTGAGCTCATATCCCAGGATGCACGATGAGAGGCTGTAACATTAGTCGTTTCCTGCATGCAGCTCATTGGGATGCAAGGGCAGTGCTGGCAGAGTAAACTGCGCCTTGGCAGAGATGCTGAGCAGTGGTGGTGCTGCTGCTGCTGCTGCAGGGACATGACAGCTACAGTCTTCCCAGCCATAAATCCCCCCCACACTCCGCAGGGCACACAGCCACACCTGTGTATTAAGTTGAAAGATAGCTAAATTCAATCCGCCCCGTCGTGCCATGACAGTGGGTGAACTTGGTCGGGTGTAAGACATTTGTGCTGTTTCATCAACAGCCCATTATTTATTATGGGTGGCTTTTTTTTCAGATGCTCAGGAGAGGGGGTGGGGGGGTAAGTCACTCAGTCTCCACAGAGTCTGAACCCAATTATGCCACCTACTTCACTTGTCCCACTCAAAATCAAAGCAGTTTGCTCAAAGCCCAATCCAAAGCTTTTCTAACTATGTCAGTCACTGATATAAGAATGTAATATCCTGAATAGACTATGATGAATGTCAAGCTTTTCTCTTTTTTTTCCTTCTTCAAAATAAAACAATCAATCACTGACGAATTTATGGATTGTACTTAATTGTTCATGGCGCCTGTTGATATCAACCACTTGCTGCCGCGGATCAGGACAGGAGGAAAACAGCTTCCTTCAGCAGCTTGCTCCTCTCATTCCGCTCCCCAGCTCAGTGTGATATGACTTTGATTGTCTACTTGCAATTTACCCAGCAACTGCCAGCTCTCTGTCTTCGCCACATCTCATACAGACCTCTTCTCAGATCTCAATGGATTGCCTAGCAACCTTTTTCCTCAGTACAAATACCAATCTGTGCAATACGCAGCGCGTGGTGACCAATATAATTATCATGCAAGGGAGGCTGACCAGAGACGCAACACCTTAAGACACAATGTAGTTATAAATATCCCTAAAGACATATGCCGCACTAACTAGACATTTGATAGAAAGAATAATGATTGATGTAAGTATGTTTTCATGAATGTCTGTCTACGTCATTCCTAGCTCCATTATACCTTGCATGAATTATGAGAGCCACTTCTGGTTATTCCTTTTGCTGAAGCAGTGAGCAGCCTGCTACAGGTGTCGTCCTTTTACTCATAGATTTTTGGGGAAATGAATGATGTGGGAACACAATCTGTCACAACTGAAACGTAGTATCTGTGAGTCAGCGTTAAGGTAAATAATATATGTGTGCAGCAAGATGTTGGAGATGTTCCACCAGTCTGTTGTGGCCAGTGCACTGGACTTCTCCTTAGTCTGCTGGGGGAGCAGCACTGGAGCCGGAGACACCAACAGACTTAATAAACTCCATCATTGGCTGCAAACAAGACTATCTGGAACAGGTGGTAGAGAGGAGGACACTAAAGAAACTATTATCCATATTGGATAACCCGGACCACCCTCTCCACCACCTACTGCAGGGACAGCGGAGCACTTTCTCCAACAGACTGATTCAGCTCCGCTGTCACAAGGACCGATACAGGAGAACATTCCTGCCCTCTGCTATTAGACTCTACAATAAATCACCTCTGGCCAGATCATCCTTCAAATGACAACACCGCTACACGGTTGTTGCCGCTGTTGGCCTTCTTTTGCACTACTGTTTAGTTTAGTTTTCCTACTTAGTTAATTTAATACCATTCTATTTTATTGTATATACTGTGCATTTATTCTGCATTTTTTATTACTTAATGTTCTATAAATGAATAGGTTCTGCTCTGTTATTTTATTGTATTGTATATATTGTGCATTTAAATGAATAGATTCTGCTCTGTTATTTTATTGTATTGTATATATTGTGCATTTTCCATACTTCACATTTTTATTTTACTGTGTAACTTCGTTTGCTGCTGCTACAGACAAATTTCCCCCTGGGGATGAATAAAGTATCTATCTATCTATCTATCTATCTATCTATCTATCTATCTATCTATCTATCTATCTATCTATCCATCTATATTTAGGAAAAGATCCTCGAAGCAAGCCGACCCAATTGTCATCTAAACTGCAGCTGAATGTGAATCTGGATTAAATACATGGGATGGGCCTTGATGAAGAATTGTCACATTATAGCGCACACTGCAACTATAATCCTGACGTGAGCAGAACAAGTGAGTGACATTCAGCCTTTAATATAAACCACACATTACAATACCAGCTTAACTACAGCTCTATTTATCATAATTGATTTGTGTTTTCAACGCTGACTGTGGCATTGAGGCAGATGGATTCTGAAACTATTTCAATAGCAGCCATTAACTATGCATCATCCTGGCTTTCAGGTCTCTGCTACGAGAGAAGAGTGGCTGAAACAGCTGCAATACGTTGTTGTTTTTTGTCTTTTCTATTTTGAAAGGAGGCTGGGCAGTCCCTTTCACCACAGCTAGTACCAAATGTGCTTTCAGTCAAGCATCATCCTGCACTGACCCTGTTCTTAGTGTGTCAACATGTCTTTTTCCAATTGTCTTTTGTTGAAGCCCCATTACAGGAAATCAGTGGAATCAAGGAAAAGCCTCTGTTGCTTATTGGATTTAACCTTCATCCAATAATACTGACATCCTCATGTGAATTGTGTATTATTATTTCAAAAGATGAAGATGTATTTTGTATTAGGATTTTGTTTCTGCATAATGACAATGGGTAAGGGACTGAACCAAACTTATTGGAGGGTGAGAGGAGGTTGGAAACGGGAGAGGGTGTTTTAATTTCTATTTTGATTGGAGGTAGGGCAGTTAGGAGAGCAGGGGGTGAATCTTACATTTTATTCATCCTAAATTCATACTTTATTTTAACCTTCCTCGAATATTTAGATCAATTATTAAATCAAAAAGACAGCTGTCACCAGTTCACCACAAAGGACAGCAATTCTGTCTTTGTATGAAGGTCTTATTAATGTCTACATTGTGGCGCTCATTAGCAGTTCCATAAAGACATTATGGTTTTAATTATGGTACAGTACACAATGAAGCGAATTCTACAAATGTTACATTATTTTATAATTATATGGGGAGGGTGTTTTCAAAGGGTGGGTTCAAAGAACATGCTAATAACCCTGTGAAGCGACTTGCTTTTATTTACAAAGCCCCCCTCCTCACCTCAATCATTTATATATGATGACACTACTGAGTAGATTACTGGTTATACAGGGATAGGCATCTCTTCCCATCCCATTGCAGCATAATGGCCTATACTCAAAGATAGTTTTAATGTATTAACTAGAGGATTCGGTGAATGAATATGAATGTGGGAGTTACAGAACTTTTCAATTTGCTGATTAAAGCAACTTTAAAACCAGACAAACAGAGGTATGAGTCACTGGGAGCGCTAAGAAGCCGCCACACCTTTGACTCTGTTAGTCGATTGCCTTGTGATTCAAGAGACAGTTTAAAAATAAACTAGCAGCACCATTGTCATAGCGAGCTTGTGAGATGCTAAAGGTAATCGCAAAGTGTGGGCATAGCAGCAATAAAGCTCCCAGGGGAAATCAAG
The DNA here is from genome assembly GCF_050575085.1 of Anarhichas minor. Taxonomy (NCBI): domain Eukaryota; kingdom Metazoa; phylum Chordata; class Actinopteri; order Perciformes; family Anarhichadidae; genus Anarhichas; species Anarhichas minor. The sequence goes on along the minus strand of NW_027466476.1, from coordinate 4,542,702 downwards.
CGCTTTCACAGCTGCCCTGCCCGCCAGCAGTTGCAACACAACTCCAAAATGACACGGACAAAGACAGACAGAAACTTGAGCTTGACCTTAAATTGAAATACTTCAAATACACCAGAAACTCGTGGGTGAGACAAAGCCGCATGTTTCCAGATAAATACACCGCTGCCTGAAGTGCAGCCGAACAGGAAAGCGTCTATGGTTTTGCCCTCCAAGTTTGATATGAACCGTACATCTGTTAAGAGTTTTAAAAAATAAACATTGCAACTTGTTTTGTGTTATGCCAACTGCTCTGCATTCGTGAGAGGAATATAGGTTAGACTATGCCAAGAGCAAAAACATCTGGCCCGGTTTTATTGGATTTTATCATCATTTAAGAAAACAGTACAGAGTTACTGTATATGAATCACACAGTTGTTTGGAGGGAAGAGAAAGTACATAAAATGAAGGAGCTATCCTGACTTTTTACACTTTTTCTACCCTATAGTTTATTGTGCTTTTTTTTACGAGTCTTGTAAATGTAGAAAGCTCTCTTGATGACGTCCTGAATCCCACAGAAATAAGATCACTTGAGGAAATCAATGAAACAGAACGAGGGATGAGAAGGTTTTAAGACCACGTAATATAAGTGTTACATTGTCTGGCTTACTTTGACAGCTCTGAAGAGGGAGAAAATAGCTTGTGTCTGCTTTCCTAAAAAATGCCAACAGATTGTCAGGAAGACCAATATGTTGTCCAAATAGATAAAATGTCACGTGAATAATAAACCATAAAACATCTCTTGGCATTACCATGACACTTTGTATTTCCGTAAATTAAGCCAATGATTGAATTGGATATTAACAACAGTCAGTCAGCCACCATAAGGTGCACCGAGCTTGTTGTTCCTTCACTGTACAGGCTTGGACATGGTCCTTTAAAAAGATATTTCAGTGACCCTCTGACTTGAGTGCTCATGCACAAAACTGTGAACAGTTATGTATTTGTTTCTGGGCTATTTCAGTCGATTTTTGATTACAGGTTGAATCGTTTCAAGGCTACAGATGACAGCATTTCTCTATTCGAACGCTTTTTTCCAAAAGCCATCTTGCGACCTGTAAAATCATCGAGCAACCCTCCTGGTTTAGGCAAACTCCAGGACAAACATATCTTGTACTTCTCTTGTGTTTCCATGAGTCACACAGTGGATTTAAGACGTGCTGTGGGTGATAATTATATTCTTATTTTGTGGATGAAGTTGAAGAGACAGAACTGCTCCAGAAGTGGTTATTTATTGAAGCATCACGAGCCATCAGCCTGTTTGTGTAAATGCATGTGAACACATATGTCTCAATGCTATTCTGTTGCATCTGCCACTCCTCCCTGTCCCGACTCTCTCACCCAACGCTCTTCTGAACACTTGAAGTGAGTGCAGTATGTGCAGTCTATCAGCGTCGTTAAACTGTTCCGCATGTGCGGCTACAGAGCAGTTAATCCTCCAGCAGCGTGAATCTGTCATGTGTCAGAACGTGTTGTCATAAGCAGATATATCTTCTGCACTGACGATTTTTTTTTCTTCTTTTTCACAGAGGAACACCAGGCGGAGCATTTACAAAATGTCTGTTATTAGGGGATCATTGAAAATCTGACATACAAGTGTGCAGTTGTACACAATCAATATGTCATTCATTTGTGATAATGATGTTGGATGACTGGTTTTATACAATCAGCATTGAAATATTCAGATTACAGTTTATCCACGACTGTAGATGGACACAGGTTTGATAATGATCTTAAAATATGATGGAATATTGTACATCTCTGGACACATTATGTCCCCTCCCGCCCCAAAAAAACCCAAGGAAAATAACATTCCTATAAAAACAATAGAATAAAAACAAATATTTAATAAATATATAATGTTTAAAGGACAATTTAATTTATGTCACACGTTCAAAAGCATTTTATTTGCTCAAAAAAAAAAAAAAGCCACTCAGCGAAATAGAATTGACCGCTTGCTAAGCCCCTAGTACTGTTGCTATGCCTGTCAAGCCTTCTGTTCTCGCACAGCGTTACCTGGGAAAATTTACCAATCAAAATTAATAGTCATACTGTTGATTTTTCCAGCTGAACTGACAACTAATGCTGGCAGATTGTATCACCTGTAGCTAGCTATAGCTAATTAAGCTGCAAAATGAAACATTTGCTCCGATAATCTGCATCCTCACCAGTTTATAAGAGAACATGGAAATAAACAACCAGTATTGTTCTTGTATTGCAGTGTGGAGCAAGTTAGTTGTCTTAGCTATACTAGTGTAGGTAGCTCCTAAGTATGATGACAGTTTCATACATTTTTATTTTGTTTGTTTCTATTTCCACTTAGCTTACACATGGACAAGTAAGACAGAGGTTACGTTTATGCTTTATTGTTTGTATGTTTGAAAATGATGTTTCACTTTTAACATTACAAGAGAAAAAAGGGTTTTACCAGGACACACAGGTGCGTTTGTGTAATGCTGTCTCTGGTAGTGAGTTTTGACAGGTTGTAAACGTCCAAAAATCCAAAAGCACAACAAGAGCAGGACAGAGCTGCTAAAATTGCCCCACTCTGATATATTAGCCATGCAGTGGGGACATGTGAAAGGCGCTTTTGTTTAACGTAACCTGTAACCCAACAAAATGCAGTGAAACTATAATGAAATGCTCCTTGGCCTTGGACATAATGGTATAGGCATAAGCTATTGGGTTTATCAATGATTGCAGCTTACACTAGAGCAAACAAACACAGTTTAATCCAATTTATAAACTTTTTCTCTTGTGTTTATGGTTCTGGATAGGCTAGATAAAAAGACAGAACCCTCTTACAGCTCCATGTGCAACATTTCAACACGTGGAGATAGCTTGACAGGCCTGCTGCACCTATTATGGTTGCTTAACTATGACTGGACAATTTCTGTTCAGGGGCGTTGTTTAACTAACGGTCAATTCCCAGCTGACACACGTTCCAATTATATTACATTTAGTTTTCCCCAGTTCCATGGCACACTACTTGTGTGTGAAGAACCCAGAGCTGCTGTCTATTAATACCCAGGACCTTAATTGGGTATTGTTTTGTACACAAGTTGTCCTTTCCCGTAAGCAACATAAAAGTCCGTGAGGGACTGAGAGAGAGAGAGAGAGAGTGGAGTATATACTTCAGATAACGGTCACACACAGTCACAGGAGGAGAGAAAAGCAAGTGAAAGTTACCATCGCTAAGGCAAAAAAATAGCACGCATGATTATTTATCAGTCTTGCCTTAAGCGCTGTGCTCTTCAGTCTTAACCACCTACGCAGCTGTTTAAGTACAGCAGACAGTTGGTCAGGTTAATACCTCTGATCTTGATGAATGACACTGTTACTGGTCATTTACCACAGGTTATTTTAGCATATATTACAATGTAACATCTTGTAAAAAGCACACACATGTAGATATATGAGTGCACAATCAGATAATTGGTTGAAGGACACATTTCAAAAACAAAAACAAACAAAAAACCATTAACTACAAGAGTGATTTAAATGGATGGTGAAAAGAAATATCCGAACATCCCAGTGCGCCGAGATCTGGTGTTTATTTTTCATCTGTTTATTTCTCATTAAATTAATTATAACGTGATCAACATCCCAAATCATTAGGGAAATCAAAAGTCACCATGTAAATTATGCTTACTGCCGGCAAGATGTGTAGGCTGTACATTTTATATGACAATTACTGTCCGTTATTTTCTGACTTGTTCCTCTCGTCTTGGGTAATTTCATTTGGGTTGCTCATTTCTTTGAGGTGAAAAACGCCACGGGGATGCGAGTTAGAGAGAGAGACCTCTGATTGACAGTGTGATCAGAAAAAGCAGCCGAAAACCTTTAAGCTTGGCTGATCTTTCATTTGTTCTGCTACTCAACTGCTTATCATGCTGTTTCCCTGCTAATAGCATTTTGCATTTGATTACTTTACCTGACGCAGCAGAGAGCAGATGAGGAGCAGTCGAGGAAATATGTTTAATAAGATTAACAAATCATTAAATTATTAGCCTTAATACTCCTCAAGAGGCAGAGCAGAACGTGGAAAGTCATGCTGCTGCTCAGCCTCCTTTGCTAATTGAGGTCATTGAAAGTCAGGTAGGTCAGAAGCTCACTAATCAATACTGCTGCACTCCTTTATTTCCACCGAGAAATATTTCCACTTTCATTACTCTGGGTCTAGGATGCTCTGCAATAGATTTGTCTCCTTTGCTTCTTTACCAGACCCAGTTCCCTCCCACACAGCTTTGTGTTTCATGTGAGTGGTCCACTGATTCTGTGCAGCAGACATACAGGAGTTTGGACACAGAGCCTCACAGTGTGCACAGCTCAGTGGTGGTGGGGGTGGTTCTAGGGGCAAGGCAGCGCAGGCTCGGAGGGGAGGGGAGCCATTATGCCCGGGCGGTACTTGGCTGGCCGCGGACCTTCCAGCGCCTGAGTTGGGGGCTCCATGCCCACGTTGAGGTGCAGCGACAGGTGGGCATGGCAGTAATCCAGAACCGACTGCTCATACCTGTACAACGTCAGAGCACTCAGCTGCCTCGGTATCTAGACAGAAACAGAAAGCAGAAAAGAGAAAGGAGAGAAAAAGAGAGTCACGCGTAAGCTTTCTAAATCAGCCAAAAAAAGCCTCTGTTTCAACACTTTTATCTGCTCTTAGAATATTTGGAATTGGCTTCATTTACTTCATGCGGTTGTGGCACAGCGTCATCATTAATACAGCCTAGGCAGCTGATACAGTGTGCGCGCCCCAAGACCTGAAAATCTGTGGTGCTCAAAGACCCAGTTTCAGCTGGAGTGATTTATATGCAAGATGAAAGCCTTAAGCAAGAGTGCACACATATTTTTTGCCCTCTTTTAAATGGAGTCAAGGTTCCATTTAGAAGAGAGTGCTTATTACATTACAAGCACTTTGCTGATTCAAAGACCCCTCTTAGTTTTACGTGTTGCTGTGGTCTGAATTATGTCAATTAAATGGAATAAAGCTGCATCGTGGCCTGTGCAATATTGATATTAATACCGTAATGTCTATTAATGCTTTCACACAAAATATGAATGCACTCCCATTCTGCATTTTGAAATGCACAAAGCAACACAATGCAGTGTATAGAAGCATGGCAGGTAATGCAGAGCACATGCGGCACTTGATTTCACACGGAGACATACACTGACATTGAAAAGTTTGGAATCACCCGTTATTTTTCTTCTTTATACGCTGTACTAATATTGTTGTTTCCTTTGGCTCCCAAGTACCCTTTGATTTTGAATTTGTTTGCAGATTATTATCGAACCATAACAGTGTTTGCATAGGGCTCTGTCAATTATATGTTCAGCTGATATTCACTGATTCAATTTGAGGACTTTTTACAATCTAAAAGCATGAAAGACATTGATAAAAAATAAAGAGTAGTCCTCTCAGCCATCTAACTGGCCCCAATCCAGCTTTTGTGGCAAAACGTTTGAATGGCAGTATATAAAAAAATGTTTTAAAAGATGCTAAATTCCAAGTACAGAGCATATCTATGATTGAGGGATTTTCTTCACGCGGCTCTCAGCCGGTGGCTAGCAGCTAACAGCACGAACAATGCAAACAACAGTAACAGTGTTGACCTGGGGGGAATTTCCACTACAATGGTGTCGGGAGTTATAAGCGGTAACCGCCGAATGCGTACAATGCAGAGCAGCGGCCATGAGCTAGCCAGTGGGGCATTCTCACAGAGACTCACATGCACGCCTCACCGGCCCGGCTCTGTGTTGTTTGCTGATATATACTTTAATTGCTCTGAATTTCAAATGGCCTTTAACAGTCTTATTCTGAGCAATTAAGTATTCCCATTTTCAAACACTGCATATTCAACTTCACTATGTGCAGCTTAATACATGAACATACTGTTACAACTAATGTTGTTTATTGTTCGTTAAACCATTTGTTCCAAATTTTTACTGTAAAATCCCACAAGCTGCAGTATTCACAGTGCCTGCCTGAAAAATCACTGTAATATGAGTTGTGGGCATAAAACCTATTGTAAAATATGTTAGATTGGATTACTTTATTGAATCATGAAGCTGATTTGATGCAGAAATGGCTTTTAGTTTTAAGTTTTCTGTGTATCTGGTTAGGTCAAGTTTCACAGCCCTGAGACCATTCAGACGCTTGCATTTTAGATCATAGCTTTCCAAAGGTTATGTTTTCCTTTCATGAAATGATCTGGCTCTGTTTGCTCTCCGCTTTAATAAGAAGATTAGTTGAAAACACTCTATTGTCTATTTCAACAGCTGAACTTTGCACACTACTTCAGAGGCCCTAATAGAAAATGCATGAACAACAATGCTCAGAATACAAAATGAGCTACAGAGAGGGGGTCTGAATCTGGGAGGTCTCGGTAAAAATTGTCACGGGGAAAGACTTGTTTTCTCCAATTATTGAAATAGAGTCAAACATGTAAGTGCAGTCATAAATTTGGTCGGTTGGCTGGTTGAACCAATAGCCCTCTCTCTGTGTGTACAGCAGTAGTTGGCAGAGCGCTTACAACCTTTGTCTCTTCAGCATCTCTTTCCTCCTCTGTTTGACTTTTGCATTGTTAGTTTATCCTGGCTAAAAACCAAAGGTGCCATAAAATAAACTGAGCTGCAGTTACTGAGACAATGAAAGACTTTTTTGGCTTCCATCTACAGATCTCAATCCATCCCTTCAATACATAAATAAGTCTTTGAAAAGATATATATGTCTCCTCACTATAAACAGTATGGACAGTCCAGGCAGCATGAAAAGACTTAAAATAGAAAGCGTATGACCTCCTAAACAGTTACAATAAATCACATAGCCTTTGTTTTGGACCAAAATAGCATTTTGGGGTTTTTGACGGATTTGTGTCATTCATAATAATCAGAATAGCAAAAGAATGCAATGCAACGGTTTAACTGTGACTGCCTGTTTGTTGTGTCAGGTTATTTCTGCTGCTCAAACATATATTCTACTAGGCATCACTGTGCAGATTGATTTAAACCTTCTCAAAGAAGGTGACACAAGTAGCTCTTCCTTTTTTAAAAAAAAACATTATCTTCAGTCTGCGGCAGATGCATCAACGTCAAGGTTTTTGTCTCAGTATGCAATGTGCTGTTTGGAATTGGACCTTTTTTAAAACTCAAAGAAATGAAAAATACTTTATGTGTGTGATATACATTAACCGTAACATTCACAAATGACACGGCAGACATTTCACATGCTGCCAATGTCAAACTCATTTTTTTCCTCTCGCCCAGGAGGTCTAGTGTGATGCAACACGTGTGCTAATGCCTCGGCCTGGACTTTGTGCTGTCAGAGTTGTGACATCTCTCAGCGAGAAGTGGAGTCACTGAATCCCATTTCCAAAATAACATGCATGCACATTTTTTTATTCGTCTATCCAATCAAAACTCACATTGACATGTAGAGATACACACATACACACAAATACACCATGATATCCCCCCTGGCAAGTTTTCTTAAAATACCACACTGTATCACGACCCTGTTCTGTTTTTTTTTGCCTCCTCCTCAACACTTTAGTCAGTTGCTACCTTTTCCAGCACTTTGCTTGAACTGTCACCTACTGTAGCTTACATAATGTGCACTCTTACTCTGAAGCTCACTAAGTTGCAGTCACGTTACAGTCAAGTTCATTACAGTGGCTGTGCTACTGACACTAAAAAGAGACAGAAACATCACTGAATTTGTAACTCTTCAACACTCGTCATCACTCAAAAAGTGAGTGAAGCAGTGGGATGTGAAATAGCAAGATTTCACACTTACAGTAGGAATCGTTCAAATGACATTTCCCTAAATGTGCTCTGCTCCGTTGTATATTTTGGTGCACTCTCCTATATTCTATTTAATAAGACAAAACAGGCTTTCAGAATGGAAAAACAATGCAGCGGGCTGCGACGGTCGAGGTGAGACAATGAAGACGTCCAGGAAGTCCAGTTTGATTAACATCTGCGAATTTGAAGGCCATGCATGCAAAATGAGGAGTAACATTTTGTAGTATATCAGACGAACCATTGTATGACGATACGTTGCACTGCACAGTGTTTTGTAATGCTAACAAGGGCATAATGTTTAACACGTTGACGATGTCATCAGTTCTTTAGGTATTTGGCCGTACACATATTGGACAAATAAGAGTTTTGACCTGATATTGGGGTCAAAACAAAAGATCGAGGATCACTAAAGTGATAACAATTCATATTGAGGGAAACGTTGAATGTGTGTTCCAAATTTCATGGACATACAAAGAATATTAGTAAAGACATTTCATTAAAAATCCCAAATGTGAACCTCATGTGGAGTCAGGGGATCACAAAAGTCAGTAGAATTCACCCATGAATGTCTGTATCATAATTTCCTTGAAATCTATATCAACAAAACAACAAACAGAGCCAGGCTACGTGGCTACAACAGGTTACAAAGTGTCTAAAATGATGAGTGCTGAAGCAGCACAGATACGGATGACTAATGTGCCTGTTTGTATATTTGGGGTATAGAGAGTTGGTCTACTTATTAAAACAAAACAGCTGTCTGGCAACCAAAAGGTCACATTTTAGATTTCAACAACATCATTGTTGTCTTTCAATTAGCCAACCAGTTATTAGGACCTCTCCAGTGTTTTTGTGAAAGATTTCAAGCAGCTTTTCTACCTCAGTTGTATTCTCTCTGGATAAAAGCATCCACCAATTACTCAAGTAGAAAATATAAATGATCAAAACAAAGTCAATTAATTTAATGCCAGCTCTCTTCATTAGTGTGATCAAGTCTCGATGCAGTTAAGAGTCATTAAATTGGAATTAATGCTGTTTAAAATGTTGGCATTGCAAACATTGCATTATAATCATTGTTTGATTCACACTGGGCAGATGCAGCCTCTTGCCATCTCTCCATCAGTGAGATAACGTTTAAATATTTACATTTCTGAGGCAGTAAAAACAGGCTCAGTTTCAGGTCTTAGCACAGAAGAAAGAATAAAAGCCTTTTTGGCTAACTGAGCTGAGTGAGCATTCAGGTTTAATCAGGGATATTGAGGAAATGTTGGCTGTTATGGTTGGAGCTCTTTGAGAGGTGACTCATTGGCTAGCATAGCTTGGACAGCTGCCAACAGAGCTGCTTAGGGCTGAACGCTGCATACAGTATTTTGCCCGAGGCATGATCAGCATCTCTCCTCAACTTTAATGGCTCAGGAAGTCCTTTTCCAATCTAGTTGTGTGACACACAAGCCGATAAATATAAAATGAATTCAAATCTCTTGATTACAATAGCTATCCAAGAATAGCCTTGTTTCCTCTTGACAAGTGTAAGTCGTTATTCAGTGAGTCACTGGCGACTGGCCAAGGCAATAAAGTGGGCATCTGGCATCAGCCCGATCTTGTCCTCACTTTATGTTAACTGTTTAAACTATAGCTCAACCTGTTTACCCTGAGGTGAATTTAAAGAGAACAGAAAACAATGAGTGTCCCATAAAAAGGCTGCTACCTGTGGAAACTACACCTCTATTTCAGGTACTTTATTGAGTGTGTATATTGTGTAATATTTTGATATATGAGGTTAATACATCCCATTTTTTTTTGCATCTTCCTTTCAGCTAGAATGACTCGTTGTTCAACACTGGAAACCTCTGTTTGAATTAAATTATCTTCTCAATTGGTCTGGGAATTGATTTAGGCTTCAAATGGTAACAACTATATAAGTATAAATAAGAATAACATAAAACATCGGGGGAATTTCGGAAGCTGGGAAAGATATATTCCAGTCGGCCTGATGCAGAGACAGAAATCACAGGAGATGCGAGTGTGGTTTTCATACAATTTTAGCCTCAGCAAAACATAAGCACTGAAATCCTCACCCCAGGCAACATGACAAATGATTCACTACCAGTTCTAGCCATTTCTGCCCAACACTGCAGTGTGTGGTTTAAACCTTTTGGTGTAGCACACACCAAGTCATTTTGTATTGATAACATGAGCCATTCTTATGTATGCTGTTGATAAAAAATGCACAAGGTACACAATGCAAAAAAATATTTAATGAATGGTTGACATTTTGAAAAATTCCTATTTGCTTTTTTTGCAGAGAACTAGATGAGAAGATACTTCTTGTCTGTGCGATAAATATGAAGTTCAATATAAAGCAATGCTGTCCAGCTGCTGCTGGCTATCTACAGCTTCATATTTAGCTTATCACAGAGAATGTAAACACTTTGGGTTTTGAACAGATATACAAAAAAAATACAATATGTTAATTGATTAGCTGGTATAGGTGGATTGTGTTACCTTTCACCCAGTTTCTAATATTAATGCTAAGCTAAGCTAGCTGGTGGCTGGCATCCAGCTTCATTTTTACTGTATGACATGAGAGTGGTGTCAATCTTCTCAGCAAAAACTAAATAAGTGCACAGTATTTCGCGAAATGTAAAACTGCTCATTTAACATAAAGATAGGACAGGAAATCTGCCCTTACATCAGCAAAATCTGTTACGTAAAACTGTCTCTGACAAATTCCGTGTTTTACAACAAAAGGTACAATTCTTCGATAAAGCACTCCGCTGGCACACCCTAATGCACTTTACTGCACACGTTTAATCTGGTGACACATCACACAACAATTAATTCAAATTCCTGAGCTATTAACTTTGGATTACTAATGAAAACATTCACATAGGTGGTCCCCCTTTGCACATCTCTGAATGTAGGTCAAGCTGCAGCTAAATGATTCACAATTAGGTGATAGGCAGCTGCACCGTGCCAGCATGGCTCAGACTGGCACGGGAGGCATGAGCTCTCATTGGCATATAAACAACATCCTCCGCCAGAGCCGTGCTGCTGCTCTCTGTCAGCTGGATAATTCACTCAGTGGTCAACGCTGAGGCGAGAGAGCACAAACAAGCCTCTATTATCATGGCTGTCTATTAAGCTACACACACATGGATGCTGAATGGCATGCTAATGGCCACAAGACCTTCTTCCCTGATTGTTGCTTAGCATGGATGAATTTAAAAAAAAGATTTCAGAGTGAGTGACATAGACCTTGAGCTCATTACAAATAAACTAGTTTAAGTGGAGCATACTGTACTTTAGGGTAAATATAAAATTAGATACTGTGTACTCACATCTTTCACGCAATACTGCAGTGTAAAAATACTCGGTTACAAGCAAAAGTCTTGCATTCTAAATATTACGCAAGTAAAAGTATAAAAGTATCAAGATCTACTTACAGCACAAAAAGTATTTAAGTATTAATTTTGCAGAATGGCCCATTTCATTATCATATCCATCAAATTAGTGGATTATAACAACACAATATATATATATTCATGTATTGCTGGGTAGCTTACCTATGATAATCCATATAATGTATTAGTTGAACTATATTTTTGTATTATAGATATTAATCAGCAAAGTAACTGGTTACGAAAGCTATCATATAAATGTAGTGGAGTAGAAGTAATAATTTTTGAAATGGAAATACTAAAGTAATGTTCTGTAAAAATGTACTTAGTTACATTCCACCAACCTTTGTGTATTGTACATGTTATTATGAATGTTACACATATGCATAAAAAAGCCAGGATGAATACTCATTCAGCAATCAGGAGAGAAATAACTGACACCCGTCTGAACGGCAACTGAAAGTTGTACATTATAATACTGCATGTGTTAGAATTCCAGAAAGATCATCTTATACTGACTTTAATATTCACCATGTAATTACATTTCTATTTGAAAAGCGCTTAGCATTTGTCAAAATAACCATAATCCTTCAGATGTGGGGATTTATCTTCTCCTAATGCTGCTCATTCCATTTTCTGCTCATCAATGTTGGCAACACACGGTGAGATTTACTGTTATTTACTGGATGGACAATTTATGAGTCACTACAGAGTCTTTCCTGATGTCTGTAGGTATAAGTAACCTGAATATGGATACCAATAAATATAGATGCATAAATGAATCCCTGTAAGAAGCGATGTGTGCTACGGTTGTTGCTTCATTCTCCCTCACTGACTGTTTTTCTCTCTCTTTACACTCCCACACACGTTCCTGAGTGCACACACACACACACACACACACACACACACACACACAAACATCACATGCACAAGTTGGAGCTAAGCGCTGCTTTCATTCTGTTGCATGCATTGTACTGAGGACTAAAAATTGCTCTCCTTGATACAATTCCAATAACATTTATGACAAGAAAAATAAATCCATAACATAGGCTTTTCATTCAGCCAGAGACCTTAAGTAATCCAATTTGATAAATACCAGATGCCCTACTGACATTCCCACTGTGTACAACATGAAGCAGTTAGGGATTCTTTTTATAATGCTACATGTGGTATTATTTCATCTGGTCTCTGGTTGCACAGGTAGACCAACTCTGCTTTACTGGGAAAATAAAACAATGTGTACCCTTGACCAGTTTCTTCCAAAGCAAACAGAAAAAGTATTCATAAGGCTGCTATAATCAACATTTTTACATTTACAAAGGATCACATCACTACTTGTATGTGAAAGGTAAAATTGTTTTGGTTTTGGTCCGCAACTTTTATGTTTGGTTTGTGCTCTCATAGCGTAATTTTCAATGATAAGTGTACGCTATCTTATTGGACGCTATCTTATTGGACGCTATCTTATTGGTCTTACATTCATCAAGTGGCCAGAAACACGACTCCAAATGGATGATAATCTTGCTCCGTATCAGCTTGATGTATAATAAGCTTCAACCATATCAATTTAAAAGATGATAATGTTGTCACGATCAGGCTTTGCCCTGTGTGTTCTGTGTCTTTGTTTCTTTCTGTAGCTCCTCACTCACCTAATCAGTTCATTCAGTGCACCTGCCAGTCACACTCAGCTCATTACTCTCACCTGCTCACTCTGCCTCCTTCACTATTTAAACCCCTGCCGCGCACACACCCACTGCCAGATCATTGTTTGTTTTCCGACCTACCCGCCCGTTTTGCTCGTCCTGTTCCCGGTTTTCCAGTCTGCCTGTTCTGCCTTTTCCTGCCGGATTTCCCCCTCGTCTTTTGTCTTGTCCCTGGATTCCCTCTTTGTTTTTGGTTCATTAAAACCTTTTTCACTACACCTGCGTTTGAGTCCTCACCATGCGCCATGACAAATGTAAATGATGTATTGATAACCAAGTCAGTTATTATAGGTTTAATATAAATAATTATTCAGTTATGGTCTTAACCCCCTTATTAATTTTCAGGATCACAAAGAGATGGTCCGGCATTCAATGGGAGGAAAGCAGAAACAAGCGAACAGTCGCATGTTATAGAAATACAACAAAGTTACTCAAAAATTAAATCAGATCACTAATAATAGACAACATATTACACGAAAGGTATTTCTTGGACTTATTTTCCTCACCAAAAGAAAAGCGGCTAGTCAAGAGAGACAAACACTCAAAGAAAAACTGAAAGAAATTCAGTGCACCAAGGCCAAGCTATTTCATACTCTAATGGATCTCTGGAGTTTACCAGCCTTGCTTTGCCCAGATGAGATACCGAGCTGATGTTGCAAATCACTGATAATTTAGTACTGTAAGTTCAAAAAGGAAACAAAGGACTAGTCTGACAGACGTGTGTTTAATGGATATGGTAATAATACAATCACCTTGGTTCAGATTGAATGCTCATTGATTGTGCGGATGAGAAAAGTTGGGCAATGTTTCGTTTGACAGGAAGATGTTACGGATGTGTAGTTGGAGTCTCTTATTTGAAACTTCTTGAATCTGTTTGGATTTCAATAACAAGTCTGCAGAGTTCAGCATAACTAAACACTATGTGAAAGTGTGAAATTAAAGTTTGGAGTAGGGGTTAATTTGGGGATTACAGTTACATTTAAAAACAGGGTTTGGGGTTTAGGATTAAAGTGGGGATGGGATAAACTAAACTCAGCTTTGGGGGAGACATCAGTCTGACTCCGAAGAGGCTGCTGCTATAATCCTCCTGTTGGCTTTTTTTACTGTTGCTTTCTGTTTCATTCCACTCTTCTCTCCCGTCTCTGTTGCAGTTGTCGGTGAGACACAACAACATGAAGTAGTCAAGCTAACAAGCTATCTGCCAATTAAGGAAAACTCTGACAAATGCCTGAATTGTGCACAAGGCAGCTAATTAGTCATGAGAAAGCTGTTCCTCGGTTACATCGCTCCTCCACTGCTATATTTAGAGAACGCGCAAAAAAGTTCTGCATCATGAAGATTTAGAAATTCAAATTACTCATGACATATTTTTACATATGCCAGAAAACAGTCTGTGATTGAGGAATGATTTTCTCGCCTGGCCAACTTTGTCAGTTATGGAAGCCAGAAAAATACAAATTTGGGAAAATAGGGATAGGGTTGAGGAGGGAGATGACGAAACAGCAGTGAGATAGGCTACTATTCATGTCAATCAACAAATACCATCCCAAACATAACCTTAAACCAGTATCAGCATTAGAGGATTAATTAACAGTTTTTTTTGCCACTTGGGGGCACCGCAAACAAGCTGTAAACACAAATTGACATAATACTTTCCACCAGCTCCTGAGGGAAATAACTGCCTCTTTAGCAGCTAAATGATCCATTATCTTCACTGGCGAGTTTCTAACTCTGTCTGTCTGCTGTTCGGTGCTGGGGGGGGTAGCAGACTGTGGGATTATCAGAGCTTTTTTTCCACCTGCTACGTCTAGAAACACCAATGAGTGCGGTAACAGTGAACCAACGAAGTAAAGATGCGGGCAGTAAACCACAACAATGAGTTGAAAGACATCATAAATCTGCATAGAACTGCAGTCGAGTGAGAAATCTCTGTGGGTTCATCACTACATCTGCAAGATCATCTACATATGCAGAGTGCAAAAGTAGTGCAGAGAGAAAGTTAGTCTTGCAGTAGTTCTCTAATGGCTTCAGCAAAGTGACACCATCAGACAACTACTTTTCAGTTAATAGTAAATTGAATAAGAGCATTGGACAATAAACATATGGGGGACATATCATACATGTCCTAAAACGTGTCTGGAGGTGAAGCTGGCTTTCTTGAATCTAGAAAGTATCTAGGCTATCTTTGATCCAGCCACGCAGCCTTAGAACCTGTTTGGCTACTCATGTATAGCTGAGTTGCTAATGAAGTCATCACTGCCACTTATTTTTCATTCATCTCCGATAGTCTCTAACAACTCAGAGCTGCATTAGTTCAGTGGTCGAAGCACAGCAACAGATGCACACGTAGTAACAAATAATCTACAGGCTACATTTCAGCATTTCAGGAGTTGACAGATTAAGTTTGTACACGGTGCTAAACCATTTCATATAAATGTCACAGTGGAGGACCCAAGATGCTGTTGTGCCATTGCTCCATCATCCACCATAGTACATGATTTTCACTCCTGTCCAGTTTCCATGGTGATAACTCTAAAGAATGGGCTGTATGTCTAACTGTTATTGCCGTGGAAGATTGTGTGTGTGTGTATCTGTGTATGCCTAATGATATTTTATGTGCTCTGTCATTATGTAAATATCCACTTTCGTTTCTGCTCTGATATTAAAGCTTTAAAGATAGTGACCATAAATCTCATAGAAACCGGCACAAATACACACACACACACACACACACACACACACACACACACACACACACACACACACACACACACACACACACACACACACACACACACACACACACACACACACACACATCATTGTCCTGCTTTTGATTTGGTCTCTGTCCTCATGATTGGTTGACATACCTGCTAGGAATCACTGGAATGCCAAAAATACCCAAGACAATGAAATGCAGAATTGGTTCATCCCCCTGTTGTGTTTGTCTGCTTCCTTCTAAAGAGGACTAGAGGATGGCCATCTGTTTAAGTACTACAGTCTCAAACAGCCTCTGGACTTAAACAGACTTATCCAATATCGATGTGGCTGAAAATGTGAGGCGACAAGAGATGAACTGCAGCCAGCTGTTGGCCTTGCGTGATATTTCCACAGAGGAATGATCTGCACTGAGAGGATCAGGTTTGTTATTAAGGAACAAGGCCCGGCAAAGATTGATGAGATGTGAATATTGCAGAAGGATAATATGCTAGTGAAATGGCGTGAGGCCAGTGCTGTGATACAAATACATTCCCCCTGTCAAACAAAGGGGCGTATGCTACCAGGCGCACAGTTGCACCCTTATAGCAGTGGTATGTGCTTTACCATTGTATTGGGAGCTGGACCACTTCACCTGCTCAACATGTGAGGTCATCCAGCAGGCTATGCTGCCCATGCCTCCAAAGCTTTCCACTTGCCACATATTGGGAAACACCTGAAAGTGTTTTACTGTGAAGTAGCTCAGCCCAGTCGCCAGAAAAGAAGTTGGCATTGTATTTTTCTACAAACCACGGATAGATTGAATGTTGACGTTTTTGCACTCGCTGAGAGCAAGTGACTTAAAGGCCCAGTGTGTAAGATTTAGTGGCATCTTGTGGTGTGTAGCAGATTGCAACCAATTAAACTTTACAAAAAAAAGGAGCTTTTGGCCCATCATGTTGGTCTGCTGGTGTTAACGGAGCAGCGTTGGCCGATTGAATTAGGTTTCACTTTCGTTTACATGTTCACAGATGTATTGATAAAGTATTGGCTTTTTAGTCGCAAATATTTTATTGCATGTATAGAAACAAGGGTAGTTGCCCTCAACTTGAGTATCCTTCACTTCCCCTGGTTCACTTCACCACAGCGGCCTATCTGCTTGCACTTTGTGTGTGTGTTTGTGTCTATGTGTGTGTGTAGTTGGAGGAGCTCAGCCAAACAGAGAGAGCAGAACAGCTGCAGCATGATAATAGATTACATCAAAACCTTAAAAAGTACTAATAAAAACACTAGTAATCTCTGGGTTTATCAATACCGCAGTAATTTAGGACCGGGGCCTGTTTACTAGTTTCGGAACACATCCCTACCTTCAGATAACGTATAGCGCGAAAGGCTCTCACTAGAGCCAGTGTCCGTTCTGCGCCGCTGTAGAAACATGGCGGTGCAAGATTGTGGACTCCGTGGAAGACAACCCGTTCCCTAAGAAGATATAAATGCCTTTTTCTAAGCTAAGGAAAACACTACAATTCTTAGTTTCAGGTGATTATACATTGATTAAAACACAGTTATGAATATTATATTCCATTGCTGCGAATTAATCCCCCTAAGTGTTACACGCTGTTCCTTTTACACAACGAACGACGAGCAGAGTAAGTGATGTAGTATATCAAGTGTTATTGAAAGTTAGGTGGTATAATATATAAATAAATATTATTTTCTGACCTAAACAAAGTAGTTTTGTTACCTAATCATAAGCAATCGTTCACCACATTTACCATGTGGCATTGTGCGTTTCTGCAAGCGTGATACCAGGATGAAATGTATTTCTGAAACGTATTTTCGGTTCAAAAACATTGACATTTAACGGGTCCTGTGGTTTGCAGAAAAGCAAGAACAATGCCAACATTGTTGTGGTTGTGTACCTAGTCACCAAGGTTAGTGACTATCTGCTAACTCAAAGATCTGTCGAGGGATGTGTTTTGCACATTTTTATGAGATCAGTCGAAAATATTCCAGGGAAAGAAGCAGCTTGTTGGATGAGCAGGTAAGAGTGTGCAGGGCGACTAACCATATTGGCATTCAGCATGAGCTGTCACTGCTGTGGTGTTTTGGCATTAGATTACCTGTCAATCAAACAGACATATTGTTCCTTGTATTTTCGGTTAACGGTGATAATATTTGGTTGCTGTTTTCCTTTTGTTTACAATACAGCTTTTCCTAAAAACCCAGTGTTTATTACAGACAAACTGCAGGCAATTAAAATGCATTATTCCCTGTTTGGGAGAATATATCTTATGGGAAAGCCCTTACAGACGGTGGGTGTTTAAAACAGGAATGTAACTGCCGTCGTGAAGTATCTGTACTTTGAACCACTGCTGTGCTGCAGTAATGTTGTGTCATAAAAACATGTATTTATATGAAAGTGTGACAGAATTTCACTTAACAAAATAATAGTGCTGTCGAGCATTTGGGAGTCATTGAATTGTGCTTAGCAGAAGTTCCACAAAATCAGCTTCTCTGCCAGGATGTTGCCAACAGGTAGACAGGTACTGTTCTATTCAGAGGACTGATGGTGGGAAAAGAACATTGTGTTTACAGCTGAGAAGCCTCTCCCAGCCTTGTCTGCTTGTCTCCTCTCCTCTCTCTGTCTCCCTGCATTTCCTCCTCTGTCTAACTAACACCTCTGTGGACACATCAGGGTGATGGTCAACTGTATTAAGATGAATGAATCTCAACTGTCTGACGCCTTCCTTCATTTTACTGCAGAATATCTCCCGTGTGCGCGTCATACTTTAGGTGCTCAGCTGTCACCTTAAGTAGCCTGACAGGATTTCCCTGCAGGTCACCTTGAGGATGTAAGTTCACAGTCCCAGTGCAAACGATTTGTTACCCTTACAAAACTGCTGCAGCATGACTCAGTTGCGCTGTCTGTCTGCTGAACAGGGTGAAATGTACCCAGCAGAATGCACAGCAATAAATCACATGAGAAAAACAAGTGGAGAGAACAAAGGGAACAGAGGAGTGGAGGTCAGCAACCTCAATGTTTTCAAAACAACATGCATTTATAATCAGCGATTTGATGAAGGATAGGGAGGTGTAAAAGATGTCAGCGGGGTCTGCTGTATCCTGCAGTGATATAAGGAGACTTTCTGTTTTTCTGGAAAAAGCAAAACCCTGCATCTGTTCTTTAAGCCATGCAGGATTGAAGATACATGTAATTGTTCACAAGATCTATGGGTTCAGTTTGATTATTTAGCAGTGCTCAAAATAAAGAATTAACAGCAAGGAGACTAGGAGTTGACTATCAAACTATGCTCAGCAATAACATTAACTCAGTTACTTCTGACAGTACTCTGGTTTGAAATCTGGTCGCCTGACAGATTAGTGCCCCCAAAAATCTAAAGGAGAGATACACCAATTTTCAAAATGAATACATGTTATTCCGATGGTCGTAACTCTCTCCCGAATCCAAAAGCCAGAGTGCTGAAACTAAAATGTGTGGTGTCATCAAGTAAAACATTGGTAAAGATGTTATGGATGACACTTAGAGCATAAAGGGGGATGTTCTGAGTATAAGGGTATGTTTTCTGTTTCAGAACTGACAACGCCACAACAGAATTAAGCTCATTTGGGTATTAAAAAGAAAAGAAACTTTCTGTGGATCCATACGATCAGTCTACCATTCATTGTTTTAGAAGCAGCTCCAGACTTTATACTTAATGAAATCACAACTTTGAGAACTACTTCTGGTTTGAGAGATAGCACCTCATGTTCACGAATATTGATTGAAACTTTCCGAGGCCAGGAAATAACATATTGGAATTCTTAATTTAGGGGGTGATCTCGTTTAATGCACCTTTAAAAACACAGTGAAATAAAAATACATTACCCAAATCTAATCCTGTGTCCCTGTTTATCATGCGTCTCTTGTTGCTAAATAAATTACAAAATATCTTTTGAATTATTTTTCTGCGAAACTTCTATTTTATGAAATGTTACAAAATGTTTGATAACTCATCTTGAACTGAGGGGCATATAAATACATTTATCCAATTAGATTTGGAGCAACTCGCTAACCCCGCCCAACATAACCACACTTGACACTTGGCTCAGCTAGCAGAGGGATATCAGGAGGTGTTTGTTTTTTTGTCTGAGGCCTAATTTATTTCTCCCTCCTTTCCTCCCTGATGTGAAAAGGTGGGCGAGGGAGATATACATTCACATAAAGAAGTTCTGACTTCTGTTTCATGGTGACTTTAAGTCTGACTATGTGGAGCTGAGCCTGACAAGAGTCTGAGTTATATGTATAAAGCCCTTTGGTTTAGGTAGGAACATGGTGTTTCCTGTGACGCAAGAATCAGGCCAAGACTTTTAGCCTCAGAGCACTTTCATTAGCCAGCGTCTAAATTCTGTGTGCACACTCCACTAATTACAGGATTACAATGACTGTTCCAGTCCATTGCAGCAAAGATCATGGAATACTGAAAACAATGTAACAAGACAGGCCTTCGTGTAAATGAACACAACTGAACAATACACACAGCTGTTTATTGTATCTATACATACACATCAAGAAGGTGTTCTTTTAAATAGCAATTAAGACATCACTGTACAATCTTTCAAGCAACTGAGGATCCAAGAGGCCTAATTATTCTGAATCGAGTAGAGAATATATCCTGCTGAAAAAAACCTTATCTGTTTTTTCTTTTGCAAACTTTGGGCTCTCTGAATGTGTCTCTCTTTACTGCCAGACGCAGCTGACATTAGTATTCGGATACAGCCTCCCTCAAGCAGTGTTCGGTGCCAGCCACTTAATTTGTCATTTATTGCTCCATGACAACTGAAGTAATTGAACCTCTTGCCCATGGTCGAGATCTGCCAGCCTTGTGGCCGTTTTCTCTCGTTGTGAGAGAGATGGAGCTACAGGACCTTGGTGCAAATAGGGGCACATATCTCATTTTATGTGGCAATGAGATGGTTAGTATGTAACCGTGCCACAAGGGCCTCCGAAATGTTTATTACATGCCTCTGAACCCTAGTAAAAGGCTTAAAAAAAGGATAAAAAGAGGAAATTGGAGATTATAAATAGCTGGGGAAAATGAAGGAGCAGTGAGAGCGGAGGTGAAAACAGACCTGCTGAAATAAGGGTTTTTAAGGAAATCATATAAAAGGATAATTAGGGTGCAGATTAATTGCGTAGCTGCAGACTGGGGATCATTTGCGTGTTTATCTAAAAAAATCATGCAACTGGAAATGAAAGACATTGCGTATTATATAAATCTACACTGACTTAACTATTAGTCTTTGATTTAATTTTTTTTTCTTCTGCAAAAAGTGACCACCTCGGTCTATTTGTCTTTATGGATTATCATCTGACCAATTGCCGAAAAAAAAGAACTTTAAAAGAAAGTTAATTAGAAGACATGTTAATAATATTCACACAGCAAACATTAAGAACAGGATTGATTCCGATGACCCCCGACCTTTCCTCCAGTGCCACCACTGAGGCAAACTGTGAATCCCCTTTAATTATTATTTTATCTTCTCTACACAGTTTTGACTGTGAAAGTAACATATTGACTATACAGTGCAGTTGTTCTGCCATCTACCCAGTTCAGTGTTGACTCCATTAATGCTGTCATGCGTCTTGAGCAATCGAATTATATCTGGATAGGGATTTACACTGGAGAAAGCAGACGTAAAAACGTATTACGAACAGATTGCAATGCAATTACTGCAGGACATGGTCTGAGACACAGCCAGATGTTATACTGTACAAGTGTTGGCACCGGTCTTAAAGCCACACATGATAATCAAAACTCCCTCCAATGTATAATACCACTTCAAATTCCTATATAGCATCCAATGCTGAATAAGCATCATAAATACGTTGTCCAAAACGTGAATGTACAATATGATGGAAAATTGGTGGCATTGCCAAAACTGAGTGACGAGCCTCCATTCAATCCACTGACTCTGATTGTCTGTTGTTTGATGCTGGTCACCTTGTACAGTTTGTTTATCCGTTTTGTTTTATTTTTTCACTGAAAACAGCTACCTGTGATTAAAAATGATATAGATGAGAGCGGTGACAGTGAACCATTCAAGTTGAGGGTCCATGAAACCAAAGCAATGAGCTGAAAGTTGGTAAAAAAAACTCCATAGAAAAAAGGCAGAAAGTGGAGAACAGACAAAGCTGGAGGTTAAGTTGCTATTCACATAGAGGTGGGAAAAGAATGTCACCCTGTGATCCTTTCAGAGCCAGTGCTGGAGTTACTAAATATAGCAATGAAACATTTGCCTCCAGAGGAATCCCAGTACAATAACAACAAACCCAGTAGCTTGGCCTTTCGTAGCTTTTGCTCCCATTTAGGTTTAGATAAGAGGGGCCCCTGGTTGCCCCTGGTTGCCTAGTGAAATCAAACTGCCTATCTATACTATCTATCAGGGAAATGTGTAAAAATACATCACAAGTTCTCAAGTGGTACGCTACAGGCTGCAGCAGCCATGTTGTTATCTATGCTTTCGGGAAAATACAACTTTTTATAACAAACAACTACTGAATTGCTTACACAACATGGCATTCCTTTTTCCAATTTATCGTGTTACGGTTTGCTTGTTTCAGTCAGTGTTATTTTGAATGCTGAAATTATTTCCCAGGGTTTGGATCAGTGGAGCGATTCGCACATGAGAACAGATAATTTCCATCGCTTTAGGATATCATCAATGATGAGACGCATCCTGAAAAAAACGTTATTTAACTACAGTCAGCCATACTTTGACTTTCTGTCTTCAAGCTAGAAGTTGATTTGCTGTGAATAAGAAATGGTGCGAAGCTCTAGCGAAAGTTCAGACTTTACTTCTGAATGCTTAGGCCTGTAGTTTATTTTTAATATGTCTTACCATTCACTCCTCCCACGCAAGCTCACTCATAATTTCCTGCTTTCTTTGTCTGGGACTGTCAATCATGTTATCAGCGGTTCTCATCAGCTGGTCACATCTATTCGACACAACTACATTGTTAGCCTATCATCTTGCTAATGTCTATTTTTAAATAAGAATCTCTTTTTGCTTTTAGTACGTTCATGTGCCCCTTTACCTCCCCACCACTGCCCGGTCTTATACCGCCCACAGATTCCTCATTTCATGCGCCTCATCAGCCAGCTAGCCTCAGCAGAATCATCAGCCACCACCAACACAAGTGTTTGGACTCCATGGGGGGATTTATCTTGCTGCTGCTCAGGGCAGACACCCCCTCGATTACAAGTCTCCCTGTAGAGCTCAAGTGCTATACTGTAACAAATGCTGTTCTCTCACAGGTTTTGTAGCTTTACTTACGAAAACGAATGTGCTGTAATTCTTAGATATCCCACAAAATACCAAACCAGGAAGTATAACCAGGAAGTTTGGACTGGTCAAAGAAAAACATGTCTTTCACTCAGAATAGTGTTCATGTGTTGCTGGACTTTTGAAGGAAAACTCACAATAAATGGTAACTTCTTCATAAGATATTAGAGGAACTGTTGTATGTGTCTCAATAAAGTAAGCACTGTCTGACATCTATGACTCTGAGAAATCATATCTGACATCTTTGTACTTATCTATGTACTTTGTACTAAACAATTTTACAGATCTAAATGCTCAATCTTGACTCATGAGTCATCACAGGCTTTACTCATCGGGCATGTCTCTGCATCCTTGAAATCAATCACTTGAGAAAGACTAATTAGCCCTGTGGTCTTGGCACTCACAGAGCTACAGTGTAATCAGCAAAGGTGAAAAAGTACAAAAGATGTGAACTGACTCATCTTTTCTCAAGTCACAATTCATGAGATCCAAGTCTAAGGCTTGTCACATGTCCACATGAAGCCACTTGTTTAGTCAATTCACAATAGGATTACATTGACAGAACCATGCAAAGATGCAGTTAATTGCTAAGAAGGTGAGCGAGATAAATATCACTTTGACATTAACATTTAGCTCAACACCACTGTAAAGGTACATAGTCTTGTTTTGTAGTACTTGCATTTGCAGTCAATCTATTTAACAATAGAGTGGTGCAGGCGTGACATATTTTTGTAGGCCAACGAGGAAGTTAGCGTTGCAATTTTTCCTTCAACAATGAGCCAATGGGATTTTGGAATCATGCAGAAAATGAGCTCTTGAGCAAACACAAGTTCTACATCTAAGAATCTAACCAAAAACCCATTAAAAAAACATTTCTAAATTTCAATTCAAAATAACCTATATTATGTAAAAGATGAGCTTAGCATGAATGCGGTCACATTTACAAATATGCATAAATAGCCAATTAATTATCACTGAGTAAGTGTAGACAACCATGATTCAAAGTTGTTGCCTCTTTTCTCTGTGTTCTGTCAGCAGGAGAACATTAACATGGTTCAGGCTGTATCGGCCCCCTTCTGAACAGACCAATCACTACGAGGCTACAACAAGTAAACACCACCAACAGTGATCGATGGCCAGTTTTTTTTCTTCTTTTTTAAAGAATACCACCCTCTGCATGCACTGTGTGAAGAAAGTGTGAGGACAACAGGAGGTGATGAACACAGTTAGTAGAGGGCTGACTTCATCGTAGCCCTGTTGGAGGGTGCCGACATTCAGCTTCCATTTCACTGCACGCTCCATATTCTAGTAAGTCATTTATTCCATCTGTATACAAACCCCTTTTACCTGGAATTCATAATGCATCAATCAAGGTTGTATTCAGATGCAGTATGTCCACATTACATTTATATGTGTTGAAAACAATTATAATCCACAACCATTTAGAAATGAGTTTTTGCCTGTGCTGTACTTCTCAACGTGTAAACGCAATTAATTTGGACAGTACTACCTCTCCACAATGCCAGTAAACATCTGTTTTCATTGTACGGCATCTTAAGTCTCATCCACGTCAAATAGCTGGAGCAGATCCCAGTGTGCATTGGGCGGAAGACAGGAAAACACTGTGGACACTGCCGACACACAAACACACACACACACACACATGTGCCTAAGTGATATTTTACACTACATACTGTACACTACACACACCCACACAATCACTGAAACCAAACCAGGTGCATTGATCACTCCAAAACGCTCCAAGGTCTGAATGAGAGCATGACCGTGTGTGTGTGTGTGTGTGTGTGTGTGTGTGTGGGTGTGCACTGGGTATGTTTTACCCATTTTCTGAGGACATGTATCTGTTTACACAGTCACATTGTGGGGACTCACCTTCCTTATGGTTGACAAAATCCATGTCCCCATACCATAAACCAATATGTTTTAGTGTGAGGACTTGGTTTAAGGTGAGGGTAAGGTTAGGTTTAAGTTAAGGTTAGGGTAACCTGGTAGGCTGGTAGCGGTTAGGGTAAGTTTCAAGGAAATTAATATAAGTCAATGTAATGTCCCTATAAGTCATGAAAACACGAGTGTGTGTGTGTGTGTGTGTGACTGATTTGTCCTAAAAAGCTCATCACTGAAAACAAGAAGTGCAATTTGTTATTATGTTTGCTACAATACACTATTCAGCGGGACATCTATTTTCATGAGGTACAGCTCTTGTAAATTTCAGACAAACAGTCAGAGAGAAAAGAGGCAACAAAGTACCAGCAATGTGGATGTTGCTTCTTTGCTTGCTTTACTTCAATGTTCTTATCTCGACTGATTAGACACTGAGTCATACACATGCAGCTGTTTAGGCAGTAATTCACCCCTCAAAAACTGTTAACGCTCAAGTTGTATAGCACTATACAGGAAATTAGTTGTAAAAATATGTCTCAGCAAAAGGAAATGTTTTTTTGTCCTTCTTGAAAATCCCTTTTTGTTGCTGAGCTACTTCTGTCTATATAGATAACACTGACTCAGATAGCATCAATACCAAAATTGAGTGCGGCTTAACAATAAAACGTTATAGATGTCATAAATTCTTTTTGCATTCTTGTTCATCTTAATGGCAAGTGCTATTGCTAAGAATATAAAGGTATGCTTATGTTTCGGTAACGTAAAAAAAAAAACTGTCTTAAAGAAATAGCTAAGCTGCAAAGAAAAGCTTACAGATTCACTGGTGTATTTCAGTTCCAGCGCTCAGCTACAAGAGCCGAAAAACGTCATCATTACCGGCACAATCCGCCAAATGAGATTCCTTTGCAGAGGGGTTGGGCTCACTTTACATAACCGGGTGAGAAGTTCAATGATCTGAGCGGAGCCTGGTGTCCTGCCGATGCGCCACCACATTGAAGAGGGTCGGCTGAGGTTTTTCAGGAACCTGATAACCTGCATCATTGATTCTTGTTAATAGAGCCCATAGCTGTTGGCTTCCACATAAGCTATGATTAATTGAAGCAATTTTGAGATGTCAGGAAGTTCAACTTCAGGATTTTATTTTCTCCAATTTTGCAGTCATATCACGATAGTTGGAGTTCTTCTTGTCCATTTAGTTGCTCAAAAATTCAGAATGTAATTCAGGCCATACATTATGCAAAATTATTACCACAAAAGTAATTCCGCCATAAAGTGGCCCTTGCTGCACTTATTGTAATCCTACTGGAGCTTCCATAATCGACTGTGACAAGCCTTTCTGTGACTGTAACCAGTAGTAATATAAAAACACAGTTAACTATGAGAAAAATTCATGAGACTGAAAAATCTCTCCATTCAGCATCTTTCAAGTACATTAACGGGATCATGATTGAGAGTCAGCCAACACACACTCGCGCTTCAGGGGTTGCTTTAGAGCCCTTGTCATGGGTTTCCAGTATCTGTTGCGGTAATTGTCACTGAATTGGAAAATCTCCAGCCGCCTGACTCGTAAATTGCTGACAAACAGATGATGACTTATTCATGATTTCCACAATGAAACTTGTTTTCCTCCCTTTGCTGTCGGACGTAGCCGCCACCATGTACCAACTCTTTGGTAATGAATGTCACTGTGTCAGTGTGTGTGTGTGTGTGTGAGTAAGCTGTAAGAGAGATGTCAAGCTGGGCATGATTCCAGCAGTATGTTTGAATGTGCTACTCTTTGACTTGTGAGTTGATGCGATGTAGATTGAACTAAATGCTGCTGCTCATAACGATTCATATCAGCAGCCTTGTTTTTCTGCTCACTTGAGACATCTGAATGCATGAAGCTCCTTTCTCCACTAAGTCAAGCATGAAACCAAAATATTAAGTTAGAGAAAAAGGAGATATTTTACAAAGTGTGCTGCTGTATCGCTGTAGCGGATAGCAGAAATAAACATCACTAAAAAGGCATTGTGGGCAATAAAATGCTCTGCAGGGGAAAATAGCTTCCATCATTGAGTCTATAAAATTACATTCTGAAGCTGCTTACATTTGCATTTAAAAATGGTAGATTGGATTTAATTTGCTTTGACAGTATATCTCAAAATCAGGGTTGAGTCAAATAAGGAGCAAAAAACTAACAAAGAAAAAAAGACTGGAAATATGAGGACAGTTTGTGTGCAGTAACTACTACACAGAAGAAAATGACCCCTCAGTTCTGCCACTGCAGCAAGCTGACTCATCTGTGCGATAAGGAAATGGGGACTAACGGATATCAAGAGTCACCAAAAACAGGGAGACAGTTAACGTCAAACATGCATGGGCTGCAAGATCAATACAAAGTCCTGATCTCCAATTGATGAAATGCCTCTCCTCCTGGCTGCAGGGATAATCTCACCCACTGATTTAGCTGCGGTAGCAACGCTCTGCAGAACATGCTGTATCCCTGCACCTTGGTCTCTTGTGTTTTGAATCTATTTGTTACATCAGAATTAGATCCCATACAGACAGTATATGTGGGAGTCTGTCCACCTCAGAGAAACAGAGCTCTGCATCATGAGGGACTTATGACTTTTTTTCTTTTAAACCATGACCATGATCTCTCCCTAACCTTAGACAAGTAGTTATTATTTCATGAATAGTGCGGTGCCTATTGCTTGGCCATGGGGTCTTACTGCTTGCAGCTTTCTCAGGAAATGCTCATCCCAACAACTTTACACTCAACACTTTCCTTCTTCAGGTTCTCAGCAATACACACATCAAGTTTGAAGTCAATTGGATGAAGAGAAAATCAAGAAAGTCAAAGGACATACGTACAGACAGACATATACTCCTTCCATTTTAGAACAGGTAGAGACAGGACAAAAAAAGAAGAAGAGCGATATTTCTGTGAGGTAGCTACACTGTTCTTTTTTTAATGGACTTGATGAAGTGCCAAAATAAAGAATAGGACACAAGTTCAACATATCGCAATTTGAACTGCTCTTGACTCTCTGATAGATCAGAGAAAATCACTGCACTAATATACTGACGCACATGTTATCATGGTAGCCAAATTATTTGAAGAAATATATAAATATATATAGCTTACACAAATCGCTTAGGATCACTTCCTGAATAGTTTGCAACCAGCTCATGGAATTTTTGCTTTTGACTTAAATCTTCAATCATAAAATCCAGTTGGTCAGTTTGTTTCAGAACACATATGACAACGTCAGAGTCCAACTGTAAGCGGGCCGAGAGACTGAGATTTTCAAATGGTCTTGTCTGCACCAGAGTTTGATTGACAGCTTTCACACGAACCGTACTAACCAGGCAAACACACTAGAGCTCGACTGAGCCGAACCAAACAGGTGTTGGCGCGGCATCAACTCTCTAGGTTCATTTTAGGAAATGTAACATTTTCCAATTGCATGCAAGTGATAACATCTTTCTGTGAGGTGCGACTCATTTGATAAAAAAACAAACATTGTTCTATCCGTTTCATCATTTTGATTTGGCCTCATAAAAAAGTTCCCTTTCCATACATCAATAATCTCTATATAATATGGCCCGTTAAAAAACAAAAAAAAAGTTTTTATCTCAATATGTCACACCCAAGTTAATTTGATTGCAGGGTATAGTGGCCGGACAAAAAGAAGCTGATTTTCCCCAAAAACTAGTTCTGGTCCTCTCTTGTCAGTATACAGTATCTCATGAGTTCTTTGTTTGGATTCCCTGCAAAATGTCCTACAGATTTCTACTAACTGTCCAAAACAAGACCAAGTATACTCTACTGTGAAGAAAAGCATCACCTTGTGTTTGTCTACCTACTGCAGGTTACCTGGCTTGTTGACCTGTTGTTTCACTGACTGAGGAAACATGGCCAGAGGAGGATGTTGGTGAAAAAAGACACGGCACTAAAACATGGAGTATGGTACCTGGGGAATGGATAATTGTAGGGAAAGAAATCAACTGAGGTCTGTTTAAATTCTGCTCAGTCAGAGCACATATAATCCTGACAGGATGATCTCTCCCACATACTGCATGGTGTAGATAGTGTTGTTTTTGTTTTCTGCGAATGACCACATTCACTGTCATTTTGCCCAGCATGGAGTGAGATTTTATGCTAATATTTGCCTGATCGCTACTCACTCAAATCCAAAAAGCCTTTTAGATTTTGATTGCTAATGCACCCTGCCGATCAGAGCGTATTACATGCCTTTCACATGGGGCTAGTAACAATGTTCTTCCAGAACAAAGGGCTCACCCATTTGTCTGATTCAAAAAGGAGACATTGGCACACAGAGTGAAAATGGAGAGATGAATCCCTCGCTTTCCTCTACCTGTGCACAATACATGTCACAACAAATTACACGCCGGCAAATATTCAATTTGGTACAGATGGTACACAGAGAAGGAATGCTTCTGACTACAGTGATTCTCCACTTTATTATCAAATATCAAGACCAAACCTTCTGCTGATCCAGCAAAATATGTCAAAATCTACACAATGGATTGGCTCAAAGTGTTGGATTCATCATCTGTGAACATGACATTCATTTTCCCAGATGATGAATCCTCATGACTACCCATGATCCTTTTGAGTTGTGTGATGACTTTTCCTCTAGCGCCACCAGGAGAGTTTTCTGAGTGAAATATCTCGTCAACTGTTTGATTTATTACCATGACATTTGGTACAGACATTTATGTTCCCCAGATGATGAATCCTAATGACTTGGTGATGACCTAACTTTTCATTTATTAGGTCAGAAGTTTAATTTGTCAAATATTTTAGTTAGATACCAAATACTTTCTAAATGACATTCCCATTAGCCTCAGTTGTACTTTGTGTTCAGCGTTAATCAGCTAACGTTACGCTGCTAATAGACTTAGCTAAAACTGTGAATATGGAACATATTAGACTTGCTAAGCATCATAATGTAAACATTGTCATTAGTCAAGTTTTCATTCAAATGTCTCATGAATTTGGACTGAAATCCCCGAAAATTTCACATTAACAGTAAGAGCAAATTAATGCAGTTACTGTTCATGTGAAATTTGAAGTTGGACTCTTCAAGATGAACAGTTGGTTTCGCAAATTCTATAGATGGGTACCATTAACCACTGCAGAAGAAGAGAGTACACACCTTGCATCACAGATCTGATCTTTTAGTCTCTCCAATGAGGGGAAGCACGACTTATGTTTAAGTCACATGCGTCATGTACGTGGTGATTTAATTGCTAAGTCTGTTTTTATTGCACTTCGTTGCATTTTGCTGTTATTGATACATAAACACTTCCACCTCGGCCAAATTTGAAACACACTTATTGCGAGAAATGTTAGTATGCTGACATTATTATTTCGCTCAAAGCACCGATGTTCCCAAGTACAGCCTCACAGAGCTGCTGGCATGGTTGTGGCCGCTTTGCCTTGTTTAACCGTTTCTTTAAACAGTTGTTTTCTCTAGTAAATATCTGTCATTGTGTCAGCGGTGCCTATAGACCACACGGAAGTATAGGAACACCTCCAAATAATAGCGAACAGAAATGTGCCATTCTTAGGGGGGAAATCTCCCTCAAACACATGCAGCTGCCTGACAGGCAATTCACAATGAGGAGGATGAGAAGTTGGCAGATTTGCTGCATCGTTTTCAGTTTGTGCTCTCTGACTCAACGTTTTGTCCCATCAGACAGACTGAGACATTGTGGCTACATGATGAGGGGGCTTTAGTTTCTGGAGAAATCACAATACTATTCTTGAGGTACACTTCCAACATTACATCAAAATCCTGTCTAGTGGAAAGAAATATAAGAAACTGTCCTTTCTTTATGCGGAGGAGGGTTGAGTTACAAACAGCAGTCCACCAACTTACTGGGACATGTTGTAATGTGCCAAGTCAACACTATCCGCTCTCTTTTAAGTATCACTCTTAAGTTATTTTGCAGTGAATGAAAGTGACACAGTAGGCAGAACTACAGCACCTCATGCGAATTAACTTAATAACCCTAATTAAATGAATCATAATAAAATGAAGGGGCTAAATAGGCAGTAACCGCTTGAAGCTGAGTTGAAAAATTAACGTTGCTGCTGTGACCATAAAACAGCATAAAATGTTATGTCAAAAAAGTTCAAGTTGTATTTTTCTCTCTCCCCGCAGCATCCCACTTTTCATAAAATGCTAGATATGCTGTCAAATTATATTAAAGCGGAAATATCACAGATTGAGTGAGCAATTTTTTCAACAAAGAGAATCCAGGGCTTGTGATAACTGATTGTTAGATATGCTGTAATAGGACACTCAATATGGAATTGATATTTTTGAGAAGTTAGGAGAAATTTACTGATTTCTGCAAATACTTTTTTCAGGGGAAACATTGGTCCGGACTCCCAGAGAATTGAAATAGTTATTTTGTTCCTCGGCTCTAACTCAGACTGAAGACTTAATGGAAAAATCTTCTCTTGGATTCACTTACAGTTATGCATTATCAATCTGTGGTGCTCTGTGCATGCCAGAAGAGATTTAGCATTGAGGTGACATAAATTACTTTTTGGCCACCCAACTTCCCTCAACTCGCCACACCGGTTTCGACTTCAGTTAACGATTTCCTGCGTTTCCCTAAATGCCTTTCGAAAACCGCCAGAGAAGTGAGGGTGAGCTTGTTGCTTTGGGCCGAATGTGCCTGTTGACAGAGTCTACACAGTGATAGCATATAGGGAGAGTCAAAAGAGTCACACCCCTCAGTCAAACCACAGCATATCACGAGTCTGCATTGCATTGTGCTCTGTTGAGGCAGCTGTCAGCAGAGAAATTGGTTTCCGTGCCTCTTCTATAATACATTTCTCTTTTATGATGGAAGGTTGAATGCCGGTGTGAAATTGAGCGTCTGTCACCAAAACTAGATGTTCACCCCTGAAGTTGAAATGTTGCAGTGGATGAATTGCATTACATCCTGAAACAACAAACTGAGTCCAGAAAAGCAAGGCACATCTTCAAATATAGCAGAGCATCAAAATTGCTTGATAAAGTAGTTCCTTTAAGGCATTTATAATAATTGCTCAGATAAGACTGGAAATTGACAATTTACGACTGTAGACCAGGGGTGGGCAATTATTCTTCCCAAGGGGCCACATGAGAAACAGGGACTGTTGTGGAGGACTGAACTCAATCCTGCTCAATATTATTCCACCTCTTTATAAAAAGCAGTAAATTGCATGGTTTTGATAAGCTGTGAGATTTAAGAGTAAATATTATGATCAGTGGTGGAATGTAACTAAGTATACTTGCTTAAGTACTGTACTTATGTACAAATTCAAGGTACTTTACTTGAGTATTTCCATTTTATTCAACGTTGTACTTCCACTCCACCACATCTCAGAGGGCAATATTGTACTTTTTACTCCACTACATTTGATTGGCAGCTTTAGTTACTTACTTTGCACATTATAATTTTTCAAACCCTTCCTAACTACCCAAGCTGAACAACAGTGTTTAAAGGTGTTAAATGAGCTCCACCTAAACATCTGCAGCAGGAATAATGATCCAAACTTTCTTTTAATTTTGACCATCATCGTTCCCTAACCTTGACCAAGTGGTTATTATTGTAACCATGACAACAACCCTTGTGCCTAACCCCAACCAAACCGTAACCATAGATATGTAAGATAAGAAAACGGTTTTGGTTTAATTTTAGCATTTTTACAGTAAATAGCTTTTTTATATATATATATATGTATGTGTGTGTGTGTGTGTGTGTGTGTGTGTGTGTGTGTCGTTCTGGAGAGCATTTACAAACGACACATTTTATCGTTTGATTTCGGAATAGTTAGCCCTGCTTGCGAAATTACTTGATGGATGGCAACGTCAAACTGTTGGTGAGGTCTGTTCAGACTGAAATATCTCAACAGCTGTTTGATGGATTGTCATGAAATTGTGTGCATTCGTGGTTTCCTGAAGATGAATCCTAACAACAAATATTACCATTCTAACTTGCTAACCTAAGATTTTGAACATCAGCATGTTAGTCTCTTCGTTGTGAGCTGGGTAGCTTTGAGATCACCGCACAGCTGTGCATGAGCTGCAGCCTAACAATGCTTCTAGCACAGCTGTGCACTTTATTGCTGTAGCTCAACCCTTGTTTTCAATAACACATCGAGTTGATTATTGACATCAGCGATTTTGACCGAGTGTGAGATTTTCAGTATCTAGAGAGGGTTTCCATCAAAACAGACTTTTAATTAACACAAAACCGGTTTCAGCTGATTCACCATTGCCGGAACAAAAACGGCCTCGAACACAAAAGAGAAGAGAAGTTTAATAAGCCATTAAATATTCATCATGGTTTATGTGTGGCTGCAGGAGCCGAGGACCACTAGAGATTGTGTGATGGGAAAGGGTGAATTCGTTTGATTCATCTCAGTGGTCTTTTTCATTTTTACACAAATTAGTTTGGGTAAAGATGGGTCCTCAAACTCCATTTTATAATTTCCAGAGTTATTTGTTACAATACATTGTACAGTACAGTGCATGTACGGACTCACCTGATTTGTTTATAACAGACAAGTTAATTTGATCTTGAGCTTAAGTGAAGGACCAGGTTATTGTGCAATATCAAGTGCATATCAGAGTTAATGATGTTGTCAATCAGTGCTGACCTCAATTTAAAATGGAGGTTTGGAGGTCAACGAAGCGATGACTTTCATTTATTTTTCCTCAGCGGCAAAATGTTTTCTCAGTGATCTACTAGCGACTATCACTCGTCTGGCTTTAGGCTTGCGAGAGTCTGTAATGATCAGTCAGAGACACAAATAGCAGTATACATTCTGTTAATAAGTACATCTAACCCAGAGTGAAATTCAATATTGTCTGTGTTGAAGCGTGGAAGAAGAACATCATATTTTCCGCCTGTGCCAGATTAAGCTATTAGCAAGCTGGGGCATGTTCTATTAGTACATCATAATGAGAATAATAAAAACGGGAAAACATCGATTGGATGAAAGAATAGATGCTAAGATTAATTATTATGAGACAATAGAATTGCCGTATTCATTTTAAACAAACCATGCTAGATGACAGGCACAGATCTTGTTTTGTCTCTTGTGTTGTTAAATGTATTCCACCTACTCATCAGAGCAGACATCACATCTGCCAAAAGTCAGAATCATTAATATAGCAGTGTGTATATTTGGGTGAGATCTCACCCCACGCACAGAACAAGCTGAGAGGTGCTTAACACCAAAGATAGGTCTGAGGTCTGATGACGTGCATTTGTGCTAATGAGTCCCACTGCAATATTTTAACTCGGCATGAAATCACAGCCTTGGCTGGAACGAAATGGGCAACATGTCCAGATCCCAACTGGTCACATGCTGGCGCTTTGTCAGACCCCTTGGCATCACTTTCTAAAGCACTGGGTGGCCCAGCATACTGTCGCAGTAAACACGTGGTCAACGTGTGAATTCAAACAAAAACGCCTTCTTAGGTCTATGCAACAAAATCACTTGGTTAGATGTAGGAAAAACATCATGTTTTGGCTTAAAATAGGTATGTAAATCAATTGAAATATAAACAAGGTAACATGAGTACTGAAAACACATCACAAACATCATAAATGTAACTTCAAAACAATGCTAATTCCTTGCTAGACTTAAGCGTTGCTGTCTCTATTGTATAGTATGTCTGTTACCCTTGCTGGCATATACCAACCCCCTAATTCTAATATCATTTTATTTTAACATGTTTTATGACAAACTAAAATCCTTACTTAATGTACTTACTGTATTAGGGGATTTTAATATGCATTGGGCTGAGAAAACAACCAAAAAAAAAATCTTTGTGATCTCATTCAAAAAATTTAAGGCCCAACCAGGGTTACCCAATCATCACAGATAGATGTTATTTTGTACTAATAAACCTGAAAGAATAATCTGCTTTTAATCTGCTAACAGTTATGTCAGATCATAATCTAGCCTTAACTGGAAGAAATCTAAAACATCGATTTCTATAATGACAAGAGGGTAAACGTTTTTGTTTTTTTTACACCAAAAAAGTCCATTTGAGGATAAATTAAAGCATGTTGGCCTAAATGACGTTCAGCAGCCTGGTGACACAGAAAGACATCTAATATCATGATGGACATAAGCAGTGAGACTAAAAATGAATTTTGCAAAAAGGTCTCACACTCTCGTAAAATAAATATAATCTAGCACGGTTAAATGAGCATCTTTGGAGGTTAATGAAGCTGAGAGACATGAAGGCAGTTCTTGGTTTACCACAAGAGAATATTTTAGGAGTTCAGTTTAGTTAAAAATTGGGTAATAAAGGAACAATCAAGAGCGATAAGAGATAGATATATCAAATCGCTACAATCTTTAATTAATTCTTTGTAGATTGAGTACACGGTTTGGCCAATCATTTTGGTGTAAGATCAAGAGTTCTTGAACCTGCAAATAATGAATTTCCTGTTTTCACAATTGAAAATGTCTCCGAATCTGCTGTAATAAAAGAACTCAATTGCCTAAAAGGGCCTAAGTCTAAGGATGTCTTTGATATTGATGCATGATTTGTTAGAAATTATAAATCCATATTATGTAAGCCTTTTACCCATCTGACAAGTAACACACTCATATGGTTCGTTTTCTTGGAAGGCTGCAGTGGTGACCCCTGTCTTTAAATCAGGTGAAACAACTATCCAGTCAAATTATTGACCCATTAGTATCCTCTCAATAGATTCTAAATTTGCGGAAAATGTAATTTGTGATCAGTTTGTCTCTCATTTAAATGAAAGTAAATTTACTCTGCAATTAGGTTTCTGAAAGGATCATTTGTAAGAAACAGCAAATAGCTTTTTTATTGAACATGTAAAAAGTCATCTTGATAATGGCGTTGTTGTTAGAACTAGTTTTTCGATTTTAAGAAGGCATTTGACAAAGTTAATTATGACAGTTTAAAAACTCTCTAAATTGAATTTATCTTTCAATGACTTATATGGACGGCTTCTTAAATAAGTGGAAACAATGTACTAGAGGGTTCTAAGTGTTCCTCATTTGCTAGTTGTAAAGTAGGGGTCCCTCAAGGGTCTATTTTAGGACCAATATTATTTATTATGTATATAATTAAAAATCTAGGCATCATAATTGACGCAAACCTGTCTTTAGGGTCATCAAGCAATGCTAAGTGTATTCTGAATAACTTTCGGGCATCAGTTGTCTCGGTCCGCTGCACAGCTTTTTGTGCACACAATAATGTTTCCCCATCTGTGTCATTGCATAACAACCTGGTCACAGGTTTGACTACACTCAAGCCTGTGTCCTCACTCTATAAACAAATCCTAAAACAATTTGATTAAAAGCCAAGGGATCATCATGACTGTAATATACTGAAAAAATAAAATAAATGAATACAATTTGTTTTAATAGTGCACTGTCCCTGCAAAAACAATCAAATGAATGAACGTTTCACCACTAATAATGGTGTGGATGGGTTTGTATTGCAGTCTACACAGATGCTAAAGGGTGCCTTGAGCGTCGTTGTCAGAAGCTGAGGGGCGTGAAAAAGCGTCGGTATTTGAAGCCCTGGGAAGGAGAACGGGCTGAAAATGGAAACTGTGTAAATTCCGTTTTTGATACATTTCGCTAAATCTATCTTTGGCATACCTAGAGACTTGTACATAGTTAGTATAGAGTCACTATTGAGTTCAACATTTTGGGAAATACGCTTTTTTGCTTTCTTACTGAAAGTTAGTTTAGAGGATTGGAAACCGGGTGAAATGCCTCTTTCCTTAAAGTCGTTAAGGTTGCCAAGTAAACTATTAAATATTAAGAAATATGCATACAGCTCCCTGTATGTTGCTTTTACACTTTGGTTTTTGCAGATATTTCATTTAAACGAGATATAACTTTGCAGTGAACTTTAGAGGAGCTGTTCGTATATTATTGTTACTGTTACGTCCAGTGATTTTTCCCCTGAACTCTTATTGAAAGAGAGCTGTCTCTCTGTATGTTTCAGGCCTGCTATGCCCCTCCTGATCGATCACACCTGAGTGTCTGAACACCCACACCTGGATCTCATTCAACAATCAGTGGATCTCCCAAAAACGGTGTTCCTCCCCTCTTGGCCCATGAGCTGTGAGTTTCCAGTGCTGCTGTTAATGAGTTTAATGTGTAAAAGACTTGGTGACTTTAAGGAAGCCTTGTAGCCTTGATTCAATAGAATAATTGAGATTTTATTTAATGGTTTGTGTGGGTTCTTTTGTATATTTTGACCTTGGAGATCCTTGATTTTTGCTTCAGTTTCTGTAATATTGTTTTTTTCTGTTCATTTTCTTTCTAAAAAGAATGAATTATTTCACACACACACACACACACACACACACACACACCTTCTCTAGTTTTTGTGCTAAGTGAACAGCAGCACCTTCATATTTCACATACATAAGTGCATTCATTGCCTGTTGCTCTCCTGAGCAGTTTATTTGGCTTGACTGCAGACAAAAAAATATGAACGTGAAACTTGCTTTAGAAAAAAACGTTAAATTTCCATAATTACATGACCGGTCCCCAATGTCACAAAACACATTGAGCCACTGTTATCATGGACAAAAATGTATTAGTGAGTTTAGTATGTTTTTTCTTTCATTTCATTACCGATGACAAGTAATACATTACACTAAAAAATGTTTTGTAAGGGCTGTTACAGCCAATTTACTTAAAAGGCGGTATCTCCCTGCATTTTACTGCATTTGGGTTTGAACGGAGCTGACCAAAGTCCATTTTTCACAAAATCATCAGGTGTGATAAAAGATAAGTGGTCTACTTCTGTGGACCCATGGATCATTGCCATCCTCAGTTGCAGTAAATTTCCGATTCCACCAAACAAGACGATGACCAAGAAAAATGAGGATTAATGGCAAAAGATATTGCTTCTTGTGGAGTTACTAAAAACACAGATTATTTTTGTCATACAGTATGTGTGTTACCTTTCATCGCTGCATGGTGTGTTGTTTTATCATAAATTACACCAATACATGCTTCCTACAACATACAAACTGACGCGTCAAAGAAATGACGCACCCTTTTTTTAGAGGCCGTTCCACTAACCTTTCTTTGGCAAGTGAACAACAAATATTGAAAGCTGTCAAACTTCCTTCGTATGATGGAAGCCTGCCTTCTGTGCATTTACGCACGGATGAAGTACAAGCTGCCATCTTGGCAAGCCGAGGCAGAATATTTTGATCGCTCATCATCTTTGTTTCTTTTTCGTGACATTTCAAAGATGGGGCTCATATTCTAGAGCCTAAAAATTAAGCAAATGTTTGTTGAATAAAATGTACCCACAGCTGCAGGATTTGTAATAGGCAAACACTGATTAGATCCATAGGAGCCCTTAGTTTTGAATATAACCGGGAGCAGGATGCAGGGTGCCACATTTCTGATTTCAAATGCAGGAAAAATAAAAACAACTTAATGCATAATTAAGGCTTGTGCTGGCTTAAATTGTTACTTTAAAAACTAGTTTGCTCATCAGAGTGTTAACATTACAATGATCCTGACCCTTTCACTTGTAAGAATTAGTGAAGTTAAAAAGTGTAGTAATTTTTGGTCTAGCAGTTAAGAGAGCATTTCTATCAGTCAGTTAGATGCACCAGCAGCGGCGCACCTTCCTTTCTACTCACTTCATCTGCTCTCTCACAGCCCACTTTAATAATCTATGAGCAGGATCTGCTCAACTTATTCATTCTTGCAAATTCTGCCCAAGTACAAGAATCTCCTTTGGCTGAGACGGCGGGCTTTTCACTGTAATATTTTCTGAACTAACTTTGCAAGAGATGATCCGTGGGTGGACCCCACGGATCACCACTGCAGCTGCTCTGTGAGCACAGAAGTGGATGGCATTCAAGGGAGAGAGGGCTTTTAATAATGTGCCACAGGAAGACCGTGGAACGACACAGTTCAAAGTGTTCATCGAAATTCATTCTCGCTGAGTTCAGTTTGCAGTTTTCGAAGCCAACTTGCTGAGCTGTGCTGAGGAAATCTATAGAAACAAATTTACTCCAAGTTAGTCTGGGCATGTGCAGAAGATAACAGGCTTCAATTACAAAGCTCTTTCTCCTAATTGAAAATGCAGCTAATAGCCTAAGTGCTTGCTATCTGGGATAGCTAAACTAATGTGCAGGGGGCTCACTATGGGGGCATTTGCTTTTGATTGTTGGTTTTGAACCCTGGAGCAGCCTTTTTTCACATATACAGTATCTCTATCACTTGCATCTTTCTTGACACTCTCCACTGTGTGCCATTCAATAAAACTGAAAGGCATTCTCATATATCAGGAGACACTGTGCTGCATTGCCTGTATTGTGATGCTAATTGCCCTAGACACTATCACTGCACATCACAGGCTTCTTGCAATGTGACCTATACTGAATTCTGATGCAAGTTACATGGCTTTTAAACATTATACTGCATTAGATCAAATAATGCAGCTGTTTGAAAGTATAAACACATCATTCTAACTTGCATACAAATCTGGTTGTGGTTTGGAAAATCCTCTGCTGTAGCATGTGTTCTTACATTACATTGCAGTGTTTGTCACAAAATTGAATACACGCACATACACACAGAAAAAAAAAATCCCATTACATTTTTAACAACTAAGGCTGCTCCCTTGAGCTGTAGAGGGCAAGGAATAACAAAGCTGAGGGAAGTCTCGGCTCCTTACCTCTGATGGGCTATTAGTTATTCTAGCTTGCAAAAGCCCCATTAGGTCTGCCATTTAATGCTCCCATGCCACATTCTCACATGAAGGCTACAAGATTGATGAGCCGACCACCTCACCTCAAGCTTCCTGTGTGTTTGACAAAATGCTCTGCCGCAGATAATCGGACAAAGACCTGATTTAGCTACCTGTGTACCTCGTAGTATTTGACGATACTAAAACAATGAAACATATTTGTGAGGGCCTCTCCAGTGACTTCAGTAAAGGACACTACAAGAATGTAAGTGGTGCTACAGTGCAATCTACTGACTTAAGACATGTTATGAAATGATTTATAGGGTCCAAGTGGAATATAGAAAATGAGCTGTGCGGGAGTGTGAGAGAGAACTTTGTCTCTGAGCTGCGCTCACAGAAAGATGTCTCCTGTCCTTCACAGCAGGTGAGTCCGACAAAATGTGCGGCTATACGATTCCAGTAGAATGACGTCTTTCCCAGCACAACATGTCCTGTTACTCACATTTAACCATACTAGCAAATGAAATGAAGAAAAACAAGATGCTGGACAAAGAGAGACAGATGCATAGCATTAGGGGGGGAAAGACTACACAGGCAAAAAAGCGCCTAATTAAGCATGAGCAAACTGATTAGTCCCTCAGCGTCGTACCACTGGTTCAGAGTCAGCCATGTGAAGGAGTCTGGGATGAGAATTTCAATTTAAACTTTTTGGACAAAAGTCTCACTTGTGTAGCCGAATAGTTTCTTTATCTTTCTGAGATTACACAAAAGCAGCATAATGAAGTTTGTTACTGCAGAAGTACACTAAAGCCGGACAGAAATCAAGCCCAACTGCATAATTTATCTTTTGTTTGGCTGCAGACCTTTATATTGTTCTCCACTCTGCGGTGAATGTTTGAACTTTGTAAATTAAACTCCTGACTGAAATTCTAAGTACATGATTGCTAGAGGCAGAAAATGAGAATGGGACATATAATCAGCTGGTATGATAGTAAATATTAACATATTCAATACAGCACAAAACCAATTTCAAAACTCACAGGACTCGTGTATTTGCTACTACAGCTGTTGTAGCAAATGCACAGGATAGGAAAGGACCCCCTGCACAGTGACTTGATCTTATCATTTTTTATCATTCTATTTTGGACAGCAAGCCATTTGTGAATAAATAATAGGCTGGCTGATAATACGTAGATTCATCAATGGGCTCTTTTATGTCAGGGATGACAGATGTACCTACTTTGTGCATAATGCATCTTGCTGTATGTAAGTTCTCCAAGGAGAGGAGCTGCCACTGCAGTTTCAACTAATGCAAATCATATTTTAGCAATAAAACTGTATGATTCAGAACAACAGCTGGGTAATCATATGGAACCGAACAAACCCAGCATGTTGTAAAACAAGTCACCATGCACTGACCCTTGCTTTCTTATCCCAAAACAGACAAGAGCAGACGAGAAAAAAAAGTAGTTTTCTCCGCAGATTGTTAGAAAATTTACCTCTCATGCCTCGCAGTGGAAATGGATTTTTGTAGGGCAACGGTCATACCTCGCATTCCCTGGAGCCTGAGATGGTGTATGTGTAAGGTCCTGTCCCATTAACCAGCACATCCATAGTCTCTGAGTGTGAAGGTTTGTAGTCCACATAGTACTCTTGCAGTGGTGAATTAAGGGAACGCTCAGTCTCCCGTGCCTTTTTCTGGCGCTTTTTAACCGCCGAGCGCTGCTGAAGCTGTTTGATGCTGCTGGGATAGCGCTTCCATGAGACATAGATTACCAGTAGAATTATAGCCACAGATAAGAGGAGTGCCATGCTACCAGCTATGATCTTGTGGAAGGACACATACTCAGTGTCTGGCAAAGGGATGGTGGGGGAGGCCTCGGAAGGAGTAGGGGAGGCTGTCCTGTTCCAGACCAGCTTCTTATCCACCACAGACTGTGTGGGGAAAGGCAGCAGCTCAGGTTCAAATGCAGAAGTGAGGGGCAATGTCGTTGAGGGGATGGGGGCCGGTGTCACTGTACAGATGTTATAAGTCTCCACCACATCTGTCACTTTCTCACCTTGTGCCTCCTTGGGGCCAGCACAGATCATTGCGGACTCCTTGTTACCCTTAAAGGCCTTGAGCCAGGCCACCAGGGGACATATGTTGGGGTTACAGTACCACAGATTACCAGCCAGACTGATGGTGGTGAGGGAAATCCAAGCCTCCACTGTCTGCTGAGACACATTGCTGAGCTTGTTGGAGTCCAGGTTGAGAGTCTGAAGATTAGGGAGGCATTGAAATGTACTTGGGTCCAACACTTGGAGATCATTTCCAGAGACGTCCAGCTTTTGCAAGGAGGTCCACATCCACGGCAGGCCCTGGGTTAGCAGTTTGATACGGTTCCATTGCAAATAGAGCGCCCGCAGGTTAGTCAGGCGAGGGAAATGAGCAAAGTTTATCTTTGAGAACTGGTTGTGCTCCAGATGAAGCTCGATGAGTTTAAGAAGTCCTGCAAAGGCGTTACGTGTGAGGCTCCGTAGCCTGTTATAGCCAATATCAAGAAACTCCAGGTTACGACAGTCAAGGAAAACTCTCATTGGGACCGTTTTTAAAGAGTTCGACCTCAAATGTAAACTGAGTAGTTTCCGTAGACCCACAAACTGATTAGGCTGGAGAACCTGCAGTTTATTGTAGGAAAGGTCTAGATTACGTAAATTCGGAACGTCGTGAAAAGTGTTGTTTTTTATTTTCGTGATCTTATTCGAGCTGAGAATCAGTTCTTTGAGCCTTCGTATCCCATGAAAAGCCTGGCCGTCCACATCACTGATGTAATTGTGGTCGAGGTAGAGCCAAACAAGTTGACTCAGGCCAGCAAACTGGTGGTCTCTGAGGTTCATCAGGCTGTTGTAACGCAGGGAGAGGCCCTGTGTGCCTACAGACACATTGCTTGGCACGTCAAGGAAGGCATTGGATTCGCAGTATATTATTTTCCCATCACATCTACAGCTCTGGGGGCAGGGACGCTCACGGATGCCGCTTGGAGCAGCAAGCAGCCAGCCGGGCACCACCACTGTGAATACAAGCCATCTGAAAAGCACGAGAAGTCCTGCAGACACACAGAAAAGTGATAGACTGAAGAGCATAAAACACGCACAAATCAGGATGAATAAACAGACGAGAAAAGAATAAAACCGAATGAAATAATAAATTAAACTGAATCTGTGAACCAAACGGTAAAACCCATACTGTGTTCTGAGGCATTTGTTAACAGAAGGGGTTATTTGCAGCCTACCTCATTTGCATCCCTGTGTTCATGTCAAATCTAGGTTCACACTTACATACATTACAACAGCCAAAGTCATTTTCTTGAGACATTGGAAAGGAGATTGATAACCACATGCAGCAGGCTTTATCCATCAAATAGTTGCTGAGAGAAAAAAAACTCCATCAGGTCCCCCAGCCTGCAGTCATCACTCACAAACCGCAGGGGGCAAAGACACCAGCAACATTTGCTTTGAATGAATTGTAATAATGAAAACGACTGAAGACTTTGCGCAGAAATGCAGAACATAAGTACCTTGCTGAACAGAGTACATACCCATATTTGTGCGGTGTCGGCTCCTCCTCATGGTTAGGACTCTCTGTTGCATGCGTCCCAGGTCCACATGTTAGAAGCACTCGGCGTTTTGTCCAAGTAGTTGGACACGCACCCAGGATGCCTGAATGCTCGGAAAATGTACGCACTTTGCGCGACAGCCAGATCTGCTTTGCGCACAGCCGCACACCTGTCGGAGATGTGAGTAGCTCCAAGAGATGCTCATCAACCTCTGTCTATAGTTTCCTACGTTACCGCACAACATCAGCAGGATAATGCATATTTCAGCCCGCCACCTTACAAAGCCCTTGGAAGGACGCACTCAAGCTCACGAGAATGAAACTGTTGAGCGCGTAGCTGGAAAATACATTTTAAACACCGAGTCGCCAATTGTGAAATTTAGGTTTAAGTGGCAGAAAAGACACCGGAAACCGACCAAGTGAAGAAATTTGACAGGAATAAACTGAGGTCCAAACCCGATAAATTGGATGTATCCAGATTCAGATGTGGACAGCGGAGGGAGAAGGCGCAGTCTTCTGTAGATTAGACCCGTTGACCGTGGCATCAAGAATGCATCAGTTGTATAGCAACAGGAATGATGTCGGTGTAGGACTAAAATGAGCTCAGTGATGCTCGTTTCAGGACTTGAGATGCCCTCTCCTGGTCACTGAGTGACTCTCCGCGGCCCACACCAAAGTAGACTCCATTGTCCTCGTGAGCAGAGCCTGCATATCAATTAAAGCAGAGGAATGGGGAGTCTGTTTGCTCCGCATTAGGATATTTTGTGAAGATCTACTGCCAGTCAGACACTTCTGAACAGCCTATATTTCAGCATTTTAGATATCTCATGCAACGCGCTAACGGAAGACTGGAATACAAAACAAAATTAGAAATTAGCTTGCTGAGCAGTGTTTGTAACTTTCATGCCCCAATATTTGATTATGTAATATTATAAATGCATTAACAATTAAGGAGCATTTGGATGCTGCAGCCGGTTGTTGTCCAGCTGATATATCTTTAATTCATGCATCATATTTTAGAAGTACATATTATGTTTTGTACAATCGTTTATAAAGTAACTATGTCACTCAAATGCATGTAGATGACTAAAACATGTAGTGGAACAGAATTGTAGCATGAAATAGATAAATCCAAGTACATACCTCACAAAATAATTCAATTACGTTATTTTGAGTAGATGGCTATTTTCTTCACTGTTATTTGTCGAATTAGGCATCTGTTTGCTGCAGTTTAAAGCACCAATTGCTAAGTTATATCATATATGTACCTGTCACTGTATCAGCGGTATATCATGTGCTATTTATGATTGCATTGCCTGGCTGCAAAAGCCACACAGTCGGCAAGAGTTTTACCCCCTCTAACTTCAGTGGCTTTACTCTGGATCTGAGAATCTATCAGGTGTTTATATTATTCTTAATTAGTGCTGCATAAGCAGGTGGGCCTTTAATGAAAAAGGTCAGCTAAGCCTAAGTGTTCCCATAAAACACAGTAACAAGCGAGAAAAACAATGTACATGG
Organism: Anarhichas minor; assembly: GCF_050575085.1. Taxonomy (NCBI): domain Eukaryota; kingdom Metazoa; phylum Chordata; class Actinopteri; order Perciformes; family Anarhichadidae; genus Anarhichas; species Anarhichas minor. The sequence continues at coordinate 4,497,956 of NW_027466476.1, read as the reverse complement.
TCGTCTACAGGTATAGGATCCACATGATGGCCATTTCCTGTAAAACATCATTTAATCTACATATTGCTTTCTTATATTTTCTGACTTGAGATAATTACCAAAATCACATTGTTTGAAGTGTAACCAGTAATACTACAACATTATTTTTGACTGCAGTGTAGATTCAGTATACAGAGAAAAACAACAGATGGGTTGCAGAGCGTGTATATTTTTATCTCATTATTTTGTATTAAATGTCATTTTTTGAATCCAGACCAAGAACAGAATATTTTTTTCCAAAGCTCATTGTTGCGTATTGACACTGAAATGTGTCATGTGTAAACAAAATGTGCTCTCAAGGCCTCATAATGGGACTTTGAGTCGGGATCGAAGTCATCACTTCTAATGGGTCCCTCTGCCCTTGTACTTAATGAGTAGCGTAATTACCAGTGATGGACATTAATGAACTCAAAACCGCAGATAGTTCGTGACAGAGAAATCGGTGGAAACAAAAATAAAACTGATGCATCTAGCACTTCAGTGGCAGTCATTGATTTAATTTCTATTGTTCGATCAATTAGCTAACCAAGGACAGGACATAAACATGCACACTCTTTCTCTCTCACACACACACCAAGGTGACTGGAAGAATGGCACATGCATGAGCCCTTACACTGTGCACAGGCTTGAATGCCTCCTTGCATGGATGTGGTCTGATGATGCTTCCAAACTGAGCATGGATGAATAAATTCAGTCTTTGTCAAACTCATGTGACTAAATATGGTGCACAAGATTAAGATAGAAGAGGTTTACACATTTTTAACAAACACATAAGACATTGACTAAAACATACCACCATGTTTGGAAATTATGAGACTTGTGTCATCTGCAAGACGTTTTATTTTATTATTTTGTCAGTAGCATTTGAGTGATCATTAGAGGGTAAATTTGAATGGCCCAAGAAAGGAGCCTTGAGGTACCCTTGAAGGGATTGTTTCAACAGTGACATAACACAATGTATGCTTGCAGTCATCAAACAATTAAAAAGCATTCCAGTTTTAACCCAAATCTGGATAATATGTCAGTTTGTCAAAAGCATTTGAAAGCTCAAGAAGCATGTGTTTTGGATGTGGGACTATTTCCACCCTTTCATATTGTTCAGGGATGGTGCATTTTATGAACTTAAGGAGTTTGTGGTTTATGGCACCTGTCAACCATTAGGTCCCCACTTCACACTGGAAAAAAAAAAAAAACTTGTATTTCCTGCTGGTCCCCTGTTTGTTCTCTCTTTCAGTGTGGCCCTTCATTTCACTCCTGCTGCTGCTGCTGCTGCTGCTGCTGCTGCTAATCAACCTGCACACCTGAGACCATCAGCTCAAGCAGCTCATCTACACTCCAGTCCTTGCCAGATCATTCAGTTACCAACATGGCATTACAGTCATTTAGCAGACGCTTTTATCCAAAGCGACTTACAACTCAGGTTCTATCACATTCATACATGTACCGCTGGTACTGATGCCTCGGCCAAACTTAACGCTAGTTGCATATCCTCATGTTTACCTGAACTTTGTTTAACTGTGCTTCTACCTGTGCCTCAGGTTCATTCGCTGTCTGAGATCTACAGCATGCTCTTTCTGCCTGCTCTTCTCTGCCCAGCTCACTCAAACCGCCACTCCGACTAGTTTGCATAAAATGCACTTTAAACTGTTACCAGATCTTGTCCGAGTTCTGCTTTTAGTCAAAAATATGAATTGATCATAACAATTTGGACTATTGTATCAAACAATTATTGACTTAAAAACACAAATGCACATATCTGTGGAAGCCTCTATTTATGATTGGAACCACGTTTGTTGTAATTTTTACACTTGGTCTGAATATTTTCAAATCGGTTAATGATATGTGGAAATTAATATTCCAGTGATTCTTATTGGGGGGGGGGGGGACTCAGTCTTCAATTTTAATCTCACTCTTACAAATCACAGCATGTTGCTGTAGTGCAATCATCTCAGGCTAAATACGTTTAAATTCCCTGTGATCTCTGCATCAATTCGTATTTGTTTTGTGGAATAAATCTGACATGACCCACTTTCACATTTTATCTGGCTTTTCCGGGGTCATGTTGCTACTGATATATGTGAGCAATGCAGAAATGCATGGATCAGTAATCAATAAAGTTTTACAGTAATAGTCAACTCTCAACATTGGAAAAAGTTTTACAACTTTATTCGCAGGAATTTGACTGTTTGGCAAAACATTCTCCAAAATTCTCTAAAATGGCTTATGTTTCAGAATGTCGTGACCCCCTGACTCCTTGATGATCATCTGTAGTTCTTAATAATTTCCCCACAGGCATCGCTGAATAAAAATGAACCCCTCAAGAGAACAGAATGGTGCTCTTTTGACATGAGAAGCATGGAAACCCAAGCTATAAACAATACAGGTACCAAATGCACTCACCTCACTTTGCAAATAACTCAGCAACCAAATTGCTTCCTATGAAACTTTAATGACTGTCTGTGACTGACTGAGGCCTGAATAATAGAGCAAGGGGTGGACCTGCTTTGTTGCAGCATTATGAATCCCACTGAAACACAGTGTCAAAATGTATGAATAGTAAAATAATTAGATCGAAGAGTGACTTATTAAAACAGTGTTGAAGTAGCTCCTATTTACCCGGACTCCTAATTGTGTTAATTAACCGGCAAATTACACATAATACACAATATCCAAGCAGCAGTTAAATATTTCTGAGAAGAGGGCTCATCCCAGAACATCTGGAACTTTATCCCCTGCTGCTTCTATGATTCAAATGAAGGAGGAAGAAGAAGTACTGCATGCACTTACTTATTTTTCTCTTTTGATATGCCAATGATTGGATATTTACTTTGCTCTGATTATACGTTATCTACAAAGTGGTTTCCTCAAAATTGATCCTCAGTTTATCCCACTTCGTTGATGGTGCCTGTTCATTGTTCTTATTTAAATAAAAGCCCTAAAAGTTGTGCCTCTGCTGGATGATTCTCAGAGCGCTGAGGGGATTCCTGGAGTTTTCTGATGATTAAAAAATGAAGAGTTTTTCATCTGACCTGGATTCATATTCTGTTTTATTTCAAGGAACACAGTTTTTAGTATGTGTGATAAGCATATCATGTCTTTAGACCAATTCACATCGTGAAACACCAACAACAGTGGTGCTCCACCTTTCACAGAGTTAATGAGAGAACGGTGCTTGAAAACACCATTAAAACACTATGTTAAGTCTTTGCTTCAGCAACATTTAACAAACTGATTTGGCAGTCTACCTTTTTAAATATTGCTCTCATGCATAAGAAAACACACTTGTACAAGGACGCCCGTGAGGATCAGCTGGTAATGCATTATAGAGATGTTGATAATGGGCTTCTGCCTTTAAATCCTGCATGAAATAACCACTTAATAGTTCCCTGCAATATTGTCATTTTCCTGCATCACAAATGTAAAGGTTCTTCTTTTGCAATTCTTTTTATTTTATTTTTCATTATTTCCTTATATATAATGCATCATGCACACACTGCACAAAAGACCAGGGGGCATAGTTGTTTTTGCAAAAATGTGTTCAGCCTTGTTGTGCCAATAATGGTTCTTCTCCATTAGGGAAAAACCCCATAAACACGGTTAAGGCTGCAACAGGTAACATTTATAAATTATCATTTATTCAGAACCAATTAAATAAATTAAAAAACTTATGACGCACAGAAGCCCCAATGTTATTTGTGTGCAGACAGGAAATGTGAGGAAGCAAAATACAGCCAAATGAGGAAACGTCAATGTGTCCTGTCAATCATATCAAGGCCTGTGGAGGAGATGCCTAAAGGCGGTGTCCCAAAACACACACTCAGAGTCCTTAAGTGCATGTTCATGGACTGCAGGGCATGTATTTACTGTCTGAAAAACATACAGCAGTTAAACCAAATGTACACACGCGAATCACACTGAATCACATTTGGATTAAGCTTCAGCACTGAGGTATTTCTAAAGTCACTCCACTGATTGTATTTGGTGATCTGCTCTCGCTCTACTGTTTATCTATTATTCAAACCTTTGCTATTTTGTGGTTTGTAATGTTTTCAAGTTGTCATTAATTAATGTTTGTGGCTTGTCTTTCTATTTTTTATTGATTCTATTACTCCTCTGTTGTTGGGATCTGGCAGGAGTGTGTTTGGTCATTAGCAAATATGAAAACTAAATCATTGATATCAATAAAAGTACAATAATAATAGTTTTATAATAATAATAACGGAGCAGCAGCCTGGGATCAGGGACCAAAATTGGTGTTCACTCAGAATGTCAATAGTACTATTCCTCATTCTGAGTGAATGTTTGAATTCGAGCACAGACTGTTATCACAACACACATGCACAAAATAATTGCAGAAACTGCTTTAATAAATACCTAATACATTTTCAGTAATTCAGGCACTTGAATGTTTGTTTTTCTGTTGAGCTCTTACATCTTATTGTTGATTGTAGTCAGAATGACGTACGGTTGTTCGTACTTTGTTTGTTCTTCATGTGCAAATACAATTTTAATGATGCACCTGAGGTTAGGTGACAGAGAGTTTTGTGTTTGCATGAGAGACAGGATGTTCTGAAAACCTTCCACACGCGTATCAGTTTCATAATGGGTTCTTTAGTACTTAGTTCAATTCAGTGCACCTTTTCTCACTATAAAACATGAAAGAAACATTTAAAAGAAAGGATTCAAACAGTTGTCAAATACTAGAAAGAAATCATGCAAATAAGCTGTCCTGTCCTGCTGGATTTCCCCCCTCATCTCTTGTCTCGTCCTTGGATTCCCTGTCTTGTTCATTTCTCATTAAAACCCGTTTCTCACTGCATCTGACTATGTCTGCTTTTGAGTCCTCCACCACACCCCGTGACAGATTTACTGAGATTTGTGTACCATGAGAGACTCAAAAGGTTTTTGTGGATAACTGTAAAGCGATCTACCCATCTCAAGACAAAGGCCACTGACCTTTCTCAAAGGATTAGCTTCCAGATTAGCTCTGTCAAATATCATGAAAGGCCAAATATTGGTGATAATTTGCAGATGCGTGGCATGGCTGCACCCTTTGGTCTGACAAATTATTGTTGAACACGTCTCAGTGAGAAGAGTAAAAGGTTGGTGAAAGATAAATCCATATCCATGTGTCTGTATTTCATATTGATAGCAGTGCCAATAATCTGCAGATACACTACAGTGTGTTGTGTGTATGAAACAAATAAACACATGCATTCAAAGTTAAACCTTTCAGAAGCGCCTACTATAAAGGTCTACATTAACATAATTTAAGAGTCACACTTTGATATCTCTGAATGGGTTTGAAACAGGTTTACATATGAATGTGGGATATGTTATCCACATTCATATGTGTCTTCTGTAATTGCAAGTATAGAATCTGATTCTGAGGATGATTACATTGTCAAATTTCAAGATCTGGCGGCTGTGCAGACATTCACATTCATTTTCTACATTTTCATGTGCAAAATAAGATCTGGTCCATAAGTCAGTACAGCAGATCCTTTCACACTGCGTAGCTCTCACAGTATTCTTCTGCCTGAATGTTGCCTAAAAGCAGCCCCACTGTGGAGTGTCATTGTCATTGAGCATCCCGTTTATCCCACACTCCAGGTGTACATTTTTGAATGACATGTGAGGCAGCGCACGCTTTGAAGAGACAATTTTGTTTGACGTTCATTTAAAAAAAATGTGCTACTATGAGTCTGGGAGGTATTATCTGAACAGAATAGCTGATTTTCACACATTTTAGGTTCACCCCTGCTGTGGTGCTCATGGAGCAGATTTCATAAATATATTTCTTCCTAACACAATCCACAGGCATCAGAGGAAATCCCGTTTGACCGCGAATATTACCACGCTCCCCGCCAGACATTGATATGAATTCATTAGCTCATTTCTTTCAACCACAAGTGATCTGGGTGCTGATTTCTCTCTGATCTATGCTGAAGTCATGTATTTGTAGATTAATGTCAACAGCTCTTGAAACAGGGCACTTCTTTTTGCATGCACAAGGGGTTGCTGTTACCACACTCAAACTCTCAAAGGCTGTGCAGTCAAGAATGGTGTTTTCCACACTGTTGTGTCCAATGTGTGTGTCTGTGCAAAGCAGCATGAGAAAAGTATGAAAAATTTGTATGAAATGACCACAGAATTACAGGTTTCCCTGTGTGCTCCTACTTAAAGCATGCTTTCCTCTTTCCTCTGCTGCCAGTTGACTGCCCACTTCATAAGGACCATTCATTTGAATACTGATAATCCCACTGTCGCCACTTCTTTAGCAGCATCTCTACACCAAGAGGTGTTATCTGTTTATCTGCATACACTCCCCTTGCTGCTTAATGGTATGGATGGATCCTGCACGTCAACATCACATTCAAACTGTTCCCATAGTGTGATTTTAACAAGCAGCTGATAGGGACCAAAAAAAAATCATGATTACACAACTTCCTATCATTTCCTGAATGATTGAAAGTATTAATGAATGGTGGTTTTGTGTCATTCAACTCCCTTATTTTGATCAAGGAAATATTATCATCCTATCACCATCACCATGGTCATCAGTATTATGATAACATCTTCATTCTGTGCATCCTCATGGTCACCCCACATTTCAGCAAGCTTTGGATTATTAGCAATTGAATTGAAATTTGAAGAAAAAAAAAAATATATATATATATATATATATAAATCTAAGGGCTACTGCAAAAGATTTCACCAAATACAATTTTATTCTAAATTTATCTTAATTTTATATGTATTCTTAGAATTCATGAACCCCACCCCCCACCCACGAGCAAGGTATATACAGCCTCACCTACATTCCGATTTCACGTGCTATTATTGAGCTTACGTGACATAAAACAGTTAATGAAATAAAATATATAACTTTCAATGAATGGATTAAATGATAGCTGCATATACATGGTTGGCAGCCTACAATAGCCTATATAGTATGTATTAAATATACGCGTGTGCTTAAGGACGCCTACGCCTTCGAGAGGGGAGAAAGAAACAGAGAGAGATGGGAAAGACATAGCGAGAGGGGGAGAGAGAGAGGGAGAAACTGCATAGAGTGGAGGATCAGGCGCTCAAATGGGTTATTGCGCACACAGCCGGCTGAACTATAGCGGCGACTCCAACTACGACCCAAGTGTGAGGGCGCCCTGTTACCGCGCGTGAGACGCCGAAAAAAGGGAGCATGCACCGCTGCGGAAAACTTGCGTGTATATTTGATTTTCTCCTCTAATTGAAGACATAAGTGATGCTCGGTATGTGGATCGACTCTGAGGCTGCATGAACTGCGATTGTTCCATCTGAGAGCAGTTTAATGTGCTCTTTATTTCAGAGGATTACTCCTTCATTCACTAACTATGGGTAAGTCATTGTGTTCTTCACAATTTACTGACACAGTTTCTCCTTCTTGATGCTCCTCGTAGCCAAGATAACAGCTATTATCAGTGTATAGCCTACTGACAGATGTAATAGTTCAAAAACTGAATATCTTTCATTTATAGAGTAAGGAGGGCTACTATTTATTCAAGCATTCATTTAAATCACCTGTTTAACTCCACTTCTTTCTCTGTGTCTGAATATTTCAACACGTTTTCACCTTAAAAGTAGCCAACGTCAGACTGTTTAATTCTTCATGAGGCAGATCGCTCTGGTGTGTCAGACACCAGACCTCAAGCTGCTCCTCACTACACCATCTCCAGTTTGAAGAATGAATTACTCACATGTTCTTATTCAAACGTCTTTGAACAAACACATTCTCGAAAATCAAGTCATCCCTTTGATTGCATGTGCCCCACTCTACCCCCAACAGGTTCTGTGATGTTGGACTGGAGGTTATCATGTCTTCTTCTGCAGGCAGCTGTTTTGCTGCTGCTCAGCAAGGGGGAGAGAATGTGCCCTGCGAGTTGTCGCTGCGAAGGGAAGATTGTTTATTGCGAGTCTGGCATCTTCCAAGGCATCCCAGAAAACATCACCACGGGATGCCAAGGTCTGTCTCTGCGCTATAACAGCCTGCTGGTTCTGTTGCCGTACCAGTTTGCTCACCTCAATCAGGTTATCTGGCTTTATTTGGACCACAACTCCATCAAAGATATAGATGCTTTAGCCTTCCATGGTGTGCGCAGGCTCAAAGAACTCATCCTCAGCTCCAACAAAATAACTCATCTGCACAATAACACATTCAGCGCAATACCAAACCTGCGGAATCTGGACCTGTCCTATAATCAGCTGCAGTCTCTGCAGCCAGGGCATTTTTATGGTCTGCGCAAGCTACAAAATCTCCACTTTCGATCTAATGGCCTGAAGCAGATCCTCATTCGTACTTTTCTTGAATGCCGCAGCCTGGAGTTTTTGGACTTAGGTTACAATCGCTTGCGGAGCCTCACCCGCACAACGTTCTTAGGGCTGTTCAAGTTGAAAGAACTTCATTTAGAGCACAATCAATTTTCCAGGATTAATTTCTTCATTTTCCCGCGCCTTACCAACCTGCAGGCTCTTTATTTGCAATGGAACCGCATACGATCCATGACTCAAGGCGTGCCTTGGACGTGGCACAAACTCCAGAAATTGGACCTGTCAGGGAATGAAATCCAAATGTTGGACCCAACGGTTTTCCAGTGTATGCCGAACTTACAAATACTCAACCTTGAATCGAACAAGCTCAGTAGCGTGCCTGTGAAGGCCGTGGCAGCGTGGACCTCACTAACTACCGTCAGCCTGGCCGGTAACGCCTGGGACTGCAGCCCCAGCATCTGCCCTCTCATGGGATGGCTCAAAAACTTCAGAGACTCCAAAGACATCACTATGATATGCAGCAGCCCCAAGTCTGTGCAGGGCGAAAGAGTCGTGGATGTGGTGAAGAATCACTCGACGTGTGCGGACGTGTCTAATGATTTCTCAACCACTTCTCTCATTGTTCTGACTTCCACCCAAATTGGGAACACAACTCACCCTGACCTTACAACTGACCCTGGTACCGAGTCACCTGTACAGAGGTTAACCCCCTCGCCTGTCCGTCCTAGTGCGACACACAGAAAGACAACAGAGTCCACAAACATGAGCTCCACATCACCCATCTCCCCTGAACCCCCTACATCGTTTATCCCAGAGCTACACTTTGAACATATGGCTTTCCATAAAATCATTGCAGGCAGCGTAGCCCTGTTCCTGTCAGTGGCATTGATCCTGCTGGTTATTTATGTCTCGTGGAGGCGCTACCCCAACACCATGAGGCAGCTGCAGCAGCAGTCGGTCAACCATAAGCGCAGGAAAAAGGCCCGTAAGCAGGAGCAGGACCTTAACTCTCAGCTGCAAGAGTACTATCTGAGCTACCATTCCAACTCGGAGACAATGGACTCTTTGGTGAATGAGACAAGGCCGTGCACGTGCACCATATCAGGATCCATCGAATGTGAGGTCTGAGCGGCCAACTCCACCTTACGAGACTAAAAGTGCAATTGCTAAGCAGAGGTAAATGGTCTTTCCACAAGATGAAGTGCTTTTATCTCTAATGTGAGATGACAGATTCTGCAGCACTGAATGAAATACTTGGGGGCATAGTACAATATCATTATGTGCACAGAAGAAGAAGACTGGAATGGAGAGATGTATTTGGAGCTAATTATCACTCTGGCTGACACGAGAACAGTGACGGCGTCAGCCAGGTACTGTGTACGATCTAACGTACCGCCTGGACCACTGCTAAAGTAGAAGTGAGCACTGTAGAGAGACTGACCTTATTCTTAGTCAAACTGTGTTGTCATAGAACATACAAACCAACAAACCACTTTTTACTTGCTAGTTTAGATTTTTATTATGTAGCTTGTAAAGGATTTAGGAAGTATGTGGCTGTGTGTTATGGGGATGATCTGATAGTGTCCTGGTTTACTGACTTCTGGTTGGAAGAGTTACAGTGTTGCAACTTATTCTCACAATATACAGTTTGTCCAGTTAAACTCTGCTGCGTTTTAGCATATTAGTGCAGCAATTAGAAGTAGCACTACCACTATGAGTGGGGGAGCAATCGTAGAGAGAGCGTCTTGTCCTGAGATCTTTTGCATGAAACCAATCTCCTTACTACAAGATGCTCTAATGTTCTAATTGATGATAAACTTGCATTTCGGTTTATTGTGGTACATGCTAAACAAACAAATTATATTCAAGTCTAACCTCAGGATTGATGTTTTCCAAGCTGTAAAAAAAAATGTGTCAGGTCCAACGAGGGCCTTGATGTGTCAGAAGTAACAATGTTGATTTTCATAAAGAATTTTGTATTCCTATCATTATGATTATGCATTGTTTGTGTAAAGACATAAGAAAATGGGGACTAGCCATTCTATGTGATAATGACTGTGTAATTAAAAGATTCCCGTGATAATTGATGAAAAACTTGTGTGTGATGAGAATATCGTCGACTGGTGCATCACACGGAGAGAAAAGAAAAATCCCTCTCTAAATCCATGCATTGTGCTCTTGATGTTATACAATTCATTGGATTTGCTGCTGCATGCAGGGGAGCTGACATGTTTTCCATCACGCATCTGGTTTTCTGGCTCTTTTCTCTCTCTTCTTTTCCATCCCCTCCTGGTATTGACAACAGTATTGATTGTGTGTATGGTTACACATCTCGAACTAGGGGGGCCCCCAATAGAAATGAGCTGTGTTATACATAAGGCGATGCCATTCTTTGCTTGTATACGTGAGACAAAAAGGAATTCCAGTCCAGTGAAACCAAACACAATATAAGAATCTCTTTTTATACAACCATGTATTCTCTGTCAGTTCTGCGTTATTGTTCTTAAAAGAAAGGGAGAATAGAGGAAGGCTACTGAGGGACGGTGGTGTTACGGGTCAAGGCAGTTTTGCTATTATCACCCACTTTGGTCTGTCTTCTCCGCGTCCCCTCCTCCCTTTTCTCCCTGCCTTATTACTCTTTTTCCGCAGCTTTCTCACTGTGAGGAGAGAAATTTAACCTGCACCAGGGGACATATGTGCATGAAGGATTAGGCAGTGGTGTTGTGAGTATGTAAGAGCTATCAACAAGGTGTTTTTATTCCTGTGTGAGAAAAACAATCATCTATTGCTCACCGCAGTCCTTCCCCCACAGCTGTCAGTTGTCCTCTCAGACCTGTTTTGAAGTGAAGACATCTGATTCCTCTTCCTTTAGCTGGTTCACGCATCTCGTGTGGAGTAAAGTTTGACTGGTCAAAGGTTGTTCAGATAAGGATTTATGATCTCCCACAGTTTACTTTCTAAACATGACTCAGGCTTTCTTTTGCTCCCAGGCAGGCATGGAGGTTCGCTGCCAACAGAATTTATATCCATATTTAGTTTCTCGTACTTGCATATATGATGAATTTCTCTCGAGGGCCAATGGGAAAATCTGTGAAGGCATACGAAAAATGTAATATGAACAGAACAAATGATTTGTTGATTCAGCGTTGGCAGATATTGTAATTAGTGTTTGATTTGTCATATTATGACTGATGAAAAGCAATTCCCCGTGTTTTGAAATCGTTTGGTGTTGTGTAGCTGAGAGGAGAATGCTTATTAGAGAGCTGTGATCTGCACCTTGTAGAACATTATTGAGGATATTTGTTTGAATGAAGAATTGTGGAGTGCACACTATTGACTTAGTATAACAATGCACAAATAGAACCACACTCCACTGGCAAAATCTGAAAAACTACTGTATGTTCCAAGAATTCAAAATGTCTTTTTGAGTTAATCAATGTATAAAACCACGAGGTACTTCAAGCGGATGAGCAAGGCCAAAAAAACAGAATCAGTCAAATCTTGCCTGGAAACATCCAGAAATACAGTGAGTGCTTCCTGTAAACACTCACTGTGAGGGGCAACCTGCTCAGCCCTCACTGGCAGGCATGACATTTTGATTTACATCTCTTATTGGGGATCTTTCTCAGGTAACATGTGTGATATTCTGCTCATCATTGCCAAAGGTTTTGCCAGAGATTTAAAAGGTAGGCATACAAATATTATCAATATACCCCCAAATACATATTTTCTTTTTATCCGGTTGCCTGATTTCCATTTATGAGGGAAGTACTTTAAAGTATTTGTTCACCATTTTGGTAAATAAGCTTATTTGCTTTCTTGCAGGTAAAGAGATGAGAAGATTAACATCACTCTCTTGTCTGTCCAGTTAGCTGGTTAGCTTAGCATAAAGACTGGAAACAGGAGGAAACAGCTAGCATGGCCCTCTGCAAATACTACAAAATCTTTTAAATCTGCCTTGCCCGTGCAAAAACCAAAGTGTAAAAGCAAGAAGTTGAAGTTTATGTACTGGACTATTTTGTTGCCAGGAACAATAACTTGCTGGAGTCTCTGTTGGTTGCCTGGCAACCTCAATGTGAGGACAACACTGCGGGACTCTTTCTTGTTCGGACTAAACAAACCAGATAGTAATAAGTGACGGAGTGTTACCTTTGGACAGAGACATGAAAGCTTTTTACTCTTCCAAGGCTGTAGCTTCATATTTAGCGAACAGACAGAAGAATTCCTTGAAGCAAAGATATATTTTGAGAAAAAGCTATCAGCAAATCAATTGTGCTAATTTTCTAAAAATGCTCTTAGCTCCTTTCCTTTCATTGTTATTCTCTGCGTTCGCACTACCATCCACTGAAAGGGATTTTTTCAAGGATGACCGAACCAGAGAGGTCTTAATTTGGACAAAAAAAAGCTCACTAGACAGAAAACTCTTTCATTCTTTCTTTCTGTTTCTTTCATTTTTTGTGTCTTTCTTTCTTCCTTAACAACTAGTAGCATCATATCTACTCTAATATGAATGGAAGTATCCAACATGTACGTTTAAGCAAGCTAGTCAAAAATAATGAGTTGCGGCAGTCAAATTTAAATGATTAACGTCAGCTGAAAATAGAGTCATTGAAGTGTGAAAGTATTCAGAGACAGTTGGCACAGTTTAGGAGAAAAGTTGATCAGTCTCCTGCACTCCAAAACAGGATTTCTACGTCACCCCACCTTTTGTGCAACGCATGTCACCTGTAAAATTAATTTGAATGCTAATGCTTTTGTTACATGTCCCAGTGGACCCTCAGAGGAAGAGAAAATGGCCTTGCTGCTTCTTTGTCCGTGTCAAAGTGTTGGTGGTGATGAGAAAGACCGTAGAAGTTTTTATTTTCTCACTTCACAATCCATTACTCAGTTGAAACGGGGACATACACAGGATGCTAATGAGAAAATTGCTCTGCGTTTGTCAAAGCAGTGGGAAGTAGGAACTTCAATCAGTCAACACAGTTGTTCATTGTGTGGTCGTGTCTGGTCAATATCTTCATTACAGTTGTGATTTGTGTCCCTGTAATGATTCCGGTAGTCAGGTTTTTTCACAGTAATATAGTTTTTCATTACAGTAGAATGCTTTCAGCGATATTGTACGACATTATAAGAACCAGAAGTGAAAAGATTGTTCCAAACATGTAGTGTGATATATTACATTTTATGACTTACTTTCTCATCCATATTAAGTGATCCCAGAGCAGCTTTCGTTTACTTAACATCAGAAAATCATTTGGAGCATAAAAGCAGTTAACAGCGTGACCTTTATAGCTGCATTTCTACTTCCACTTGACAAAATGTCTGCTATATTTAGAGCCTTAAATCCCAGTTGTATATCTTGTGGCCACAGATTTAGAACTTAGATAAAGTGATCTTGGATCTCACACTGCTGTGCATGCACCACTGTATGATGTAACAGTAATATAGTGCTTTCTTTGGAGAGCTTTCATTGTTTCTCTGATTTATTTCCCCTGATTCTTCATCTGCTCTGCTTCCCACACAAGGGAAATCAACCAAAAGCCAACAACAATTAAATGTATAAGATTTATAAGCAGTGCAACTAGTCATATTGTTGTTTCCTTAGTAATAAAACATCATGGTCTCTATGATAAAGACAGTGTGGCAGTGTCCATGGAGGATCCACTTTAGAGGTAAAAAGGAAAGTCATTCAGTTCTGTGAAAAGAAATGTCCTGTGTTTGGTAACCTCACACACACACACACACACACACACACACACAACTCAAACTATCCCTTCAAAGACAGTCTTGTGATTTGACAGCTGCCTATGTGACTGACAGCAAGCTGACTTGACAAAACCGGAGCACAAACTAACAATAATACAAAAAAATGATGTGAATCAGGTACACATCCTGGCCAGATTCTTTCCATTGTTGTTGCTGTTCTTTTAAATCCTGAGGAGCTGAAATACAGTAAAATCTGTATTTCATTTGGAGGCAGATTGGGTTTTAAACTTCTGAAACAACACATTCAAAATCCCAACATGTAAATGTTTTGATTCCAACATACTGCATGTAACAGCAGAAGCACAAACACTGCCGTCATAAACGGCTGTAAAATATGGCTCTTATTAAATTTTGTTATGAGTAGGGAGTCCTTCTGACAGAAGTCCCTCAGGCTCAATGCTGTGGGCTTCTCTGCAACTGCATGAATGATCGCAGCATTAGAGCAGCAGGGGCATACAGTGCCACAGTGTTCTGAAACACCTTAATAAAGATAAAAAGTACCGAAACCATCTTTATTACCACAGAGACTCCACAGTGAACGTTGTTAAAGGGCAGGGGAAAAAACAAGTTACACAGAAATGAATGGGCAGCTGATGGATGCCGGATCACTGAGGTTTGACTGAACCTTATAGCAGCGGGGATTTCCCCTACAGGGTCCTCTCTGATTTCTTTGTTTGTAAAGTGGCGTTGAGTAATCTGTGTATCCATGTACCTCAATGGCAACCCAAAGAGCATCAGCCGGACACAGTTGACACTTTGGCATAAATAATAGAACCGCATTTTCAGCAGAGCTTGTTTGCTAATTAGAGCAAAGCTCCATCAGCAGAAGTGGATGTATATCACATTTGAAAGTAGTAGGAACAACGCTTTTTTTATCATTTGACATTTCTTTGCCCTAAAGAATCAAATCTCTCGGTCATAGCTTCAGCCCACTGAAAGCAATGCATTTCTCAATTTTTCCAACGGGGCAGTAGAACTCTCACTTGTTGACAAATCATTTCAGTTGTCTTGTAATGATATATGATTGAGGTCGTCTGTGTGACTCCCAATCACCCAATCATTCATCACTATTGCTGGTACAGACATGCCTCCTCACAGCTGATTTAAATTGCCAGTTCTTGTTGTTTTTAGTCCTTTTATCTAAGAGCAGAACAAGCTTCGAATGATAATCTTTTTAAAAGTTACATATGAGAGAGCCTGCGGCGGTTTGGCAACAGTGATCACCCTGCTTTTTGTTTCAAAACAACGATCCAGAGTGAGAAAAGCTACTTCTATAGAATGCATTTCTCCACAACTCAATGCTGCATTTACACTCAGTTCAATAACACACCAATGGGCTGAGGTAATGATTGCTCCTTAACTACCCGGTCTAATCTACTCATGACATTTATGAAGAGGGCTTTGACTCTAACACATTTGTCAATGTGCTTTACAGTGACAGAAGTGAGCGTCTGTGGATCACCATGAGCGTATGATTACTGCGGCTAGAAATAGTGAACTAATTAATAAGCGGTTAGCTGATGACTCATTTCATTGTTGCCTTTAGTGTCCTGATTGCTCTTGAAATAATACCATTGATAATACCATTCACCACGGGTATCTATTAAATAATTTATTTTGGCACAATTAGCATGATTTCAATTTTCATATCTTATGCAATATGCATTTTTATATGAAAATACATCACTGTAATATTCATCTCTAGTCATCTCTAGAATGTTATGATAACTTGTGTAGTCATGTGCAATGAGTATTGTCACAGCAAATTGCTTTGCTTGGTTAGACTAGAAAGACATTTTAACATTTTAAACTGATTTTATTTATTTATATGCTTATAAATTTATATTCAATACATGCATACCAGAGCAGCAAGAAAGTTGGAAAGACTAAGCGACAGTGTTTTTATTTTATTTTTGTGTTTGACATTTCTGTGGCACTAATCTCTAAAGGACAAGTAATGGAGTCAAGTTGTATAAATTATTACAGTCATATTTTAGCTCGCTATGGTCTGTACATGACAGAATGTGCATTTGAACTACAAATCCAGCATACAGATAAATAAAACATGCTCATGTAATACATTCATATATTAGTAGCTGCACTGATGTGCATATTTACAGCAGTATAAAGTTGTTTCTTAAATACTCAATATTTATGTTATTGTCAACAATTCCCATTAATACACAACAACGACCAATGTGTTCATGCATCCCTTAATACTTTATAACCTCCCTAGCTTGTCTGGGGTTCTCAGCCCCAAGCATATAGTTTCCTACTTATAAATCTTAACAAAAAGGTCACAAATGTACACTTTCATTTAAAAAATGAAAATAAATCCCTTACAATTTCCCACTGCAGGACTGTTAATGTGAGATCCCCTTAAAATAAACGACAGTGCCCAGGTTTATCATAATAGAATAAAATGACTCCTCCTTTAAACCTTGCATTTAGTAGGCAGAGCTGCCGGTATTTTAACAAAAAAATATAGCACGTTTGAGAACTCTTTTGTTAATAAAGTCTTGATTAAAAAACCTGTTTCCTTACATTACATTTATTCACGTAAATCATTTAAATACTGTGAGTGGCATATTATTTGCACAATCATGAAATTGTGCATGACAGATGACAGAGACTGTTGTTGTAATCAATGCACAACATGTCTCTCTCCCTCAACAGGATAAATGTTTAATCATAACAATGCATCACGTCTATATTACTGTAAAGAAACTTGAAAAATCAAAGATGTATCAATAAGATGTAAGAACACTATGCAGATTCAAACATCTGGTCATCTCTATAAGTCTATAACCTTATCCTCTCAGCTCATTTGCGCAGTGAGTCATTAAAACACTCATTAAACATCTTGATGAGGATTGACCCATGCAGCTGCTCGAGCATAAAGCACCTTATCACACATAAACACTCTGGATACAACAGTGTCTCAACTTCAACATAACAAATGAGACCAAATGTTCCTCTCAAAGCCTGGTCTATTTATCTTGACTCGTGACCGAATCGAAAAACACACAAAGCTTCTTTTCTTTTTATCTGGCCGGGGAAAATTTGAGCTCTGATGTGGATGAGAATTTATAGCCTAATGTAAATGACAAGAAAGATATGAAGCAGTAAACATCTATGAGCATGACACTACCTAAGATGGCATGCTTATTAATTTAGTTACAGGTATGAGGACTTTTAACAGGCATCTGTGTGTCTTAAGTGGAGCAAAGCAAGTGCTTCTCTGGGTCGAGTCACAGTTCAGTGCACAATCACAAATGAAAAGCATTGAGCATTCCTGTCCGACTTCTTTCTCTCTATCTGACTTGTGTCAAAACTCTTTTTTTCTCCTTCCAGTCCGAATGCTCTATTCAGAGCCTCAAGCCACCCACACCATCCATTTATCTGTGTAGATGGTGAGAGTGCGTGCGTGCGTGCGTGTGTGTGTGTGTGTGTGTGTGTGTGTGTGTGTGTGTGTGTGTGTGTGAGAGAGAGAGTGAGTGATTGAGGGGGAGAGAGAAGTTTTAGACCTTCAGAGTATTATGTGAGGTCAATACGTGATGTCTTCTGGCTTGCCCTTGCTTCTTAACAGGCTAGTTTATGGTTTGCAGTTTGATATAAAGTCAAAGTCAGGATCAGGCTCGGGTTAATAATAAGTTGAATTGGTTCTAATCAATATTTTTATATTAACAATGGCTCAAACGACTGTGTAATGTGAAAGGTTGCTCGTAATGATAAACCCACAGAGGAATATCCCTCGATTCTGCTGCTTTACGGAGCATCTTTCAGCTCATTGTTTTGGTTTTATGGCCCACAAATTTGGTATCGTCTCACCACTTAACCTGTTTCCAGCTGCATCCATCTAAAGCCAACTCTATGTTACCTGCTCAGCACCAAACAGCAGACAAGAAAATTGGAAAATTCGCCAAGTTGAAACAAACCTTGAAAGGAATGTTGTTCTGTACATGCTGGATGTGTAGTACACATTTATTTGCTAACATGTTAGCCATTTCAACTTTATTGACCTTATGCGTTTAAGCAATAAAAAAGTGTCTGTTACGTTGTCTTTTACCTTTCTGCCCACCAGAATGTGTCCCGTTATCAAGATTGACATCTGCTGCCTGTGATCACTTTGTGCTCCTACAAGAGCTTCATGTGCTTCTACCAAGTGACCAAGTTACTTGTTCTTTTTATACTTTGATAACTAATCAACTTTCAAGCTGTTTGACTATTCCTTTAAGATCTGGGATACATTTGAGGTCAGAGCAAGGATTAGCAGCAGTTTGTAAATGACAACAGTGGATGGAGCGAACTCCCATGTTGTATAATAGCAGGAGTGCTTATGTAAAAGCTGTGTGAGAGTGCTTTTGCAAGAGTGTCATGTTTTTATTACTGCCCAGAATTATTCATTACTGCCTGACTACGACAAAGTCAAGTTCACTAATATGTGGCTGTGACAGACAACAAGGACGAACAGCATCAAAAGAATGCAAATTCTATTCCACAAACTATTGTTAGTGTTTTGATGATAATTGCCGTCACTCTATGAATTATTATGTTGCCTTTAAGCATGACCAAGCATGTACGCAAATGCATTCAACTGAGTTTCAATCTGCAGGAATAATTTTCTCCAAATGACTGTCTTGTGTGTGTGTGTGTGTGTGTGTGTTTTTTTTTATTGACTGACGATACAGATAATAAAGCATAACATTGTGCTCATTTTCATCACCAGTCTTTTTCCATAACACAGTTGGCGAACAAGGCTGTTTTTCCAAGAATATTTCTCCTAATTTGTTTTTTTTTTTAATAGAAAAGTCAGCATTGATTTACATCATTATATCATAATTCCCTCAATGTGTGTGGGGAAATATGAGCTATCGTGGAAGCAGAGAGGGGAGAGAGATCTGAAGTTCTTTTTCAGAGAATACAGTTTTCTATCCCACTCCTGCAAGCAAGGCTTAAGGGACCGTTAGTCTCCATGGACTCTCTCTGTGTGCCAGACTTCACTGGGTTTAGCACAAGAAGCACAATTTATTGGATTACGGGGTCCACCGTCTATGCTCCTACTGCTGGAGGCTGTGTATGTGCGGGGGTATAAGTGGGTGGGCAGCTTGTGAACCGAGGGTGGGATGGAGTAGTAAATACACGATAAATTCCCATTTACTTTCCTATTTTATATGCAGAATTTCTCATAGAGCCCTGCCTTTTCATGTTTAGAGGTTAGAAGTTGAAACAGGCCCGCGGAGCGGCCTACTGTAAATGAAGCAGGACCGTCAGGGCTTTTTCTTGTTTCATGTGGGTTTACCACAGGGAGTGTTTTGTCTGCATGGGCAGGATAAGGTTTTGGCACGCATACTTGTTTAGATGGACTCTCTGCTGATCATAATTGTCCATATGCGGACAGAGATTCACAGTAATTCATTTACGGGAACAAAAACACTATTTATGTCCTTAGTGCCTATTTGATGCAGCTCACTCTTCTCAGATTTCAGCCTAGGTTGAGTGGGATGTTGTGTTTTCAGGCTCATTTGCCCTCATAGGTATTATTTTATATCGTCTTTCAATGCTGTAGATGCAAAAAACTAAATCATGATAATATTGTTTCTTGCTGCAATAGTTTCACAATCATTAACACTAGAGAATGAAAGCATACTGTAGTAGGCAACCACTGGGATTCTGTCCAGCATCATTCAAACAGGCTTTTATGGTAACTGTGCCCTTTCCTTAGTGGGTTACTTACGGAGAAAATAATCAAAGAGACTGGGAGGAATCCTTGCATTTGCCTCTTTATTATTTATTCCCCCTGGCATGGCACATTGAAAACATACACAGTGGGAGCAGCTGAAAATGCACTCTGACTGGAGAGAGGAAGTAATTACACCAGTTTCACAGTAAACCAACACAACACCTCTAACTGGATGATGACAGGCAAGGCGGTGCTACTGTACTCTATTGTAGGGTGTAACCATCCAGGCTGCAGAGCATGTTCATGATGGGCAGGACATCTGTGAATAACAACTGATTGTTGTTAAGGAGACAAAAAATCAATTTCACTGTCAGAGTGGACATTTAATTGCAGAGATTCAGGGGGTCGTGAATATAGTGTGCGGCCCAGAAGGTGCTGGCTAAATTTCACTCACGTAGCTCTTTGAGGGGCTGAGTGACTGCCTCCCTCTGCCAGAAGCACCATCCTTGTCCCAGTGGTGTTCCACCTTAAAAAGATGAATATATGTGCCCAACCGGCTGCCTGACATTGACACACCGTGACTCACGCTGCCGTGCTATTTCAGTACGGCTGCTGGCTGTAGCCTCAACCCCTCCCTGCTTTGGTCATTTGTGTGCCTCCTCTGCTCGGCTGTTTACTTGTAATTTGGACATCTGTCAATGTGGTTTGTTTGCTACCCTGTGGTGTGATTGGGGTACCTTTGCCAAATCTGGGAAGATGGATGGGGTTAGATTCGAATCTTGGCTGCAAAGACAAGGCAGGAGTTTGGCTACCTCTCATCAAGCAAGTTTTGTGGGATAATTAAGAAAGCATTGGATGTCAAAAAGGCTGCTCTGGCACGGGGGTCACAAGCATATTCATCATGCTCCTGCGGTCTTCATGGTGGTCCTGTGTCCCAGTACTGTCTCTTTGGTCTTGCCTTGTCCTGTCACACAGTCTGTTCAGCGCAGTGCTCCGGTGCCAGAACCTTGTCTTAAACCACGGGGGGAACAAGTGGGGCAATTAACCACCTGCTGGTAAAGCAGCTAACCGCATAGCTTCACACACACCCTGACATTTGCAGGATCACTCATGAACACATTTTGTCCAGATTCATAGATGTAATGTCACTCATTCACGCTGCATGAAGCCCATATCCAGCTTGCAAACACACAGGGTGCTGATTTCAAATTGACTCTCTGATCACGTTTCATCCAGAGCATTACTAATTTGTTCATCTCTTTAATGAACACTAATTAATTATTGGCAGGATTGCATTAACCCAGCAGTTAGGTTTCCTAACGGCAAATGGCATGCTCCATGCTCACATCACCTACTGTACACTCTCACGTAATCAATACCGAATCATTTCACTGCTCCATCCAACTTCCCTGGCAGTCACCTTGGGTCACCTGCCACAGTGAGGTTTTGTACTGTAAAACAGATGATATCTGGAACTCCAATTACAAACTCTCAATTTCACCAAATCATTCATAGCTGAAAGAAATTGTGACACTTTAGGCTGGTTTGTATGGCTCAAACTATTTGTGATTTCTGTGACGAGCTTAATCATCGAATAAAGATTTTGTTTACTGGCTGATTAGTGACGCAGTTGCACTGCAGTTTGCAGCTCAGTCACCATCTCGGCAATGACGTACAAATCAGCACACGGGTCATTGTGTACTGCCTGTCAGTGAGTGTGGTTTCACAGGTGTGTGAGGAGGGTGTGTCAGGGAAGGGTAAGAAGAAATAGAGCAGCCCATTAAAGAAGTTACATTGTTGTTCAACCACCAAAGCAGAACTACATACCAAATATTTTTTTGGCAAAATCAATTTCACAACATCCAAACTACATTACAGCATACAGAAATCTAATTATATTGACACACAGGAAGTCATGATATGCATCATTATGTAATGACAGATGACAGATATGTTTACCATCAAAAAATGCAGCGCAGCAAAATAGTTGTTGAACAGCTCTACACTGGCAGGTAATAATTAACCTCTGTCATAAACTACTGCACATGAGCCTGTGATTAGAAGACAAATCCAAAACAGATGTTCTATTTACTTTTTGTTTTAAATGATGTTAAACATTTCCAATTTACAAAAAAACAGTTTCCTAAAAGAAAACATACTTGGAGGAGGTCCTAAATGTTCCAAACTCTGGGAGTGGCCAACAGCTGTACTATGGACAGAGAGGGTGTGGCCATAGTTACTGCTACTGAGTTTCACCTGAGAACAAAATAAGCCAGCTCAACCAGTACTGAAGCACTGCCAGGTTTCCAAGGACATTTGGATTATTCCCAAACTTTAAGGTATGTCAGAGCTTATTTATTTGTCTCTATTTGGTTTTCTTGGTAGTGTGTACTTCAGAAAGAAACAGTTCTTATCTCTGCTTGTTTTACATTGGTATTCACAAGTGTTCTAGACCGCACCTGCTCTAAGAAAGGGAAACTAATTAAGACTTCCACTAAGTAAGACTTCCACTCCAACGTGCATGTTAGATTTCAGACAAACAGCTGTGTTCGAGGGGTAGATGACCGTAGAGATCTTTTCCCCTCCATGGAATAAATTGAAAGTCAAAATAAAAACACTCAACGGTAGTGGACAATCACTGCAAATACATTCTCGAAATTCTTCACTTCATGTTGCACTTGCTTTCAGGTTCATAATGGAGCCTGTATTCACAAGCGTGAGGCTAAAGGCGGCTGTGCTGTTTTTGCTCACTATTCGGCTGACGACAGGTGAGTCTAATTTTACATCTCAGGAATGTGTGTGAGGTTTCAGATAAGTAAGGCCAAAGCAAATACACTGAAGGCCCCTTTTATGAGAAAGCTTAGGTATTCTGATCATAGAGAGCAGAATTTATAGGATCACTTACAGAACTGGTGTTTTTAGTGTCTGGGCTGTGACTATACACTGGCCAGTCTGGCAGGCTCTCAGCTTCTCTCAGCTGATGGTACGGCAGTAATACCACTGAGTGAATTGCATTGCAGACAATCAATGAACTGTGTACATATAATGTGGGTGGCTGACGGGTACCCTGCATTACATTCATAGCTCTTTCTTATATGTACTCCTGTCAAACTGGTGTTTGTAAAGAAAGACAGAGACGTCATCGTCCCCAGTGAAGGAATTACTCTTGGGCTTCATTTTATTTTGATACACAAACAACATAAAAGCAGAAGTTAAATGAAATGCATGCAGCAGAGTGAAAATGTACATATACATGCAATACTCCTACCACGTATAGGCCCAAGAGAAGGTGTCTATTTGGATATTTGAAGCTCTTTGTGTCAAGTTTAGTGACTGCCTCTCCACATGGAAAACACATCTTCCATAGATCCCATCATTTTGCCCAAGAGGGCTTTGGCAGTATAAAGATTTCACTGACTAATTTGAGCTTTTTTCAGAATCCCTTCGTGACATTTTCCATTTACATGCTTTTATAAATACCTCTGACGTACTTTGCTTTGTGGCATTGAAGTGTTTTCAGAGAGTTGGATTTTATTGGTCTCAAAAGAGAGGCTGGTTTGATTTATCAACGTGGTCCATTAAGACATTTAGTGAAGGTTAATTACCTAGATGGGGAAATGGTAAAAAGAAATTTGCTCCAGATGTCTGAGAAGTTGAATGACAGCATTATCAAGATAAATCGCTTGGATCTGTTGAAACATGCCGCCACGTAATAACAATTAGCTTTGAGTTCCTTCTATTAACACCAAGCTATCAGCAATAATTCAAATCTACGATGGCCGTAAACGGTGAGAAGCAGGGTGTGTTTCAACCCAGAAACCGCTTTTAACTGCCACTTGTCAAGTACGTTTAGTACGTCATTTACCCATATATTTCTGACAACTAATGAGCCTCAGGAGTTTAAATTAATACACAACTAATTTTCACAAAAGTACCACTTTTTCTTTTTATTCCGGCTCCAAATCCAATTAAGTTTGACTTAAGAGGCCAATTTGTCTCAGATCAGCACCTACTCCACTCTGAGACTGTTTACAAGCACAAGCCCAGAGCTTGAGACCATTTAGTTGGAAAAATATATATGCAGTTGAGACGGAGAACGTTGTCTCTTGGCTTGGGTAGAACACTATGAAAATTGGAGGGAGACAAATCTGACGTGACGTTTTCTGATCCATCAGATGTGACGGAGGCAATGGAGGTGACGTCCTCAGGGCCACAGACGATTCAAAAGGCCCAGGGGGAGACAGTAACCCTGGGATGCACCTTCACCCCCGGCCCCCATGACACGGGAGAGCTGGACGTTGAGTGGTCCAACGTCAGACCAGACATGACGCAGAAAGACCAACTGGTGTGTATTTGAAGACAGAGAGGGATGTTGTTGTAAAACCTGTCTGGGAGGTTGGACAAAATACTACAGTAGAGAATTCATTAAACATGCAAGAGTGGGTGTTATCTCTTTACCTTTGAGCTCTGTTAGTGGGAAAACCTGCTTTTGAAGATGTGTCATCACTCAAACCCATCTTTGCATCTCAGATCTTATCCTATAGAGGGGGCGAGATGCACCACTACGGCGACCCCGGGGTCTCCAAAAGGCTCAACTTCGTAGCGGACCCCAAGCAGGGAGATGCTTCCATCTTTCTCTCTAATGTGAGGCTCGCAGACACAGACACCTACCAGTGTAAAGTCAAGAAGGTGCCGGGTGTCGACATGAGAAAAGTCACTCTGGTGGTGATGGGTGAGGAGGATTTTTTTCTTGACCTGTTTGACCTGTTTTCGTTTTCTCTGCCTTCCCATTCTTCTTTTCAAATGTTCATTCATATGGAATGTGGAGGCTCTCTCTAGGTTCTCTTCATGTCTCAGTCAGTGATCACACCTCACCTCTGCAGCCATACTTCAGATTTTTCTCCTCTTTCTCACCTCTAATCCTCCCACGATAAACTAAAGCATTGATGTGTTCATTTATTTTGTCTTTCACTAGTTCCCCCGTCAATGCCAAAGTGTTGGGTTGAAGGCGGAGAGGAGAAAGGTGGCCCAGTGTCCCTCCGCTGCGAATCCTCTGTGGGATCCACTCCTCTCAGTTACACATGGTCGAGAGAGAGCGGAGGTGCACTACCATCCACTGCCACCCAAGGTAAGGAAACATGTTATCAGACGAAAATGCTGTTCTGTATTGCAGTCATGATGCTGTCTTTGTATAATATAATTGTACTGAATGCTCTCTTCTTTCATTAAGACCCACATACTGGGGAGCTTTTGATAAAGAACCATACAGACAACAACATTGGAAGTTACGTGTGTGAGGCGAAAAATGCCGTAGGCAAAGGACAGTGTAAATATGCACTGCATGCATACAACCGTAAGTCATCGTCTAACTTTACTCCTAATTAGGCCTACTTACTCTTCCATCCTGAAGGCCGCCTTTTTCCTACTGCATGCTTTCCAGTATTTGCTGCTGTCTTTCCTGCAAGTCGTAACAGGACATGACAGCCTCTTGTTGAAGCTGGAATAACAAAGGCGGAGAGCGTGTTCTGAAAGCACCATGTCCTCTTTTGCAGCTACCAATAAGGCGGGTGTCATAGCTGGGGCAGTGATAGGTGCTCTCTTGCTGCTGCTCCTCCTCCTGTTTCTCATCTGGCTCCTGATCTGCTGCTGCCATAAGCGTCGCTATGAGAAAGAGGTCCAAAACGAATTAAGGTACTGTACCAGAGCTGGAAACAATTTGAAACATCCGTGAATTAGTCTGAAATATGAGGTTCATCTGAGGGAGACCTGTGAACTGGTGACTTGTTTCCTCAGGGAGGATGCCCAGGCCCCGGAGAGCAGACCCACCAGCAGACCCACCAGCAGAGCCTCCAGTTTGCGCTCAGTGTTGGCGTACCGCACCCACCCCGGGGTGCACTACAGCTCTGTGAGGAAAAACCTGCCCAGTGTCAGTGAATCAGGCCCCAGTCCCATCTTCAATGGCGAGAGTAACGGCAGATCACAGCCAACTGCTGCAGGGCAAGGCCTTGGTTCCCTCAAATACGACCAAAAATTTGGATACCCTGTGTAACTATAAACCAAAAGCCTGATAGACTTTTTTATTTTTAGTAAAAAAACAATGCATTCTGAAGAGGGACGTTTTACTTTAAGTAAAAAAATATGAAATTGTAAAGAACTCAATGTATAGTATGTATATGACAAAAAGTGCAATTCAATATATTTAACTGGAGAATGATGCGGGTATAATTGAATCTTAGGGGTGAGCTCTTGTACAAACAAAAATGTCCAACTGGTTGACTTTCAAAATGGACTAGCTGCACTATTATTGTTACACTGATTTAGCTAAAACTGTATATAAAATGTATATATCTATATCAATATCAAAAGACTATTTTTACTTTTTTCAAACAATGTATTACTTTTTTTAAATATATGGATAATAAAACATGTTTAACTGAGACGTTGATGAGGAGAGTATCATCTAAAGCTCATCTTTTATTGCTTTATGATATCTGGGCTGGCACAGCATAATGGAACATTTGAAACACATGTTCCACTCCCAGAATGTAACCATCTCTTGAAAAAAAAAAATGTGATGTGATTATGTCAAATCAAATGATCTATATGTCCGGAGGTTCAAATACAGTTTAATTAACGACTTAATTGGGAGTGCATTGAAAATGAAGAACTAGGAGTTAAAATCATTGGTGTATGAACATGGTCAGACAAACATTGTGTGTTTTCACAGATTAGAGACCGATTATTTTCAGGGTCCTTTCTTTGGTTGTGGATAACAAAAATCATCCAGAATACCATGTTGACAATTTTACATGAGTCTGGATCTTTTGGTTTATCAAAGCTGCCTTTCTTAGCCAGAAGAATAATATGATTGCTTGTTTGTATGCGTAACTTATGTCCGCTCAAGGGCCTCTCATGGTTAGGTTCTAACTTACATGGAGACAGAATATATGGCATTTCATTTTATATTAAAAATAGGATTTTTTTTCGTTTAAACACCACAATGTATTAA
Source organism: Anarhichas minor (assembly GCF_050575085.1). Lineage (NCBI taxonomy): Eukaryota > Metazoa > Chordata > Actinopteri > Perciformes > Anarhichadidae > Anarhichas > Anarhichas minor. The sequence goes on along the minus strand of NW_027466476.1, from coordinate 4,471,155 downwards.
ATTATTAACTGCGGGACTCACTTTGCTAAAGATTGTGCAATTAAAGCTACTTTAAAAAAATACTCTTGAGGTTTACTTTTCAACACAAGCTTATGAATACCTTGGTAGACAGTGGGGACTATGCACCAACATCACTCGCAGACTGTTTAACAATGATGAAAGTGTGGAAACATTGTGGAGCACAAAGTAGAACAACATTTCACCAGGAACACAGTAAGATTATGAATGCAGCTATTGCCTCGGTGCATGCTGGGACGATTGCTAACACACCTACCACATGTAACCACAATCACATGATCAGCACTCAGCCAATCATAATAATGCTGCTCACGGTTTCAACTTTTCAAAATAAGAGTGCACTGCTGCCCCAGATAACTTCATCCAGGATTTTTCAAATCAATCCTCAAACTGCTTTCAAGGAACCAAAGTAACTGGATGAGAATAAACAGGATTAATTTAGCCTGATATGTGCTTGTTAGCCTGACTTATTTAAACTACATTTAAAGAACAGGGCCATGGGCTGTTATAAATATAGATTCAAACTATGAGCTGCTCATGAATCAGACTGTGAAGTTAATTTAGCCTCCGATCCTCTTATGTGCATTTGCCTCCTGGAATTGTTTTCATTTGCAGAACAAAGCGCAGCAAAATTGCATTTGATGTGTTGTAAGTTTCTCCCCCATGTTTGGCTCAGCAGTCAGTAAACTAGTTGTTACTCAAACAGATAGTAGTTGGAGCGCTAAGCTGCAGCCACACTCCGGAGAATCCGGAGTCAGCACTCTCATTTTCAGACAAGCTTCCCTCTCTTTTAGATTAACTTTTCTTGAGAAGTTGACTAGCAGCTCCCACAGCAAACACACACACACATACACAAACACTCAAAACGTGTTTACATATGAGCCTTTGCAGTGTTTGACTTTGTCCCTTGTTTGCTTCACATGGAGACAAATTGAAAACTGTTGACTTTTGTATGCACATGTCCATGTCTTCATCTTTCTGATTACATCATTTAAATTAAAGAAATGCATATCCATGAGAAGAATCAGTTCTCTTTTTTTATGTGCGTACACAGGTGTGTGCTTTGATCCATGCATGAACTGGGGAAATAGATACAATAATTTATTTCAAATACTTGTCTGGCAACCTCACTTAGAAACCAGATAATCTCTTCTTTTAGTTATAGGTTTCTTAGAGGGCTTCTCAGTGTTGGCAGAGTAATTCTTTTTTTGAAAGCAAAGACTCCCACAGCAGAGTGTTCTTTTACTTATTCAACGAGTTTATGCATGAAAATGAGCTTTTTATGCTTTTGTACAAAAAGGCAACGTGTGTCTTTGAAATTTGTCTTTGGATCGTCTTGGATTGTTTGGTATGAAAATAACTATTTATTATAATATAAATGTAGCTAAGTTAAGGTGTTATTCAGAAAGAAAAACATGGCAGAGGACCTTGGTCAGTTTTAAATACTAATGCAATTACGTTAAAACAAGCAAACAAAAATATAAATGAAATATAAACATTATTATTTAAGTCAATGTCTTGTTAAAGTCTTTCTACAAAGTCAGTTTCCTCGACAACAAACTACGTTGATATGGTGGCGCATTAGAAAGACGCCTGAAGGTGATTCACAAGTGATTTGCTTTTCTTATCAGGTAAATAGGTGTGTGTGTGTGTGTGTGTGTGTGTGTGTGTGTGTGTGTGTGTGTGGTTTGGTGTTTGTAAATAAGTGGCAGAGCCGCAGGATTAACCATTTGCATGCGGAGTCCGGTAGAGTGTGGTCTGTGGATTGGCTGAGCTGTCATGCTGCGCTGATTGATATACAGTAAACTCCCCGGATATTCATAATGAGCACATATCCTGAACACCCCGTGTCAATGCAAATACACCGCCACCACTATCTGTGGTCGTAACTGATGCAAATCATATGCTTATATATAAATCCCAGTCAAGGAACACGTAAATCCAAAGATTTCACCTTGCTGAGAGCATCGTGCAGACAACTTCAGGCTAGGGATAAACAAAACAAAACAAAGGATTCTTCTACTGCAGCCAAAGATATTGAGTCAGACAATATATTGTGATGACTAGCAGGTACAGAGAGTGTACGCAGAAAACTTGAGTAGGATTCAGAGCGATGAAAAGCCTCGTCCAACCCATGGGAGCTTCGTTTGAGGTAAAATGGATGTTTCTTAAACCCTAATTGCTCTAACCTTCTTACCTCAGCTGCACTTTACTTCGATTTGCATATGGCCGTCCAAATTGTATATTTTACATATGTTCTCAACCATAATAGAGATTAAGAATCAAGATTTTAATTGAGCATATTTGGATATTTTGTATGTATTTCAGAAGCTAAATGTGTAACTCTTTTCCCCAGGCCACACCACCAATGTGAAATGAAGAATCCTCTGGTTTGGAGTGTGTGTGTGTGTAATTATTTGTCTTCTTGTCATCTGTTTGAACAAAGCAAAAAGACTTCAGAGCCCCACACACACTGCTGAGTGCCACACTGTGGAATAAGTTATTCTCATAAAGATTCCAGATGTGTTTTGCTTAAAGATCATCACTATGTATGGGGTGAATAAATCGTCCCTCTGGGTAATGACAGGTCTGTTGGCCATCACAACCGTCTTCTTTAATGTCTACATCTTCTTGAAGAGTCTGTGGAACTACAGGCAGAAAAAGAAATGGAGTTCCAGTGAAACCATCATCCTGGCTCTGTCGTTGTCCAGCGTGGCTCACCAGCTGGTCTGTTACTTCTGGATGACCATGGATGAGGTGGACAGTAAGTGCCGCATGGCCGAGATGCCCTACACTGTCATGCTGCTGTTCATCTACAGCCTCAAGTTCACCATCATGTGGGACACTAGCTTTCTCACGTTTTACTACAGCACTAAGCTGGTGAACACACCCAATCACTGCTACACACAGATCCAGGCTGCCATCCTCAGACACGTGAGCTTAGCTGTGTTTCTCATCCCTCTGTTTGGCTTGGGCACCTGCATGCCGATGCTAGTGGTCTTTCAGCCTGAAAACTTCACCATCGCAAACAAAGACTGTGGGGTTTTAATGCCCAACACCCCCTCTGGCAAGGCCTACGAAGTTGTGTATCTGCTCCTCGCTGATGTGCTGCCAGGGCTGCTCATGATGAAATGCTGCATCTCCATCTCCGTCCACCTGGCAATCCATCTCCGCCACATGAAAGCCACCACCAACGGAGCCCACGGCCCAAAGCTGGGCTCTCAGATGAGGGTGATCAAGATGGCTTTATCTCTAGTGGCCGTCTTCATCCTCTTCCTCGTGATAGACCTGTACGTCAACTACCAGATATCGGTGAACCACGAGAACATCATCACGCTCACGTTCTTCTTCACGTCCATCTACACGACAGTCACCGCCATGGTGCTGATCTACGGAAAAAATACTTTCTGGAAAGCTCTGATACACGACTTTAACATCGGCCTGGATGAATATCCGTGTTTGTCTTGTCTGAAGGTGCCTGAACAAAAGGCCGAACGCAGCTCTACTGCAAAAGGTAAAACCTGAGAAGCCAATTTGTGCTGAAATCAATTGGCCATTGTCTGAACTTATTTAAAGCTTTGAAGTAACTTATTCTTTTGTCTTTTGTGGTAGCACTTACAGAATTGACTAATGTCCTGCTTAATCACTATCAATTACAATGTCTTACATCAATAAGGTATTTTAGCTGTGTTAGCCTTGTTAGAGAAGCAGGTTAGAGCAGTTCAAGTGAAGCACAGATCACAGCGGCCAGGTAACCATGCTTTCCATCCAAATCACACGCTCATCAGACTGTATCTGTGAATATTAATATTTCAGTAGAACAAATAATGGTCGGGCCTGTAAACTAGATCCCCAAGCGTGGTTGCCTGAACATGATGTAACTCTGCACCCATCTAAATATGTTAAAAAATATGAGTACAGAGCATATTAATAAAACAAGAAAGCATACACAGCCTGAGTTCTTTCTTTTTTTTCATCACAGAGGTTTTTAGAGTTTTTCCTGTGCCAGGTTGCAGATCATTTAAACTGCGCACAGGGACAACAGGAGCCTGCTTATGACTGGAAGGTTGCCAGTCCAAACTCCTGCAACAGTTTCGAGAGAAAAAAATAAACTTGACAGGGAAAAGCACTTATGATCGTCAACTTCTCTTGTGTATCTGTTCATTGGTCCTCAACAGAAGTGTGCACGTCTGTCCTCGACAGCTCCCAGGTGTGATTGTGTCTAACTGCAACTGTGTGTGTGTGTGTGGGTGTGAAGCTGGGCGTTCCTGAAAAGTACACTCATGCCCAGCAAACCTACCCTTTGTAAATAGGGTTTAAAAAAAGGCAGCAGACCTCTTCGCAATGCTCCATTGGTTCACGCCCCCTGGCATCACCAATTGAGGTTCAAAGCAGAGATACGATAGTGCAGCTAATCCCACTCCACACAGAAGATTGGGATGCCTCCAACAGTTGAATGCCAAAATAAGAAAGTGCACATCTTCCTTTGATGCGGGGGAGTTGTACCAAGGCCTTGGCTTCAAGCTCTCTCTGTTGGAGGCACTTGGGTTGGCATGACAGGGGCATAAATAGTACAGTATGATAACATACTAGCCAATATGATGCAATAATGTAACACAATACAATCATATTATTCTCTATCTGTATACTTGCTCAGGAAATGGCAGTGGAAAAAGTATTTACATCCTTTTTTTAAAGGGGACATATTACGCTTGTATTCAGGTTCAGACCTGTACTTTTGTTTTCTACTAGAATTTTTGAAAAGCACATTTTCTCATACTCTCTGTCTAGTGCCTGTCTCTTTAAGCCCTCCTGAAAAGTGCAGTCTGCTCTGATTAGCATGTGAGAAAAATATGGTGCACCTTTGAGAAGGTAGGGTGGGGGGGAAATACTCAATTGGCGGGAGTTATATTCTAATGAGCCTGCATGTGACTTAAGAAAATGTGTCACATCTGAATGGCTTGTTGAATCACAAGTTTGATCTATAGGCAGCCCACAAAAACTGACTGGGTTTCGTATTTTTCAGTATGTTGGTTAGTAGGCACTCCAGATATCCAAATATGTCTACACAAGCACTTTTCCTTTATGTAAAAGTACAAATAAAACTGTAAAAAGTCCTGCATTCAAAATCTTAAAAAGCACAGAGATATTATCAGCTGAATGAGCTTACAGTATCAGGTACTCATTCTGCAGAAAATGCCTTCCCTATGACTGACATATAATTGTGCAGTACATGACATTATTGGATTGTCAATACTGTTGCATTCATGTATAAGCATCATTTTACTGTTGTAGCGGGCCGAGGTGCAATTTGCAAGTTTAACTAGCTCCACCTACACAGTAGCTAACTACACAGTAAGGTAGTGGAGTTCAAAGCGTCATGAAATAAATCTGACCTCTTTGGGCCGCAAACAATTATTCAAATGAAACCATGTGAGGATTTTGGAGGGGAAATGTCTCTTTGGTGGAACTGCTAACTACTCAAACACATCTGACTGATTATAAGGTTGGGAACCACTGAGTTAATATCTAACAGTGTATTTAATTTGATAGCATTAGGTTTTTTAATGTAAAATCTAAAAAGTCACTATAGCTGTTGTTATAGCTGATACATATAGTAAGTATATTTCCCCCTGACTTGCAGTGGAGTATAGATACAACAGCACAGAATTGAAGTACATGAACCTCAAAATTCTAAAATTATTTTTATGAATTTTTAACCATCTGTGTACCTTTCTCCTGGGGGAAAAAAACCTTTCCAACTGCTTTACTTTGAGTTTTGTCTCAAGGTAATGGAAAGTGTGTGTGTGTGTGTGTGTGTCTGTTGTGTGTGTGTGTGTGACCTCAGACTCCATAAAACTCATGTCTCATTGGCGTATTGTCAATTGACAGGAAGCTGGAAAGGCGCCTGCAATGAACATGAAAAGAACGAGACTGTTGTGCTGATGTCCTTGGATTCTGTGCAGCATGAAGCTGTAAACATGTCTACAGTATTGAGATTGTTTCCATGGAGATGTTCCTGTGCATCCAGCCAAACCTGGCAGTTGCAACGCTGCTCTCCTTGCATGGGTGAACGTCACTTCAAATGTTTGTTGCTCCTGAGACTCGCGGGGAGAGTGATATCCCATACTTTAAAATCTGACAGGAAGGAACAGGCCATTAGCAATCGAGATTAGCAAAACCAGCACCCATCACTTAACTCCCAAAAACATCTCATGAACTCCTCCCTTCAGAAGGCCTCCCCAGATGATGCCTTTTTATCTCCTGCATCAGCGTGTGCTTAAAAGAGACTTCATTTACATTATTTTTCACGCTATCAGCAGTGTCCAAATGACTGTTTATGTGAGCGCCAAGTTCCAGTGAGGGCACAGAGAGCAATCTGTATTCACTGTGTTGACGGGACTGGAGAAGAGACGGAGGAGATGCCTTTCTAAAACAATCAATGTCACTAAGAATTTGCTGGTCTTTTAATAATTCTTTATTTTTGTTCAGTCAACAACAGCTTGTTCATAAAAAAGATCATTATATAGTATATCTCTTGAGGCATTGTTTGTACAAAATTAATTTGATGCTCGTCAAGAAATGTGTACCGTACAAAAAAGTGAATCCCTTGTGAAACAATTTAAGATCTAAAAATAAAATACTGACATTTGAACGAGTTTACATGCATAGTTTTAGCACTCTGAAGGCACATAAATTGTATTGCGTCTTTTTATAAAAAATCTAAGCAGCGCACAGTAATGCAGTATGTTGAAATTAGACTGAATTTATGCTGCACAAAAACATCTTTGTACACACAGCGTGTGTAGAACAATGGGAATATTAAAAAAATAATGAAAAGCAATAATTTAAATTTCAATAATGAATTGATCCAAAAAAAAAATCTGCAGATCAAGACCTGAAATACAAAACTAAAGTGAACTTCAAAGGCATTCATGCTTGCACCATACAGCGTTTAGGGTTCTATTAAGGACCGGTTTGAAATTTTGTGAAGCACACTTATTTACTTTCTTGTCGGGAATAAGATGAGAAGAGTAAATAGCTGGAGCCTGCTGCCGCTTAGCTTAGCATAAAGGCTGGAAACGTCTTGCAATACACAATAAGATATTGCATGTTAATTAGTGAGCTTCAGTGCTGGTAGGCAGATTGTGTTACCTTTAGGCAAAGCAAGGCTAGCTGTTCCCTACTGTTTCCAGTCATTATGCTATGCTATGCTAAGCTGGCCAGCTACATATTTACCATAAAGACGTAAGAGTGCTATCGATCTTCTCATCTAACTCTCGGCGAGGTAGCGTATTTCCCAAAATGTCAAACTATCCCTGTCAGGAAAAATCTACTTCCACTGAACACCAACATCAATGTGATGCAGTTTGGAAGCATCAGTTACAGTATTCAGTTCATAATAAACATCAAAACAAATGCATAATCTTCAACACATTCATTAATGCCATCCAGTGTCTCTAAAACATTGTGGTTTGGGAAAATTGGTTTGATCATAATCTTACACACAAAATAACGACACTTCAAACTTAACAGTTACATTCTGTACATTGTATTCCCTGCGCTTGATCAAGTTCGATATGTATCTAATGCAGCTTTCGCTTGTTAAAATATGGAACGACGGTAAACAGCTTGGGGGAAAATAAGTCATCCAGTGTTACTCCAGCACATAAAAGCTAAATATTACATTGCAGCATTGGTCATTTGTTTCCCCTGCGACTGATAACGTCTGTACAGCATACTGACTTTTCTTCAAGAAAAAAAGAAAAAAAGCATCTTGTGTTTCATTAACTCTTAGACAGCACACTGAATCCAAGGATGTGCTGGCCTTATGTACCCAAAATCATATATCCATTGTTGCACAGTAGTACCCTCTTATGACAATAACCCCACATACAATATAATCTTCCTTGTGGCTTAAAAACAAAACATCAGCTAAAGCTTGAGAACAAAGGACTGCTTTGAATTATTAGTGACTTGCATCAGAAAGTTTTTTTTTCTTGCATACATTCCATTTGGATGGTCCTGCATCTGTGCCCTACTGTGGCGTTTCCACAATGCCAAACAATGCTTTCATCACAGCAATATCAGAGAATTAGTGAAACTTTAAAGCCTGCGTGTATGTGTAGCCTTAGTGGGGGGTGTGATCGTACGTGGGGAACATCGACTTCCGAGTTTTCGGAGGCGGAGGGGGAGGCTTGCTCTCAATTTTCATTGGTAGCGGAGGAGTAAACTGTGGGGAAAGAGAGAAGTTCATGTTAGGACTTCAAATAAAAATAATAAAAACAGAATATTTGAACGTTTACACGCCATTAAATATGCATTAGGAAGGGGGTGTTTTTTCTCTCTAAGCAGATGTACCTCTGAAGGGAACCCGGGGTTGTCAATCTCGTGCGGGTGTTTCTTCGGAGGCATGGGTGGGGGGGTCCCTGGGGTGTCTATGGTATTGACATCATTGTCACTGAGAAGCGATGAATAACCTACCGCAGGAGAGAAGAAAGAAAAGCATTTCAGACCGCATGCATCTGTGAATATGCGCATGTATGTGTGTATGTGTGTGTGTGTGTGTGTGTGACCTGATTAGGGCGCTAGACCAAACTGTGCTTACACAAAGTTAGTCTGCAAGGTATTCTTCCTTTTCTGTGTGCAAGGCATATTTTTAAGTGAAACCAAAATGATGGCATGCAGTGCAGTGTTTGTCAGTGCAGTGGTGTTTTTGCTACATACTGAAGCTGCGTGGTGTGCGAGGTGTGTGTGGAGAGGCCGGTAGCGGGCCGAGAGGGTTAGACAAGCTGAGCTGGGATGAAACGCCATGGAACAAGGAGAGGGTAAGCCGTCGGTCCCCTAATTGTAAACTCTTGGGTCTCTGCTGCTTCTCTGGAGGAGTCTGGAATGAACACAGGAAAGCAAAGATATAGACTTCCTTATAAAATAGTATAATGGAGCTACTCCCAATTCACAACTGAGTAACAGAAACTATGGTCTTGTAAACAGATTATACAATTACCTGAGGGGAAGTGTGTTGTCACGGAAATGAAAATAGCAGAACATTTTATATATATATAAACACCTGGACATGAGGCCTTACCTCATCTGCATCTGACTGCCTCTCCAGTAGGACCTGGGATTTGCTGACGCTCCATTCCTTCCTGTTTTTTCTAGCAATCCTGTTGTCCTCCTCCGAGCGGGACAAAACCGAGGCCCTGCGATCGCTGGGACGGGACAACAAGGAACTGCTTGTGAATAATCAGGGGCGGAGAAAGAGATGCAGAGAGAAGTACAATCATAAAGTCATTTTGATTTGAGCAAAGGCAAAAATATGCATTTGAAGCAACCAGTCTCTGTTGTGATGGCAACACAATGACAAGGGGAAAGGTAGACAAAAAGAAGCAAGGAGAGGATGCGGGGGACTGACTCTTGGAAGGAAATGCAGGAGGGTCCATCGGAGGATGCAGAGCCACTGGAGAGGCCTGAGGAGGCATTGGAGAGGGTTGAGACAGTAGACATGCGACGCAGGGTGGAGGACAGGATGTAGGGCATCACTGCAGAGCCCACGCGACTCTTCTTCCTCTCAGTGAGAGAGCAGGGCTGGGACACACACAAATGGGATTAAGCATCAACAGGGAATCTTGGCAGAGGAGGAGCACAATGACAGGCAAAACCTGGGTCGCAATGGACTGGCTAAAGGAAGATTTATGGTCCTGCGCTAATATTACATACACTCAGCTTTGAATGAGAAGCGTTTGATAGGAAGGCAAGAGGGCCAATAGCTTGAGTTGGCACCCTCTTACATTAAATTGAGTTTGCGGCTGGCAACGCACCAAGGTTATGACGCCGTAATGCTTCTCCACTTTCTCCCGAAGGTCTTGAAAGCAAGTAACCAGACGGTTGTGCAAGGGCTTCAGCTGCTCAGTCGTCTTCTCCCCGTGGAGGCGAATCCCATCTGCCAAGAGAGGGACCTAGAGGGGAAGACGGGCACTTAAGTATTGCAAAACATGTTCTACTTTGAGGGAGGTGTCAATGACAATGATGGTGGAAGGATTTACCTGCAGGGCGATGAGCTGTTTAAGGACGTCAATGCTCTCTTGGTCCTCTGGGTGCTCTTGGATGTAGGTGTCTGTGAAGAATGCCTGAAGAGGATGAAAACAGGATGAAAATTGGGCAGCTTTTGAAACAAACTCTGCTGCAAGCAGCAATGAACAGGTTTCCACAGCATGACAAAGAGGCCACTGCGGGGTCCCGTATGAATACAACTTTGTAAATCAAAACAGGCTTGAGGCCAGCCAGAACGCCTGTTAAAGAAAACATGATTTACACATTGTAGAGTTGTATGATTTATCGGTTATTTGTTTATTTTGGAAATGTTTGAAAGCAGTACATTCTTTTCTGAATAAATTACTTTCGAGCCAACTGTGCACACAATCTGAACATGACTTAGCAAACGGCTCAAATCTAACAGTAGTCAGACAGTGGCACATCTTTGGGGGCTCTGTGCTCTTACATAGCATCTGTCTTACTTGTCTGTATTTATCTGTCTATTTGTGTACACTGCTGAAAAATTGTCTAGTTAAACAAAATAAAGTCAAACCTTCTCATAGTTGGAGAAGCCGCCCATGACAGCAGGGTCAACAATGCCGCTGAGCATCATGGATAGTGGGTTGATGGACAATGAGCGATCGCAGGCCTGCTGTTGCACGAGGTTACTCAGCTTTTCATTGGCCATCTCCATGGTCTCTATGGCGTTCGCCAAAGGACTGATCTCCTCCTGCACATCAGGATCGTAATCAATTATAAAAACAATAATTTACATTTTTTTACAACAAGAAACAACAATGTTTCAGCATCAAGTTGGCTTCTTACCACTGAGACAGATTTGACTTCAAACCATTTCAGAATCCCTGGGAAGCGATAGGCTGTAATGTACGTTGTTCTGTCGATCCACATGGTCTGTAGGGCAGAATAAATACCAATAAAGTATGAAAGGGTGACGTTTTAATGCCTTTATTAATCTTCAGAATGAGGTATGTGCAGACACTGGGTTGTTTATTCTTTTTAATTATTATTTATGATGGTGTGCTTACACATATCAGCTTAGTACTTTGAAGTAAATTTAAAAATTGCTCACTGCAAATTCATTGTCTGGATCCTTTTCACCTTTCCTGAAGGGCCTGGAATACTTGAACTGGTCCACTTCATTGGTTCTGTAATAACTGCAAAAGAACAGGGAAGGACAGCGGTGATATAGCAGTTTGACTAGAGAACTATAAATCAGCCTTTAAGTGTTCAGTTACGCACTTTAATATCTGCTCTGGAACCCCCTTGTCTTTAAACTGGAGCGGCACGGTGAGAACAGGCTTGACAGTAAAGCACTGGATGTCTGTGAAGTTCAGCTAAGGATAAGACCAGGAATAGTGTGGAGAAGCAGACAAAGCAAAGTTGCATTGATTAGGATTATATTTCTGAATTTGTAATTGTCCAACAAGTCGACTGCCATTCCAGCAGCTCTGTCACACTCTTTACTTAGTACACAGCGGTGAATAATGCTGACTTCAGCATGCAAACATGCTTACATGTAAATGCTAACGTGCCGATATTTAGCAGGTTTAATGTTTTCCATGTTTAACATTAATAAAACATTTTAATGTAGCATTGTAGCATGCTAACATTTTCCGATTAGCAACAAAAAACTGCTAAACGATGATGTGAGTGTCATTATTTTTGCAAGATTTCTCATATTTTTCTGATGATGGCACTAGATGAAAAGTTCCAGGTCGGGTTTTGGGACACGAATGTGTGTATAAAATGTCATAACAATTCATCTAGTAGTAGTCAAGATAGTGCACATGAAACCAAAAATGTTAACCTCACTGGATTCCCTTGAGCTATGCTTGCTTAAGAAACAAATAGCTTTTGTGTGGCTTATTATAATGAGATAAGGATACGCTGTCCCGAGGAGTTGCTGATGTCATCTCCAGGGGGCGCTGTGCTGGTCACCCTCGCTGCATTGGGGAACTGAGAGAGCAGCTTTAAGCTGAAGTCTTCAAGCCACTCGTACTCCTTGCCTCGGTAGATGAACATCTTGTTCTGTAGCACAACATTTCAGTGAAAACACAAGCAATGACACAAAAAATAGCCAAAATTACAATCAAGCTTATTTTCCATTAATACGCGAGAGGTGTGCTTATGCAGCGCCGTGACAAGACTGTATGTTTTCTTGTGTCATCAAAAAGCCAATCGGCTTCATCGACATTATTGCACAAAAAGCCAGATCATTACATGAGCACCGTGCAAGTCTTTATTTATTGAAATAGGAAATCATTTCCTCACCCTGAGGAAAGAAGGGAATCCAAGGCCATAATATCCCACAGCAAAGTACTCTGGCTGTGGCCGCATTGCATGCATTATATTTTCATAGAACCCGGCTTGCTTTTTCTGTGAGAGAGGACAAAGAAGATGGTAAGACTGAAATCCATACACAGTGTGTTGTAAATAGTCTGTTAGTGGTTAAAAAAGACATTCATAATATATGGATTCCAATAACACCTTCAAAAAACGTGTGTGGTTACGATCTTTTTTTCAGTAATTATGAGAAAAGATTACTGGATCAGACTGAATACTGAGATACTTTATAAGTCGATTCTTCATAATAGATCAAAACTCCATAGAATTAGGAGACACAATTTTGGTTTACCCATGGGTAAACATATCTCTTCTCCATCCCAACCAAGGGCACTCAGCCTTGTACAAGCTGGAACACAATTCTTGTCCACTATTACCCATCAGACTAATTTCAATAATCTTAATGAGGTATTAAAAATAAAATAATTTAGGTTGTTTTCATAGCAGTGTATACAGCATCCCTTTTTCAGAGGTTTTAGGAGCATTTGTTTGTGAGGCTGAATTACAATTCACACGTCCTCTTACCAGCAGCTGGCTCAGCTCCATGAAGTCAAACATGTGGCTCTCATGCATCTTGGCCAACTGCTTGCCCAGCTCAATGGCCTTCTCCCACATCTGAAAAGACATGTGCATTGCTCACTTAAAAAGGGGACATAAAACAAAAACACAACAACACAGGAGCACAGGCTACACTTTGCCATCTGGCTCCTCTGCGAAACGCCCACCTCGCCACTTCGGGGGAGCCAGTGAGAGATTTGAATACTGACACAACATAGAGCTTAAGTAACTTCCCCACCAGTTTCACAATGCTGACTTCTATGGCAATCTGGCCTTTTGTCACCAGTTCACGTGCGGTGCAGTTCATACTGACCTTGCCCTTGTCCAAATAACATATCATCTCCTGGATGAGCCTCTCTTTCAGCTCCTGTTGGGTCCATACATGCTTCCCATCTCCAGGTATCAGATGAGGCGCGCAGGGTTTGTCAGACCACTGGGGAAACAAATGACCAAATTCAACATGCAGATGAACATTTAGGAGCAGGTAGTACAAGCAAGGGTTAAATAGCTCAAACATAAAAAGAATCTGATCTTTATAAAGGTGAAAAAAAGACATGAATGTGTCAGAGACCTCCAGTAAATCAGCATGTAGTAGCAGAGTGTAGGAGGCCTCCGTGTAGTTCTCACAGTCCAGGTGCAAATCTCGCAGCTTGTACAAGTACCTGGTTACAAGAGCACATTAGTGAGAAACAGTGACCCCTTTGGTCCAGGGATCAGATGTTCCGTGTCTCTTTCCGACTCACCGGATGTAAATGTCTTCCCTCTTTTTTTCTTTGTAGAAATTCTACAAGAGAAAAACATCTGAATTGCATATTCTTGAAAACATTTACTCTGAAGCAATTTTCAGAACAGCACAGGTCATTGATTTGTGTATATGCACAAACAGTGTTAAGCCTTTTGTAAATATAGGCACAGGGCATACCAGCACATTGACAGTGCAGCTCATGCGGTGCTCGGGGCTTTCGTCATGTGTTATGGTGCGGTACGCCAGGAGATTCTCCAGCAGGCTGCTCAGCAGCAGAGCCAGCTCCTCTCCTGACTGTGACAGGTATCTGTGCCGTCTGCAGTGCTCCAGCAACCTGCACATACAAACAAACCATTTAGTTACAGTGTAGCTGTAGAGGGCCATTTCTAGTTTATCAGTATTCCAAAGCCTGTCTTTCCTTCTGATGAACACATTCAAATATGTTTTCTGCAATTTTTTGAGATAGTACAATCTGTCCCAGAGGGTTATCTATTGATTAGAGGTTGCTTACTATTCTAACATACTGTCTTGTCCTTTATGCCTCCTTGAGGACTTTTTGAAAAACACAATCACAAATGCCTTTGTTGTATTTTAGAAGCACTCCGATGTGAATTCCTCATCACACAGAATAGACAAATTTGTACGACATAAATGGATAGCTTGATTTGCTTGAAGTAGGGTTGTGTGAAGTACTTATCCATAGTCAGTGTGTTACCTACAGTAGATGGAGTTTGGAGAAACAGACAGGAGTACCAGCACAAATGCAAAGAAAAGTACAGCTGTGGACGGGGGCACCAGCAAAAATATTTAACCATAAACAATATTTTTCTGGGTGTCTAAAGTACATTTTGCTGCTGCGCCTGTCCACAGCAATGCATTGTTTCCTTGCCAGTACTCCTGTCAGCCTATCCAAACTAAGGTTGTGCTGGTCGTCATCTACTGTAATTGATATACCGCCTATGGATAAGTATCTCATACAACCCCACTTCAAAACATCTGAAATATCCCTTTAAACAACTTTAAGAGTTAGAAAAAACATTATATTCTGCGTCACGTTTTCTCCAGCAGGACTTTGTACTGCTCATCCCCTCGGCCTCCTTCCACCTCTTGGTCCAACTTTGTTATCAGTTCGTTCTCAAACTGCAAAGATAAGAGGGGAATAAAAAAAAAACACATCATCATACACATTGCATGTGGTCATACTCGGCCTGAGAGCGGCTTCAGTTGAATTGTTGCCCCAGAGTTGCCCCAAGTTCTCCCACACAACTTCCCTTCTCCGTTCTCTACACTGGCTCCCTGTAAGAGCTCGCATCCAGTTTAAGACTCTGGTGCTAGCCTACAGGGGAGTGAAAGGAACAGCTCCTTCCTATTTCCAGGCCATGGTCACGCCCTACACCCCCGCCCGACCACTTCGTGTTGAATACACTTATTGTAAGTCGCTTTGGATAAAAGCGTCTGCTAAATGACTGTAATGTAATGAATTCAAACCAAACTGAAATTCTGAGGTAGCTTTTTACCGTTTCAAACGTGCGTCCGGGGCTGAAGTTGTGCTCACACTGCATCATATCAAAGAAGATGGGGATGGTGGCTTTCCTCAGTTCTGGCTCCGGCACTAGTGTGACCTCCAGAATGGGCCCGACCATGGCTGGGATGAACTTCATTTTCTGGGGGCCTGAGGGACAACGAAACATTATCACACAGAAATGTCATAGTGTGATTGGAGAAGGCAATAAGCTGCATCGTCATTTCTCAACAAACAGAGGACAAATCTAATAATGTGGTAAACAAAACAACAACACACTGTGAAACCGGACAATAAAAAATATTGTCTTGTCATTCCCCTTGCATTACTGGCAGCCACTGAATAAACAATGCCACAAACTCTATGATAATAGCAGCATTATCAGATGGTGCGAAATACTCACCGAGATTGTACCACATATCTCTGATCTTAAACCCAATAGTCTTCCTCATGTCTCCATATCTGTGACAAATTTAAATTAAAGGACTGTTAAATTAAGTTTTCTCTATTTAAATAATCTTTTTGATGAATTGTAAATGATCTCACTTGTTCAGTATCTTATTTCGTTTCTCTTGAGAGAAGGATTCCAGCTGCAGTGTCTTGTGGGTAAGGAACGCCACAGTCAAATGAAAGTAGTTATTCCACAGCTGCGAGGGGAGCAGGGTTTTCAAATATTAATACCATAATTACCTTCTCATAACACTAGCTTTTGATTTTGTGTTAAATAAGAAATGTAACCTCTACCCAGGCGGGGGAGGACGAAGACACACCTGGAGTTCAAAATGTGCCTGGTCCAAAAAATACATGTTGAGGACATCCGAGTACTGGTTAATGGCCCTCAGGAAGACCTGCATCTGCACAAGGTTCATGATCATCCAGTCAGCGGGGAAGACGTCTCCCATGAGGTCCTTAAACATGATGAATGTCTCCATGAGGAAGTCCTGAGGGACGCACAGGAATAAAATCTGTACTGCAAGTGTATGCACACTGTCGCTTTATCCAAACTGAGCAAATCTAAATCAGCGCTGCCACATGTCAGGCATGCATAATGCTCCACTGGCATAGTGGGGACCAACTGACATCCCCATCATGTCAATCCAGTCCATTCATGAAATGCTTATAATCAATATTCCCTTTAGGAGCAGTAAGTGGCCTGGGTGGTTTAATGTCTGTTATTGATGGGATGTTTCAGGACAAGATGTAGCCAACAGGGGAGGAACCAGGACACTTACCATGATATCCTGTCTTGTCTTGAAAGTGCTGATGTAGTGGGTGTAATGCATGTCATCCATTTGCTTCAGGATGGCCGTCATGCAAGCAAGATAGTGGCCCTGCAGCAGAGGAGTCAACTATCACTCACATGATATCACACGCTCCTTGTTGCATTTGTGTTATTGATGTGTTTTGCTATGACTCTTAAAAGATTGGTCGATGAAATGAATGCTGAGGACGTAGTCGTCAAGGACATATTTCAGCTGCAACACCAAAGTTGTGTCTTACAATGAGAGGGGAGGATCTCTCCATGCTGATGACAGTGCGATTAACCCTGCGGAGTAGCCGCTCCATTATCAGCTGAACGTGCCCTCTGGTTGGACCCTGCACAGACAGAACAGCCTCAGGTACAATTTTCAGCTGAAAAACAGCGACACAGACCTGCTATAAAGTATCAAACATGTCATGCTACCAGCCTCTAATGGGATGGGATGGGATGGGATATGTAATTCCTCCAGCACGCTCTGGGTCTGCCCCGGGGCTTCCTTCCAGTTGGACTGCCCCAGAAAACCTCTAAAAACAGGCCTGAATCACCTCAACTGGTTCTTTTTCATGCACAACAGCAGCAATCTTACTCTGAGGTCCCCACAGAGGTCTGAGCTCTCTACCTCAGTCAATCAGAGTGAGCGCAGCCACCCTGTGGAGGAAACTCATTTTGGCTGCTTATACTCACAATACCAAGCTGACTAGATGTGTTTTCCTGTGTACCGACCCTTTAAACTAATACACTCTGTGTGTTTAAAGGTGAAGTCTGACTCCTCACCACGTCCTTGCGGTCCAAGTTGTCCAGCACTGTGCTGAGCAGTTGGGCACAGGCCTCGTGGTCTGGTTTACAAGAGTGGTCGTCCAGCTGCCCACTCAACTGGTCAGTAACAAGTGGCAGAAGCACATCTCGACAATCTGCAGCAACAGAGCAGAGAAAAACTGTCCTAATTGGATCACACAGCACATTTCCTTTTAATAGAGCTGAACAAACTTGTATGTAGGTGTGATGCAGAGCGTTTTTTTCCCCTTCATCTTGTGTGAAATGTCATTATGTGGTTTTCAAGCCTCGAGGACTCCTACCTGACTGCCTGAAAAGGTCACTCTCCACCATTTTACACATGCAGCCCAGCTTCTGACGCACAAGCTGAGAGTCAGGAATGCTCTCAATGAACTTCGCTAGGAGAACGCTGAGAAGAGAACGAAAAGAAAACAGGCAAAAGAGCAGCTGTGACAATTTGAAGGGTATTCACAATTCACATCTAGTAATTATTGTCAGGAAGGACTAATGAGCAGCATATATGACAGGTTGATGTTACAGCAGCAAGAATTGAGAATAACGCCTCCTTTACTCAGAAGTAAATATGATAATTTGCACTGAGTCAGGCAATTATCATTTCCTGCTGTGAAAAGCCTCTGGAGAGTTACCTGAGCTCCACGGGATCAAACACAGTCTGGATGTCATTAATGATGCTGGGGAGGTATTTCAATATTGCTCCCTGAAAAAGCAAAGAATCAAGTCTCATCAGACTGAAGCACAGGGATGTTTTTTATTCTCTAGTAAAACAAGCTTTTCACCAGAGCTTTTCTTCACCTTAGAGACTGCCAACAGGGAGCCCACACTTATTTTACAGGTAATTTGTAAAAACCTTTCAATAACCTCTCCATAACACATTATCACAGCTGCACTACTGCAGTCATTCACAATGCTAAAACTGACCTGCTCCATTTTACTTTTATTTTCAAGCTACAAAATTATAAATTGGTGAATTTTTTTGGAATGTTCCCGCATGCATTTCAGTTGTAAAATACAAAAAAAACTTAAATAAACACAGCTTCTGGGCACACACTTCAACTTACCTTGATCTTCACTCCCTCGTCCAGCGGTCTGTCCATGAGAGTGTTGAAAGACAGGAAAAGGTTGCGAATGGAGTTGAAGAAAGCGTCCCCATCCTCACTGTTCCCATAGAATCTGAGAATCAAGGCCAGGCATTGCATCAAAGGAAGTCATCCTTATAACATGAGAGGGAAAAGTGGATTATTTTGCGTGGAGCGCCTCTGATACCTGAGGTAAAGGACCCGGGACTGTACAATAAACCTGAACAGGTACTTGAGAGCTTTGAGGGCTGCGTAGAGCCTCTCGGATAAGGCGGGCTCCTCAGCGTGGCCCACGTAGTAGTTAAGCACCTTCGTTAGCTTCCTGAGAAAATTAATGAGTCAGGCGTCAAAGTCAAAGTCATTTGGGTGTGGGTGGAGAAGAAGAGCAAAAGGCCTACTAAAAATAAACAGTGTGAAGGGGCGTAAGCGATCAAAGGTGGGAAATACAGAATGCAGACTCACATGTAAGCCAAAGTGGCACTGAAGTGCTTGTTGATGTAGGTTTCCAGGACCGGATTGAAGTGCTGGAATTTGATATCGCCAATAAGTGTGATTATAAATACCTGGTCATAGACAAGAGGAGGAAACAAAATTAGAGCAAAGTCCAAGTTAAAAGAGTATACATATACTGAATATCAGTGAATCCCAACCACATCTTACTTGTGACCCATTAAAGTTATAATCCATATGCAAAATCCATTATAATATCAAACCCCATTTTTGATGCTATCTATGGTCTGTTTTTGTTCAGCAATAGCCGGTTTACGCCACTCACATCACATCACTCACTGACCCTGTGGCCTGAAAAATAAAACTAACCAAGGCATCAAACACCAGCGTATCATAGGTGTCCTTCTCTGAGGTCTCCATCATGATGTTGAACAAGGCATCAAGAGTGTCCTGGAGAAACTGTGCATAGAACAGAAAGCTGTTACAAAAGTGCCATTAAAAAGGACATCGTACAACATATAGAAAATATTGCAGCATATTGCATGTTCAGTGCAGCAGAACCCACTTTGACAATCTCCCCCCCCTCGACCTCCATCAGCCTCTGCAGAATCTGGTCCAGATCTTCAGGGTTAGACCGCCAGTTCAACAAGCCGAGTAAATCCACTGGAAAAACATGAACACACCAGAACACATTCAGCAGCAGCAACACTTCCTCTGATACAACATCAGTTAACAATATTGTGGTTAAGCCTAGTGTCAATATGAACCTAATTAGATCTACATCAATCATCATCCACACATATCAGCAATATATTAGGAACAAAGATCATCTTAATTAATTTCAAGGCAATCTAGGGGGAGGAAATGAAGGTGGCACTGCACCCCTTTATCTGTAGAATCTGTTTCATTTCATAGAGATGACTTGTGACAGGACATCTTTAAATTATCACAAAGACAGAGCCTGGAAGATTGGGACAAGTAGAAACGGCTCCCTACGGTACCGTTCTGAGTGAGTTTAGTGGAGCAGGTGAGCGTGGCGATCTGGAAGCTGTCTTTAGTCACAGGAATCACTCCTGAATGGTGGAACTGCTTCCCTGTTTGCTTCTCCTTTTCCGCCACTTCAGCCCAAGTCGCTGGCAAGGTGAGGTAAACCTTTGCATCCTCTGTCTTTTTCGCATCAACCTAAGAAATTCATAAAATGGAGAATGAATCATGAAGCCTATTGATCGGTGGAGATCTAATCTCATATTTATTGATTGAGGAGAGATTTGTGCATAATCCATCTACCCACTGTCAGCTATTCAAGACACCCATTTTTGTGTAATTAGATGAAAACAATATCATGCTTATTTTAAAGACAGGTGCAGTGAATCAAATTTCATGCAAAACCACAACCCTGCAGCGGTACCTTATAGACGATGAGTTCATGCCTGCCGTCTTTTAGCGTGGTCCCATCTCTTCTCATGAGCCGGTCGAAGGCCATACCGAAAGGCTTCTCCGATTTGTCCCTAGCTGAAGGATACACAGAACCATAAGATTGGAATAGACCCACTGACAGTCACTGTAGCTGTATTTAACATGGTGGCAGGATTACACGTGGGTGTTTGTCATACAAATAAGACACAGTCACTCACAGTCCTGGGAGGATCGGTGTCGAAACGTCACCCTCAGGTGACAGCGGCAGACGTCTTCAATTGGAATTGTCACCTTGCAGGAAGGAAAGAAAAGTCAGGGGAATTAATGTGAATACAGGATTATACATACAGAAGCCATGCTGTCTGATTTGTATGAGTAGCACACCCTGTGTCAATATCTTTCCTGCGAGATTAATTCATTGAAGAACTAATTAGAGAACATGAGATATCATGGAAGCACTGGGCTGCACACGTGGGTCCTTGATATAAGCTTACCTTCACCGTTTCATTCCAACAAGGCTGCTTCACCTGATAGTAAATGACAGATTTGTACTCTGTGATTCCATCATAACCGGCCCCAGGAAATATCACTTTCTACAGAAACAGAGGAAAAGAGATTAGTTTGCATGATAGGAACTGAAGCACTAAATACAACGTACAGTTTAAGCTGGTGTCATGCCATTAGCTTTGCAGGTATTTAGTCATAAACATAAGACAAGTGGGAATTTTGATCTGATGATGGCGCTGAAGGAAATATCAGGCAATCACAAGTCAAAGAGATACATGAATGTTAGATATTTCACCTAAAACCACAAATGTCAACCTCCTGAAAAAGCCAGGGGAAAAGTCAGGGATCCCCAAAGTCAGGAGGATTCATAATCTCGAGGCCATGAGTGTCTGTACAAAACGTCATGGGACCAAAGTGGTGGACCAACAATATCGCTAGCCCGGCTAAAAAGTACAGCATTCAAAGTGGAATTACAAGAGTTGTTATAAGGTGATGGTTGCAGAGTTGGTCACATAAGGCTTAATTAGAAACAAATGAAGATGAAACGAAGCATTCACAAGTCTATTTTACCTCTATGGAATTGCCTTCATCGTCGTGCACAGTCAGTATGACCTCTACATTTTTCGGGGTCTTCTTTTTACCACGGTCAAACTCTCCCTGCAGCAATGTTACGTAAATATCATTCCTCACGATTCCTGGAGAAAGGACAACAGATGATCAGGCGGATGTGCTGAAAATTCATAAACCCATGTCATGGCTTTGTGAGCAATTAAAATGAACCATGACCACGGTGTTTTTAGAGCAATGCCCACCTGGGAGGATGATTTCCGGAAAGCCCATTTTCCTCACGATAGCAGTGCTGCGGTCAACAAAGTGGGGGTAGTCCTTCCTGACTTGGGCAAGGTCTCCTGGGAGGAGCTTCAGGGTCACAAACAGCCCTATCCGCAAACATGTAAAGAAATTCAATGAGGCAGACACCAAACGGACCCACCCTGTAGACCTCTCACACATCATTTTATTTCCCTCAAAACAGAAAGGTCAATTTAGAGCGACCCTCTGATATCACAGGGGAACACTCTGTCTTTGAGCACTTCATTTTACCCTGGCCTTTGTGATTGACCTCCCGCGTCGCGATGACTTTGTTGAAGACAGCAGTGACTGGCTCGTTCTCTCCTATGACTCGAGACGGGATGAGCGGAGACATGATGAGCTGCCTCTGACGGATGTAGGTTTCCATAGCTATCCTGAGAGAAAAAGCATCAGGACAAGTTTAGGAAACAAATCAGCTGCCGGCGTGTCTGACAGGTGACAAACAAATGGTCAGGGGAGCTGCAATATGATAATCATCATACAGGGACAATATGTCGCTCGTACGTAAGGGTATATGTCTCAGCATACTGTAGTGGTTTGGTCAGAAGAGAAGTGGACACAGAGTCTACATGTTGCCGGTGTGGACGGTTAAGTTTCACCATGACAAAAGGTTTTAGCAGATTAAATGCTGTGGACAGGCATGAGCATTTGTTCCTGATCGGCAGTAACCTGTTGTATTTATATAACCTCTTTGCTGTACAATTATATCATATTATTATATTTTACATTACTGTTACTGTAAGGAGGTTTTATGTGAATAGATGTTAACACTGTCGATAAAGATTTGAATCCCGATTGTTGTACTGAACTGAATGGATTGATGTGGTAGCAGTGTTTCAAAAAAATGTGCTTTAGCAACTGAGAAAAGCTGTCAAATAAAGTGTTCTGTTGTTCTTTTCATCTTAGAAAGATACACTTTTCTATTGTTCATTGGGAAATTAATTTAGCATGACATTTCTTTTTTTTTTTTTTTTTGTGATCGTCCCGTACATGATTAGCAGTGGCAAATAAGTCACTCAGTGCTAATGAGTAAATAAATTGATTTGTCATGGCTAGAGGGCTTAACAGGTTGTTCTGTGATACAATTTGTCCTTTGTAGGGAACACACTTGTAGAATTAGCATTTATTAAAGAGCAGAGAATTGCATGTCCAGGAAACGTCACGTTTACTCAGGAAACATCAAATGTGTGCAAACAGAAACTATGCTTTAGTCTGGATTAGTGTGTTAGCTCTCAAGATACAAAATGAGGCCTTTGTATTTCAGGTTAGAAAACAAACTGATAACTATTCTATCCAACAAAAACTTTTTGGTCTCTACCTCGTCAAGAAGACACTGTGACACAGTGAGAAGAGACAAATAGAGGTAAAAATGTGGTTTAGATGACAAGTATCAGTCAAGATATTTTTGGGGCTCTTCTACCCCCATTGTGCAGGTGCTATGAAAATGTCTTTGAGAAGAGCTCAATTTTTTTCATATTTGTCCTTGAAAAAGATGCAACACAGTAAGCAAACATAACTCAAGTCTTGCTCAAGTTTTTTTCCTATCATTTTTGTTTGACATTAGAAAACAAGGTCGGGTCTGTTAGCAGTATAAGAAGTGTGACACCGTCAAAAAGACTCACTGCTGAAAGGGGATGAAATGCTGTTTGTCCTCATCGTCTGTTTTGCCATGAGCGATATCTGTAACGTCCATCACTGCAATGACAAGAGAGCGTCACAGTAAGGCAGCAGACTGTTGTCAAAGATAAGCTAATTCACCTGATGCAATGCCTTTTTTTTGTTATTTCAAAAGCAACAGCAAAACAGGAATGTACTAGTTTTGATAGTTCCTCTACCTGTAAAACAGAAGCTGAGCAAGGCGTTGGCTCTCCCTCACCTGTTGCCTGGCAAGACAGTCAGCCAGCATAGCACAACATATTGAGGGTTCTTGATCTCCATCTGGCAAATGCCTTTGAATTGTTTATTCCACCCAGCTCTTTTTCCGAAAGTGATTTTGAAATTATTTTTTTCCTGGCTATGAAGAATGGGACTTCTGAGTGAAGCGTACTCTGGTTTCAGTCCATTTGCTGGAACACCAGAGGAAACCATTCCTCATCAAATCCACTAATGATCTGGCCAAAAACAAAAAGACAGGCGCTAAACCAATTTCCACCGACTCCTTTGCCAAGGCAGAGTGGAGGCATTTTCTGGGTCAGGAAGCAGGTGTTCTCATTTGATTCAGCACATGGATCCTTCATTTTCACACCTCCACAGAACTATTCATGCAACTATAGCACCATAAAGGAGTGGCGTTCATTTTGTTGTCGACTTTTGTAACAAATATAAGGCCATTTGAAAAGCAGCTCACCAGCCACACCAAATGGTCTCCTCAGTCCTCCAGTGTGTTTCTTGCCCTCTTTGAGCTCCATGCTGCCCACTCTGATGATCTGGCACACCAAGAAGACCCGCTGCCTCATCAAGTCACTGCTGCTCAGGTCCTGGACGCAAAGGACAACCATAAAGATGATTTATTATGGCATATTAAGTGATAAGGTGCATTACATGCAGAAGCCAGTGTACTAATAGCCTGTTATTATGTGCAAATACAGGATGAAAGCATGTAATAAACCTTTAAACATATCACTTTCCAGCATCTTTATGTGTTCATTTATCTGGATGTTTTTCCAGTCAAAGGAGTCTTGACTTGTGTGCTTTGAGGAAGTTAATATAATGATTAAATTTCAGCTCTTTGCGCTGATGAATGTGGTTTGATCACATTCTGAACCACTATTCCTGGTCGTACATAATGCAGATTAACACAATGCCGTGTTTGGATGGAACTACTGACTGTGTCAACGTAACCCGTCAACATAAACAGCAGCAACACAATGGAGGCAATCGTATTCAAGTTTTCAAAGATGTGCCGTGAATATGAGCTATTCAGTAAAAACATTCAGCAAATTAAGAACGATTCAGGAGCAAATTGTCTTCTTTGTCACAGAATCCAGGCAACATTTGGATTGTTCAAATCCGAAGCAGGGGGAATACAGTCAGCGGCCCGGGATTCAGTTACCGTGAATAGAGCCGGCAGGTTGTTGAGTTTTTCAATTTCTTTAGGCATCCCCATACTGTCCCAGCGCACCAGGAAGTTCTCACTGCATGAATTTAAATAAGAATCACAGTTAGATATCATATTATCTAAAGGCATCAGGAGAAATACAAAAATAGCTCATGTAAAAACGTTGCATTATTTTATCTGTCTTACCAGGTTAAATCCAAAGTGTCAAGAAAATTCAAAGATGAGTGCATATGTTGAATAGCAATAATGTGAGAATCCATTGATCCCTATAGACCTTTCTCAAAGCAGACAGGTAATGCTTGGCAATTACTAAAAGAAATGCAGCCATCATTAATGGTGTTATGTTCCTGCATGAAAAGTCAAAGCTATGATTAGCCAGTCTGCGTTCAAGGGGCGGGACTTAGCAATGGGGTCAATTGTGGAATTAGGAGAAAAGTGAGGAGCAAACCTGATGAATTCAGACTGGTCGGGGTCATACAGAGACATGAGGAGCTCAGCATCTTCTCCGATGTTGCATACAAAGTTCTTCAGGTTCATGAGTAGACTGTAGGTGTGTACCGTGCTGAACAGGGTCTGACGCCTCATTTCCAGGTTTTGTTGCCGCGTCTGCAGAAAAGCAAGGCCCCAGGCACACAGATATTATTTGAAATGAATCGCTACTTTTGGGGAAAATGGTGACTGATAGTATGACTAAATCAAAATATCCTGCCTTCTCTTCTTGTATCCTGTCATCGACACTGCGTGAAGCGGTCTCGTGTGCCCGGAACAGACTGACCGTACTGGTCAAATCAGGATCCAGCGTGTTTCCTGCTTCATCTCGCACCACCAGGTCCAATCCCAGAATCCTGAGCAGCACAGAGGATCAAACATGTGTCCATTGAGTTTATGGACACAATAAAACTTTACAATGGTGTCTACGTCACAAGGAAATTTACTGCAGTACAAGAAGGCAGCAGGATTCATACCGGTTTCCGTAATCAATCTTTGCTGTGACTTTCTTTCTGAGCTCCACAAGGTCATCCTTAGGCAGCGTTCCCGACACTATCTGAGATCGATATTCGATGAGGCTGTAGGCCATCTGCTGAACACCCCTGAACAGGATTGTCTTGTTCGCCTGTCAAATAAAGATGAACACACTTATATATATATCCTTCAGAGGTGTGGAACAAAACAAAAACCGAGTTAAAGTAATGTGAATTAGATTAGGATTGAGTGTGCTAGAAACTGAGAGGCTGATAGGAGAGAGGCAAACCACACATACCACGTACAGGTTCTGCCATATCTGTGCCCATTCCCTCAGAGTAGCACCGAGCTCCTGCACCAGGGGCAAGTCCACTGGAATAATTATTTCCTGTTGGCTACCAGCCACAAGGAGAGAATAATAAGATACTGGAAAAGTGGCTCATCACTCACAGATCATGTCACATGGACGGACATTTGGACGGACTCAAGTGCATTTCTAATACATGATAAATAGTTGGATGGTTTCCCTACACAGCCAAGAAGAGCATTACTGAATCTTCACTTATGGTAATTGCAAGTGCACTGCTATGTTATTGGCAAATGACAAGGCGGGGCGGCAAACCAAAAGCAAAGTGGATTATCATCATGATCATATGTTTACTGATATGTGATCTCACCCTGTTCCCTCAACCGTAGCCTCCTTTAACTGGATGTAGGAAGACGGGAAAATGCCCTGAGGAAACAATGAGGCAAAATCAGTATACATACATAACAGCACTGGTCATAGGATAATAGAGAGCTAATGATGTTCCTACCTTCTGGGATTTCTTGCGTAGCCTGTAGCCCCTATACCAGCCTGAGGAAATATTATTAACAGAGAAACATGTGACAGTGAGGGAGAGGCAGGGGACCAGACAGGAGTGACGTCAGTCCATCCTGTCAGGAGGACAGTGCTGTAGACTCATTTACATTATTATGCATAGCACGTCGAGCGCAGGTTAGTTCGACATTTCATTTCATTTCCTGTGGCAGCTTGCTTTGGAGAAGTAAAAGAGGGATGTGTCGGGGCCTGTTGTGTGTTCAGGCTCGCTCACCTTCCAATTTCTCAAGTATGTGCACCGTGTCCCCCACCTGAAGACACAGCTCCTGCTCCCCACTGGGCTCATAATTGTAGATTGCTGAGGGACAAAGTAGGACCGTCTCATTATGACAAAAACACAAAACATTCAATGAATACTGTTAACAAAAGAAAAGACTTAGGCAGACAGTTTGAATTATGAGTTTGTTCCTATACTCAAGGTCCAGTGGATTAAGAACAACCATGAAATCCCTATTCAATCACTCACTGCACAGAGGAGCAAGTCTGTTTTTAAAAAAGGTTCTGGATCAGAGGTTTTCAGTTTCTGAAGAAACCAATTCAGCCTCGTCACAGAACCTGGACTCGCAAGCAAAGAGGCTCTTGATCTTTGATTTATTCCTCATCTTACTGCCATTTGAAACAGCAGGCTGAATAAGTGTGCAAACGGCCTGCGTGACTCAAACCTTTAAAGCCTTTTGATGATTCTTAATTAAAACAGATGCCCCGAGGCAGTGTTTAACAGTAAATGGACAGTGCTGGAGCAGATAACTTCAGAGTCAAAGAACGAAGAGGAGCAGAGCTAAAAAAAAAAGGCGATGGCATCACATCCTCTATATAGCTGATATCATCTGTGGCCTTTGGTCAATAGTTACAATCTGCAGGTTGTGTTTCTGCCAACTGGCTCACCTGCGAGCCCTTCCCTTCACTTTTATTAACCAAACAGCTTTCCTAGAGACGCTCCTTTTTTAACTCTCTTACCAGGTCACACATGGGAGGTATCAAACAAGAATACTTCTGTGCATGCACACAGACACAAACACACACACCTATGTACGTACACACACACACACACACACACACAAAACCACAGAAATTGCAAAAGAGAAACCTTGGCAAACAATGCTGTAGCAAAGGTCTTTGCCTTGACTTGAGAGAGCCGCAATAGCAAGCAGCCGCTCTTAGAGTCAGATAGAGGAACTATGAGCTGAGCTCTGCCCTGACTTGCATGGTGATCATGCTTGTTGCTGGAGGCTAGATTTCACAGCACGCTTCAACTGGCTCGGCTTATCGCACCTCAGTCTGAATACCAAAACTTGAGAAAACACTGAATGTAGCTCAACCTTTCTCTCTCCATGACGACCTCCTCACGGACAGATTTTTACAGCTTTCCATAACACACAGTTGCCCGGGCAGAAATCCAGTGGAATTCTCCACAGGGAATCCTGCATTTTTAGGTTAAGAATGCGTTTGTGTAACTATAGCTCATGGAGCTCTTAGAATATTAGGCTAGACCCAGGCCGGCTATGTTAGGATATCGCCTGCACAGTTTTCACATGAATGACGCCTTTCTGTGAGAGCTGAGAGATGGGTTCATAAATAACACCAAAGACTCTTTTCTTACTTTCTTTTTTTCCCTCCTTGAATAAAAATGTTGATTTCCGCACATCACAGTTTTCGTATCTCTTCTGACCAAACAAACCACGATATTATGAACAGAAAGCCCAGGCCTTGAGAGCCAACAGAAGCATACTGTGTGGTTTAAAAACAAGCTACTGACGCACGCTGCGAATTTGTTTTCACCAAGAAATTATTTGTGAAGCCGGAGGAATATTGAATGAAACGCGCACTGGAGAAATGACGTCTGCGTCTCGTCATGCCCGGGGGTGACAATGGTCCCTTCACCAACTTGAAGCGTGGCAACATGCCAATGGCAGGCACCGGGCTGAGCGCATTGTGATGCCCCACTGTCTTAACTAAGAGCAACAGTTCACCGCTCATCTGTGCAACTCCGAGACACAGCAGCTTCCTCTCAAAACGCTCAGCCTGAAGCCGCTGTGGCCAATTTCAGAAAAAAGACTCAATCTGTGTATAGGTGCAAGCTAATGTGCATACTAATGTTAAATCAAAGTCAGCCTGATTCACTCTAAACGATTTATCATGGAAGTGGATTAGCCTACAATTAAAGAACACCACGGCTGAAGAGTTTGAGCAGCTGCTGGCAGCTCATCAAAGTCAACACGTTTCAATGAGAATCCTTTGTTGTCATCACTGGCTGGATGTGAAAGCAAAACATAAATAACTATTCCAAGTTATGGACACGATAAGACACACACACAAACAATATGATGCGAGATAGAGCCTAGCAACCAGTCTTTGAACATGTACATTGATTCGGATTTAAAGGAAAAACCTTCAATCATGAAGGGAATAAAATCGTAGAGCCAGAAACACGCTAGACAAGCTCCGATTTAACAAGCCATCATTTTACCTGTACAGTGCAGCTTGTAAGCAAGACATGTGACCTACTAAACAGAGAAATCATCACAACAAGAACGGGCAGTATTTTAGTTTCAAATCAATGAAAGGCAGAAAGCATATTTGTTATGAATTCCTAATTGTCTTCAGTAAGTTCAGCTACCATTCAGTGATTTTCATACATCTCTTGTAAAACTGGTCATGAAATAAAAGAAAGTCTATTAAAGTTTGTTTTTGAACCGGTTCCCCTCAGGCAGGACGTTTCCAAACATTAAGGCTTCAGTAGAAAATCCTTTTGCCTCCCGTCTGCTGTCTAGACAGCCTGAGACGATCTGTAGCTCTTAAAAGTGTGCTCCAGCTAATAACTCCTTATAGGTTATCCATAAATCAGAAAGCTAATTCTCGAGTTCAAAGCTAATAGTGCAAAAGGGATAGAAGTAGACCATCATCTTTTAATTCTGGTTAAAACCCTGCTGCAAAGAGAATTACAATTGCCTTATCTGAAGGAGAAAAGCACCAATGTCTTCCTCCAGGTTCCTAAAGAACTACTCTGAAATGATGTGTCCGAGTTTAAAAAGTCATGACTGACCATCCAACCATCTGGTCAGTCCATCAGAACTCAGAACACTGTCAACACTTATCTTACTGCCAGCAATCAGATATGACAAGACCACCAAACAGGGATGTTTTGATCGCGATGTATGGAGGCTGCAAATCTCAACAGCTTTAAGGCCATAGATTTGTTTTGGTAATAAGACGCCCACACAGCACGAAACACCTGCAGAGCAAACAACTCTAAGCTCTTGATAATTTTAAGGAAACCTTTTTGTTATTTATTGCATAATATTACAACGTTGAAGTTGTGGTACTTGAAAACCCTTTTCACACAACCACAGTGAGTGCAAGCACAAGTCGGTCTTTATGGCTTCGGTGGCTTGAATGGCAGTTCCCTGAAGAAAACTTTAAGTTAATTATAGAAGGTAGTAGTGCTGCTAGTGTCATTATGAGTACATTATTGTACAACATAAGCACACAACATGTACACTCCACAGCTTTGCTGCAATGGATCAAATGTGGTCAATACAACCAATTTAAATATTTAAGTCCCCCACAAATCGAAAATGTGTTTTGCTTATTGGATGCAGAGTTTGGCACTGAGTTGACAAAGTGTACATACAAGCAGGATTTAGGGCATCACAACTTGTTTGGGAGCCAATCATGGCCCAATGTTTAACCTACCGGTGTAGTGTGACGTGGACGCCTGATGCCTCCAGTGCACATAAACTGAGAGTGTGCTTGTCATTGACATCTTGCATCCAGCTATTTACCTTTTAAGTTGAAACATATTGGCAAATTCAAGATATGGACTTGTCAACTAGTTTATTGATTATTTTGGCCGGTATATTATTCAAAACAAAGCATTTTAACATGTGTGTATAAAATGTTAAAGGACCACTGTACTCCTACGACATTCACGATGTTCTGGTTTATTAAAACAAAACAAAAGGATTAAAATCGATGCAGCAGAACCAGAGATATCGTCTTTTTTTATTCCACGTATTCTTCTTCCTTGTCAAAATCTAGTTTCTACATTACCCACAATGCAACTCAAGCGCCGTCAGTTCAATCGGAGATCTGGGTGTGTAGTTCTAGCAACAGATAATGTAGCCTCAAGCCGCTAGGTTCAAGCAGAGCTCATGCTTCAAAGAGAAGAGTACTACACAGTACTTCTCTCCAACTCCCTAGCTTTGTTTTCATTTTCAAATTTGTAGTCGTCAGCGGCAGACTTCAGTGACCTTCAGTGACCCCCTGTAGAGACCCTAAAGGCTTTATAACGTGTCTTGTTGCAGAGTACCTCAACAGTGTTCTACAACACCTGTTAACACACTTGATGAGTAAAATCAGTGGACTTCCACTTTAACTTCCTGGATTACTGTTATTCGACAAGGGCATCAGTTGACCACAAATGTGTATCGTTGTTCATGTACACGATCAATAAAAATAGCTTAAATCCCTCAAATCTAATGAAGCCACGGGACGTCATTATGGATGCAAATAATGTAAAAAATAAGTTATTCGCCTGCTGGTTTCAACTCTTCCTTTGAGACTCTAGTTTAGTGCTTCTCTTAAGGATGTAAAAATTAGCAAGCCATCTATAATGGTGTCACAAATTCACCATTAAAGATTGTGTTGATATCTTAAGCCCCATTTTATCCGCATTTCCCCATTAGCTAGCGAGATATAATTGATATTATCAGAAGCCTTGCAACTCTTCTTTCATCTCAAAATGTAGTTGCCTGTATTTGAGCACGGCCTGGGTTGACTAATCGGATTAACAAATGTAAGACCTTGTACAGGGTCCGATGGCATTTTAAGGATTACAGTGTTAGTGACTCCTGCCCCGTTTCTGAGGCGAATGGCAGCAGAATGGCAAAGTGTACACAATCACACAGAGCAACACTTTTGAACGCCACACTGGGAACTAAAAAGATTAATGCACAAAAAAAAAAGAAATCCTCAACGTCAGCTGCTATAACAAGGTCATACCCAAGTGGGAAGTGTTTATGCAGCACAGCAATCCATGCCCACCTGCATTTTGTGGCTTAAAAATGTTTTGGCCACAACAGAGCACACAACACTTTCTTTAAAGATAAAGCCGGGAGAGGATTCAGGTTAGAGCGAGGCACGATTCACACATACTCCAGACAGACTACATACAAAAGGTGCATTCACTATCCACACATGCAGGGTTTTCCTCTTGTCTAGTGCATCTACTGCACACCAGGAAACACTGTCTGTAAAAGAGTCTTTAGCAGAGATTTAGCGGTGAGTCAGTGCCGGTGACCAGCCAACCTGTGCTGACGATTTCAGTCATTCCAGTAAACCTGAAAGGAATTTCTCATAGAGCCTACAAGTCGTGCGGATTTGCCTTCAGGGCGTGGAGGACTACCTGATAGCATGAACATGCATGCACAGTGAGCCCACAAACACACACTCATAAATGTGACGGGGCCACACCTTATTTCAAGTTGTGGAACACACAAAAAAGGTGCTTTATAGCCTCAAAAGACAGACAGTTAAGGGTGAGTGTAACTAAGCAACACTGACAGTGTCTATGTAAATGCTGCTCTCTTATCTGACATGCATTCAGTCACAGCAGTGGCTCCCATGTGGGGGGACCTGCCAGCAGCAAAATGAGGATTCATTTAAGTTCACTGCAACTTCCACGAGTCAGCTCAGCGAGGTTAAGCACAAGAATGACTGGAATGCTCATTGAACTCTTGGCTCTTTTCCATTTTTCCTCACCACCTATTATGGACAGTTACACAAGTAATTTCTTACTGCACTCCAACCAAACATCTAGAGTCCCCGGGACAGCAAGGACGGTGAATATCGAGTTATCTGTCATATTAAAAACAACAAAAAGTCTGCAAAAAAAACCAGAAGGGCTTCAGTTCCGATGCCCGCCATGTATCAACAACAGCAAAAGTCTCCAATAACTTGTGTTTCACGACTTCAGAGTGTCCATTCCCTTGAAGTTTATTTGGGAGTTTCACTCGGCGAGCAAAACACACGGAGAGCTACATATGAGAACTTACCGACTCCGTACTTCTCTTTTTTAGTAGGGATCCAGCGGGTCATTTCGGGGGAAGATGTAAAGCTGAAGGAATAAATAACTATATACAATTGTCAAACGAGGACGGGCGGCGCACTCCTGCTCGTCTCGAGGTCTACAGTTCCGCCATCATGACTTGTAAACGGGGAGGGGAGAGGAGGGCGCACACGGCTGGGAGACGAGAGGAGAGGATAGGCGTGAACTATCCCAAACTTAACTACCCCCACAACAACAACACGAGTCCCGCACACTGACGTTGCACCGCAGACACTCGTTTCATTACAGGGTTCGCCTCCAGGAACCTCGTCCGCGAGGCTGTTTAATTTGCCCTAGACACCAGTCAATCGATAACTGTAGCCATTCCTCATAAATCCTCAAATGAACATAAATTGGATTCAGGGAAATTATAATGAGACTGACCTGTCCCTGGCTTTGCTTCAAGGACTCCTTATGTGGTTTTAGAACCACTGGCACACAATTTCACAATCTAGAAGAGAATAATGAATTGAAACCAGAGTTATGAATCACCGATGTGTCACAAATAAATGATTAGCAGGTTATTGTTTTAATTTGAAATGAGATTGAATCGCAAACTCCATACTGCTCCTCACATTGACTGGTTTAAATGAGACAGTGAGCATAAATGTACTAAACCTGCTGGGACTTAATCTAGTCATACTCATATCAAGCTGGATTTGTAGTTACTGTGCATACTATAACTGTTCATAAAAGCAAATGGAAGTATGACCAACACAATGGAATTAAACTTGTCCATCAATGAGGATATTGACTTTAATTTAAATGTCATTTCAACAAGGCCAGTACATCACAAATAACGCCCACCACCCTAAGTCCCTGCACAGTGAAGTAATTTACAGCTGCTGGCTGAAATCTGGTAGCCCACTTAGCCTTTTGTTCGCCCAACATGCTTGCGTGTGTGTTTGTCTGCGTGTGTGTGTGTGTGTGTGTGTGTGTGTGTGTGTGTGTGTGTGTGTGTGTGTGTGTGTTTTCTGCTGTTGCTGTCAGCCAAATGGTGCTGTCAAAAATGTTCAACCATCCAATGCTTTTGTTGTTTGGCAGGGTGATGTCCATCTTTCCTCCATCTATTGTGATGTGGGTGCATTAAAACACAGCTTGTAGTGGATTATAACACATAGTCTGATTGACATATTATTTACTCTTATTATTTTACAAAGGACAGAGCTATTGAACATATGGCAACTCCAAAATAGCATTGAGCCGTTTTACTGGCCAAACTATAATCACGCAAAAATACATTTTTTAAAAGATTATGCCTTTAGGTAATAACATTTTTTAATTGATGCCTTTTTCACCACACAATAGTGAAGTTACACAGAAGCATAAATATGTGACACTTTTTAATTTTTTTTCAAACCCAGTGTATTTAATGTCTGCTGTTTGTTTGACAAACCTCACAAAGCTCGAGGATTCCAACACATTGACAAGCTCAACCCTGAAAATCGTGTATTTTGCAGCTATATGTAGAATTTCCAAGGTTATAGCTTTGACTGTTCCACGTGATTATTGTGACCTATTTCTGGCTGGGCTCTATTATAATTCGTTGTGAGGGGGCTTTAAAACTGCTCATGCCCTTTTCACCTCTGATTCTTTTTATTCCCTTGGCAAATTCTCTCATACTTCTCATCAAATGTTGGACTATTGGTGTAAAAGTTAAAAACAATCAAATCTGCAAAAAGGAATACAATATTGCCATCACCTGACTGCTTTGTGCTATTGCATACAATAGACTGTCACTGGTAAGACCTCAAGAATGGGTTACATTCTGTTGTGCCATGGCATTACATGGCACAACATCTGATGTATCTGCTTCTATGAAACTTAACTGATGACCTTTAACTCTTCCCCTGCAGAGTCTTTAAAGGGAGATCATTAAATTCAGATGAGGTGCTGGTTTGTGTGTGTGTTGGTGCGTGCATGCCTCGCATTAATGTGTGTGACAGCTTGGCAAGCAGAGTTGCACTTTATAGTTGAATGCCCCTTAAGCAATATAGACAGGCTAAATCTTCACAGGAGATCTTCACTCCTTTCATCTTCCAACCAAGATCAGAATGTGTTATGACTTAGACTTCCTTCTATTAAAACCCCCTGACAAGCTGCAGCATGTTAGTATAGTTGGTAAAAAAAAAAAAAATCCTCTGACCATGTGCAGATGTATAATGGTAAATGGAAACAGGTGCACATGTGGATACAGAGCCAGAACAGCTGAATGTAAAGACTGATTGCTCTCACTCTCTGCATGAAAGTGAAGAAGTGTTGTGGTGAGAGTGGGCTGTAAGGTGAAGCTACTGTTTATTTCGCCTAAGGGTCGGTCTCTCAGTGTGTTACCAAACAGATACATTATGAATGAACATTCAGCATGACAGTATTAATAAATATGCTTCCTACTCACATCCACCTTCCTACACTTTGATTAGCTTGTGAGCGTACATGCTTGAGTGCACGTGCCTGTGTGTTTCATTTTTATGGGATGCAAAAAGATGAAGCACATCAAGCATCCAATATGTATGAAATTAACCATTTGAACAAAGCTTGACCTGAC
Source organism: Anarhichas minor (assembly GCF_050575085.1). Lineage (NCBI taxonomy): Eukaryota > Metazoa > Chordata > Actinopteri > Perciformes > Anarhichadidae > Anarhichas > Anarhichas minor. The sequence goes on along the minus strand of NW_027466476.1, from coordinate 4,435,986 downwards.
TTGACTCCAATGTTATTCAATGGCTGACTTCAGTGGTAGACACTACTAAACTCAGGGAACCGTGATTTCTATGACGATGAACTACAATCCTTTAGAGACTGCTGAGTGGTAGGGCTCTAAACACTGATCGTAGACCCACTGAGGTGTTCAATTCCTGAGACAAAAGGAGACAAAAGACCTAATGGATTTATGGGTCTGCTGCCAGAACCGCATGACGCCAGAGGCAAAGTGGACCTCAGCACCCACCTGGCTGTCTGGCAGCAGATTCAGGTAATAGCCTGGTCCCGCAATGTTGTGCAGAAAGGTCAATGCACATTGGGCATCTGGACACATTTGCTCTTGACTTTTGGTGCAGCAATATCCAAGCTTTTTGACAGAATGTTACAAACATTTATGTTTCTAAAGTGCTTGCTGAATGACATCAGATCCTATATGTGCGTCACTGTGTAATGGTGCAAGCTGTCCATATTTGTCTGTACTTATATTCACACCTTTATGAATTCCTGTGCATTTACTCAGTGTGCGATACATCTTTCGATGTGAGAAAGGTACAGGCGTGGAAGATAACGTGTTGTTTTGCACAGAAAGAGCTCACTTCCAGCCTAAAGAAATACAGACACGACAGCAGGACATATGTTAACGCTGGGATGTTAGGATTAGCACATTTATATCCATAAGTCTAGCATCTCATTTCCAGGTTGTGATGCATGAGAAAGGATGTGCCCCGAGGCTCCCATATTTGTCTCCATCTGAGTCAGTGAAGCATCCTTGTACTGCTGTAGTGGGCACATATGGCCATCTGTAAACTGTAGCTATGTGCACACCAGAAGAAGCAAGTATCTATTTTTAGAGTGAGAGAGTCACATTTTTTAATGAAATAGTCTCAGTCTGCTGTCTTCCAGGCCAATGTGAAAGCCTTTTAATTAGGTGAGTCTCCGAGATCAGCAGAGGGAGCCACAACTCTTATCTAAGACTCCCTTTTCTTTGTGGAGACAAAGCGTGGCTGTCTGACAACCAAAAAGGCAGGCTGCAGCATGACCACCCTCACTCTCTGGATCGGGGCCTTAACAGTCTGAGAGGAGTGCGCACACCCACATATTAAAAAAAAAAGAAAGACATATTCAGGAAGACAAGTGCTTCTCTCAAGGTAAAAGTATCATCTTTCCAAAGACGTGAAAAGCACTAACTCTATGTGACTATATTCCCCTCGTATATACATTAAAAGATTGAACGTAAATATATTTTTTATGTTCAGGCACATACGTCTGAGTACACTGAAGCAGTAGAGTTTCACCTCTGCATCAATTTGGTTGTAAACTTAAATGTTCTCATGTGAGTAGAAAAGTAACAACCAGTGATGATGCTAACCTGGTCTGCAGATTAGATTTCTGACATCAAGTCCAACCAGTCAATCGTTGTATTGTGCATCCTCCTGAAATACAATATGCATTTCTTGTAATGGAAAGCTGATATTCTTTTTTTTTTTTTTTTTTATGACTCAGGGACCAGACAGTTTTTAGACAACCTGTTGCTAAATTCTAGGAATATACGTGTCAAGAAGTCGTTTTCCAAAAGGCTTTTTTACATTTGTTTTATTTAGGTGCGGTGATTTAATTTTGTGAAGCCACAAAGTACAATGAGACTATCCAGAATGTGTTATGGCTTTAGACGTTTCCTGTAGGAGTCAAACGCAGAAAGGTTTATGTTGAAAACAATACTAATAGTTTTTACAGGAGCTGCTGCTGATGTCTCCTGCTGCCCCTTCGGCTCTTTGTTTTTCATCAAAGCCTCTTACGTCTGGGAGGTCTCAGTGGGCTTCAATGATGGGCCTCCTTCCGTCTGACATACTGTTAGCCCACAAGAGGAAGAGGGAGTTATAAGATTTATATACCAGTCCGTTTACAGCCCAAATATGACAGATGAAAGAGGGGGGGAAACTCAATATCTGAGAGATGAAATGTGATAAAAAATAATACAGCTTTGCTTTGATGTGCTGCATTTACCGTGGATCTGTGTCCCACCATGCCCTGACACACACCAACACACTGCACACACACACACACACTTGCAAGCCATAGTTGTATGTGACATGAGTAATACATCAGAGCACCTGAGGGAGTATCTATATATCCTGCTGGTGGTGTACTGTGTCTATTGTAAAGAGCTCTATCACTACTTCAGCATTCTGTCTGCAGGGTGGTTTGTGTATTAAAACCTGCCTTCAGTGCATCACTGGTGTACTTTTAAATTAATAAGAAAACATTTACAGTATTGCTATCTCTTTGAGTGGTGAATGGTGTGAGTAAGTGCAGCCAAATTCAATGCACAGTAGAATTTCTAGAGATTAAATTGAGTGCTCCTTTGGACTGGGGCTGGTCTTATAGTAACTCACGGAGGAGGATCATTTAGCTCAGAGTGGGGTAATCTGAGGACAGGAGAATGGATAGGAGATTGAATACAGTTTGGGGCCTTGCTTTGACACATGAAAGATTGTCCAGAACACGTACCACATGTAGAGAAAGTGAAGTTATGTGCATATGTTACAGTTATAAGATGATGCAATATTTCAAAGTGTGCTGCAGTTACACCAAACAGAACCCGCTGTGTTTGTTTACATGTGTGTGAGTGGTTAGGGTTCATTTGTGTGATAGGGATTGCATCTCTGCAGATGGCTCAAGGAAACCCCTGGTCTCTCCACCTCTTTGCTGGGTAAAAAACAGTCTGTCCTCTGTCAAGGTTTAGTGCAGCAAGATATTTTTCTCCCCCCCCCCCCGATTCCTCCTCAGCCTCTCTCTCCCTAATGAAATAATGAAATTGCTCACTCTCCTCCTCTCTCTCCTCCTCTCTCTCCTGCTGTCCTGCGTGAGTTGACACTTGGCCAGATTCTTTGGTGCAGTAGACTAGCTGAGTCATAAAGGTTTCAGTGCGCCCTGATTTATGGACAGTGATGTGGATGTGGGTGAGGCAGCAGGAAAAGCGCCAGTGTCAGCTCACTGATCACAAAGAGACTACAGGCACATCAGGCCAGACACGACCTGCTGACTTAAGATAAAGACAAAAACGCCACTGTGACTCATTTCTTACCTAAACTGTGGTTTTGCAAAGTCAAGAGAAATTTAATGAGGTTTTATTGACAGGTCATGTTGAAAATGTGAAGCGTAATACTGTCTGATACTGTGTTTCTTGTTTTTTTTTCATGCATTTGGATTTCAAATGTTGGCTTGGTGTATTTTTGCTGAAAGAACCTTAAATAATCCAGACTTGCTGACTTTACTGGTTTGCAGCAGCACTCCTTTCCAGTGCATTTAGGACTGATTCATCAATATGGATAGAACCAAGGGCTCTTTGGCAGCCATCTATGGGCTTTTTCCATTAACCTCCATTAAGATTCTGGTGAGAAAGGAACATTCTGAAAGAAATTAGCACGTAAAACTATGTATCCATGCTTGTGAAAGATAGTCACAGAGCTTGGACATTAAATATAATTTTCTGCTAATATGTTCATTTGTGACACTTCATTGCAACGGTTTCTGTTAAGGATTACAAATGAAAAGCTTGTTCTGGGTTGACAAGGCTTCAAGGCTTTATTAGAGTTCAATGCAGCACATCATGGATTTAAAGCAGTAAGTGAGGACTTAAGGCATTTCAAACTGGGTATTGCACAGAGAGTCTGCAGGCATGTATTGGTGACTGTAAAGCACACAGGTGTTAGGGTTGCAAACAAATCTCCTCAAAGCAGAATTTCTAACTCAGACACTCACATCTCACATACTATCTGATTAGTTTTTATAATGTTACATTTATTTGCTGCAGTTTGCACACATGCTGTTGGTCATTCAAGTTGTTCATACGGAGAATTTGTTCACCAACATGTTTTTTTTTGGTTTGAATTAGAGATATCTTTGTACATATAGAGCACCAGCAAATACATCCTGCAGCTACAATTCCAGCACGTATTTTTAAAGCATTTAAATTTTAACTTTTTCATCTGTTGTTTTCCCATTTTTCTCTTCGGCCTCCACGTCTTCTTGTTTCTTTGTTTCCTCCTCCTCCTTCTCACCCTCTTCATCACCCTCTTCCTCTTTCTGCTCAGCATCCTCCTCTTCTTGAGGTTGGATCTCTTCTCCTCCTTCCTCCTCATCTTCTTCTCCATCCGCTGCCTCACCTTCTTTATTTAAAAAACCATGTGAGGGGAGAAAAAAGTTAAAATGAATTTGCTACTACACATATGCGCAAATAAATTAAACACACTAACCTTCTCCATCTGCTTCTTCTCCCTCTTCTTGTTTTTCCTCCTCCTCTACTTCCACCTCCTCTTTCTCTTCATCCCCCTCTTCTCCCTGATCTTCCTCTGCTTCCTCCTCCTTCTCTTCTTTCTGCTCTTCCTCTGCTTCCTCCTCCTTCTCCTCCTCTTCCACCTGCTCTACCTCCTCCTCCTCTTCCTCCTCCTCGTGAGGAGGGCTGGCCTCAGCCTGCTGTGCTTGGCTTGCGGATATTGTCTCCTCTGTGGAGAGTGATGAAGTATAGAAGCGGGAGCTCATCAGGTACGGAGCTGCAGAGCTCAGCTGAGACTGCATGGAGAACTTTGTTCTTCCGTAGGATGGAGCAGCGTACATGGCTTGGGAGTAAACATTGAAGGACCCTGGTCCAGTCACATTTAGACGGTTCTCCTCTCCCTCAAGGAGGTTCCTAACAGAATAGGGAAAATATGACATCATATAAATGAGAGGCAGAAATATTGATGGTATTAATTTGAATTACAACACAATTTTAAAAAACTGTAAAGTGTATAAGACTTGTACCTGTAGGCTGCAATCTCAATATCCAAGGCCATCTTCACGTTCAAGAGGTCCTGATAATCTTTCATGTAGCGAGCCATGTCATTCTTGTTTCCTCGCGACTCTTCCTCCAGTTGACTTATTGTATCCTGTACAGAAAAGTGACATGTGAGTGGAACACTATGGGCTGGAAGCATATTGCGTCTCTTAATCTTCGGGGTATCACTGTGTGCTCTATAAGTGGTCACACTGGCAGTAAGACTCATCTCTATTGCAAAAATAAATTCACTGAAATCATTTCATTATGGAAATAGTGTCTTCTGGGCTTTTTCTGTTACTCACCTGCAATGCAGAGATCTCAGCACTCTGTTTCTCCTCCACATCCTGCAGTTGATTTTCAAGAGCTTGATTCATCTCACGACCGGCATCGATCTCCATCATCCTAGCTTTGAGAAGCCGGCGGTATTCTCCAGCCTCATCTTTGGCATTACGTGCACTCTCTGTGTTGCGAGAAGTGCCCACTGTCATCACATTCACCTTGTTGCAGAACCATTCCTCAGCGGACTGAAGGTTGTGATGTGCCACCTTCTCATACTGAACACGGATGTCACGGAGAGCAGCAGATAGGTCAGGTTTGGCGACCTCCATCTCCACTGACACCTCTGCGCTGTACTGTATTTGGGCCTGCAGCTCTGCAATCTCACTCTCGCAAAGGCGCTTTCGGAAGGCCAGCTCATCCAGCAGGGTCCCAACTCTTTTCTCTAGCTCAGCCTGGCCCAGTGTAGCCTCATCTGTTCCCTTTCTAGCATCCATGAGCCTGCCCTCTGATTCCTCTCTGCCAAGCACTTCGTCCTCGTAGCGTTTTTGCAGATTACTAAACACCTCTTCCATCTCATCCCTGTGGTCCTGGGCTGCTTGCTTCTCATGGTGGGCCTCATCTACAGCAGCACGGAGCTGGCGGATCTCATGCTCATACAGGGCCCGAAGGTTGGATGGCTCCGTGTGCCTCTGCCTGAGCAACAGAAGTTGAGTCTCCAACAACTTGTTTTGCTGTTCCAGTTCATGGACCCTCTCAATGAAGCTCACAAAACGGTCATTCAGGTCCTGCAGCTCAGCCTTCTCCTGGGTCCTAAGTACTTTGAACTCAGAGCTAACCTGGGCTGCTTGGTCAAGGCGAAGCTCAGTGACAGCTGCAGACACTGGAGCAGAAAGCACAGAGGAGTAGCTGGAAAAGGCTCGGTTGTGTGTTGGATAACTTCTGCGTAAAGATGCATAGGAAGTTATTGGGGCAGCGTGGCTGGAGTAGGCAGACCTAGATCCTATTCCTCCTCCAGCTCCATATCCTGCACTGCGCACAACTACCCTCCTCTTGTTAGTAGAAGGGAAGTAAGGACCAATGCCGGTGGAAGTCATGACTTGAGAAACGGCCTGCTCTATGCCTAGGAATGTAGCTGGGTTGACTGCACAGTGAATCTGCATTACACTGGCTTTTATAGATCCAGTAATGACTGTGACGTAAGCTATTTTTTGCAAGCATGCTGACAGAAGGAATTGATAATGGTGCCAGCTAGCCAGTCTCAGCCAAGAGAGAGATGGGGTGGGGTGACTGAGGATGAGTGTGGGGGATGGCGGAGGCGGGGATAAGCTGTGGAGCAACAAGGGACTGCAACAGACAGGGTCACTGAGGACAAAACAGTATACACTGTTACTCCTAAAAACTGCAGAAGTTCTCACAATTTGCCACAATAAATCCTGACAAAGATATAATGTATCTGTTATGACACTGTACAAACTCTTGAAATACTGCCAGATGGAAGAGAGGAGGAAACGCCTGCTTCGTTTTGCACCAAATGTCTGCTGTGTGTTAGAAAGAATATTAATAACAATATAACTATGATTAAATGTCACAGCAAGCCAATGCAAGCAAATCAGCTAAATACCAAACTTGGTAAATCCTGTGATTAAATAAATACCACCTCAATCAGAGAAATATTTTCACTGGATTATAAATTAAAGGTTTGCCCTCTAGTGGTTATTATTTTACCATACAGGTTACACATTACACATGCTGACTATAAATGTATAAAGCAGAATGTATCATTTCTGATGTATAGGAAATCATTCCCAGCTACCTGGTTATTCCTTGATTCAGCTCATATGAATTGCACGTTTAATAAACCCAATATATCAGAGACTATAGGTTGTGCCCTGCTGTAGCAATAGTGCAGGCTATTGAATATGTTGTTGCATAATTGAAAATTAAAAAAAACAAAATAGCCTTGACATTATGCTGCAAGGTGTCTTTTTTGGTATCTCCACAAATGACTACAGGCTAATATATGTACTTTAAGATACGTTTTAACGATTTTGACAGGTTTGAAAACATGTTTTTAAAATTATCAAAATGTACAGATCTATATAAGTTTGATAATTACCTTGGTGTTCTTTTTTCTTTATTTCAATTAGCAATTTCAAAGCATTTACCTTTGTGGTAAATGTCATTTTAGTGCTATCAGTATTGGGACTGTGGTTTCATCCAATAACATAACATATGATTGGTCACATGCATACACCCACAGCGTATTGACCAATGAGGGGCGACCTTACTAATCGGCGGGTAGCAAATCGCATGCTGTGACGCAAACATTCGTAACGTTAACAACAACAAAGGATGAAGAATAAATGAAGTTACAAACTTGCTTTGTGCTCGTTTGTGACACATGTCCACATGTGACAGCAGTGTTTTTTTTAGATTTCGCTGCCTTGTTGTAGAAGTAGCAACGATACAAATGCGGTTAAAACGGGAATGAACGGTAAGTCGCTTTGCAAGTGATGGACACCCGGGTAAAACAATAACGTTAGCTCACATAATGTGTCTGCTAATGTCAGCCATCTCTAGCGGTTAGCCTAGACTAATGTGAGCTGTTAGCAGTTGAGTTCGCTAACGTTAGCCAGAGAGGAGATTATATTTGCCAGCTGGTCTGTGGCGTTGTGTTCACCAGTGAAGCTTTACAATGTTAACGTCGCTTGCTCGGGACAAACTGCAGCAATTCCATACAGCAGAGCTAAGCTAACCATGCTAAGTTTTGAGCATTTTGGTGAGGTTAGCTAAGTTAGTCGGTCCCAAGCCCTTCTCGATCAGCAATTGTGTCGAGCGATATCAGTTGACTACAGCAGGTTGCATTGATCTTGTCTTTGTCGAGTTGGGGTTTATTTAGTCAGAAGCTGTCACACACACACTGAACACTACTCAAAATGAATGAATGAATATTATAGTGGCCTTCGACTAGAATTGGTAAATAAAAGACTATGTGGAGCAAGTCTTTGTGGGTGATTGTCCGGTGACGGGACATGCAACTAAATGCTTTATTCACGTAACGTTGCTTTATTTTTTTGCTGAATTGTTGTCTTGCCTGCTTCTATCTTCCTCCTTTTTGTTTGGTTTCCATACATTTCTATAGATCCAATCAAAAGCTACAAACCGTGAAGGTGGAAGCTCTGCTTGCCAAGTATTAAAATGGTAAGGCTGTAAATCATTGAGTGTATCCTCTGTAGCTGTTTTGTTACAAACTCCCCCTCACAAGTTATATATCTGCCTCTTGTTCTGTGTTCTTTACAGATTCGCATAGCAGCACTGAACGCTGCTTCGACAGCTGCAGATGAGTCTCAAGACCCCTTGAGAAGTAGCAAGAGTCGGACAAAAGAGGCTCAGGTACTGACAGTATGCAGATGAATCGGCAAGATTAGGCCTATCTGCTGATGCAGACGTTGTTTTGTCTCTATAGATGTAAATAAGTTGTCTCATTTTTCTTCTATTTCCGTCTGCAGGAAGCTGAGGCGTTTGCTTTGTATCACAAAGCTTTAGATCTGCAAAAACATGACAAGTTTGTGGAATCTGCCCAGGCCTATCATGAGCTTCTCAAGACTCCACTACTCAAAGAGGTAAAATATCTCAGTGTACTGTCCTGGTAATGCTCTCACACAATCGCATTAACACACCCCGTTTAGTCATCGAGGACTGCCGCTTGTTTTGGTGTAGACGGAATTCTGCATGATATCCAGAAATTGCATGGAATTATGATGTGAAAGACACTAATTAAAGCTTGATGAGTAACTTGTTTGGTTCTTGGTGACACTGTTGGATATGTTCATTTGTTATCAGTTTTCTGCTCTTGATAAGCTTTCCTTCATATTACTTGAGGTCTTAAGGTGAACACTGTGTTTGGTGCCAAATTTAAATGTATCCTCTTAATATTTAGGCCATGCCCTCGGACGATCAGAAAGTGGGTCTCAAGCATCCCGGACTGATGTTGAAATATTCTACTTTTAAAAACTTGGCCACTATGGCTGCATTGCGGGACGATCTGGAGACTGCTATGGAGTTTTATTTGGAGGTAAAACAAGTTTAAGTTTAATCATTGTTGACATTTCACTGCTTTGTGCTACTCAATGCTTCATTTTGACTCTGGTGAGTGTGTTCACACCACATATCTGCTCTGTTCTTTTCGCAGGCAGTGATGTTGGATTCCACTGATGTGAACATGTGGTACAAAATTGGTCTGGTGGCTGTGCGACTGGTGCGCGTTCCTCTGGCCCGACATGCCTTCGAGGAGGGATTGCACTGTAACCCAGACCACTGGCCCTGCCTGGACAACCTCATAACTATTCTCTACACACTCAGTGACTACACCTGTATGTAATCCATCATCATAAGCTCTTCGCTCTATATCCTCTCATTACCAACGTAGAAGCTCAAGTATAAATAGATCACTAACTATCATCTGCATATGTTTTCCAGGCTGTTTGTACTTCATCGCTAAAGCATTAGAGAGGGATCATTGTTACACTAAAGGCCTGGTGTTGAAGGAGAAAATCTTTAAGGAGCAGCCCTGTCTAAAGAGGGACACGATGCAGATGTTCATGAAATGGTGAAGCCAGCTCACTTTTTTTTATTCCTCCATTTGTTAATATGCTCTAGCTGCAGCGCTATACTTTCACATCACTGACAAACTTCTGTGGTGTGGGTCATTTGCAGTGATGTGTCTATTCACTATGTGGAAGTGGAGATGGAGGAAAGCAAATCCATTGTGGAGGAGGCACTGGAGTTACGGAAGCGCAGACAGGCTCTCTCTCCCTCTGAGCCCAAACCTGACCTTGTCCTGGTTCAGCCCATCCGCTGCCTCTCGTGAGTTATTTTAAATGTTCTTGTCACATTTGAGCTTATGTTATTTGTCTTTCCTAGGATAGACCAATTATTTCTTATAATAATAATAATAATAATAATAATAATAATAATAAAGCTAGAGAATGCAGAAACAGGGTATACTTAACTTAAATTCTTGGTTGAGCTCCACTGACATCAAAGTAAGCAATTTTGTGAACCTTTTTGTTAACCGTTTTGAGGGTCCTAATATCTAGTTTTGCCCAATATTTGTCTCCTGTGAAGCTGTGACCTCCTTTTTCCAAGACGAGTTGAGCTCATTTTAATCAACTGTTGTTGTATCTCAGATGGAAGCACATGGGTGAGAGCATTCTGGCAATGTACAGACATCAGACCACATGTGAGCCACCTCGCCCGAGTCTCGGCCGCAGAATTGATTTGTCGGAGTACCGTGACCCAAACTTTCTCCAGAACCTCCCCCAACCCAGCAGCCCCGTCAGTATGGTTCAGACCACCGTGCTGAGCAGCAGCCCCAGCTCATCCCTGCCACCAATGGCCCTCCCTGAGCCAGTAGTGCTGCCCCAACCCAGCACTCAGCCTCAGATTGCCCCAGCCCAGACCACTGTGGAGGTCACCACTTCTGCTCCACCTGTCGGTAAGTTGTTTATAAAGAGGAATCTCGTTTTGAGCCACTGTATAGCTAATATTCTGTAAGATTCTATGTGTTTTGTTTTTTTATCCTACTGTATGTTCACAGTGACAGCAATAGAAGTTTCACTGACGGATAAAGTGAAGAAAGCTCCGAAAAGGAAACGAGTTGTAGAAGACAGTGGGGAGACAGCCAAGCGGCGCTCCGCTCGTGTTCGAAACACAAAATGCAAGAAGGAAGAGAAGATTGATTTTCAGGAGCTGCTTTTTAAATACCTGCCTTCCAGGTATCGTAACCCTAAACCAAATATAATATGCATAAATACATAACTCCTTATAGTTTTGTTGGTTAAAAACAATTTTTGCTTGTTTTCCTTAGGCTGAAGAAGTTTGATCCTGATGATGAGAGTCTGAGTAATCTCGACGCTCCGTGTGATAGGAAGGAGGACATGCAGCCTCTACATGGGAGTTGCCTCCCTGCTGACTCGGTTGAATACATGGAATCTGGTATGTGGTGCATTTTGGATATGTATTTAAAATGCACTGTTGTGCCATATTACTGTATTTATCATGATATAGGTCATTTCATATCTCAGTGACAATATCCCTATATAGCATGTTTTCTGGTAATTCAATGAATAGTTTATGTGCTTGTTGTACTCAATTTAGACAATAATTGTGTACCAAGATATATCTGGATATATGATTTCATCACGATAAGTTTCCATTGACAAAAACAATAAATCATCTTATTGAATTATTGCCCTATTAACAAGCTGTGCTTTCCCTTCTATAGAGCAACAGGATGTCCACAGCTTCCTGCTCAATAATATGACCAATGGTGGTTTACTGGACGTGATGATGCGCTATCTGAAAGCCGTGGGTCAGAAGTTCACGGGGGAGTGGCCTCGGGGGCTGACTGCTGTGGTGCTGGAGGTCCATCAGACCTGGAGGAAGCACAGCAGTGGTCTTCCTAACCCTCTGCTTCGGGACTGCAGCAACCAACATATCCGGGTAAATGACAAGAAAACCGGTTAAATACTTCAACTTCAACTTTATTAGTTAAATAAAGATCGTTTTAAATGGGTGAGACCATTATAGAGGTTTAAATCTTCTTGAATTGGAACCAGAGACATAACTACAGTTTTGTTTTTTTTAAGTCAAAATTGGCTATATATTTTGCACCCACAATAACTTCTGATAATCTATATCTGCTACATGTACAGGAAATGTTGGCAATGAGCTTGGCGTGTATGGAGTTGCAGTTGGAGCAATGGATACACAACAAAGGGAAGACTGGTAAGAACCAGTTAGCTAACCCTCATCCTCTCTGATGCATTACGGTGCTGGACTGCAGTGTGTTGAAGTAACCGTATTCAGCCGGGCTACAATGTCTGTCATTTTTTCATGTCATATCTCAAGCACTACTGACTAAAGTTTTAACAAAAATGAATGTTATGACAGCGTTTTGCATTACAAAAATGAACTGACTGGCCTAAAGGGGGCACTGCGATGTCAGTTTTAAACATGATTTGCTAAGTATTGGAAAGTCGTATGGGGGGGGAACAACATGCTTACTCTTGGCTTGTTCTATATATTTCCTTGTCTAGTGTCTCCAAGAAGAAGCAGCAGCATTTGTCCCAGCAGTGATGCAGCTGACTCCGAATTCCCTGGCCAGCACTTCCAGAGTGATTTGTTACTTTTGGCCTTAGGTTCATCCCAAAGAGACCTGTTTGAGGATGACTGGCTGGATGTTATGGTGCGCGTCTACTGGCTCAAGGCCCGGTTCTTGGCCCTGCAGGTAAAGTCTATTGTTTGTTGTTTATTTTTGCTTTAACTTTTGATCACATGAGTCCTTTTCCCCCCTCAGCTCAGCCAGATGTGACTTGTAAGACTGTTTTTCTTGTCTTTTGTCAGGGAGACATGGAGTTGGCCCTGGAGAGCTACGATGTCTGTGTTGGCCTGTTGCAGAGCAAACCAAAGACCTCTGAAGGCAAACATTACACCATCAGCCTGCCTAACCTTCGTGTAGATGCAGCAATCTCTGTGGAGGAGGTCAGTGTGCTGGCTGATGAAATGTTTTTAGTTAGTCAATTGAACGAGTTATAAAAAAATGAAAATCTTGCCAGTCAGTAGTTAAGATACTTCCAATTGTTTTGAGTGTTTCTTTTGTTTGTCTCTGTTTTTCTCCCCATGGACAGATTGACAAGAGGCTGAAGTCTCTGGAGCGTTGTCAGTCTTTGGAGGAGATCCAGCGTCTCTTCGAGTCTGCTGACTTTGACTCTGTTGTGCGCCTGCTGCAGCCCACTCTTAATTACGGCAACCGGAGTAAACCTTTGGAGTTTGTGAGCTCAGCGCCAGAGCGGCCTGCTCAGCTGATGCTACTGCAGGTTGGATGTGCTGCAACAATATTGACTGAACCTATGGATCTCTTGAAATGTGTTAATACTGACACTTCTTCATTGAATTTGGTCTCTCTCTCTCTCTCTCTCTCTCTCTCTCTCTGGCCTAGAACGCGCTGTTGAAGCTGCAGGACTACCAGCAATGTTTTGAGTGCAGCGAGTTGGCTCTGAATGAAGCCCTGCAGCAGCTCAACTCTGCTCCAAACAACTCTCCTCCTAGTAAGGAGGAGTGGGTCAGTACTATTGGAAAGCTGCTGGATGGCACCGAGATCTGCTTCATCAAAAACTCTGAGCTTCTAAGCAATGTCCCCCACTTCTCTAGTATGGCTCGACTAGCAAACAATCTAATTCAGGTAAGAAGGGAGCCGAAGAAAACATTCAGTTTCCTAATACATTTGTTAATGTGACACTTTGATCAGAAACTGATCTGATTCATTCATTGTGTTGCTGTTTTTCGTATTATCAGCTGATTGATCTGAGCATGAACATTTCGGACGATCCCAAGGAGCCTTATTTCTTCTCGGTTCTGCCTTGGATCGTCCTGTATCGCGTTATCAAACACGAGGAGGCTGCTTTTAACTGTATGCTTCGACAGCATATATCTATAGGGGATGATGAAGGTTTGTTGACTTCTTGTTTTCATGCCTCTGGGTTTCCCTTGGTGTTTATGCCATGGCAGTTGTCACACCGAATGACTCTTTCGAGTCTTTTTCAGATGACTCAGACACTCCCATGCTGCCCTCCTCCCTGATGCTTCTGAACACAGCCCATGAGTATCTCGGCCGTCGCTCCTTGTGCTGCAACTCGGACGGCGCACTCCTCAAGTTCTATGTAAGTCTGTTTGTAGATTCTTCTCTGCCTGTACTCTATTCTGACTGAATATAAATAAGCAGATTGCATATTTGCCTTTTTTATTTGTGTTACTGTAACTTAATGCATTTGTGTTAACAATTTGAGCAGTTTGACGGAGCTTTATTCTTATGTTCGGTACAGGTTCAAGTTTTGAAAAAGGAGGTCGCAGCCTCTTCCAACAGTGACTCTCATCCCTACAAAGAGGAGTTGGAGATGGCCTTGGAACAGTGCTTTTTCTGCCTCTATGGCTACCCCAGTAAGAAGAGCAAGTCCCGCTACCTTGAGGACCACTCGTCTCCACAGGTCACTCACTCGCATGATTCTAAACGTCTCTCTGTTCATGTCTTTGAATTTGTATATTGTAATTAGGATGGCTGCTCAATTAATCAAATATTAATCGCGTAGCACGCGATCGACTGTGAACGCGTGCTACGCTCACAGAAATCTCTGCTGCTGTATCAAATCAAGCGCTTCCTTAACTAATAGCCAGCAGGGTGCAATCGAGACGTTTCAGCTTCACTTTTGGGAAGCGGTCATGCGACGTACCTTACAGCATCAGCCTTTAAAAAAACTAACGTGAATGTGAGCCGGCAGTCCAGAGTAGAAGAGTAATACACTGTATATTGTTTTTTAACCGTATTTTAAAATATTTGTCCATTAGCAGGAATGTAGCACAACAAGGAAGTGAAAGCAGTGCTCTATTGATTTAACTGTGAAAGTGCAATGAAAGTAATTTGTCCCTAAAATCAATAAATAATCACGATCTCAATGTTGATAAACAATAATCATGATTATCTTTTTGGCCATAATTGTGCAGCCCGAGTAATTGGTTTCATGAACTTGAGGTGACTGCTGCTCGGAAGTTAATCAATTTAGTTACATACCGCAAAAGTCAATCTCAGCTATGCTTGCGTGACCCCTTTTTTTTTTTATTTTTTTTTTTTAACCAATATATATTATGTAATCTAAAATGTGAAACAAACAAGAACACTCCAGTGTGGCAGAGCTGCTATTTAGATAATAGCCAAAAGGGTGTTAAAGAGGCGGTGAAATAGTGAGGAGGTGGTGAAAATGGCTCAAGGCTTTGACTAATTGGTCTGATTTCTCACATGTGTTTGACTGCCAATGACGCAAACATGTGCCCTCATTGACCCGCACACAACAGAGAGCTCTGCTTCATCCATTAGTGCTGTTATGTGGGCTCGTAAGGTACGCACGTCTGGTGTCATCAAATTAAAATTGAGGCGGTGAAATGGCATTAACGGCGTAATGCCATAAATTCACTGAGTAAGGAATGTGAACGCGCTTAGATCAACCGCAAACAACATACAGGCACAATCGCATCTGCTGCACTTCACCTACTGGTGTCCACTGCTGTCTCCACCTATTCAAGCTGATTTTAAGATACAAACATGTTTAGCTAATCTAGCCTTGTGAATAGCTAAATTCTATCTAAATTTAAAAGATATCATAACTCTGATGATATCCTGAGATTGTAACCACTGGAGTGACTCATGACACTGTGAATCTTGGTTGAGCCCCTGGTCTCTTGTATTTTTGTAGTGCATGTGTCCAGCCACCAGGTGGGTGTCATTTCAACAGTTGAGTATCAGTGCATGTAGAGGACTGACTGTAATTATGCAAACACAGTGCAAGAGGACAGTCCCCAGGAGATCTTGATACCACTCATTTGCTCTGGTGCTGTGTGCTGTACAGTGGACTGTGACACCAATGTTTCCTGTGGAATCATTGTGTTTTGCAGGTTGAGCTGCTGTGGTGTGATGCCCTCTTCATCTTCCAGTATTTCAAACCAAAGTCACTGCCGGAGTTTGACAGCTACAAGACGAGCACAGTGTCTGCAGAATTGGCCAATCTGCTGAGGAGGTTTGCTGGCATCGCCCCCACAAGTGACACCCCCACTCTCACCATGGATGAAGTGGCAGCCTACATTGAGGGCATGACAGAAAAGGTCAGTTGTTAGGCCCACACTGAATGTGAGGAAGAGCAGTGACTCAGACTTCCTAAATAGTTTTTGTCACTCTCTTAACTTCATTTGCAGGTTTGTCACAGAGAATCGTGATGTATTAAAGAATGATTTCATTTTGATCCCTTTAAGGCCCCATGCCTTCCTGAGGGTAGTGCTCCTGCACCTCCGATCATCAATGAGATCTACTACCTGCTGGCTGATTACCATTTCAAGAACAAGGAGCAGTCTAAAGCCATCAAGTTCTATATGCATGACATATGCGTGTGTCCCGACAGGTAGCTCATTGCTCTGCACTAGTGTCAATGATTATTCACATTACAAAACGTCTATTTATGTTATGAATATTAGCAAATACATGTGAATGTGTAGGGTTTGTCATGTTGCATTTTGCCGTGATACATCAAGTGCAGTGACTTTACTCGGAACATGAATCTTTCCTCAGGTTTGACTCCTGGGCAGGTATGGCTTTAGCGAGGGCCAGTCGTATTCAGGAAAAGCTCAACTCCAATGAGCTGAAAAGTGACGTTCCTATCTGGAAGCACTCCCAGGCTGTGCTTAACTGCTTTAAGAGGGCCCTGGTAATAGACAGCTCCAACCTGTCTCTGTGGATCGAGTACGGTACCATTTCATACGCGCTGCACACATTTGCTTCAAGGCAGCTCAAGCAGTGGCGCAACGAGCTCCCCCCAGAGGTGGTGAAACAGGTGAGGTCCATGGTAACAAAGTTATCTTGGTGCTAATCTGTATTCCCTGTCAGTTCATGTTACGTCCACTTTGTGTCAAACTTTCCACGTGTGAGCTAAACGGATGTCGCATCCATCCTGTCACTTTTGCTTGTTCCACTTGTTGTTGTAAATTGATCGATCGCCTTGAGCTAAATTACTCATGAAGGTTCCTGTGTGTGTGTGTGTGTGTGTGTGTGTGTGTGTGTGTGTGTGTGTGTGTGTGTGTGTGTGTGTGTGTGTGTGTGTGTGTGTGTGTGTGTGTGTGTGTGTGTGTGTGTGTGTGTGTGTGTGTGTGTGTGTGTGTGTGTTCTCAGATGGTAGAAAGGAGAGACTCCATGTTGGAGACAGCGTTCCAGTGTTTCCAGGGAGCTTCCCGTTGTGAGGGTGACAGTGATGAAGAGGAGTGGCTCATTCACTACATGCTCGGGAAGATCTCGGAGAAACGCAAACAGCCTCCTGTGGAATATCTGCAGCTTTACAAAAAGGTAAACGATTTCAGTTTTACCTGAATCTCTAATTTATGTTTAATAATGAACTTAATTATTGAGATGTTTATTTACTCTGGTATGAGATAAAATGTGTCAAAAAAAATAAAGTGAAGTATTTAAATTAAGTATTTTAAGACCCCCGTGGCTGAGCTGGCAGTTTGCAGCCCACGATGCTAACAACGCTAACAGTGCAAACGACTCCAACAGCAACCTTATCAGCAGTGACTGCCGTATGAGCGCAGTGCAGAGATGCTGCCATAAGATAGCCAGTGGGGCAGCTTTGCAAGCACTAATATACTATATACAGTATATGAATGCTCTGCATATCGGATAGAGAACATTTTAAAGGATCCTGATAACTGATTTTAGAATTGTAGTAGGATGCTGCTCTCTCACTGGGCAAATAAAGAAATCTCGGGTTCTTTAAGCTTAAAAGGTGATTTCCAACACTTCTTCTAACACC
The DNA here is from genome assembly GCF_050575085.1 of Anarhichas minor. Classification (NCBI taxonomy): domain Eukaryota; kingdom Metazoa; phylum Chordata; class Actinopteri; order Perciformes; family Anarhichadidae; genus Anarhichas; species Anarhichas minor. The sequence goes on along the minus strand of NW_027466476.1, from coordinate 4,418,482 downwards.
AAAATACACTCTGCATACACCAGCATACAGTGTCTGTGATTTTCAAATGAATGACTTTCCTTGAGGTTGAAGTCTTGATTTAACAACCTGTACTTTTTTTCCATAATGAGAAACATATTTCTAAGTACTTCAGTTTAATGCACAATAATTTATAGAAGTCAGTGAGGTAAGTAGGGAACATGATGGTAAAAACCAGCAGAAATAATAACCGTACTAGAAAGGAATAAAAGAAAGAATAATCCTTCGGTTGATTGCAGACAGTTCTCTTGCTCTCCCAGGAGTTGTTTCATAACCCGCCTACAGAAACAAAGATCGCTGCCCTTCCGCCCTCGCAAGATGTTTTTTTTCTGAGAGAACAATGTATGGAGTTAGTCATCGCTCTGTTGTTCTTATTAGATCATTGGAGGCAGATGAACCTGTATGATATTAATGTCCTGGAGGTCAGCAGAGGATGAGTGGGGCAGTTTGAACAACGTGAACCCTGATGTCCGCACACATGGCGGTCCTCTACTTCTTATTGCGCTCCTTCCCTCCATTTGACCCGTTCATTTGTAAAGCCAGAGGATTGTGTTGGCGACTCTCTCTCCTCTTTATATTTATAGGCAGCCCACTATCTGCATGAAGAAGCTGCTAGGTACCCCCGGAAAATCCATTACCATAATCCTCCTGACCTGGCCATGGAGGCCCTTGAGGTAAACTACATGTTGCCTGTAGTTTCTAGTTGTGTCACATTGATTGTGTTACGTTGGATAACTGTCTGAAGGCATTCACATTTAAACACATTGTGCACAAGACATTTGTTTTCTGACTTCTTTCTTCTAGTTGCATTTCCGTCTCTGCGCCACCACTCTAAAACTATTAGAGGGGAACGTGCCGGATCTGGAACACGAGCTCTTGTTCGGTATGCTGGTCGAAGCCGCTATCGGGCCATTTGCCAGGGGGGAAGAGAAGAGCATGCCGAGCATGCCTAGGTCCCTTGAAAAGTAAGCTACAGAGATATAATCCAGCAGGAATTACGAAAAACGCATTCAATCTCACGGCTGAACATTCATCCTCAACGTTGTTCTTGATTCATTGCAGGGAGAAACCCCCCTCCATGACGGATGAAGACTTTAATTGCTCGTCAGTTTGCATAGGAAACGTCCTCGGCTCCTCCCATCTGTCGGCTGCCAACCCAGGTCTGACATCCCCGCCTTACGTGGCCACGCCGTTTGACCATGATTACGCCAAACGCAAAACTCTCCGACGGCAGCAGTGGCAGCAGCAGCGGAATGAGGAGCAGCAGGCTGATGGTACAGTCCCAGTCCTAGACACTGTCTCTGGGGTTGGGCTCTTTGCCCTTTCTGCACTGGGACAGGAAGCCCACTGGGGAGTGCGCAGATTGCTAATCACCATGCTTAATGGCTTTGGTTTCAGTTACAATGATCCCCATGCACCGGGTGATTGGGATGTGGTGAAATGGGCAATATGGCTTCTGATTATTTGACTGATTTGCTATGCCTGACAAAGCAAAAACAAATATATTTGAAGTGTGTGTGTGTGTGTGTGTGTGTGCGCGTGTGTGTGTGCGCGTGTGTGTGTGCGCGTGTGTGTGTGGAGAAATAACATCAATGTCTAGTAATTGCTTGATGGCTGGTCTTATTTTCTTTCCTTACCAATCATCTTGACTCTAATGTATTAATTGTTGCTTTGTTATAACTTCCTTAAGCCGATAACATCGCAGCACATTCTTAATGATCCTGATTGTTGCTTCACTGTGTGTTGGTTAAACAGAGTGGAGATCCCTGATGCTAATCCAGAGCACTTTACTAATAGTAACCAAGGCCTGATTACACTGATTATATATTTATCAGCAAGCCTTCCTATCCTGCCTTATTATTATAGCCTTCATTTAATCAGGTAATGTATTGAGGTTAAGATCTGTTTTGCAAGAAGCCTTCGTGTACAGCAGCAGAAATGAGAACAGAGATGAGACGCACAACAAACCAGCAAGCCAACTTAACCGTTTAAGTTCATCCAATTGGATGTTGTGTTCAGTTGAGGTACTCTACACGGTAGTTCTGATAAACAGGGAAGTTTTCAGTGTACTCTCATAGAAATATTTACTTTTCTCATGAAGCTGGGTGTAAAAAAAGTTGAAAATGACTGTTTTTGAAAAACAGACTTGATAGTGGCATGAGTAAGGTGTTAGATGTACGTTGTGCTTTCAGTAATGTACGTGTAGTACAGTGTGTGTGTACGATGAACATTACTGACCTTTTGAGTCATGCACATCGACCATCTTTCATGTGTACTCTTGTACTTGCAGTGTTGAAATGGGAATTGTCTTTGTTTCTCTGAGAGAGTTTTAGTGGTGTTGTTTTATGTCAGAATTTACATATAGTTGTATATTTACACATTCAGTTAAAGCGGCCTGGATTTAGATTTACATTTGCTATTACTTGCTGAGTATTGTGAAACGTAAGCCTAAATGCTGTTTGGAGAAAGCAGTCCTGACCATTTTTTCCATATGACAAAAACCGTGATGTCTGTTCACCCTCCCCATGTGTCATGTTTAGCTTGAATGTGCAAATAACGCAGCCATATTGCCCATGTTGCCGGTTTTGTCACCCTTTCCAGATTCCTTCCTACCTACCTACCTGCCTGCTACCTCTGTGCCTGCTTGCTTTTACCACCTGCTTTGCCATTTTATATGCATGTGGTTCTAATGGGGTGAATGTCTCCACGACTGGACCAAGTCAGTCCTTTTATCACACTTCACTTAACTGTCTGGTGTATCATGTGGTTACATCTTATTTAAGTGTGGTGTGGGGCTAATTTGACAAAAAGTCAAACTCTCTTAAGATATTTCAAAATCTGACGTGAATCATGTATGTTGCTGTGTTCCACTAATTGGATATAATTTCCAATTAGTGTGAAAATGTCAAGCCAAGAAGATTGTGGCTGGCCTATTATTGGCAGGTGAAAATACCCCTCCATGCACATGTTTGCTTGTAGTCCTGCTTAAAGGACAGCAAGGTGGCGAGAGAGTGGGGCCTGATTCAGACATGCCTTTATCTAATAATTATCTGGAAAAATGCTCCTTTTTATAGTCTCTTTTAAGTATTCTTTCTGACTTTTTTGGCAAAATGACAATAAATGCCAGCCAGAGGGTCTTCCAGGGCTATGAGGGTCTTTACAGCTTTGCTAAAGAGGCAGCTCTAGGTTGTATCCACTGATCATATCACAGGTCTTATTCTTTTAAGTTTAGGTGAGAAATATTGATCTTTAGAGACACTGGCACTGCACTTATAGATATTTTTGTCTGAATCAGGTTCAACATTTTCAAGGAGAGTGGCATCGAATCTGTATTCAGTTGTCAAGAAAGGTAATTTATTTTGTTATTTTTTTAGGGGAAATTGCAGATTTTTAAATATAAATTCAGAGATGCAGATTTCTTTTGGATTATATTTTAAAACCAGCTCCCCATATCTTCAACAGCCTCACCAGAGTTTGACCATGATTACTGCCTGCCCAGGTCTCCAATGTGGCTGGCTTCCCTGAATGGTACTGTTTTTCAAACCCACCAAACTCTTTAAGAGGCCTTTAAGATGTTTTAGATCCACAATGAAGTGCGTTCTTGTGGGAGCACACAGCTGTCAGTTTACACAAAGCTTACAGTATCATTATAACTATGCTGTTAAATAATGACTGTGAATCTGTTTTTAAAAAGTCCCCTGTGGGCATTAGTCACTGAAATAGCAAAAGTGTATTGCCCTTCTGTTTCTGTTAGCTACAGACAGCTCCCTGCCAAGGACTGTATTTTTGCTGAGGCTGCACAACATGGCAATTAAGAGAAATGCTGGTATTTTGGTTTTGGACCACTTTTATCCTTTTTAAAACAAGTTGTCATTAGGGATGCCCTAATAAGGATTTGTGGCTCATGACCTATTCTTGTTTCATAATTATATATATTTTTTTCTCCCACATTATAACAGGCAATGTTTGGCATTAAAAAACAAGAGCTTGAAAAGGCCTCCACGGCATGCGGTTAATGTATGCCATGACACATTTTGGATAATTGGTTGAAATTTATGCAATACTGTAATCTTAATTTATTGACCAATGAAAGATTGTCCCTCCTGAAATTACAGTATAGTCATTTTTTTACCCCCCCCCCCCCCCACACTTTTCGGACAGTGTATTGTGTATTTATCTATGATATGATTTGTCTTGATCTGGGTCCAGACAACTGGTGACCCATGATGTGTTTTTCTGTTTTGGCAGAGCGCAGTCAGGACAGCGAGGTGGTGATGCTCTCTGACTCCAACTCCACCCAGGATGCCTTCACAGATCCCACCAGCTCACAAGACAGCAGCCACAAACCTGCTTCTGGAAAAGCCAGTTCATCCTCATCAGAAAGTACGACTCCTGTGAAGGACGGACAGTTCGCATCCGAGGACACAGGTACACTCGGACTGTACCATTACATTGTCTTAGCTGAATGGAATCAATTTATATAACAATTTGCACAAAAGTACCATATTTAAATGTGCAGAAAAACCTATAGTCAGATGTGGCGTCTTGATGTTTACATGCTCCATATTAAGCAAGCAGAACACTGATCTAACGTGCAAAACTCAAGTCCTAAAGTCTTTCATTTAAATCCTGCTTCAGTGTCACATGTAGACCATTCTGGCATCGAGACGGAAGAAAAAGTTATCCAGGAAGTAGTAGAAGCTGTGGTGGTGACGCTCCCTGAGGCTTCAGACCCCAAGGTCTCCGTGGAACCTGTCCCAGCCACTCCTCCAAAGCCATCCCACTCTCAACAGGCTGCTCCTCAAACCCCAGCCAGTGAGGGGAAAAGGAAGCCAGAGCCTCCCGCCGAGGTGATCGAGGTGCCCAAGGCCCTGCCCGCAGAGCTCGGAGACCAGAGACGAATGCTGGTGGATATGTGTGTCCGTGCTCTCTTCCTCTGCCTCGGCCGCTTCCCTCAGCACTACAAGAGTCTCTACCGCCTGGCCTTCTTCTACACCAACAGCAAGACCCATCAGGTCAGTCCCCCCCCCCCCCCCTGTTAATTGATGGCACTAGTCCATTGTCATCGCATTTCAAAGGCCAAGTCATACATTAAACCTAAGCGATACGCCTATAATCAGTATCCCCTGTCATTAATGGGGACATTTACAGAAGATGGGGCTTGCTAAGAATCCCTACAATTTCCTCAAAATACAAATGAACTTTTACTTTCATTATTTTAATGACAAGTATGGCTGTCGGGTTTTGTTTCTCCTTGGATCTTTCCTTCGGGTCTGTGCAGCTCTGCAGTATTACATGAGTTGCTGAAACAGCCTGTGTTGGCTATGAGGCTCTGTGGGCAGAGGTGTGCGTGGGTGGTAGCGCAGTGCTCTCTCAGCCAGTTTGGCACAGTGAGGTTGAGCTTTCCTCTGGTGGCATCCTTCTGTCAGCGCTCCATTTGTCCAACTTTTTTTTAATACAGCCTGTGTCCCCACTATAAGGTTGAATTGGGAATGGCTCTTTTAAATTTTAAGTTTTGTAATATGCTCATTTGACCTCAGTGTGCAGCATCATGTGTTTTATGTCTCCCTAATTTGCTTCAATACTGAAGAAACCTTAGTTTTTTTTTATTAACCTAGTATTTAAAGTATTTAAAGATAATTTCCTCGAGGCTCAGTTAAATGTAGAATAACTTTTGACGGAGGCTTACACAGGTGTTGCTTCACTGGCAGTGACTCGATGTCACAGTCAGTTTTATGTGGTGCTGTTGACACAGGTTGCTTAGCTGCCCTCACACCCAGACACATCCAGTGTTAACAGCGTCTGAGCTGCCTTTTGTTCTCAGGACGACTGCTCCTCTCACATCCACTGGCCAGCTTTATCCTCACTCCAAAGATGGAAGGAGAGGGAGCCTGTACTTTCCTGCTATAGCCCACTGGGTTAGTGAAAGATAACATGAGGTGGCGTTAGCTTGCTATCTTCTCAACCAGGTCTCTGGTGTACACACTGAATTGTGAGTCATCACTCTGCAATACGGGGTCTGCAATTTCCTGATTTGCGAATGAGCATATTTTGTCCTTTTTTTACAATATATGAATTACTTAGTTTGTTCATCACTTCTATAAATCATTTCTGATGAAGGAGGCGTCTCCCCTTGGTTATCTAATGTGTGTGTGTGTGTGTGTGTGTGTGTGTGTGTGTGTGTGTGTGTGTGTGTGTGTGTGTGTGTGTGTGTGTGTGTGTGTGTGTGTGTGTGTGTGTGTGTGTGTGTGTGTGTGTGTGTGTGTGTGTGTGTGTGTGTGTGTGTGTGTGTGTGTGTGTGTGTGTGTGTGTGTGTGTGTGTGTTCTCAAATTGATGTGTTTTTTTCATTTATTTATTTATTTCCCGCCACAGAACCTACAGTGGGCCCGAGATGTGTTGCTAGGAAGCAGTGTCCCATGGCAACAGCTGAAGCACATGCCAGCACAAGGACTCTTCTGTGAGAGAAACAAGACGAACCTGTTTAATGTAAGTCTGTTCAACTCGGGTCCTCCTCTACACATCGTTATGCAAACTTTATTTAATCTCGATAGATCATCGAGAGCGAGCTATGTCGAGCGTATGCAGCACATAATAGATAATAACAAAAGTAAATCTATTAAACGGTTAAAAAGCACCCGCAGACGGGGGTGAAATGTCATCGGAGCAAGTCTGATAAGGTCCATAGGTCCAGACCAATAATAAAGGTGGCAGATCGCCAACAATTTATTCTATTATTTAGAGATGCCGTTGCATATCACAGAGTGCAATGGCGAGTGATATACAGAATCTAAAGGTTTAGGAGTGGAAGCAGCAGCATGTCTACAGACCACATCTTCATAATCCTTAATTGCTTCACACATTTTGAAGACGCATGTAATCACTCCATGTATTGGGAATCCATTATAGTAACCCCAAAAATATTTACGATGTCATTAACATTTTTTGAATGTGCGGCAGAAGTAACGGAAAACATTTCACGTGACTGACTTGTGGCACAAACGAGGTTTCTTAATGTGAGTTTCAGGGAAAGTGTTTCATAAAAGATTTGACTTGGACATGGAAATCTCTTCTTAAAATCTAATACATTTATGCATTATTTTCACTCAAAATTGGTATAACAGCACATTCAGGGTACTTGAAAAAGTATTATTCCAGAATTAAGCCAAGGTTTCTGGGTGAACGAACACTAAGATCATTCACTCTTTTTTCAACTATCACCTCTGGCTGAGAATCGATTTACACGTGTAGAATCATTTCACACATTCAAAACAAATCCTATACATTTTGCAAACGTATACAAAGTGCAGAAGAAGCACTGCTCACACTGTATTGTGCTGGACTCTAAAATACTCCTGAATGTGTTGTTGTCTTACTCTAAAGTTAAGCGTCATCATAAAACATACTTGCACAGTAGCAGCTGATGGTGACTCCCAGAGGAAGAAGCAGTGAAGCACTAGAGTGTGTCCTCACGTTTGTGACGAATGAGCCAATGATTGGCGTACTACTGTTAGGTTTACCCTTTTCACACATTATTCACGTAATTCAGTTGGATGCACAAAAGATCAGCTCTAAATATGAATCACGAGATACATGCGCCGCTATGAAGACAGTCGCACACACGCAGTGGGGGGATTGTTGAATTATCTGCCTCTCAGAATTACAAGGCCTCTGCTGGGTTCCAGTGAAGGCGATTACTGACTGAATCTGTCATCTGTTCTGCATGTCAGTTCATTTAACTCTCTTCACTTGAAGCAGATATTATGTCTTTTTAACAAGTGCAGAAATTTGCCTTTATTTTTTTTTTTTCTTTTTTTTTTTTTTTTTTCTTCCATTTGTTCCTTGTCAAAGCCCAAATGCACTCACCTTTGTTACCGAGCAGATAACACAAGCAGAACGTCACATCCTGTCGGCATTGTCCGTGTTCGGGGGAATATTTTGGACGTTTGATTGCGTAGGCTCGAGAGTCAAATGAAGGCTTCTGGTAGCAGACGGTAGAAGCGATGTGGGCCAGGTCTGAGCTGGAGGAGAGCTCTGCAGCGCTCTGGCTCCCACTGGGTTCTCACAGAGCCCCTTCTGGAGGCAAACCTGCCACCCTGGCAGACCAACTGTTGGAGCTTAACTGTTCCCTCGCTCTTCACTACCACAGGACAATACAGACCTTTCTAAATGTTCATCAAACATGCTGGTTTTCATTGAGTCTATGAGTTCTGGGTTGTTAGTAAATTAACAAAAAGTTGTGGAAACGCAGCCTGTTGTCTTGTGAGCCTCATGAGTGACGGCGCTTAATTGCGAGAAAATCATTGTTCATTACACCTTTTACCAGGTAGAAGCGGATTTTGAGGCAGAACTCTTAAAGTCAGCTTTTCTAAACTGTGTACTTTTAGGCAAGTCGATCTCAGCTGACCGCTGCGTTCAGCCGGACTCATCACTCATTGCCGTGTTTGAAAGATGTATTGTAAGTGTTGGAGTTATTTCTCCAGTGTTGTAATGACCAGCGTGAGAGCTGCCACAAATGGACAAAGGGTGTTGATCACATATCAAACATCTTGATGTCGAGAAAAGTTGACTCTGCTGAGTGCGTACCTCACTGAGCCTGTTGTAGATCCCTAATGTAGGTCATGATGCCCTACTTCTCCCTCTTGCTTTGGCTGGACTGCACTAACTGGTAGCCTATATATTGCTGTTCAGAAATGATCCAGACGAGGTTGTGTTGCATAATTTATTGGTGTGGTTGTCGGGATGAGTGCTCTCTAGGAGGGCCAGCTCACTTTGAAACCAATGATAAACTCATAATTCTGTATGTAGTTGTTATTGAATTAAGTTCTGGAGTCAGAGATGTATAATTAATAGCGTAATATGTCATGGTATACTACCATGATACATTATTGATACATTGACATTTGCGTTGTGGTACTGGGGCATTTGGTCTCGTGTTTTTTTGCCACTTCCTTGTTGACCTGTATTTTTATTGACCAGTTCAGAAGGCTCAGACTAAGGCGGTGCAATATGGGCGAAATATTACATGGCGATATAGGTCATTTCATATCTCTATAACAATATATATCATAATAGTGTGATGTTTTTTGGTAATTCAATAAACCACATGGTTTTTCTCTTAAATGCATGACAAAGGAAAAGTGAGTATTTTGGTATCATCACCATATTATTCCACTGAAAGACGATTCATTATCATATTTAATTATTGCTCAGACTCACTACTCTACTTACTGCTTCATTTCAGCCGCTTGTATTAAAGCTCTTTATAATGCAGTCAATAAACCTGCTTTTTGAGGAAGCTTGGATTCTAAGGGTACATCTTCCTCTTGAATTGCACAGATACTGTTAAGTAACACAGACCCTGGTAGACTATTGCAAAATCATCTTGTGTTGTAACAATGTCATCATTGTGGGTAAGTTATTATAAAGGAATATAGTAATGCAATTATTCCCTGTCCCCGTTACAGAATGTCAGGGCTGAATCTAATGATATTGGTTTTAATGGTGCCGTAATAACAGGCCCTCTGGCTGCTCAGGACTCCTGTGTGTTCACTCTGGCACGATGTTCCCTCCTCCCTCCCTCCCCTCGACCAGACATACACATACTCTTGCTTACATATTCTTCCACCCACTCGCATGTTCTCTCTCTCTACGAAGCTCCAGAGAGAGTAGATGTTCTTCTTGCTACATTTCTGAAAAACATAAATCCATCCTGGTCTTGCAACTTAGCGGTGAGAACATGTTTTGAGCGGATCCTGTCTTTTCAGAACCAGCATTCATGTTTGATTTGTCTGCTTGAATGTCACTTTGCTTGTAGGTAGGCCTCGGTGTCTTGTTCTATTCAGTTAGGAGAGTCTTCTGGGGAACAGTTATTGCTTCGGTTGGATGTATGACTCAAACGTTTGTGTGCTCAGCTGTGCAATGTGCAGTAGGTGGAGCTTCACTTAGGAGAACCTTGTTATTCTTTTTTTTTTCTTAGGGGAGGAGTGTTGGCCCAATGAATACATGCTGTAGAAGTTTATGTTGTGGTTGAACTGGGTTGAATCTGGCTGCCAGTGAGTTTTCCATCGCCTTCTTCTGCTCTTTGTTCACTTGCGCTTGACATTTTTCAGCAGTTTTTTTCCCCCTCACTCGCACCACAGGAAGCAGGAAAAACAAGGTGTGTTTGCTAAGTATGATTATGGTGGCCAGCTGAAGAGACACGACCAGTTTAAAAAATAAAAGAAAAGAGGAAAGGAAGAAGGTGAGGGCTGTTGTCAGTATACTGCTGGCAGAGGAAATACTGTGTGTGTGTGTGTGTGTGTGTGTGTGTGTGTGTGTGTGTGTGTGTGTGTGTGTGTGTGTGTGTGTGTGTGTGTGTGTGTGTGTGTGTGTGTGTGTGTGTGTGTGTGTGTGTGTGTAACACACTGTTCAGACAGCACTGTTCTTCAGCCGGTGTTTCTGTGGTTAATCAGGGTTTTTACTTCTACAAACCTGTCCTTTCTCACTCGAGTTTTGTTGTTTCTTTTTCCGCTATTAGTGTGCCATCCTCCCACTACATGGACGTGGTAGCATTGGCTTTCTGTTCTCTTGTTCTTTTCGCTCCGTCTTCAGGTTGATCACGCTCTACCCCTCCCCCTTATTCTCTCTACTCATCTCATCTCTCTGTTGCACTCGTTCTGCTTCCTCATTACTCTCTCTCTCTCTCACACTCACTCCTCTGTTTGTGGGTGTATTGTGTGGGTGTGTACTTATGGGGCGGGAGTTTCTCGACTTGCATCCGATTGGCTGGCAGAGGCCTGCGAGGATTGGCTGTACGCTGTGTGTGTGTATAGTGCCAGAGGGAGGAGGGGGGGGGAGAGAGAGAGAGAGAGAGAGAGAGAGAGAGAGAGAGAGAGAGAGAGAGAGAGAGAGAGAGAGAGAGAGAGAGAGAGAGAGAGAGAGAGAGAGAGAGAGAGAGAGAGAGAGAGAGAGAGAGAGAGAGAGAGAGAGAGAGAGAGAGAGAGAGAGAGAGAGAGAGAGAGAGAGAGAGAGAGAGAGAGAGAGAGAGAACTCCAGCAGGCTGGGGGTCAGGGGAGAGCGGAGATAGAGTGCGTGGGTGTTTTTGTTTTGAGATGGCAGGGTTTGAAGGCAGGAGAGGAACGAGTCGGTGGCATACTGAGCTTACAGGCCCCAACTACAGCGCCGGTTCTCCTTCTGCCAAGGCAGCTGCCATTCTCCTCCTCTTCTTCTGTTCTTCTTCTGCCGTGTGCAGCTGTGCTTCCCTCTTCTTCTCGCTGCCCTAGCACCCAAATGTAGCCCACCCTTTGCTCTCTCAGCGTGAGCCTCTTTCAGGGTGGAGGCGCTGCCAGGGCTGCTGGTGCTGGTGCTGCTACCGCCAGCAAGAAACTGTCCAAAAGAATACTAACACGGGCGCAGTAGAGTAGCTTTCTTTGGTGATGGTGAGTCGCTTCCTCTCTTTATCCCTCTTGACTTTTTACAAGATCGAGCACAAGTTTGTGTTGATTTTTGTGTGAGCAGAGTTCCCGTGTCGCTTTCTGAGAGTTTGTGTTTATACTTGGAGAAGTCTTCTTACTTTAGTGATGCTCTTGTTAAATGTTACAGAGGGTCTTAAATGTTTAGATTGCTGCATGTAAGATATAAAAATGCAGAATGATGAAATTGACACCTCCCCACCTGCCAAATGCAGGTAACCATCCATCTTTGATTGTTCTTGTGAATCCTCCAGTCTAAAGTTGTAGTTGGTTGATAGTAAGCTTGAGTAAGCTGCATTAGTGACTGCAGTTAATAAGTTGTACCGTGGTCATATGTTGGGCCTGTGCCTTTCCTGCCACTGACGGCATGTTAAGACACGAGTATGTGAAGTTGATAAGACAACAGGTTGAGGATTTCCTCCAAATCTTGTTCAGCAGGCAGCCAGCATTTAGTTGTAGCCCAGGCTTCCACACAAGGAAGGACCATAAGCTCTTCATCCTTTTTTTTTTTTTTTGCCTTTTTTTTTTTGTCATGCTTGACGTGCTTCTTTGTAATACATGAATAAGTGACTAATTAGGATTTGTTAGTGGTGTGACGTGTCTTCTATCTAATTGTTCTCCTTGCCCTCTACAACCTAAACAGAGGAACCCTTTAGAACCATTTGTACCAAAGGCTTTTCTCCTCGTGTATTTATTCCTCGTCCGTCCCTCGTTTGCGATGCATCTTAATCTCTTGTCTGATTTTTGCGTTATGTATTGGTCACATCTGCCAAAGCTGCTCCAGATATTAAGCTATGGTCATATTTTCTCTCACAAAAAAAAAGATGCTTAAAATCATTGCAGTTAGTCTTACAAATCTGCTTTAGCTGTTGTGCTCCAGCGTAATCTGTGTAAAGCCATGGCTCTGCTTTCCCTAAACAGATTTGCTGCAGTTGGATGGGTCTCTGATGAAGAACAACTCTCCTCCATTAGAGATGTTTTTCTAAGTGTGCCCCCCCCCCCGTCATACTTTTCCTGTTGGAGGCGTTTGCTAATCTGTGCATTGAAAGGTTAAAACCTTCCCAAGCCCTTCCAGATTGCATCATATGCTAACAAATCTTCTCATTTTCATGCAGCCGTTGGAGCCATACGCTTGTTCTTCAGAGCTTTTTGTTGACCACTAGATCTGAGTTGGCATTTCATCAGAATGAATTGGCGCCTGTATCATCAGAGTAGAAGACATTTATTTTGAAAAGTAATTTCAACAGATGCCTGCAAGCAGAAAGTCAGTAGCCCTCATGAACTAAAAGTGAAAAATGCATCCTTGACTCAGGGTTTTTCAAAGGAAGTCTTAAATGTAAACACAAGAAGGTTTGGCTCTCTGGGATGACTTTCTATACATTACGTTTTTAGATGACCAATCTGACACTTTGTCAGTGTGAGATCCATCTCGTGAGCATGTGCTACAAAGCTTAGTATCTACTCTGCGCACTGAAACCGGCGCCAGAAAACGACTTCACAGCTTGTGTCGCTTGGTCGTGCACGTCTGAATTTTTGTAATCAGGCGCTCGCTGTGTGCGCACTCAGCTTCTCAGTCATGACTGTCACAAATAGTTTAGCTATTAAAGGTCTGAGGATTTTACAAAGAACAAAGAAACCTACATTTCAAATCAACAGGATATTCAACCTTCCATTTTCATTATAATGCATTTCATTCTTGACATTCTTCTTGACGGGGCTTGTATAAAGGCCTGAGATATCAGATTAGAGTTGATTACAATTCCTCCTCGGCTTTGTGGAGGTTACTTTATGGCGTTTTGCTGGTAACATCCACTGTTTTCTTGCTTCTTCTCAGTACAATTTGTTTGTTGGCCCTCTGGCGTTTTGGATAATAGTGCAACGAACAGTGCGTTGAGCATGAACGCCTTTTTGTGCAATTTTAACATAAACGATTGTTTGAATCCGTCCTTTGGAATGCTTTTGTTTACCTCTCACCGCTGCTTTGTTCCACTCCGGTGGCTTTGGAAATGTCATCTGACAATCTGGGGCCGTCTGTGAGGGAGGACCGTGCTCCCCAGCACCTTCAGCAGCTGATGGAGCCGTCTCATTTGTTTTGTTCTATCCTGATATGGTCTTCTTTTGTTTTGTCTCGCACATGTTTTCTGAGGCCAGACGCTGTATTCAGCGCCATGTGCTGTATGACTGTACACAGCCTAGGCCACCATCTGCACTCGCATCAGTCGCTGCGGAGTGCAGAACCTCGCCTGGCTTCACCTGCTGAGAGGACATGTGCTCACAGAAAAAGGTGGACTTGTCCATCAAAAAAAAAAAAACACCTCATCAAGGAGAACTGGGTTTGTTGGCAGCCAGTCTGCTGGTCTGTTGCTTTGCTTGGACAGAGCTGAGCACTAATGAGGCTGCCTATCATGTGTTCCCAAAGAGAAGGCCCCCCCCCCCCCCCCCCATCCCTTCCTCCCCACCTCCGACATGGCCAGTCTGTCCGCAAGATCTCTCCTGCAGCCTTCCCAGCCCCTCATTTGGACTTTCTTCTTTGAATGCCCGGTTTTTAACTCCCATTAATTCCTCTTGCGTTTTCCTCTACTTTTCTTTCAGTTTTTCCGTGTCTCCCTGTTGATTGTTTCCTTGTCTCATACACTTTTTAGGCTTTTGAAAACCTGGAGTAGCAGCAGAGAGCAGTCATAGAAACATAACTTCCAGAATGTCACACATTAGCCTTTTGGCTTGTTGTCAAATGCGAAACTAGTGAAATGCAGGCAGCTCCTCCTCGACACCGTTTTGCCTCCATGACCAAATTTGGAATATTTGTAACTGGTCCATGTTTTCAAATCAAATTCCTGCTCAACTAAAAGCTGTGCGTTTGTGGAAAAGATAATATTTGTGTTTATAGTTTGCAGCACAGTCGAACTTAACTTCTTCTTTCTCTTTTCTCCTCCTTCAGGGCATCTGGCGTATTCCAGTGGATGAGATTGATCGCCCGGGAAGCTTTGCTTCTCATATGAACCGATCCATTGTCCTCTTGCTGGAGGTGTTGTCTCAGCTTAAGGATCACGATACTCTGGTGAAAGTCTCTTTTATGCTGCAGAGAACCCCTGACCAGGGAAAGTAAGGACCCACTTTGTGTGACACTTGTTATTTCTGTTATGTATTATGTAATTGTTCCATGACATCTCTCTTGCTTCTTTCTCTGCTACCAAGGAAGTATTTACGGGATGTTGATCGCCAGGTTTTGGCCAAGAGAGCATTCTTCCTAACTGTAAAAGTCTTGGAGGACAATCTGAACAGTCTCAAAGGGGTGAGGGAGCACAAATCACTACTCACTTACACACTCCCTAAGAGCCGAGGGCCGCTCAGCGTTTCAGACGTCTGGCATGCACCCACTTCGTATTTTAAATGGTTCTGTTTTCTTTCAGGTGTCTGAGCAGCTTCACAAAGCGCCCGTGCCTTCAATGGGGGAGATGACCACGACGGACGCATCCAACAGGCCCAGTTCGGAGGACGGCAAACATGCTCCACCTAAGAAGCCTGGGATCACAGAGGGAGCCTGTGCCACTGATACAGGGCCCAAGGAAGCCTCCCAGGCACAACTCACCCCACTACCGCTAGCTGTGGATAAAGGGAGTAAGGTTCAGGAACTCTACCTGGGGAAGGTAGAGACTGCTGGGAGTGAGGGACACAAAGCAGGGCCAGAGGAGCCCATGGAGCTTGACTCTGGCCACTGGAGGAGGCCCTCTATTACCACAGATCCTCAGGGCAACCAAACGGAGGCCGAGACCTCCCTGAGTGTCGTGGAGCCCCAGCAGAAGGTGACCGACAGCAGCCGGACACCAGAGCTGTCTCTAGAGGAGCTGAGTATCAGTTCCAGGCAGCAGCAGCTCCAAGCCTCAGCAACCAAGGTGACCGTGGCAGCCAGCGGGACCGATCAGGGGCTACTCCGACGGCCAAACAGGAAAAGAAAGCTTCTTGACGATGCCGAGTCCGGAAAAACTTTGCTGCTTGATGCCTACCGGGTGTGGCAGCAGGGCCAGAAAGTCATGACCTACGACCTGGCCCGCATTGAAAAGATCATGTCGGAGACTTATATGCTCATGAAACAGGTAAAGCCTCTCCAACATGTACAAAGATACACAGATGGCATTATTGTTTTGAGTATATGCGCTGCAATCATTTTTTTGTTGTTTTGCAAAGTCATGCAAGCTTGATATTTTCCCTTCTAAAATATTTTTGTCTTTGGAAAACCCCTCTTCTAACTAAACTAGTAGCACAACACCCACTGTAGGTGAGGTACTTTCCCTCTTTCAGCTATTTTTTTACTTGCAGTAATCGAAATTCAACCTCTAGTTTTACTTTCACTCCTGAAACAAGTTGCTGACTCTGAAAGTAACCACAGGGTATTTTTAAGATAGGTTGATTTTTCTTGTTTTTTTTCAATTAAAGTTGTGAAATGTAAGCATCTCATTGCATTCCCAACTACATCTTGAAAGTGCTGAATACATTTTCTAGTGTCTATGTCCACCAGTTGTCGTATAATATAACGGTCGAAGACATGTTTGTAATGGGCGAGGGCTGCTATATGTATAACTATGCTTATTATGTATTATTATTATGAAATCATTATGTTAACCTTCTCCTGCGTAGGAAGTGTCAAAGAAGCGAGAAGTTTCTTTGGATCTCTCTCTCGATCTCGAGAGCAAATGTTCCTCAGTTGTTGAAAGTTAGTCCATCTTGTAGTGCTGTCTATGGCATTGATGCTGTAGTTACAGAACCGCCCACATCAGCATATAGCATATTGAGCTGAAGATCAATGCTTGCCCTACAGAAGTTGCCATGTTGTTAGCTGTGTTATGCCAGAGAGCTGTATCTGGAGTGTGAGGGTAGTAGAGGAGCGACAGCTGGAGAGGAGAAAGAAGAAATCAGAGGAGATGGCTTAGCTTCAGCAGCTCTTGTTGTTTACAGGGGGGGGGGGGGGGGGTTCCTGTGCTCTTTAAGAGACGGCAAAGAGAATATTTTCCTAGACACACCCATAAGAGAGAGTAGCCAGAACCAGCCACGACATGTTTCCCCTCACAGAGTGAGTTGTCCAATTAATATGCCTGGACATTTTCCAGAAGCATCTCCTGTTTCTGCTCCTACTTGAACAAACTGCAGTGGTTTTGTGGTCGGCTGCATTGCACAGCTGCATGTGGTTCTAGTTGTTTTGATCTGTAGCTTGCATCGTTTGCATCCATGTTTGTGTGTTATTACTTCTGCATATTGCAGTCGGATATTAAACTTTCTTTCAGCTCACTCTTAAGGTGGTACATTTCAACCAATCGCCATCAGAACACATCATGTCGCATTAAGTTGATGTGCTCGGGATGTTTGTTCGCTCCATTCTCATAGTATTATGTGATATTGATAAGTCATCGCTGCAAACTGTATGCGGTTTGACAAGGAAGGTTTGCAGAGACATGGCTTGAGAGCAGAGGGCTGTCCTCTGTGATGCACTGAGGGTTGACTCAGTCCATTTAACAATTGGCATAATTTGAGAACTAGAACGAGGCCGCTGTTAAAAAAAAAAAAATCCCTCCCTTTGGGGGTCCCTGAACCTCTGCATGCAGCAGGCTGCTGGAAGGAACATAACAGCTGTGTGAACAAGATTACTGCTCAGTGTACGATGTGGGGCTGTGGCCAAGCTCACTGACTCCCACACACCCACTTGCTGTACTGGGCCTTAATGTGAGCCTTTCTTTTACTGGTGCTACGATCAGAGAAGGAAGACATCCTACTGGCTCTGATATAAAATCAGAATAATATGTTGTTGGTTTGGCATTAGTGTGGAGACACAGTAAGTAGTTAACATGGTGTGTACACGGGACTGGTCACCACAGAAATATATGGGGAATTTGCAGAATACACGCACTGCTCCAAGGACAAGATTTGAGGAATATAACCACAAGCATATGTTGCTTCGACTTGTTGCTGTGGCCTAATGTCCTTGTTCTGCCTTTTCTTCCCGTCTCAGGTTGATGAGGATGTCGCTCTGGACCAAGCTGTGAAGTTCTGCCAGATACAGTTGGCCACTTCTGCCCAACGACAGGTAAAACACAGCTCTACAATGTGCATCATAGCTCATACTGTAGTTTACATTTATATAAAAAGCTAAATGCACATTCTATCTATTCCTGTGTTATCCAAGTTGATGCAAAATACTAGTTTTTCCTCCCATGTTGTGGGAATAGTCTCACATAAGGTTGCGATGATTTAAGGCTTCACTCGAGACAAGTTTATGGTGCATTAGCAGTATTCTAGTGAGCAACAGCAACCATCTATCTCTGAGTTGTCCCCATGTTATACACCCCAAGTCGACTGAATCTAATTTTACTTGTCTGCTATTTAGGTTATAATAGCAAGTGCAGCATCTGTAGTAAAATGTGCTAAACTGATAAGTAACTGCTTCAGCCTGCCAGTGCTAAATATAGCTTAACGCGTGGTGTGAATGCTCCCTGTTGTCCCTTTTTAGCCTCACTCACCAAGCTACACATGTCATTGGTTTCAACTGAGCATCGGTGTGCTTGTTGCCTGTTGCAATGGGGACATTGAATATGTGTCTAATTGGTTCCGTTGGTATTAAAACGACTATTAGCTCAGCTTTGTCTTCAGTGCTCGTATTCTTCATCGGTTTGTTAGTGGCTCTGCTTCCATCCTGTGGCGGTGACTCCTCCTTCCTAACATCCCTCCTCCTTCCTAACATCCCTCCTTCCTGCCCACACGATCGACAAGGGTCTCTCTGCCCACGTGCTGTTGTCACGGTGATGTTCCCCGAATCTCGGGCTTACAAGAAGTAGCTGTGGGCAAAATAAATGTGTTTTCCTAGTTCACTGATCGCGTCATCTTATTTTCTGCATGAATCTTTTTGTTGTTCGTGTGAGTTTTGTCTAAATTTCACGCCTAAACACACAACACAGAGATGATGCAGACGAAGCTCAGAAGCCTCATTTCTCAAAATAATCTTTTCTTTTACTGAAACATCTGTATGAGCACTTTTAAAACCAGTCTCAAGCTGTTATTTTACCTGTAGAAATCTCCATAATATATTCATGCACTTCATGTCCGCGCCGCATGTTTTAATATGTACCGTATTTATTTAAAATTAGATTATATTTAACGTGTCAGGTATACATGCTGACTTGTTGTTATGACGGTGACCTTGCATGTGGTGGTTTGTGCTGTTTGTTTACGTGTAACTATTGTGCCACCAGCTCATGTCGTGGTTTGCATTCGACTACACTTGTATGTAGTGGGGAAATGTGAGTAGGCACCTCCAAGTTCTCCGCTCGAGGGCATGAAACATTCTTGCCTGCTTCTTACAGGTTCACACATTCCTTCCAGCCCCCACAAGTGCACGAGCATAGTGCTGAGCGAGAAAGATTGTCTGCGTCGTGCTCTGTGTGTTGTTTACTCCCTCGGTTTGATGCCGTATCAGTAGGAGAAAAAGGACGAGGCTGCGTGACCTGAGCGCCTAGTTACTGTCACTGATCTTTTTGCTCTTTTAGAGACTCGAGACTTCATTAAAGCGCTCCAGTCTCACCTGCTGTAAGTCAGCAGGCTTTGAAGAATGTGAAGGTTTAATTCATCAAAGAAGAATGTGGGCATTTGCTTCACAAAGGACCTCCAGTGTCAGCCCCCCCCCCCCACAGTTGGCCAGGCAATTTAATTAAAATGTTCGGTTGGCCGGTCATTCAATTGTGTTGTAAAGTTGACCAAACCTGAACACGACACCTGCAGCTGTTCTAATCTGATTTAATGCCCGATCTCGATAATTGCACAGAACCATCTTTTCAGTTCACGTTGTGGGAGCTCCCTCTCAGCACACAGCAGACGCCTAGAGGAACCTACAGACAGGCCCGCATGCTAATGTGCTGCAATCTTCTCAGGCGCAGTGTTCTTCTAATGCACACGGGTCCAGCTGACTTGTTGGTGTTCTCGTCGTAGTGTTTAATTCATGAGGTATGAATCATCAGAGCTGCTGCATGCTTGAAGCTGCTGCGTGCCGCTCGTGTGTTGAGCTGAAGGATCCGTGGAAGCTTTGGGGAAGGCTACTCTTGTTTGTTTGATTTGCCTGTGCGCCGCTGTGTGACTCCCGTGGGGGGAGCTCCATCTCACACACAGCTGTGATATTCAGAGCACAATAATGCTTTGGTGTGTTATTGCCAAATCATCTAGTGCAAACATAATGTATCTGTCAAAGCAGGCTTGTCGTGACAGACGTGTGTCGTGGCTTTGACATCTTGATACATGTACCTCTGACATAGAAGCATTCTCATTCTCTGTTGCAGAAAACAAAACGTTGTATTTACTTTTTACTCGTCTGCATAATTATTGCAACACAATAACAGGATTTCTTCAGTTTGGTACGTTTTGCCACAGTTCATACAGAAGAGTGAAGAGCTGGGATTAAAGGTTTATAAAGGCTCGTTGTCGTCCCAACTTTTCATCCTTTTTAAATTAAAAACTAGAGAAGGTGTATTCATCTTTTTTTTTTTTTTTTTTAACTCTGCTCCTTGGTGTTGCCATGGCAGCGGCTGTGGGAGCGCGGCGGCTGTTGTCGCAGGTTGTTTGTGCAGCTCTTGTTGCTTGTAAGTGGTCCTCAAAAGGACACAGGGATGTGTGTCCTGTTACTTGTGTGCTGAGTCCAGCACACAAGTAAGCCTCTGAACTACCGCTTATGTGGAAGAGATGAGACTAATATCGCTGATGTGTTGTTTGAAAAGGTGCAGTGGTATCGACTGAGTCTCTGACCACATTCTGTCTCCAGGGAAGCGGATGTGCAGTTCTCAGAAATCTACCTGAGCAGGGGAGGGTTTAACGCAGTCTCACCTTCTCACGACCACTGCTCTCCTTCTGTCTCCCAACAGTCTGCAGGCGACACCCCGACCACGCCCAAGTACACCAAGGACATCTTCTTCCCCGCCTCCCTGTCGACGCCCGTCCTGCTCGGCCACACCGCCTGCCACCCGCTGTCCACCCCGGAGGGTCAAGCCAAAGTGGTGTACGAGCCGCTGAGCAAGCTGTCCAGAGCTCACGCCTCGGGCTTCCACGATCAGCCACAGCACAGGAGAGCGGCCGGCCACCCTGCTGCGGCCATGGCCTTCCTACCACACACAGGTACGGTGGCCGCCTCTCCAGCACCACTATGTGGTGGCTCTTTGCTCTCGCCACAACGCAGTGTTAATACGAGGTATCGTCCTCTCTGATGCATTGAGGATTTTAGTGAGAAGTCACTTTAAGATCCTTAAGTGCTGTAGTCCATGTGACCAGCAGGGGGCGCCTGTGGACTTCCACACATCGGTTACATAACAGCAGACTCTGGTCTGCTTATATTTTAGAGTTTTGGGGATCTGTGTCCTACGGACTGTTGCTCTCTGAGCTTCTGGAGCGGTTTTGGCATAATTTGCTGATCCTCATAATTAATAGTCAGGTTTGCTGTTTGTCACATTTTTAATATCTAAAGATGCAATTCCTGCTGCCGGTGTCTTCAGCCTAATTTCCCCTGATAACATACCAACTCAACCTGTGAGCTTGAATCATCAATATGTATTATTTGGAAGTGTGTTTCCCTTTGTAGTCATTAGACTTGATTACTATTTAGAATATTTTAACACTCATTTGATTTTTGTACGAGGTCATTGGAGGGCAGTAAAAAGCATTTGGAGACACTAACGTCAATCCTCTTGTTGTTGAAGCAGCTTTCATTTCTGTTCTTTCAGATAAGTGCTCAGCAAATGGAGCGACTGCATTTGGCTCTCTTCCTGTTTTGGGCCCATTTTCCGTGATTGGCTTTTTACTGCACCCTCTGAAACCAAAGCTTAATGTTACTATCTCTTTGATATCTGTAGACATCTTGCAGGCAACAAACTTGACACAGTTGTTGCTTTTGAGATGCATGAGCCTAAGTAGTAATATATGACATGGACTTAATTCAAAATCCACTTTAACTCGAGCAGAAACGTCTAACCTGATGACAACCAGCATTGGTTTTTTTTTACACATGAACCATGACATTGGTGCTGTGTTAAAATGATTGGCCACTTATTTTAAAAAACGAAGAACACAGACAGAATACGTTTAAGACATATTACACGTAAAAAAACTACAGTAAAAATAAATCCTACAATGAGTAAACGTGTTGTGTATTTCCTCCTCATACGGAGGCAAACTCTACTGATGAGGAACTGACAATGGGTTCCTGTAAGGCTGCTCTCTAGAACAGCGTTTTTGGGCTCTTGTTCAATTTCAACATGACATTTAGAGCAAATTCTATTTTTATGTTTTTGTGATTAACAAATCCCCTCAAGTGCAAATCTTTTATAAATGAGCTGTCGGGCAGAGCGCTCTGCGACACGGCCGTGGTCGTCTGGTTTCTGTCCTTCATTAAGAAACCCACAACGCTGCTTCACGGCTAACTTCATGGCACTCCATGTTATCACCCGTTGCATCTACACAGTGGTCATGTGACGAGCTAGTGCATGAACCGTTTTCATCATAAATCAGTATACTGAACGTGTGTGTAACCAGTAGCTGCATATGAGCACTTTGTGTGGATCCATTTAGAGTTCCTCATGTTATTAAAGTTGGCTGATCTTGCAGACACATACAGATACACGTACACACACAGAAATGCCAAATGTTCAGAATGATTTTATTCTATTTCTACATCAAAATACTGTAGTTTTTACTCACTATCTCCTAGAAGCTGTTAATCCTTCATCATGTCTTTTGTCCCTGTGTATTTGATGACTGCTTCTATTGTCTTTGTTGGCAGGGGATGGTAAATGGACGATCATTTGTATATCGCCTGTCCAGTCTCCGGCTCACTCAACAATAATAAATATTGTAAACCTGTGATGATATAGCTTTAACAGCTTTTGTGCCCACAGATGAGCGGGAGGATCCCTCAGAGGGACTTGCGTACCGACAGCAGGAGTCGCACCTTTGTCAGCAGATGAAACTCGCCACTGTATCCCAAGGCCATGAGTCAGCAGCAGCCTGGTTCCAGGAGGAAACCGCCACATGTAGTAGTGCACAGCCATGCCCAGGTCAGAACCTGTGTGACAGGGACAACAGCCACAGATGGGTTGAATGGATGATATTCTGATATGAACTCCACCTAACGGGACTCTCAGTTCCTTCATATTCCTTAAAAAATGTTAAGACATGTCCTCTTATTTGTCTCTCTCAGACCAGCAGCAGTATGCCAGCGATGATCAGTCTAAACTTCCAGACCCCAACCGAATCCGCTCCCGTGTCCCGCACAACATGCCAAAGCTTTTCATCCCGTCCTCCGTTACCAAGTTCCCACCAGAAATCACAGTAACGCCTCCGACACCCACACTTCTGTCCCCTAAAGGCAGCATCTCCGAGGAAACCAAACAAAGACTGAAGGTATGCAGTTTGCCTCTACGTCTGTGTGTTTCTGTGTGAGGGCTCATAACCGTTGCGTGCAGCTGTTTAACCCCATTATCGTTTACATGATTCTGTTTAAATCAATATCAAAATAAAACCATAACAGCAAATAAATAAAGCAGTCGTTCTTTTTGCAACAGGAAGCTACAGCTTCTGTCTTTCACATTGAAAATATTCATGCATTTGTCTATTTAGTCAAATTTTGATTTAAAAAAAAAAAAAAAAAAATATGACTGTAGTCTAGTCTACCACTCAACAGTGTTCCCCGCCTTCTCCTCCTCTCCAGAACGTCATCTTGTCGTCTCAGTCTGCAGCCACAGTCAAAAAGGACACTCTGAGCCAGCCGGCGCTGGAGGTGCAGGAGACATCCAGCCAGGAGTCGTCTCTTGAGAGCGAGTCGGACGAAGAGGACGATTACATGGACATCTGACCGGCTGAAGGCCTTGTGTGCACGCTGGAACTGAACACAACCCCCCCCCCCCGTCTTAAAAAGGAATGGTACATGTCACTGCAGCTGTCTGTGTTGATGCCATTGCTCTCTCATGTGCACTACAGAAGAAATGCAGTATTCTCATCGCCTGTCATGTCACCGTGCTGCCCTGCTCGTCAGCAGATAAAGACGGATGACGGTGGCTTTCGTCTCGCAGCATGTCTGCAATGTGCCATTTATGCATATCGCACATCAGTGTATCCTGCACTCCACCGTACACTGGATCCGGCACAGCCGACCAGTTCCGTGTTTATTTTTTTTACGTTGCGCGCCGACTACATCTCCAAGCTGCAGCTAACATCCCCCGTGTGAGAGGTTGCATTGGTGCACAACATATTTCGATGAACACAAGGGTTACATGAGGACAATCGGCTGCATTCGAGGTTCAACCTGTGGAGCCTCACAACCTGTAGCAGATGAGAAATGTTTACACTGAACGTTTGGGATGTTTTTCAGTTGACACTTAACGTTGTGCTATTTTTGTATTCTTGTAATATTTTGTCTGATATATATTTTTCTTTTCTTCGGTGTGCATTTGTAGCTAAGATGAACAGTTCTTACCAGGAAGACATCCTGTCACCAGCACTGATCTGAATGATGTGGACCGAGTTATTATGAATTAGCTTTTGTACATATCACAATCCAAATACCCTCTAATGTGTTTGACTTTAATGAGCGTTGAGCTTTATTTTCAGTCAACTCAGGAAGCGGCTTGCCTTGAAACGGACGCTTCACACGATCCTTCCTGATTTCAGTGGAATTGAAACACTTGCGGAGGAGGACTTTCTAATATAGATGCCTTTCCATTCAAACCATTTTACTAAATTTGTCACAATTCTAGCTTAACTCAGAGGAAGACAACAGAATGTTTTTTACAGATTGTTTTCTATAAAAGAGAGAGAGAGAGAGATATTTACTGATTGTGTTTCTTGAAAGCGGTCTAAAAATAATTTTTGAAAAAGACACAAATGAATAATTGTAAACTATCGCTCTTAGAAAGAAGAATTGGGATTTTCTATTGTTGGTTTTGTTAATTTTTTTGTGTAAGATAGTTTTCTATTGTTCTGGGAGTGTACCACAATGTAACCCCCCCCCCCGGCTCAAGCCGCTGGAGGGGAACTGTCTGGAATGAATGCATTATAGATGTCAAACCAAAAATATATTTGAGAAACACATGTTTGTTCTGTGTGCTACTTCAAACATCAGGTAAAACGCTGGTTTTAGTCGGTATGAGCGCAGCCCTCTTGGGCTTTCTGAGAAAACCAGTTCTGTGTCTGAGGGGGCAGTTTAATACTGTGACGGCCATAATAACTATGATTTAATATGAGACCAGTGGGCACCCGTTGCTTACTGAGGCTTGAAATCAACCCCCTCAACAACTCTCTAAAGATATACAGTAAGACTAACAAAAGTAAAAGCATCGTACAACATGGAGTACTGGAACAGTTGACGACGCCTAAGAGTTTCTAATATTTCATTTTTCTTTTCCTGTTACTCAACATATCACTTCATATCACAGAGTACAGCAATAGTGCAGCGACCTCAATTATGTTTTTCATATACTTTGAGCATTCATGATGCTTTGTTGTAAGTTTGGAGCATAAAGTGCCCGATATAAATACAGGTTTATAATTAAGACAGATATGACCAGTTACTGATCAAACATGACAGGATGCTAACAGGAAGTTGTTACATGTGTTCTATTTCACGTGTTAATATTGTTATAATGCATTATGAATATGAAAGTGTTCCTACCAGTTTGTCTACCTCTTATCAAAATTCACAACTTATAATAAACTAACTTATAACTAAGTAGTGGAACAAGAACCCAAACAGCGTGATTTAGGTTGATAATATGAGACTGAAAAATACACTTTTACTTATATTTTGACAGTAGGATTAAGTATTAAGAACATAGAATAGTTAAGATGCATGAATTTTCTTCCTGTCAACTGACTAATGACTAGGCTAAAACCCACCTAATGTGCTTTGGTTATCACTTTCATTTTGTTTTTCATTTTGTTTTTCATATTTTATTAATTTCTATGAAATCATCAGGTGAATGTCGGACATGCTGGGACAACGCTTGTTGTGGGACTGGCACCAGTCAGAAGACGTTCATCCAGTTCTCAGTACAGACGAAGGTGATGGTCACTCACTCACTAACACCACATGGGCACACAACATTTTTAAAATGACCGTGACAGTTCATTTCTTAACAATCAATTCATTTTCTGGCTGCGTGTGTGGCCTACGAGACTGAAGAGTTATTACAAGTTGATCAGTAACACTCTCAGTGCTTGATCCTGATTTCCTCTGGCTGATAATGAAACAAATATAATTAGTTTTCTTTTAAAACTGCCAACTATACAACCCCACAAACTAACATAATAAAATTAGGAAACCGCCTGACTAATGCGTTATTGCAGGATAGTTAAGTCAATTTATTCAGCCCAAAATTTCACAAAATTTGCCTTGAAGGGCTGTGTAATCTGTCCTTGATTTAGACGAGGATAAACTCTCCTATAAACCCTTAAACGGAGAGGAAAAAATAAAGGAAAGGCATTTGTGAAGTCTAGCTTTTAAATGATTTGTAAAGCATCCTCTTCCAGTGGAGCTGTGGGCTCTCTGACTCTTGTAGCTGCTGGCGGACCACCCTGCTGACCACACTGACTTTGTGGTCAAAGGGCTTGTACACTCTGGTGTGAAGTCTGCGACGCGAGGGAAGTCATTAGTCTTCATTAGCAACTTCCAGGAGTTTCTTATGAAGTGCTGTGAAGTTGTCATTTGCCCCCTTTGCCAGACAAGCTAGATTTGAGGTTTGTTTTCTTATCTGGTGGACCAAATGTGAGCTCGCCCGGCCCCTAGTTGGTGCATGTGACACCACGGTCACTCTGCAGTTAAGTCAGGGATGCCAGAGATGATATTGTAACAGATCATGTTGACAGCTTTGTTTTTTTGTGTACTATTTGCAAGCAGGCAAATTGATGAATTTACCTTCAACAGACGTATCAGTTCTGCTTTCCTGTTGAGCTTTGGTGCTATTTGTATGCAGACTTATAGATTAAAGTTCTCTGCAGTGCCGTAAACTCAACATGATATTATGAATCCTCTCGAATCACAACACAGCATCTCTTAGCAGATACAGCTAAATCACAATCGACCTGTTGTCAGGTATTTCCCCTGCCATGTAATATTGTTCGGTCTCCTGTGACATCATGTTGTCTCCAGCCATGGGGCTGCTATCTCTACAAACCCCTCAAAGTGGCCAATTAAGCATCAAAAGGGCATGCTGCATGGCTAATGTGAGCGAAAGGTGTGAGATTTCTCGTCGGTCCACTCCGGGGGCTCTTTATTGGGCTGCTGGAGAGCCGTCTGATCCCCGGGCCCTGGCTGTATATTGGCAGCTGTTAACTGTCGAGCACAAGGGGATCTGTGCAGTTAAAGCAAATGGCCAAAGACTGACACCTGGGAGGTGGAACATCGCTGCCAAAGGTGAACCAGGAGTAGACTCAGGAAGGAAAGCCACAGTGGAGTCATGTACGAGACACGGGGCTTCAGTTGAACAGGAGGAATCAGCTGTTTATCATAACAGAAGATATCTACGATCAGTCCTGAACGTTTCCTCCTGTCATCCCTCATTATTTACTCCAAAATGATATGAAGTAGCTACATTCCATACAGTATATTTAGGGCCTTAAACAAATCCCACAATGTTTTTGGTTTGCAGTCCTTATTAGTCTTCTCCAGGTGACCTCCCTGATGTGTCATCCAATCCAAATCGCCCCCCAGGCTTGCTGTTACATAAGACAGTGCTCCCTGTCATGCCTCTTTGTGCCTGACTTTTGTCCCCAGGCCATGCAGCGAGGCATTAACCAGTCACACCTGTCACCTCCAGACCCGGTGCGTAATGGGATTGACACTGCCGCTGCTGAAATGTACACCTCAGCTCAGACACACTCCGCTGCTAGAGCTGCAGTGCGGAGAACGTCTCATCATAATCTCTGTAATCCTCATATAGCGTCTTCCTCCTAAACACTCACAGATGTGTGTGACCTCTCTGCCCCGTGAAACAGTGGAAGGGTGTCCCCATGCAGGACCCAGAGAAGAGCTGGCTAAGTGAGGAGAGCAACACCGAACCTGTGATTAATAACTCCTCGACAACAGTTGGTTTCACATAAAGAGGATAAAAACACATCGCACTTCCTCAAGGCCAAAGAAGAAGGGGGGTGCTGGGAGGGTCCTGCGTCAAGACATTTAACATGAGTAAATGATCGTACGGAGATCTCTGCATCTTTAAGTGCATCATTACAAGCTGAACGTTGTTATCCTTTTTATTCTGCATCGACCACGCACAGAAGCCTTAAAGAGGCGAGTCAATATTTTCACAGGGAAGTCTTTCTAGCAGTGAATATCTGTCTTTGTGCTCACTTAACTGCTGATTCAACAGAGTGCTGTGCTACCTTCAAAGCTCCGGGACCAATGCATGCTGCACACGTTGCTTTTAAAACTCTAGATCATACGTTACATTTGGTTTTATTATTCAAACTGTTATCCATACAGTTACACAAATCCTTTCGTGAATGGGTGTCAGAGAGCTGAGCTTACAGAAGGCATTGTATGCACCATGCAGGCATGAGAATACAATAAGAAATGGAAGTGGAAGTGGTGTGTCTGTGCTAGAAAAAGAGGCTGAATGAGATGTGAAAGTCACCCTCAATTCAAATTTTCCTGTCAGTGGAAACGAGGGGGGGGGGACTGCGGTCTAATTTTGTTCCTCTATGCTAATGCCTGCAGTTTAGCATTTGTTTTGCATGCAGTAGCATGGCACGAGGCAGGCCTATGCATGACACGTGTGGATTTAGCCTGGATGTGGATGGTGGGAGGATGGTGGAGTTGTTGTGGCAAGTCTTTATTCTCAGACCCCTCCTGTCCCATTCAAGGCTGACTTGGGCTTGTGGTGCTAACTGGTTGTTAATTGCCTGCCTATACACAAGGCTTTCTCCACATGCAGAAACTAGCCAGGGAAACTAGCCTAATGAGATTATCTATCAGAGCATGGGCCTGTCTAGACACACCAATACACAACCCAGCACCAGCTCTGCCTGCAGAGGCTTCAGAGAACGCCCCCCAGGTAAAAGTTACCTGCCGAAAGAGTGCACGTAATCATTACACCATTATGGGTTTACACCCACTGCGTAATTTTCTATTATGGCGAAAGCTGAGAATAAAGTTGTGTTAAAGTAAAACGCATATTTGATGTCAGAAAATTGTGATTGTTTTTTTTTATATTTGTATCTAATTTCAGATCAATACAAAGGATGAGTGTAATAATAACTAGTGTTTGAATAAAGGTTATACTTTGAGAAAAATATTTTTTAAAGAAAATAATGACACAAAACCAAATTAAATGCACCCTCCATTAGATTGCAGTTTCATCAGGTTTGGTGAATCTAATAAATTGGGTATTTACAACATTGCACAAACACTCTAAATGCCATTTTGGTGTGCAGTTATGTCCGCGTGAATGATATTTATACAGATTCTGATGCCGCTGCGAACCACCGATCTGCAGCAGGGAAGTCCGTCCATATTGGTTTTAAAGTCTCTTAGCAGTTAATAAAGATGCAATTCCTTGGTCCCCCTTCCTGTGGGGACGGTATCAAGGCTCTGTTAAGTCTCTTTGATTTCCAGCACCCTCCAATCACAGCGGGGCTCTGACTCATCATTGTGCCACTTCAAAGCCTGGGAATGGCTCTCTTAACCCAACCCACTCCCGGGCTCTCCTTAAAAGTCATGGTCACCACTCCCAGCAGGACTCGTGATCTCTGAATTATCTGCTGCAACAAGACTGACTAACCCTGAGCTGCTGGATTTCTCTTTTTACTTTGTCACATGAGGAAGGAGATCAAGGAGTGGGAGCAGAGCTGAAGAATCACTTGGATATCACAGATACTTGGATTGCTAATTGGCCCTCAGTGCATGAAGCTCTTTCAAGCAATCCCTGCGCTACTGCTGAACCTGAACAATGCAGTCCATCAGAGGTGAGTGTTGACCGATGTTCGTTGGACGAAAACCGAGCCTCTCAATTGGTAAACTCCTATTTCCCAACCAGTGTTGTCTTCGGTGGTTTTGTCTTACCTGGGGCATTCTTTTCTGAATCCTGACGTCTATCACATTTACTGAAGCGTGTGGCTATGATGATTCTCATTCACTTTTAGATTTGAAGTCAAACTTCAGCGTCCCTCCTCACTCCTCCATGGCTGCTGGCCCCGATGCCTATCTCCAGGGCAACATCAGATTGACTCTGGAGGACCCTGAACTCTGGAAGACCTTTTGCGAAATAGGAACAGAGATGATTATCACTAAACCGGGCAGGTGAGACGACAGAAGAATAACATTCAATGCAAAATGTTTGAAAAGTAAGGTCTTCTGTTGCTGCGTTTGCTCGGTTTCTTTTCCTCATGCGTCCCTCTCTATGTTTTCCAGGAGGATGTTTCCACACTGTAAGATTAATCTGTCGGGCCTTATTCCATGTGCCAAATACATCTTACTGGTTGACATGGTCCCCGAGGATGGTTGCAGATACAAGGTAAGACAGTCGTTACTTTCCCCTCACTTATGAATGAGTCAGCCATTTTCAGTTGAGAAAATTCCTGTTACTTTCCAACAATAATAAGTAGCCTTGACTTATCACAGCCATGGCTTTGGTTGTAGATATCCCTCAGTGGTTACCAGTATCTCCAGACATCTCCCCTGTTTATCAACCCCCAACCCTCCCCCTCTCCTGACATTGTACATCAAAGGGTGCTATCTCTTCCTGTTTTTCTATCGCCTGCTGAGAGCCCACTGTACTACCCCCTATCTCTGTGGGTGGTACCGGCCAGCAGTCACCCTGCACTCACTCTCGTCCCCCTCTCACAGTGGGAAGGGAAGAAGATGAAGCTCCTTCTGTAAATCACCTTTCTCTGTGACAGACTGACTGACTATCTGTCTCCATCTTACAGTGGAATAAAGAGAAATGGGAGGTGGCAGGGAAAGCGGAGCCCCAGCCTCCCTGCAGGACCTACCTCCACCCCGAATCTCCAGCCCCGGGGAGCCACTGGATGAAGCAGTCCATCGCCTTCCTCAAGCTCAAGCTCACCAACAATACACTCGACCAGCACGGCCATGTAAGTAAGAGCACTTAAAATAAGGGCCTCAAAAGGAACTCTGTATTTCATACAAATGATATCCACACTGCTATCTTGAAAAAATAATAATTGAAGTACTTGGTGGACTTGTAACACTTACAGTCTGGATGCTTTGGCAGCGGAAAAGTTGATACTTGTAAAAATGGAGCTCAAAGCACAGAAAAAAGTGGTCTGAATTAATCACCTTCTTCCTCTCTGCAGATCATTTTGCACTCCATGCATCGCTACCACCCGCGCTTCCACATCGTCCAGGCGGACGACCTGTTCAGTGTCCGCTGGAGTGTTTTCCAGACCTTCACCTTCCCCGAGACTTCCTTCACGGCGGTCACAGCGTACCAGAACACCAAGGTCAGTTTCTCTCCCTTCAAACCGCTGGCAGGGCGTCACACATTATTGGGTTTTTTCCTGATTTGATTTCCCCACCTACAGATTACAAAGCTGAAGATCGATCACAACCCATTTGCAAAAGGCTTCCGGGATGAAGGCACTAGTAAGAAAAGGTGGGTGTCACACTAGTCACATGGAGGTACTGATGATAATGACTCCACAGCTGGAGGAGCCCTACAACAATTCCAGTTGGACGCTCGTCTACAGATTTCCTTTGCAGTAGTTTGTATCGAGTACAATGCATTGTTTTTATAAACCTAATGCTCTGCAGGCGTTCAAACAAGAATCCAAACTGCCTGGAGAAACGATCCAAGATGTCAGACATGTTGAACAGAGACTCTGAGGAGGACAGTCCAGCAGGTACAGTTTAAGACTCTCTTCCTGCTGTTGATGTTTGCACTTCCTTGTCCTGTACTCCAAAACTGACCTAACAAATTTGGGTCTTCTCAGATTTCTGCCGGTCATCGTATGAGGGTTACAACGGCGATGAAGGAGACCTCCCCAAAAGGAAAGAGTCTGATGGCGTCAAAGAGGAGCGTTACTCCCCTTGGGCTGCTGACAGGGAGCACAGTGTGAGGACTGAATCTCCCGCTGGGGCCGACCCCAGGGACATGTACAACACAGAGCAGCTTGTTCCTGCTCCAGCTTCCTACCAGCCGTACAAGTAAATACAAGTTATGCAACAAATAAGAGCACAATGTTGTCATGATGAACAGACAATGACCCCCCTCCTTTTTGCTCTTCAGGTTCCACGAGTATGGAAAGTCTCCCTCTCCCTCCTCCAGCGTCGGCAGCAGCAACAGTGGATCAGGACGCAGCAGCTTTGAGTCAAGAGTCCCTGAGGTCACCACCGTCCCCGATCACGACCCTTCAAAGCCCCGCACACATGAGGTTGGCCCGTCGCCTTGCGGCCCCCAGCCCCTCCCTGCCCCCCAGGACTACACCGGGGTCCTCAACATGACCATGTCCCAGGCCGGCAAGATCAGCCACCACATCTACAGCCCGTACGGCGCCGAGCAGCCCCTTGGCCAGTGGAGCGGCCCCGGTCCGGCCCAGTACCCCCCTCCTCATCACCTGACCGCTGACTACACCACGCAAGCTGTGCACCATGGCTATCACCATGGCAACGTGGCCGAGTGGAGCCAGTACCCGCTGTTCTCTTACTCCTGCTGGTGAAGAGATCTTCAACGGTAACGGACTGAGAGTGACTTTAACCGATGCTGCTGCTACGCCATCCCTGCCAGAATGCTGATCCAGTGCTCACAGCTATGAGATTGCATGCCGAGACGAGGCTGAGGGCCAGAGGCCTGCGACGACATTAGAAAAACTGAAAGATGAGAAGAAGGAGAAGGAGACGCCTGTCGCTGCCTTCTGTTCAGGCTGGCAGGACTCAAAAGTGTGCTACGCCATGCTGTATTATTGTTTATTGTTGAATTGTCTATTTATTTTGTATTTCATCTCATCTCCAAGTTTAAATATTATTTTTGTAAGAAAAAATAAATAATAACATAAGTGTGCAATGTATGTCTGTCTTCAAACTGTGATGTGATCTGAAAATAAAAGCGTTAAAGTGATTTGATGCCTTGTTTATGTGAAAATACATATATTTAATCTTTTCCATCTATTGTCTAAACAAAGATAGAACATCCTTTAAGAGGACACCTCGTTTACATTTGATGCCAGAGGTTGATGAATAATACTTCCTTACTCATTATGCTTACAGTATAACAAACTGTGATACTCAGTAATCACTACGAACCCTCTGATTGGTTGTGACCAGAGCCCAGGCCTTCATAGCTTCCACCGGTTGTTCTGGCCTTTAAGTTTCAAATGTCCTGCCTGTAATGCTGGTTCTCATCCAAGCCGTGTTCTGCATGCAGCAGGAATGAATTAGTGTATTGTGAAGGTGTCTTTGTTTGCGGGTGCACATCTGCATACCTGGCCAGCTCTTATACGCATCACATTTTCTGGTGGCGTTTGTTTGTATTGCCTCTTTGTTGATCTAACGACGGCCACTCTGTAGTTTCAACAGGCCCAGCATGCATTAAAGACATTGTATTACTGTGACTCCGGCTCACCTGCTGAGGTTTACCCACCGGCATCATAAAGCATTGCACGACTCTTGTTCTCCATCTCAATGAGCCTTAGAAAGCATGAAAATTGGGGGGCTGTTTGGCTCCTTTTCACAGCTGAAAAACACAAGCTGGGCCCATCGCCTCCACCCTGAGTGGATGTGAGCTGCTAATGACTGTTGTAAACTCCGGGGGAGAGGAGGGAGGGGGTGGTGCATTCTTTAGGAACATCTCTGGTGTGGTGTGGATTTTACTCAATTCATTATCTTGGAGGCTTCTTGAACCAGTTTTTAATGAGGATAAGAAAAGAGAGATCTATACAGGAACCTGTACTGCTGGATGAGGAGGTCACTGAGATCATATCTCCCTGAGGCCAGCTCTTTGATTAAACCCAATAATTAAATTATTATAAATTGTATTTCAAGGAACTGGGAAAATAAAATCATCAAAGACAAAGCTTTGAAGAGTTGTTTGCCACAAGTTATTGTTTTGAATCATACATAATAATAAATCAGAGGGATTGGTCCCCACATCGTGTATGCATATAATCTGTTTACAGAATATTTGTGAATGAACAATTAAATATTTAGATATTCAGATGTTAAAGCTTAAACCATGAATGTGACATCTTTCGACAAGTTATTGTCACTTTACCTAATGTAATGTCCTAGTTGGGCAGCTGAAAATAAACCTCAAAAAGTTTGGATCTTGCCCTTTAAATACATTCTGTATGTTTCTTAAACACAAGAAGGATATCAATACTGACTGTTTTTGTCTTACCTCAGTGTGATTCTTAATTTTTGCTTTCCCTTTAAATATGTTTTCTTTGATATTCTTTATTATAACATGTAGCGAATATTTCGTAATTATTCTTAATTTCATGAATTGAAATGTAGTACCAGTAGACCGCTCTCTCTCACATCAAAAATGTTATAAGAAGCATCGTGATATGATTACGTTTTCCAAATATGTAACGCAATGCAAACTATGCTTTTATTCACAACCTTTGTAATAATGTGCGTTGTGTTAGTAATGAATTATAATAACAGTAGTATATTTTAAGAGATCTTTCACAAAAACTGTATATCTTGGATAACTGAACCTTTTCTGGAGGTCAACAGGTTAGAATGGACATCCTGTGCTTTTTGAATAAATGCAACTTTCAGATCATGTTTTGCTGATGCTATTTGATCATTCACATCGCAGTAAAACGGTATATTCTGTATATCACGTGATGTATTGATGTCAAACTTGTTGCATTCACTGAACATGTCATGTTGATCAGGGCCTTTGGTAAATGTCTAAAACGTGTTGCAAGTTAAAAACAAAAGTGCGTCTGCTTCATAGATGTCCAGAAATGGAAAAAGGAGCCTTTTTGAGTCCAGATTTCCATCAGGTGACTTTCTTTGTTCTCAGTTGAGTTTTTGTCAGACAAGCTGGCTGAGGACCTCCTGCCCCACACAGCAGGAGAATCAAGAATCAAAGCAAGCACTTTGTACGATTCCCTTGACACACGCATCAACAACTCCACTGGGTTTAATCTGCATAGCTCCACATCAATGGGTAATTTGGGCCTTTTAATTGCTCTGATAATGGTCCAGCAAAGAGCACCAGATCGACCTGCACTCAGATGCCAGTAAAGGCCGCTGACGTGGTTAAGTGCATGACATATGTCTAAAGTATCCCCCAGGTGGTACTGCAGCTTTAGAAAGAAAAGACGCATAAACGCAGCAGATTGTTGATGCTGGATGTCCAGTGCTGGTGTCAGCACATCCCACCAGACAACTTGGTGGGGGCTGGCACAACAGTGTGAAATAGAGAGGGGGGGAGGGCACTCACTTAGGGCTGGCGGGGGGGGGGGGGGGGGGGGGGGGGGGTAACAGATGTAGAGGAAACAGCCTCAGAGAGGAAAGTCAGCCTTCATAAAGCTGATGGAGTGGAGGGCCAAATGGAGAGGAACTAGTAGAGACTGGGCGGAATAAAGGACACGAGGCAGCAACCACCACTGACCGGTCAAACAAGAAAGGCAGTCATCAGTGGAGATTTTCTATTACAGCGACATGAACTTTCATAAGACACAAGTTATAAACCCAACTAGTGCCATAGCAGGGGTGGAAGTAATAGATAACATTTAACATTTTATATTTTAAAAAAGTGGTCTGTGGGCTAAACACATTATAAAACTGTGTTAGAGATATTGGAAGTGTGTTACTACTTAGACATATAGGGTTCAGCTACGTTTCGACACAAGATTTTAAAGTCTTGGATGAGTGATGGTAGCTGGCGAACATAATATCATCAGAAAGTTGGATCAGATTTGAGGTTGGTTGGCACACTAACTTTGGGATTTTTTGGCACTTGTCCATTAGTGTGACTGTTGCTTTGTATTTTGTTGGGGGTGTTTTGTAAGATTAAAAACAGAATTTATATTGTTCATTAACTATTACTATTTTTGAATGGTCCATGGCAAAAGTAATTGGACAGTCCTATTGATGGATTGCTTAAGAATCTCGTTTTGTTTTTAAAAAAGGGCAGATATACTGTTAAATGTTCATATTTTCTGGTTATTGTCTATAGGTTGCCTTATTAGGGTCCGAGCACCGATAACGTCGGGCCGCGAAGGCCCTATTGAAATCGCTTATTATGTCACGTGTGTAATCACATTTTTGAGGGCTTTATCATACTCGAAAACCCACCAAATGTGGCAGGCTTATCAGGACCTTTGATTGTTGTGCCAACAAACCCCATAACAAGGGCTCAACATGACTTCGATCACGAATCACCGAAATTTAGTAAACATTAAAAAATGATTTATAGCTCAGACCTTAACATTTCATTTGGTGCTGGTTGTAATATTCTAACATTAATTCTGTCAGAGAAAATACAGCAGAGGGAAAAGTGTGCCAACCAACCCAGTTCTCCCCGATCGTACTTCGCTACATGTCAAGTTGCGCGTTACAAAGTAAATATAAATCAATGGTGCAGCAGAAACAAAGCTGCTGGTGAGGTCCATCTGTCCATGGACTGATTTAATGCATCACCTGGCTTGCACCTGAGCAACACACCCACATGACCTGCAGGGCTACAGAATGGGCACGCTGAGTCTAGCTAACATGCTAAATGCTAACATCCTCATGTGGACAACTTCAACTGTGCGTTGAGGAACGTTTTACCTTCAGTGATGTGTGTAAGACTGTCAACCTCTGATGTTACGGTAGATCATCATTCAGCTCAAATGTGCAGCGGGACCACAGAGGCCGAGTGGACCGGTTATACTGGGACACAGAGGCCGAGTGGACCGGTTATACTGGGACACAGAGGCCGAGTGGACCGGCTATATTGGGACACAGAGGCCGAGTGGACCGGTTATACTGGGACACAGAGGCTGAGTGGACCGGTTATATTGGGACACAGAGGCCGAGTGGACCGGTTATATTGGGATTGTGGAGGACCTGCCGTTCAGACAGGTGAGTACAACTACACACTGCTGAACTCTCCAGATGAGACGTTTAAATGGAAGGTCTTTCAAGGAAACGTATGAATTCAACACAACAAACTGAAATCTGAGTCTTTTCTGAATTATGCGTCTGCAAAATGAAGCATTGCCATTTCACTTCCCAACATGAGGCCTAAATGGTGTTTTTAATTTCAAGGTACAAATATCTTCTGGACATATACAGAATCTTTTCATTATTTTGTTGAACTAAAAGGAGTCAGAGTTTTAAAATATCTGCCAAACTAACGTGCACACACATGACAAAAACAATATATTACTATCTTTATTAGATCGCAAAATGTAAGTCATGAATAGGATACTATGTTTGCATGTCTGTTGTGTGTTCTAGTACATAGCTTTTTCATAGACGTAATTCTCATTATAGGAAAAAGAAAATCACACTTTAAAACAGACTCCCTGGAGTTTTTCAATGACAGAAGAGCAGAGGATTCACAGTGGAGTGTGTGTGTCATTAAGCTTCTTAAATGTTTATAATAAACAGCGTAACAATGAACTGAGGCCTCCAGCAGCAGCGTGGAGCAAAGCTACATTTATCGGATAGAAATATTTAAAACCCACTCCTCATCGTGATCTTTGACTTCAGTGATGCAATCATTTACACAGTATGGAAGATCAGTGAAAGGACACAACAAATATGACAATGGTGATTTGGTTTTCCTCACAAAAAAAATCAAGACTTGACATTCATAAATCATATACAGACGTGAGCTGGTGAGCTCTACAACCTGCAGCACCAACGCCTCATCATTCAGGTACGAACACGAATCATTTCAATTGCTTTTAAAACAAGTTATGATGTCAGAGGTATAATACTAAAAGTTCATACTGTATGTATCTGCAGAACACACTGAAACATACAACACACACTTCACAGCACAAGTTTAGCATGTGACCACAAAAACAAGGCACAATGTTAAAATGTAATTAAAAGTTTGACTTCCCCTTCAGGTCTGACCCTGACTCCGCCCACTTCATCATTTTGAAAAAGAATGCAACAAAAGTGTGCAAGAGCTGTGAGGGGCTGAGGGGGGAATAACTCATGTTCCAACAATTAAGCTAAAGGGTAACAGTGGCTAAGCAACTGTGGCTCAGTGGAGAGCAGGGCCGTCCTTCAATCAGAGGATCAGCGGTTCGATCCCCGGCTCCGCGTGTCGATGTGTCTTTGAGCAAGACACTAAACCCCAAAATTGCTCCCGTAGCTGTGCCTACGTGTATGAATCTGATAGAATCTGAATTGTAAGTCGCTTTGGACACAAGCGCTAAATGACTGTAATGTATACCTCAAAAGTCTTAATCCAATTTTAGAAGATCCTCCGTCTAACGTTGGTCACTCAGAGTGCTATTGCATAGCCAGTAGTCTTCACTGCTTTATGTCACTTAAAGATAAAGAGGTTATCTCTATGATAAACAATGCAGTTGCAGTGACATGTAATAATGATGGATCAGCAATCATTTCAGCAATAACAGTAACATTTCAGCAGGGATATGATTATCTAAGAAGATATTTGAAAAGTAACAAAAAAGGGTGCAACGGTCCTGAACGACACTTTGGTTCGGAGGCACTCAAAGTGATCAATGTGCAAGGAGGACACGATGCTGCCAAAAGATATCCTCCAGGTACTTCATCATGCCGTGTTAGAAAAGTGCACGACAGTCTCCAGTGATCAGACAGACATTAAGTTCAGACATTAAGTTTAACACAGCTGCTTCAGTCCTCGCTGGAGTCCTCCGAGATGTCCACATCTTCCCATGAAGCCTTTGTGCGCTGCTCCCAGCTCCTGGCCTGGGCGATCACAGCAGGGGACATGAGCACCACGCAGGCTGCCAGGCCAGAGACACGCTCCTTAAACTCCGTCTCACTCTCCCACTCGTCTGC
Organism: Anarhichas minor; assembly: GCF_050575085.1. NCBI lineage: Eukaryota > Metazoa > Chordata > Actinopteri > Perciformes > Anarhichadidae > Anarhichas > Anarhichas minor. The sequence continues at coordinate 4,380,036 of NW_027466476.1, read as the reverse complement.
GTCGGTGTTGTACACGTGAATGTATTTCATCCTGTTGCCTTTGTCATGAGAGCGTCCTCCCAGGACGTAGATGCGACTGTCCAGCACAGCGATGCCGGGTTCTCCATGTCCAAGAGGGAGGGGGGTCAGTAAGGACCAAGAGTTGGCTTCAGGGTTAAAGCATGACACCTGAGGAAAGAAAAACAGGAAACAACTTACTCTCAGTTTAAGTGCTGTCCAAACAATATTAACCTGTCAGAAGGCTCACACCTGTCTTCAGGTTGGACTCAATAGACTATAGAATATTTATTCATTTAAATTTGTAAGACAGAGAGGAGTGAGAGACGGGGCGCTCTGAGACAACAACTTTGTGCTTACATTTTGCATACAAGAACATCTCAATGTGTAAAAATGTAAATTAAAATGTTAAACTGAATGACGGACTTTGAGACTATTGTTTACTCGTGTAAACACCGTCTTCATTGTGCAACAATAAACACTGGTAACTCGTAGCATTGTACCTTCAGGACGTCACGCCGATACCCACGCTCATCATTGCTTCCTCCAATAACATAAACGCGTCCGTTAACGCCAGTCATGCCGTGCCACGCTCGCTCCACCGGCCCCTCAGCACAAGCTGTCCAATGATTGGCCGCAGGGTCAAAACAGTAGGTCTCTCTGAGGTACGCCATTCCTCTTCGTCCGCATGTTATATACATTTTCCCATCCAACTCTGCTCCAGCGTGGGCGTAAACCTGGAAGGAAAGTTAGACCAGCATTAAAGGAAGTTCTAGGTAAGGTGAACACCTGGTATATCACAGTAAAGCATCAGTATCACTACTTAGGTGGGTGTGTAGCGCCATCATGTGGATGGTAGCAGTATTACATGCATTGTTTTCATCTTTTATCTATTCTCATACCTCTCTCTTCAGGGGTGATACAAATTCCCACTTGTTGGTGTTTGGGTCGTAGCGCTCCACCGACTCCAGTTCATTGCTGTAGTCCCGTCCACCAATGGCATAAATATGGCCGCCCATCACACAAACACAGTGGTCAGCATGCTGCTGCTGCAGGGGCTGGATGGAGCACCAGCTGTTGTGACGAGGGTCGTATCTGGGGGGGGGGGGGGGGGGGGAACAGTGATGGGTGAGTGCTCACAGTACGGATCAAATGGAATTCACCATAAACAAACAAGAGTATGTTTTTGCACCACCAAAACAACAGTACATTTAGTGGATCTGAGAAACTGAGTTATTTTTATTTTGCTAATCGATTAAATAATTTATCAAGCTAGAATGCCTCACATTCACTGGTTACAGTTTATTAAATCTTCTTTTCTCTCTTTTATATCTGTGTAAACTGACTTTCTTTGGATTTTGAACAGCTAATCAAAGCAAGCAACCTGAGAACATTTTAAACTAGATGGGGATCTCACCTCCAGCAGCGCGTCTCTGCACGAAACCCACTGGTGTTCTTGTCTCCTCCAATTAGATAAACAAAGTTGTTGAGCACAGCGATGCCCTGGTTGGACATGCGGGGGGTGTTAGCTGCAGCGAGGGTCCTCCACTCCCCCCAGCTCGGGTGGAACACCTGAAACAAATGCTTGTTGTCTGTCAGGGAGGAGGTAAACATCCCCCCAAAGCCCAATATGCAGTGGAAGGTGGACCGTGGCTGGGTGAGAGGACTTTGCAGGACGGGCTGCCAGATCTCCTGCTCGTGGTACCGCAGGGCGGCTGAAACCGAGTCCTTCAGTGGACACTGGTGCAGTCTGCCATACAGCCTCTGCAACACTTGTTTCTCAATCAGGCAGAAACGCACGGCATCAAGCATCTTGAGATTGTCCTTTGAGTCAAAAAGATTTTTAAAAATGAGTTGATTGCAATTCAGGGGTGATAAAGCTTTGCTAAAGAATACAACTAAAGTAAAACTAAGCAGGCATTTATATATATATATATATATATATATATATATATATATATATATATATATATATATATATATATATATATATATATACCTGCTATATAGTGTGTATCTGATGGAGATGAAGAGATGAGTACAAAATGTAGACACACCTTGGGACTGACCTGCAAGTACACCTGGTCAGTTTCCACCTGCTCAGGACTGTAGTGGTAGTGAAGAGCCGCCTCGTACACCTCGTTCTCACTGTTCACCTGAAGCTCTTCGCTGCTCAGCGCGCTGAAGACTTCGTCCTGGGGGAGTTGTCGGTACACATCAGTGCGAGACAAAGTCTGGATGTTCTCGAGGATGTAAGAGTGGATCCTGGCATCGAGTTGCTGCAGTCCGTAAAGATCAGCTAGATGATGGACCTCTAAAATGTTGCTCTCGTCCAGCCAGGAGAAAAGGAAATCGCAGCAAAAGCTGATGATGATCTCGAGCTTTTTAAAAACACAAAAGGACACAGATCAGCTGAAGAAAACACAACAATGAAAAAATGTGATCTAGCAACTGAACAAACGAGTTTACCTGTACTAGCGTGGCAGCGGTCAGGACTTCCTGCACACACTCCAGGTCTAACTCAATCTCTGACGTGTAAATGTAGTCAAGTATTTTCTTCATGGCCATGTGAGACACTCCATGAATCGGGATCTCCTTCTGCTGTGTCTCGCGAAGGCCTCCAGCAAACATCCCCCTAGTGGAGTACAGTGACATGTTGTTAAATGGCTTATGGTTGGGTAACCTGGTGGCCCAGTGAAGATGGCATGCATACCACATGGCCACAATAACACCTGTTTCAATTCTGCCATTTACTTTTGCTGCATGATATCCACCGATCTTTCTCTTACACGTCATTTTCACAAGACAGATTACAAAAGAAAAGGCATATGTTAAGCCAAGAAATTACCTGAAAAATTATTTCTGTACCCATCACAAAACTTTCAACTAAATATTGTTGAATATACTGAGCCTCAGTTGTAATTCCCTTTAACAGCTGGTACAAAAGCACACCAATAAAAGCATGTCTGCAAAGAGATGATATCTGCATGGGTGGAAACACAAGTGAGGGTTGCATCTTCTTGCTGACACAAGGACACAAATAAAGACACTAATGGAAAATCAACCAGCTGTGAGCTTTACCTAAAATAATCACAAGAGGCTGCCAGAAGTATACGGTGGGCTTGGATGGGTTGACCCTCCACCAGCAGCACCACATCGAACAGGATGCCACTCTGTCTGAGGTCCAGCAGGCCGTCCAGCAGGCTGCGGAAGTGGGCTGAACTGTTGTAGGTCTGTCGGCTCGGGCGGCCCGATGAGCCTGCGCGTCCTCCCATTGGACTCAGCTTTCCTTTCTCAGCCATGCCAGAGTACTGCTGCTCAGGCTTCATTATCTGTCCAGTGCTAACGCCATTCTAAGTGTTCCTCCACATCGCTGAATTTAAGTCACAACCTCTGTCGGCATGTAGAGAAACGAAAGGGCTTAAGACGGGTGGTTGACGTTACGGTTGCTTGAGATGTCACTGCTTGTCAGTGTAACGTTCCTGATCTATTAACACGTTATACACGGGTTTTACGACATTGCTTAATCTACGGAGCACATAAAAAGACGTGGAAGTACAATAGCTACATGCATACGCCCTTCCGTCGACCTATACTGCTAGCTGCCACTACGCTGTCGGCTAATGTTAAGTTTGTTTACACGGTGAAGAACATGCTAGTCAGCTATCAGCGGGTTAGCCTGCTAGCTCAGGTAACGCACTATAAAACAACAAGATAAGACACTTAAATGGAACAAAACGACGGCACGAAGATACCTTCGTGTTCGTCCAAAACCAACCGATTTACATGGACAGTTTGGTCACAGTGACACTAACTACTGCGTTGTGGTATGACTAGCACTGTCGTCTGATTTCTTGACAGATCAAAACAAGTCTGTTTACTTTTTTGGCGTCAGACGGTGAGCTCACAGATTATTGGTCGTTGCTGTTGTTTTTGTCCCGCCCACTTTCAAAGAAAGAGCCAATCACAGACGTCTGTCACACTGCAGGCAATAATATGACATTTTCAATTAGTCTTTTAACATGATAAGGTGTTATAACGCGTGTAGAATTATCCATTATATTTGTTTAATCTCTGTTTTAGTGTCTGATTGTTCATATTGATGGAATAAGAATTTAGTTAAACAAATGTTTAGAGTCTGTGACTTTTTCTGTACACAAGAGGATGCTGTTTCCTGCTCTAATGTATCGAAGGCCATTTCTAACCGGTTCTGCTGTCACACTGCATGTCATACAAATACACCAGCATCAGAGCTCGAAATTACTACCAATTACATTTACTCTTTACGGTCAAAATACAGTTCTAAAGTACTGGATCGTAGTAGGCTATTTTCATTTCCCTATAACTTTACACCTCATACCTTTTCTGGGGTAAATTATTTATAGAATTTAATTTAAATAATTTTGCATTTTTTAGTGACTTCAATTACTTGTCATTACACAGCCTGTTCAACAACACAACGGTTGAAGGCTAAGGACCACCTGAACCAGATACATAACGCATACATATCGTTGCATAAATAATTAAACATCCTGAAGGGGCCTTTCTTTGTCATTTGTACATTTCAGATACTTAAATCTATATGATAGAGAATACTTATGTAAGTTTTCTTTACTTTACTTTTATGGAGTTCAATATGGAATTGCTTTCTTCCTCCATTTGCTGGCACAGCTCACCATTTGAAATACAAAATGGCAGTGTAAACACATCTATCACAAGTTTATTTAAACAAGAAATATACAATATATCTTTGTCTTTAAATAATACATTTGTGTGACACAAAAAAATCAGATAAGGAAAAACTTTTAAACTGTGCCAAGACTAAAATAATTTTTTATTATTCTTGCCAACTTTTTGTTAATTTTATTATTTTCGCCCCTCCAATATTTGGTCTCTAAACGCTTTCTAGATGGATTTTCCACTGTTTGATAACTGCATGAGCTGCCAGATAGATTTTCTTAGGCAGCCAGTCATGATGCTCTTTTATAAAAATTGAGGCTTCCAGATTAGGTTTTACAATCTCATTCATCTTCTGCCGAGGTTTCAATTTGCATATATCATTTCCTGACACGAAGAGAAGAGAGTTTTCCACTCGCAATAACACTGTTGGAATAATCCATCACTTGATTTATTTTCCAGTCTAATATACATTGCAGTAGAGTGCACAGGGGAAAGCTCCCTGTTTTTTCGTCGAGGGTGCAAAAATGCCCATTTCAAATAGCAAATCATAACTTTTTCCCCTGACACATCTGTCATGTGGCTGAAGAAATGCCCTATCATAGTTCCTACCAGTAATGGACTCTGGTGCAGCTCCCTGAACGGCAAACTCTCCCACCACTGATGCACTGCATACCTACTCCACCAAAGTTAGTTTCTTGATTAGTCAACCGGCAGATCAATTAATTGTTGAATTAATTCTTTTTTAAATCGAAAACTCCAGATATTTCCTGTTCCCATTTCCTTTTCTCATGCCATAGTAAACAGAATATATTTTGCTTTCAGGAAGTTGGTTAGATAAAACGAGCAATTTGATTATTTGAAAACAAGGTGAAATACGATTTTACTATTTTCTGACATTTTATAGAACAAATGATAAATTTTGTATTAGAGAAAAATTATTTGATTAGTTGTAGCCTCACAACCTTTTTTGCAAATGATTCACAGTAGCAACAGAATAAAAATATATCAGTCATCAGTCACAGAAAATAAAGCTAATGTTGAGAGTGAAGCTACATTTTCATTTGGCCATTGTTTGATTTCAATTTGCCAATGGAGCCCAGGTTTACTAATCTTGATTACTGACTATTATTGTGAAGTTTTCAAATGATTATATTATGTGCTTTTATTTTCTAACATTAGGTGTCAACCCTTCTTAGCAGTTGATATCACACACAGATGCACTCTTCACTTTTCAATAGCCCAACATGGATTAGGAATCATTTTCACTTGCTAATTACGGTGACATAATCACTGACAAAGAATAAAAACATGGTTTTAGTTTTTGTTGGACCTTCTTGGAGGTCAAAGAGAGCCTTGTTTTGTCCATATTGAGAAGAGCATTCCAGTACATTAGCAGTGGATTGTCTCCTCTCATCAGGGAAAAAGGTTGTGCAGCATGCGCTCCGCAGGCTGGAGGAAGAAATGATAAAGAAATGAAAACAAAGTGGGCGCTATTTACAGAATTAACTGTCAATCTATACTATGAACAGATTGGCTAAAGCAGTTATCAAGACTTGAAATAGTCCATGACATTGAGCTGTTTTGAGCATCCCCGTTACACAAATCCTGCACTGTCCTGACGTTTAACCTGCATTAAAGTATTTACTGAAGGAGACCATCCTTCTGTGCCTTTTTTGCCATCCTATGGTGAGGAGAGTTAGTGAGTAGCATAATCGGCTCTAACAAGGAATCATCCAGTGCAGCAGGTTGCTGTAAAAAAGCAATACGAGGACAATACAACTAATTACTTTGGGACAGTACAGTTCCTGTGGTGCCATTCATTCTGCCTGCATCCCGTCTAAGATTGCCAACTACCTTCCATCTTTAGTGTGGCACAGGAAATTTGGCAGGCAAAGTATGCCACAAAATACAAACAAACTGTACCATTATTGTTGCACACTTGACTTGAATCCAGACTGCTTTGCATGTAAGAGCTGAAATCTTAAGCCTTTCTACATTTAATAGTTTCTTCAATTAGTTTGTAAGTTCTACTGTAGAGTTAGTAACTAAGAGTGCCCGTCAAAATAAAACATGTGACAGTAGTCCCCGCTCTGTGGTTCATACGTTGAATGGAGGGTTGTAAAGTGACTGAGGTGCAGGCCTGGCAGGTGCAATTTCGTTGGGGCTGCTCTGTGATTGTGAGGCGAGCAATCAATTTTCCTCTGCACCAAAATTCTGTAACGCAACAACTTCCATCACTGCTGTTTGATGAAGCCTGCCAACCGTCTGAGTATGGCAGCCACTGGGTGATCCATACGTTCTCCTGAAATGATGAACAGTGGGGGGTCATTTACACTGCCACAGGATTTGGACAGAGCTACAGTAAATTCTGTTGTAAAGATTAATCATTTTGTGACAAATTGCAAAGGCACAGTGGGATTGTTTGAAAAAAAAAAGCAATTTTTTTGTCTGTATTCAATAAAGAATCTGGATGATGTAACTAAAAATGTTGACATTTAATTTCCTTCCTTGGGTTTGTTTCTGTCTGAGGTCAGAGAGTCATTGGTCTTGTAAGAGGCTGGGAGATTATTTCCCTGCCTCACCGGGGGCTTAGAGAAAACAAACCAATGTTACTGAAATATTTAAGCAACCTAACAGTATGTGCTGCTCTACAGGATGCAAGGATGTCAGTTCGTATTAATATAAAGAAGAAAACATGGAGTAAAATAAAAAGCAGTTTTGTCCAGTTGTTCCATGTGCTCGGACAATAACTCCATGGCTTCTTGTAGAGAAAGACAGGGGCTGGACCCTCACTTATTCACGTGGACCACATGTGGCAGGAAACCATTCCCAGTGAGAGTATTATACAAGACTGCAAGCAGAGACTTGCTCGGCTGGACTGCTTTGACAGCTGCTCTCAAAGGAGAGGTTGGGTGTGCATCACGAACAGTTTGCCTCCACTGCTAATGGAATATCTGAAGCGATGGAAAATGTCTCTGCTTTTACCCTGACATGAAACAATTACTTTACTATTATTATTATTATGGTCATCGAAGCATGATCAGTGTGCACTTTCTGCGAAATCTCATAAGCGCTTTAGAAACATAGCCATACAGTAACCCTGGTAACTGTCATCTTCTCCAACACTTGCAACGAGGCCAAAAAGGATGGGACTTTTTTAATTGGGATAAAGCTGAACTGTGGCCAATAACCTGAGTGGGTAGTTGGTCATATGTACCATGTGTCAGTGGAATGGATCTGGACTTGAATTGAACAAGGCTTCTGTGGATCGATAGCAATCTGCTTTATAACTCTATCCCGTTATGCTGCCTCTGAAGGCAGTTCTTACCTCTTGCTATTGAGGGCTATTTTGGGGTGTGACTTCCACCGTCCTATTCGCTGTGACAACGTTAGTGTAAATCCTGAATCATATGCCGACACAGAGGAACAGTGGCAAAGCGAGGCGGAAAAAGGAGTTGTCTGTGCTGCAAAACTCAAGTGACTGGAGCTGAGTAGAATACTTATGTGGCTTTAGAAAACAGGGCAGCCATGCAGAACATTTATATGAATTAAAGGAGGAGGGTCAGCAGGTCTAATCCTCACAGGATTGATTTTTACCTTTCGGTTCGCTAAAGCAGTTGTGTTTTAATGAACCCCAATCTCAGGCTCCTCTCCAGTTCTCTATCTCCCTCGATTGCTCTTTTCTCCTTTCCCCAAATCAATTTATTCCACCATACCAAATGTGTTTTTTGAAGAAGCACATACCAAAAATCAAAATCAGTTTTATCTAGCTTTGCTTCATTTCATACTTGGTCTTTACTTTATGGTGTGAAATTAGAACACTATACGTTTACATTTTGGTAGTGACTTGAAAACATATTAATGTGGATAAATTTGGTGTCAGAACTGTGTTTATAGTACTAATACAGTTTGGGAAATACACTCATTGGCTTTCTTGCAGAGATATAGATGAAAAGATTTATACCACTTTCATGCCTGTATGGTAATATGAAGCTAGCAGCTAGCTTAGTATTAAGACAGGGGGGAAAACAACTGGTTCTGGACAAAAGTAACAAAATCCACCTACCAAGCACATCTAAATCTGTTTTGGTCTGAGTTGCCTGGAGATATCGGCTGCCTTCTCTCCAATATAATAGGACCATATGGCCTGTGGTGCACAAAGCGCAAAAAATACATTTGAAAAACTCAACAACAATGTCTCTTTCCAGAAACCATGACCCAGTTACTCAAGATAATCCACAGACCTTGTTGTATGCACTTTAACACTTTGTATCTCATTTGTTTAACCAGAACAACTGTTCTGGATAGAAACTTTTGTGACCTTGTCTTTATGTTAAGATTAGCTAACAGTCTTCTTGTTGTATATTTAAAGAATATGAATTGAGAGTGGTATCACTCTTCAAACACTCCACAAGAAAGTGTTAATAACTAAAGGGAATTAATACAAAAGCATATTTCCCCAAATGACGAATTATTCATATGTTTAAACCTGCGATAGTCTTCTTGATGTTTGACTATTTGGGGGCAGCAGAAATAAGCTGTGAACAAAACCCTGACATGTTATCAGCTTTTTAGTTGATATGGTGAATGTGATAGCAAACTGGTGCCTATTGAGCTACACATCCAGCAGATGTGGAGCAACATTAGCATTCATTTAAAATGTCCACCTGTAGGTCCAATATCAACCCTTGTTTTAGCTACATGATTGTTTTTCACTTAATCCCGAGGGAAATATCTGGCTGTTTAGCTGCTAAATGCTCCATTATGTAGTGTAGTCTGCCCAAGACCTTGGTTTCGAGATGACAACAACTGTCTACTGCGGGCAGAAAACAGATTGTTGACGAGAGTGGTGAGACTGAACAAAAACAGCTGCTGGCCAGAAATACAAAAACATGGTATAGCTAGTAGGGTTGAAGTAGAGTTGAGGGGAACTGCAGAGTTGGGTGATAATTCTCTGTGGGGTTGTCACAAAGAGCAACTTCCTAAATTTTACAGTATATCAATTATGATTTTCTTTAAAACCCAACAGTATTACCAGCTGCTCTCAAACGTCGCATAGAGGAGCATCAGGGTGAGCTCCTGTGTCAGAAGTGATCTGTGCAACCGATGGGGATTGTTTGTCCTCGAGTACCTGTGGCATTGTGGCATTTGTTCTTGGCTACAGTTATTTAAAGCCTCGGGGGTTTTATAGAACTGTGTTGCAGTGATGGTGTCAAGGATCACTTCCACTTGGTTCTTGTAAGGAGTACTGCAGGGGAAATTGTCCTCCGCTCAATGAGTAGCTCCCTGTACACAATGCCTATGGATTTAGGGTTGCAATGAGAGAGGGGTTGAGGGGAAATTTAAGCGACATGATCAATACAGTTTCTGCGTTTCATTGTTATATTTTGGATGATGAATTAAAATTTAATTTAAACCTCAGCCATGTTCAGATTGTGTATGGTTAGCTGTTGGCTTTTCACACCATCAAATATATATATTAATAAAATATTGAGATTACAAAAGCTCAATCTGTCAGTATCTCTCATTCTCAAAAAGAACAAATAGATAGTATACTGCAGAAACTAGTATAACGTGTAGCTTTTGATAATGTGTTACACATTGTTTGCATTATGATCCTCATCACTGCCTGACATATGTTTATACATCTAACGTATGCACGGCACTATAAAGGGCTGGCCCTGAATAACATTCCCATGGAGTTAGTGTTAGTGACTGTAAATCTTTTCATTCTCGTCTCTTTATACTTACACCATGAGATATAAAGAGGACCATCCAGTAATCTCTGACATACCGTGACGCAATTCTACAGTAACATGAAATTTATATGTGGTACCCTGTGTCAATATTTAAAACATTGTCACTATCAATTGACTACCATTATGTATACTGTATCTCTATTATCCATGACTTAATCAGGAAAATGTTTGAGCGTATTACTCACTGTAAGAACTCAGGAAGTAGTCATTTTTTATCCTTGTTGTTAACATTGTTACAACTCTAATGGCCTTACATGCTGATATTTATCAATGCTATTACGGAAAGACATCTTTTATCTTTTATAACAGGAACTTTCAGCCCTCAGCTCATATAGAATACCAACTGCAATTTAATTCAGTTAAATTTATTTGTATAGCCCAAAGTCAACAGATTAGCCTCAGGGGGCTTTACAATTTGTTCAGAACTACAACAAGTGTCAAGAAGAGCGTCACAAGTTTTAATTTACATGTGATATTCTTTTATATTTTATATTTAACAATATGATCCCATTAATGAACAATAAACCCTTATATGCACACAATTAAACACATTATACCAATGCTTCTGCCATAACTGATACATTTTAGATAACTTTTATTTACGTCATGACTCTTTCCATACGCCATGAACAATAACCTCCTGGTACAACCTGAGCTCGAACAAGGACCTATGACTAAACTTAATAAGCATAAAGGCCCCTCTCACAGCAGTATGAAGTGTTTCTTGAACCAGGTTTAATAATATACATTAGTTTTACAGTATTAAGGGACCTCTTGCAATCACAAAACATTTCACAAAGGTGTCATAGTGTTTATTTTAACAGTTTCCTCGCTCTTTCTTTCTTTCTGTACCTCCTTTCACGACTGAGCAAAATGAAGTCATAGAGAGCCACCATCTATTTCTTTGTTTTGGCTGGCTGCTGTTGAAATCTATTTTCAAGCCTCACTGCACACAGCAGAGGATATTAAAGGTCTGTTAAAGTGAAAGTTTTTTGTCAACACAAAATAAATTACCCATAAAATTGCAATGGGCTTAAAAATACAGCGGAACAACTGTTCCCCAAATACTATTAAACTTGGGAGGGGGACCATCCTTCACAATAGGGCATATATTAATTGACACTGGCAGTGACACGAAAAACTATTCAAAATGTTCCCACAAGAACCACTCACAAATGTCTTTTGTAAGATTGGTCTCTCTCTGAATCCAAATATGGACACGTACTTGAATCGAGTTACATTATGAATTGTGTAAATGGACACAGGATGGGAGTCTAAACAGTTGATAGAGTGTACCGAATAAAATAAATGATCAAAGAGCAATCAAATATTTCAAGTGACAGCGAGATAATGTTTCAAAAATGTTTGGAACATGTTATCTCTTCCTGTTCTACCTTATCAGCAAAGACGGAACACAATTCATCTGCTTTCTGTTTGTCTATAGACAGGTGCTCTGTGAAAGAAGTGTTCATTTTAGAAACTATGTTCCCTTTTTCTATTAGAGATTTTCTTTCCTCCCCAGATGGCACAAGGGTCACACTTGGTTGTGCTGAACACTCTCGAGCCCAGCAACTTGTCACTTATCAATCACAGATAGAACTGGTGGACACACTTTCAAAAAAAACAACCAATTTCATGTCACCGTAGTGCTCGATTGTCTATAGACATTTGAGACTTATTCTAAGAAATGTTTTCCTCTTTCCTTCCGTCAAAACAACACCAGCTGAAAGAAAATCAGCGATGTGACTGACAGTAGGAGAGATTGCACAAGGGAAGAGGTACAACAGCCATTCCTCGCTCAATATATTGAATAGTTATTCATTTGAGGCAAAACATCCAGTCCTGCAGTAATGTTCATCCAGTTCTTTTTCAGCATTCCTGCTTTTCTCTGAAAAAGATGTGCATAGATTAATCGTCTTGAGTGACTTCACACCCATGTCTCTGTGTCAAGTAAACACCCACAGAGCCGTTGTTGTTGGTGGCAAGTCATTTCACCGTTCTGCGTCTCAGACAAACAGCTATTACTGTTCTCTCATATACAGCCTCCACTTGAAACAGGAGTGTGTGGGGACAAGTGTGAAGAAGCCGTTAACAATCTGTTGCACAAGCAAAAGAGGTGCAAAGAATGAGTTTAAAATAGCTCTAGGTGTTATCTGCGGAGGGATCAGGACAGAGATACTAATCGTGATGATGTTTTAGTTTGTATGGATGTCAAAATAATCATGAACAGGTGCACACAGCAGATGCACAGAACCTGTGTGGTTAGTTTTGAGTATGCCTGCAGTAGATTACACATCGGCATGGTTAATGATCTTTATCACACACAGAGAGGTCAGTTCATGGCTTTGCTAGAATACATGCACATATCAATTGATGTGCATCAGTTTAAAGTTACTGTGAGGAACTTTTAACTGGTTATGAAACAGTCTCAATTTATCACTGTTGCCTCTATTGGACACTGCTGGAGACCCAAGCCGTATTGCTGGGCCCACTAATCGGAAGGGAGACACGGGAGAACCAGAACCAAGACTGAACGGGGAAGACTGTCAGAACCTGCCGCAGTACAATGAGTGGTTTTCTAAAGGGACTCTGGTGCTCGGAAACACAACCACTTTCGTCCACAGGGACTGCCAAAATCAACACAAAACGTTTCTTGTAGTAGCTTTAAATTCTGGCTTAGAATTATTTTTAGACGTAGGGTATGCATCATAGTGTTTTGGGTGACAAAATAAACTTACTTGAAATGGAAACACATTGTGATGTGTCCTCTATAATTTACATTTATCTTCTTCAACAAAAACACTATTCATAAGATCGTTTTACCCACAGACCTTCTCAGGGTTTAAAAACATAATAAAATGTGTTTTTAAAAATGTCTCTAAACAGCCTTCTGTTTATCCACAGCTAACTACGTCCACATTAAACTCTGTACAGTCTTGATTTGAAAACGTTCCTGATGTGGAAAGAAGAATACAATATAATATATTTCACAGGCATGATACTGTATATAGACATTGTATAGCAATGACAGTTAAGCCCTATAGGGATTTTAAACATTGCACAAAGATAATATCACATTTCAACATCACGGACATATTACAGACTATTTCTCATTTGGGATATATGAAACTTGCCTCAATGTGAGAGGGCACGGCACGATGCTCCTTCACAGCAGACTAAATGATTCATCTAATGTCGCTCACTAATACATTTGGATGAAGCACACCATGAGTACAAATTTCAAATAACTCAATTTCCCCATTGGCCCCTGTGAGGGCGCGTGCCTGATCGCGCGTGTACATGCGTGCGTACGCGCGTGCGAGCCACGGAGATTTTATTATGTAACATGTTCCCAATCACATCTCTCCCTGCCTGAGAGTCGGAGGCATAAGGTCGCTTTAAGAGATATCTCGGCTCCTATCAGGGATCCTGCCAGGACACCTCCTACCTTTTCCTCGACCAAAAACTCTTGTTGTGTCTCACCTGATGCAAAGCGACGCTGCAAGTCCAAGAAGAAAGAAACACCTCGGTAAGAAACAATGGCTAATTGGAATTCCGTGCTAGCCTACAACTCTATTAGGGTGTAAGATTATACCTAAAAGTACAAATTACATTTCACTATAGGCTCGTTTTTTTCATGATATGCTACGACAAAGCTCTAATGGCTCTAGTGTTTCAGTCTGTTTCTTTATAGCTTCTTAAAGGTGTGGTATTGTGAGTTGTATTAACCTTATCGCACGCGCTGCTGTTTTGAATTCCCTGTGCTGTCGGTGCTATAGTACCAATTCTGATGGGATCTTTAGTTTTCTCCTTACTTACTGGACAAAAGGTTAAAATCAACGCTGTTTAGTGGACATTCAGGTGGAAATTAGTGATACGTCCCCCCCCCCCCTGGACAGGACAGCAGGGAGCGCGCTAGGTGGTACACTGGAGGACACCTGTCCGGAGCCGAGAGCGTCCGCCACACTGCAGACACGCAGCTGCAGACAGAGCTGGATCCAGGAGAGCTGCAGAGACAGAGGGTAGGGTGCACATACAGTAAACCTCTCTCACACTTTTCATCCCTTCATGCGTTTGTCATCCGCCGGTGGGTGATGATGATGTGATCATTTTTGCATGAACAATCCAGACTTTAGTGAAGTGACTGAATGATGTGAATGACGGATTGATTTTATGTATAATCTACAAACATCTCTATTTTGAGACAAATCCCATGACCTCAAATGTCTGTTTTGGTTTTTCTGCAGTCCATTTTTTTGGTGCGTAACCTGAAAATATTCTGTATAATTCACAGTGAGTTTCATGTCAAATATTATTAATGCCTTTAGTAAATGTCCTTACTTTGGACTATCCTTTACCAGCAGACACAACATAAAGCGATGCATCACTGTAAGTGTCCAAATTCTGCCGTAAATAACCAGCATCAAGGCTGCAGCATGGATATGATATGTGCAAATGAATTACAGTGGTATTGCCGTACTTTTGTTAAAAATACTCTGGCTTTGTTTGTAACCACCACAGATGCAGCAGCACATTACAATAGGACATTTCTGCTTATCATAGAGACAGCCACAGACAATTAATGTCCTACCTGTCAACATTTGTCATCATTAAGGAGTGCTCAATTAAAAATGATAAATCCTTTAAATCCTGTAGATTTCATTCTGTTTGCATAGCTGTGTTGCAAAACGAATTTTTGAGGAATAAAGCCACGGGCAAAACATCTTGGGTAATCAGTACAGTTTTTCACTGTGCTGCGTGCACATAAATATGCATGTACGTACACATCCAGACGCACTAGTCAGATGTTCTTAGTCTTGGTGTAACAAGATTGCATTTCTTTTCTGTTTCCAGTACATTAGTTTGGAGACGATCTTAAGGGCCGCATGTGCTTTAGAATCTGAGAAGCTATTGTGTGAATGCTCAGTGACAATGAGAGGTGTCTGTTCCTTTATGGATAGAAACAGAATAAATTCCCGCTGACAAAAGGGGAGAAAACAGTGAGAGGGAGTGATTGTCTCTGAAGGAGCAGTCATCATCACGTTATTGTGAAGGAAATTTAAATCAGCAAAGCTATTATAGCGATGCCACGGAGTCTCGATCTGTGCTGTTTTCTGCCATTAGCGCATCATTTCTTCTTGTAGCCAGTCCTTGAGGAGATAGTAAATCAGCCTCATGATATCTCCATACCAATGTTAATTATTTCCTTCATATATCTCTATTTTTGTTATACTGAATCTGCTATAAAGGTTCAACTGCACCACTAAACACACCAAAAAGACTCTTTTGTGCACTGATTATAAAACCTGTCCTGTTTCTGCCACATGTATTATTTTAAAAGAACCAAGTTAGGGTTCATTTCTTTTCATGCTGCATTTCTATTGGAACTACATTATATTTCAGTGATAAAAAAAACCTCTTAATGTATCAAGAGTTCATATAATTAACTTTGGTTAATCATTTAATCTTCTCTCTTTTTTTTCAGGCAGCAAATGAAGACTGTTGTTAAGAACGCCAAAGATTAAGAGTGAGGCAAAGCTGTAAGAGAATGCAAATGTTATTCATGAAGTAATTACACCAGGTGTAACACATCAAATTAGTATAATTAGTCCCTGGCCTTTGAAGCGAGCCCAGGAAAACCATCATGGAGCAGCAGCACAACACCAATCACAACCACGCCTTGTGGAAAGAGATACCGTGGGATTTCACCGAGGACTGCTCGCTCTCTGTAAGTGGCACCACCTTTCTCATCATTGCGTACAGTACAGTTATGGCAGTGGGTCTCATCGGGAACTCTTGCCTGGTGTTTGTCATCACACGGCACAAGGAGATGCGCAACGTCACCAACATCTTCATCGCCAACCTGTCCTGTTCTGACATCCTCATGTGCATCGTATGCCTGCCGGTCACTATTATCTACACACTGATGGACCGCTGGATCCTAGGAGAAGTCCTCTGTAAGCTCACGCCCTTCATCCAGTGTATATCAGTCACTGTCTCCATCTTCTCCCTCGTCCTCATCGCCATGGAGCGCTACCAGCTCATTGTCCACCCGACTGGATGGAAGCCCATGGTGGGCCAGGCTTACTTGGCCGTGGTTGTCACCTGGATCGTGGCCTGCCTAATCTCGGTGCCTTTCCTCTCGTACAGCGTGCTCACCTTGCCCTTCCAGAACCTCAGCATGCCCTTCCCACTCAATGACCACCTCTTTTGTATGGAGCGGTGGCCATCGGTTCAAGAACGACGAGCTTACACCACCTTCCTGCTCGTCTTCCAGTACTTCCTTCCTCTCGCCCTCATCATGCTCTGCTACCTGCACATCTACCTGCGCCTCAGGAGGAGGAAGGACATGGTGGAGCGCGGCAGGAACACCACTCAGAAGAAAAACAAAGGCGCCACGAGGATCAACGCCATGTTAATCTCCATAGTGGTGGCATTCGCCCTCTCCTGGCTCCCTCTCAATGTCTTCAACACAGTGTTTGACTGGAACCACGAGGCCATCCCTACCTGTGGCCACGACGTCATCTTCTCATTCTGCCACCTCACGGCCATGGCCTCCACCTGCGTCAACCCCATCATCTATGGTTTCCTCAACAGCAACTTCCAGAAACAGCTCAAGTCCACCCTGTTGCGCTGTCGCTGCTGGGGGGTGACCGAGCGGTACGAGAGCGTCCCGCTCTCCACTGTCAGCACAGAGGTCACCAAGGGGTCTATCTTGAGCAATGGATCTATCAGCAACAATACCTAAATCCAAGCTTTTTTTCGGTGAAACACAAAGAGACTACTTGGGCCTCTTCAGCCCTCATTGTGTCATCCTTTGGAGCTTTTCTTGCTTCGCTGCATCCAAAAGCAAGGTTGACATTTATGAAGTTATAAACCTGACAACGGCAGTCCATAGAGAGATGACTGAAGACACTTAACCAGCATGGCACGATGCCCTCGAATCAGTATGAGCCCACATGTAAGAGGAAATAGATAACAACAATGTAATGGTGCAAAGGTTGGACAAGTTTAAGTATTGTAGGGCGACTGAAAGCACTTTAGATGAGCACCGTTGCAACTGTAGTCTGTATAGTTCATGCTGTGGGCACATGCGAATGAAGAGACAGCATTTTATTTGGTATACATCTGTCATGTTTTTATTTCTTAAGCACTGATATCTACTCAGATTGTCACGTTTCAATGAATATCAGCTGTTTCGGCTTCGCTTTTCACACTTTTACCTGCTTTAAATGTGAGCAATGGAAGGACAATTCTGAGAATTATAAGGACAATAGGGTTGCAAAACATTCTTTTCAATTTTGCTGTTTTATATTATCAGTATTGATGAAAATATTTAGTAAACTGTGACGTGTTAATGATTATCGCCTGAGTAGCTTATGACATAACTGAAAGAGAGAACATTAGCGCATTAAATGTGTGTCTCAAGGCGTTCACTGAGACGATTTACTAGCATCATCTTAACGCATTTATTATTACCTAAAATCACCACAAACGATGAAATGATCTTTTACAGAGAACCTTGGCTAGAGCCATAAACATTCCATGCTGTCCGCCAAAGTCTGCGCTCTAGTGTATTGTGAGCCTGGGATGTTTTTCTCTCATAAAATGTGCCACTCAACAACCATATATCAAGTGCCATAAAACAAAATAAAAGAGGCAGTAAAGGACTTTACTTCCGCTGGGTTCTTCCGCTGTATATAACATTGCTAAATACATGTATGGCCTGTAAACGATGTGACAGTTATAGTTTATAGTGTGGTGGGGAATAAAGAGCACTGTGTAGCATAGCAGATATCTCCTTGGAAACCTGTTGTAAGTTTGTGGTATTGAACTGAATTAAAACATTTACTATCGTCTTTAATGATAATGTCTATTTTGTAATATTTTGTTTTGATGAGTCACAATTTTGACTGTTTGAACGGCATGTTCTTGTTAAACACAGAATCGATTTTTCCCATTCTCAGCTTTTACCAGATTATTGATCAGTCCAATGGTTCACTGAGACCAGGCGTTTCCACTGTAGGAAACAGTGTGGAGGGTGGGATCCTAATGTCCCAGAGACCATGTGCATACAAGTGAGTCGATCAACTTGTGTCAATGCTGTGATATGTGGTGTACAGGGAAAGATATATACAGTCAATTTAGCAAAATGTTTGTTTCTCTCCGAGGTCAAATTCAGTGTGCTGCCTCTGTGTGCATT
The DNA here is from genome assembly GCF_050575085.1 of Anarhichas minor. NCBI lineage: Eukaryota > Metazoa > Chordata > Actinopteri > Perciformes > Anarhichadidae > Anarhichas > Anarhichas minor. The sequence goes on along the minus strand of NW_027466476.1, from coordinate 4,361,397 downwards.
ATTCAGGGAGACGTCTGAGATCACAACACATTTTAGATGTGCTTGTAGTGTTGAATAAATCAGTGTTGTGTTTGGTGCCTTCGATTTTATACAGTGAGGGTAAAAAACTAGGAGAGATCAGTGGGGATTGTGCTAAATATTCATGCGGTGGGGAACGCATGTTAATAGCTACTTTAATCTTTCTCAAAGAAGAAGAATATCCACTGAGAGGAAAGGAGAGGGTAAGACTGTTTCATAATAACGTCAGGAGGTCAAGTGTAGCATGTTCTTTCACCTTACAGAAAGCCGAACCTGTTTTTGACTCTTGACAGCGTTTCACACAACGTTCTAAACTGTTATACAAGGGCAATGTAGCCCATGAGAGAGCTCTCAGAGGTCCTTGTCGGCATCATTGGACAGTGTGCTTCCTCAACTGCCTTTGCTAGTGCTGACCTTTAAAGACTGTCAATCCTCTCTCCTTCCCTATATTTTCTTCCTCTCACCTGTCTTTCCTTTGAAAACACCACAGACTGAAGTAGCAGTGTTCATTTTGTTTGGATGAAAGGACCCAAGATGCCGGAGGTGCGGATGTACTCCAGCGACACTTGACAATGAGTGGAACTTAAAAGGTGCCTTTTTACATTGTTACCTCAGTAACTTCCAGAGGGCTATGGGCCCGTTGCGGCGCTATGAAATGAAGCTCAGTTGGAGACAGACTCTTAATGAGTCCACGGGGCCAGATTCTCCTTGTCAGTGGAGCAGTTCCAGAAAGATTAGAATCTTGGCTCTCTGCGTTTTCATTTAGAGAGATTCTCATAAGAAATCTCTCTAGATCACAGGAACAACATGAACTACATAGCTGGCGAGAGATTTCCTCAAGCTGTTGTTTTGAGCATTTCAATTTCCTCTGTCAAATTTTTTTTTGCCGGCCTTGATACCGTAATAAGAGGGCATAATTATTCCTGTTCTGCCTCGTTCCCATATTAATAGTTATAATAATTTCTTGCAATTTCTTCTGTTGCTTCATCGAAAAGAAAGCCCTTCCCTGATGTGTGTGTCTGTCTCGCTCTGGCGAAGATCAAAATGTTCTAGATGTAGAGAGTGTTCACATGATCTACAGTGTAGTGTGAATCTGCAGGCTCCATGCTGAGCTAAGAAATTCTGATATAAGGTGTATAATGCGTCACAGATACACTACAAAATGTTTTTTTTCCCGTTGAAAATCTTGTAAGCGATGATGTCAGACAAAATCCCTGGCTTTGTGCACCTTCAATCACCTTGTGAGAAGGAACTAATCTTTTTGTTCTGGCAGATGAAAAGGTCACAGGAAGTTGGGCTGCTGCCTCGGGAATCATAATCATGGTATTCATGCTAACATCTGTAGGGCGCAGTGAAACTGACAGGTAGCTCATCTAAGGGTCAAACCTTTAGATCAGCTCAGTCGATACTTCCTTGTTCTCTTATATTTAATTGCCCTCAAGGCTTGGATCCGGGACTTCCTCATTCATCAGATATGGGAGGGTTTATATCAGGGAGCCTTTCCTGTTTTTACCTTTTTATTACTGTATGTTCTGTTATAACAACATTACTGTAATGTCAGACCTGAGGTAAACACACGTAATACTCCGAGATTAATTCAAGGTAACACGGTCCTGCGGGTCTGCGTTTTTGGAATAAATCTAGAAATCTTGATTGTATACTGGAAGGCATTTCTAGGGCTCAATTTAGTCTCTTTCTTCTGTAGTATTAGTAACACACACACCAACACACACAATTTTGTCTTGCATAACACAAGCCGACTTGACAGCCAGGAATAGAAACCCCCTAATTGGTGTCAGCCAGTTTTTCCTGAGAATCGGTTTTGGGGTTGCATGCATCTGTAGTCACATAACGAAAATAGGACTCAAAAATAAGCAGATAGATAGATATGTAGATAGATAGGTAGATTTTTACAATAGACAAACAAATACATTCTTTCATGTCTATAATCTTGCCGTGACAATTTAGGATCTGGCCTCTGCGTCTGACCTTCCATTTTCTTTGACCAGAAGAAAAGAGGTAGACCACAGCCTGCTTTAGTTGCCTGGTTACAGCTTCCTAAGGGGTTTCGATGGGTTTCCTTCAAGCTGACACACAGCACTAAGCTATTAAGGGCATTTTATTAAACACCTACAGAGGGCTACGCCAGGCTGAGGCGGTTCTTGCGGAACCACCTCAGTTTGATATTTCTCTCACTTGAAAAGAAGGATGATAAAGAAAGTGAGACATAACATGTTTTGCAGGGTAATGCACATACAGTACCTGTCTTTTTGACTTGCAGTGGTTCATCAAGGTGGTAGAATTGTGAGCAGTCACTGTAAAGTAACAGTGTTTTACTATACAGCAGACATTATGACTTGCCATGTAACAACTCATGTAATAACTTAAATGTAATAAAAGCTCATATTGTAATAATTAGTGTATAATGTATAAAAACCACGAGCGCAAAACGTAATAATGGTTTTGCGCATAGTATAATAAGTTAATGCATTATGAGAAAATCATTACATTATGAACTGACCAAAACAATTGTTGAATAGTGGAATAACTGCAGCCGTGGCTTTATAAAGAGAAGTGTGCACGTTGGTGGTGGGGTCCTATTTATTCATATATGCCATTTATTAAATAGAGCATAGAACTGGGCAATAGAGCTAGCGCACTAGCAATTATTTGAACCCTGTCTCCCAGACGCTTGGTCTCCAGCTCATTCACATAAAGGAAGAAAGAAAAATAAGTCTAGATTTGGCAATAAGTGCATTTTAAAACTTTTAGGACATAGGGCTAATTAAGTGAAAAATGTATTACATTATTCAACTTTTTTACATGATTTAAAATGTAATGATTTTATCATAATGTTATAACTTTTAGCATAATGCACAAAACTGTTATTACGTTATGCACTCGTGGTTTTCTCACATTATGTGCTGATTATTACATTCTGAGCTTTTATTACATTAAAATTCTTACATTATGCACAGTTACTATGAGTTGCTACCTGCTGTAGGTGTAATTTATGACCTGACTGTATTCCATTTAGGTGTGACAGGGCATTTTTACTTTGCATGCTGATTCAATGGTAATCATAAACACTGGAAACAGTAGGAAACAGCTGTGTGGAGGTTAAAACAAATCCCCCTACCAGCACCTCGAAAGCTCACTTATTAACAAGCACAGCGGCCTCTTTCTCATTTGTTTAAGATACAAAAAACGTAGGTGTAAAAGTGTGAGCTTTAGAGGTGCTAGGCCGTGGACGATTTTGTTTTCTCATAATTAACATGCAGACAAGGGAGTAAAGGGAAGATAGGATCGATAGGCCTATAACACTCTCGCTCTTAGCTTAACATAAAAAAGCAAATAAGCATATTTCCCAAAACGCTGAGCTATTCCTTTGTCGTGATTAGCGTTTCCTGCTATGACAAGTCAAAATATCTGCTGTTAAAAATCCTTATTGTTGTTTCATCCACAAGTTTAGGGACCAGAGGCTCTGCAAGAATTAAACACATAACATTTATTTAGACTCCACTGCTGACCTGCTTCAGCCCTGAGATTATGGCCGATGTTCTCTTCTATTAGTTCAATCTGTTGCAGACTGGTCTCAGTAGGACTAATTAGAAGTAACCTGGTGGACCTCACAGCTGTGAAAGTAGCCTAGAAGCTCAGCAGGGTCTGTAGGCGTGCATGTCTCCAACAGGTGTTTTCTTAATTTAGTTTGAAAAAATCAAATGCCCCACTGCTCCTGTCTGAATATCATTTTTAATAACCCAAGTTAGGGCTACTTTGATGTTCCACTTTAAAAAAGATGTACCGGTAAATAACTTTCCCTGCAAGTAATGCTTCTGATATGATGTGTTTGATTTAAACATGGAGGGTAGCTGAGCACTGAGAGTTATTGTCCACAATGGTACAAGTACCAATCATCAAGACCATCGAGATCAGTTGATCTTAATTAAATATTGTGTGTCCTGCTGTGCTATTGACTTTCACTTATTAATCCCTTATCAATTCACTTTCAATAAAGGACAATACTTGACCCATATGGTGTCAGGTGTATGTTTAACAAAAGTAGCTAAAACCCACGGAAGTAATTTTCTGTTGTGTGTGTGTGTGTGTGCGTGTGTGTGTCTGCTGAGTAACAGCAGAGTGACAAACAGATTGAACTACTTTGAAAAAAACACTTTCCATTGGAGATAAGAGCGTGACCTCGCCATACGCTTGTCAGCAGGATATTAAAGGCTGTTGTATCATCGTCAAATCTCCATGATGAATGAACTTCGATTTCTCAGTTTGTTTGTTTAGATTCCATACGCTATTGGCAAACACCCACACACACGTGTCGCCAGGTCAAATCATTTTCATGTTGCTTATCCAACTGTGAATAAGCACTTTTATAATCCAAAGGAGATTGTGGTGTGTGCGTGAAACAAGCCAAGCAGGCAATGAGCTATTACACTACAATAAATTGGCTTCAGACGCATGACCTCGTAGTGAACAAACACAATAAAGTGCAGTAAATTACAATAAGTATTGGAAGGATCTGATCCAGCCTTATGGAAAATACAGTAGATAAAGTGTCAGCAGCAGTTGGAGAGATTGTGTAGATTTGGATTTTTAATGGTACATTATTTTATGAATCAGACAATAAAACACTGCAGTAATGAACAAGTAGAAACGTTCAAGGATGCAGTCTCCTGTTGTTTTCTGGTGCCATCTGGTGGCTGAACACTGAGTCTTTGACCTGATCAGTGCACCTAAATGTGCTGTTTGGTGTCAAAATGACCCAGTTTAAATTTTTGCAAAAAGAACTTTTAGTATCTTTGTCTGTTGACCAGGTCAATTTGACCCAATATTTAAAAATAGCAGACATTTTGACGTAAATGACAGAATCACTGGCTCACTGGCATGGCTCGCTGGGGCAGCAATGAGCCATGATGATGAGCCATCGTTAACGGAATTTTGTTTCCCCCGTGCTTTTTCTGCAAGCCAAAATGTCTGCTGTGAAAAATGTCCTCTGTTGCGCGTAAATGTTTTTCCCTCCACCTCTCCTAAATCTGTAAGTAAACACATTCACACCTGTTGGGTCGGTGTTGCACATGACCAGTGGTGGAAGAAGTATTCTGATCCTTAACCTAAGTAAAAGTATTGTTACATTAATGGAAAAATACTATAAAAGTAAAAGTAATGTATTCAAAATCATATTTAGGTTAAGTAAAGTACAGAAGTATTGTTAGCAAAATGAACTTAAAGTATCAAAGAAAAAGTACTCATTCTGCAGAAAATTGGCCCCTTGATTGATATCACATCAACGTGTAAGCCGCATTTTACTCTTGTAGTTCGTCGTCGAGGTGAAGCTGCTTATTTTAGTCCAGTGGTTCCTAACCTAAGGGTCAGGCCCTCTCAAAAGGGTCACGAGATAAATCTGAGGGGTCGTGAGATGATTAATGTGTAATAGCTACCTACTGCCACCCACTGGCATGAAAGGGTATTTAATTACTTATGCAGCCACTTTGCAGGCTCAGACGCTCAACAATGGCAAATTGTTTGCGGCAACTAAACAATGTTTTTTTGGACCAATTAAGTGAAATTGGACATTTTCCCCACGGCACACCTGACGACCTCTCACGGCACAGTGGTTTAAAGTCACCGTGGGGGATTGCACAAAGGTCTCTCACCCATAACTTGATGTTACACCTGGTGTATTCACAAGCTCTTCAACCATGCATGAAAAATGACTTCTGTATATTTGTATATTTTTCACACTACGCCTTCACAAACCCCAAAGCCTCACCTTCACTTCTTTAAACGCAACGGTCCAGCAGCCCAAGTTTTAAACTGGTTTGTGATATAAAAAACATGTCACCCGTACAACAATCTTGTCATTTGAGAAAACTGACAAAAGACTATATTCTTAATAGAAACACAAAACTAATGCCGTCACCCTAAATAATCTTCAAAAGGCATTAAAATGCTCTCTGGTATTCCTGCTTACGAGCAGTTATATTGACAAAAACATGCTGTGCATAAGGCCGTCCAACATCCTGAATTTAACACCAAATTAATTTATATTTGCACACATCATCACCTGCAAGCTACTGTATTATGTTTATTTTTATTAAAACCATTCATCATGAAATTTGAAACTTCTGGGAAAATAAATCAGAATTGTGTTAGGAATTAAATCATCCAAGACATTGCGGTGAATCTGTATATATATACTTTTTAAGTAAGTTGTTGATTTGGAAATATATAATGTTGAGCAACACCCACAACAATGGTGATATGCTTATATAATATTTATTGTAGAATCAAACAAATCACAATTTTTAGTACGTTATGTGTCCATTTTCCCTGTCGTTGGCACTGCCCTAAAAGAGAACAAGAGATTAATCCTGTGAGAATAAATTCAAACTTTATCAGAAACAGAAGGTGATAGATAGTGATTGATGAAATAAACAGAATTACAAATGAGCAAAACTTACAAGAAATCGTTTCGATCTGTAGATTTTGGCAATATGCGATTCCTCTGCACAACCCAAAACACTGCAGGGTGTGTCCACGTGTGGCAACGCCTCAACTAGCTGTTGAAGAAAGAAAACATCACAATGAACATGTGCAAAGGGATAAAAAACGTTGAGGAAACGTGCGAGTAGCCATGAGACTACATAATAACATAATAACTATATAACCCTCACATAGTTCAGTGTGTCTGAAAGGCTGTCCAGATCCCTCTTCCCTCCGGGGTTCAGTCCATACGACCAGTGCTGACAGCCGCCCTGTGGCAGTATTGCCCCCACTAGTAGCAGACACAAGGCCAAGGTTTTTGGAGCCATTCTGATGGGGGAAAGACTGCACATATTGTATAAGCATATTGTGTTTTTAACATATACTTTTAGTTTAACCCCCAAACACTGTCATCGTTTTCTTACCTTCTGTTCGTGAGGCAGGCAGGCTCCTCTTGTCTCTGCTGTCCTTTGTGAATCCTGCTGCACACTTCATTCCAAGGTTTATATACGCCCATTCCTTTCCTTTCAGCCCGTAACCTCACTACAGGGGGTCACAAAGTGGGATTAAGTAACACTTATTGTCGACTTCCAGAGCTACATGGGACCGACCATTTTCAGCTATTTCCTGTCTGGCCCTTTTATGACACATTTTGAACGTACAAAACACGAGCTCATCCAAAACTGAGACAATAAATGATTAATAATCAGAGGACAGTTTTTTTTCTTCTTCTTCATAGCAGTTTATTTATAACAGTCATTGATGGAAATATATTTCCACGGTCGAGTGCAATAATCACAGACAGCGAGACCTACACCACTCTCTGTCTTAAACACAAGCCAACCATTGCATTCAGTGAGATGTATTCAAATAAATAACCACAGCTCTTCCGTAGATTTTCACGCTCAAGGTGAAATACACGATATGATTGCCTTCATCATTCATTCTTACAGGCCGAGTACCTCCTATTGAATTGAGTGAATAGTATTGCATCAGAGCAGCTTTGAGCTACAGCGAGAGAAACGTCCCCAGTCAAAGACAAGCTTAGCTCTTCACACATGCAAAGTGACATCCTCGACAGCCTACTCGAATAATATGCATTTTTTTGGAAGTTTGGATTTATATTAAGATTACAAGCACCAAACATTTTTTGGTGAAAAGGTATAACATGTATACAAGTTAACATACACTTGTGCAAATAAGTTCAAAGCATGATTAAGTGATACAAATCGATACATGGAGCATGTTTCCAGGCGAACCCACTTTGACAACATCGACATGAGAACACGGCATTCTGTTAAAGCACACCGAGTTTTCTCCGAATGGGAAACTGAAGGATAACGAGTGTCATACATAAACATTACAATAAGCAGTCAAATGCATGCAATGGTCGATCACTCGCACACCGGATTTAAAAAAGAGGTAGATTCACAGAACGCAAGACCAGGGAAAGCTTTTTAAGAAACAATATTTAAGAGTAGGAAAGCAGAAACCTCACAGCTGTAAATAATGTATTGCATACCCAAGCTGTGTTTAAGAACTAGCCTGACGCATAGCTTCACGGTGCACCAACAGCACTCTTAGTCTTTTAGACTGTGCTATTGTTATGGCTTTGGCTTGCATTGCTTCCTTTGTAATACGTTGAATCCAGCAAAATCAGGGTACATACAGAATATATTACGACACAGTTATTGGTAAGTGACACCTTCTATTTCTGCTACAGCAGCATTCAGTGAAGCTCAGCGCTCTGAACTCGACTGCACACAGATAATGTGATTTTGACTCCCATTAACACGTCAAGTAATATGAAGTGAATATAAATGACGTTGAACATTAAATGAGTAGAGTCGTTGGATTGCATCCAGACACATCTAAATACACGAGGAACATCATTTTTGTTTTGGTGATATATGCAGCTGAACATTTAAAAACATCCTACCGTACAAACATATATATAGACAACCCTGAATAAATTCTAGTGCAAGATATTTAAAGCTAACATAATATAGGAGGAATGCTAGGGATGTGCATATAACTACCTGTGCTGCAGGTAAAGAGTGAGAGGAGGGGAATATACTAGAGGAGAGGTTGGAGGAAAGAGCAATAAAGAAGCCAGCTGTGGCCTCACACTGGACACCGGTGTGTGTGTGTGTGTGTGTGTGTGTGTGAGAGAGTGCTGAGTTATCTAACACTCTGTGACATGTGCAGAGGGGTCAGCATCTCTTCAAAAATGGCTCCTTTTACATTGGACCCTCTCAGGTTGGCTTCTTGTAGATCGCAGCCGGACAGGTCACAGTTCTGCAAAAAGGCAGTAAAACAGGAGGATTAAATGGATCTGACAAACCTGCAATGTAACTGGAGAACTGTATATGTATTATAAATGTTTTACAGGAGCCTTGAGTGACGATTATTTAGTGTATATCCCAAAATATACATATTTCCCAAAGGGTACATTCACATATTTAGATTGCTTGTTTTGTTCAACCAACAGCCTAAGAACCAAAGCTGTTCTGCTCCTCAAAAAGGCTTGTGTAAACTCTCATTATTTATAGTCAACATGTTATGTTATCCCACAGGGAAAAGTATATAATATATAAATTGATTATCACATGCTGACTTCAGGTTGAAAAAGCAAATCAATCTGATATCTACAACACTTTAATTTACTTGCAAAATCAGCCTAAAACATAAAAACCTAATGCAGAAAAAAAGACTTAAGATTTAATGAATTGTACCCATTGAATTAACTGCTTGTTTATTTTCCTTTTTGGTCCTAGAAAGTTGCTGTAAATAAGATTACCAGCTGAGTCAACGTGAGTGTTTTCAGAGATAATCCCGTCTGACGGCCGAACTCACCTCGAGATCGGTCCCTGCTAAAGTGGCTCCCCGCAGGTTGCAGTTCTTCAGCTTTGCATTTTTCAGAGTGGCCACACGCAGGTTGATGCCGGTCATTTGGCTTCCTTCCATCTCAACTCCTTTCAGGTTAGCACCTGATTATAAAAACATTTGGTTAAAACATGACTACATATATATGTTGAACTGTTCCGCACTTTGTTTACGAGTTGTGATGGATTACCTTCCAGGTTGGCCTTCAGTCCAGATGGATCTTCAAAATTGCATCCTTTGAGAGAAGCTCCCTCTGCATTGGAACAGAGCATCTTCACTCCTTGTAAGTTAGCCCCCTTCAAAAGACAACACAGATCCAAAGCGTTCATAATGTTATTGGAAGTTCATATTGAGTTACGCCTTCGAAGTAATGTATGTTAAGTTACCAGAGTGAGGAAAAAACAGTCTGCTTATTGTTCTTTTAATGAGGTGAATGTGAGAGTAGGTGTTTAAGAACAGAAGGGCCCTTCCTCCATACAACTGAGGGGGCAGTAGGCAAGATGTTGCTAAAACCAAAAAAAACTCGAGTCCACCGTTCACCAGCAGGAAGGCCAACAAATATAAAATATCACGAAAATGACACACAACTTCCAAAGAAAAAGAAAAAGTTCGCTTCCACACATTCTGCACTTAGTGTGCTGATGCTGTATGTGCACATGGGTCATTTAGTGCTGCCAAGAAAAAGAGCTTTCAGACTTACATCCAGGTTGGCTCCAGACAGATCGGCCCGCTCCAGATTGGAACAGCACAGGTTTGCATGCGTCAGGTTGCAGCGGCTGAGATTAGCCATCTTGAAATTGATGTAGCGCAAATCCAGTCGGGACAGATCCGCACCACTGAAATTAAGACCCTAAAAAACAGTGAGAGCGACGGCGTCAAATGTTGACTTGAGACGGCGAAATGATGGGGTGAATGAAAATGTTTTGACTTTACTGTACCTGACAGCGAAGCTCTGACTTGGTGGGGGTTGCCAGAAGAAAGCGAACAAACTCCTTGCGGGAAATGGGAGAGTGGTCCCCTGGTGGCTGTGTGTTCTGTTTGAAAAAGGAAGTCACGATGCATTCAAGGGAGTGATCGCTTTTCCAAATTACAACTATTTACCTTCCACACTTCATATTACCTTGATTGCTACTTCCAGCTGTTCAGCAAGCTGCTCAATTCCAAAGAAGCGAGCCTCCTCGAGGACACCTGGAAGACATTCAGCACAAATATTATCAGGAAATTGAATTTAATAACCCTCCTCAGATTGATTTCGCTAGACTCCGTCATTTAGGGTTCGTCGGAAAGCTTACCTCGTATATTTATGCCTTCATTGATAATGAGCTGACCGTGTCTCAAGTAGTTGAGAATGGGCTCAAAGTACTCGGGGCTGCGGTCGATCAGGTAAGCCCCATGCTCGTCTTGCGTGTTCCCCCACAAATCTGGAGCAAACACAGACGGAACACGTTTGAGAGGATGCCTCGTATTCAACAAAAAGGAGATGCCGGCTGATTAGCCATAACTTACTTTTCTCTCCAAACATATGAGCAAGCATACTCTCTGGCTCCTTGCTGACCAAGGTGCTCCTGAACACAAAACAGACACATTCAACAATGAAAATGCTACTGGAACAAAAAAGAAACAAATGTAAATGCACACTGTAGTATAGCAATCAGAAGTGTGTTTATTAATAGTAAAAACAGCATAAACAACAAAGATACCTGGTGGTGGTGAAGGGACGACCACCAATATTAAGGGTCAGCCAGTCAGTGTGTGCTCCATGCTGATCAGATGTGACCCTGGGTTCATTTTGAGGGTCTGCGATATACAAAAGAGAAGAAGAAGAAGACACCGAGTGTCTGAGGCCATATTCAACTTGACAGCGGATGAGACTCCTGCAGCAGACATGTCACAGCACTCACCAACAAATGGATCTCCTTCTGACACGTAAAGCACGTCGTCATCTCTGTTATAGAAACAGACACAGATTAAGTTGGTATGCTCACAATGCACTGAAGTTGCATTTTAATCACGATGAGCTCACCTTATAAGGGCAATGTCATCTATGAGACCACCCTTTCCATTGTATACAGAGGCAGCTTTGATTCCTAACTTGCTGCTTGCTACGGATAGTAAGTCGGACAAGGTCCCGTATACTGCTACAACCTAGAAGAGAAATGTTTAAAAATCAGAGGGTTGTTAAGGGGTCTAAAGCGAAATGGGTCACTCAGTGTTGATACGTAGCAGGTAGGTCACAGTGTGAGATTAGCGTTAGTCACGAGCTGGGATGACACACGTATGTTCAGTCATTCTGCGGCCCGAGCACCAACGTAAACAGTTTACAGAGTTGATACCAACCTTGCCATTTTTAGACGTCCCGTTAACAAACAGGGTAACTCTTCTCATTCTTTAGGCGCTTTGGTCACGTTTGCCGATTCAACCTGGCTAACGTTAGCTAGCTGCATCAGACAACAACACGAGACAGAAGATGCCTTCAGAAGTTGTCGGAAAAACAGGACACGCTACGTACAATTCTCCCAAGTTCGGTTCGTGTAGGTTATGGCTTGAATTTTAATGTCTCACCCTCTCAGTCGTATTTACAGATACAGTTTTCAAGTAAGTATTTATTAACAGCGTATCACATACCTTAATGTGTACTAGGGCATCACAGGGAACAATTACGAACAAATTGATGAGTATCTTTTTGGTGATATATAAACAATTTAAATGATCGCACCAGTGTAATAATTCGCTTTTCGTTATTACTATGCTGCCACAGTACAAAGTAAGGCTATGTACCGACCCTCTGGGACGCAAACCGGGACAAGACCTCGATAAAACGACCGGATCATAGAGTACCTTAAGGGGGCCTTCTGACTGCAGCTCTGCCATTGGTCAGAGTATTCACACGTGGAGCCAGCTATGGCAGCCTCCTGATGATTTTATTCACTTTGTATAGCAGAAATAACAGCCATTTGCGTTGTTTCAACTCGTTTCTGACTTATAGCATTGTTTTTATTCGGTTGAACATTCATTTATTTACATTATTTTGGGGGATTGTGTGTTTTGAAGATATGCCTGGTGGTAATGCAACACAAAGTTGTCCACTATTACGATAGCTGAAGGAAAAACGCGGAACTGTCTGACAGCATGATGCCTGTAACCTAAGCCTGTACCTCAAACAGCTTCAGGGTTGAATCAGTGTGGACTTAGTTGTATCCTGTATGTGGCAATTAATACAATGGCGTCTGATAGACACCATTGTTCGTGTTGCTCCCATCCAGTCTCCTCTGCCAGTGTTTACCAGACGTTGACTGAAATGGATTTTGAACGAGGTTTGCATTCAACTGTCAGGCATGTGGTGGCTGAGTTAAACCACGGTTCTGATAGAGTTCAAGTATATACGACACATATTACATTGACTGTTTTCACCTTTTGATTAAATGGCTTGGCTCACAACTATTTGACTGATCAGTCTATGAAGTAGAGTGCTTTGTTGTGTGTCATCCCTCTATGCAGGTATCTGGTCTGCTGCAATGGACGGGGACTTGGATAGGGTCAAGCTCTTGGTCCAGAAGGGCACTGACCCAAACCTGAGAGACTCGGCTGGATACACAGCTCTGGTGAGTTTTCTGGGAGGATGTTTTGGCTCTAAGTGGCCTCATGTATCTAAACTCCTGCATTTTGTGTATTTTATTTCAGCACTATGCAAGTCGCAGTGGTCATCACCCTGTATGCAAGTTTCTTCTTGAGATCGGTGCTTGTGCATCTCCCCAGACATCAGGCGGTGCCACGCCACTCCATCGATCAGCTTACTGCGGCCGTCTCGATGTGGTCAGACTCCTGCTGCACCACGGAGCAGATCCACTGATCTGTGATGACGATGGTGCATCCCCTCTACACAAGGTACAGAACTGCGAAACGTAATAAAAAGCATTCCGGAGAGACAGTTTGATGATCGATTAACCGCCGCTTGTATATGTTGCTCTGTTAAATGCTCGAGCAGGCTGCAGAGCAGGGTCACGAAGAGGTGTGTGAGCTGCTTCTGAAGCACAGTCCAGCACTCTGCAGCCGGGTGAACAAGAGGCTCCAGCTTCCCTTCCAGCTGGCAACGCAGCAAGATCTGCAGGAGCTGTTAAAACCTCCTCGGTGACCACGGACACACTGCGTCTGGGCCATGCTGAGGTCACACAATTGATATGAGCTCAAAACATACTAGGTGAGGTCCGCTGAAGTCTCATCTTGACCTGGATTCATTACATTTGGCTTCAGAACCACTGAACGAACCTGGGGGGGACACAACATCACTTTCCAGCTTCATACCATGTACATAACACCAGTGTCCCGACTCTCGTTGCTGCTTCACTCTCCTTCAGGTAGTTGTCAAATTCATAATAAATCTGTTTGCGCACATCAGCCTTCGTGTTATGAGGAGCAAGTTACAGCTGAGGTACTTAGTTAAAGTTTGAGCACTGAGTGATGATGAGGCAGGAAGAATCAATACTCCCAGCTCACCATATGATGCGGTGCACTGATCTTTAATGTGGGTTATTTCACTGTGGAATTAGCCTTACATACATATTTCTATGTTCAATACAAGAGCAGAGCAGGAGTACAAGGTAGCTACTGGCAGGCCAGAGAGAAACAACAGTCCAGTTTAAAAGGAACAAAGTCTTGTTATGAGTGCTGACATTTCTTCTTTCAATGTGAAGCATTTAAAATGTATTTGAGCTGTGCCCTACGTTTGCACCCACTGCAGCATTAATGATTGTTTTCTTTGACATGTTGGACAAAGGAGTTTGTATTAAAACTGGAGGCCAACATTGTTTTTTTGTCTGGTACATTTGTGTGAAGGGATCCTTGCTGGTCTTTTTGTGTGGCAGCAGGGGGAGCTATTGTCTTAACAGCAGCATGTGTTTTTTTCCAGTACACCATGTGAATTAGCTGGCAGCTCACACACAGTGACCTCATCCGATCCTTCCAGCACTCTGTTGGAAAACTAAACGGGGTAACTGTTAGAAAGAGAGAAAAGCATCAGTGTAACTGTTGCAGCTGAGCGTGAGACATCATGGATCAACACAAGCTGTTTAATTATGTGTATGTCACCATGGGTTATTTACTGATGAACAGATATTGTTTTTGTCTAAACTATTGATGATTCCAGGTCATTTTCACACATTGGCATCTTTACACATGACATGTTTTTAAAATTTGACATGGTCTTTAGGAACACATATTTTGCTCGTGACCCGTTGCGAGCAGCGTGTCTCAGCTGCTTCGACCGTACTACTTTTATGTCCCTGAGTAGCTCAGCAAATATTTGGGATCTGCTGCTTCGAGTGTAAATTAGTCACACTCTTCTACAGTGAGAAAATGCGTAGCAGATTTTTGGTGAAGTAATGACCTCAGCCTCACAACTGTCCGGTTGCTAGTTTGTAATCCCCGCGGTTATTGATACCTCCTTGTGTATCATAGTGACCTCTAATGGCAGATTAAGAAAAAGGAAATGGTAGCTTCACCATCACACAATGTTTATGTGCATTTATTAAAAAAAAAAAAAAAAACTGCTGTGCTGGAACTTTTTATTTTATTGTTATGATTAGCAGTTATTAGCGTTTGTCTTGTCACTCTCACTGAGATAGCTCGAACTATCTTTAGTTAAGTCAAAACACATTGAGTGCTTTTATAAAAAGCAGTATTTATAAGCAAAGGGAACAAAGAATGGAAGCCTAGGGGTGAATGAAGGATGTTGATATTTCCATAATACTTTCAGCTATTGTCTCATATACTTACTTATTCAAAGCATGTTCAATAACGAACATGTGCGCATACGAGGGGCAGATCCCCCTCAGCCGTCCACAGATGTGCACTGTTCGTACGACACTTCTTCGGCGCTCATTCAGTCCGCACATGCACGACCCTGCGGAAGAAAACCTCTTGCTGAATTCTGAGGAACTTTCATTGGGTCTGCTGGTGGGCGGTGTTTCAAAACTACCTTCAAACCACATCCAGTGCCGTGACTGGAGGGGTGCCGGGCCACATCTGGAGCTCATTGCAGTTGACGCCACACAGCACAAGGAGATGGGGTGTCGGGGGGGTAGATGGAGTGGGATGGGGGTATTTTTGCTCGCAGAACTAAGCCAAGGGAGCTGTTTACGCTCAGTGACAAGTTCCTCCTTCCACACAACTGAGGAGCTGTTAGGGACAAGGGACAAGGATCACCCATTTTGAGTGCCACATGTCGGTAATAGCAGCAGTTTGCTCAGCCTCACTTCACTGCTCAATGAGGAGATTGTTTAGAAGATATGTTTGTTTTTGCAACAGCAGGAAGAACAAAGTACATTGTGTTGTTTGAATCAGAGAAGTAATCTCTGCCCACAGCACCTTCTGATTGTTCCCTTGCCAGGTTTTATGTAACATAATCAAAGTTGATGTCTGAGATTTGCTAGCAGAGAGCGAGGTAATGGAAACCCTCTGTGTCACTCGGTAAAACTGGAGGAATATTAAACAGCCTCATTCTTTTCTTGATCATTTTTCATGAGCTGGTTTGAATGTGAGAGCTGCTTTGCCCTTTTATGTGGAAACAACCAGACTGGCATCTGATGGGTGAAAATAAGCAGCTTTGTGTTTAAAAAAAAAAAAAAAAAGTTAATTTAAATTAATTAAATCTGCTTAAATCAGTATTGTTGGTGCAAATGTTACAACAAGTGACGGATAAGGTGGGATTTTGAAGCCTAGCTTTTGAGAGCTTTTTCGTAATGGGAGGACTCTACAGGATGAGGAATTTGGATTACAACTCTGTTTAGTGAGATTTATTTGGAAAGCAATGAAACTTCCTGGCCCTGGAACCCACTTCCACCATAATGAGCCCAAGTTAAACCAGGACTGGATGTTATTTTCCTCAGAAATAGAAGGTGGTCTGTGTGCCATGCTTGCATGGAGGATTTAAAGTCAGTGCTTGGGACCTTATTTTAAACTGCACTTTCACCTCAGAGTGGATGATGAGAACAGCTTGTCCTTTGTGTGTATTTCTCCAGTTTGATAAGATTTATAAGCTTTAAAATTAGTAGTTTTTGTGGTTGAAAATAATTGTGTAGTTCAATACTAAAAATATATATAATTCACCATTTTATTCAAGTGTGCCAGATGTCAGTTATTTCCATTTTGGTGATATCCGGATGCTTGTTTTCATAGATAAAAGGGTCATCCGGTCCTTATCTTTCCTGTGTCCACCTGTACAAAACTAATGCCCCGCTCTTGCCTCCCAGCTGCCCTGGCAGAGCCTGAGCTGTCTGAATTATCCCGAAGTAATCAGGTAAATGGCTGGCAGATGGGCACACATTAAGTAGTGGAGTACCAGACTCTGGCATGGAGGACCGCCCCACTTCGTCTCATCTGCATCGGGGAAAGTGGGAGTGTGGGAGCTGGACGAGTGGGGCGTGTGTAATCAAATCTACGGGAGCTGCTCCTTGGAGATGCTGCATAATCCAATTTAGGCCCACTCCCACTTCAAAGCAGCATGTTGTCTGCTGGTTCAAGTGATGTAGCAGATCTTACGCTCCCATTTTCCTGGTCAGCGGGTGATGAGAGCCATGAGTCCAGAGGCTGCAGCTCAGGTCTTCCAGGCAATCAGCGCAGTGACTGTGGGAAATGTCCGGTTTATCAGGTGATCCAGCCAAACACAAATTGAGACCATGTGATACATGTTTTTTTTGTAGATTTAATCAACATACTCGGTAGCTTTAGGTTTGGATCTGACTTTTCAACCACATTATAGATCTCCCAGAAATTTAAATATTGGATGTGGAAGCCATGTCAGCAGGATTTGGGTTCCTGCAGCCACACGTGGACTAAAATTCAACCGACACATCTGGACAATGTCACAACGTCTCTACTGGTGACCATCATCATGAAAAAGTTTCCCCAGTAAATTGTGCTCAGTGAACATGCTGTCATTTCTCTGTTATTGTGGATATATTTGAGACGGGAACTTTATTTTCCCAGATGTTTTTTTATTTTTTTATTTTCAGACTGGTGGATGGTTTCTTTTTATTGATTATGGAGATGTAATCTTCTCAAAAGCAGGGCCAGACAAACAACCCATAAGCTGTACCATATGAGTCAGAGGACAATTAATGAAGCTTTTGGGATCATATATCTAGGTCCCATCGTACCAGACAGAGTAATATTTCTCATCGGCCAAATCTGCAGAGAGCTATCTACTGTGCATGCCCCTTGTTGAGCTTTTCTAGGTTATTGTTCATTTGCACAGGTTTGCTTGTCGTCCATTCTATGTTGAGTTTTAACTCGCATGTATATTTTACATGTTTGTTTTTCCTTCTAAGGATTGATAATTCATCAAGTTTCACCTAAAGACTGCTGTTGTTGTACAGACATGTTTTAGACAATATATCTCACAGTCCCGTATACTCTCTGATGAAACTGTCAGTAAGGTTGGTTTTTACATGAAGACTGTTGTAAAACTGGAAAGGTTACCCAAACTCATCCTATAAACTACAACCATAAAGAGTCTGCTCACTATCACTATCACCCGTCTCTCCACTTCTTCTCAGCCTAATGGCTTCTTTTGGCAAATTTTTGTTTTCAAGCCAACAACTTTACTGTTTTAGAGCATTTAGCAGCAGCTAAAGAGTCAGATATTTATCTGATAGCTATAGTTACTTTACTGTTTTTACACACAACATATATGATGAACTTATAAAAGGATGCATTGTTATACAATAAAATATCCAAGAGTATATGACGAAATTAAAATGAGTCCCACCTCATCTAATTTAAACATTAAAATGCTACTTAAATATCGATGTGTTAGTGATAGTAATCCAATGTATTAATATGTTGTAGAATGGGGGGCATTTTGGGCATTACTTCTATGAATACTTTAAGTACATTTCGCTCATAATACCTTACTTTTACTTAAACATTTGAAATGCAGAACCTGAAATTGAGTATTTTTTCAAAAAATTGTTAAATGGTCAGACAAAGACTTTGGGGAAATGGATAAGAGTCATATCTAAAACTGTCATCTTTGATGAACAGGGTCACCTTTTCATCATTCATCGTCAGAAGTGAAGCATTAAAGGCAGACTTCATGTAAAGACAAGATCCTGCAAGCCCTCATTTTGTGTATCGGATCAGATAAATCAGATTCTTCAATGCATTCAGACATGAAGGCAAATGTAGTTGGAGTACAATAGAAGAGCAGAAGTAAAATGCTGCATTTGGTGATTATTCACACCTAAAACAATGCATCTGACACCACATTTGTTAAGATCTCCCCTACGACACCAAACAGCAAAATATTCACGACTGAAGTGACAATACTCCCATTCAGTGTGAATGACCAGGGAACGCAACACCGCGCTGCATGTGTAATTGAACAAGATGGTTACGCTGATGAACTAAGACTCATAGAGGCACGGCGTCCCTCTGTCAGCAGGTGCCCGGCACACACTGGCCCATTCATATGCACATTCCTGTCTCTCCACTCGCAGCCCAGCAGGTTCCTCCCGGCCACTCAGGACAGGGGCTGACGCACACAAAGGGTCTTCAATCTGCCTCAGACAACAGCCAGCATAAAAGCCCGGAAAGCCACAACAGTGTTATGTCAAGGAGCAGACTGGGGGTGGTGAGCAGAGTTTGGGGGGCCCCTGCGTAGTACCGGGGCACTGCTGATGGATGGATGAGGGCTGGGCTCAAACAACGTCGTGGAAGGCCTGTCTGAGGTTTTTCTGCATAAAGGAGGATATTTGTACTTGCCCAGTGACAATGGAATGCAAACACGAAAAGTGAGGACAATAAAACACCACTTTGGTGGCAATGAAGAAGCTGCTAGGGAAATCATCATGCAAAGCATCCCTGGGCCAGATATTGTTCAATCTGAGGATTGCATGACTCTCTGTTTGTTCTCATGCTGATGTGTGGCTTAGCCTGCCTTCAGTTTGCTTTTGCATAAGGTATTCCTGGCTTTAACAGTGTCCGGCACATTTCCTTACGCTGAAAGGAACTGAGGAGTGACCAGAAATGCCCCACCTCATCTTAAAGCCGACTGTATTTAGGCTTAGCTTTTGTCAGAGGCATCTCAACGAAAGTTCAACTGACTTTAAAGCCTACGTACTCCTGGTCCTATTTACTGGATTTCATCCTTTGCAGACAACATGTGACATTTTTAGCATTTTCCTCACAGATGAAAAGCAACTGCACTGTGTAATTATTAATTAAAATCATAAACGTTGTGCCTTCATTTTATAGCCTTTCAGTTAAAGCCCTGTCGGTCAGCGCGCCTATATGTTTCTTGAGCTACGATGGTATGTACACATCACAGGGACAGGTTAATGAATAATGACTGGAGCTTTTTCAAATCAGCCCCAATACAAGTTCTGCTTTCACTCTCATGTGTGCAAGTGAATCAGAAATATAGACAGTGTGTCGCCCCTGTGCTGCTATAAACAACCAACTCATCTGTTTTGCACACATTTTACCACCCAAACTGTCGCTGTTCAGGCTGAGATGAAGATTTCCAGAGTTTTAGATATATCAGTCACCTTCTATCATCAAAGGAAAACAATAAGCAACAGAATGAATAAACAATCTCCATATGACATGACTTCTGCCAAGGCTTTCTTGTCTGCTGTAAAACGGTTTTAAATCATTAACAGCTTGTTGCACATCCCGAGGGAACTCTTTATCAGTGACACAATAAGACATGTCTATAAAAGATCTGTTTTTTTAAACCGCCGTGGCATCAAAGATCTTCTCAGTTGTGTTTTGATGCTCTGAAGTCCTAAGATGTGGCTCATGGCAGCACATGCCCGTTTAATTCTCACTATTAGATACCGTAATAAACATGCTTGGTTTTTCTCTGGTATGTATGCGGTTGTCAGATTCACAGTTCATCTGCTACATAGTCAGCAGCTCTCTTTGAAGCTGCAAGTTAATTTGAGCTCAAAGTGCATTTGACAAAAAAAGAGTGTCAGACTGAGATACACCAATCTAAACGTGTAACATAAAGACAGTATGTCCTTTGGCTTCAGTTAGTTACTATAACTTTAAGGAAAGGTGGACATTTTGGAAAATATTGCATTTTTGCTTTATTGCCAAGGGTTTGTTGAGAAGATTGATACCACTCTTATGTTTGGCTGCGTGAAATATGGTAGCCACAACCTGCAAACGGTTAGCTTAGCTTAGCATAAACGCTGTCAACAGAAAAACAGCTAGGTTAGCTCTGTCTAAAGGCGACAAAATCTGACTACCAGCACCTCTAACGCTTATTAAAAAAACAACATGTAAAAGCAACACATCGTTGTGTTATGTGCCGGGCTACCATTTGCCTCGTCAATGCTCCCAACCAAAAAAAAAAAAAAAAAAACTGTAAAAACACTCTTTGTGCTAAGCTAAGCTAACCTGCTGCAGGGGGTAGCGTGCACAGTTAATTTAGAGGTCTATAAATCTTCTCATCTAACTCTCGGCAAGAAAACTAATAAGCGTTCTTATCCAAAATGTTGAGCTATTGCTTTAAACGAGTACTCCACCTCTGGGCTGCTAGCCCAAAGCTGCAATAGAGTGGTGCAAGGATAAATTATTTATGTTGGCCAACTCGAAAGTTAGCATTCCACCGGTTCCCTCGACAAAAAGCCAATGAGATCTTTTCATTCGATTTTGGATCATTACAAAAGTTTATGATACTTACACTTTTTGTTCAGTAAGATAATCTTCACAAATGAACACAACTTTTACGATTTTTTAATGCTATAAACGAACAACCACCATCGCGTGAGCGCGACTATACACAACACGGCTGTGAAGGCGGACTAGATGTCGTGATGACGTTTTGTAGTTTAATTTGGCCACTTGTTAGCAACTGCTTTTTTCAGACATAGATGGCGTTCAAAATGAACAAGAGGATTTATATAGTGGAACAAAACCTTACAATCTCTTGGCTTGTATTAACCACATTATTTCGGGCATCTAACCAAAAACCCATTCAAAAAAACAACATCGATTTCAAGATGAGGAACCGGGAGTGCTAAAATGCTAACACATTTCCAGGTTTTAGGACTTATTCCTATAATAATACTCTATGAGAAGAGGGCTGCAGAGGTCTGGTCACCTCATTTCTTTCTAACTACCTGATTTTATTTCAGCACCAACTGATGATGAAGTCTGATACATTGCATCAAGTGATGCAAGTTTTTTAGACTTCACACAGCACCCTCTGGAGCCACAAAAGAAGTATAGAACTATTTCACATGTGCAATAGAAGGCTACTACTCCCAAAGTCCTGTAAACAGACTTTGATGTGTAAAATCAATTGAGTTAAGAAAGGTTACTGAACAGAACTGTGGTTTTATATTGATGTGACAAAGTTATCAGTACAGGTATATGTAACATCCACAAGTTGGTGGGTGACTGTGGCTAAGTGGACAGCAGGGCCGTCCTGCAATCGATCCCCGGCTCCGGCTCCACTAGTCGCTTGTCAATGTGTCCTTGAGCAAGACACTTAACCCCAAATTGCTCTGCTAAATGACTGTAATGTAATGTAATGTAAAGTTGCATCTGCATACTGAGGGCTTGAGCATGACAAAGCTGCTGTTATCAAAAGGATCATTTTAGATAAATTCACAGTATCACAACATTTAGTATTTAAATTATCTTCACCTATCTAGCCCCTAAATCTCTACTGTGCTGGACTCAAAGACAATGTTTGTATCTTGATTTATACGGTATGTTGTTCTGTTTTCAGCTCATGTTGCATTTACACTTTATAATCTAAAATTAGATTTATAGGTGGATCGATTACAGTATCAACACTTAGTCATACAACCTGTAACGTCATGCCAATATCCTCCAGTGTTTGCTGATAGAAAGTCAGTTTGGGGCTTGTGTTACAACCGATATAAGAGCAATAAGATGGTGTTTTCTTTCTCAATAAAGGACGGGTTATAGAGTATCGCAGAATCTACAAATGCAAAGCAGAAGTACCTTTCTATGAAGCTCAAACTAAAGTCAACTCATTTTGTAGATGTCTTTAACATCACACAAGGTTGACATTGCATGGAAGATGAAAGGCCAACACATGTTGAAACACAAATCTGTTTCTTTGTCATCCCATTCTTTAATCTAACTACCAAGCTGGTTCGCGTGTGTCTCTGCAGTCGTCAATCATTTGTCAATTGTCACATGAAATCAAAGACCATATGAGCTGAACTATGTGTTTGATCAGAGACTGCACACTTGTGTTTGTGCTGATTTGACATTTGCATTTGAAATTCTGATGCGGTTTGAAATGCTGCCAATGCATATGATCTTTACGCCAGCACAACAAAGATATTTTATCGTTGCCTTGAAGGGGAAGTTGTTGAAAGTGCTTACTTTCTGTCAGTGCATTGGTGTTCATGTTGGTTATCTGAATTCTTAATGTCCTCATGAAAACTAATGTCCCTCCTCAGGTGAACTCACTCTTAGTATTGCCTGCTCATTTAGTCAAATCTCTTTTCACTGATAACTCTTTGTCTTGTCATGTCTACCATCAGCATGTGCTCTCTTAGTGTTAACGCAACTGTTGAACAACATGCTTTTAGTTTGGAAGTAGTTATAGTTTCAACTTCCTGTAAAATGCAACAAACATATACATTGTTGTTGTTTGATATCTACATGGGACTTTTCTCAGTGATCCCTGAGTGTCCTGAGTAAAAGTGGTGATCAGTAAGAATGAGTCTTGTCTTCTATGGCCCTTATTGTGTATCTGTCGAATTAAATGACCATCTTGTTGAACTCTATGGTTGTACATGCTTTGGATATTTCTTATGTTTTATATTTCTTTAAATGTTTTTGTTGTGATCGGGGCTGAGTTGTAAAATTGAAAGGTGAGTTTATGTAGTTTGTATCCACCATGGAAGTTGAAAGTAGCACTATAATTATTTATAGTCACAGTATCAGCCTTTGTGTCGTTTAGTCTCCAATCCCACAATGCAAAGAGCTCGGTGTGGGGAGTTGGTGGAGCTCTGGTGGCGTGGGTGGCAGGGGGAGCCAGGTTTCTACCAGCCCGTGCAGACCTGCGTCAAGCTGGAAAGTAACCGCCTGAAGAATGTTTTAATTCCGGCTGTTTTATATTCAAAATAAAAGCCACAAGGGGAAAAAAACAACAACATTTGTGTGGCGCTAAACAACAAACACAACATGCATTAAATATGTGACTAATATTTCGTAAAACATTATTTGCATTGCAATATGGGGCAGGAGCACAATATTTCCAGGTGATTTGTTTTTGTGGGGTTTTTGTTTTGTCTTGTTTTCATAGAAACACACAGTAGAACAACTTTGATGAACAACAAATTAATTCCAGGGTAAACTCAAGTAAAAGTAAGTAACACATGAACAAAACATTTGTGTGACAGCAGTTGGTCTGGAGCAGGTAACAAAATAAAAGTAATGTTTGCTCTTCAATTTGATGTAATGGTGGATTTCTGTTTTATCTTTGATAAATGCATCCGCTCCACGTTAATATCCCCCAGTCATCTCCACTCAAACCAATCAGTATGTAGCCTTTTTAGTCCTTTATTTAGCATACTTAAGTCCAGTTCATTTCTAGATGCCTAGGTTTCCTTCTATTTTGTAGTAGGCTAATATACCGGAAGCTGTCCTTGTTACTCCGTGTGTCTTGACAATGGTCCGGAGGATGCGCATATTCTCAGATTTAAGGGGGGAGGTTTGGAGCAGCTCGGACTCTCGTTGTTTAACAGCATTTCTCCGCCAGGAATCGTCCAACAATACTTTCTAGGATTCATTTTAAACACCGCTCGTGTGTAGACACATAATACCGAACGACATTTTGTTTGCAGATAGATATCTTGTTAGAGTGAGTTGAACAACTTTGGGACACGGAGGTGAGGCGACTTCATTTCATCGCGAGCGAAACGTTTTGGGATAAAGGGACCAGCGCTACGAAGAACTACCGCATAGGCTGTTCTCACGTAGTAGTAGAGGTTCACGTTAGCGAGGTAAGATAAAAGGAGGTCGTCGCAAAGTAAATCAGGGAAACGATATTTGAACAGTATTTAAGAAGTTTTCTTTCCGCACCTTTTGATTATTTGACTTTTTTTTTTTTTTTTTTTTTTGGAGTGGGCGACGCACGTTCTTTTCTTTTTTCCCTCTTACGCACACGTTTTGCAAAAAATATGCGCGAACTTGTTAGCCAAACGTTGGTAGTTTGGAGTTAGTGAGCTCCATTGACGGACACCACTGTACCGTCTGGATATACTGTTATTCGGGAAGTTGTTTTTTCTGCAGCCAAATCTCTGCTCCGGAGTCTTCCTTATCGGACCAACACTGGCTGTTTCTCAGCCCTCCGCCAGTAAGGTGAGCCATTCATTCCTCCACTCTGATCTAGATTAACTTTATGTTTACGTGCCAAAGGGTTTGGATATTGTTCTCCATTGTAGTCATTTTTACTTTATTGATGAACCTCTTGTCCTAATATGGAGCTACTTCAAGAATTGTGGTTCTTAAATTCTTTTGGAGTTATTTTATTTCTGAAATACAACCACCTGTTTTTGAAAATATATTTGTGCTCTGTAGTTAAGACCGATGGAGAAACTGTCTGTTTACGCGTGTCGCTTTCTCCAGAAACCTCGGTGTCTGTTGCACCGCAGTCTCCTCCATGCTTGGAAATAAGAGGGGACAAACGTTTACGCACGAGGCCCAAATGTTGGCTGCAGTCCTGCAAACAAACTCCTTCGGTTTTCTATGTGAAGTCACAAGCAGCCGCCTTTGGTCAGATTAGATCTCTCGAATAAGACCAAATAACATCAAGGGTAACACAGAGAACGCAAATGTTTGAAACGGCACGTGATGGCGCTATTCCTTTTTTAAATATACATTTGAGGTTGGTTTCATGGATCCGTAGGACCTTTCTGAACTTCTTTTTTGTCTTGTGAAATGTGTTTGCAGTCGCTATCAAATGTGTTTTTATCTCTGCAAAAAACGACCCAGGTCCTTGTCCTTATAGTCGTGTCTTCAGCCCTGTACGGTTCACGACACCGGCTCAAACTAAACAACCAAACCAAACTCAAATACTTCATTTCACATCATTTCTATATTTCTTTCAAATCGTGGGACAAATTGCTGAACTTAACCTCTTTTTAAAATTCTCCTAGGACAGCCATCATTACTACATCTGTCATGAGGTCTGGGGGGAGCAGTCTGATGTTGTGTAAAGCCCTAAATGTTATGATATGAAGGGAGAGGGAGAAGATTGATGGTTTAGAAAAGCAGCATGTCCACAGGGAGTTCACCAGGAGGGAAAAAAGGTTTCTCCTCCACCATATAATGGGAAGTGAGGAGCAGTCATGCCCTTTAATTTACTAGGCTGCCCCCCTCTGCACACAAGTTATTGCGACTTGAGATTGTATTATTATTATAACTAAATCCACAAAGAAATGTGGCGTTGAATTAAATGTTTCTTTGCGACCTTTAGTGACTGTAGATTTTAGCCAGTTGTTCTCAAGAGGTGTAGGATTTAATTTGATTGTGTGCATTTAGGATGTTTTAGGCTGATTTTCATTTAGATACATGTTGTGTGTCCCGGTTTAACCTTCCTTTGGGAAAACATACACACAGTTCATGCATATACTGAAAAGGACTGAGTGTACCTTAAAGCACTTTAAAGCGTCAACCAAATGGCTCCGTCTCGGATGGCTTGACATTGATTGTCTTTACGTTTGAGGGTAATCGTCATCGTGACACCTGAGCTCTCCTCCATGGCCCTCAGGTGGCAAATCACCGATTTCAGTTTGTGAGGCTGCAAAGAAAGAAACCGAAGTTTCTGTTTTTGTGAAAACAGTAGCCTGGGAGATGGTCTGATGCTCTTATGTCTGCTGAACTGCAGCTGTGTGCAGACTGGCCTGTTGCTGGCTGGGAGTGCAGAGATAACTGGGGGGCTCAGTAATTACGGTGCAGGCTATGTTATGGGTAAAGCCTGTAACCTTTGTCTTTGTATAATGAGAGAAGCTGAATGATGTCTTGCGTGTTCTAATCTGTTTAGTTTAACCCCTTTTATTTGCCAGACTATTGTGTGAAGTGTTACCCTCTCTTATACGGGGTTCCATATGCAGCAGAAATGTCTTCTTCCTTTCTGATGCCGCTTTTATTTTCTGACCGGTCGCCGTTCATTCACCACGGACCCTTCTGGGCGTGATCCATCCATACTTGGGCCGTCTTTTGAGTTTTTAAATCCCAATTTGTTTCATACAATTTATATGCAAACTTGCTTTCTAAAGATGTGAGCAACAAAACTCAGAATGTATTTTTTTTTTTAATGGCTCGCCAACAATTATACCAACAGGTATTAGTAATAATGATGACTGATTTTAGATTAGATTTTAGCTGCACACTAAAAAGAGCAACGTAACACCAGATCTATGGATAGATGCTGGTCTTGGTTTTTCAGTTTGAGAGTACCACTGGCTGCTAATTGGTTTAGACTCCCCCGACACTGCTGTTAAGTGAAGCTAACATAGACCGTTTAAGAGCTCACAGGTCTGAGATGCGTTCGTCGTTTTGACCCCTGTGTCATTTCTGTTAATCCGACTGTGTCCAAAATGATTTGGGCTGTTCAATATTATATGGATGGGATCCTTTGAATTTGGTTATTGAATTCTGCAAAATATGTCCTTAGGCAGTATATTTGATCAATACTGTGAGGCAATAACAGTGGGCACAAAATAACAGACCATTCTGATTAGTAAACATAATTATATATTTATATATAGTTCTGCAGCCCAACAGATGCTGGATTGTTGAGGCCAAATAACGATCTTGAGACAGATCCTTTTTAGATTTGTTTTTTTAAAGAATTGTGACCAATATACGGGCTTATTAGGACATTTAGCCGAAAAACAAACTATGTAATGGTCACAGTTTCTAAATTACCTGAAATTTTTAGAAAAACTTATCAGCCGACCAATTCTATATATCTATCTAGCAGTAAGATAATATTGGCTCGGTTGAGCTCTGATGGTAACTATAAATAAAAACGAAATATATGAATCGGACAGAATGGGAGTCGAATACATACAAAAATGGAGCCTATACTTTTATTTATTTTGCTACTAATATCTATGATGAGCCAATATCGGCCAACAATATCAGCCAATGTGTCGGGTCAGTTCCTCTTCTCGATGACTCACGAGGTCACGGTGAGTGTGCCCAGTGTGTGGATAGTAAGACACACTGTGTGTTTAGCGCTTGGCCCCGCAGCAGCGGAAGATGACAAAGTGTTGTGTCACACTTTTTTAAAGAAGCTGCTTCCTCCTCTCTCAATTATTGCCGGTTGTCCTAGTGACGAGGGAACGTGGCCGCTTTCTCGCTCTTCGGTTCCTTCTGTCTGGCAGCAGAAGCACTTTTCTTGGAGCGTTCCCAAACACTGATGAGTCACCGCTCGCGGAGCCGCGATGACCACCCTCCTTTATCCCCCTCGGACCCCCTGACGCAGCTCAGCTGCTGGAACACTGGAGCTTTCTTAGAAAGTGAAATTGAATTAGTTTTTTGAAGAGAACACAATGTTTCAGAGATGGAACGCTCACATGAGGGTTTACCTCACAGCTGCATCTGAACATGACTTTGTGCGAGGACATAAATCCAGTCGGGGTTTCTTTGGCCCAGATGTGATGCTGCTGCTGTTTTACATAGTGGACTATGATATTTTAGGTTAATTAAGGACTCCATTGATGTGTAGGATCTTCATTCATGAGGCCTGTATTCTTAGGCTCGACTAGGATATAAACCAGCATTAGTTTGACCCTTTCCTGACAACTCGTTGGAGCAAATGGTTGCAGGGGGGTCAATTTGGGCTCTGGGACCAAAACCAACTGTTGGGTGATAGATCTCTCAGCGTGGAAATGATGGCCCGGCGTTCTCTCTCTACAGGGGTGTCACGTAACAGGCTGTGGTTTTTCTGTTGGTCTTAAACAAATTCCTCAAGGGGGGTTTTGGGCAAGTGTTAATCTGTATGGCCAGATGCTGCAGAGGTTATGATGCAAGCAGATGTGCATGCGAGGGTCACCCAATAGCACTGTGCCCCATTTAGGAGGGTACCGAACATTCTTCAACCCCCTTCAACATTGGTCCAACAGCAAAAACGTGAACATTGTCTTAGCGTCACGACAGTCTCTGCGAGTTCATACTTCAGTAGTTCCTTTGAAGTCTTGAAAATGTTTTAATTCCCAAGAGCTGAGCAAGATGTATCCAGTGTTTGTTTGCTCGAGCTATCAGAGCGAGCTTCTTATCAGTGTTCCTGTACAAGGAGGTCTAAATGCTCAAGTATCCACCTTGAACCGTGTAGACATACAGAATATTCTCTTCTTTTTAGGCGAGTGAGGAATTTCCATGTCAACAGAAGTATAGATTGCCATTTGTAAAAAAAAAAAAAAGTACATTCTTTTTTTAATTGTTTCAGTTTGAAGAGCTACAAAACGGAGATAGCGTTCTTGTATACCAATGTTTATTTTCCCCTAACATAGTTTCCTTTTGTCTTTAGGACAAACCTGGACCCTGAACAGATGTTTCACTTTTTCTTACTCATAACAAAACTTTTATGACGCTTGCTCACGTGGCCATGCATTCATTTGTTTTTTTATTGCTCTTTGTTTGTTTTTAGTTTAACACTGTGAATGACCCACTGCTGATGCCCCAACGGCCTGAATGGAGTTCCAGTCGCAGAAAAGCCAACAGTTGTAGCTCCCTCAGCAGGATGCTGATGAGGCCAAGTCTACTTCTGTGTCTGGTTTTATTCTCCCAAGTTCTAAGGATCCAGGGCCGACCTGCCAACACTGACGAAGGTAAGATGGCTCCATATCGTAAAGCTTCTTCTACTTCATTTGTACACTGTATTTTTTTAATATCATGTAACCGTTTGAACTTATTAAGTCTGACTTATCTAGACTGTTGCCTTGAGAAACAGTCCATTGATAATCAAAGCTTTGTTCTTTGTTAAGGAATGTAATCCTAACACACTCCAGGCCTTGGTGAAGTCTGTCCTTTGTAGCGTCAGTGTTTCCTCCACCACCCCCGTTCTCCTGAGTCTGATGTTTGAGTGCTCTTTACTGTGTCAGATGTGGCACAACTGTGTTTCGGACTATTTGTAACACCTTTTCTGTTTTTCCTGGCTAACTAAACCAAGTTGTGGGAAATCGGTTTTCTTCTCAGACTGACGTTTTGGTCCAATGCTTTTATTTAGTTCTTAAACTGGACCGTGCATCTTTTTAGATTGCCTATAAAGAATTGAGCCCAGTCTGCCTGTTGCACACGATAAGTTCTGAAAAAGGGGAACGAGGCACTGAAATCAAATCCTTAAAAATGTGTCTCTTGGATTCAGTCCAGCGGTGTAATAGCTGCCCGGACTTGTGGGTAGATGGGTTTGGATGTTTACACTTTGCAGTCGGAAGTGGGGAGCAGCAAAAGAATATGATAAAAGCTCAACGTTATAATTAGAGTAATTAAGCAAGAGGGTCTCTCTTGGGCTGTAAGCCCTAAAATAAACTTGGTGCGGCTGTGTTTAAGCCAACACTGGGACAGGGAGGAGTAAATGACTCCCATCTGTAGCCTCAGGGCAGCCCCACTACCTAGCAGTCCATGCTCCTCTCCTCCTTTTGTAATGAAAAGGTATTTGTTGTCACAGAGAAGAGTTAACTGTCAGGGAAACTATAAATTAGCCTGTTTTTTTAAGAAAAGGAAAGAAGATGCTACTTTGAGCCCTCCCTTATCCCCGAGGATTAGGTTTCTGAGGAGACTGTTTGTCTTCTAGGTGAGCCATACATTTCCATGAGGGTGGGGGAAGTCTGATGCATTTACACTCCACCCAGTTCTTAATCACCAAATGGCCAGGTACTATCTATGCGCCTCTGTGCCTTTTCTCCTGCTCCCCCACTGACTTCTTGCCTGGGAATGCTTCACTCCCCCCCCTCTCTCTCTTCCCTGCTGGGTGACGGATGGCTTCAGCTGTCGACAAACAATCACAGCAGAAGCATTTGGTTGCATTCCTTTTGTCTTGGTTGGGGAAACGCAACAGTTATATGGAAATGGTCATGTTTTATGCATGATTCTGTGTTTGTCTTTGTTTTGTGTTGTTCCCATAAGAAAAGAATATCCTCTGAACAAATTCATTTCAGCCATTCAAACGATTACAGCCCTTTCTTGAAGTTCTTCTCGGTTAAATAATTCAGAGCAACTTGTTGTTTTGTCATAATCATTTCAATGTCTGTATGTGTCTTTTTGGATGTGACAGTGAAATGTCAGAAAGTTGTTTATACGGCGTTCCCAGAGGATGTATTTGACTGGATGCTCTGCTGTCAGAGTAGATGAGCCGCTGACCCTTTCAGTGGAGGGCTCTTAAAATCTAGACAGCGATGGCGGCCCAGAGGAGCGCGGCTCTGTGGACAAAACAAGTGAACTGACTTTAGGATAGCGCCAGATTCAATTTGACTTTTTCCTTGTCGGCATTTATTTCCACTCAAGGATAACCAACTGGTCTTTATGGTGATGGTGACACAGAACCAATTGTTAGCAGGAAACATAAGAAGTAGGGGTGGAAACAATTCTTAGAGGAAGGCTGTTTTTCTGTTGGAAAATTGAACATCGATGCACAAAGCTACTTTAATTTGAGTTTTAAAATGGTGCTTGATAAATGGAACTTCATTATGCCTTTCAAAACGGTAGCGACAATTTAAGATAAAAAGAGACCATTACTTTAGACAAATGGTTAAAGCCATTCAGTAGGCAAGCAATTTTATGCAAAGATAAAGGTATTATAACAATACAATTAGTATCATCACATAATGCATATCCAGCTGATGATAGAGGAGCAATCATTTGTCAAATCTTCCACATATTTCAGAAATGGCACAAAATCTCTAGGTTTGTTTTGTCGCAAAGGATCTGTGCATTTACTGCACACATTGGAGCTGAGATACTTTGTTCATCATGGATTTTAATGATGATTATGCTTTTGTGGATCTAAACATTCAGATGTCAAATTTCCTTTTGTCCGTTCTGTATTTCCTGGTGTGTTGGTTAGCATGTGTGATTTTAAATTAAAGGAAGAGAGAAGGCAAATTTTCTCCAAAGCTGTTTATGTATCGAGGAGTGCACATGAACATGTCAAAACTAAATTTGTAAAGCTTGAGCCGAAGTTTGGAAGAACCTCACTCCAGTCTTTCTCTTTAGCACAGCTTAGAAGCAATACAATGTTTTTTGTCAGTTATTCATGTGAACTTAGGTCAATGGTAAAAAACTGTTGAAGGAAAAGCACGTGTTGTTTGAGTGTAATTGACTACTTTAATCCGTGTCGCAACATGTCTCTGCAAACCATTTTAAAGGTATTTTTCAAACTGTGTGAGCGTGTGTCTCCTCAGACAAACCTGCAGCAGAGCAGCGCCCCGTACTCATAACGGTGGTAAACGAACTAAATCAACGTGAAGTTTCATTCTTTTAAGAAGCCCGGGTTCTGCTGCGTTAGTCATTAAAGCCATAATGTCAGGCTAAATGTAGCTGAACTCATTTGAATGACACAGTAATTCTTGTAGCTCCCAAGTGTTAATTTTTTTGGCTTGCTAATAGGCATTGTCCAATTTTTTTTTTTTTCTTTTTTTTTCTTTTTTTTTGAATTTTTTGCTTCCTGTCTTTTGTCTATTATCAATCCCCTCTACATGTCCGCCACCCTTTCACTCTGGTGTGGTCAAATCAGCAGAGGAAACTTGCCATCGCAATTTTCCTCTTGTGTGCCACCGCAGAGCCTCAACCGGCCCGACTTTACTGCATTCAACCATCACTCCAGTGAGAGCAGGAAATCCCAGAAGTCATTCACGCGGCATATTGCTTCCTATTCTGTAGCCGGAGTAGGTTCCATAGACTGGTGCAAACTCTTCTCTTTTTTTATTTGGTCTTTAATATAGTGAGCTTTGTTCCTCCCTATAGTTTAAAACCTCTCAATGATTTCTTACTCCTTTCATGATTTACGTCATTAGGCTGATTGTAAACGATGTCAATCAATCTTTCCGAATGGAAGGTAGAACACATTCCAGATCGGTCGCTTTCTAAAATTATGGTCCTTAATCCAATCACAGCGGCAGGAGGATTAAACCTCCTCTGATGCAAAAGAAATGCTGGAAACCTGGCACCTTCCTCATTGTGAAGAGTTGAAACTATATTTACTTTGAGTGTGCTGCTACTTCTTAGTATCTAATTCATCAGAAAAAGTCTTTCTTTTTAGACAGTAGTCTGTTGATTTGACTACATTGTGTTTATATCTTACTCCACTTTTAAGTAGGTTGTCGCAGAAGCACAAATGGTCGCCGAAGCACAAATGGTCCCGACTGTGGTCTACAATAAAGCAACAAGCTAACTTTTACAGCTTTTATGGGCACTTTATGATGTCTGCGCCCAGATTAACAGCTGGGATGTTGACACAGACTTATCAGTGGCATCTCCATTTAGAGGGCAGGGACAGAAGCATAATAACCCCACACACACACACACACAGACAGAGAGACACGTTACGTTTAAGGCTGTAGTCCTAGTTGGATCGCTGTAGTCTATCACTAAATGCCTCTTCTGCTTTTCCCCCCGTTTGGGTTTGTTTCTGAGGAGAAAGTTGATCCTACCCCCTGGCCCCTTTTTCCTGCTGGGATTAAGGGCCTGTCAGACATATGTGATCCAGGAAATACCTTTACTAGGCCCAAGTGGGGTCACCATAGCAACTGGCACTAGAACCTGCCGCTGCAGGCCCTCGCTCGCTCGCTCCTGTGCACATGCTCACTCGCTCCCTCTTCCCCTTTATTGTTTGGAGACCTTTGTTGTGAGGGTGGGAGGGATTAGTCAGGTTTGCTGATGCTGTGCTGAGTTTATGCTGCATGGATGTTCTTCCTGTTCTGAGGAAGTGCGTCTTTTTACAAACACAGTGCAGTTTGAGAACATTTCAGAATAATCTCATCTTGACGGATTGCTTACCGCTATGGCTATTTGATTATCTAGTTCTGTTTTTCTTGCTCTAATACCAAAGGGACTATGTAGGAAGGGAGGACGAGCGAAATGACTCAGATTTGACATTATGGTGCTGCCACAGGGGATCACTTAGTGGCGCTACCTGGCTAAAACAACTATGTAAACCAGAGCGGACACGATCTGCAGCCATTTAATAATCATTTGATCATTGTAGGAATTTTTCAAGCGCAGAACTTTAAGTATTATTTGTTTCCAGCTCCTCGACTGGGAGGATTTGCTGCTTGTGTCTACTAAATATCTTTGAGTGTTGTTTGGACGAAACAAGACATTTGAAGACATCTTGTGCTCCGTGTCCTTTTATAGATGATTAATACAAGAAAATAATCTGTCAATGAATCGATATTGAAAATGATGGGTAGTTGCAGCCCCACTGTCTATAAAATCAGGATGCTAATTGGAACAGTGCACCATGTGTGCCTTTTTTCTTTTAGCACGGCTGCGTAATCCTAGAGCAAGAATGTCTAGCAAGTGACGTTTTCTACCTTTTGTAACAAGACAAACAACACTATCGTGATGGACAACGTGTCGGCGTAATTGTGTTACCCCCTCCCCCTCGTGGACTATGTAGTCATTTAGAACAGGGGGGCTCAGGTGTCTCGCTCCATGACACCTTCCCTCTCTTCAATCCTCTTAATTGAATTTCACCTTCCTTTCCCAAGTAGCTCCTTGCCTGCCTGGCGATAGGGCCTTAACTAATTTTGGATATGATTTAATTTGAGGGAGAGGTTAGGCAGGCAGGAAATCATGGAAGGACTTTTTCTGCTCTTCTCCTCTTGGACCCTGTTGATTGAAGTTATTTTTGATGATTCTACAGTAAAGATACACCCGTGTGTTGTGTGAGAGCTCTGTGAACAGTTACTATTTATTATTTAGTCATATAGTGTGCACTTATCTTATTGTGAATGACTTGCATTTATCATATAGTTGGTTTGTGCCTGCCTTTTTAGCTTTTTATGTGCTCGTGGGGCCGTTTTTTATTTTTTATAATTAGGCTACATAAGGAGTTTTAAATAACTACAGAGCTGTCATTAAAAACCATGTCCTCCTGTTTTCCTTAGTAGTCTCTGTGGATACGCAAGTGGAGCTCTTCACTCTCTATCTCGGGGATCGTCTGGATCTGAGTTGCTTTGCCAAAGACTCCCCCCATGCTGTCAACTGGACCAAGGACCACGTGGCGGCGGTGGTGGATGGAGAACACACGCGCATCCGCAGAGGCCAGCTGGAGATCGAGGCGGTGGAGCTGACGGACTCTGGTTTGTACACATGCACCACCTTCGGCAACCACAGCGTCTACTTCAACGTCACAGGTAAAGTAATGGAAAGATGAATTAGATTGTAGTAAAGAGTGTGCATCACATACTCACCCCTGGCTTCAGTGTATATGTACATGCTCAAAGGTTGTGCCCATGCTTTTATGTTTTCTTTTTTGTTCTTAAACATGCATCACTGTGGATCAGTATGAATGGAACTGTCACTTTGTGTTTCTCTAGTTGATACACTGGCCTCATCTGAGGATGATGATGAAGATGAAGAGTCTTCATCAGAGGAAGCCAAGCTGTTGGGCAGTCAAAAACTGCTGCGTAAGTGTGCCGCAGATCTCTTCAAGTTACTAATGCTACTGCGAGAAGTGGTCATTACTCGCTGGCCCAGAGTCACAGGGTTATGAGTAATTGTCACGACTGGGCACTTATTTGAAAGCTTTATTATTCAATTATGGGTCTGCCATGTGCGTGTTGGTCACACTGAGGTGAATGATTTCACTCTGAATCGGAGGGCTTTCACTACCTCAGTTACAAGAGGAATGTCTCTGCTGTGACTAATCGTGGTTAACCTAAGAAGTCATCCAATTTGTCTATAGAGTAATAATTAGGTCACTCGGGCTTTATCATCTGGCTCTTACTGCCCACAAAGAATCCAGCGGCTACCAAGCATGGCAAGCATGAGTTTGTACTCTGACTCCCAGAGCTTTATCTCCCCCTGACCCACCCGGCCATTTTGAAGCCACAGCATTTTTTTTATTTAAATAGTTTGTTTTTTCTTTTTTATTCAAAACTCTATATCTTGCCCCATCCAGTACAGCCAAGCCTTGTGACTATAATTTAGAAATCTTTGGGTGAACATGTATTATGTAATCCATCCTTTTTTGCCACCAAGGCTGGGTTGCGGTGGCAGCATGCTAAGTGAAATAGTCTCTACGGGTAAGCCCAGCCACCCTACGAAGGAAACCTATTTTGGCCACTTATATCAGAAATGTCATTCTTTCGGTCACAACTCAAGTGTCCGAAGCTGGCTGATGATATGACCGCAAAGTCAGAGGAAAACTATCACAGCGGCGAGGTGCTGCATATCCAGTCTGTGAATCGTTCTTGGTTTGGCTCCTCCCCTGGGGCCAGTTGGCCTTGGGCCACCCTACCAAGAGCTATTGCCCCAGACAACACAGCTCCCAGGGACGCAGCATACTCCTCCACCAAGATAAGGTGGTGATTCTCAGAGGGTCATTATGTAATGCGGTCTACAAAATCTAGCCTAAAGTTTAGGGTACTTAAACTGAGTTATGTGTCCTCAAGTTTAAGAAAATGCACACGTAGCTTTATGTGTTACTCATCTGTTTTTTTTTCTGTCTTATTATTTAGCAATGGCTCCACAATGGGCTCATCCAGAGAAAATGGAGAAAAAGCTTCACGCTGTCCCAGCCAGTAAGACGGTGAAGTTTCGATGCCAAGCCAGCGGCAACCCAACTCCCACCCTGAAATGGTACAAGAATGGCAGGGAGTTCAAGAGAGACCATCGTATTGGAGGCTTCAAGGTTAATAATTCAAAATATACATTTCTTACATTTGTTCCCCTCAGCTTCTTCTTAGTGACACTACACCTTCCTTAGCATGTCTCAGTGAAGCTCTCCAAGCTCATTCACTACTAGTCGAGATGTCGGCGATCTCATCTCCACATTAGATCGCCACCTCCTCCCCTGGAATAAGAAACGCATCCTGCAATTGCAACTCGGAGGCAAGTTTCACATTTCACCTGACAACAATACAAGATGAAACCCTATGCCACAAAAAGGAACGTTGTGCCATAGTGATTATACCTCCAGGTGGGCAATCTTAGCCTCGCGTTTGGATGAAGGATAACGTTGGCTGTCCTCGTTCTGGGTATCAGTGCATCGTCTTTTCTGTAATTACATCCACGCAGCAGTAAATCTATCATGATACTTTAGCCTTGGTTAAACTCCCAAACGGACGCGTACACAGACTGCTGCTGACATCACGGACGCACCGTAGTTCAGTTTATACTTTCCGCTTGGAGGATGCGTTTCACAGTGGCGGTCACAACTAATTTGCCAGTGCGCAGATATCCGCACAGAGCCTACGGGTACACCCTCTGATGACAAAATGTACGTGTACTTACTAACTGGCAAGGTATAACTTATTTCATACTGTATCTGTGATATAGCGTGTGCTGTGATAACTGTATTTCTCAACATCTTCCCATTTCCAGACAAGCTTTATTCAAATGTGATGCTAACTGCTGATAAAATGTGAGATTGTAATGGCCGATAAGACGGATGTGGACCAGGTCTGTTATACCACAATTAAATTTCCTGTTGGGCAAAAGGACGCCATTGTATTAATCCACAATCTAATCAACCATCATATGATATGGCCATTATTTTTTTGGGGGGCTGTATAAATATTGTGCTTTTTGTACCTTTTCCATTGACTTCTCTGTGAATAGTTTCATTCGGTGGCAGTTGACTTGCAGGTGTGGGATGTCTGTGCACTAAGAAAGAGCTTTCCCTGCATCTGTTCTTCCCATCAAGGTGTAGTCCAGCCTTGTCTCATGCTGGCCTAGCCCATCTCCCTCCCCAGCTGGGACACATTTAGGAGTTTCCTCTCAGCTGCCTGCCCCCCCCCCCCCCCCCCCCCCCCCCCAGCCAGGCAGCACACTTAACCATCTGGCTGCTGTTTTTTTTATTTTTATTATTATTATTATTTTAGTTAAGGTGCAAAGGTCTGCGTTAGCGGCCGGAGACGTCTCTCATATCTCTCCCACACTCTTGCTTTTATGGCCGGGCTTCTATTGTTCATATCGTCTGCATGGAGACGTGCAGGAGGGAGGGAATAATGTAGACCACATGTATATGAAGCCAAGCACAACACATCTGGCAGCAGGCAGCTGGACTCCCTCATCACGTTTTTAGCTAAATGAGGGAAACCGTATGGCTCAGTCTGTGTATATGCATGTTTGATGTTGCCATTGCCTTAGAGGTCCGTTGGTTAATCACACACTGCCGGTCTTGGCAGATTTATGGAAGAAAAACTATAACATGTCTCGGAAAAAACGAGCCAGACATCAGTTGGCGCTAATAGGACTGGTTGGGGCAGATGTATATAAAACATGTCCATATTTTCCTGTGTTCTTTGTTTGGTTAGACAAAAGATCCGCTGTTTATAACATTGGGTGGTGTCACAGGAAGAGGGAGTAGTGTGTTATCTTGTTATCATCACATCACACATCATTGACCTTGTTAGCCGAGGCTTTGAAATGGAAAAAAAAAAAATGATTTACGACAATTCATATTCGGAGAAAGCAGAAGGAGAAAAATGCACATGTTCTTTAAGATTTTAGCTGTTAAACACGGAATTACAGTCTAGCTCCATGTTGCAATGATTGGCTTCTTACTGGCCTCATTTATGTTAGATTTGATTGAAAACATTTTAGCTTTGATGATGAATAGACTTGTATTTATACGGTACCTCTCTAGTCTTCCGACCACTCAAAGTGCTTTACAATACATGCTAACATTTACCCTGTTCACACACACGTTCATATTCTGCAGAAGCTGACATAAAAGGTGCCACCAGCGCCACATTCTAATCTAATCATTCTCACAACGATTGCACAGCCTTCAGGAGCAATTTGGGGTGCAATATCTTGCCCAAAGACACTTCTACATGCAGACTGGAGCTATTAAGTGTTTCTTTTTACCATTTCTGTTGTGGAAAGGAAACTTAAAAAATGTGTCGGTCGAGAAATCCGTAGCGACCAACAAGTTAACGAATCTGTGCACCCAGCTGGGGTTTTACCTGCTCTGTCTCTTACCATCAGACTAACAAATGCAACATATTTCACTATGAACAGAAGTTCTATCTGGACTTTATGCCAGGCCAGCCACTATAACCTTTGCTTTTCCCCCAAATTCTTAGGTCCGTGACCATGTCTGGACCATCATCATGGAATCTGTAGTACCCTCTGACAAGGGAAACTATACCTGTGTGGTAGAAAACCAGTACGGCAGCATCAATCACACCTACCAGCTCGATGTAGTGGGTAAGTGTTCACTGTAATCATGTTGTTGGTATGTTAACCTAGGATCAAGCTTTATCGATCGTGTTTTAATTGCCTGTTGAATATTCATGAGGCTCTTGAGTCATGTTGGAACAATTCCACAAATATCTGATTAACCAGTCAAATGTGATTGTTATCACAGCAGCACAGGGGCACGGTCTTGTGTAGGGGGAGCTGGGTCACTTTGTCAGCCATTTGTTAAATAAAGCCTGTGTACTTGTGGCGTGAGTGATGGATCCATGTTGAGGAGAGAAGCGATTACTCCTCTAGGAACTGCTCGCTCTTACACCGCTGGTTTTATAAATCACAGACCCACTCCCTCAGTCACTGTGGTCCCCTGGGCGTCTCCTGACCTCAGTAGAGGTCCAGACCCTGGTGAGCGTTGATATTGCTTCAGCGAGGGGAGAGTTTTGTCACCGAGCATTTGCTAAGTGCCACCAATGTCTTGGTCAGGCGGTGGAGCTGGCCTGGCCAGTTGAAATTCTTCCAGATTCTTGGCTTGTAAATTTACTTCGGAGTTATCGGTCATCAAAATGGAGCAGCAACATTTCATTTCACGGTAACCGGTCCAGATCAGATAACGCAACGTTGCTATTGTGGCCAACTCTTAATAATTACACAAACAGCTCATAGCTAAAAAAAAAAAAAAAATTGCCACTTTAGTTCTCAAGATAAGAAATTCCAATCTGTAATTTACACAATAATTGATACAAGTGACCTTGTTTGCCGTCTACCCCGGCATTTCCAGTAACAACACTGTGACGGAGGTTTTATTTGGCTTGTGTTTGAAAATCAGTCATCTGTGTGTACTGTGTGTTATTGCGTGGTTGCTTCACTGCTCGCCTAGACTGTGTATAAACAGGGTTCCCACTGACCAGGAAAACCTGGGAAAGTCATGGAATTATTAAAATCCTTGAAGGTTTTGGGAAAAGTCATTTTTATTGTGTAATGAAATGAATTGTTACATAGATCTTCTGTGGAGAACCTTTCACTTAATGTCACATAGAGGCAAATGTATTTTCTGTAGCCGTAACGTTATGTTGCTGCATTCGTTTTTTTCAGGATTTCCAATCCAATGCATTAAGAATACACTGATGGCACAATCAGTTCTGTTTCCCCTTATATCAGTGCCAGACTGATAAAGGTGTTTGTAAAGCTATTTTTAAAATGTATTGACTGTGCCTGTAGTATGAAGTATTTTAAGTGAATATGAACATAACTAACTATTACAGATTAAAATGGTTGCTGTTTAGTTTTGATACAATAATAACATTTGGACTATACAGTTCTGTTTGTGTACCTATGAGTTGTGATCGTTCATGGACATTTTATTGTGAGTCCTTGAAAAGTTTGGAGATTTTGTCCATGAAACTGTGTGGTGGGAACCCCGTATAAGCCTGTGTCATCCGTGTCTGTATCTATTTTTGCAAGGTCACAGTAGGTGCATCCTCTGCTTATCACTACCCAAGATGATTGGGATTGGTTTATCAGAATGATAATGTGTGAGCCAGACCGTTGTTTAGCGCTGGCAAAGCGCTAAAATCGAGATACGGTCCTGCTATGCAAGACTACTGCTCGCCAAACGTCTTCTAAACTAACATTTGTGTATGTTCTGATTGCGTTGCAGAGCGTTCTCCCCACAGACCAATCCTGCAGGCTGGCCTGCCAGCAAATCGCACTGCAGTGGTGGGCAGCGACGTGGAGTTTGAGTGCAAGGTGTTCAGCGACCCTCAGCCTCATATCCAGTGGCTGAAGCACATTGAGCTCAATGGAAGCCGAGTTGGTCCTGATGGTTTACCGTATGTCCGTGTCCTCAAGGTAGGAGCTTTCTCATTGATCCTGCAGCAACAAGCCAGTATAGATAACTGTGGTAATGCTAATTAGGAAAAGGGAGGAATTTGGATTAGATATGTCCTCTATTGCTATGTCAGTTCTTTTGTTCAGTTATGTAAAAGGTTTCCAAATTGCATTCAATGCAATAAATTAACTTTATCTTGCTATTGTAACTCTGAACACAACCCAAACAAATAGAAATGTCTTTCCTGAATTCTCTACTCTAATTTCATGTTGTGTTTTGCTACTTTTTTCTTTCTGTGCTGCACATGACATGTTTTTATTTCCAGCATTCTGGGGTCAATAGCTCGGACGCTCAGGTGCTGACCCTCTACAATGTGACTGAGGAGGAGAGCGGAGAGTATATATGTAAAGTGTCCAATTATATAGGAGAGGCCAATCAGTCGGCCTGGCTGACTGTCGCCAGATATGAGCCCACAGGTAACCACCACGCAGCAGTACAGGGGCGACACAGTGGAGGCGCTTCTAGGACCACCTGGAAAAACTAGGGCCGTATAACTCGAGACAACCTCAGCTGTTTCTCTCCTCCCTCCCTCCCTCCCTCTGTTTCTCCCTCCCTCTCTCCTGCCTCAGTGCGCCTGACTGTAAATGACGCTATGGAAAATTCCCAGCAGAACAGTTGAAAGTGTTTAGTCTCAGGTTAATGTTGGACCCATTCTCATTCCTGCCCCATGCCTGTGCTGTGCCCTCCTAATAAGGGCCTCTCTTGCCATCTTCTTCTATT
Organism: Anarhichas minor; assembly: GCF_050575085.1. Lineage (NCBI taxonomy): Eukaryota > Metazoa > Chordata > Actinopteri > Perciformes > Anarhichadidae > Anarhichas > Anarhichas minor. The sequence continues at coordinate 4,320,014 of NW_027466476.1, read as the reverse complement.
ACTCTCGCTCCCTTGCCCTTCAAAGTCCTCCTTTCACGGCTCGCAGGCTCTCTCCCCTTTTTGTTTTTTTCCAGCTGTCCTCCTCTGAGTACCTATCGGAAGTATGAGTGTGAATTTGAGTGTGCCCTGTTCTGCTGTGGAGTTTTCCATGTTGCCCATCTCTTGCATGTAGAGATGAGACTGAGGTATTTGATGTGGTGATGGGGTGGCTCAATGTGGGGTTCAGAAGCGCAGAGTCAACCTAACCTGCTCCTCCACTAACAGATACTGGAGTCCCCTGCTGGGGCTCCCGGTGGTACTTTTTTGGGCAGATGGTGTTTAATCGAGGAGGAGAACACTCCTCCATCCCCTTTCTCTTTCAGAATCCTTTACTCATGGTTCCCTTTCCCCTCTTGGGCCTCTTGTTGGGTCTGCTTCCTTTGTCATTTTCTAGACCGCTGGCCTTAACACCACGGACAAGGAAATGGAAGTCCTCCAACTGAGAAATGTGTCTTATGATGACGCTGGGGAGTACACCTGCTTGGCGGGCAATTCTATCGGGTTCTCTCATCACTCTGCATGGTTGACCGTTTTTGAAGGTATCAGTGGTTCTGTCTCTCTCCTATTTTTTCACTATTTCCCTTTTTCCAACTCCAGCCTGGCTGTCCACCTTCACATTTGACAGAAAAGGGTCTTGTTCGACTCTAGTTCTGTCGAAAAATGTGAGCGGAAGCCAGAGCGAGTTACGAGTCCTAAAACTCGCCCTCTCTCTGTCCTCAGCATGGCTCCTGCTCCATCTAAGCTCTCTAGATGGGAGAGTATGAGCCATGCTCTGCAGTTTCTTCAATGGAATCAGCAAATGCCAAACAACCCAAGAGCCTTCTGAACCTGATCCACCATGACAAAACAAATCAACATATAGAAACAGGCCAGTAGTGTTGTAAAAACAAGATCACATACATAGAGATATACACTCACAGAAATATTTAGGCCTAATAATTAAGATTTATGTATTTGAATTGCATATAAAATTTCCATCCATTTGGATTACATAGTTTTAACATAAATAAACTAATAAACTTAATGTGATGTATATTCGCTAGTCAAACATAAATGAAACATGTAAAATGTATGTGATAATACTAATAAACCCAATGTGTTTTGAATACACAGTATCATTTTTATTAATAAAACCAATGCGTTTCTATTCTCCCCACAGTCGCAATACATAAAAAAACAAAACGTGTTGCTATGTACAGTTGTGTTTAAAATAATAGCAGTGTTTAAAAAAAGAGAGTAAAGCCCAAAATCCTTATAATAGCTTTTATTCCCATGGGAACACTGCACATTCTATTCCAAATCAAAACATGAAGAAAAATGTCTGAAATGTATTACTTCACAGAAAGTGAAGAAAAAGGAATATTGGGCTGTTCAAAAAAATAGCAGTGTCTGCATTTGTCTTTACAAACTCAACAAACACAAATATTTAGTTGTATAACCACTGTTTCTGAGAACTGCTTCACATCTGTGTTGCATGGAGTCAACCAACTTCTGGTATTCCAGCCCACGACAATTGGACTACATTCCACAATTCCCCTGTTCACAGGTGGCAGAAGTTGGTTGACTCCATGCAACAGTGGTTATACAACTAAATATTTGTTCAGTGATTTGCAGGAAAGCTAGATCTTCAAAGCATTTTTCAGTTTATACAGTAAATGTTTGAGTTTGTAAAGACAAATGCAGACACTGCTATTTTTTTGAACAGCCTAATATTCCTTTGGTCTAATGGTTTAATGGTGTCTGCCATGTAGATCTTCCATTTGAGGGGTTGTTTGGCAGCTCTGATCATGAACTGTCTCTCCCATTCTGCTCTTTAACTGGTGTTTGCGTTCGATTTGGCGTAAAGCTGAATTTCTTTGACAACTGCTACAAATGACATGTATCCCTGATGTCATTTCCTGCTGTGAACACAGCGGCATGCTCTGATAATTGGCCCGCTGCGGTGGATGTGTCTCATTCCTGAGGGTCGGAATGGGCATTTGTCCAATTATCAAGCTTGCTTGTCAGTCAGCCTCTTCACACAAGTGCAGCTCACTTGTGTTGCTGGTGTTGGTTAGGGGTGTAACGGTACACTTCGGTCAGTTTGGCACCCTTGGTTTGGGATGCATTGTTGAACATGTAGTGCTTCCAGCACAAATGACTTGCATGTGATATATCTCCCAATAGCAGGAAGCAACACAATGCCATGTCTAATATTTTTCATTAGTAATGCTTTCATTATTATTAGGGAAACTTTAACTACAAAAACAAGCAATTTAGTAATATTCTGAAAAAGCAACTCTTAGCAGAATGTACATCTACGCTTGAACAAGTAAAGCTGTTAAATAAATAAAGTTGTGCATTGAGAAAAGGATGTTCATGTTCAGGCATTATGCTCATTCATTCGGAAGTGTTTTTAGCAATACACCAGACGGGAATGAGCAGCTGTATGAATTTAAAGTTTTCAAGAATAAAGAAGAGGCTTAATTCGTTTAACTGCATCATTAATGACCTCAACAGGTTGTAAGTTTACGAGTAGACCGTAATGCGTTTTTCTTATTATTTTTTGCGTTTTCTAACTGATTAGTGAGATCTAGCTCCTGTGCCCAACGCCAAGCCATCCCAAGCCAAGGTATGCGTCTTTTTCACTGAAATAATGGAGCCCATTACACCCCTAGAGTTGGTATGAATAAATGTCGGTGTTTTCACTGAATGGGAGGAAAAAAACAAGATCTGAATTGGAGAATTTATTTTCAAAGTGTTAGCAATTTTTTTTTTTTTACACATATGTTGTTTTCTTAAAAGAGATTTTGTTTGTATTACCAGCACCAACACACAAACTCGTTTTAGAATAGCTTTTCAAATGGAAGTCAGAATTGGATATTTTATTCAACAAGTCGAGCAGTTAAAGCTCATGCTTTGTGTTGTGCTGCTTTCAGACCTACAAGTAGATATGAAACGTGAATTAGGTCATTTGATGGTGTAGAAATTATGTGTTGAAACATTGTGTGTGTGTGTGAAGTGTTAATACTCTGTATGAAAGTCAGATCCTTTGCGCACTGTTAAACTCTTACATATCTATTACTTGGTCCCAATCAAAATATTTATATACGTGTGTTTTTAAGAAAATGAATCTGTATCTAGCAATGTGTTGAATTGGGGTCATTTGGCTTTTCTCCAACTATTTCTCAGTGATTCATTGACTAATTCTCATATTGGCAAAATATGTACAGTGAAGGCCTGGGCTCCAATTTCTTTACTTTGTGTCAAAGGCTCTGGTTTTTAAACAGATCAGCTGTGTGTGTGTGTGTGTGTGTGTGTATGGATGGTCAGTTTGGTTTGTGTGTTGCAGTTTACTTGAAAGCATGGGTATGATTGGTGTGATTATCGGGTATATAAAGTCAGACTTTCTGTGGTAGTTTATTTTCATGGATGACAGCTGACCCCACCCCTCCCTGCCCCCTGTCACCTTGCATTCCCCCCTCCCCCATCTAGCGGTCCCGCACTATCCTCCAGCCAACCACACCTACCTGGAGGTGGTCATCTACTGCGTGGGCTTCTTTTTCATCGCGGTTATGATTGCCATCGCAATTATAGTGAAGATTCGCACCTCCTCAAAGAAGAGTGACTTCAACAGTCAACTGGCCGTCCACAAGCTGGCCAAAAGCATCCCGCTGCGCAGACAGGTAACAGAAAGTAGATAGGGGGTTTGGAATATTTATACCTTTTCATCTCTTTCTCTCTCCATATGCCATTTGTTGAGGTTATTTGTAAATTCAATGCTTTACAATGTATTTTGAGCTCCTTTGCTCAGCTGCTAACAGAAAACTAAAAGTATTTATTCAAAGGGCTTTCAGGTTCATTGTAGCTCCTTAAGGTATTGTACATTAGGTAAGTATGTGTATTTGAGGAGTATTTCTTCTCCATTCGTATGGTACCTGACTGGTTTAGGTGGTTTTATATGGTCCTACATTTGATCAACTACTCTAGTTTTAATTTTCTTTTTGTCACTGTTAACTTAATAAGCTCTTGCTGCTGGTGTCTGTTCCACTACGAGAGGAGTAATGTCAGTCTTCTTTTCCTCAGGTGTCTGTGGACTCTAGCTCCTCCATCCACTCTGGGGTGATGCTGGTTCGTCCCTCCCGCCTCTCTTCCAGCGGATCTCCAATGCTGTCAGGGGTGTCTGAGTATGAACTGCCCCAGGATCCCCGCTGGGAGCTTCTCCGGGACAGGTATGTCCATGGTCAAAACCTTCAGACAGGGCGAGAAAATCTTTGAGACTAGACAAGTGGCCTTCTGAAAGTAAAGTTACTGGTTTGAAACAGTCCGTCTGCTGGAACAGGAACCAGCTGCACAAGGAAAGTGAGAGTTTCTCTCTTTCACTCATTCTCACCTCAAAAAGCTGATGTTGGCTGAAACTGCACCAGAACAATATTGTTGTACAGGGCAGCAGTCTGTGTAAAACTGAACTAAACCTAAGAAAAGCAAAGTGTCTAAAATTGAACTTTTAAGTTTGGAATCAACTTTGAAGCTTCAAAATGAAAAGCCAAACGTCACACGTGCATAATGCAGATTTGGAGTTGAACTCCCCTGACTGTTTATGACTGTCTGACTGTCTCATGTTTCTTCTCCTCCTCAGACTTGTTCTTGGGAAGCCGCTGGGTGAAGGCTGCTTCGGTCTGGTGGTGATGGGAGAGGCGCTGGGTCTTGACAAAGAGAAGCAAAACCGTGTGACCAAGGTTGCAGTCAAAATGTTGAAATGTAAGTTAGCTGTTCTCAGTCTTGTGGGTAAACTGTAGACCTGGATTGATTGGTACTGAAACGAATAAGATATGTTGGAATAAGCTTGGCAGAGAGGAAAGCGCCTCAGTTTATAGTGATGGATCTTAAAGAAGCCTAAAGTCAATGCTCCCGGGACGAGAAAAATTCCAACACAGAAACTGTGACGAACGGATACTAAGAGATATCTGCCACTGGATCCCAGCCACTTTGCAAATGGGAGAGCAGAGTACAAATTTATGAGAACCCTTGACATCTCATATAAAACAGTGTTCATTAAACTGCACGGAGGAGTGAGGATGTAGGGAAAGTAGCATTTATTGGCTCCTACTTTAAGTGCCTTTCCCCCGGGAACGTTCTCCAAGACAAACGCCAGCCTAACGCCGCAAGAGTTTCAATGTTGGTGTATATACTTTGTAGGATGGTTATTGTAAGGTCTTTTTGGCCTTTTTCACCAGCAGAACATTGTCTAATTGCCCTAATATGATTAATCCCTACAGCTGATGCCACAGAGAAAGACCTGTCAGACCTGATTTCAGAGATGGAGATGATGAAGATCATTGGGAAGCACAAGAACATCATTAATCTGCTGGGAGCCTGCACACAGGATGGTAGGACCAGACAGTCAGGGGTCTGCTACTGACCTGCCCTGCTCCGGCCAACACACACACACACACTATGTTGTCCAGACAACCATGAACCTTACTGTGAGAGATGTGTAGAACAGCGTGAGTAAACCAATCTGACACCAACTTCCGAACTCGCAGATTGAATCGACCACGGCTGCTGCCGTTTCCCTCCAATCATCCCTGACGAAAAGCTAAAGAAAACTAACCTCTAATGACCCTGCAGTGCACACCGCTCTGCTGCTTCCACACTGAAACGCAAAGCTCTTTGCCAACTGTTTTGACATTGAGTTGTATCTCGAGTAACTCATTTGCGCGTGTCTATTGATCTCAAAGTATTTACAACATCTCCCTTTAATTATTCAATCTTACACAGTCTCACTCACAAATGCAAGGGATCCAATTGATCTCAATGGCCTTGTGAGTAGGTTTGGGACGCTTTGTCGACGCCATCGATTACAAAAATGTTATTTCATAATCATCTTATTGCATTTGATTGTTTTTAAGAGACGATGACTGAATAAGATATTGAAATATTAGTCGGACAAGTTTGTAATATATATATTTGTTGTATCAATCGGGAATTAAAAAATAATGTTTATTGTAATCGATGAATTGCTCGATGGATTAATCAAAAACATCTTCAGGCACAGCTTTACTTTTGTGACACCATCAGTCATAGATTTCATTTTTATGTATGTGGTCATGTGCACACTGAATACTCCCGCTCTCATCACAAAGATTATTTTGGTGCCCTTATGATAATTTTATCAGTGCTGCCATCAATTACACTAAATAATGCCCATGTCCCAATTCAAAATTGTATGTTACATGGTCTCATTCTATGGCGATGATTTAGAGGTGATTTATTCTTGTCTTTGTTTTTAGGTCCTCTGTATGTGATAGTAGAGTATGCATCCAAGGGCAACTTGCGGGAGTACTTGCGAGCTCGGCGCCCACCAGGCATGGAGTACTGCTACAACCCAGACCAGGTTTCCGTGGAGAACATGTCCATCAAAGACCTGGTGTCCTGTGCTTATCAAGTGGCCCGAGGCATGGAGTACTTGTCCTCCAAAAAGGTAACGACAAAGTACAAGTATTCATTCTCAACCTAGGTGTGGAAAGGTAGAGAAACGCGTCTCTATGCAAAATGTACATGACTTTGAATATTAAATATTCTCTGCGGATCGGGCCTTGTATTTGAGAAACTGACTCTCAGGACACCGGTTCAGTCTTAGTAATGTCTGTTGTTGTTTCTGCAGTGCATCCACAGAGATCTTGCCGCTCGTAATGTTTTGGTAACTGAGGACAACGTGATGAAAATAGCGGACTTCGGCCTGGCAAGAGATATCCACCACATTGATTACTATAAGAAGACCACCAATGTGAGTATTCTTACCATTTGTTTAGCACACAGGCCCATGGAAAATCCTCAACACTGTAGCCCGTAACATGCATACCTTTTGTCCACAGGGTCGTTTACCTGTCAAGTGGATGGCTCCCGAGGCTCTGTTTGACCGGATATACACAAACCAAAGTGATGTGTGAGTATCGCATGTCATTATTTTTTTCTTTATGTAATGTGAGGAAAACGTGTAGTCGTGCAGATAATGTAGACGCTCCTGACTGTTTCTGTCTGCAGCTGGTCATTTGGGGTTTTGCTTTGGGAGATCTTCACCCTGGGGGGCTCTCCATATCCCGGAGTCCCAGTGGAGGAGCTGTTCAAGCTGCTGAAGGAAGGTCACCGTATGGACAAGCCCTCAACATGCACTCATGAACTGTAAGGAAACTCTACGCACCTAAAATCAAACATGTTCCTCAGACAGACAGAACTCTTAATATCTATTTCCCTGCATTTCCTTATTTGGTAAGGTTAAACTAATAGGGAGAATATTAAATGGTACGGCATGGCCAGATGCATTGTAATTGTCTTTTTAAAAAGATCTTTTATTTTTTAGCACACTTAGACACTGCACGTACTGCATATGATCACTACATGATCAAAACAACCCTGTAGTTATGACAGCTGCACTGTTTTAATCACACTGGATTGTTTTTCTAGCAAGTGATGGTTAATGAGTTGCAAATATAATGCTGAGAGGTTTTCTGTTTTTGAGCTTGCCTGGTCACAACCAGACTCTCTGAACCAGATGTTGCCTACTTCAATAGTACTAATAATACTTCAACTATTGAGGGGATGACGTGGGTTATGATTTAAACAATATATATATATATTTTTTTTTCGATTTTACCAGAGTGTAAGCCAAGTTTATCGCTTTTTAAAAAAAAAAAAGTCATTTTGAAGGTGACAGACAATCCGCTGTGTCTCATGCTTGGCAAAAACAGTTTGGAGTTAATATTTATATTTGCCATGTTGTTCCAGGTGCTTAGCAACATAATAATGATCCCTACCATTGTTTGTGACGGCCAATAAAAGGAGAGGCTCACACTCGAGTGAGCTCCAAATGGAACATATTGGTGTTAGATTGTCACCTTCCAGCTACAGCTCGATGTCAGATTTATAACCACTCCTCACAAGAATTTAACGTTAACATGTGGTATTTTTTTTTAAATTTATAAATAGATAAGGTAATGTTGACTGCTCAATTTTAAAATCTCTTGATCTCTGCAGGTATATGATGATGAGGGACTGCTGGCATGCTGTGCCTTCTCACAGACCCACATTCAAACAGCTGGTGGAGGACCTGGATCGCTGCCTGGCCATGACAGCCAACCAGGTCAGTCCTCCTCTCCTCATCATGCAATGATGCAGCAGAAATGTCTGTTTTGGAAGTGAAATGTAGAATTTCTCACTTTGTTGCCTACAGGAGTATTTGGAGCTGTCTGTGCCTCTGGACCAATATTCCCCCAACTACCCGGACACCCGCAGCTCCACCTGCTCCTCGGGCGAGGACTCCGTCTTCTCCCACGATGCCGGAGCGGAGGAGCCCTGCCTGCCAAAGTTCCCTCCCCACTCCAACGGGGCAGCCATTAAGAAACGCTGATACCTCATGTCCATTCAGAAAAACATTGACATTTCCTCCGCTCCCTGCCTCATGGGGTTGGACTCTACCCCACATTCCCAGAGATGAAGCTAAAAAAACACTCCGTGCTCTGTGAGAAAGGAGCTTGGAGAGACACCTCGTAGAACTTGTTGGAGCACATGGACTGAGGAGTGCAGCCGGTTCCACGGTTCTTGGTGGTGACGATGTTTATGGGGCACTTTGTATTAACAGGCATGGCAGTTTGGCACAGTGTCAGAAAACAAAAAAAAAGAAGAAGAGCAGACTCGCACTCTTCTCTCCACTTTGGGCATTCCACAGGTCAGGAGAATTGAAAGGACTGACTATGATAATGTCAGGTTTTTGTTTGTTTTGTTGTTTTTTTCCCTTCATGGTTGTTTCATCAGTAGTGAAGGACAATATTCTGCTTTTCAGACCAAATCCAGAGAATATACTACCAAGGGACCTGCAGCACCGTGGTCCTCTGGAGCATTCACTATCTTCTTGTAAATACAGTTAGAAAATTATAAATATGAATATATATTTACATTGTACTCTTATTTTTATTACCATCATTGATTTATTTTCTTTTGTACAAGGATGCTTTTGTTTGATCCATTTTTTAATATAGTCTGTAGGGGCGGTTGTTGCATAAGAATGTCTTTAAATTGCTGAGGATTACATGGCCAGTTTTTTTTTTTTTCTTTCTTTTTGCTGTATCACGGCTTTAATTCCCCTAAACTTACTGCATAATCATCAATGAAAAAATATATATTGGGTTTTCTATTTTTTAACTGTAAGTGCTTTTCATGACACAAACCTGCAATACAGTGTAACTCAGTGTTTGGGGTTTCTCTCCATCAGAAGAGATAGATTTATGAAAATATGTGTTGTGTGTCTGACTGTCTGTATGCTGGATGTATGTGGAAAATGTTATCTTGTCTCATTCAATGTTCCTTCATTTCAAGGTTGGCCACAACTGTAAATATTCCTGGTTGTATGCCATGCTTGTTAAAATCCAGAGTAATTTGCTTCAGTCAACATCATGCACTTCCACTTGTGCATGCCTTCCATGTGATGAACTTATCTTCTGCTGTAAATGCTTTAACAGGAGTTACATTTGCTGCCATATCACTTCTGATGAAGGGTTTCAGAACACGTATGTCATCGTAAAAGGATTACATTAAATAAAATGCTATCGAAAAACAAGCCGCCAAAGCTTTCAGAGTTTGAACTCGACTCCATAAACGGGTCAATAAATATCGAGATTTTCATGTTTGTGATGTAAATCATGTTTACAGAGATGGAACGATGGCCACTCAAATCCCCCAACTATTTAACACGGGTTGCTGGGGGCTGATTAGATATGATAATGTGCTGCTGACATCAGACGAAATGTTGGCGAGCGCAGAGAGCCACAGCCGGCAGTAAACATGTAATTTATGGCCGTGGGAAAGGCTTGGCAAGTGCTGGTGCTACACTTCCATCCATCAGCCACACCAACCTTGATGCCCGTGTCTGGCTCTGGCTTCCTGCCATTGGCTGATGCATCACCTGGATTGCAGTCTCCACGCAACAGGCTAAAATCAGCCACACAGCGCGACGGGCTCTCGACCTTTTTAAAAGCCAGCTCTTGCAGCTCGGGTCAATGCAGTTAGCCTTCTGTGGAGGAGTAGAACAGTTTGTTAATGAGGAACAGATCCGTGTTACTTTTATTCCAACAGTTGTATGAATCCAAGCTGCAGGGATTTGTAAATTTACACCAACATACTGTTTGCTCAACAATACATGTCATGGCCTTCAAAGGTACACGGTCACGTCTGGCTTAATGTGTACAGCCACGTCCAGATTTCTACACACACACTTCAGCATTTAAAAAGACATTTGACGTTACTGTTTTTGGGATAAATATCATCCACTCCTGGAAACGGGGGGGGGGAATAATAAACCGCATCATCTGTGCCGTGGTTGAGGTGATGATGAAGAGCACTGTTTAAGAATAGAAAGGACTGGAGAGGCCTCGCTTTATAGCCTGCTAATGGTGCAGAGTGAGTAGCACAGGTGCCATTAGGTGCAGCGCGTTATCACTTCTGACAGATGGCACAGGAAGAGTTTGGGAGAGGAAAGTTCATCAGCTATCCTCCAGTATAGCGCACTGTTGATGGCTGTAATTTCTGAACTCAATCAGTTGTGATTATTTTTGCTGTGATGGGGACACACACAGGAAGGTGTTTATTGTCAACAGTTGTGATTGGGGAACGTGACAGCATCTAATTAAATGGTTTCTAAACACTGAGATGGAAGTGATTGCCATGTCCTGTTTTTGTTTTTAAATGACTATCTGATGACTGATTTTGTAATACTAGAATTTCAGTCACCCAAGCTTTACCCAGTAATTGGTATGTTAAGCTCCAGCAACACCCCTTGCTCAATTCTGGTCAGCCTATAATGTGTCTCATTATACAAGCTTGTTTTTAAGACGACGTACATTCAGGATGCACATTTAGAAAGTAGATGTGAAAGTAGATTTTGTGGACTGATGTCTGGAGAAATTCAAAAAAAGTCTTAAGATTTCTATGGGAATGCAACAAAAACGAAGTCAAAACATCTTACAGCTAAATAGGCATACCATTAACAAACACAGATCTGCATGATTAAGCAAGGAATCCTATTTATCTTTAATTCTAAATAGGAAAAAAAATGACTATTATTCAGACCCGCAGAGTATCACCAACCTTAAATGGGCAAAGATTGGAACATGACATATTTGTTTTTAAGGGACAAAGAACTAATGACATGTTGGTATAATTTTTCTGCTCGCCCGTATTCGGCATATTCTCCCATCAAATAAGATTAACATTAATTCCCTATAGATGTGTCATATATTCATAATTCTTTTTACAGAACCTTGAAGCTGGAGCAGTGAATTTTGGTATTTACTGTGTACTTGCCATAATATAAAGGGACACCTGTTTTACTAAAGGTAACTATGAGGTTGATATTTGTGTTTTTTAAATGTCTCAACTATTGGAAGAATTGCCCTCCGTTAGACAATCAGCTGCACTTTGTATTAAATGCTAAATATCAAATGTTAGCATGCTAACACACTAAACTAACATTGTGAACATTAGATTTGCTTTGTTAGCATTGTCATTGTTAGCATGCTAACACTAGCATTTAGCTCAAAGCACATGTGCCAAAGTACAGCCTCAGGGAGCAGATAGACTTCAAATTTCAAGGTTCAAATCTGTTTCTTGTGAGTCCCCTAGCTTTACATGTTGAAGTGTGATGACTGGAGTAACCCTTTAATAGGTAAATATGATATATTTTACAATATATTTTGCTATTTTTAAACAGACTGCCACGCTTGTTTCATTTCACTGCCATCTCCTCTTAGGTAAATTCATCTTATGAATTCATTGAAGTTGTTAATTTAAATATCTCAGCTAATTGCATATAACACTAATTGGTTGTCTTTTGTCTACATGAAGGCATCGTCACATCTTGAAGATATAAATGACTAAAAATCAACATATCCTCTGCAAACTGTGCATCTTTTCAAAAGTCAGTAATCTGAGCAAGATGAGACCCATGAATGTTTCCTTGGTGGCTTGTGAGATGAATTGCTTTGTGGTGTTGTTTACCAGAGACGGTTTGATTTATTCCGGTTTGGGATTATCATCTCCAGGTCTAGAGAAAAGCCTGAGCCTCACCATTAATCTCCACCCTGTGCGTTTCCTGTCAGTGTTGACAGATGACCTGCCCTTCAACTCTCTGCCACCCTTTGGAGAAGACATGTCGTCAATCAGAGTATCTTTCTCAGCCGCAGTTAGGAGAGAGGATCCTGGGAGGGTGACGCCAGTGGTGGTGGTTGTGTGTGTGTGTGTGTTTCTGCTTATTTGAGCCTCCTGGAAGCAGGGAGCGGTGACATCAGCCCACTGTTGTGCACCTCTGTCTCCTCACAAATGAACTGATTATTTATGGGAGTGAGTGAGGAGAGTTTAGTGGAGGGGAGCTGTCAATGCACATGAGGGGACAGAGCGTTACAGCAGTGCAATAAAAACTCATGAATATCATTCTGGCCAGCGTCCACGTGCAAGGTGAAGGAGACATGTCTCTCGTCCTTGCATTCCTCCTTTTGATAAGCACATAAAAAAGAAAACCTCAGACATGAATGAAGTGTGTGGGTAACCACAGCAGACAGGCTTGGCTGCGGTCCACCATAGACTGAAGATTTCAAAAGAGGAGGAATTTAAATTTTCTTTTGTTTGCTCACTGTGACAGATACGCCACCCTCGTTAACAATAGTTAAGATGATGAGCAACTGTTTTTGTGTCTAAATGCGGCCACTGTGGTTTTGGGTGTAGTTCACGCTTGAGGACAAAATATGTAATGCTTTAATGACATTTTTTAAATGTTTTGTCACCGGATGTGGAAGTCTCAGTGCTAAACCCTCTGTTGGCCTCCTGAAGCTAAGATGACAGACGAAGGCAGTCGGTGTCCTCTCCTCGTCTGTGCTCTTTGGTTGTTGATGTTTCTGTCTCCACAGAGGGCCTGGGCCCCTGTTTGTGAGATGGCTGTCTATATGACAGGTCCCCGGTGCCACGGCTGCTCTGTGGGACAGACGTAACAGAAGGGGTGAGCCTGGGGCACGGCCTGTCACTCACTGTGTGTCTCACTATTGTCTTTGAGTCGCTGCCTTTTTCCTTCTTTTCTCCACATCACAAAAACCATAAGCAAATACGTTCATGGGGAAGTATCCGTTCCCTACACGACAAGTATTATGTAAAGATCAGTTGGATTTAAATAGGATAAGGCTTTAGATTGGAATCTGCAAATTACAGTGTAATTACAGTGTAATTACTTGGAAATTACATTTTTAAAACAATTAAATATGGACACACAACATAAATAATATCGTGACATGGTGCTCATTAAAGTATCACATAGTTTTGCTCTTATTATTTATTACTTTTACCTTTTTTTAAGAGCGTGCATTAGGAATTTCAGCCTATATGGACATTACTTTTTAATTGTTGTACACTACGATCAGTACAAATCTATTTCGATCTAAATAAAATGCCTTTATCACAGTGTGTCCCAGAGTATGGTCCCTTATTCACTCCTATTTCACTGTCTTTAATTATGTGGTGTAGTTGGTTTGGTTTGTCACAAAGCAACCAACAAACTTAAAAAAGTTAAAAACAAAAAAAGACAGGTTCAACATTAAACATGGACTATTACAATTACATAGTATGTAAAATAAATCTTGTTTACGCATGTTCTTTGTTTACCCATTTTGGTTGTAATTCTAAAGTAAATAGTGGCTGTGGACGCTGCAATATTTAGCATTAATTATGAAAAACATAAAAGTGAAAAGATATTGTGACAGGAACTAAAGAATAAGCATTTTGTCCCCTTGTATGCATCCTGTAACTATGTATTACATACCGGGTGATAGAAAAAAAGTAGTCAAAGTTAGTGTTATTCAAACCAAGGTTCCCTTTTAAACACAAATTTGTTACCATATCCCCTGTCCGCTTCCTCTTGTAACTACAGATAGATACCCAGTAAGTGTTTCAAGGTACCTTCATGCACAAGAATGCAAAATTCAAAATGTATCTCTGTCCTGATTTGTGGAAAGCGTATTTATGGCGTCTGGAGGCACGGGTGTGGTCAGGTAAATGAGATGGATGAGGGTGTTTGTTTGGTGTCGAGCTAGCAGGTGGTGGAGAGGGGGTGGTGGCGGTAGTGGTGTCTGCCCAACAAGGTGTGTGTTGGCATCCATACAAAAACTGACGCCTACAGGCATGGCCCCGCCTCTTTCCCACCAGATCGACTTTCTTCAGTGCAGGAATGAGACACGGACACCTCCTCCAGGTTGAGACATATAATCTGGGCCTGTCAGGGCCTTTATCAAACAGGATCAACTGGTGCGCTGGGCCTTTCTCCACAGTCCCCACAGGCAGCAGGATACCTGCACACGCATTCCTTCGACACATCCCTGTCCCATGAGGCGTATCACCTGTCTTTTATGGCAGCTCAGCTAGAAGATGAGGGGGGAGGGGTTGGAGTACAGTTGCTCCTCTGCATTGTCCTGATGGAAAACTAAGATAAGCAGCATGGCCTTTGGTTTGGAGGATTTTCTTCATCCCATGAGTCTTAAAATGTCAGAATGCTGATCAACAAAAAAGAAATCCCTGTCTTAGAAAAAACAGATTTTGTGTTTGTGCCTGTTTTGTCACTGCAGCCTGTTTTCATTGCAAAGACAGTATGACGCGATGATTGTCGGAGCTCAGGATGCCTTTTATAGCCCCTTGAGGATACAGCAGCGCACCTGAGGGAGCCCTCCTTGGCTCAGTTGTTTCAGCCCGTCACTGTGAGTGGCCAGATAAGAGAGGGCATGAATCAAAGCAGCAGCCTCGTTGTGCACAGAGCTCTAATCATATCACGCGACCCTGAGCCATATGTCTTTGTACTCTCTTTAATTGAATTGATCCTGGGATGAGATTGGCTGACATACCTTCCAGTGACTGAGCCTGCACTTAGAGAGCGAGGCGAGGAATAAAAGCAATTTGGGACAGTTGTTTTCTTGGCACAGTTTGGGATAAAATCCTAAAGGTATCCTGCAGCCTGCAGTTTCATTTCACAGATTTCATTGCCGTTACTAGACTTGCCCAAAGCACCAACCTGTATTGTCTAATATTAAATAATTGTGAATTTTATTGGCATGTTGGCAGCCCGACGATTGCTTTTTAAAGACGTACTCATCAAACATGACAGATTTGCGCTCAGCAAGCCTTATAGTGACAAACACTTACCTTATTGAATTTCTTGGTCACATGTGAATGCATTATTTGCTCCTGACTCACAGAGGAGGACATCTGACGTCAACTTGTCCCCAGACTTGGCCAACTCAATTACTGGCATCTATCAGCTAGCGGCCTCATGACGACACATGAAGATTAAGTTAATGATTTAATACCTCGGAATCGCCTGTTTATTTGTGCCCATGTCCACCTCTGTTAATCACTTTGTGTAAAGATATGCAGAGGAGCTGCCGACATGTTGCATTCATGTCTCCAACAGCACACTATCAACAGTATAGAAACCCCATAACGTGTAGGTACATGTCTGACTGAAGTCTCAACACCTTTGTGGCTCCTGCATGAAGCTCATTGCCTGGAGCGGCTGGGAGTTTCCCCGAAAAGCATTGAGGTGCAACTCATTTCGTCTTTCTTCCTACTTAGTTTTTTTTCTGCCTCCTGTGCAGACAGGAGGCTAAATCCATGAAAGCCAAACTGAAAAGGAAACATACAGACAGAGAGCTCTTTTCAGGCTCCTTGGCCCATAATCAGAGTGGGATGTGGGTTTGAAGCTGAAGTGAACAAAGTCAGTGTTAAACGTGGCTGTGACGTGGAGTTAAAGTTGTCCAAACAGGGTTGATTCCCTGTGAAGCAGGGCTGGCCCATGAAGAGGGGAGAAGCTCTGATTTTAGAATACATACGTGCCAGACAGCCGAGGGTATAATGAGATGGAGAGAGTCTGGCACAGGAGAAAGAAACACTTTGTGATGTTTGATGACTCATTTTCCCCAAACTCAGCATGGCCAAGTGTTCCTTCTAATGCTGAACCCTCAGAGTGAGTGGTAGCTTGGCTGAACTTCTTTTATTGCTTGAAACGTTGATATGAAACAAGGCGGTTCAGGAGGCACAGCTGCTAATGCTTTACCTGACTGACTGAGAGATGTGCTGAATCCTCACAGTTTTTCCTCACTGCTGCATTTATTTGCCTAATGCACTTATAATGGATATTTTAAAAATCATTTATAAATGATAATGTGGAAACAATGTGACAATATGAAAGGGTTCCCTCATAGGGATGATACTACAGCGAATTATATTCCTAATCTGCAGCCCCCCTCAGTTTTTTTGGAGTTTAAAAAAAAGTTTCAGCTTGTTGTTTAGTTGTCCAACCCCCAATTTTACTGTTTTGGTTCACTCTCAAACAATCAAGCAGCAGTTAGCGATTAGCTGGCTAACATTGTGGAACATTTAACGGCTAAACAGTCAGATATGTCCCTCAGGAGCTGGTAGAGACCACAATCAGAGCTAAAAGAGAGTGAGTATAGACTTGTGTTCACCAGGTCACCAGAAGCACAACTCCAAATCCTCTAAATGAATAATGTTGCTCTGTAAATAACAACTGTTTGCTAAAAAGTTTGCCATATCAACTTAAAGGAAGATTTAATGTTTTACGTTTTTGCAGGTTCAAATATGCATATTTCCCAAAATGTCAAACTATTCCTTTAAAAGTTGCTTCCAAAGTTGGCTGTCATTCAAATACAATATAGTTTCTGAAGACAAAAGCGTGCATTTTTTAGACATCATAGCTGATTTATTTCATAAAGCACATTTTCCAAAACAGCATTTTAGACTGAACCCTGTGATTTAGTTAAGTATTGTAAAGGGAGAATTTTGTGGCTTAATCTCAGCAGCATTTCAGATTCCTCTGCCTCACACGGGACGTGTTAGGGTTCCCAGCTGCTGTTTCATGCTCCGTTCTCTATGCCATGCAATTATGTTGGTTCCCACCGGAGGTTTGGATTTGGTGGAGTTCAGCAAGGAGTAAGCTCATGCATTAACTGCTCCTCGCTGAGCCTCACATAAAAACTAAGATGCATGCAAACACACTGCACCAAAGCACAAAAGAAAATAAAGCATAACAATAGCTCCTGCACAGGAAATGGCATTCCTTAATTCGGAAAGAGAAGCCCATAATTTTCTAACTGATTCATTCACATGTGAAATCACTCTGTAGAGTTGTTTGTTATGTACAGTGAGGCTTCCCACACTTGAGGGATGAAGAGATTTCTGTTCAAAGACACTAGATTATCTTTACTGATAACCATCAAACTGTCCCACGAAAGGAAAATAAAATATCTGACAGATTTCAAATAAATCCCCTGAAGACATTCTGCGCTTTTCCTCTTTCATCCTTCAAGATAATGCTTTTTATTTAATTTCATTGTTTACAGTAGGCATAGATTAAAGGACATGGAGCTTTGACTGAAATAAAAAAAATGAATTAAAAAAAATGAAAGGAAAAACTAAATCAATTAATTAACAGGTTGTATTTTGGTTGTATGTTGTCTGAAATAGTTATCTGCTTTAAAATGAGTACAAAAACTGCTGCTTTGTATGAGATGTTTAATACCACATGCTGTATCCCTCCTGCTTGTCTGGGTTGGGAACAATGTGCTGAGACCTGGACAGACAGGGTGTTGCAGGCTCTCTTTGCTTGTGACAACAGAGTCGTTGTGAGGGAAGGCTGGTAATGCCTGGCACTGAGGCTGCAGCCTTGCCAGTGGCTATTCAGCCACTCTGCACGGTCACCTGCCTGGGTTGGACTCTTTTTGTTGTGGTCAACAGCGCCCTCTGGTGTCATGAGCCTGAGTCACAGGGCAGAAAGTAGTCGTATCTAGTATTTGTTTCTTATCCGCTGTTCGTGCATGAACTCATTCAAGACAAGAAGGCACGATATCATTTTCACACATTGTGTTTCTGATGGCATTAAAGCAAAAGCTAGAAATGTGAGTTTTTTTTCTAAAACCATATAAAAAGCAGCACTCCACTGATTTTACACTTTAAGATTTACATGTCACGATGACTCAACCTGTGAAAACAATCACATTTTTAATAGGATGCTCATGTTACAAACTGGAGGCAGAAGTTTGAAAGATGTGGGAGCACCAGGCAGGGAGGGCCAAGACGCTGTTGAGTTGCATTATGGGATTTGTAGGACCTCGACCCATAGTACAAACCAAAAGTCAGGATAGCTCAGCTTCTGCTTCTTTGAATTAGACCACTCCTTTTTTGAGCTGTCTCTCACAAGTCCCCCAACATATTAGATAATACTTCATCACTGGAGCAACCCTGTGAGGCCCACAGTTGCAAAAATCATCACTTTATTAAAGTGTAAAAAAATATGTAAATGTTTTTCTTTTAAAGACCACATTTACACAGTCAGTGGGTCCTCTTGTCCCATTAGTATTAGTAGTAGAGATCAAAATAGGCCAGCTAGAAATAGGAAGAGGATTAATTTGGGTGTCACAGGGTTGAAGATGTTGTTCATCATCGCTGTCATCTGAGAGGTAGTGGCTTTAAAATACAAATGTTGATACAGTCCCCAACCTAGCTATTTTTCTGGTACAGCACTGGAGTATTTTGTTCAGCATTATTGGCTGCATCAAGTGTTTCTTGGTGTGCACCTTCATGTTTTGAGAAAGTCTCACCACTGGTTGCTGTTTAAAGCTGCCAGAATGCAAACACCCTCCCACACACACACAGCCACGGACACATGGATGCATGCACACACAGTTCCCCCTGCATCCTTGATGCCTCCTTGTCTGCTCTCATGACTGCAGCAGCTCCACACGACTTCACACCTGATAAGAGCTTCACAGTACATGGTAGTCTAATGTGCCATCAGCACTGACCCAACCTCCTCACCGCTCTCCCTCCCTTCCAACCTCACCCTCTCTGTCCCTCCCTGCTGCTGTTGTTCTAAGGTTTTCTGCGTGTGCAGTAGTAAATAATTCATTGTCAGCTACACTTCTTACAGGTCCTAGTGCCGAGAAAGCAGCCTTGCTCGTCATTCCTGCAGTGTGCACTCTGGCAGCAGCTCCTGAGAGAGAAAGATTACGCAGATCCAAGGAAGCTGCAGAGCACACCGAGCCACCCCCCCCCCCCCCCCCCCCCCCCCTTCCACTGAGGATACACAGGACTATGCTTACTTTCCCTCCTCCCTCCCTTCCTTTCTCTCTTACCCATCCTCTCACTCTCATGCTCAACTCTGTGCTGAGCATTATCGTAGCGTAGCGCCTCTCAACAAGCCACTGAGGAGAAACTTCAAGAAGCTCATCCACACAGCTTCCCCTTTCCTCCTGCCCAAGCATGCTGGAGCTCGGACAGATATGGACGAGGCTGATCTGCTTGTCGCTTCTGTGTCTGTGTCTCTGCCTGCCGAGGGAATCAAACGCCAGGAGGGCCCCAAAGATTCCCAGATGTCCTGCGACGTGCTCCTGCACCAAAGACAGTGCCTTCTGCGTGGATACCAAGGCCATCCCCAAGAGCTTCCCACCTGGAATCATCTCTCTGTGAGTCCAACATCTGTGTGTGTCTGTGGTTTTCACTCTTCAAAAGCACATTTTCATAACCTGTATGAAGTGTGAGCATTATGCAGGCTGGTAGAGATGGGTACATCACTGATGTCACCCTCTGTTATGTAATGATGCGGGAACCCCTACTTGTCTTTTAATAAACTAAAAGTGAATACAGCTGCTGTTTTCTTTATGCAATGTGTCTTTGCATTAACAGAGAGATATATACCAGACAGCATTAAATAATAATAATGATAATAATAATGTCCCTTTACTGTAACTTATTTCTGAACTTAGCTGGGGCAGCACAGCTGTAAAATGCGGTCGAGCTCCAGAGAGTAATACTAACAATAGATTCCCTATTTCTCTGCAGGAGACCTGCTTCTCCTCTGAGAGGTCTAATCTTGAAGAGAGTTCAGAGATACGCTCAATGAACAGAGCACATGTAACGATTTGGAAAGCTTAACACTTGATGTGGGAATTTTATGTTCTACTTAAAGTTACAAGTTGTCCCTTTTCATGGGACACTGACCCCCATCGCCAGAGGATTGAATACACGAGTCAAGGGAATTCCAGAGCACAGGCTGGTGGAGGTGTCCTCCTTTTACAATAGAGAAGAAGACGTGAAGAAGGAACTTGTGTGTCCTAGTTTTCTTTTTAAATATATTTAGCCCTTCTTCATATTTACACTGCAAGGAAGGCCATGTCCCGAGAGAAGAAATAAATAAATACACAGTCTATGTTGGAATAAGATGAAACACATGAAGTGACTCTTCTACACATCTGATGAGGAGGATGATGATGATGATGATGATGATGATGATGATGATGATGTTTGTCTAAACAGGACGATGGTAAACGCAGCCTTTACTACAGTCCCAGAGGGAGCTTTCTCGCACCTTCATCTACTGCAGTTCCTGTGAGTGTTCCGACCCACAACAGAGCACTTTCACAACCTTTAAACATCATAAACTCTTAATTCATATCTCTTTTACTATACCAGTGAGCTTCACACTTGTCCCTGTTTGAAAATAAAGTCACTACACTTAATGTCACACACGTGTTTTAACACAGTCGATAGTGTAGCGCTCGCAGACAGCTTTTGTCTTGCAGTGACAATGGGAGTGACTTCAGCTACTAGAAATGAATGCTTATTGAAAACAGTGGTGACATAGCAGTAATAAGAGTAAAGTGGCTCTGTATCAGTGCCATTGCCAATCACTGACTCCCTTCAGTTGTGCTCTGCCGGACAAAGGGCCGTTTATCTACTCAGATGCAATCATGAGTGTGTGGTCACGTCCGTGTGTGTGTTTTTGTCTTGGTCTGTGTGTGTTTGTGTGATTCCAAAGTATTTATGTGTTTATATTGTATTAGCTTTATATACTGTGATTGTTTTATGTGATAGAGACTATAACTATTTTTATGCGTTGTACTCTCTTCTTTAAAAAGCATCTGAATAAGCCCAGAGACAAATATAAATAATTATATATATTAATGTGTCAGTCGGTTGTTTAGCCCTCTCACTTCAGTTGAACATGTATCACACTGTCTACATGACTTGATCATTATTGTCTCCTTTTTGCAGGCTCTTGAACTCCAACACATTCACCATGGTTGCTGATGATGCCTTTGCTGGCCTGTCTCACCTGCAGTACCTGTAAGTGTCACACTTCAATGGTTCCTCAAAAATCATTTTGACCCGTTTTTTTAACTCGCTGTGTTTTGGTGCATCCGATTTTTTAGAAATATTGAATAAAATGTACTTATATTACTGTGCGTGTACTGACAAAGATGTTTGCTAAAGAAACAGTTTTAAGGTGAAACCATGTAACATTTGAAATAATAAATACTCTAGGACATACTTTCTATCATAAATAGAAAGTTAAATTCACAAGCTGTAAAACACACCCTTGATCAGTTCAATACTCAATACACACACTTTAAAATAAATACTGCTGTGTAACTGTTACTGGGTCAGCTTGCTGACTTTGACTCCCACGTTCAACAGATTTTTAGTATTGCACTCTTTTCTTTCTGTCATGCATTGTTTACTTTTGTGAATGATTAATTACAATAGGTCTAGGTAGCTTTATTTCCCTGCAAAGTGAATAGCATTGACCTTAATGCAGCACTGTAAGATTTCAGGATTGGACTGCAGTATTGCAAAGGATGCCAAAAGTAAAACTGAAAATAAATCCCCGTACGAAAGCGAGCACACTGCCCCTATAGTGTGCTAAAGCTGAATATGCCATTCTGTGAATTGATGTGCTTTAGAAAGTAGTTAGCTGATGGCTTGGACCATGCAGCTCTCGGTGGTGGCCCTGCCTCCGGCTGCTTGCTGTGTGTGGCTTTGGCTGCAGCCCAGCCATCAGGCCTCTCTGCATCACTGCCAATACCGTCACTACCCGCTATGAATACTAATAAAGTCACACTTTCATATCCAGCCACCTCTGCACATGCTGTACGTCCTCGTCTAACAATAGACAAAACGTACACAGGACGGATTCAAATGATGCTGACACGCAGACCTTTTTAACACTGGCTGCACTTATTTTTATCACATTAAATCAAAGGCATGAAATTAGCTTTTGCCATCAACAGTCTTTTTTTTAACGTTTTTTCTTTGCAGTTTCTACACTGATTGTATTAGTCAGTAGGATCTATCAAATGGAAAATAATAAATAATAAAATATATATCTGTATTGTCAAATGTTTTCAACCCAGACTTACTCCTTAGGCCATTACCTTTTGATAGTAAATCAATCATAGTGACATAATTGCTGCTTACAGTCAAATGCCTCTTGTATCCTGCACTGACAACACAACCTTGTTTCCAAACAAGCATCACATCCTATAATATAGGCTGAATTTCAGAGTTTTTCATCACTGTGTGACATGTGGGTGGTTTGTTCTCTCCTCAGGTTCATTGAGAATAACGACATCCAGGCTCTCTCAAAGTACACCCTCAGAGGACTCAAGTCCCTGACTCATCTGTAAGTATTGTGTTGAGCTAATAAGATACGAAACCCTGTCTACCAATTGTCACTTTGCACAATAGACGATCGGATGAAGCTAAAATATATTTAGAAACCGGAACATTTGTAAAGAAACTTGAAAAGCAGGTACACCGTTTCTTTGGCAATTACATACAATGCAACCAATGAGGACAGCTATGTTTTCTGGTATTTTTCAGATCGCTCTCAAACAACAACCTGCAGCAGCTGCCAAGAGATCTATTCAAACATCTAGACATCCTCACAGATTTGTAAGTGTGCCTTCACTGAAATCAACCCAAGAGCTTTGACCCTACAATCTGTCTCTACAAAACACTGGTTTGCTGGGGTTCCCTGAGGGTTTAGTGGACTACCACAATTGGCTGTAAAACTGTCTGGCTCCAGTTTGTGGTTTCTGTCTGAGTCAAACCATGCTGGTGCACTAAAACACTTTTGTCGGTTGTTTCCTTCCTGTTAGGTTAGGAAGATGTTTTTCTGTACTTGTGTACATAACAGTCCTGTCTATTCTTTACCTTTATCTGTCCAGCTTTGTTGTCTTTGTCCCTAGCTGTTATTAATAGTTATTAACACTGTGTTAGTACATCGAGAGAGATGGAAAAAGAAAAAAACAGATTCACATTCCTTGTATGTGCATATTTGGCCAATAAAGCTGATTCTGATTTACATTTGAGCATTTAAGATATAAACTGCTATTGTCCCTCTTCCTTACCTGTTACTCAGAGACCTGCGGGGGAACTCTTTCCGCTGCGACTGTAAGATCAAATGGCTGGTCGACTGGATGGAGAAGACCAACACTTCTGTTCCTGCCATCTACTGTGCCAGCCCTTTTGAATTCCAGGGACGCCGAATCCACGACCTCACACCACGAGACTTCAACTGCATCAGCGCAGGTTTCACCTTCTTTCTGACAAAGATTCTGGTGGTGTCATGGCATAACTCCTTGTTTTATAAGTATTGTAATTCCACATTGTCTTCCCATAGATTTTGCTGTTTATGAAACCTTCCCTTTCCACTCTGTGTCGGTGGAGTCCTATGAGTTCAATGAGGATCAGTTTGTGGCCTTTGCTCAGCCTGACTCAGGGTTCTGCACCTTGTATGTATGGGATCACGTGGAGATGGTCTTCAGGATGTTTCATAACATTACTTGTAAGTTGCCAGCTATGAAAGCACAAATATTGTACCATTCTATGTTTAAAAAAATAATCCTACCGTCTTTTCTGCTCATGTGTATCTCTCATGCAGCTCGCTCTGCTGTGTACTGCAAACCAGTGGTGATAAACAACAGTCTTTACATGGTTGTCGCTCAACTCTTTGGTGGATCTCATATCTACAAGTAAGCCTTGCAACCTAATCTTGCAGGTCTAGTGCCCTGTTGAATTTCTCCAGCATATAGAAAAACATAACCTTAAGGGGGAAAAGTCGCCACCTTTTATGCAGATGTCCAATCAGTGTTGATGGTAAATGTAGTCAATTGAGGCAATACATTCCTCAATGTGTGCCGAGAGTGGTATCAATCTTCTCATCTAACTCTCGGCAAGAAAGCAAATAAGTGTGTTTCCCAAAAGATTATTTTATCTGTGAAAAGCTGTAGGAATACTATGACAACCCCTTTGTTATCGCAGGTGGGAAGACGGCCCGCAGCGCTTTGTAAAGATCCAAGACATCGACACCACTCGCGTGAGGAAGCCCAACTTTGTGGAGACCTTCCAGCTGGATGAGGAGTGGTACTTTGTAGTAGCAGACAGCTCCAAGGCAGGCTCCACCAGCATTTATCGCTGGAACAGCAATGGTTTCTATTCTCACCAGTCCCTTCATCCCTGGCATCGGGACACACATGTGGAGTTCCTTGATGTTGGGGGAAAGCCTCACCTCATCCTCTCCAGCGCCTCTCAGGCGCCGGTGGTTTACCAGTGGAACCGAGGCCAGAAGCAGTTTGCTTTCTTCTCCCAAATCACAGAGCTAGCAGATGTACAGATGGTTAAGCACTTTTGGGTGAGGAAAGTTCTTTACCTTTGCCTCACACGCTTCATAGGTGACTCCAAGATCCTCCGCTGGGAAGGACAGCGGTTCATAGAGACCCAGACTCTTCCTTCGCGAGGCTCAATGGCAGTGTATCCTTTCACAGTGGGCCTCCGCCAGTACCTAATTCTTGGAAGTGATTTCTCCTTCTCCAGAGTATACCTGTGGGATGACCTCACTCAACGCTTTCAGCCCTTCCAGGAGCTCAACATGAGAGCCCCGCGAGCGTTCAGCTTGGTATCTGTAGACAACAAGGACATAATGCTGGCTGCTAGCTTCAAAGGCAACACCCTGGCCTATCAGCACCTGCTGCTGGATCTAAGTGCCAAGTAGACATGCTACAGCCAGAGCGAAAGGAGGTGTTTCTCAGCATTTATCAACATGTGCCAAATAAAGGAAAGACTGCAAAATGTTAAAGCCATGTAACTTAAGGTCTGCTGTTTCACCTGAATGTTTTAAGCAAGGCAACTGATTAAATGATTAATCTATTTTTATGCACTATCCCTTAACATCTGAATGCAATAATGTGATGATACACAGCATCAGTAACATGCCAACGTAAGTGTTGTGTCACTGACGCATATTTGCTTCTGTTCTGCCAAAAATTAATCGAGGCAATGTTTGGCAGGACTAAACTATTATATTCTATGCTGCATTTTACCAATGTGAAAATGATATGCATGTGCATCGACAGAATTATTCACTGGATGAGACTGGATATTGTAACTGACTGTAAAACAATGAAGGTTTTGTAAATTACACAGTGTAGTTTATCTGTGTAGCATTTTGCATGACACAGTACAATATATATGATAGAACTATGTAAAACAAGCAATACTTACCATTTCAATACTTAAAAATCCTTGATTATGTCTATCTTTATATATGAGATACCATTGAATTTGTTTTGGATTTAATGTTCATTCCGCAATAATAACATAGGATCAGAGCCAGTCTGAGGCATGAGCAAACTAATCATGGGGCGCAAAGAATTAACTGAAAATGTGAAAGACCTGCTATTGCTCTTTAGAATGTAGTGTTTTTAAAGCTATTATCCAAAATGTCTCCCCAGTTCACAACACTGGGATTTTTTTTGGGGGACGTAGGAAATGAGAGAACATTTGGGGGCACTATTGCAAACGTGGGGATTAACAAATAAACAATGGCGTTGTACAACATGTTGGAGAATGTATATTAAAGTTCTGAAAAATTTCAAATAATTTCCTGTTTTCTAATGTACAGTTACAAACTGTATTTATTTGTCGAGGTGTACATTTGCACATGGAAGGGGTTATATGATTAAATTCAGTTTTGAAGCCCATAAAAGATTCTCTGTCCTGTCTTATGTGGTTAGAATTTGCTTCTCGAAAACCGTGATAACCCCATAACACAACTCCTGCAGCCATCAGTAGTTTATTTTGTATTGCAGTAGGCCTACAAATGAGTCTTAAAGTACATTGGTAGCTACTGTGTTAGCTGTTAAATCTGGATAATGGCGTATGAGGCCCTTTGAGTTGTAGACTACAGGCTGTAGAAAATAAAAGAAATAATGAAAATACGCCATTCAGTAGTTTTGTACTCACTGCAAACTCAAATTAAAAATACTTAAACCACACATATATCCTGGGAAGAAGATATCTCTCCCGTTGCAGGGATATGCGCGTGATATGCGCGTAAAATGCGCAAAATGAATGTTCGTGAGCAGAGTTATGAGTGCGCTCGCTTTGTTGCTCCGGCTGTCTGCGTGGGTGGAGTAATACCATAGTCTACTTTGCACACGTTATCACCGCCTTTTCGCACGGTTCTGAATTATAAAACGCGCGCGCCCATACGTTGTTGACATGTAGCCGAATATCGTATATCAATGCATCATGTTGAAGTGAGGGTTGGTTTCGATAGCTGGCAGCTGTATGCGAGCTAATGCTCTAAGTGTTCCTTTAACAGAGGAAACTGTAACTCACATAGCGTTAAAGTGTTTGTTTCTGCTCAGAAAGAGAGCAGTTAGTGGCTGTTGTTAGCTAACCTAACGTTAACTTGACTCTAAGCTAAACGTTAGCTAACGCGTTAGCTGTCTGCTTGACAACATAAGCAAGTCGATAAAGCTTGAGTTAAAGTTTAGGTATTTCAAATGTCTAACGCCACAGAAATTAAGTTGGCAGCTGAATGGGAGGACGACGAGCGGATGAATTTTATGTTCTCGGACTTCAACGAGAACCGAGATGTAAACACGACGGACTGGGACAGTAAGATGGACTTCTGGACGGCTCTGGTCATTAAAAGCTGCAGGGACCGAGGCACCGTGTACGTCAGTCTGCAGGAGCTGAACAAGACCTTCAGAAGGAAAGAGAAGTCACCACTGGGCTTGGTGACTGTCATCCAGTCCATGGCCAGGTAACTGTTACTGCGTCATGTCATCGCTGACTGTTACTGTCTCTGTGGGTCAGTCTGGTTACATCGTCTTGTATTTTAACTTCTGCCAGATGTGGGAAGATCCAGAGGGAGTCCGAGTTTGCTGCCAATGTGGACTGTGGCTGGCTGTCCTGGGGTCTCGGCCTGCTGCTGGTAAAACCTCTGAAATGGACATTCTCAACTCTTCTGGGAAGCAACCAGGTGCCTTTGGAGGAGTCCTTCGTTGTCATTGAACTAGTGAAGGTTTGTTTAACTCCTGATGAGGCTCTACAATACAACATTATCACGTAAAACACCATGTTTTGTTGTGTTATACTTATTGGTGGAATATGTTGTGCATTACCTTTATTCGTCCCCCTTCAGTTTTTACAACAAATGTCCAGTACAACATGCAAACGAGTGTGTGGAGTACCGTACCGCCAGAGATAACGTTACTTTGAAGACGGATCAACTTGCAACCGTGCTGAATGGTTTCTCTTTCCCAATCTCTGATGTTCAGGGCTGACACTAAACGTTATTGTGGTTTTCCTTTGTTTTCCAGGAGAAAGCAGCAGAATTACTCAAGGTGTACAGGAGCAGTGGATCTGCAAGGCGCTCCATCCTGTCATTTCCAGAGCTCTGTACTCTCTCCTCTGACGTCTGTGCCGATGAGAGCACCCTGTGCATGGCGCTCCTGCAGCTACAGAGGGACAAGCAAGTGACGGTTTCATTGCACGAGGGTGAGAAGGTAAACACATTCTCATTCAAAAGACGCACCGTTTGACAGTTATCTTTCACGACAAAGCCTGATAAGAGATATCCTCTGATTGCTGTTTTAATGTTTTCATTTTCAACTCTCTTCAATGTGTCTTTACAGATTGTCAAGTTTTGTCAGGCTGGGCAAGATAATTTTTCCCCAGTCAGCGATGTGGATATGGGCATCTACCAGCTGCAGCGCAGTGAGAAGCTGCTGGGAGAGCGGGTGGAGAAACTGGGCCTTGATGCTGACAAGTACATCAACTCAAATATGAACTTTAAGTAGAAACAGAATGAGTATTGATAGTGATCGGTTGATGTCAAAGAAGATGGTACTTTTATGTGATTATTGCTGACGCTTTGCATTATCTGCAGGTGCAAAGAGGAAGCAAGGGCACTTCTCCGGGAAGGGAAGAAATCACAGGTACATAATAACATTGAACTGAAACAAAAAAAAAACATCTTACTGTGCGCAAACCAAACCTCACAGCACTGGTTTCAGTGGTAATATTCACTGTCTATCCCACAGGCGCTGAGGTGTTTAAGGGGCTGCAAGAGGGTGGAAAAGAGAGCCGACGGCTTGTTTGCCAACCTGGAGTCCATCAGAGGAATCCTGGACAGAATAGCCCAGTCGCAGACTGATAAGACGGTAAGAGGGCAGAGTGAACGTGAGCTCTCTTTCTGTGTAGTTATCTATAACCGAGTGTGTTGTCAATAGTGTAAGTGTGTGCTGATCATGTTTGTAGGTTATGCAAGCATATCAGGCCGGAGTGTCCGCCCTGAGACTCTCTCTGAAGGACGTGACTGTGGAACGTGCTGAGAGTCTTGTGGATCAAATACAGGAGGTACAGTAGATGTATATTTACAGATGGTTAATTGTATATTTTATCATTCTAATTAAACCTTGCACTTAAAACATCTTAATGTGTCTTTCCTATGATTTAACCAGTTATGTGACACTCAAGATGAGGTGAACCAAACTATATCCAGTGGCGTGACCAGCGCAGGTATGACGTACTGTTGGGTCTTAAATACATTGTGTATATGAATATCAAGGAGGGTCTAAGTTTGTCATGTGTTTGTTTTTGTAGATGAAGACATGGATGAGCTGGAGGAGGAACTGAAATCTTTGTTGGACGAGTCAAAGCCGGATTCCATCTCAAGTTATCCTGAAGTTCCAACAAACGGTTTGCGAATCCCCGGGGAGCCGAGCCTCCGAGGTGCCGACCTGCTCAGTTCTCTGCCTGCGGTGCCTTACAGACGCTTGGATATCACCGATGAGCAGCTGGAGGAAGAGTTAAACCACCTTACAGATTCAGGTTTGCACTTTTTAGATTTTCACTTTTCCTCTGTTGGACTGTAATATACATGTTTTGGTAACAAATGGTCACCTCTCTGTCCAGGCTTTCAACAGAAGAAAATGACATCGCCAGCCAAGAGATTAGAGCCTGCACAGTGACGGCACAGGTTTAAAGCTCTACATCAACATATCAAACTGTGTTTCTCAAACATCCAAACAAGCCAGAGTTCATAGAAGTACAATAAAGTACTAAAGAATTACATTAGCAATTGCTACTTTATTATTGTAAGAGATGTAAAATCAATGTTATAATAAAAACAAGGCACTTTCCTTCATTAATAAGAAATAAGCATGGAGGCATGCCAAAAAGGATTTTTAAAATATATTTTTTTCTTTTCTAAATTAAAATGCTTTTCAACGTGAAAGATCTGCTCTGCCGTCAGGATCTCAAGTCAAAAGTGAACATATTTACGGTTTAAATTATGCTCTTAAACTGCGAGACTAGTAATGCATTTGTATTTTTTCTTGTATTTTTGCCAAGTGTGAGAACAAGTATATTTGTTGTTTGTAGTGTGTGTTTATTGATGTCTTTAAATGTCCTTTACTGACTGTCCTCTGAAGAGCATCAAGTGGCCTTTTCAACTGTAAATTTGAAAGTAAAGTGAATATTATGCCAAATGATTTAATCAATAAGTTTGTTTGGTCTCACTGCAACATACCTGTGAAGACTGAGACGCCTACCTTAAGTGAGTTTAACCAAATATGTTTCCCAAAATAAAATTTATTTTAATCACTTGTCTGTCGTGGTATTTATTCCAGGAGTGGCACTACACCTCAGGAGACTTGTGGGCCTATGCAATTTTCAACATGCAGTGGAGATTCACATAGATGTACAAGCACCAGGGACTGTAGTGGGAAGGCAGTTATTATCTTGAGATATTATTATACTATTAACGGAGGTACAACAAAACACAAGGTTTTTCATTTTCTCTAAGGTCTACAACGTATGAAATGGATTCTTCTATAAGACATTTTACTGCAAAAGTGGTTAAACTGACGTATTATGACAAACCCCATAAATAGGACAAAAAAAGCCAGGCCGACTGGGAGACGATGCACCCTGAATGTCAGGGTAAAAAAATGTATTACCAATGGAAATATCAGCAGCTTCTAGTTTATCTTCAGTCCAGGAAACTAAATCCAAAGGTTTTAATAACGTAGCACTCTAAAATAAGTGTTGTAATGTTGGTGTGTCCACTGATGGCGTGTCCTATTTTCCACTAAGCTTTTACTGTGAATAAAGGAGGACACCTAGTGGCCAAATAGTTGAAGTACAAACACATTTGTAGAAACAGACTGGCTGGTTTTTCCAATGAGATTGGTGTCATTTTCAGTAACAGCAGACTTCAGAGTCAGAGTGACATTAAGCTGATGTTGCTGTGACAGACAGTCATGTTTAATATGATACTGAATGGGTTTTGTTTTATACAGATACAGCTTTCACAAGACATCAGCTCAGTGATTTGGCTTGTACATATATCGTTCCTGTACTTACACCCTGGTACCAGTAACTAATTTCAGTTTCACAGGACATTGAATGATTCAACGAGTATGAACATGATGTGAATCATATGCTATGACATTTACAACAACTTGATTTTGAACAAACATGTTAGAAAGTGCTTTCCGCAACCACCATCGAAACATAAAAGGGAAGAATGGTGTTCATTTCTCCAGTGGACTTGTAATATATTTGAACGTGACATTGTTCTGGAGGCTCTTAATGGCCCCAACACCTTACTAAGACACTTAAAGCAGTATTATCCTTAAATATCTGTACAAACAGAAACCAAGTCACCAAAGCAAAAAAAGAAGCATCGCTTTATTGTATAGATTCATTCGTATACTTCAAGGACAAGTGATATTAATGTGAAAAGCAGGTTATTAAGTGATTATAATTACCGTCATGTTGGTGGTGCAGTGACTACTGTCAACATCTGAGGTGCTTTTGTCCTCTCTATTAAACAATAAATTAAAAAAAACAATTCATTACAAATGTATAGCCTTTATAAAGTACAGTTAATAATATCACAAAATCCTATTACAGCAGTGTTGCAAAAAAATGCCCTCGGATCACAAATAGCATCAGTGGATATTGTTTAAGCCCAAACTTATTCTCACAATGGCCTTCATTGTCTCTCTCAGAGACACACTCTCTCGCTCATACACACACACACACACAAATATACGGTCACCATCCGTTCATACTGCATGTGCACCACTGCTGTTTTTGCAAGTCAACAGAGGAAAGGTGAAATTACAGCTCGTTCACCCTTCACCAGCAAATCTCTCAATTGCACGTTATGCAGCTCGTACATACAGTAACGTTATTATACTGATATCACAAGAAGATAAAAGACATTCGGGGAGTATTAGTTTAATAATTTCAGTTCTATCCTATGCAGCAGTTTGTTGATATGTCCAGACTGTTGTTGAGAAGACGGAGCAGATAGAGAGATATGTAAAGGTAACTATGAGCCATGAATACACACGACACAGCTCGTGTGTGGTTGATCCGGTCGAGCAGGCACTGATGCAGATATTTGGCTGAGAATTGGTTGTATGCATCACATGAGACAGAATGAGGAGAAAGTCGAAGCGAAAGTCAAGATGTGTATTATACAAGATCTCATTGGTTGCAAAATAAGGAACATTTGGCATGCTTTATAGTAGTCATTTTCTAATGTATATTAAGAAAAACAAAAGTCTTTATGGAATACCATGAACAAAATTATAATCTTTTACTTTTTTCATATTGCAGTGTTGCGTAAAAAGCAGGCTACACAGTGGATCAGGCTCCTTCCTGCTCTTGCAGTGTGTTTAGAATAGATGTGTGTGTGTGTGCGTGTGCGTGTGTGTGTGTATGTGCATGTTAACATTGCAGTGTTAAACTGTTCTGTCGGTTCCCGAGCGCTTCCGCACAACCTTCTCCTCCTTGACCTGGTCCACTGCCAGTGTCTCCAGCTCTGCCTGCGGTGGGGCCACGGGAGGGGTGCCATGTGGGATGCGGTGCGCCACGCCCACGTGAGCCCTGTACTGACGGTCCCGAGCGGGGCTGTGTCGGGGGCTGGCCGTAGCACCCAGGGGAGTGATAGGGGAGCGCTCGGAGGCAATAGGAGGGATGACGGCAGGCCGTTCTCGAACTACCTGCGGTTCGGGAGAGTCTCTCCCGGCCTGCAGGAAGGGCGTGGGGTCTGGCATGGCGTCTACCGTCTCCCGCAGAACCAACCGCCGGCCGTCCGGGCCAAGCCGATACACCTCAGTCAACTCTGGGTGAAGAGGCTGGGAGAGACTCTTCTTCATGCGTCGCCGCGGGGTTTCAGGTTGCCTGTCCTTGGCCGGTGGAGGCGTGGGCTTGTATGAAGTGACCGGACTAACGTTGGGGCTGGCCTCAGACGAACTGCCGGCTAACAGCTTCTTCTTGGTGGCGTGAAGCTGTGAAGTTAGGTAAGCAATAGTGCTCGCTCTCTGCTCCAGCTCCCCGGACAAAATAGCCAGCTTGTGGCTCTTCATCTTGAGCTCCTCCAGGTACTTCTTCTCTCTCTCCTTAATGGTGTTTTCTAGGACAGAGATCATGGCGTTCTTCTGCTCAAGGTCCCTGAGCAGCTCGGTGTTCTCCTCCTCCTTCTTCTTCAGCTGGGCCTCGAGCTCCTCACATCTCCTTTGCAGCTCCCTGCAGCGGACTTCACTGCTGTCTGAACACACACAACAAAAAAACACAGATGCATACGTGTAGTAAACAGCAAACATAGGTACACATGTGTGCACACAAGAAATACAGAAACAGAGGCCAGAGACATTCATCTCCCCAGACCGCAGCAATGATTAGTACATTAAGAGCAGACACTGCCTATAGACAGTCTGCCAGCTGACAGAGACCAGAGTTTGATCCTATGGAGACTAATCTGCAGTGGGCAGGGAGCTCCAGTCTCACGTTACAACTCTGGTGTACGGCAATGGCAGTGCTCTTCTCTGACCACCCAGTAACAGCCTATACAGCCATGTTTGTACACGGGCAAAAAACGTGGAATAAAATACAACTGTGCATTATGTATATACAGTAAATGTGTGTACAGTATTCGATGTCTAGTTTACATTATATTTTCCTAATTCCATTCTCCTATCAAATAGAGGGATGCATAGAAACATGTTATCCATCCCTCTAAGGGAGGGGGGGGGGGGGTGGTCATTTTTCATCCCAGTTGGAGCAGCTGAGGCCTGCTGCACGAAGCAGGTTGCAGGCTGTGCATTAGCACGGTGACAGATAATCTCATTTCCTGCACTCCAATCTCTGAGATGTCCCACGCTAACATGATAGTGCCTCTAACCGGAGGCCCTAAGGGTATTGCTTAGATCTGGGCCAGCCATGTTAAAAAGCAAGCAACATAGTGATCCTGGTGAGACGCAACATGCTCCCTGTTCAGTTACACACATCGGTGGGGTCATCAGTGGCATGTAAATAAATTAAGCTGCATGCAGCCAACAGGGGCCTCCCTGACTGTACTCTGCTGTCAGTATACAGACAGAGGAGCTGGGGCTGAATCGCACCAGTGTTGTGACTCCATGACATGGCCATGGTAACGTGTGGGGGGAGGGTCACTGTGCAGTGGGAGCTCTAATGAACAGCAGGGAGTCCCACACTGCAATGCTTCGTGGGAGGGACTTTGTTACCAGGAAACCTGTCCACTGACACAGACCTCTATGTCAGCAGAAAACACAGATTCATAGCCTTGACTGTTTTGTCTGCTGCTGCTGCTGTTGTACTTTTACAATTGAAATAACTTGTTAAGAAACAAAAAATAGATTTGATATAAATAATCCAGGAGGAAACGACTTGTTACAAGTACTTTCTAAGGCCTTTCTAAGACATTGAACGTCTGTAGCAAAACAGATGAGTGTGTACTTTACAGGACAATAGAGGCTTACCTGAGGGATCAGAGCCTCTCACAGTGAGCTCATATGTCAGATCTGTGAAAAAAGGAGAGGGTCACATGAGGTTGCAAAAGGACAGCTATCAAACAGCATTCACATTACACACACTAAGTAGCACCACTGCATGTTTGGGGAAGACGTGTCAGTGGTTTCCTTATGGCGAAGTATTCCTTTAACAAGATTAGTGAGAGTTCAACGTCAGCTTTAGTGACAGATTAGCCAAGGATACGGGAAATCAGGGCCAAAGCATACAGTGTGCTGTTTACCTAGGCGTCCATCTTTATATCCTCCCTTTGTGGAAGAGTATATCTATTACTGGTATAATGCTCAATACAGCTTTTGCATTGCAAAGTGTACTCACTGATGCTTGAGTGCATTTCCCATAAGTCATCATATTCTCTCTAAAAGGTTTAATAGTGGCCCCACAGCATCTCAACTATCCATTTAGGTGTTCCATCTGATCTGCCCCAGCTGAGATATTCCCTCTAAGACGTTCTAAGAGCTGGTTTTTACGCAGCATGAGGAGAAGAGAGGTGGCTACGTGTGGTCGCGCTCACCTGTGCATTGCTGTTGTAATCTGCGAATCTCTGTGTGGAGCCCCTTCAACGTGCTGGCATGGTCCTGCTGGAGGAAGAGCAGGTTTTTCTGTGCACTGTGCAGCTGATTTTCCAGTGGAACATTTGCTGATGCCATGGCTGATAGTGTTCAGACACACACCAGACTTTGCGACCTCCAGACACACAGGTGGACAGAAAACAAGGAGAGACAGAGAACAAGAGAGAGAAGGAGAAGACGATAAACGTAAAGTCAGTCCATCTGGCAAACAGGCCGGTAGCTCTCACCCTTTCGCCTTTCAACAGCTGGGTTTAGGGATGTACTCACACTTTGCTCTGTCAGCCAAGATCTGCTTTAGATGACATATCGACTTCATTACCATTGGATAATACCATCAAACACATTCACAATGGAGGCCATTTGGCACTTCAACTAACCAAGCAAGTGTAAAAATGAGCAATTAGCAAACATGCTGAGGAAAAGGTGAGGATGCACATTTGTTAATTTGCAGAAAAGGTGTGTACGCTATCATCATTACTAAAGCTGGGTCGATGCTACGTTCAGACTGTAGCAGAAAAAGGCTAATTGATCCTAATTGATCCAGAAATAGGAGCACTCCATTTTCGCGTGCTGTAATTATCAACCAATCACTGACATGAAGCTATTGATCTGAGAGTGAGCAGTATAAAATAACAACAAAGACCAAAAACAAAAACAAAGTGGAACACAATGACACTGGGTGTGGCATGAAGGCTTACAGTCTCAAGGAGGCCCAACCTTCCACGCCCCCCCGATGTCCTTGTCTCCAGAGCCAAGTCAGAGTGAGAGATACAATCACTCAGTAACATCTTCATCATCTGCCAGACAACTGTACCGGGCGGAGAGTTGAGAGCACATTGATCCCTGCAACAACCCTTCTGAGTGCGGAGAAAGCCTTTTCTCATTCTCCGTGCATACGTAAGTGTGCTTCAATAAAACATCCCAGAGCTTCTCACTCTTACATCATCAGCTCTCTTAACATAAATAATATATCTCATGACACCTCGCTGGACACACTTCACAGTCTTCTGTGTGGCATTTTTCTTTCATGGCTTACAGAGGAAAAGGAAAGCATGTGATAATCAAAACACAAACTGGTAATCACAAATAGAACCAATGATGCATCCTAAAAGCTGAAGAGATGATCTATTATTGATGAGCAATGTGGCGTCTTTCCGATAAACCCTGCACTGCAAGCATTTATCTCATCGCAGCTCTTTCCTAGAATAGCTTGGATAGCTTTCTATTTGCACAGACATGACCTCACCACAAATGGCTCATGACATAGCGTGGAGGTGACACGCGTACAAAGGAGTATACAACTTTAGTGAATTAGACACAGACAATAACGTTGATTTCCCTTTGTTCAGAAACAATTAAGGGGGTAAATGCAAATCTAACAGATTAATGTCAAACCAGTGTGACCCATGTCTTTCTTTTCCTAATACACAAACCACTTATTTCCTTATACAGAGAACATAAATAATCAATGAACTGCAGCAACATGAAACATTAGCTACCATCTTTAGCCTAAACAAGAGCTAAGCAGTCACTGGTCTTCCTGTCATGAAGCTATCGCTTTTCTTAGCATATCTTCAATATTTTTCTTGCAAGTAAATGCATTTAAGACTAACATCAACCTACTCCTAGCACACGTTTATGTTTAAGAAAACGTTAACATCTAAACGTCTGCCACTTCAATAATAATATAAAACATGGCAAAACAGATAAACAACTACAATTTAACCAGTTCAGCCATTAAAAACAAAGCCTATGCGACATGTTTTCCGGCAGGGATTACGATCCAAGGCACTTTCAATTTCAGCACCTGCATTGCGGACAGCACCCCAAACCCACATCTCACAGCAGAGCGGTGCTCGTCCTGGCAGTAGCTGCCAGAGGATCATTACTTCACACACACACACACACACATGTTATTTTTGAGCTTCTGACAGCGATGTCATCCAGCATATAACCTTCTTTACCGGTATCAAACAAAACGTTGGTGGTCGTAAACCCGGAAACTGGCAACGCATTTCACTTTCCTTGTTGTGTTATGAAGTGATGCACTGTAGGATGCCATGACAAAGACTTGTCCTTGCAGCTATAATGTTATGTACTGCAGCTGTCCAGGGAGGAGCTGTCCAGTCTCCAGAACCGACAACAAGCTAGTCTCAATATGTGCTATTCTCTATTGAACGCACCATACTCCCTTTTACAATCCGTCACCCAAGTAACACCCTGCTATACACGACAGGAAATGATCCAATCGAAGGGTATAAACACTGGTTATGGCATTGTGGTGGAGTTCTGGAAAATTCGGCATACGTTGAATCCACCAAAACAGGACTTAATTCCAATAAAAGTCCGTAATTTAGTAACAGTGAGCACACATTAGTAGCTGCCACCCTGATGAATAACAACAGACTTGACTAACCCTTTATATAGGTTACAATATCAATGAAGTCAACCTACTTTGAGGAATGGCAATTTGATAAATACATCCTACATGCTACTGGGTTACGTGATATTAAATATAGGAAATCTAATAAAATGTCTTTGAATTAAACAATTTCCCCGCACAGAGGAAGTAACGTTGCGTGGGGCTTTAATTATGCTAGCCTAGCTGGACAGCTAACGAAGCTACAACAACACAATATATATTAAAGTGAGCTTATACCTTATGGCTGGAAAATACGCGGCCGTCGAATATCATGTAAACGGTTGTAAATAGTCGTTGAACGGACCAGCCTTCACCGGCTAAGAGCGTCCTGCCTTGTGGGGCATGTCGGTGATGCTTTCAGGGGCTCGCCTTTGGTCGCGAGAGAGGGGAGGAGGTGTCAATCATCTCCCTGAGCTACGAGACAAAATAAAGCGATGCATCATGGGAAAAGAAAACCAGGGCCCAAAGGCGTTTAATCACGGTTATTTCTAATCACGTCATTCAACATTAGCCGTTAGAATTAACACTTTAATTTATTTTTTTAAGTAAAACATAAGCCGCAATACAGACGTTACTAACCTTGTATAACATGAATTGTTGTCAGGGACGTGCTACAGTTTTTAAGTCACCGGCGTCATCACCATAGCAACAGAATATGTCACCTGTTAGCAGTGATGCGTTCACGCCACCTAGTGGCAGAACAGGAGTATAGCAACACTGCAATTAGTGAGATACGTGATGATGTCGTAACGCTAACTATGCTGTACTTAGGTGTCAGATTTAATGTCCATCCTGTGCCAAACTGCCAGAATGAAGTAAATTAATGAAAATAAGTGAAGCAGTTGGACAGAGCACAGCTGGTGGACAGCAGAGGGGAGTGTTGCCCTTCAATGGCAGATCAGGGATCCTACAACACACTGTGACCACTCACTCTCATGCTACTCCTTTTTTCATCTATTTCATTTTTAGCAAATCTCACAGTGATTGGTCTTATTGTATTCATTACTTTAATTCTTCATGAATGCATTCTTATCCATTCTTTAAAGGTCTCTTGTCATTAGAGATTTTTAAGGAATATCAAACATGGGACTGATCTTAACATAATTCTTTGCTATTTTGGTAAAAACAATTAGACATTGAGCAAAACATACAAATCAATGTCTGTATTTAAATAATAGCCATCAGTTCAAGGTGCAGTTTGCCATTCAAGCCTTTTTGCCTACACAATTGTTTGACTCCTTCGGGTATTCTTCTGCTGCAGTTTGGGGTTAGGTGGCAGGTAAATAATGCACACTCAATGTGACTATTCAAGTTGGTATGTGTCTATTAGAATTGGCAACGGCATTGTTTATGTTAGATGCAAGACTGCAAACAAGTGTTTGTGTGGGCTTATGGCTGTAAAATGTAAAAAAATAATAATATTTTTGAGAATGAATGTGTGTTATCACAACTTTTCTTTTGAATGTTTTTCAGCACTACTATTCAAATACTATATCAATTAACACAAAGGTTTTCTATAATCAATTTATATCAGTATTTAAATGGTATGTACTGTATGATTGTTACAGTATACACACTTAATTTAATTTGTTAGAATTTATTAATAATAAATTGTACCATTTACTGCTCACCGTGGACTTTTCCGGAGGAATAATTTAACTTTAACTCATCTGAAGTGATATCAGCAGTCTTGACTCTGAGTTCCCCAGTCTGAGGTATGAACATTTGGGAAACAGTAGCCTTTTCATACCGACTCATAATGTCCCCTTAAATTATTTCTGGCAAGAGACATTCCACAGTGACCTAGCTACTGAGTAAAATGATACAAACCAAAAACAAAAGCATCAGTTTTCATTCTCAACCTAAGTAAGAGGCTCATGTGTAAAAAGAAAATATCTCATGGAATAAATGAAATTATTGTCCACCTCCAGAAATGTTATTTTTCGGAAGCAGCCTTTAATCTCTCCCTGGTTTAGGCATGTTTGTGATAGGGATTAAATTCTTCTCATTTCTTTATTTTTAGTGTTTCTGGCACACTTCCCAGCTGCCTGCAGAAAGCACCTGGTTGAGGTGAAGGTAAGTTATCCTCGCCCCAAGAAAAGTGAGGTGAAAAATAATTCTCCAACAGAGACCCCTATGGTGATTTGTTTTACTTTCACACTGCTAGAGATCTCCATATATCATAACAGGTTGTAAAGTAGCTCAACAGGAGAAACCTAGAAACCAACCGAATAAAACCTGCTGTGTTTTTTTGGCCTTTGCCTATAGGTGATCCGGTGCTGGGAAGGCTCCAGCTGAGAAATGTCCTTCATACAAACTGGCCAAATCCTCCCTCCCACCTGTGGTGTCCATTTCCTTTAACAAGGCTCAAGGTTCAGCTTTACTGTCATTATATAATACAGGATTGCTCCCTGCTACACACACTGAAAATGTATAAAGAAAAATCCAAATATTTGAAATAAGAGATATACAAAAAAAAAGCGAGGTGGAAATGAGGGTAGTGCAAAGGTTCTATAGTAATGTGCATAAGAAGTAAAGACTGACAATCTGGCAGGCCTCATTAATGTGTCTGAGATTTACAGCCAAGTGTGAATGTATTTCCTGTCTTTCTTCATAAAAAACAGAATATCAATCAACAGTTTAGTATGTCTGTAGCTTGATATTCTGTCTTTTATAAAGAAAGTGAGGAAATACATTCTTTTGAAACACAGCCATGCACTCAAAAATGTTCCAAGTAATGCCATACAGACGGGGGCGAGGGTGCTGGACATGGGCCCAAAACGTCATATATGTTATACTGCTGGAAAAGTAATAAGAGGGGACTATTATGCTTTTGTTACAACTTCTGGGCATCGGTCATACATCAGTAAGAGTAAAACAAATTTATACCTTTCTTGAATGTGTCTCATTGGTATAGTTGTTGGATTGTGAACAGATAGTGCAGGTCCTTGTCAAATTCATGGAATTACAAATGTAAGCACATGGCAGCCAGTCTCAAATGGCACTGTTTAACTGCCCCTGCTCTGACAAGCGGCCAATACCAACACTTCTCAGGTTGTAATAGTTTTACGGTTATTATATTGTGGTTGGCAAGGCATAATGCCTCTAAAACTCTGAAAAGCTAATTTAATTTTCCAAGACCTTTTTTATTTGTCTGTCCAAAGAAAGTCATAATCGCCCGACTGTTGAACCGACTGTCATTTATGGGAAAACTTCAAAGTAAGCTGTTGACAGTGCGATGGCATTAATGTATTTCAACTTTCTGATTATGATTTAATATATACAGTTTCATAATGTGAAATGCAATTGGGTGACATTTTAAACTTGGCTGAATTATTTCTTTAGATAATTTGCCATCACATGTGTCCTTATAGTACAGGCAGTAGGTGCACATGCATGCACATACTACCCTCATCACCCCCACTTACAATCATAAGGGTCCGGTCTTTCTCGTAAAGCTGCTCCTCATGTTTTCGAGAGATGTTGAGTCTTTAACAGACATTTGAATCGTCTCTTTGTCAAATGGTAAATGGACCCAGAGACTTTTCCATTTTGATTTGCTCCGTGCTTGTGTGGTATGGAAAGTATTTGTACTTTCAAGTCCTTACTCCATATCTGTAGTATGGACTTTATATGAGGCCATTTGAAAATAAGGGGGCCAGCATATGTTAAATGAGCACATAGAGTAAAGGTTATTACAACAGCAGTCAGCTTCTCTGACACAGTTTTGTACCTTCCAATTAATTCATGACAAATTTACGAGCTGAGAAAACATAGGTGAACACAGGGTGGAAATTACAGCCAACATGTTACATAGGGCGTGGAAAAGCCCAATCATTACAATGCCACTGCCAAAATATCTCTGCCTTTATTCTGGCAATGAGGCTGGACTGCAGGAAACCATGCTTTCTATGCTACTTTTTATTTCTTTTACAGTTTGTTCACAGTCGAGAGAGAGCAGTGAGCTACTTGCCATTTAAAGTAACACTTTAATTACTAGAGGTTAATGGACCACTAACACCAGACTTTGAAGTGGCTGTAACTCAAGGTGCCCGCACAGTCAGCCACAGAAGAAAATGTGTATCATGGTATAATCATTCCACCCGCACTGGTACAAGACATGCTGTGATGGATAGTGAAAGACACATAACTTAGTTCAAATGAGCTGATGAAATAGAAAACATGAAGGTTCAGAGCACATATTTAGAGGATAGCAATTTTGGGAATAGGCTTTAAGTATTCTCTCTGAAAGTTGTGCTATTTTGCCATCTAAAATAATAGTTTAGAGAATGCATGAGCATTTAAAGTAAAGCAAATGCAAGTGTCAAATAAAACTCTATTCAATTCAGAAGGTAATTAATGTAATGTCTGTGAGGTGATTGTTTAAAGCCACTTCCTGGTCTGGCCATGTGACAATGAAAAACACAAGAATAAAGAAATAATATCAACTAGAGTTTAATGTCAGTTACTAAGTGTAGTAATAAATGTTTCCATTGGATGTATTGTACCACAATCACAATTGTACAATGACAGAACCACATTAAACCAACAGGATGCATCACGCAGCATGTACGCACAAATTAAAAGCAAGACTTGTAATCAATCAAAACATTTTTAGTAATTTGGTTGCATTACATTTTGCTACAAGTTTCTAATCTGTGTGTACACAGCAGTGTCATTGGCATACATTTGGAACTCTATCCCTTGACACTGTTGTGAGAGGCCTAATTAATTGGAGGGGACCTAACACAGATCCTTGAGGTACTCCCACTGGTGCCTCATTATCCTTTAACATACTTTGTCCTGTTAGATAAATATAAAACGCAAATGCTTTAGGTGTGAAATAAATGTTAAAAGGCTGTGAAATCAGTGTCATGATTGACTGTATATACTTTTTGCTAATTAAAAAAAAAACAGCACCAACTACTTATCTTTTGATCAAGCTTTGATTGTATTTGCACTTTTAGTTAAGGTAGCTGTTTGGGTGGATGTTCAGGTACCTCGAGTAGAAGCAGAAGTATACCTCTGTATAACCTTCAGTACAGTGTAAGTCTGAACAAACTAATGCTTCGGGCTAACTTGGGTGGTAAGGTTATGTGTAAAGCCTTTTTGTGGTTTGTGGTGGACACTCTCTTCTTGGATTATCACAGTTTGGTCGACAACCAAGAGAAGCAGAAGCAGAAGCAGACATGCCTTTCCTGGATTCAGAGCAGTCATAAAATCCCCAGGCTCCTATTTCGACCACCTCAGCCATCCACAGTGCGCGACCATAATCACTGCCCTGAGATACAGCTCAAACAATCTCTGTTTTTCCAGAGAAAGAAGAGACTAGTCTAGAATTTTCAGTTTCATCCTGGTGTCTAGTCACAATAAGGATGATAATTCTGCTGACTTATACATTTCATGTGCCCATATGTATCCATCTTCAAACCACTGGTTGAGTATTCAAAGAATGAATAGTTGAGCACTGGATGTTCAAAAGCAGAGACAGCATGTTCCTGAAATATAATCCATAAACGTTTTGCCACCAGTAGTGTCAAAAAATGTCTGTGCAGACTACCTAACTTTCACATAAAGGTGTTCAATGAAAAGTTACAGAAGCTCTCAAACACTTGCTAATGCTTTGTCTGCTTGAAATGTCCTTGTGGCTGCTTGTGTCCTTGCAAAGATGAATCTATACACAGACAAGAGATCTGTGCAATATGTCTGTGACTCGTGTGAAACACGGCGCTTTAACTTTCGCAGAGTAATGTATTGAATCCCGTTGTGTGTGTGTGTGAATATGCTGCATAACTCTTTGAAGGTGAACTGAGAGTCATGGAATTTGGCAGTGTTTTCTGCTGGGGGTCGGAGCAGCCGCAGTTTAACCCTGTGAGTGATGGAGGCCTCTAAACCAGAGCCTAATGCAACCCTAAAACACCCATGATTAAACTTGCCCACTCCAAATTCTCACCAGGGACCCACTAAACACCCAAAACACCTCAAGAGTAATTTGGCATGCACTTATTCACTTTCTTGCAGAAAGTTAGATAAGAAGAGTGATACCAGTCTCATATCTGTCCAGTAAATATAATCTCCAAATCTGCAGCAAAATAAGAAGATATTGCTGAATTACATTTTTTACCAGGATACCAAAATTAAGTTGCATTGACAAAAATGCCTTTGAAACCTACTTCAGTTTGTGTTTGCTGTATGTGCTCAATGCCCTTACCAAACACAGGTGTGTAAGACTTCAGCTCTTCTTTCCAGAGTGTGGAGCTAGCAAGAATTGGGTAAATGCTGAAGGTTCAAATGCTGTAAATAAACACTGGCCGCTGTTTATACATCTCGCATATGGATTTTAGTGCCTGTGTGATCTCCAAAGGCCTTGGGCCCGCTCCAGTCAAACTGGGCGACTCATCCTTTAGTGCAGGACTCCAAATAAAACAGAGCTGCCGGGCCAAGAAAAACCCACTACAGAGCTATTTTCCACCATCTATGTGGCCAGGCAAAATACAAGGAAACCATTTAAACCCTGAGGCTTTCCTGAATTAAGAAACACTGGATCAGTCAGATTGACGAAAAGGCCAATCAACACACTGTCAAGGCCCTTCCTAAAGTTGTCCATTTCCTCTGTGGGTGTAAGTGAAAAGCTTCACCTATCTTTGCATCTCTACCAGCAGGAGAGCTGTTTCACAAGCTCCGCACACCCCGCCCTGTCTGAACCTCCCTGAACTGAAAACATTTGCTTTTTTTCTCTTATTTCTTCCCACCAATTGAGTAAAACACATTTCACCCATATTGACAACACCCTGAGTTCCCACATTGGTTCAAGACCTTCCAATTCTCTTGCCAGATATTCTCCTTCACACTGGTGCTGTGTTCACCTGTTGCCAATGTCTCCCAGAGCCTTCCAGCTGCTCATGCTGGCTGCAACAGGAACGTCTCTCTTCAGTGTGGCTGCAGTGGCAGGGTCCTCAGGGCCTCATGGAGGGACTCTACTTGACTATCCTCTTTCAAAGAGGACTGAAGAGGACCACAAAACACCCTCGCCCAGCTGCTTGGATGGAAACCCAACACCGGCTGGGCTCTGAGAGACCAGTCAGCACAGGAAAGCCACGGATTATGGCCTCCACTGCCACACCATCTTCAGTAACGCCACTGTCGCCCTTGGCTGCCAGTCCGTCCTTCTCTGAGAAAAGACTCCTCTGACAAAGTCAGAACATTTAAAGGTCTCTGATGGAAGAAATTTAATTGTAGAGGAAAACCAATATTCATTGAATTTTTGAATTACACATAATGTTGTTATTGTTCCATCCACTGAACTTTCCCTTTCATGGAGCTGCAGCTATTTTTTTTTTTCCTAACTTTGATTGTTGGGCTACTATTCTATAATTTTCAAGGACTACTTTGACAAGCCAAGACTTTGCTGATGATTCCTCCAGTGCATATTCGGCTGTTTAGTGGCAAATGTGATTGAGTTTCATTTCAGGAAATTCTTTCCATGCTGTATTTTCATTCAGGCAGGGGCTCTGCCTTGAAACTCTATGACAGGCCTGCTCCAGAGCCCCAGAGAACGCAATGAAAAGAGTCTTTATCTGCCACTCACTCAAACGAATTTCCTTGAATGGCACCTTGCC
Source organism: Anarhichas minor (assembly GCF_050575085.1). Taxonomy (NCBI): domain Eukaryota; kingdom Metazoa; phylum Chordata; class Actinopteri; order Perciformes; family Anarhichadidae; genus Anarhichas; species Anarhichas minor. The sequence goes on along the minus strand of NW_027466476.1, from coordinate 4,275,303 downwards.
AGAAACACTTAGAGTTTACATTACTCAAAAGAGAATCAACAATTTGAATGGGGTGTGTATCCACCTGGATTAAAACATAACCTTTTCATTCAGAATTGTTTGTGCATTTTCAACAATCAAACCACTGTGATTTTAAATCTGGTGACAAATGCATTATTGTTTTTCTAGGCTGTAATTTTTAAACACCATTTAATGTTCCTGGAGCAATATCTCTGATAAACAAACCTTGACATAAATCTCTTTTGACAGTTTTGTTTTTGCTCCTGGAGGAACGAAGCTCTTAATGAATCAAGTCCTTGGCAGCGTCCACAGTCACATTGATAACAGCAACATCAGATGATCAGACAGTGTTCAGACTTGCACCTCTAAATACCCTGCAGTACTTTAACAAATGCAACACAATAATTTACCTGGGTGACATTGGTGCAGTATCATATTGAAATTCCATAAAGGTCAGGCAGACACATGGTGCAAAGACAACAGGGCATATGGTGTGAAGCTGCAGTGTGAGACCAACTGTGGACTATGCAGAGGGCTATATATCACTCCACAAACGTCTAAATCTGTCATTAACTGTGACCAAGAGTCTAATGTTGTGGCATGTGATGAAGAAAATGATACTGACAAGAGTGGCATGCATGAAATAAATTACACAAACTTGATGGAGGGAAAAATTGGAATTGGGGGTTGTGTAAACGAGCTGCTGTCTGTGCTGTTGACTCACTGCTGAGCGAGCAGCTGGTGAGCTGTCAAGGTGAAGTGAACAAGGCAGGAACAACAACATACTGCCATCGCACTTCTGCCCCGAAATGGTAAGTACTTAATAAAATGGACAAGGGGAGGAAGGCTAGACCAAAAGTTTGATTTGCACATTTTGTACTTTTATGATATATATTATATTTATTTCAGGAGAATCTATAAAGAATATAATTTGTAAGGTGTTTATTTGAGAGTTGCATTATCTCCTGTAGATCAAAATGCTACGTCAGAGACCCCTCTATACAATCCTAGAGGATTTCTTTACGGAATAGCTCAACATTTTGATAAAAACACACTCAAACCATTCACTTTCTTGTTGAGAGTTAGATGAGATGACACGCTCTTCTCTGACCAGTATATATGAGGCTACAGTCAGCAGTGGGTTAGCTTATTATTATTGTAGGATTTTCTATCATTCTGAAGCTTCAGTGGCGTTCCTTATGTATTCAAATCTGAACATTTGAATATTGGTCAAAGTATGTATGATTTTTTCCCAAGCCCTTCTAAAAACCTTGACCTGAGGAAGGTTACTGCAAGATGACTTTCTACATAATACATACAGAATATTTCGCAAGATGTTGAACTATTCCTTTAAGACTTTTTGGGCAAGAAAATGTGGCAAAGAATAACCGTAGCAAATACTGGCACAAAATATTTGCATTCAGCAGTTTATAGCTTCTTAAATATCAGTTTCCACTTTTAAACGTCTGCAAGTTGCAGGTGAGACAGACAGAAAGAGAAAATAGGAGCACAGATGATACTCGGCACTGAGGGCAACAGAGAGGCGGTGTGTTTGTGCACATTCCTGGAAGCCACAGCTCCCGTTGGCAGGTTGTCCTCCTGAGCCTGTTAGCTCTCCCAGCTCCACATGTTTATGTCTTGGGTTTCTCTCCTTCTCCCTCCCTCTCCAAATATTTTCTAATGCCACTGAAGAATGTTTGAATGTCGTTGAAGTAGTGGAGCGGTCATATCCAATGAGCAGGGTCATTGTTTCTTTTCTTTCAGCTGATACTTCATGAAGAGGCTGTGCTCTCCCTCTCCTCCTAATCCCACTGACGATGAGCAAATGTTTGCGTGAGGATTCGCTGTCTTCATCAAATGTTAGATTGTAGCATAAATGTAAATGTCTATAACTCACTATGACATATTTGCCTCTGGATTAACTTGAATGACTTCTTTGTTGAGTTGAAGAATGTTGGCTAAAAATAAAGCTGTGGTGTAATGGAGGGTTTCTGTGGACCCCGTTGGTTCTCTTGCCGGTGGGCTCAGAGTGGGTCTGCAGGGCCTCCTCCTCTCTAATTCAGCCCACATATATTCCTGTGTTTTTCATACAATAATAAACAGAAACCACAGTCTGGCCACGACGTGACAGGGAAGGTGTAAACTACACACCCACAATGTAGAGACCAAACCTCACAGGGCTCTTAATTAGAGCTGAAGTAACAGCCAATAGTGTGAAATCAATGCTAAAGGAATAATTTGACATTTTGGCAAATATACTTGTCGCTTTCCACTCTCATGTCTGCGTGTTAAGTATGGAGCTGATGCCAATAGCTGAAGGCAAATAGCTTAGCTTAGCATAAAGACTGGAACCATGGGAAACAGCTACCCTGGCTCTGTCCAAACCTATAGGTCTCCGCTGATACATGCAGTTCGCCAACAAAAAATAATCTGCATGAAACTTTTGCATTTCTTTTTGTGTACAGATTAAACAAATTGTTATGTGTTAATTAGCTGTTGTCCCCTGCAGTTACACTAAGCTAATTGTCGCCCGGCTTTTGGTTTCATATTTAACAAACAGAAACATACATGAGAGTCTCCTCTTTTAACTCTCAGCAAGAATGCAAATAAGTGTATTTCTAAAAACTATCAAACTTTTCCTTCACTTTCTTCTCACTGGTTACCTTTAACCAATATCTAATGTAGGCCTCCTTCAATCATCTATGAGGTTGGAGCAAGCAGATGGTTAGCTTGGCTTAGCAAAGGGACTGGAAGCAGGGAGAATATTTAGTCTGGCTCAGTCTAAACATAACAAGACCAGGCTACCAGCACTTCGAAAGCTTAATAATTAACATATGATATATTGTTAGTTTAATTCATCTTCATGGAGGCTCCTCTCATAAAACTGTTCCTTTAACTGACAAGACACCTGTCCAAAGCCTCAAGTTTGACTATAAAGCAAACAACTTTGTCTGGAACATCTACCTACTACTTTGTCCTCCGTGTGTGTGTGTGTGTGTGTGTGTGTGTGTGTGTGTGAGTGAGACAGGTCAGACCATGCTGAAAAATAAAATGGCTGGCTAGTCTTTTGAACTGTAGCACAAACAGGCTTTTAAAACCCTGAAGGCTTCAAAGGCTGATCTGAATTGATAAGAACCAAAATGTTACGGTACTTTTATTTCTTTTTTATTTGTTCCTCTCATGGTAATGCAGAATTCCAGAAAAAAGTGTAAAGAAAAGCAGCTATTCACAATCAAAACACAACTCTATTTACCGTGACCAAAAAGGACCATGGAGGAGAAGACTCTTCTTTTGCCTGCCTCTCGCTAAACAAAGTATACAAACAGTAGAAATAGATGGTCTGTTACTTAACAACAAATACTTACAGTAACATGAGACAAGAAGAATCAAGAGCCATAAAGAATAATTCACTGTCAACTGAGAAAATAGATTACCTGACACTAATTATTCTGTCTTTATATATTTTCTTGAACTGAAAAATATATCTAGAGCTCTTTATAAATCATTCAGTAGAAAATTCCACACAGTGATGCCACTGTAATACACATCTGCTCTTTTAATATAAACTCCATTTGTAGACTGTGATAAACAAAATCCATAAACAAAAAAGTCTAATATAACAACCAGTCTAATAAAAATAGCTTGTAAATGTCAGTATCATCAATATGTTGTACTTTTCCACAGGCAAGCACGACTAGATTTTAAATAGTGGATATATGTCGGATGTATTATGTTGACTGTATCTCTTCTCAAGTCTCTGAATAGGAGAGGCTTCATGTTCTTCTCGTCAGACAAGTTTCCCTCTTCCCCACAGTAAGTCTGTCTCCTCTGAAACACCATGGGCGGAGAGGACACATCTGCTGCAGCCGTGCAGACGCAGTGCTGATGAATACTGCAGGTACACTCGCTTATTACTGCACTGAAAATGAAGGGCTGCGGCTGCCAACGGGGACAAATGTACAAACACACACACACACACACACACACACACACACACACACACACACACACACACACTGATAAAGAAGGCATAAATGCTTCAACATGACAGCATATTTAAGATCTATATAAACTGTGGATTTGAGGGTGATGTGATTTGTGTGCGCAGCTGACACTTTCAGTATATTTTGATGTATACATTTAGTAAGTTTCTCATTGCAGTGAACAGATCTAGGACTGAAGGGTGCCTGCTCTGGACTGTTTCAGGTGCTGCCAACATCCCAGAGTGGAATATTTACCTTTCACTCTAAAACTGAGGAAGGGGAAGCCAATATCCAACACCAACCTGTGTATTCAGCAGCTGTTTGCTCAGGTGAATAAGCCCAAATTTAGACTCTTTCTGCTTATTCAGGAGTAAACTGGTAATACTGTATAATAGAACTTTCATCCTTTAAAAGCTGTGATTCAGAGTTAAAAACTCCTGCAAAGAATATCACACTCAGCTTGAGCTGCCTAATTAGCATGCAAAGTGGACTAGTGCTGTATTAATAGGTGCAACCCATGTCTTATTTGTTGATGCAACATAATGATCTCTATTTTTTTTAAATAAAAGCTCCTTAATCAACAAGCAGTAAACACTTTTACTCCACCGCTTTACAGGAATTTGTCTTTACAAGTTTCCCTCAATGAGAGGAAATGTCGAGACTGGCCTATACGTTCAAGCACTGGAAAAAAAAATGTTTTATGGGAACAAGTAGATTCATAACAGGCAAGTTGTCAGGGACATTTTCCACTCTAAACATGAGCCACACAGGAAAGTGCAAATGAGCAACCAAACAGCTGTTAAAGTTTACAGGCCTGCAGCAATTTAGTCATGCATTAAAATAGCAAAACTTTGAAGAAGTTGTTTACTTGAGGTCATACATGACAGCCCATGCTGTGAGAATAAAACAGACATGAGGGAGAGACAGTGAGGCAGCCACCTTTTCATATTTGGGATCACAAACATTCAGACAGTGTGAGTGAACTTGTAAAAACATTTACAGACTGAGGTAAAGTTGTTAAATTCCCAACTAAATAGTGCCAATCAAGACACTGGCATACAATCTTAGACTTACCAAAGAGTGACTTCGGTTTCCTCCCACATTGGCTCTTTAAAAACAGGATACAGACGAAGACTCGAACCCCTAATTTATAGACAAAACAAGTGCTTATTTGCCAAAGAAAAATAAGGTCCACATTGACATGAAAACCTGTCTGTGCCACCAGCAGATCAAAGTATTGCCACAAAGGTTTTCTCAGACATTCACGATGTCCCTAAGATGAAGCCATCGACTTTGGTGATGCCCTTTCTTTTCCTCTTCTGCCTCCAGCAAGTTGACATTTGTGGTTTTGAGTAAAATGCATCAACAACTATTGGATGGATTGCCATGAAACTTGGTTCAGACATTCATGTTCCCCTCAGGATGAATTGTAATAACTATTCATCCAGTGCCATATTCTGTGTTTTATGATCAAACACTTGCAAAAGTAATTACATTCTCTTTGTAAATAGTGATAATTAGCAAATGTTAGTAAGTACGTTAGCATTTAGCTTGGAGCACCACTGTACCAGAACAGCGCCTTACAGAGGCTCTAGCATGGTTGTTGACTCTTATTCTTATGTAATAATTTAGGACACAGGATTTAGAAAAGTGGATATCACTTCAAAGCAAGTTAGTGGTTATTTTTAGTGAACTTGTATTTAATTGCCATAATTAGTTTTCCTCCACTCTTTCTCTGGCTAGAATAAAATTGAAGTAGAGCTTTCCATCTCTTATTAGCCGTAATATAAGTCTGCTGCTCTTAGATATGTTCTGCATCCGAGAACGCAGAGACCATTGACATAAAATAACACGCTGCTCCTTCCAGACATGCCTAAACATACACTCACAAAACCACACAGGCTTTGGCATCGGCTCGTCTGCATTCATCTGTATACGAGTCGTAAGAATGCTGAGTCACAGAAAACTATAGGCTCTGAACTATAAAGAGCTATAGCTGAGAACATAAACTGTTGGATGCAAAATAAGGCTGTAAAATATATTGCCTCTACGGTCTTGGCTTTGGTGCAGGCGAGGGTCCTTGTTCTGAGACAGACAGGACAGGACAGCAGTTACCGCAGTTCAACTCCAACAAATTACAAAATGTACACGCTTTACTCATATAGCAGTCATATCCTGTCATGTATTTCATAAGTAGGTCAGCCTGTAGTGGCTTGACTTGTAGTGTATGGCATACGTCTTTGTGTAATTTGCATCCATAGCTAACTCACAAAAGACAGATCCTTTTTCGTGCATAAAAAGTGGCCCACTATTTGAGTTAAAATTCATGTTTGGAAGCTGACGCCATTCAAGCTCTCCTCTGCTTTCCCTCCGTCTGTATGTTTGTACAGGTGCACGCGTGATGTATGTGTTGCAGCCACTGTGTGACTGAGCACTGACCCACGCCGGCACTGCTGCCTCTGTCCTGAGCTGAGAGACCGTGAGGCCGAGCAACAAACCGCCCTCTGTAACGCGGAAGAAGCCATACTTAGATTTAAGGGCTTTAAGAGCTCTTTGATTAACTAAATCACACAACTACTCATAGATTTCTAAAGCCTGTGTATTAACATATGGATGTACCATTTGGAATTTGCACACAAACTTCAGAAAGACCTGTACTGTAAGCGTCCTATGCTATTATAATTAACACCTTGGCTCTGCTGCTGACCCACCACCACCTTTAACCAAGCATTTAACTGCAAGGAGTTTGTCAAAACACAGCCGGAGTAATGGATGGCAGAAACAATCCGCATGGTAACCATCAGGGTGAGGGGGCCTGATGAGAAAAGGAGAGTGGGGCCCATAGTCTGGCAAGGGCTTAATTAATCCTGAACTTCGGGGTTGGCTTACATTGACTCGTGTGCCAATTCAAGCACATTAAAAGCTGGAGCGTCAACAGTCGAGCGTGTCCCCATGTGGTCCCCACGCTGACTCCCATTCTTCAAAGCAGCATTCCCATAGCATGTCACTTTTCTGTTCCAAGCTTGACAGTTACGGTTGGAGTTATCAAACATCAAGGAGGCTGAAGACAGTGGTACATTTTAAAACAGCAACATTATCATTCACATATTATAATGTCAACAGGGCAGGGACATGGATTTTGATTGGCAAGATGGTAATATCCTGGCAGGGTGCTGGAGAGAAGAAACCTTCTGCTGTGAGGTGTACACTAAACCTCCCTGCCTACTGGATCTTTGGCTTATTCAAGAAGAGAAAAGAAAGAAAACCAATTCCAAATATTGCACATTTTATTTGCAGCTTGAATATGTTTGTTTCAACATTAAACAGTAATCTTAATTTATCTGTGCCAAAATCCAAACAGGCCACTAGATGTCTCCTGTCACTGCTCACAAACACATTCAGGCTCTAGCTCACCATTACAGCAGACTCGCATTAGCATCACTGCATGCCAAGCATTGCACCATACGGCCAAAGACAGCAGATATGTCTTCATGTGCAGCAAATATATTTAAGTAGATGAGGTGGGGAATGGATATGACAGATGTAGTCAACTCTGAAACAGGTTGTCATCACCATATCAATAAGTGTGTGTCACAGTGCAACAGGCGTTCTGCACCCCATAAAGAAAAGCAGAAGTTGGATGAACAAGCATAGAACAAAAAATAAAAAAAATATAAAGCCCTCTATAAATCTATAAAATATTCTGGCTGTTCTCCTTTCTTTTTGAATTTGTGTCCATATCTTACTGCTGTTTGCTGCAGAGAGACAACTTTAGCTCATGGGTCAACTGTATGAGCCTTGTGCCACACATTCAGTCACGTAGAGCCACTTCTGGCAGCAAAAAAGACACTCAAAGACCGACACTATTGGCTAACATGGCCGAACGATGAGCACAGAGCATCCAAAAATATAAAAGTAGATATACTTTGCAAACAAAAGCATTCAAAGCATGTGATGTGACCCCCTGAGGTACTGATAACTGAATCAAGTTGAGTTGGCCAGTCCAGCCCATCAGTCCACCTCACTGCCATTTCCTCTCTCCATCTTGGCCATTTAAAGCTGGGAGTGGTGTGCGAATCTGTTTCCCTGGCAGCTTCCTGTACAGCAGCTCTCAGACCTCCGTACTGCATCTTAATGGTCTAAATTACTGCACTGCATTTGATGGCTGCCTGGCAAAGAAGGGGTTGCCACACCTGAAAGCTGACAGGGCAGGGAGGCGGATTGCTGCTGGCAGAAGTTAAACATGCGGCTGCTGGACAGGGAACAGTCATTTCGGCAATAGCTGTGAAGCGATTCTCTACATTCTGGGATGACGCCAACCATTTTGGGTGTGCGCCTGTTTTCACGGCGCTGAAAGGGAATATTCTCACAAGCTGACATACCTGTCCAAAAAACAGTGACATGAGCGTTAGAGAAGGTTTGGTGGGGGCTTAGGTCTCGGGCTAAGTCCATTTGACCTCATACTGCAGGCGGATGGGAAAACAGGCACAGTTCCACATCGGGGACTAAACAGACAACTTCCCAGAGTGCCTGCGACACTGGGCGGTGGTGAAGGGTGAGGCTGCAGTATATCAAATTTAGCAGTAAAAATCTAAATACATGTCAACATTAAAAATAAAGTCTCCCTTAAATAAAAGCTTGAGCTTGACACAACCCAGGTCCTTTTTTTGACTTACAGCAGACGTTGCATTTCGTGGGACATGAGTCAACCTACTGGGAGGTCAGTGGTGGGACGGAAAACGACACTCTTCCCTCCTTTAACAGCTACCTTTGAGGTGTACTAAATACACTATAATGCATTTTTGTTAAATGCAAATTTTCACTTCACAAGTCCAACAGCTGGAATGGAGCGCCGTCACTCGCCATTAGTACATTTGAACAGCCAGACGCTCCTCATCCCAGCTGATCCTTTGACAAACCCTGACTGTGCATTTGTATGAGTCGAAGAAAGCTCTCAAAATACTGGTGACCAAATTCCTGATCTGTATGCGGTTTATCAGTGCAGCAACTAAAACCACAACTAGGTCTGCATCAGATGGAGGTCTGGCCAATGATCACTGAAGCATGGGCGAGCTCGTTCAAAACAGGCTCAGGCAAATTGGTGTCAGCTGTTGAGATCCTCACAGATTTGAAGTGCACCTCCAAGAATTTTTTTTTTTTGTTTCTTTTAATGTTTCTTTGGATGAAGCAGTTTTTCCTCAGTTTGGTAAGAATGTGTTCACTGTTTTTTCTATTTGAACAAGCTAGAGTAACATTTTGTTGCAAGTCTGTGAGCAAAGTAAAGGGGTTGCTTGAGGCTGCTGGAGCACAGATTGTGTATCTGGGCCTAGGAACAGGGCTCCTTCCTGTCTCTCACAGGATGTGGGGTATCCTGTCTGGCAGCAGCAAAGAAGGGCGCCCTGGCTTCAAAGGCAGGAGGAAGTGGTCAGGGGATGGAGAGAGGTAGGCAGGACAGGGGGAGGAGGCAAACAAGGCCAGAGACTAAGCCCTGCAGCGGTGAATGGTCCGACTTGAATTCAGTACATTTCAACATGAACTCGATGAGCACACTGTGTTAACGTCGTAAAAAGCTAGTACAAATAAGGGTGATCGTTAATTTAGGAAAGAAATGTTGTGCTTTGGCCTTACTGCATTTAAAGGAAGACACAAGGATACTCATAAAGTACAATACTCTATTCAATGTTGTTAATAGCTCTACAATGCTCATAAGTGGAGTTCAGTTTCCTTCCTACAGACCCTTGTTCTGTTTACAAGTGAGGGGGAAAGACTCTTGCAAATCTTGACTTCGAAAATATGTGCAGTTGGCACTGTGAGACGCACCCTGTTCCACTGGCATCTGAGTCATGCCGTAGTCAGTGGCAAATGTGTCAAGAGGCATGCATGCATGCACACACAAACACACGCAGCAAACAAATGAGAGCGAAATAAAAAGTGTCAAAGGACAGATAATAGGAGGAAAGAAGGAGGACTAAAGCAGGGAACAAGGGAGGGGGAGAGTATCCTAATTACACATGTAACAGTAAAGTATGGGGCTTTTAAACTCATTACTCTCTCCTGTAATTTTATGCTTGTATTGCAGGCTGACTTGCAGGAGATCAAAGGCTAAGGCTGAAAGAAGCAGAGTAGGAATCAAGTAATTATCACTTAAAAGATGAAGCATCTTTGCTTGCCTTCGCTGTAAACCCTTTTCCTCTCCACATGTGTTTGACATTAGCCGTCCTGTGCCCCACATTGGTAAAGACATTCTAAGACCACTAAGAGGGCCTGACTAAAAGGAGGCTCGAGGCACAAGGAATCCTATTTATAGACCTGGGTCACAACAAGCTGCCACTAATTAGTCAGGTTCATCACGTAGCGGGAAATGTAGTGAAACACAGGAAAAGAGAAAAAACACAGACTGTAAAGGAGTCAAACTGGGTTGCTGGAAACATGGGTTTAAAGTTTAAAGGCACAAAAGCTAAATCATTCATGGTAGAGGTAGTGAAATAGCAAATATGTTATTTATTTATTAATATAGTATCCTCGTAGAATAGATATAATTCTACCAACTCCTGAGGGAAATATCTGAGTCTGTGCTCCACTATGTTCACCAGCTTCACAAACTTTGTCTGTCTGCCATTTGGTGCTGAGCAGTTAGTGTCGAGTCTGTTTATCAGAGCTTTTTTGCTGCTGCAGTCGAAAACTGCTCTGATGAGAGTGAACCAAAACGCTAAGTTGAGGGTAGAAAACCAAAACATTGTAAGTAAAGTAGGCACCAGGTTTTCACCAAGAATAGAAAAGATGATATTTCTGGTTCTGCTGCATTGATTTGTATCCTTTTTAAACTGTCCATTATGAGGCGTTGTCATATAGGAGTGCAAAATGTTACCTTTTGCCCAGTTCATGCTGGGAATATTCAACATCTTCAGTAGTCTGCACTGCAGTTAAACCTATAAGCATAAATATATGAAAATACATTAGGCAGTAAACTCGACTGAGCCAGAAAAATAATGATATACGTCCATTCAAGAACAGTTCCAAAATCCACTAATGTTGCATGTGGTGCGACTGAAATACTTGGCTTCATTATTATTTGGTCTGTGGCTTGAAAATGGGGGAGTTACTCTCCTCAAGAGCAGAAACGTTGGAATAACAAAATGCTCCTAATGCCAGAACCTCCTCATAGATCCTGCCAGGGTGTCAACATGCCCCACAAGAATGTGCTGAGCTTCACGCTGGCCAAAGTCGAGAGTCAAGTATACGTGTGTCTGTGTGTGTGCGTGTGTGTGTGTGTTCCCGCGTGTGCAGTATTCGAGTGTGTGAATATGATCTCTATCTGTGGGATTGTCTCTCTGTGAGTGGGTTTTAAAGTGAGACAGCTGGAGACGTGGGACAAAGAGCTCAGGTTAAGAAGGCCGTTTGTTGTTGGAGGACAACCGCTGACCAACAGTAACCAATACAGCCAGTTACATTTTAATAAAACATTATAACTGCTACTGTAACTACATAGCAGCATGAGTAATGAGACCAGGTACATGCAATTATGTCAGCATGTACCCATCCTGCTGAGGTGTCTTTGAGAAAAATACTTTGTGTCCAGCCCTGACCTCTGACCTGCTTACGTGGAGGAAAACTCAAACTGAATCCTTTAGGTATGGGACGATATTAAAATTCCATGACATGATTATCCAAGTGAAAATAACTACGGTTCTCAATATTATCTAGATAATCATCAAAAACTCTTACTAAAACATGATGGAATCACTTTACCTTCACAAATGTTTTTATTGCATCACCGAAAGGACACACATCTGTTTTTAGTGAACATCCTTTTTAGAGAAAAACAAAAAATCTTAAAAAAGGTCATCATAAATCACAAGGTCCCTCTGCATAAATAAAGGATAATTAAAAACAAATCGCAACATTGTGTGTCTGTTTTTTCTTACATGAAAATTTTTTAATCATTCTCAGTTTTTTTTATTGCAATCCGTGATAAAGTCCTATATCGTTCCATCTCTGGAATTACGAATGTTTCAAGTTATTTGTCTCATTACGTTTACTGACCACCAACATGCACGCTCATGAGTTTTTTATGGCATGAATTATGAGTTAATTAAAGTTCAATCACGAAGGTAAAGGCATTCTGTGCATACATATAGAAAACACAAGGTGCATTTTTTTTTTTTATCACAATATGTAAATAATATCACAGTCCTGTTTATGGGAAGTGGGAGTGGAATTTTCAACTCCATTTTGTCCGGCAGCTGTTGCCCATAGCAGCAGTCGGCCCTGCCTGCCTGCGGTGCCTCTGCAGGCCAACTTGGCCCACACACTGTGGGGATGAGAAGCGGCACTGTGAGCTCACAGGACGATCCGGTAATCCCTGTTGCTAACAGGAATCGGTCACAGTGGTTCGAGAAAAGGTAGAGGATAACCCCTGTTCTCTGTGTCAATGCCTGAACTTACATTATTTTCATGTATGCATGCAGGCATTTCACCACAATGTGTATGTGCATAGGGGTCCCTATGGGTATATGCACCCGCTTTGTCCAGCATATTGGGGAGAAGATCCTTTCACTCGCGGACCAGGTCAGTGTTTATAACGAGGGGAAATACAGTGACTGCTGTGAAGGATGCTGCTCTGCACAAAGACTGATTCACAGGGCTGATGAGAACATGTGCGCAACACATGGTGAGGCTTGAACAGATTGAGAGCCACGGGCTGGAGAGGCCCATGGAGACCTGGCTACAAACAACCACCACACATCCCTCTCGCACACACACGTGTGCACAAATACCCATGTTCTCGTACATTCTCCACTTTTACAGGGGGTTGAAGCTTCGCACTATTACTTTTTGTTTACAGGTAGAACTCAGTGTGTGTGCTTGAGCATGTGTGTGTGTGTGTGTGTGTGTGTGTGTGTGTGTGCGTGTGTGTGTGTGTGTGTGTGTGTGATTGGGATGTGGTGATGAGGGATATCCGGTGGAGTGCCAGCGTGTGAAAGCGTCTTAGAACACCCAGAGAGCTCAGAGAGTTGATTACAGCTAATTGCCAAGATGAAGCACAACAGCTGGAACTGCCTAGCTGCCATTCAAAGACACAAAACACACAGACACAACCTCTCCCACATAGCAATGACCCCCTGTTTTTAATACTAGGACATAAATGAGCTCCCTCTTGCACCTCACCCCTCATTCCTTTGGCTTCCCTACTCTTGGCAGGGCCAGATCTATAGCGCAGAGAGCTCTGTAAAATGACTGAGAGGTTGTTGGAGTTGATATGAGCTGGCCCGGGCTCAAACTGCTGAGGCTGCTTTTTTCAGCTGTGGGGTTTCCCCCCTTGCTGTGGCATTGATGGAATCCTAAAGATGCTTGCAGCCAGATGTCTCAAAGACAGTGAGAAAGACAGAGGGAGAGTAAAGAGGCAGCTTGCAGCCTGCAACATGCTTGAGCTTTCCTCAAGCTCACAAAGTCTTAAAAACCAAAGTTAACTGCATCCATCCAAAAATAAGCTGGAGCCCATGTACACACTTGAATTCAAAATATTTAAAGATACTTATGAAGCATAAAAAGTCTCATGCGTGGGAATTTGTGTAAGAATTCCTGGCAGTAATAGGATTTAGCTGTGTACTCTGAAAGAGCAACAACAAATTCATCAGTAGCCAAATCTGCCCCAGTTTGACCAATAACAAACGCTGAAAATGACCTGGGCTCTGTTCAAGGCAAAAGGATGGAAACAGTTGTTGTTTCTAGGAAGTCCAGCAGACTGAAAGAGATGAAAAGGGAAAGTTTGTTTATAGCAACTTCACCAGACGGTTCCGGTGCAAATAAGAAAGCCTTACAAAGGTGCTCGCCGACAACAGACATACACAGTCAGGCATCGCATTCCTCTCCTCTCTCACACACACACACACACACACACACACACACACACACACACACACACACACACACACACACACACACATTCTCTTTCCACATATTTTTCTGCCTCATCTAACTTCTCTTTCTGTCTCCCTGACCTTCTTTCGTGTCAATCCTCTGGTCTTTCTCCCAGAGACCAACTCGTGCAGACAGGAAGTGTGGCCTCCTCTGGGTTTGGCCCATCAGTGTGGTGTTTATTGTCCTAACCTCACAGAATTAGCATCGAAGACATTGGGAACAAAGTCAAGGGCATCCGGGCCGGTGGAGGTTGCAGGGGAGGGAGAGGAAGCAAAACAGGACCAGACGGGGTTGTATATTTGTTTAATGTAGAGTGTGGGGCTGCCAACAGGCAAGGGGATGACCATTAGGGTGAGGAGAGGGTTAGTCCGCATCGTGTGATTGGTGCAGAGCTACACCCGTTCCTCCAATTGTGCCCTTGTTATCTATTCTTCCATCACTCACTTCCTCAACTAAAGAATATAGAAATGACCTGATTAGATAAAGTATGTGACTGTGTGAGCATTGCTCCATCATACTCATAAAAGTATAAGTTCAGCCCTGAATTCTCTCAAGCGCTTTACCAAATGTGTAAAATAGTCGGCGGACACGGACAGTGAAAAAGCCTGCATGGCACCTTTCTCTCCTGGCTACTTTACTTTAGCAATAAAAGGAGAAGTTAACGACTAATAGTGTGTGTTCCTCCTTTGTAAAATGCCATGCAGAGCATTTAAAGTTCCTCTCCTCCACAGCAGCAGGGAACAGGAGGCTGCAGGAATGTGCTTCGTCCACACAGAGGGAAGCAAGAAATACTTATTACAGATATAGAGAAAGCAGTGAGGAGCTGCCAGCTCCCACCGGCAATGGAGGGCAGAGTCAACATATCTAAGCTCAATTTAAATGCCTTCTTATTAGCAAAATGGTTTTATTCATCTTTAGAATCAAACAGGCACATTACATTTTTAGGTGGTATTTCAGATTATTCCCTGAGGCAGCTTTTCCTGAATCACTTCTGGTTCGGAGGTCCTAAAGAATCAACAAATCACTGGTGATGGTTTATAGACCAGCAACTAGCACTAAGGATGAGATATAAGAAGGAAATTCACAAACATGGGCATTGTTTATGAATGCCCATCAGAGCGGAAGCAGCTGCATGTCAATAAATTAAATCCAATCAGAGGAAAGCTGGTTGTGTTTCTTAACAACAGGAGCAAGTCCTCTTGACGAAGCCGGCCGCCATGTTTATACAGTAGCACAGAACAGATGATACCACAATGCTAGATGCTGCCAAATCCTACACACTGCACCTTTAAACCCAGTAAGAGTATAAATATGTGCATATTAATGTCATCTGGATCTCTGGATCTGGAAATAGCATGTAGTAGTTTCTCTGTGGCTAATCAGCAACACAGTATAAAACAGTATCGTCTGCATAAAGATACATTTTACAATCAGAGTATCTTGGTTGGATCTAACCTGTGAGTTTTCTGTTACCACAAGGCCACTCTGTCAATGGAAGCTTAAACAGGCAATGGAATCCACCAAAAACAACATTGAAGCCATCAGCAACAACTGGTGTAATTGCACCGCAGAGGAGGTAATATCTAAGATAAACCTTAAATTAATATTAAATACACTACTTTCAGTCAGGAACATGTGAAAGCTCCTTTTTGTGGAGAGACTGTCAACTTCTATAATGCTTTGTAAGCCAAGTCAAATATCAATGGCATATGCAGTTGGTTCTTGGTATTATAAATTGCCAAAAGCATGAAGCCAAAGGTGGCCAGTAAGAAAGAGTACCCACATTCAGCATGAGCCAAGAAATGATCTGTCTCATTAGGAGAAGAAAACCGTTGGTGTTGTTAGTGACCAAGGGGAGTAAAAACTTGAGGTGAAACACTCGGAGGACCAAGCTCCCCTGGTTTCTCTGAAATGAGGGTAATTTTTCTTCTTAAAAAAATGCAAAAGGACAGAAATCGACATAGTGCAGAAGCAGATCACCAGCCATGCTCAGACTAGTTACGCTGTGAGCAGCCAAAAATAGAGTTGGACATTAATAGAGCAATTTGACCTGCTAAAATCAAGTGGATTGCAAATAAAATAAATGGGGTAATGACTCAGTTGTTGCAGTAATAGATTTGCCATTAATGTTGAGAATAAGGTGGGAAAGGAGAAGGGAATACGTTGATTTATGAGGTGGTTTGAAAATACGCAACAGTGGTTTGCAGGTCAGTCTCTTTCGAGAACTAATTTGTGTTTGTTTGTCTTTCTTTGGCATTAATGGGGAAATCTATGCACATTAATCCATCAGTGGTGATTGGGCCGTCGTCCAACTCAGATGTTACACAGAGTTTCACGCTTGTGCCTCTGAATTTGCCAAAAGAGAGAAAGAAAAAAAATCACAGGGGAGGCCACACAACTCCAGTTTAATGAAGGTTTAAGAAAGTGAGCAAACACACAGTGGGACATTGGGGGAGACTGGTTTAAGGAGGATTAGAGTTGCAGTTGTTTAGCTCCTGGTTAGGACCAGAGCTGGGAAAGCCATGCATGACAAATCCTATAGATGTAAATGATGGAGGACCATAAGGATATGGCTGTACGGGGGCTGAAGGCCTGGAACTCTCTGCCATTTCATCCACTGAGCTCTGTGACACTAATCAGCAAAATCTCCCTGAAGTGGAGAACTTGAGATGAAACCACATAATGTCTGGAAGGAGTTGACTCCAGGGGAAATTGAGGTAAGGTAAGATACGGCAACTCGGCCTGCTGGGCTTAATCTTGAGTGCTGAAACGGTTATGAGGAACTGCCCTAGATAGAGGCACTGATTATTGTAAATGGAGGCTGTAGTGGCTGATGAATCAGGCTGCCTGGCTATCAAAACAAGGGACTGCGCCTGGGAAAAACTAAAAGATGGAGAGCTGTGGTGGCCCAAAGAATAACTCGGGACCTGTGTGTGTATGTGTGTGTGTGTGTGTGTGTGTGTGTGTGTGTGTGTGTGTGTGTGTCTGTGTGTGTGTGTGCGTGTGTGTGTCCACAGCTTCTACCACAGCTGTCCCGTCACTCTTAAATCTCTGTGAATTCTGGCCGTTGGGTTGAACTGGCAGAGGAATGCTTTCATGTTGCTGCTAAGGAACTGGAATGAAAGTATTAAAGCAATTCAAAACATGACCCTAATTTATTAAAAGTCATCTGTTTCCTATAAGCGAGTGCTAATTAATGGCCATGGCCCAGGAGGAAAATGAGAGGCTGCACAGATGAGAGGCAGAGAGAGAAAGGAAAATAGAGAAAGAGAAAGGTTTTTGTGGGATGGGGAATTAAAGGACACAGAGATTCTATACATTATACTGTCACATGTTTCAAATGAAACGACTTCTCAAGTTAGACAAGAAGTCTGCGTTCAAAAATCATTTGCACTTTCACAATGTTTTGATTAAGACCACATTTTTTGTATTTGTTTGGCGGCTGGAAAAGCAGGGTAAACAAAAAGAGGGTGAGTTTCCTCTGTTTACTTTAACATGGGGGGAACAGCATATGTCTGTGTACCACTTATGACAGCAATTTTCTCAATTCCTGCAAGACGCATGGAAATTATTAAAGGAAAAATGTGCACTACGGTGGTCACAGTTATTCTGGCAATTAGAGTGAGTAAAAAGATGCCGTCGAAAGCCTTGAGGTTCTTAAGATTCTCACTGCACCTGGACTCATCCTGAGCAATATAAAAACATTACAGGTAGTTTTAATAAATCAAAACGCAATGCAAACTTTTCCCGTCTCCTTACTTCATACTGCAATAATCAGATCCAATTGGGTCAGTGGATATGACCAGCCATTCTTGAAGAAATGAGACAGGAAACTGTTACATGGGACAACATGCAAAACCTGGAGATTTCCCATCCAGACAATCATCAACCAGGTCTCAGACCATGGCAAGAGGAAGTCTACTTTTCACCGTAACGTAGAGTCAAGATTAAATCCGGATGTGAAGTCTGGAGCAACACATCGTAAGACCAGGGAGCGTCAGGTAGCGAAGAGAAAGCCTGTTTCCCTGTTCCACAGAACCTCCAACGCTCACAACCCATCTGCTCCAGACAAGCTGGAATCCATGTTTGCACAGCTGCTGCTTTCTCAATCTTTCTCTGTATTGCAGACCATTACTTACTCTCCCACTACAAGAGAATAACATTACAGAAGCCCCCAGGTACCGCAGCTTCTGCTCGAAGTGGAAGACGAGTAACCGAGCCCCTGGATGACCACGGCCTGACCGGCCCACCGGACATCCGCTCTCACAGTCAAACCGGACAAGCTGGTGTTGACAGAGAAATATGAGGACGTCTTCACTGGAAGCACAGTTGCTTTTCTCATAATTCAATAAAGGGTTCAGATTCCCAGAAAAGCGCCAAGTCTTGGTTGCCTACATGACCGTCATCGGCACTTGATTTCATAGCGCCCACCAACTCAGGCAATATATCTTTGAGTAAAACTGTTGCCCACTTCTAACAGCAATGTAGCTGTTTTATGCACCTCATAGTAGAGTGGTAGCCTACATGTGAGGAACAATGTTTTCTCTAGTAAAGGAATAAAATATATTTCACTGACAAATTTGGTCTAAAACTGCCATCTGACGTCTGTCTGATTACCTGCCTGTGCTGCTCCATTAGGAGAAGCAGATTGTAATAGTGTGCTAGTTGAGGAGGCTTCAGTTTGTGGATCAGATGCACTTGGCTCAACGTAACTTTGTTGGTCCCCTGATGTTTCATATAGCATCAGAATTTCCCCGTCCTATAAAGATGTATGACCAAGTACCTGCACAAATAACGAAAGCCTCAGCTGCCCTTTGTTTAATGCTAACTAGCATATGCCTGCTTAACGTCTACATTAGCATTGTCATCGTAACTATAAAAGCATGTTGATTGCTTCACAGCCACAAGCATGGCTGTAGACTCTTGTTCTCTTGATGAAGCTGGAGTTTCTGTAGGTCGTGCTTTTCCTTTCATCTTCTTATTGTTCTACTTATTGCAAACATACTGCTGCCAGAAATGTAAGACGCACCAGTTCCTGCATGAAAGAGGATCTATGTATCTTAATTTAAAGTAAACTCATACAAACTCCCTCTAATCAAGTCATATAACTACAACATCTTGATCCTTGTTTTTAAGACGAGAGCAATTTGTTTGATGCAAAGTGCATTGAAATCATGTAAAAAAATCAAAATGTTGAATAGTGAAATAGTCATCTGGACCCATCAGAAATGATTTGATACATTTGGTGAACAAAGTATGCACTGTAT
Organism: Anarhichas minor; assembly: GCF_050575085.1. Classification (NCBI taxonomy): domain Eukaryota; kingdom Metazoa; phylum Chordata; class Actinopteri; order Perciformes; family Anarhichadidae; genus Anarhichas; species Anarhichas minor. The sequence continues at coordinate 4,256,132 of NW_027466476.1, read as the reverse complement.
TGGAATCTCCTCCATTTTTTCTTAACTTTTTAAAAAGATAAACAATGTTTACATTCAATGTTTCAAATCTACTTTGAGGGAGGGTGGTGTGTGTGTTTCAACAGGGCTGTCCCACGCAGGTTCAAGGTCAAGGTGAGATTAAGTTTCCCTCTCAGTCGACACTGTTGATAAGAACTCTGGGATATGTAAACATACTTTTACTCCCACTCTCGCCTTTGTCTTTCTAACACGCACACACGCACACACACTGAAAGACAGGGACGGATAATCACACAGTGTTTCATATTTCAAGAGATTTCATCCACCGTGATTTATCTGGTCTGTCAGCTGCAGGTTTCCCTGTTTTCTCATTGCAAACAGTTTGGTAGTCAGGTGGCTCTGCTGAACTTGTTTTCATAGATTAGAAGAAACCACGTACTGTATCCCCACTCGCACCCGCCCAAACACTCACCCACACACAGCAGCCTGCTGTCTCCTCCCGTAACAATAACATGTATTTTTGGACGGGGCCACTGGTCCTATAGTCGGTGCAGTTCCAGGATATATTTAGATGGACTCCCTCTTAGCATTATGTTTGTGTTGTACATTCAACGCACATGTTCCATTCCTATTTTTTGTACTTCTCGTGCCTTCCAGCAGGCTCTCTGCTGACTGCTGCTTTGGTTTGGCGGCATGCACAGACACACAGAAGAAGGCGGCGGCACTGGCAAGGAAGGGTGTGGTAATAAATGTCCAAAATTCATGGAAGGCTGGGAGTTAAGTTTAGCCCACTTGGGCTGGCAACTACCGGGGAGGCCCAGCAACAAACATATAGAAGGGAATGAAGGGAGGAGTGTGACAGGGTGAGCCAGGATTGCCCCTATGTGAGACATAGAGACATTGGCTTGTCGTATAATCTGTCATCAACAGCCCAACAGTGCTGTATCACGCTATCATGTCTCTGTCTCTTTGCTGTTTATAAATGGTACATGTGACTAATACATCTACTACTTTCCACTGTCTAGACACATTAGAGCAGAATGTGTCTGCAAGTGGACACTGAAGCTGTGGTTAATTTCTGTTTAGCGCAAACACAATTCAAATAGTATCTTAGTCTGAATGTGAGACAGAGCGTGCAGAATACAAATGATTCAGATGCCACACGCATACACCAGTCGGTCGATTCACCACTTTGGTATCTAAACAACTGTTGACTGATGGATTGACATGAAATGTTGCACAGACACTCACGGTACTGACTTTGGCTGACTAGTGTTACCATGAGTTTGACTTTTTGGGGATTTAGTGAAATGTCTTGACAACGATTAGATCGATTGTCATGACATTTGTTTGATGCCCAGAGGACGAATCCTAATAACTTTGTTGATTCCCTGACTTTCCATCTAGAGCACCAAGCAGGTCAGAGTTTTTCCATATTTGGTGAATATCTGGTATGACTTGGCACAATCCAAATGTTTATGGTTCCTAGACAATGAATGACACTTCTGTGAATGTGATTTTGAGAGAAATGTCTCAATAAATATCGGATGGATTGCCATGAAATGTGGTACACACATTCATACCGCCCTCAGGATGAACTGTAATAACTCTGGTGATCCTTTCTGTTTATGACCAAATATCTGCCAAACTAAAGCCATTCCCATCAGCCTCAGCTGTACTTTGTGATTAGTGCAAATTAGCAAATGTTAGCATGGTAACACACTAAGCTGAGATGGTGAACAAGGTACACATTATACTTGCTAAACATCAGCATATTAGCATCGTCATTGTGAGCATGCTAGCATGCTAACAAAACACTCTAATTTCAGCACACTTCATTCAACACAGGGTTTTATACAAAAAGAGCTATTAGCATAAGTCTGTAACTACAAGTTTTCCTTTCTCTCAAACAAATGGCTCCTCTGCCATCTTCCCAGGATGACAATAGAGAATGTGGGTGAGAAGTTCATTCCTATCATTCCTGCTTTGCGGCTGGGAGTGGATTCACCTCAAGTGTTTGCATCAACCTGTCAGGACTCAGATCTATTACCTCTAGTATCTCTTATGACACAGAGCAGATCTCACAGCTTTGCAGTAAAGTAGACAATAAATCTAGAACAACAGAAAAATAGTTTTCATCACTGTTCCCCCGACTATAGCAGAGTCTGTCCTCTATCAAAAGTTTTGTAATGAAACTACTTTATCCAACATAAGTAGCATGGTGTAATTGCTGATGTTAAAGGTGCCAGTTGTACAACCAAGTGCAAAGCATTAAGACTTTACGCCTACAGCAGCCTAACCCAAGCGTGTGCGGTAAACATGTTTGCTCAGAGCCAATATTTAATTACAAGTTATGTACCAAATTGAAATAAATAAAATCTCAAGTTTTAGTGCCATAAACCACCATGGTCCCAACAATGAATGTGTTTGGGTTTGTGGGCTGTCAGTAGTGGTGAGGACTCAAGCTCTGTGGTGAAACACATTCATGCCCAGCATGCATAGCAAGCGGCGGGGGTGCTTGCGTTTTTCAGTCTCTCTCTCTTCTCTTTCCAATCTCTCTCTGTCACTCTCATTTACCGTCTCTCTCGCCTCCTTTCCCCCCCCCCCCCGCCCCCCTATATCTCACTCACTGCCCTGACAGCGGCGGTTCATGGCCTCTGCTTCTCACTTTGTAGGTTGAGTTTGAAACCCAACACTGGCACCAGGAGTCACCTTCCAGGCATGGCTCAAATGCCCACCACCATCCCCGTGCCTTGCAGTCACAAGACTGCGGTGGGACTGGAGGTCAAGATCGAAGGCGAAGCTTTCGCAACGGGCCCAACCCCCCTCTTGTGATGCTTACGCACCTTCAGAACTTGTTGGAGGACATTGGATGGGGCAGCGCTTCAGGGCACATGATCAAAGCACATCTCCATCTGTTTGATCAGTGTTGGGGCCGGATTGCTAGGTGGGCTTCAGCGTGACCTCCATTAAACCTGAGTGACCTCCCCCAAGCACTCTGCTTGCTCTCTCACTCCCATTCTGAGGATTCAGTTTCAGTGGAGCCATGGAATGGTTTCCCGTTATACACACAGGGGCAAATTAGAGGAGCAGTGAGTGAGAGAAAAGGAATGGTTGCAATGGAGTCTGGAGAAGAAGAGGCACAAAGGCGTAAATAGAGGGATGAGGTGGCAGCGAGGACAGCACACGGGCCGACTGGTTGGTTTTTTTCCTGGTTGTCGGAGCCTCAGATGAGGAGATTGATGGTCATTGTGGGTGTGTGTAGGTAAAGTGGTGTTTGCTGACTTTGCAAGACAGTAGCAGTACAGAACCTGAGCCCTGCTCAGACCACCTACGCTGCCTTCCACCAGTCAAAATGGTGGCCCTTAACAGAGTCATACTGCCACAGATGGTCACGCTCGTCTTTCCCTAAAATTCTTTGACAACTTGGGTATTAAAAGAGATTTGGGACAGTTTCTAAGTCTATGATATAACCGTACTTATAAAAATAAAAACTGAAGTAACTAGTCAGCACTTCTACAACTAAGTCTGACCAGGTGAGAAACACAAAAAGTCAGATCATCAGATTATCGAAACCACTTTATTTGCATTCAAAAGTGAAATTCTGTACATCTAAGATGCCAATAATAATCCCTGATTGCACAGGAAACCTGTGGGCCCACACAACTAAGTTAAATACGGTAGGTCAAAGTTTAGTTTAAAATGGACAGGTTAGGTAATAATTTTACAATTTACACTCAGGGTTGATTTTAAACCTGTCCTGAATTAACTTGGTGAGTACAAAGTGATTATTACAAAAAGTAACATGGCCAAAAGTATGAAAATAATACTAAAACTGGAATTTTCATTTTATTATTGTTATTTGAATCTTCCCTTTAAACTGTTCTTGACCACGTACACTTAAAGTTGCATAAATCTATTTTATTATACTAAAAATAAGTCAACTTATAAAGTGTAATGTGAAAAGTGTCACTTTTAATGACAAATCCTGGATAATTATCACTCAACTCGACAACTTTAATGCTCAGTTTCCAGCCACACCGGGCTGTTTTCAGTCATAAAGCTCAGATAAACCGGCTGAACGTCACATATTCAGTACCCAACGGCAGAAAGAGAAAGTTGGTGAATATAGTGAGCATTTAAAAGCTTGGTGGAGACAAAAACAGAGCTAAAAGAACCATGGAAACATGACTCAAAATAAAAGGTAGTGTTGCTGCGTGCTAGATGAGTAAATCGGTAGATGTTTGCCAACCCATTTGCCTTATCAACTTTACATGCCATTATTTAGTGTGTTTAAGGTTTAAGAACCACTGTTGAGTAGCAGTGTATCCAACTGTACAGCCTACTGTAAACCTGTGTTCCTTTCTCTCTAAACACTCCAATCATACACATGTAACCAAAGAAGAAATACATACATAACTGACAGTGATTCAAACCTCATTTCAGAAGCCTACATAACTGCTTTTCTGTATGTTCTCCAAAACTGTAAATTCTGCGAGCATGCTGCCAGTAAAGGTGACACACGCTGTCACATCAGGTTGCACTAAGTCATATACTACTTGCAGCCAGTGGCCGTTGATGTAAGCTTGCACACATTAAATTCTTCTTGGTAACCGAACGCTTTGGACAGTCACGCTGGAGCCAGCCTCCGTGAACACGCAGGGAGTTATAAAAAGAGCGGAGTGCAAGCAGAAGGGCACTCCCTCTCTGTTTCTTTCCCCTCTCTCTCTCTTGGCCTCCATCAGCTCGTACTCGTGTGCACCTTTTACTCAGGTTTCAGAAAAAACTGATAATACTTGATATTTGCTTTATCATATTGTGAATATGGTACAGCACACTGCTCCTAATCCTACTGATAGTGGAGGGAATGCAGTAAATAGTGGAGATAACAATTATAGTGGACTAGAATAAGAAGGTGCCAGACTCAAACAGGAGGCAGAAAAGGCTATTTGCAAATGTCTCTCCCTTTCGTCCTATAAGGTCAGGGCAGATGGCCGCCCACCCAGCGCAAAGGTACACTGATAAGACTCATACAAACACTATATAAATGCATTGTAATTGCTTGGTACTTATTACATTGTCCTATTGTATTTTTTGACATTATGGAAAACCCCTCCAATGATGCATTCATCCAAAATAAAACAAGCAATATTGAGGAAGTTTGATTAACGGCTGTGGCTGCTTTTCCTTTAGGCTATGTATTCAGCACATAGTAATTAAAAAATTAAAATGGGAGTGAGTTAATGTTTTTTTATTATTATTATTATCACCTTGAAAGAAAAATGATAGACCAGGCAGCCTGGTATTCATGGAGACTCTCATTGATATACCGTTTTTACTGCACACTGCAAGACTTTCCTGAGCATTTTATAGTTGCTTTTGCTCCTTCTGTAATGTTCATGAACATGGTTGAATAGATACTTATGGTCTCATGAATTATTATTTTTTTATCTGTATACGAGGTCAGACCTGAATTGAGCAAATCTGAATTGTGTCAGACTTCTTGGCTGGCGGTAGTGCATCAAGCTGTTAATCAAACACTGACATATTGCCATAAAAAAAAAAAATGGAAACTGCAGGCAGGTGGTAATCATCTGTGTGTTTGTCGCTATGATCAAACCCCTGTACATTAGTCATTTGATCCATCATTAAAGTAAAACTTATTATAGCAGCCTAAATATTGCTGCTTTTCTTGTCGATTGTTGTAATTGAGCTGTTAATGAGACCTTGTGGCAGTGTCGCTATGACTGCTTTGTTTAGTCAAGACTAACAAACCATTGGATAATGAACCTGTTGCATATTGAGCTTGGACAAGTTCTTGCAGAATTTACAATATTTTAAATACATATATTATGCCTGTAATATGCATTTACATAACACATCTTCATTATCATATATTTTCTTTGTCTTGATACCAGGTTTCCTTTAAAAACACATTAAAAAACCCCATTCATACTCTTTGTGTCTCACTGGTATTACACAGTATATACCGGTTGATATAAATATTGAATGTGAGCAAAGAAAAACTCCCGACCAAATAGAATAAAGGATAATCTAGCGGTTATTCAAAATAATGTATAATAGGAAGTGTGTGAAAGAAATCAAAAAGCACATTTGTCTGTCTAGACAGAGATAAAGAGGTATAGAGAGATGGCGTGACAAAGAGGAGAGAGGTCTACAGTTCTGCTGTCCCGTGTGGATAGAGTGTCGAGGTGTTGAAATGGCCCATTGAGCCAGAATGTTCAGCTATACACAGCAGATAGGACGGAGTACCGATCTTTCCGCAGCTCCCAGCCACACCACTGCTCTGGAACCGCCTCCCACCCACCACCAACACTTCAGGGCCAGTGGAAACCTTCCCACTGCACACTCACAATGCACACACAAGCTTTATAACTCCTGCGAGGAGAAGGAAGCAGCCAAGTGCATACATGTCAGACTACAAGTAAATTTGAATTGAGTTTGCTTCATTTTTTTTCTGAAAATGAACCCAAGTCCACTTTGCCCACATTTTGACACACAAAATCCATTGCCATTGTGAAGCATTCAAAGGAATCTGTTCCTCTGAAATGCCACATGCTTAACAGAAAACGCATGGAAAGCCTTCACAAGGCCAACATTGTTCCTCAGGCCTGTTAAAATGCACATGGAGCAATGTTGAAGGAAGAAAAAACCCTACTGTAGCACTGTGAGTGAGAATTCAGGCTGCTGGCTAATAGGATCTTTAGAAGTGGGTGAACAAAAATGTCCCCCATTATTTACATTATTCATTATGTGAACCAAAAGTGATAAAAAAAAAAGAATGTAGTAGGAGGTAAGTCAACAAGAAATGTAAATACTTGATAATACGAGAGCACAATGTGAGCAGCTCAATGACATTGACATATTACTCAACTTAACACACAGAGTTGTGCAAGAAGCAAAACAGCATAGGGGAAAGAATGCAAAGCCAGATATCTGTCTGTTTAGCATTAACTCCTCACAAATGTGTGACATATTTTCAAGGGGAACAGAGATGACTGACTAGTCTCATGCCACAGCAGTTAGAAAATGGCACTCTGTACGAAGGATGAAGACCTTGTATAAAGTGTCTGCAATATGCTACACCATTGGGCCTGCCGAGTGGAAAACTGCACTGCAGGTCTAATGAGGAGAGAAACAGCAATACGTTCGACACGCTCTGTTGATGATGGAGCTCCCACTAAAGCCCCAGCTAATTAAAAGCCACCACAGTGCTGCAGGAAAGAGCCAAAATAGCCTCCAGAGCCAACTGTTTGATGGAGTCAAACACGGCTGCCTTCTGGGGTTTTCAATCAAGTAAGGAGACACATTGTGTGCTTAGCAACAGAAAGAAAAGAAACGTTTGTCTCTCAGTAGCCGTATGAATGAAACCCATGGGAAGGTACCGCATGAAGAGAATGCTGACAGATGCTGAAAAGGTGTTACCTGTATCAAATACATTTTTTTTTAAGGCACATTACTCAGTCAGTGAACATGCCACCTAAAGTATTGTTTTACTTTATTCTAGTGCTGCTCAATAAACAGAGATATCGTGACAGTGCAAGACATAATATCATGTTATTAAGTATAATACTTTGATATGTGGACTTAACTTCCCATCAGTCTAAACAATAATTATAATTAGCTCCACCTTGATCAATACATAGTGATAATAGTAAAAGTAAATATTACCCTGTAAACATTCCATATAATGGGTATTCCTTCTTTTTGTACAGAACTTAAGTATATGTTCAGCAATAACACATTTAACTTTATTTTTAAGTAAACAATGTAATGTACATGTAATGTGAAAAGTGTGTTGGTTGAACCCATAGAGAATAATTGCCTGCAGCTTTTTAGCGTCTTTCAGCTCATTGCTTTGGCAGACAGACAAAGTTATTTATAAGCATGTTTGTGAGCATGTGGCTAAAAGAGAGTCAATACTCGACTTACATTCATCAGGGTACCAGAAACACAACTCCACATAACTGCTAATGTTGCTATGTGTCCGCTGGCTGTGTAAGTAAGCACCTGTTTGCTAATGTGTTCTCGATATCAACTTTATAAAGTGATAGTATGTCAGTGTTGTCTTTACAGCTTGTCCCTAAGTGGCCAATAATTTAATGAATGCAGGTTTACTTTCGTAATAATACATGTACTCAAGTATATTTCTGAATTTTAATAGACAGGTGAAGCTGGCAGCTGTTTGTATGTTTTGACTCCATCAGTCATGTAAGCTCAACAGGAATATTATGTCCACTGGTTCAGTTGAGGCAACAGGGGGAGTCGATTGCCGAGAGTGATATGCGCTACTAAGACTATGGCTGATGGCCAAGCTCCTCTGTGTAAGTAGATGTAGCCAATGTTTCAGAAAGGCGATAACAGTTCCTTCCATGCTGCCGGTGGTGCGACGGGAGGTCGGCGGACCCCCGGGGTGTGACGTGCCGCTCAGCAGCTCCGGACATGTCAGCGGAGTTCACCTCCCATCCAGTGCATGGCAGAGTAAACACAGGAACCACATCAAAGCAGCTTAGCCAGGCCACAGTGCCCCTATGTACCGGTTTGTTATTCTCCTCCAAAGGTTAATTACAGTGGGGCTTCAAAGGGCCTGCTGGCCATCTGCAAGGAATTTGAAAGTTGAAGTCTGAAATTCCTGTCAGGCCAAACGAAAAAATAAACACACCAATCAATCAGTACGCTGCTAAATTACACACCCCTCCGTTTTGGTTTGTGGGGGGTAATGGCAAGTTAATGTCTTGCTTAGAAAATAGCTTTTGACCATGAGGGAGAGACTTGACACTTTCATAATCCAATCTGCAGCATGGTTCACGTGACAAGGTTGTGTGAGGGCATATCATTTGACCAAACAGGCACAAGCTGAATTAATTGGATATACAAATTCCCTGCCGGAACATCATGAGTTTGCAGCACAGATAAACAGAGCAAAGGTTGGTCTGAGGGTAGATTACAAAGTGAGGGGAGAACGGAAAGAGAGAAAGAAGACTGATCCTCTTTGTAGAAGAAAATAGCTGAATGAGAGGAGGAGACAAAACATAAGGAAAAGGGGAAATTATACGGGAACTCCTTCACACCTCCAGCACTTCAGCCAGCCATCATTTCTAGCCTAAGCCGTGCCATAACTCTACGAGTGGCGACGGTGCATTTCAAGACATGCTGGTGTCCCTGGCTGCTCTTGTTAGTGCTATGAATAGTCAGCTATTTGTGCTTTTGCAACTGAATCCTGGGTTTTTTATGACTGTTTACAATGGAGCGCTCTGCACTATTAGGTGTCACAAATGAATTATATACACTAGCAGAGCTGGGTGAAACAGTATTTGAAATTAGCTTTTTTTGTTTCCCCCACCTCGGAGGACCATATGTGCGGGGTTTATTGTATCAGCACATTTAAAATAGAGTCTAGTCAATCATAGAAGAGCACCACATTACTTAAAATACACACCTCGGTTATTATCGAAGCGTTCTCACGCTGATTGCACCACTCTGTAGGGCAAAAAACTGGGGCTGCTTGTAAGCTTAAACAAACCAGAAGAAATGTATGTGAATGCTGCTTGAACATGAGGTCCGTTTGCCACTCATCAACTTTCCCAAAACCTGCAAGCCACTTCTGTTTATTCTAATAAGGCACAGAGGGCTGAAAGAGAAGCATTAACTAGATAAAGTGCTGCAGTCCCCCTCGGTCTGTATTTATTATTCCAATATGGAGAACAGGCGTGTCTAATTGCTTGAACAGGTATGTGTGTGTGTGTGTGTGTGTGTGTGTGTGTGTGTGTGTGTGTGTGTGTGTGTGGTGTGTTTGTGTCCCTGTATTGGGCTGTGAGTACACAGGCTGAATTGAGAAGTGGGTCCCTTGCAGAGCTGCACAGCCAGTCTCACATGGTTTTAATGCTTCCTGCTTGTTGTTTTATATGTCTACATTAAATGGAACCACATGCTATCAATGGACTTCTACACATGTTGAGGAAATATTCGGCCTTGAAAACTCTGGCCCCATTTAGCTCAACACGACGACTGGGGAAATCGATAAATGAATCAATGGAAATGTAGGCATCGCAGCTGCAGCCATTAAATGCTCCTAAAAAACCTGGTGAGCCTAAAAAGCGTTTCTGTGCCTCGAGGGGCAGACAGGAGAAGTCAGAAGCAGAGTTTTTGCGCAAGCTGGGTGTGGTTCAGTGACATGCGACGGCCTGGATGGCACAGGTGTCACATTCGTTATGTGAGTCACAGTCTGCATGCCTTCCAACACAGCCAGGGGTGTGTGTGTGTGTGTGTGTGTGTCGATCACCCACCAAAAACATTATAGACCTGCTCAGCCACTACACTCCCAGTTGCTGCATGCCTGTGCTAGCATGTGTAAGTGCACACACACACAAACATGCATTTGCATACATTTTGCAAAATGTATGCAAAAATCCAACTACATGAGAGATGACATGTCCATATGATGCAACATTCTTGTCAGTGCAAAAGAAATTAAATGCTGCTCGAAAAATGAAAGTATGTTTTACAGCAATTGTTTTCTACCTGAGCAGGACTTTGACTTCTAATCCATGATGTTTCCAGTTTGACATTTGGGAAACACGCTTATTTGCTTTCATGATGAGAGTTTGATGAGAAGGTTGATATACACTCTTATGTCTGTATGCTAAATATGAAGCTACATCCAGCAGTTGGTTAGCTTAGCTTAGCATAATGACTGGAAAAAGGGGAAAACAACTAGCCTGCCTCTGTTCAAGCTCAATAAATAACACATTTTCTCTCATTTGTTAAATCCGTAACTATAGCTTAATGTAAAAATGACATGTTGGGGATTTGCAGAGCATGATTTGGGTGACTTGGCTGGAGCAGTGACTCAGCAACCTCACAGTGACGACAAGACTCCAGGAAGTGCACTGCTCTCTGTCAAGAAATACAGGTTCTCAGTTTCTATACACTGCACGACAGTTACGCAGCTCATATGAATCATATGATAATTATGATTACAGTTTTGGCTTCAACAAAAGAAAATCTGACTTGATCTTGAACATTTAGTTTTGAGAGCCAGCTTAATATCATTAATTAAATTTAGAGATGTAAACAGCGAGAGGACAATCTCTACTCTCTGCTAGGCTCCTTGTCAATTATCACATTCTCAACTCAGTTCAGATAAATCACTGCAGACAAGATACACCTCACTCAACTCCACATTAAGGAGGAGCTTGTTGTGACTTGGCAGTGGAAAAGTGATGGTTTTAAATACATCCATCAGCAGCATCAGTAGTAAATCTTCATCATGTTTATGGCCTCCCGGTGATGAGTGAGCAGACGGGCAAGGATGCGTCCATCAAAAATCTTTTGACTCATCAGATTCCTGCCATGGCTTTTTTAGTGTGCGGGGGTGCTGCCTAAAATGCAAAAGTCTCGCCGGTCCATCCTTTGAATGCAAATACCAACAAATTAAAATGCAAACTGTGAATTAGATTTTAAATAATGCAGGGGAACATACCTGTGAAGCATTTGGCTCATTGATGGCTTTGTGTTCCTTTATCTCCAATTTACAGTTTTGACCTTTATGCATCTCCACACCCGAGCTGTGCAGAAGTGATTTAACCTCTAACGAAACACAACCTTGCCAGTCTCTGAAGCTTGGTAAAAAAGCCAGGAGACGGTTAGCTTAGCATAAAAACTGGAAAGAGCTAGCCTGGCTCTGTCTAAACCAGACTACCGGAAAATCACTTCTCTATAGCCCAGCACATAACACATAAAACCACAAATTACTGGTTTTAAACTTTATTTTTTATACTACAAAAAACCTTCTGTAGAATACTATGTCAGTTTTAGACACTGTAGTGACTCATTGCCATGAATAATAGTGATTTGACATAATATTTAGCATTGCAAATTCCTTATTATTCGGGATTTTATTTTTCATTATTAGTACTATATGGGTAAGTTGCTTAGATAAGAGTGTGAATGGGACACGCAACACGTTCACAGTTGTTTAAAACCTAACAACACATAAGGTTCTCTGAGGTGAGACCACCACTGGAGGTAAGTGCCACCATTTCCCTTACTCCTGTCTGCAAAAATGTTTATAAGGACTTCAAATTACACAGAGGATGCAAATGAAGTGCTCTAAAAAGTATTATGCACAAACACCAGGCAGACTAAATACTGTGAAATATGCGTTAATATAACTGTCACGGCATATTACAGTTGCCTGAACTACTGATTTAGTGCGATTAAATGCAGCCTGCAGGTTCAGAATTTAAAAGTTGATTTACAGGGACCAAAAGTAAAGCTCAGACCATGGACGTAGAATAGGAGAAGAACTGACATTTAACTGATTTCCGTGGTTGTTTGATTAGTAAAAAATAAAATGGTGACTGTGGACATCGCTCTGGAGATGGATGGCTGTCTTAGTGAGCCAGGTAGCTTGTCCTTCTCCAGAGCTGAGAGGGAGTGAGGCAGATGTACAGTTGGACCCTGCGCTGCCGCTGGCCACCAGCCCGCTGTTCGGTTAATTGTCTGTAACCAGTGCAGCATTAAAGCATGGTGGAATTGGCTAACTTGCTAATTCTACCGTGCTATAATGCTACACTGGATACAGAAAATGAGCTGAACAAAGTTGTCACTCATCTGGAGATAGCAATGTGCTTTTCTGTGCTGTAACAAGAGTGTTGATGAAGCATTTGGTTGTCAAATTTTACTCATTTACACTGTGCTTTGTAACGTTACTACTCCACTTCTCGTTTTAGTCATTCCTGCAAAACCTCACGCCAGTGAATCCGCGACATGCCGTAATACGGTTTAGATACAGAAGTTAGCTAGCTACAATGGTTGCAATTGCACCAGTACACAGAAAAATGCCAGCTGCTCTGACCATCCTACGTTGATTTGAATGGGAATGTCTGTTCTACTCCTATTCTATTCGAAAAATCGTGTGTCTGAATCAGTCCCCTAAACTTTATCTCTTTTCTGTCTTTATGATACTCTGCATAGTGCACAGAAATGCCTTCAAGTCAGTATTTCAAACACAAAGACATTTCTCCACAAGAAAAATGCCGGATAGTCACATGAACATGAAGAAGGGAATGTGCTGACTACGTAAACCTATCACCTCAGACCTCAAGTGCCATGATAACTCTCAATCTGTCAGTCAGCAGCCTAGAGGGCTGGAGTTGAAGTATCTTCAAGACACAACTGAAATGCAATATTTCATCAGGAGCACAGTACATTTCAACAAGATGGCAAATGCAGTTTGATACAGTGATGACACAGATGAGGGGAACTAAAATGATAATAAGACACCCACGTGACAAAACAACCCAGGCTCCCACTGCAGCCATAAATCACTTCAACTATCAGTCAAAGAAGAAAAATGCCAACAACTGCACATTAAATTCATTAACCGAGTTCTTACAGCAGGGCAGCGCATAAAGAGTGACGTTTAAAAAGTCATTTATAAATCCACTAAACATAAAACTTGAGCTTCGTTTGAACTCCACCCCGTCCCATTTTCTTTGCGGTATTTTGGGCTTTGTGAGGGACAAAAGCAGTCTGTGAAAATGGATCGGGCAAAATGGATCACTTGGCTCTCAGCAAATAGAAACACATCGTTCCAAATCCCTCCTCTTCAGCTCAAATAGCGCCCCCGGTTTAACGGCGGAGCTGCACTTGCCACAACATTTGAAGCTCTTCATGGCTTACATAAGCACAAATCTCATTATGACTTTCCTCTTTGGATGCTCAAGGGCTAATGGTTACAGCCAATGTGAAAATATTACCATTGTGGTTGAAAATGCCCCGTGAAGGGCTGATTAGGAAACGGATTTCTAACTGCTGTCTGATCTGCTGTAGCTACCCGGTCACGTCGGACAGCATAAAGAGGCAGCTGCTGTATGTTCTGCTGCTGTTGGCTGCCTGTTAATGCCGCCCACAGGTCAGTCAGGGACAGTGGTTAGGACGTGATCTCCGTCCAGCCCGACACAGCTGAACAGACTCGCTGCCAAAACCAGACTGAAGCTCAAGTTTTAACCCTCATAATCTGTGTAAAAAAAGGGCCACAGTAACATCTCCTACTCTCTCAATCACTGCAGGATACATTCAAGGAAACCAAATTGCAGCGGTTTGTCTAGACGGGACATCAGAGGATCAAGTTTCAATGAGGGTTGACGAATATTTCTAGAATAATCTTGGCTTTTTTAAATTTGTGTACCAGATGTTTTGCTACTGTGTGTGTGTGTGTGTGTGTGTACTGGAAATAAGTGGCAGAAAGGGGCCAATCTAGCATACTCGTCAATGACTTACATTTTTGTGTATTGATACTTGCTGACGTAACTCCACCTATCTGGTATCACCAACAGATTAAAGACAACACATGTGTAGTTTCCCCTGTGAGTCAGACTACATGGGTTACTCAGTCAAAATCAGTAGCTGTGGCTGGCAGCACATGACTGACGTGCTTTTAAGAAATAACATCCTGGAACGTAGCAGCCACACTGACAAACTGCTGTATAAGTTTCACCAGATCCAGTCCTTCCTCCCAACAAAGCTCAGCCCCTTTTAACCATCAAGATATCCTTTACATGCAGCACAACACCTCCATGTTCAGTAACTGTGACTCAGTGTGAGGAATAATTCAGTGCCAAGTGGTTTCTGTGAGAGTTGAGATTATGTTGTTTAGTGGGACAAACAATCAACATATCATGGATTATGGATTCCCAACTAAACTTTATGAACTCTAAACACATCTATCCATCTGTGCTTTCCACTCCCCTCTCTCTCAACTTCTCTCCCTCCTTTACTGACATCAAAGAAAACAGACACTTTTATTGATCTGTCTTAAGGCTGAACCATGCTTCACTGGGAATGTCGACACATTCAAATGTATTATGCATGCCCTTAGCGAGCTACGATTACCCATAACACCCTTCTCTGCATAGATCTACAGGTGCATTTATCTTTGCAGAGTTATACATCCAGGCTGAGGGGCCGTTCAGACGTTGCGTCAAAAAACGCATGGAAAACACCAGCCGTGCCACTTTCATCTCTTCATCCACGGTGCTTGGGGGGGGGGCTTCCCCTAATGCCGCGCCTACCGTTCTTAAGCAACCAAAACCAGGATGATGCAAAAGTCAGATGAAAGTTCACATGTATACCCATGGTGCTTGTTTTAACGTGGGTACTTATTTGGTCAAAATTGTAATTACCAAAAAGAAAAAGCTTTTTTTTTTTCTTTTTTTTTTTCAGTATCAACTGAAAATCTCGACACCAGTTGTAATTTATTTGGTGCAATAACCGTGTAGGTCAGAGATGGACATAATGTAATATCACTTTAATTCCAACAAACACACAGTTGCACAAAGATGGTGTTTGCGTTGCTTTTCCTCATAATTGTTTTTATTCAGATGTGTGCAATTATAAGAATTGCCTATAGTTCCTTTTTCAAAGAACATGATATGAGACACTGATATGAGTAATGAGAAGTACTGTAGTTCTGGGCGCTGACTGTGAAACATCCTGCACTATCGTCAACTAAATTCAAGCAAAGATTCTTTTGGCAAAAATTTAAATAAAATGATTTAAAATCATAAAAGATCTCTCAGCAGTGAGCGTTAAAAGGTTTAATATACGACATTCAGAGCATTTATATAGCAGCAAACAACTATTTGCTATGTAAAGATAGCCACCGGTAAGCTAATGGGCCCCTGCTCTGCACTGAGCTAATGCAGCTGATAATGCCGTCCTGACCCATGGTGTCGTTTCAGATGCATAGCACCCGCCCCTCAGGTAAACAGTTAGCTCTGTCAGCACTTTCTGTTGTGTCTGTGTTTACACGATCATTGCTGTTAGCGCCATTAGCTGAAAGTCGCCGGCTCAGCCATCGCTACATTGAGAGCCGCTGAGAGGCACTATAAATACTCCCAATCTTTATATTCCACCTCTAATAAAGAATATTTAAAAAATCTATATGCGTCTTTTTGATTAGATTGTATAATACCGATTGCTTGCCATACTTCCACAGTAGGCTACTGTACATCTCTGAGATCAGTGGCAAAGAGGTGCGGGTTATTATGTTGCGCAAGAGTGCAATTTTATTCAGTCCAACAAGTTGTGGCAGGCACATTTGGTGTGGCACTGCAAATACGCCCACTCCATTTGTCTTCGTTCGTTGCCTTTCTAAATATGATCCCTAGTGTTAATGTGTGTGTGTGGTGTGTGTGTGTGTGTACAAGTTGAAACACAGACATATAAACACAGCCTGTTTACCCACAGCTGTGTTGGGCAACAGCTCAGAGATGTGTGTGTGTGTGTGTGTGCTCATGAATGAGTGTATTGCGGAGAGGATCCTCCTCAAGGCCTGAGGCCAGACAGCGGCTGCAGAAAACAAAAACCTCTGTCAGCGTGTGTCACAGCAGACATGTCTGATTCACACGTCTACCAGCAAGAGCTTTAAGGCACTTTCAACGCTGATCAATTCTCTAATCATGTTACACTCTGTCTCTTTGACTTTTCAAAAGATTTCCATCAACGACATTAAGGGGTTCTCGATGAGATGGTAAGACGACCGTTTAGCTCTCCGGCAGAGTGAAGAGGTTTGTACTTTGGATCCCTGAGATGAAATCACAATGAGAAAAAATGTGAGGAATTTGCTTTCCTTTCATGTTGTTACTTGGCTTTTCCAGACACCTCCAGTCTTACGTGCAACTGTAAAGCTGGGCTTTGAAAGCTGTGCCTGCGGCCCCACTGTCAGATGCCCATCGGTGTTATCTCATAAGCCCATCACCTTATATAGCCCCCACTTCCCATGTCATGACTGGGCGCTGCAGCCCGGAGCTCTCCACCTCCCGCCGGAGCTCCGACTGCAGGGTGAAGGCAGCAGCGAAGGCGGATCTGTGTCTGTCAGCGGTGGGCTGGTCGCTGAAGGAGGCCCCGCTTGAGTCTGAGCTGAAGGAGTTTCTGGTGAATCTGCATGGTTTGTCTGATTTTGCACGGAATCTGACCCTTTGGTAGCAATGACAAGCATTAAGAATAAATACAAATAGCCAATCTTCTCGCTGATGGTCTGGTTTACTTATGTCATAGGTCATATGGAGGAATCAGTATTGACGCTGTTTCATAACCAGTTCAAAGTTCCTCACAGTAACTTTAAGTAAATGTAAAAAGTAGGAAGGTTAAGATGTGAGTAAATGTTACTGTGTTACAAAAGTCAACTTATACACAAGTGGAACAACATCAGCAACACGTCTGTAGTCTGCAGTATGTGCATACAACTGATTATTATGAACGCACAACTGCCTTCCAGTGTAGCCTCTCAAGAATGAACCAGAAAAGAGCAAAACATCAGACAATTAAACAATAAACGACAATAAATAAAACGAGCTATGGACACAATGGCGCCTGAAACTGTTAGGCAACACAGTCATTGTTGACGTTCTCATCAGGTGAGTTCAGCAGTGTGTTGTTTCACTCACCTTTCTGAACGGCATCGTGAAGTCCTCCGCAATCTGCTCCTGATTCAACTTAAAGGCATAATAAAAACCAGTCGCCTCGGCCTCTGTGTCCCAGTATAACCAGTCCCCTCACTCGGCCTCGCTGGTCCCACTGCGCTCCTCAAATTCAAAACGTTTGGAGCTGAATGAGGCTCTACCGTCACATCAGGGATGAACACTCTCAAACAGTAGAAGGTCCTCAAACACCTCACTGAAGGTAAAAGTTCTGTAACGCAGAAGTCACCGCTGGAGGATCCACATGAGCATGTTAGCATTTAGCATGTTAGCCAGACCCCAAACATGGTGGGTGTGTCACTGAGCGTGCTAGGCCCGATGATTCATTAAATCAGTCATTAATTAAGAAATATGCAACATTTTTTTAATTATGCTTTGGTGCAATCATACTAATTATAACTACACCCCCGATGTGATCTTTAATTTGATTGTGCTTGATGTGAGCTCGTCAAACTTCTTCTCTTCTACAGCTGCTTGTTTATCTCCTGTCTTCTGTTCATTCACACAAAGTTTATCAGGACTTTTTTTATTTGACTTTTGTTTTTTTTACTCTGTAACGGATGCCACTTGAAATATAGTAAAGTAGGCCACTATACTTGTGATAAATAGTACGCTATTTAAGTAAGTAAAAGTAAAAACGCTTTTTTCTAAAAACACTTTAAAGATAATGTCAAACTGAAGGAAAAATATGTGTGGGCGTGGAGCTGGCGTGGACAGAGACAGACAGAAAGTGTGTGAGTAAGTGAATGATTCACTAATGACGATGAAGAAAGAATCTGAGATAGAAGTGTGAGAAAGTAGGAAAACAGTGTTGTGACAACTCAACATTAAGATAGACTGAAAGACTAACTGAAATTTAAATTCTTCTCATTTTTTGTAGATATTCAAAAGTCCTATTGGCACCATGGCTATTTACTCATGTTTTTCTCTGGTTGCATGTTTTTGTTTTTATTTAGACCACATTTCCCATAAATCCAGCCTCCTGAGTTTTTATGCAAGATCAAGAGTAAACCTCCCCACACAAAAGGCTTTCTAAACGTCTCACCCAGGATGCTCAGCAAGTTGGAAACACATGTGCGGGCGTTGACACTGCAGAAAGAAACACATGGACAGCAGTTTGTACCTCTGGAAAGCAGCCGAGGCAGGAAGAGCTTCGTCGTCAGGGTGCAGACTGTCCTCCACGGCAGATCCTCTGACCTCTGGGGAATGGGAAGCTCCTGGACACCGCCTCTTGTTCAGCACCTCCTCTGACTGGTGCTCAGTATGACCTTTCAAGACTCTGCAGAAAGAGAGAATGGAATGAGGGGGCATAATAATGTTGATTGCTTTTGACAGAGGCACTGAGAGTGATTATAGATCTACGATACTGCATGTAACATTGTACCTAGGTAGAGAGAAGAATTTGGCAAGACTCTGAATACACAGATCATATTGTTTTAGTTATTCCATTTCAAGCCAGCAGCGGCTTTCTTATAAACCTACTTTATTTAGCACTCGTATGTAGTATACAAACAATCAATACATGGGTTTTAACACACTATGATGTATTATACAGTATAAGGGCATTTTGACTGTCTCTTAATATCCATAACTATAACTCCTCCTGTGTATGTTTAAACAGTTAAAGAGAGACTATGTGTTTTGCTGAACAGCTTCCACTGTGGCTACAAGTGGCAATATAAGATATTTCAGTCCAATTTTTCAATTACATTTTATTTCTAGAGCCCAATATCACAAATCACAAATTATCCTCAGATTGTAAAGCTAAATGTGTAAAGGTTCTCCAACGCAGCATCTATTGCCTCCACACAGCTCTCAACATGGTCTTACTATTTTTAAATGTGTATTATCCCTTAATACATGCTTTTATATACAGTCTAAAATTGAATTATGCGATTATATATTTTATTTAGATGCTCAAATGAATAAACAGGTCAAACTCTTAGCATGAGTGATGCATAGACATTTTAATTATTTCCAACACACTCTACTGTAATTAAAATCACAAATAAGGACCTATTACAGTCCCAGCTTATTTAATCAAATATTTTAAGAAGATTAAAAATACTTTTACAAAAGCCCCAAATACTGTTCGTCATCAACACTCCCAGTCAATGGATACGGAAGCAATAATATTAACAATAATGTTCACATCTTTTTGTGTAATGAAAAAGGAAATTGGCAGTCATCAGTTATTACAGTGTAATCACTTTAAGTCTTTATGTGAACCTTTCAAAATAAGGGTTCATCACATTGGCTTAAGCATGAAAACTAGGGCTTATGGGCTTTCACACACACACACACACACACACACACACACACACACACACACACACACACACACACACACAGAAAGAAACTGGGGGAATTCCTCAAATAACATTCAGGCCAAAGCAGACATGGGTGGTCCACGCTTGTCATTATATCCCTGCAGGCAAGAAGGCAAACACAAAGCACCATGGGAAACACAACCTTCCCTGATGGCAGAGCATTAGAGCTGCTCTCAATCTGACAACATTTGTGAATTTAGAGTGAAGCACAAATCACTTGGAGATGGAAGCTATAGGTGTATCAAACAGAGAGAGATTAAAGTATGCCCCAGGGCAGAGAGGAAGCTCCATGGTGAAAAAATATTGTCAAGAATAAATCCCTCTGACACTGAAGAGGAAGTCACAGCTTGTTTGTTCTTCTTCCTACAACTGAATCACTTTGGTCTAATTGCAGGGTAATATATATCAAGTTACTGTGGTGAGCTGCTGTCATTTTGGCATTGATCTCAAACTGTTGCATTAGACTTTGTGCCTTGAACTACCTGTGCACAGGCTGACACTCAAACCCAAACCCCAGTCCTGAGCAAACACGCTGAGCAAACAGGCAGGGCTGTTGTCAGGACCCGAGAGTGGGTCTTGTTTAGGCTTTAAAGGCACAGAGAGCAGGGCAAAGGGGAGGGCCTTCTCTCTCTAAGTGTAGAGACGAATGCCTCTCAATGGAGATGAATGGGACCAGAAACATAAACAGCTCTTATCTCTTAGTCCTCTACCCCTGCCGTGACCTTTCTTGTCTTCCTCGACTTGCTCACATGGCTGTTTGCTCCCCTGCTGAGCCTGGTTCTCCCCGTGACCACTGTACACCTTGTTTGGACAATAAATAATTGACAAACTGGCACAGAGCACAGATTGTATCTGTCCACATTTCACTTTTCTCAGGGTGGATGCTGTTAACACTCCCACTCCCTGGTATTTGTCTGACAGAGTGACAGTGAGTCATGCGCACCAAAACCAGCGACTGACTATCGACTGTCTGCACACAAAGTCAATTCTTTTTTTTTTTTTAGGACTTTGTGCTTTTAAATGACCTCTGCATATTTACCTAAGCAGAATATAGATCCACATATATGTACATATAGATCCACACACTAACTCTGCCTCACTGAGCATGTCAGTTAATACAGGCGGTGACATAAATGGCTGTTAGACATTAAACATAAACCCATTCCTGTGTTTACCGACTGTATTGACTGTTCACACAAAGCTGTGAGGAAGCGAAAATGTCAGAGGAAGCGGCGTGCAGGTGAATCACTGATTACAGCTGAGAGTGGATGAGCTGCTAGCATGCAAGAACAACAGCTGTGGAGCCCCGGGGAGGTCTCAGTAAGGAGGTCACAGAGTGTGCAGGCTGCACCGAGTTACACACCGATCAGAACATGGAAACAACAACTTTGTCACCCCAAGACGCTCACACTTATTCATGTGCAGCTGAGCTATAGCCGCCTCCAAGCTTTTGCCTGTCACTCCTAAAGCAATGTTAGACTTGACCCAAAGTAACGAAGCAAGTAAATAAGTTAATCTAATGAGAATGGTTACAGGTGACTCAATATACTGTGCAAACATGACAAGAGTAATATCATCATTACAACACAGTGAGGCATTTTATAGGTTGCCATTGAGAGTTGTTTACATGGCTGGTGGTGCTGTGATTGGTAGCAGCATTGGACCATTTGTCTTCATAGAGAAGAAGATTGGTAGGGAGGGGAGGAGAAGTCTTGGTGGTGATAGAGAGGGAGTTGACAGGTAAGGACTGTCTTCTTCATCCAGGCAGGGGTCTCAACACATTAAAACCAGATGCAGCCAGGCTCCAGAGAAGTGAGGTGCATTATGGTTTATACTCGAAGCTCTGGATGGTTTTATTTAGAATCTGCCTGACTCATCCATCATCAAGGCAAAGCATGTTCATAACTCTTTTTAAAACAGGCCAAGAAGAACAGAGCAGAGGTGTGCGGGTCACGTGAGCATGCTGAACAAGCGGCTAGTGTTTATGCGTACATTGTGTGAAAAGCAAACGGGAGAACGGTTCACCTATCTGCGAGATGGAGACGATTCATGGCCGGGAGTCTGAAGAAGAGCGTTGTGTGTGGAAACCACAGTGACGTCCCCGCCGGCTCAAAACAACCTCCCTGCCAGGGCTGGCCTCTCTGTGGTTTGTTTACATTGAGAGCTTTTCCAGACGGCACGTGCACACGCCAACGTGCACGGCATACTGCACACCTTGGGAAAATGTGTACCTCACACTGAAAACACGGAAATCGGTCATGGGGGCAAATTATGAGTGGACTTCATTCTGTTTGTCTTACCCACTCTCTTGCATGCAAACAAACACACACACACACACACACACACACACACACACACACACACACACACACACCTGTGTTACTCCCCTCTTTTTCAGACCCGCACAGCTGGCTTGGCAACGTTATGTGAATGCAGTGAGACTGAGCCAGAGTTCTGCAGATCAGGAATGTGTGTGTGTGTGTGTGTGTGTGTGTGTGTGTGTGAGACTGTCTCTATTTCTCTGTGGCTGTGTGTGAATTTCTGCATCTATGCACAAAAACATGTTTGTGTCCTCATGTTGTTTGTGTGTGTGTGTGTGTGTGTGTGTGTGTGTGTGTGTGTGTGTGTGTGTGCGTGCGTGCGTGCGGCAGGATGTGAGTGATTGCCCTATGAGGGGGAAGGATGATGGAGCACTAAAAAATGAATCATCAGCAGACGGCTTGGCTGTCCTCTCCCCTCTGTGTATGCCTCAAAGCCTCCTGAGATCTCAAAGCTCTCAGGAACAGAATCCTGATTGCAGAGCTCTTCAATCAACTCCCACATAATGGGGACGGCCGCTTGGCCAAATGGTAAAGGTGTCTGTTCCATAACGTCCTGGATTTACCATCCATAATCGAAAGGTCATAGGTTTGATATACAGTGTCAAAGCAACTTTACTGAATGAATGAGGGGGATTATGTTTTCAAAGATTAATGAATTCCTCTGAAACTGTGATGGATAAGAGCACATGGAGAACACATTAAGTGAGCCTGGTCAAAATATGACTTTTTCGTTTGTTTGTAAAAGAAAAAAGAAAAGTGAGCAGCTTAGAGCTAAATTGACTCTATTGCTAATTGAGTGAAACCAAGGTGATGCACGCTGACACATGCACAATGAAAAACATATCACAGATGTAAAAATAGCATCCCAACTGAATCTTTTGAAAGTTGTCTTTCTAGCTGTGAAATTAAGTCGTCACATGTGGAAATGTGAACATGTGAAAGAGACATTGTTGTAAAAACCGACATGTGTCCAGCAGATGCTTTTGAATAAACATGGAGGTTACAATGTGACTTTTTGTGTAAAGGTACGCCGTTTTCCTCCATGAATAAACAGTAGTGTCATCATAATAACAACAGAACAGCCTGCCTGTCTTTGTCAACGTAACACTGTTCCTAAACAAGACATTCATATCACATATCTAGCCATGCACTCAGTTTTGGCCATGTTTCGAGATGTGTCTGAACCCCAATACAATGGAGTTTAATGGAATTTCACTTGTGTTCCTCACAACATTAATCAACACTACAAGTCTACAGCCATGCCAGCGGCTCTGTGAGACTGTACTTAATGCCAACACCTTCATGGTAACATGCCTCACAATGGCAATACTTACATGCTGATGTTTAGCAGGTACTGTATAATAATTGCCATCTTAATTTAGAATGCTAATATTTGCTAATTAGCCTGATAGGAAAACATAGGTTTTGCAGGTTTTTGGCCATAAGCCGAAGTCTAGGACGAAAATAAAAACACGAAAAGTAAGGGAATCACTAAAGTTATTACGATTCTCCTCTGGGGAACATGAATGCCCCTATCAGCATTGCTTGAACTTCTATGTAAACAATTCAACAGCAACATATCCTTAAAGAAACAATATCACAGTTACTCCAAAGAATACACAGTCAACAGTTTTCAAGAGAACTACTTTGTTGAAAAAATACTAATGAAAATATTTGGCAATAAGGACGCATGTACAGCAGACAAGATGTATGACCAAACCAGCCTATGTGTAAAATACCACTTTAAATGTTCAGCATGGTCACTCTGGTCACTTTCAGAGCTCTCTGGGTTCTCCCTCAGCGAGGCTGCAATTGAGCAATGCTTCCCGTTGGCATGCTCACAGACATGCCTATACCCCTACAAACACGCTCTTCATCTGTGCCCCAGTATTTTATTGCTAATCTGTACCAGATCTCAACACTAATCCCTTAAATGCCTGAGGATCAACATGATGGGCTCTTTAAGGTGGACACGATGACACAAAAACACACCTGACGCGAGGGAACGCCAGTAAAACTCCCAGGGCCGCTCCACAGCTTCAGCACAATAACACAGAGGAGGGAAAACAATCCTCAGCAAACAAGATTACAGCTGCACAAGTTTAACGGGCATGCAATTAAGTATATCTTCCAGACAACAAAGGCAAACAGAGTTATCTTAGCTTTTATGAGAACTAAAAAAAAACTAAAAACATCAGGCATGATTTCCTGACAATCTGTGGTAATCACCACAGAGAGCTGGTGGACCATCAAAGATACAATCAACCACTTAAAACACACAGGCAGCTCTGCACTGGCTCTTATTTATGCTCCGATTTCCATTTTGGCAGCGCTGCTGCTGGTAAGAGTAACCGTATGAACAGAGCGCACAGGCATTATGGAGAGAGAACCCTCAACAAGGATTTGATTCTTTCTCCACTGCATGCTGTGATGACTGCGGTCTGCTCATTTGTTCACTCAGGTCTGCTTTTTATGCTCTGTGTGTGAGTATGTGTGTGCATGTCTATGCACTCATTTAGTTACTGGTGGATGCACAGCGTTCCCACCCATCTCCACCCTGTCCTGAAATACACCAGGCAGGATGGGTACAGACGCACAAAGACACAAATACACATAGGATTTATGAAAAATAACTGCAGTAATCCTTTAATAATCCTTTTACTGACTGAAACAAACTGCTCACCAAAGACAGCTGACTGATGAATACTGAAATGACTGAAACAAGTATGGTTTTTTTCTCACACAGCAGGATTACATCTAAATATGTAAAAACGTTTTGGACAACTTTATCTGGATAACAGTCCAGATAAAAAGAGGTTATACTCAACGCAGTTATCGTGTCGTACTTTTGTAGTCATGGGATGAGCTTGAGGCCTTGATAAAAACTATTAACACAAATAATATGTGTTAACACACGTGGAACTAATATTCAGCATTACACAGATGATACAGTTGTGTATATTTGTGGAGCTTCTCTCTCTCAGAAGCACTTCATAAACAGTCCCTCAGTAATATTTTGCAGTCTCAGCTTTTTAAACTACAGCATTTCTAATGTAATATACAAAGATTGTGGATATTGCTACAACTCTGCATGGGGAATACATATTGTTATTTGGCATGTCGTCCTTTTGGGCAACATGATAAAAACCCTGTCAGATCTTAGCTTACTTTTAGGCTGATTTTAGTAGGATCTGTTTTTAATATTATCATACATTTTTTGCATTGTTTTATCCATTGTCTGACGTTTTATTGATTTGTCTGTTTAGGCTGTAGTCTTGGCCACGTCTGACCTTGGAAGAAAGATTTCTAACTAACCTCAATGGGACTTACTTATAACTGCTACTTATTAACAAATAAGCAGTGCAGGAAAGAGTATATTATTTGTGTAAAAATGTACTTTAGTAAAAAGTAAGTCAGTTAAAATGTACTATTACATTTTAAAAAGGGGAAGGGGGGGGGGGGGGGGGGGGGGGGTGATGTATGATACTGGTAAATTAAAGAACATCTTTAGGCTACAAAATAGATTTCACTAAATGTCAACCTATACACAAATGGAACAACAAGACCACTAACCAACAGATGGGCACTCTGCAGTCTGTGCAAACAACTAATTATCCATTTTATTAATATACAACAGCATTAGAATTAACCACAAAAGAGACAAAATTGATTGACAATAAATAAAACATGTTGACACAAGGAGGCATGGAGCTTCTTTTAGAGTTCACAGTAGAATTAAACATCAACACAACGCAGACAAGGTGGACATATAAAACACTCCACACTGGCTGCAGCCACCAACACATTACATCCAAAGAGAGACTGCACCGTGTTCATATTTATGTGTTTTAGAAGAGACTCGGCCTCTGTGTACCAGTATAACCAGTCCAAACAGCAGGAAGTCCTGACACACCTCACTCAAAATAGAAGTTCCTCGATGCAGAAGTCACCGCTGAAGGATCCACATGCGCATGTTAGCCGGACCCAGCGTGCTCCTCCACGTCATGTGGGCGTGTCATTTGGCGTGCTAGCCCGGTGGTCTATGAAATAAGTAATTAGTTAAGATAGATGCTATATATTTAAATATGGCAATATCGTGAACGCAAACTTTTTTAAAGTATCATTGGTGCAGAGCGTCTCTGGAGCGCGGCCCTCCTGCGGCCGCAGACAAACCTGCAGCTGCTTATTTATCTCCATTCTCCTGTTTCATTCTCACAGTTTATGTAACTTTTCTTTTTAATCTGTTTCATACTTGTGATAAATAGCACAAAGCTAAACATGTACCAATTTTTAAAAATACTTAAAAAGTACTTACACAAAAAACGACTTGTAAATAACACGAAAAAATGTAAATCGTTACTTCCACCCCTAGTAATAAACAAGTGATTGCTCTGATGTAGTGACATATTATATCATCTTAAATACGAATGAACTGATAACTTCTAATTCTAAATATTAATATAACCACACTATCATCTCCAGCAGGTAAGGGAGTTGGGTAAATTGCTCAAGGGAACTTCAGCAGATCCTAAACACGAACGAGGAGGACGTGCTCGCCCCTGTCGGTTGTACGTGGAAGTGATCTAGATCATGAGGGCTGGACTGGATCCAGGTGCACAAAAAAAAGCCTGGCAGGATCATTAAGAAGGAGCTCTCCACTGGAGAGCGCGCACCCCCCCCCCCCCCCCCCCCCCCCCCCCACACACACACACACTCAACACAGTGAACGCAGAGCAGAGGAGCTCTCATCCTGATCGGTACCAGACGGACGGTCGACTTTATTGCTTTTGTGCGAGTTTTACTACGTTTTACTTTCGTTTTTTTTAACGAAGAATAGTTAATACTTCACTTTGATACACTTTAGTGTCAAGTTTGATATTTTTTTTTCCAAGATTGTGTGCTTTTTCAAGCCTATTTGTTTGGAATATATTTCGGGATTAAAGGTGGATACTTCACGACGCGCAGGTAGAGTATTTTCAGGAGAAATAGAAGCTGAATTCATATCAGTCTGTGAAGTCGTGTCCACAGTGTTTGGACAGTGATTAAATGCATATTCGCTTAAAAAAGAATCTCATCTTCTCTGCTTGCAGAAGTCATCTTGAAAGAAATCGCGCAGGATTGTTTCTTTTCGACGCAACTTGTCAGTGCGACTTCGTCTGGGGTGTTTTTTTTTTTTTTTTTACTTGAATGGTCCCAGAAATGGTGGGGCACCTACATTTACAAGCGATGGATGATAGCCTGAAAGGAAAGAACCGGGAAGGGCTGCTCGACAGTCCGGATTCGGGGTTGCCCCCCAGTCCCAGTCCGCCCTTCTGCTCAATCTCCCCGGGTCTCATCGAGTCGCGCTCCGGCAGCTGCACGACGCCCGTGGAAAGCCATCATGGATATTATAAAAAGGAGAGTAAAGAAGGCAAACTGGTGAGAAACACAGCGCTCTATTTACTTTATGATTTCAAACAATTGTGTAACCTGAAAGCGGATACTCGGGTCTGTTTTGTGTCCACAGTAAGTTTGCAGTCATTCACTTCATTGACACTTCATGATTAAAAAAGAAAGAAAAAGACCTAATGGCTAAATAATGACGCTGCTGTGAGAGAAACTGAAGATCTGAGAGCTTTTTAATGTTTGGCCAAAAACATATTTCACTTCAGTCCCACAACATCTGGAAGCTCTCGCTCGCTCTCTCTCTCTCTCTCTCTCTCTCTCTCTCTCTCTCTCTCTCTCTCTCTCTCTCTCTCTCTCAGACATTCCTTAGTTGTACACTTTTGATGTTGCACTTGTGCTGTAGATGTCACTGGCCCTCAATAAACCGGTAGAAATGTTTTCCTTCTCACTCTGGTGCATCAGCTGGGCTCTCTCTACATGGTGTCATAAGGGTCAGTGAGTTGATAAGGCCCTCTTGGGTTCCCAAAGTGAGGTCCAGGGACTCCCAGGGGTCCTTGCCAGGATTCGAGGGGCTCCCATGCAAGATGGCAGAAAGCTTTATGACACCAGGTGATTGACTCAGTAGCCTGGTATCTGAGTCAAGGTGTTTACACGATGAACATGACTAGTGTGATCAGGTTTTTCCACCTGTATGACAAGACAAAACATTATAATGGTCTGTGATGGATTTACATGAGGCACTGTCATGACAAACTTTGTGACAGGCTTCTTCTTCAAGGCCTGTCATGTCAGCCATGTTGATTAGAGAGATGAAATGAGACACATAGTCAGACAGACTTTTATCTTTTTAAAACCTTCACCAGTAGCAGGTCTGTGTCCTCTGTTGAAACCACATGAATGGAAAGGCAAATTGCCTGTTTATTAAATTGGTACTTGCCATTCCCAAACTTGTTGAACCCTTCTTCACATGTTGCATCTGTTTTTTAACTGGCGAGGTATTTAACCAAGACGAGTATTTCATTGTCAGATTGTTTCATTTGAGTAGTGTTTACAGTTCTTCGTTGATAATCATCATCACTTTTCTTACTTCTTTACTTGTTTATCATCTCTGGTCCGTTGACAACCCAACCCCCAAGTTGGATGAGGCATCTTAAGTATGGGAACCTTCGGGTTTTGTATTTCACCATTGTGATTCTGTTCCAGAAGTTTGAAAGTTATGTAGTGTCTAGCGTGGGTTTATGTTTATTAGTACTGTTATTATAATACTGTTAAGTGTCTCGCTCAATCTGTGGACATCGACACCTAAATAAAAAGCTGAAAATAGAAGTTAAAGTTGTTGTAAACGGAGAGAATGCTGTTCAATAGATTAATCTGAGTCTCAAAATGAATGAAAAAGAATCAGCGCTGGAAGCCGGGGTCCTGCTGGATTAATTCATGTTCAACTCACCATGTCTGTGGATGTGGTAGCAGTAGAACCAGAGTAGTAACAGGACCTTTTGGATGTCAATGAAAAGTGTTCATAATAACACTAATAGATATCTGCCTCAGTCTCAGCTCATTTCACACCACCACAGGGTGCAACCTGTTAATAACATTATTAACAGGTTGCACCCTTTCTTAAATTTCTTAAATTGTTTCCTGAGAAAAGCCCACTAGCTCCTGGGCATTAGGAATCTATAACTCGTCTATGATAATTAAATCCTAAAGATGAAATTGCATCAACCGTATACTTTAAATGAACAATTACCACAGTCAGTGCACCTTAAGGCAATATTGCTTAATCAGATGAATCATACTGCATTTAACAGATGATCTTCTTTGGAAACTAATATTTATGATAATTGCTAAATGCATTTCAATGACACTCCGTGGTTTGTGTCACACGTGATGAGGCTGATTTTGATTGAAAATCATTTCCAGCTCACTCCCACTTTCAAAAGTCTTAAGAACATGTCTGTGCAGGTCGGGGTGGCTTTTAAAGTGTCTGAGGGAGGCCTCAGAAATGCAGCGGTGCATCCTGGGAGTTGCGTGACATTGGTTTGCTGAAGCCTGAAACAGAGAGAGATCCTCTAATCCTCTGGAGGTTCAGATTAGTAGGTCTCCACTGCTTTGCGGTTTGCCTTTTAAAGATCAGTCCTGATAGGGGCTGCTCCTGCTTTCCATCCTAATCCTGTCTGTGGGCCTGTTTGTATGGAAAGAATCAAACCTCTCAGTCACATGTAGACTTTTAAACTTTTAGAGTTTTCCGGTTATGTGTCTGTTAGCAGGACAAGAGGAGGCATACATGTGCCAAATCTATTTATGAGTTGTTTTTGTTTGCCACCTAAGAACAATCCTCTGGTTCTATTTTGGGGTGCAGGGGCTTGTTAGAGCGGCTGCAGGACATTGCATAAGTGTTTGATGACCTCTCACTTCTAAATTAAACGCGGAGTAACCCTCAGTCTGTTTTCAGACCGGAGCCAAATTTATGCAGATGTGGGATACTTACTCTTATACTTGCATGTCTTTACGTACATGTATGAATTAATTAACGAGACGGACTAGATGCATTAACGATATCAGTGTGATCATCTAATCTCGGGTGTAAAAGATACTTGTCCTGTTTAAGGAAGCCTGATCAAGTGTCGGTGGATTAGACAAGAGGGAAGGCAGGAGACGGGATCTCATGACTTTTTTTCTAAATCTGCCTCACTGTCTGATACTGATGCTCTTGCATTAACCGTCTTTGCAAACACCAGGATGCAGAGTCAGTTCACTTCGCCAAACAGCAAGCAGTTGGAAGAGTGTGTTTGAGTTGGCGTTTTCTCTCAGCAGCTCGGCATTGTGCATTGTACGTTGTGTGGGTTGCTCAGCTGCAGACTATTTTTCCTGGGCAGAAATGTGCTTCCAGGGGGGTTTATGCTTTGTGAGCATACCGGGGGATCCGCTGCCTGGAGGTGACCTACCCTCCCTTCACGAGTGTTTGCTTTGCAGAAGTTGTCAGAACACACCGTGGAGAAATACCTGGGATGCTCCCCATGCCGGAGCAGCGGAGGTAAAGACGATCACATAGCTTTTTAGGTCATGAAGTACCAGCAGCAGAAACTGAACCGCCCGCAGATGAATTTCTTTCCAGTCTGGCTTTGAAAAACTAGCAGCTGTGCAAGTTCAGCTCCACCGTTCAGATAGTGTGTGTGGTGATGATCGCAGGCTGTAGGTAAGACGAGCTTCAAGCAGCGATCTGCCGTGTCCTTGGCCTGTTCTCGCTCGTCCCCTGTATTGGCATGTGCGCTTAACTGCGGCCAAACCACAGCATGTGACCGCCTCCGCTGTGTAACGTGAGAGGTGTCGGAGTAGTGGTTGAAGGGCCAGTTGATTCAGATCAGTCAGAGACACACACGCAAAGAAAACGGTCAATTACAACATTGCCCACTGTGTGTGACAGTAATCTGTGTTTCTGATTGGTGCAGCTCCGTCTGTCCCCTTATGGCTCCAGAGGGGACACTCAGAGGTCAGGGGTCAGTACAAAAACAGATCTGGTTCGTACAGTTAGTTGAGTACAGTGTATCTGTATCCCATCTGGTGTTCTGCGCTGTTAAATCACGCGCTCTGCATTAATCCCATGAAAATGAATGCGGTAATATTTGTATGATTTCTACAGGAATATGTCTGAGTTTGTGACACTCAGTACTGGTTTGTTGGAGCTTATCTGGGTGGTATTACTCATCTATACATCAAACACGTGTTAACGCTGAAACACATTTGATTCAAATGATTGATTAGTCTATTTTTGACATTTTATAGACCAAACCATGAATTGATTGATCGAGAAAATAATCGTCAGAGTCTTTGGTTATGAAAATGATGATAAGTTGCACCCCAAGCATCTAATATTTTGGTTTCAAAAGTATTTTACGCATCATAAATCATCAGACTGTGCCTCCATGAGTGTGTGTTGGTGAGCTGTGTGCAGCAGGTGGAGTAATGACGATGGTCAGGATGAGATGAAGATGCTCTCACACATGCAATGTTTGATCATTTGAACCCATAAATATCATACTTTACACAAGAATCAAGAAATATGACAACGGCACAGCAACATATTTAGAGTCTTTTGGATAACTTGTTCCTATGAGACCTCTTACTTTTGGCAAACCAAAAAGAGAATCTTTCAATTTCACCTCATTGTCATTTATCTGACTGTATCGTCTCCACCCAGCCTGGCTACCAGCTGCTCTGGAGATTCATATCATTATTATTTTTTTTTTTTTGATTTCTGTAGCTACTGTCGGCCGAACATCTGCAAGCCTATTTTCAGTCCAGTCACACACCACACACACACACACACGCTGTGTCATCATGGTCACACATCTCTAGCCAGCCATAGAGAGATTTACCACCAACACTTCATTTGGTTGGACCCACACAGTGTAATTTTCTGAATTAAATTGGAAGTGTTGCCCCGACTGCTGTGCTTCTTGTCTAATTGTTGTTGTAGTAGTCGTGCCACGGACAAGGCGAGTTCTCATGAGGGCGGATCAGGGAGCATGTTTTCCTTCGAGAGCGTGGGGACTGCAGTCAGTGTTTTTAATTTGGGGTTTGGCTCTGCTTAAAACCCCCGACCATGCTGGGATTTTTTTTTACTGGAATTCCTTGAATGAACACGTTGGCCGGCTGGTTACAAACAGTTCAGCAGTTCATGGATGTCTTTGTGAGATTGTGACTCTTGTGTTTCCTCTGCACAGCTGCCCTACCTGCTGCTAAACTCCACGAGCGCAGACCCAAAGACTCGCATGTACCCTGTGTTCTTCGGAGAAAGCATCGAGGTCAACCCCAAACCAGAGCAGGAGATCAAGTAAGGGAACGTTGACACATAAAGACATAGGATTGGTTGCAATATGGAGCTTCCTTCACTCATTTTGATCAATATGCTCTTGTCAACAGTGCCACCTAGTGATCATTCTTGTATGGGGTTCTAAAGAGTTCTCACCTTCTCCTTTCCAGGTGCAACTCCGAGGTCAAGTATGACTCCGACAAGCATTACCGGGACCAGGTGTACTGCACCCCCGTTCCCACGGCCACCTCCTTCAGCGAGACAGTGGTGGCGGTGCACAACTGCACTTGGAAGAGCTACAAGTCCCAGGTGTACCTGGAGCCACGGCTGAAACCCATCAGCTACCAGAGCACCACCATTATCTACCCAAAACACGCCAAGAACTCTTACCGCACCACGCTCAACTACAACCCCACGGGCTCCCGCCGCTGGTTTGTCTCCACGGTGCAGCTGGAGTCGAGTGAGGATACTAGTCCCTGTATCATCTACACAGAGGACCTGTAGGGCCCAGACCGCACTGGGAGAGGGCTACCTGGTGATCATCTTATTTTTTTTGGAAGGGACGAGGAACTTGGGACCGGAAATACTTCAAGTAATACCCGAAGCCCCTGAAAACCCTACTTTGTACTCGCCATGGAGGAAACTCTGGGAACCCTTTAGTGACATTTCACCTAAGTGTATTTAGACTTTATACTGATGCAGTCTTTAAAAAAGGGAGTCTGTCCTCTGGCAGTTTGAAGCTGCACTTCAATGGTTAATGTCTTATTTAATACAAGAGCTGACAAATTGGTGGCCTTTGCTCTTTCAGGTTGGATCGTAAGCTCAGTGAAGGTAACAGACTGTAGACGTCTGTGTATGTAGAGAAAAGTCAAGATGACGTGTGTGGTGGATTTCAGCCGAGCCTGCGCAAACCCGGTCACACCAATGCAAAGCTTTCTAATATGGCTTTATTGCACTTGTTTTCTATATATCACAGTCCTCCCAGTGGACTTGGGATTGGAGGGGGGGTTTCAGCACTGCATATGAGAAATTGGACCAAAGATAGTTTATCTCTTTGTAATAACTGCTCACACTGCGACAGTTTATCTCTTTGTAATAACTGCTCACACTGCGACAGAACACTTGCTTTTGTTGTACAGTTTCAATTAACACACGTTCAAACAGCAGCTTGTCTAGTTTGATCAAGCATTTAATTAAATTCAACTGCACGTTGCAAAGTGTCCTGTTTATTCACCAGAGCGGTCTCTAGACTAAGTCTAATGAAAAGAAGGATCACAGGACAATAGCAACTGATTGCCTTTAGAATATTTGAAAAATGTAAGATATTTAAAGCCTTTGAACACTTGGTTTTAAATCTTAAGTTCTTTGCAACATTAAATATTCAGCCGTCTTGGATCCCTGTGGTTATGGTTTAAAGACCTGTTAAACCTAATGTCTGTTAAAACTTCCTTTGAATACCTTGGTTGAGATAGTGTCAGAGTGAAGGGTGTTTTGGTAAACAGGTTCTTCTTAGCTTGTTTGGCTGCAGAGCAACAATAAATGAAGTCTGGGGAAAAAAACATCTTTATTTATTAAGAGTTCAAACTGTGCTTCATCCGGACCACACATCATCTATAGTTACAAGATGATTGAGAACATACATGTATGTTTTCAGGGTC
This sequence comes from Anarhichas minor, assembly GCF_050575085.1. Taxonomy (NCBI): domain Eukaryota; kingdom Metazoa; phylum Chordata; class Actinopteri; order Perciformes; family Anarhichadidae; genus Anarhichas; species Anarhichas minor. The sequence continues at coordinate 4,222,139 of NW_027466476.1, read as the reverse complement.
TTTAAGAATGCTGGTAATCATTGTACGGTTTGCTTTTTTCATAACTGTTTTGAACCTGCTTTGGTGTCAGATGGTTGTCACACAAGTGCCAAACAAATTAGACAATCACGGGAAGTGTTTGACAATTTGAAACACTTCTCTGTCAGAACTCTTGGTACTGAACAAAGTGTACTTATCTCACTCGTCTACTTCTGCATGAGAGTCAAACACAAAAACAAGAACTCTTTCTAACTGCAATTATGTGGATCGTTTAAGTGCTTCTGATAATCTGTGTTTCAACTGCCTCTCAAAATAAAGCTGAAACTGTTCTGGATCAGGTGTCACCAGCTATTCGTAAATCCATCAGTCTGTGCATGAAGTAACTAGTTGTTTGTTTCAAACCAGTGAATTACCTAATCATGTCGTACCATTCAAATTTAGGGAATGTTTTAGCCAGTAAAATTTGCTAGAAAAAAATCTGCGTCACCTTAGCGTCACAAAATGATACAACAATACATTAAACTTAACTAGTAAGCTTTTGTAAATGTAGATAAAATGTGTTTTCTAGAGTTAGTATTAATGCTAAACTAGCTAACGTTATTCATTTAGTCTGACATTATTACGTTAAGTCATTTTAATCATGTTGCTACATTAGTTAAATTTGATTCAAGATCTAATTTTGATTTAAAAGTGTCAGGTCAGATGTACTCTTCACTCTAAACCGGTCATATGTTAGCAAGCTAACGTTAGCTTTGTCACTTGGTTCCGTTAGCTAACCTCATGTAGTGTAGCTAAGTCGCTAACAGTTACTCTCTACATAAGAACTACTTCGTGTGATACAATTTACAAGTTATTTTAGTGAACTGTAAATCTCCACTTACAGTAGTAAACACTCACAGTATAACTCTATCAATTGAATTTACGAATTGCTGGTGTTTCATTTTGTTTTCAGCTTTAAACAAATTGTCAAAATGGGAAGTTTCTGGTCCGAGGTAACTGAAAAGCATTAAACCACTGTAATTACCAACATGTAAAAAGTGGTGCAGTAAAAACCACATCAGATATCCCTGTTGAAGATGTAAAATAGATTTTTATTGAGCGTTTTCATTACTTTTTTTCCCCGTCTGTCTCTATTTAGGTTATTGAACAAGACAGATATTGAAATTTCAGAATTTACCTCAGACCTAGGTATCAGTTTAACTTAATTGCAAATAAGTTTCCCGACTTTCAGTTGAGTTTTTAAATTTGCGGTCTTGTTATTTTTATAGTTTGAAACACCCTCCAAGTAAGATGAGGGTAGGAGATACAAGCTTTAACGAGGGAACAGTAAGTAGCAATGCAAAGAGCCAGACGAGAAGAGAAAAATAAGATGAGGAACTTGTTTTGAAGATGGCTTTTTATACTGTACAGTAAAGTTCCAGGAAAGGTGATGGAGAGTTTTGCTATGTGTAGATGGTCTGTGAAATGTCAGAGAACGATGAGAGAAAGTTGGTGGGTGTCACGTTTAATATGTTGGTGGTTTTATGTGAAATACTTTTGTGTTTCCTAACACTTGATTTTGTTACTGTAAAATATCTTCCTGTTGTATATGTGGCATTGAGGCACTTCATAATTCTCTTTATATTTTTGTACATCAATCATCGTTCTTGTTCTGATCAAAGTAAATAATTTAAAAAGATGTATATCCTCAATGAATAAAACAAAAAAGCAATTCCCAAACCCTTATTCTGTTGTGAGTATTTGTTTCTTGATCTTGAAACCAGGACATTGTATTTTCCTGCTTAGCACAGGTTCAGAGGAAGTTCTCCAGACACAGAGGTTCGGCTCCTGTGACTAAATCCAAGCCAAAGTGAGGATTTATGAAAATACAGACATGAAAATAAGTACACAAACGGTTCTTTCAAATGCAACTGCAATGGCAGCACTAAATATTGGCTCTCAGACTCTGTTTCTTAGCAGTAAATAATTAATTCATGACTATTTCTCTGTACTGAGCAGCACAGAAAAGTCCTAACGACATGTTTTAGAGATGGGTTACCTGTCCAAATGTACTTTTCATCTCAGTGGTTTATATACTCTTGACAAACTACTATAAATCTGTAATATCTGATCAGCAAGGAGAAACCAATGTCTCTATTCAGCACAGCTCTGTCCAAAGACAGTTTTTACAAGTATATAATACTTATGTAAGGACTTTGTTATATGTTATAAATGGAGAAAGAAAGGCTATTCACAGTCAGAATTTCATAACATTGTCACCTTGTAGTGCTCATGAGTTATGTAAGGAGGGGAATCATAACATGCAGTTTGACCTACACACAAGCAGAGTGATTGTACAGATGACAGGAGACCAGATCAGCAGCAGCTAGAATAACTACCTCCACTGAAAGCTCTGAACTTCACCATTTTCTTCAATTTATGAAAAATGATTCGCAACAAAGCATCTCCTCCCGAAGTCTGTGTGTCAAAAACACAGTGTGTAGTTGTTAAAAAACACGCTCATACTGCCCCCTGGTGGTAATGTACATTCATTACATTTCATTCAAATGTTCCTGCAGGAAAAATGAATACAATGACGTGTGAGAAGGCAGAAGTGCAGCGATAAATAACACGACTCTGAGACCATGAATGGCAATAAGCTTTTTATTTAAACATTAAGGCAGTGTCTTTTTTGTTTTTCATTTTTACACTGCTTATCCACAAAGCTTGCTGGTGGGTATGTAGAATTTAACCATGTGAATATTTCTTTTAATTTTTATTTTTTTGTAATACCAACCTTGAAGCAAGCCACATAAATATTTACATCTCTTCAGTTTTATATACAATCCTTGCTATTTTACAGTGGGTTATAATAAAAAAAAATCATTATGCACAAAATGGTTGAACAATGTAATGTTTATGACAAACCCACCCCCCATTTGACAGCCCAGGGAACACATCAGCAAATAACTGTCTTTTCACGTTTTGAATGATTACGTAAGATTTGGGACATGATTTAAAAAAAACTAAATGGATGCGTTTTAAAAATCATTTCAGTATACTTTTTAAAAACTACGTATTAGTCCATCATCTGTTTAGGGAACAGCTGGATATGGCTTAGTCTGATTACCGTCACAGTCTTAAATTTCATCAGAGGACAAATGATATACACGCAGAGTGATTCATGTACAAAGCCTGGCTGTATGCTTGCCTTGCCTGATGCAATTACAAACCCTCCATCAGTCGTGATAAAACAAAACAAAATCAGACCTAAAACATGACTGAGCTTTCTGCAGGTGTGGCATCCTGGATGCTTGACCAACGAAAGGTAGAATGAATGAAGGAGGGAGAGGAGGTAGTCCTATAACAGTCATGTTTGTGAGAATCCCCTGTGACAAAATGAACTCGAGATAGAGAGGTAAGTCTGTCTAAACCACTAAACAGGCTCAATGCCGTCGCTTCAGAGTGTTCAGTCAAGAGGACAGAGATCGTCCCCGGTAGCACAGAAGTCACAAGCCGGGAAACATTTCATTTACACAGAGGAGGACCTTTAAAATACTGCAGTAAACTGTGAGAACATGTCAATTAATGTCACGTAAAACTAGCAGAATGCTTCCGAATGCCTTTCCCTCGACTTCCTCTGACCAGTACAAACACCACGGAGTACTGGAGTACACTTGAAGTACACTTGAAGTATGTCATGAGTCTCGTGGTGGAGAGAACATCTGCTGCAGTGAGCTGTCCTGTGATACGTTGTCTTGTTTCACAGATAAAGCTCGTGAGTGAAACAGTTAAAAGCTAAGGCTGTGATGGATTTAGAAGCAAAGAAAAAAATGCACACAAATGTTTTTTGTTTTTTTTTGTTTTGTTTAAAAGAGGTTTCATTTGCTGTTATGTTTTCAGATTTCCCTGCGTGGACAGTATAAACTCTGTCATGGGGGGGCTGAAAGAAAAATTGTGCGTCACTTGGTAACTTCAGAACTGTATATGTAAAATAAATGGCACTTAACACTAGGAATATCTCATAACTGTACAAAATCTGCCTGGATGAGGAGTCGGGTCTCAGCTCCTCCTCTAGGCAGTAAAAAGGTCAGAGGTCAGACTGTCACAACAGCTCCTAGACGAGATTCTAACAGGCCAGCTGAAGCTGACACCGCCATGGACCACGGGTCATAGAAAGATGGCTTTTTTTTTTTTTTTTTTTTTCACCTCTTCAATGTGAACGAACTCTAAGTGATGCTGAGGAGTTTGCCTTTAAGCGGCTTTACGGTCGGTCTGCATCTGCTCGAAGCGGCTTAGTCATCGTTCACCAACGTGTGATTGTCGCTTTGAGTGTGGGAGCGGTAAAGAATACCGGTGGCAAGACCAAAATAAACAGACAGGTGTTAAAGGACACCTCCACAGTGGGATTTCTATGCTGCTCTTGAGTCCATTTTTCACCTGCCCCAGGAAACGCATTTTCTTAAAAATGCCATTGTGAACAGACTGACAACTAAGTGCTTAATATCCAAAAACTGTTCCAACAAACACAGACATGATTAATATAAAAACAGTGAGAAAGTGTCACTCGTTTCACTGCCATCCATCTGGCAAACCATCTCTCCCCTGTATGTCTGAGGTCAACAGGCCTTCGCCTTCCCTCAGGACCCCCCTCCCCCCCTTATATATGACGACATCAGCAATGAACAGCATGTTTACCCTGTAAACCAATGATATGACCCTCCCCGCATAACAATAATAATCTCAGCCCCCCCCCGCCCTCATCCCAAAAAAGATACATCATTGCAGATAATAGACAACAAATGACACCATCAAAAGTTCACCATCAAAATGTACTAAAGGTCTCAGCTCACGTTCCAAACACAGGACTGGACTAACTGACTTTAAAAAGAAGCAAAAGAACGAACCGAAACAAGATAAAACAGGATGTTGATTCTCTTCCAGTCGCCTCGCACGTGTTCTTGTAGTGGTAGCAGTGCACAGGCCGCCTGCACCTGGCGTTCACTTTGAAGAAACGTGAGAGGGCCCTCGCTGTGTGGGCCGCTGTTCTCGGGTCAGATCTGCGGTCAATATCCGTCACTGGAGGAGCCATTGTCAGGCTCCGGACCAGACGGCCAACATGACCCTGGAGTCCCTGTCAGCAACATTAGAGCGGTACACCCAAAAGGTGCAGGTCACTGTGTCTATATTGATAAGGCCAGTGAGGAAAAGTAGCAAAGTTTAAAAAAAGAAAAGTGATTTGTCCTTTAGAGTAGTCCTGGAGTGAATGCAATACACATAAGTGCAAACATAGACACACACACGCACACACACACACACACGGAGCAGCAGAGTCTGAGCTCGGGCTGCTTGGCGTCTCAGATGTGTGAAAGGAGAAGGGCATGATCCTTGCTTGACGGCTGACGGAGGAAATGCAGAGTGGAATGGTGTGGGTAAGTTTGCAGATGCCTCAGCAGGTGTGTGTGTGTGTGTGTGTGTGTGTGTGTGTCTGTGTCTGTGTGTCTGCAGCAGCACAGAGCTGGTTGACTGTTAGCGGGTCTTGTGGTGCGATAGATTTCTGGGTCACTCGCTGTCAGACAGGGTCTCGTACTGAGACATGAGCAGAGGCTTGGGCTCCTCCTCCCAGGACCGGCCCTGTCCAGGTCCAGGTCCTGGCCCCGGGGCCTGGCCCCCCAGCTGGCCAGAGGAGGGCGAGGGAGCAGACACCGTCCCGCTGGGGAAACGCATTATCAACGGGTTACACGGGAAGGGAGTTGGAGTTGAACCTGCAAAAAAAAAAAAAAAAAGAAAAGCAGAGTGACTGAAATGTCATGATGAGTTTGAGACATTTTGTCCTTTTCCATCAACCGCTACAACAGATTTACTATTAACTGCTGCGTTTTATACCAGTGGATGAAGGCCGATCCTCCCAGACACGGTTGGTAAGAGGAGTTCGTCTGTTGCAGTCTCCCTCAGAGTGGACTGAGGACACAGACGACGGTCTCTCCCCCCCTGACAGGCCTGGTCCTGGAGACTTGGCCTTCCGCCCATTAGAGCGCCCGCTGCCCTTTGAGGACTTTCCCCCACCTGCAAGCAGAGGAGGCCGAGCTCAAACCTACAGTGTAACAATCCTAAATTGCACATTTGGGAACGGCACATGCAAGACTATATTGGGGTGAAGAAAAAACAAAGACAAAAGAGTCGGGGGATGTTGCACCTTGTGAGAAAAAGTCTTCAACGCGTCCGTCGGCTCCAGGCATACCAGCAGACACAGCTGATCCCATCTGGTTAGCGGCGTTGGATGGAGAGCGTTCCTCGGGCTGATCATCGTATTTGCCCATTAAGGCCTTCCTTATGATGGCCTCCAGGCCTATCGAGTTACCGGGTGTCTCTGGAGCTGGATGGCAGCGGACACTCACAGGTCCTGTGAAAGGAAGGAGTGTTCAACAAGTTAAGAGGGAGAAAGGGGCTGCAAGTACAGACAATGCTATCAGAAGCTACTGTAATGATACAGCTACAAGAGCATGAAGAGGGGGAAGGCCCTATATACACTGTAGCATCCCATGTCATGAGTGTCCCGGCAGTTTCCGCCTCGTCTCCGTCATCTGGTAACACAGGTCAAGTCAATTTCCTGTGTAAACGGCACCTTTCACACCACCTCAGGACCTTTGTGAGATTTCTGTACATCTATCACAAACAGCTCTCGTGTGAACACAAGCAGTCGGGTAGAGGAGGCGACAGAGAAATCCATGTTCAGGATATTGGTGAACAGGATACTGTTCTTTCCAGTTAGACATTTTTCTACACGTAAATAATTCATCATGAAAAGTGCTGGGGCTTTGAACAGCAGTGTACTGGAATTAAATTGCTCCTGTTCACATGTTACATTGGCCGGTTTGGCACCAAAGCGAAGCTGAATTGAACCAGATTTTAAGCTTTCACTTAAATTTGCTGTCACTCAAAACATTGCTGCCTGCAGCTGGTCAACATGATATTGCTAACATGTTGCTGTGTCATCCTTGCAGGCTTCTCCAAGTTGTTTTTTGTCTGGAGAATGATGCAGGCTTAACAATCCTTCCATTCAGCCACCGTTACCACAGTATGTATGCATGTGTTGACCCTCAACATACATCCACTACGGCGTGTCACGAGGGGCCGGCTTCTCACTTCAAACCAATTCAATAAGCGATGAGGTTTAAAAAGGTTACCTGTATTTGTAGACGCCGGCATGTTGAAGATCTCTGTTCCTGGCTGACCAGCATCTGAACGTGGGAACAGGGTTTCCATTTAAAAGTCATTCCTCTTTATTAAATGTAAGGTTTTCATCTGAAAGTATTATTCCTGCCTGCGCTGAGAGATCAGACTTACTGAAATCACCCTCATTTCCCACCACCGTCATCTTCTTGATCATCTCCTGTTTCTTCGACTTGACGATAGCCGAGGTGCTCTCCGTCAACTTGCTGAAGAAGGCTGGAGGCTGGGCGGCGTTGGGAGGGGAACGGGAGCCCATTCTGCAGGAGGGAAAGGAGAGCCAGGTTAACAAACACAATCCAAACAAGCCCTGTGTGAGTATATTACATATCAATCTACATTACATATTACACGTAATATGAAGGTGGTGGCGTCAGCAGGCTAAAAAAGACAAACCCATCAGCCACAATACGTCTAACAGTAGCCGCTTATATTTGCAATGTAATTCTTACGGTGACTGTCCAAGGCTCATGACCACAAGTGAGTGTTGGAGCATTGACTGGCTGGTAAATTGAGACCCCTAAACCATGAACAATTCCTAAAATTAGGACAGCAAGTGTCTCCCAGTCTGGGAGACTCAGGTTTCATTGTCGACATAAAGCAAAGATGGAACTAAACTGGACACTGTGTCCTGTATTTGGTAATCAGCTGGAGTCTTCTTTCCAGCGTCTTAGCATCAGCTGTCCAAGGGAGGCTTGGCAAAGTGACTTCAGATAACTGGAGCCCACCTGCTGGACACCATTCTTAAAAAATGGGAAAGAGCACTCCTCTCTGGAAGGCCATTAGCTCCATCTTCAACCTCCATGCAACATAGAGGAAACATCTCAGCCATTTCTCCTGTGAGGGCGCATCTCATATAAAGAGGTGGAGCTCTTATTTATGTCTGTATATTATAGCCTGCTTGTTGTTGACATAGATGTTAGCCTGTCTTGTATCATTAAACAACTACTCAAACATTTACAATGGGAAAGATCATGAATGGCAGCACTGCTAATCGAAATATTAAACAAGCTGTGGCCATCATAAAGTGAACATGTACAACATCGTTTTTTTTATTGTTTCTGGAGACGTGAGCCGTTACCCTTGCTCTCCCTGCTCGTTGGAGTAAGAGGCCCCTCCCTGGACCTCAGGTTCAGAGCTGGCTCCAGCAGGAGACACTGGTTCAATGCCATCATTTGAAACGCTGATAGGCGACGTCTTGGGCTGAGGAGGAGACCTGCAGAGAAGACAAAGACAGATATATTTACAGCATGACACACAGTGTCCACCCGATACATTTAACAGATATTTCCGTTAATGACTCCTACCGGTCTCTGTTGCGTTCTCCACCGAGGCCCTCTGCATATCGGGAGCCTTGGGCAGAGTCCTGTGAGGTGGGCGGGGGCTGGGAGGCACTGGGTGGACGGGTCAAGTCCAGGACCGGAGAGCCGTGGTAGCTTTGCTGCTGCTGGCTCTGCCTGGTGTAGTCCTTCGTTATCACCTCCTGTTTACATAAAGACACATCCACGTCACAAATGGGACAACATCGTCTGGCATACATTAAACATCGAAATTCCTTAAAAACCACTTCAGAAATGTGCTACATAAATATGGAGATAGGAATATTTTGTTGTTGTGTTGTTGTGCCATCTGTAACGCAGTGGTTGAGTGAACTTACACTGATGTGCTGTGCCAGGGTGACCACCCGCTGGCTGCCTTTAACGCAGGGGGACAGGGGCTGCTGGCCTGGAGACAGTCTCTCCTCAGACGGAGGACGGTAGAGACCGTGTGGCTCCATCTTCTGTTGAGCTGTTGAACAGACACATGTACACACACACACAGACACATGTACACACACACGTACACATACGTACACACACACGTACACACACACGTACACGCGCAGGCAAAAATCACATCCAAACATGGGTAAAAGTTAGTTTAGAATTCAAGATGAAGAATGAAAACATGCATAATTCAGAAATGTCTGTGCATCCATCCATCTGAACTTATGGTTATTTGTGCAATGTAAACATTTCATGTGGCATTTGCACATGAAAGCTCAAAGGCCAAGCTTTTCTATAAAAAGACAGTGTTGTTGCTAAGCTACTAAAGATCTCTTAATTATTTATAAGGAACTCTTTGCATACAGACCAAGCAAGCCTAGCTTTGACCAGAAATGATGCTAAAATTGACTGGTTTTGCATCACTGACTCATAAATGAAGAAGTCTCAGAAAGTCACTTTATAACAATGTTTCCGCACAGATTTGAAAAAAAGAAAAGAAAAAGAAGAGCAATGCCTTAGAGACAAGAAGAATACAAATGCATTCACTGAATGCTTATGAATAAAATAATCTATGAATACTATCTTAACTCAAAATAGACCCACTCATGCTTAGCCATGAATATATGCAAATATTGTTGGACCATTGTAGAATATCCCCCCCCCCCCCCCCTCCCCTCCTTGTGCATTGTGTCTCACTATGGGTTTTCTTACACAACTCTTGCACTACAGTATTTATCTCAGGAGCGGATGATGTAAGCTGAGCGCAGGGATCAGCACTGACTGTATGGACTCCCAGAGAGGACGAGTCCCCCGGAGGGACAGGATGCTGTCGTTTCTGTTATTAGCTAGCAACAACAGAAGGGACTCTGGGCTCATTTCAACAAAAGCTAACAATAGCCTGCGTTTCCCTCAAGGTCCAGTCAACTAGTTTGTGAATGCACGCCAACATCGGTGTGATGCTGTCCTATCAATGCGTCTTTCTGAGAGGCATGCTTCCTGTTGACTTCTGCACACACAAGAGTTGTTTTTAAACACTCATTTGAGCTCAGCATGCAGTCGTCACTTGCCCTACAGACTTTGTAATATGTACACGTAGGAGTGACACATTGCTCTACAGCAGGAAAAAAACAAACAAAACAAAATCACATTCCAAATGACGGACAAACTTCCAGAGGCTTGATTTTTTAGAGAGATGTGTTGAGTGTTTGGCATGTGTGGGGAAAACAAAATAAACAAAAGAAATCAGCATAAATTACAGTGAGCCGTAAACAGGAACATGCAGAGATTTGGGAGGGGCAGAAGCTGCAGTACCCCCCCTCCCCATCGATGGCTGAAAGTCTTTTTTACGTCCTCCTCCTTTTACCTTTCCCACCCGCCTGTGCAACACCGGTGCTCTCCGGGACCCCAGGGAGGTATTCTGGTGGTTGGTAAGGCTTTCAATGACGTTTAATGAAAGGGACTGTCACACCAATTTGCTGCTGCCCTTAAGTCATCTGGGTTACATGTGGTCATTGTCCAAAGTAGTGCCCAGCACAATGTGTTTGGGGTAAGTCTATGAGCATCTACAGGAAAGACATGCAGTAGTGAAGTAGAGCTACTGCATGAATAAAGTGAATTTAAGCGTTTGAATCTCAGGCAGTCTCATTTAACATGGGATAGAAACGCCTCCTGCAGTGAAATGCTTTTACAAGTGTCAAAAATATTCTTGTCAGGCCCACTTTCATGTGGTGAAATATTATGTTTTAGCAAGTAAGCGAGCAGCCGAATGGGAGGGAGGAGGGGTGCCACATGTTAAAGTCTGTCACATCCGCTGCAAAAAGAAAATGAAAACAAGCAGCGAAGGATGTTTCTGCCTTAACGTCCCACCATCTTTAGCCATCTGAAGACGACACCTTAAAGGACACCTAGGATCTTCTTCATGGAAAATATAAATGTGTCGAGTTGTTCATTCATATTTTATCAATGCTCCATCAGGGTTGTAAACTTCATCTTTGCTAGAGGTTTAGTTTCCCAGAGGGCACCCTTGGTGGTCTTTAAGTTTGTGAAGAAAAACTAATAATAAAACTGAAATAGCCAAAAGTATAGCATTGAAGGGAAAAAAAAAAAAAATGTAAATGAATTGGGCTGATTTGATAATGCCAACCACCACAGCGTGCAATAGGCCACAGACTGACGGGGGAAGGTCTGGGTGATGAGGGGGACCCTGGGATCCAGAGCGTCTTACCATCAGTGGCGCTGCTGGCAACAAGCGAGCCCGTCTCTGCCATCCCCGTTTCACAAGAAATTTGACGCATAATAATCGCGTTTATGAAGTTGGCCGCAGTCATGGTGGTCTTACCGAGTGCTCGGAGCTCTTGTTCCTGAATGGACATCGCTTTGTTTTGAGTCTTTTCCCTACTAGGAGTACCGCTTTCTCCACGGCCAGGAGGGTTATCCGACTGGGGAGGGAGCAGGTGCTGGGGCCGGCCTGGAGCCGAGGGGTAGGAACCTGGGTACATTCCTCCTGGGCTGGGGCAGGACAGCTTGGGGTCAGATTTACTGGAGGGCCCGTGCTGGTCCTGCACGTGCTTGGGTAGACCCCCCCTGTTTTTGCCTCCATCGCGACTCTGCTCTTTGGCTACATTTGAGTCCATGGCAGGCGGGTAGGCCTCAGGGGGCACACCTGTCCTTTGGAGGTGGCCAGGATAAGCTTGGTAGCGGGCCGGCCCTGAGGACATGGACCTGGCAGGGCCAAACAAAATATGATGGTTGGTAAACAAGACAATCAAATTAGCTCAGGAAAATATCTCTGTGTTGTCCTCGTATAAAACAGAACTAAAATGCAGTTTACCGAAACACAGACGAGCTGGAGTGATCGTTGAGAGAAAGACTTTTGCCCCCGGTGTTGTGCAGCACACTTGGCCTCTGCTGCACGTTCTCCTGGTTGCGAGGAGACACTGGGGAGTGCTGGTGGCTATACTGTTGGGAGGAAGGTCTCACACTGCTGCTGCTACTGCTTGCCAAGCTGTGTTCTGTACCTGAGTGGAAAAACAGATTTGTTTCATTTCACAAATGCATTACTCTTTCCCCAAACTACATTTGTGCTGCCAGTGTGTTACTTTTAACTTGTACATTAAAAATTGAAAAACACTATCAGCTACACACCTGGTCGCCAGATGGGGGCGTGCTCCACATTTCCAAGTGACCCGCCCTTCTCTCTGTCGCGCTCTCGGTCTCGGTCTCTCTCTCGGTCTCGGTCCCTTTCACGGTCTCTCTCCCGTTCTCTCTCCCGGTCGCGCTCACGTTCCCTCTCTCTCTCCCGCTCTCTGTCTCTCTCCCGGTCCCTCTCCCTCTCACGCTCACGGTCTCTTTCACGCTCACGCTCTGAAGAGGCGCCCTGCATCTTGTTCATGTGTGAGGACCCAACTGTATAGAAAAAGGTAAAGAGATTGTAGAAAGATTGTAAAAACAATAAGAGTTCAACATATTGAATATGTAGGCGAGTTTGCTTGTGTGAACTGAATTGTACCAGGTGAGATGGGGGAGGTGGTGTAAGGCCTGCCAGGGAAGGTGGCGGTTCCCCCGGGGATGTAGGTGATGCGATCCATCGGGGAGCCGGCTGCCCCTGCAGAGGGAGGGACCAGGACAGGTAAGTGTGGCACCTGAGAAAGATCGATGATCCCTGGGAGACAGAAAAAAAAAAAGAAGGGTAAAGAAAACCCGGATAGCTACAGACGTGTTTTGGTTTAGAGGATAACAGGTTAATAAAGCCCAACGCTGCGTTCTAATACCGATCATTGAACTCTGCTTATAATGTGAGGAAAATGAAAACATGGACTTTCCACTTGGTTCAAAATAGAAGTAAACAATTACAAAGCAATAAATTGAGAGAATATCGTTGGATCTGATTAGATTCTGTTTCAAATACTTCCACTTCTGGTTTGTTAACATTTGCTACATAATTACATTGTATTTCAATATAATGTAACAAAACAAACTGCTCCGTCATTGACTCTACACAGCAACTCTTCAGCAACTTAAATACATTTGAACTTTTTTGTATAATCTTGATTTAGACAAAGACAAATGGATGCCAACTGCTGTTGCATATTTGATGCATTTTCTGCTTTGCCAATATAAATGAAAACGACTCCAGACAGTGACGACAACCAACCGTCAGATTAAGCATAATAATAATAACCAATGTGAACACAGCCTAAGAGAATTATGAGTGAAAGTTAGTGTTGTGAAGTGAGTCCACCTCACCTCGTGGCGCTGCAGAGTAGGGCATAGGAAGAGGCTGGTCTCGTGGAGTAAGGCCCCTCAGCAGGTCTGAGCGCTGGGCAGCCATGGCAGCGGCTGCAGGCCACTGGTGCATCTGCTGGGAGGTGATGTAGTCGTTGAGCAGCGTCTGGCGGTTTTCCAGGGCCGCAGTGTCAGGAAAGCCACGGATGAGATAGGGGTAGGGGTGAGGGTACGCCGGGTTGGGCGTGAGGTGGCGAGGCAAGTAGTAGGCAGCTGTGTATGAAGAGTAAGAAACGTCAGGAAAGGTCCGTTATTCATATTGCCATTTTTGTTAGACTACTGCGTTTAAAATATGTCAGTCTAACTTGACTGTTGCTGTACCTGGGTCAATGGGGATGCCGCGGGGCAGCGACGCAGGGTCGAAGGCTATGGGGATCTGACGGTACACGTCTGCAGCCCCAAGACCCTGCAGCAGACGCTCATAGGTCTGTTGATCTGTAACACCCTGCAGGGGTGATTTGGTGGCACTCATTTCCCTGGGGGTTGGCGTGGATTTACGCTCCTGAGGCGGATTCTTACTGGAACCTGGCGTTAAAACAAGGACACAAAAGAATTTCACGCACAGTCTTTGTGGTGTTTGAAGGGTGAACTATCTCGTTCTGAAACATTTCAGCTGGCTTGACTGTATGGTGTGCACCCACCGTCATGCTGCCTTTGGCTTGCCTCCCTGGACAGAGGGGAGCCACGGTGTGAAGGCCCGGGGTAAGGGGCCCTCAAGGCGCCTTTTTCCTCGTAGCCCACTGGACTGTGATGAGCCTTGTTTCCCTGCTCTGAGCCCAGTGTAAGCGGAGAGGAGCGGGCTATAGTGCTAGCCGTGCTGACCACCGCGCTGGGCCGCCCTTTTGGTGCCTCGTCATAGCGGCCCCTCTCGGCGCGCATCTCCATGTGGGAAGGTGCATTGTGGTAGGAACGTGGTGAACTGGCTATAATGGAGCGGACATCATGACGTTTCCCCGAACCAGTTGCCTCCTGCTTCATGGGTGTTCCCTGAACACAACAGGAATTCATCAGTTAATTGTAGAGAGGGCCAATAACAGTAATAATAACTTTATCGATATAGCAACAGTACTACTATGACAACAGGAGGCCAAACAGTGATGTCCAACAAACGCAAGACAAACTAAAGTGACACTGATAAAACAGTACAGTAGATGAAACAATAAAAAAAGATAATGTTTTGTTAGCGTTAGTGTGCGTGTGTACCTGTGCCATGATGCCCTCCTTGCCAGGCTGTCTGAGCTCCTCTCTGGGAATGAGGTGGATGGAGCGACCAGGCTCCTTCACCGTAGGCACCATGGCCTCTCGGCCCTTCATCGGGTCGGAAAGCAAGCCGGGCCCGCGGGGTGGGGAGCCCTCTCTCTTCATCTGCTTAGCCTCCCTCCTCAGGTAGCCATCCTGAGGGTCCAGATGACGAGGTATACCTAAAATCATTAAGATCATCGTCAATCTTATTGGAAAGCGTACTTCAAACTGAGAAAAAGTGAAATAGACAGAAGAGACGTGAAGAAAGGCTGTGATAAAGTTCTATCAGCTCAGCTGAACCAGTGAGGGTTCTGAACGCAGCTTCATCCACTACCATCTCTGAGCAAGATGAAACAACATGGTGATCTGACGTTACTGCTGTCAGATAAATATGAATATGAAATCAACATGAAAGTACTCCTGCCAGCGGGCGAGTTCTGGTAAACTCTAAAATATAGAGAGTCCAGTCTAATGAAGTGAGAGCACCTGAGTGAGCCCCTTCAGGAAAACAGACTGAACGCAAACAGAGACGAAAGAACGATAATAAACAGCAGAATCTTGCAAACAGATTCAGTTCAAAGATTTAATCTGCTGCAACATCTTTAAGACTTTTCTCAGTGCTAGTATGTCACTTGGATCTGTGATTGGCAAAAAGATGTCAGCCTGTTCTCGAGAAGATTAGATTTAGACATAAATGATGATGCTAAGGTTTTTAACAGAAAAATCTTGGATCTCGCCCAGCAGAAGGGTATGAGAGTTTTAAAATAAAGGAGGAAGAACAGAAAATCACATGCTCATGTGTGTTAGTGAGGCGTCATCCTACCTTGTGAGATGGAGCCACGGATGTGATGAGCATCCTTGTAAGGTGTGTGGTGAGGACTGTCCCTATCGTGAGGCATGGCTCGACCAATCAGACCTGCGGTAGGGAGGAAGGAGCAGTGAGATGTAAGGTGAACGCTTTCATCGATAATGAGTTAAATGTGATTAAACGAGGGTAAAACAAGGGATTTCATACAGTGGCCCTTTGTGAGCAGGACACAGGGTTAAGACGGTCGTCTCTTACCTTCACAGTTGGCTGCAGACATGGAATCCCTCAAAGGCAGTCCTCTTACGATGCCTCCCTCCATGATGTCGTACGGACGCTTTAGGCCGAGAAGTTCCCCGGACTGGCCTCGGCCCTCATCTTTAGGATTCTGAGAAGGTGGGCCTACAGATGACAGAGATGTTACTATAATAAGTTAATCAATGCGTCTTAGTGTGGGGCAAGTAATCAATGAGACCTAATAATTATTTATTCATATCATTTAAGCTGATGTACTTACGGTCATATGTGAGAATGTGCCCACTGATGCCCTCGTAGACCACATGGCCTTTAGACAGGGCCTCGTCCCGTTCCCTCTCAGCTCGACTGGCGCTGTCCTCTGTGATCAGACGGCTTATGGTCCCCTGATACAGCACATCAGCTGGCGTCCCCTGTGACCAAGAGAGGAGACGTACCGGCATTTAATCAGAAGTCTACGTTTCTATTTTGGTCAAGCCGGTCTATTTTCAGAACTTTACATTCCAAAGTCACGTAAAAATCAAGCCTCGTTCTCAGCAAACCAACTCAAACTGGTTTTCTCAGGCAGCACCAGGTTATGGAAACAGCACTCATCCATGCTGACTAACGGCACAGGCTTGTAGCAACAAAAGGCAAAGCCCACAAGTACACTGTTGGATGGATATTGTGAAATTCACTGAGAGGAATATATTAAAAATGTCAAAGAGATTACACTAAAACGTTTGTTGTGTGGCCTAAATATCCCTTATTATGGATAATCACTATCATGAAACTTCACAGTAGATACAATACACGACAAAACAACAGACTGTTATATAGCTACAGTGCTAACAGAATAATGAACTAATGTCTGTTATAAAGGCCCTCCACAAAATCTGTTTAGATAACAGCTTCAGAGGGCTTTTAAAGAGACAGAGCCGGACAAAAACAATGCTGACTGATACTATTATGTGTGCAAGTGACTAGGAACAGTCTTTGTCTTTCTTCTCAGGATTGGAGCCGACTGTAACGCATAATACAAAACATTTATTCCGTTTCTTGAAGTGTTTGTGCCCCAGAAAGAGCTTTTGTTACAGTGTTGACAGAGAACAGTGATCCAAAATAAATAAACAAACAAAACAAACACCGCTCTGAAATACAAAGTGGTGCTCTCAGAAGAAGCGGCGGTGCAACAATAGATGACAGGCTTTTTGTTAAAACCTTGAGTCACATCACTCGTACCCCGAGCGCGAGTCATATTTCTACACTGCATGAGGAGGGGGAGGGGGGGCAGCAGACACGGTAGTGCCTGAGATCACATTTCCGCTCTATTAGTTGCAGCTTTTCCAAGAAGACGCTGCTAAAGGTTGAAGGCCAGAATAGTATGTTTCTGTGTAATGGGAGTGTTGTGTTGTTGTGTTTACAGGATCAGATGGCACTGACTAAAGCGGTCCTCATCTACTCCCTGAGAAAGTGCAACATTGATATATCAGGGTGGTAATCCGGCTGCAAGCTAAACAAACACATGAGCTTCCCCCTCCACGACGGCACTGATTATGCTTCATCGCCTTCTCCTTACTAATCCATCGCAGTGGATTACAGCCTTGTTTTCTCTTGTATATCAGCTGGATGTGATATTACAGTGAGCATATCAATGACGAGGTTTAGCCAGAGTCTGGAATAAATAAAATAGGGGAACAGACGCGGTAGAGTACCTGTTGCTAGAGCGACAGGGTCACAGAATTTGGTGGTTATGTCACAGCAGGAGGGAAATCTAGCAGCCACAGCACTTAGCTCGCCAAATGACGTCTAAACAAACCTGCTGCCCTCTTTATCTTTAACCATCATAAGTAATAAGTAATAAAACGCCCAGTTACACAAAGGCTGCTAGTGTGATAGACTTGGCTTTAAACAATATGGGGCAGGGGCCAAATGACAGAAAGGATTTGAGCAAAACTAGTGCCAACCAATCAGAAGAGGTGTATAGTAATGAAACACTCTTGAGGGTGGGCTGTCTGTGTTCCAGCCACATTTGCTGCTACTATCATAAACTGTGACACAGTTTAACCGTCAGTTTCAGTTCACTATTTACATCCATCATACCCTGGCCGAAGCAAATCACATTAACCTGACTGAGCCACTGCTGCACATTGATCTGAGGGGAAACACTGGGCCACATATACACAGTATACCATTAGTTTCCTTTAAGAAGTCTCTCCTTACCTTCATAACGGCTCATTCACAGTAGTTCACTTTTAACCTAATCTGAATCTATTTAAAAGGTAGTTCAGAGGTTCTCCAAATAAAAGGGGAAGATAAGTGTCTGCCAGTAGTCTGTCGTAATGTACTACTCGCATTTGAACTCTGTCAGCAGAATATTCATAACACACTCACACCAGGATTGCCACACCCAACACATCGATAACAAACTGCACGAATGGGAGATTCTGTTCTGTTACAGTGACAGAAATCACTGAAACAGAAATCAGAATATGCCTAAATCAACAATTACTAACATCTATATTTCCTGCATGTTAAGTTACTCGCTCTCAAATAGACTACATTTGATGTGGGTCTATTTTTAACTCAAGTGTACACTGTGCAGTATAGTATCCACAGCAAAGCTCGACTGTGATCGTCAGAGAGAGAATTAAAAACGCGGACATTCCTCACTCGTGTATCGTACAACAGCCTCAGCGAGGACCACGGATCTAGACTCTGATCTGAGCTCACCTGAGTTATGGAGCCCCCTCGGTAGGAGATCGAGGAATCTGGATGCATTCTGGTCCCTGGGATACCCTTAGTGATGCTCCCCCCTTGAACAGCTGGAATAGAACCTGTGAAGATAGTATAGTTTGTGAAGATGCTAAGAAAGAAAAACAGCACCGAGAGTATTTTATTTGTGTCAAAAAGCCTGTGAGCATGGCTGGAATCAAGTCACATGCTGTTGTATTTACAGTATTATTTATAACTACAACATTCAGTCTCAACACTGTGTTTACTGATGTAAGAGTGAAAGCGTGGCTTTATTAAGTTCCCCAACTTTGTATCAAAAAAGGAGAACTGTGTTGAGACACCACTGGCAGTAATTACGGCTTTGAATATCCTCGAGGTTGCGTCTACTAGCTTTGCACACATGGATCTGGGCAGTTTCTCCCATTCTTCACATCCTCTCAAGCTCTGTCAGATTAGATGAGCTTCGGCAAACTCAACTCTCCACTCATTTCCAGCTGAGATTTAAGTTTATGCCTGGGCCACTCAAGTACATTCAGAGACTTGTCCCAAAGTGGCTCCAGTGTGGTCCTTGCTGCGTGCCTCGGGTCACTGTCATGCTGAGGAGGTTAATCTTTTCAGCATGACCAAGCTCAACCAAACATGTGGGAAAACTCATGATTTTACTTTGTTATTCAAGGGTGTATGGCAAAACAGTCACATTTAAATACGAGTGTTTGCCAGGATGCGTGATATAATTGGTAACACACTACACGGGAAAGGGAAACGATGCAAAAGCAAAACACTGATAACCAGTTTACTGCAGATGGAAATCAAATGAAAGACAATGCGAGGCACCCACCACGTCCAGCATCATGAGGCGACCCCTGGGTTGGCAAATTGTCGGCTTGAGAGGAGGAGCTGCGAGGGGACAACTGTTCCTGCTTTATCACGGGAAAAGGACCGGCTGCATAGTTTGGAAAAACCCAGGGACAAAGAGAAACAGTGATGAGGGAGACGTGTCTATAGGGATGCATCAGACCTCAATATCAGTTGTGATGAGAAAGTAAAACTTTTTTTTTTTTTACTCACCCACTTTCCTTTGATCCATCCAAGACAGCCCCATCTGCGTGGGGGTCATCCTCCCATGATCCAACCCATGAGCTGGGCTGTGCAACTGCACTGGGGTGCCCTGAAGAAACGTCAAAATGGTGATTCATATTATTATTGCTCTTGCGTAGAAATACGTGTGTCAGATTCTACTTTTTTTTCATCCATGCGTTAATATCTTTTGTAGCATGTGCGACTGAGATTATATTAAAAAAAACTACTAATATTAAATTCTATTGTTTCTGCGGGCCAAATATAACCATGTAGACGCCCTAGTTTTCATTTTTGTGGTGCTGTACCTGTGTGATGGAGCCGCCTGGCTTGGAGGAGGAAATGAGTGGCGGAGGCTCTGGCATCGTGAGGGGCCTCACTGCTGCTAGCCTTCCACTGTCCTGTGGCAGATTAGCGAGTGAGGGGTGGCCGGTTTGCTGGAACGCTGGAAGGCGAGAGAGATTATGAGATGTGACTATTGTGGAGGTTTTGTTCAACGTTCTTGTAATGACGTCTGAGGATCGTTAAGAATATAGAGACCGGGCCGGACAGAGAAGAGGACTCACAGTTGAAGTGGAGCAGGTGTTGGTCGTGACTGATCTTGGCCATGTCTCGTGGGGACATGGGGTACGGGGAGAGAACCGGTCGGCCCAGGTTGGAGGTCCTCAGGTCGTCGGGGCCCAGCGCCTGCTTCTTGGCTTCACCGTGCGGGGAGAAAGCCCGGGACTTTTCTGCAACAACAACACACAGAGTCATGACAAAAAGCGCAACACTCCGCTAGACCTGCAACTAATCCAAGAAGCTGTCCTTCAGCCGCAGCTCCCTGATGTTGTCGACAACATCAACACCAATGTCATTGGTGTCTACGAGCACACAGAACCCCTCACGCCACTTCCCAGCGAGGGTGATATCATCAACACTGAATTAATACGCCAACATACACAACAAGCCACTGCTAATATTTTAAAGTACACACAGTAAAAATCCAACAGAGGAGGTGATCACCCTGCAGTGTGGTTAAGGTGTTATTAAAGGGAATGGTGTGGCAAGGGGTGAACCTACTTAATCCCTGCAGGAGGGTCAGTAACCACCTCTCGTTGCCTTCCAGCTCTGAAGGGACACAAACACACCACAGATCATCGCATCCTCACAGATTTTTCTCTCTCACACAAAAAGAACATGCACTAACTACAAAAACACTTCGCTACTGTTGCAACATGGCGGGACTTTTGTTTTCACCAACAGCCACATGTTAGTAGGCAGTGGCTACAATGGAGCTTAAGAATATATCACACCTGCCTCCGAGTCAGACACTGCATCAAGAGCTTTTTAAGATTTTCTAAAAATGGCATGAAAAGGTGGATGCTGTATGTTAAGAGTTCCCAGCTGCTGCTGCGGTGCCCAGTTGGTTGTAAAAGACACGTCTTTGTCTTACACTGTACTCTCAGAGACTCACATTCCACAAGCTCACAGTAGCTGCACTGAACTAGACTATATTCCCTTCTGGGTCAATAGCAAATACCAAATCATTTATCAGCTCCCTCTCTCCACGAGTGTCCCAGAAACACGTGAATACCCTAAACACTAGAGAACCCAGAATCAAGGTTAGAGCATGTAGCAAGGACCAACTAAGTAAAACTAGATCAAATGCGACTAAAATGGCAAATTATGCAGCATTGACCTCCGTTTTCTTTTAAACTTTTCACGAGTCCTCTGCTCATCTTGTTGTCGTGATTCCATTAATCCTTCATTGTAAAATTGACAACAATGTACCATGTTTACACGCATGCATACAGCCTGCAGAACGGTGACATTAGGGATCACAGAGAAAGAAAATGACGACATGGGGAAAAAAAGACAAATGCTGGCGATTGTGAGAGGGGTTCCTGTATTTGTAACTTTAGCTTCCTAAACATCCTATACTATCTCTCAATACTATCGGATTGGTGAAGTATTGACGTGACGGGTAACGTTGGTGATTTATCAGGGTTTTTTCTGTCGTGATGCAGGTGTGCGTACCATCTTTGTCACTGGTGGAGGGGCTGCGAGGGCGAATACGAGGACTGCCGCTGTGAAGGGCCTCCCTGTCTCTGTCTGCCTGCAAGGTGTACGGCTGCTGTTTGCCCGGCTGGCCTGGAAGCTGCTGCTGCTGCTGCATTTTGACCTCCTGAGATGACTCCCCGTGAGCCATGGTGATCTGTTGCTGGTACAATGCCAGGGCATGAGGGGGCAGCACTGCTCCGCTCCGCTGACCGCCTTGCATGGAGGCGTCTGGCATCTACACACACAGGATGAGGGGAAAAGAAAAAAGGTTACAATCACACCTCACACATAACACAAGGCCACTCCTTCCTGGCATTCGACATATGGTTAGCCACATACGGTATCTGATAAACATGATGGCAAATAAACATCTCTTATTTCTTGGTAAGCTAATGTTTCTCTGATGCCGGGGATCTAATTTCTTCTCCACAAAGCAATCTCTCCCATCATCCTCCATCTGGCTGGCTTATTTTATACAAATATGACTTAACAATTCCACCTGCTATGCTGTTATCACTGTCAGCAGAGAAACAGAGATAGCATTGATACCACTGCAATGGAAATGTGTGTGTGTGTGTGTGTGTGAGAAAGAGGGCTGGGCAACTCAGTTTTCTGTTACAAAACACCACCGTGGTCAGAGACACTTTCCACGGCTGGAGAAGCCCGAGATACTCTGTACTCATCTGCTGTGTGATGGATGAGGGGATGAATGGAAAATACAGTTTAAGTAGTGACTCACAATAGGTGGTATAGCAGCAGCCCTCTGTTTGAGCTGCTTCAGGTCCATGGGCTTCTGCAGCGGGGACGATATGACCCCATCGTGAGTGTAGTTCAGGAGACTTGGCCGCGGAGAAGTCATTCTAGACACACAGAGAGACAGAAATAAGTTTGTGTGCCTTCTCTTATTGGCTTTTGCCCGCTTCATCCCAAACACATTGTGTTAGAGTTCATATATTTCTGTTAAATCGATTAAGAAAAAGAAAACACTTGAAGACGGCAGAGGTTCTGATTGTGTTTCCATCCCACATGCCTGCCTAACAATTCCCACAGAGGACACAAATCCTCAGTCACAAGGTATTTAAGTAATCAAATGATGGCAAAAGAAAAAAGACAAATACAAGGGGTGTGTGTGTGCGTGTGTTGACAGAGGCTGAGACTGGAAACGGATTGCAAGTAAAAATCCATATCCATGTCTCTCACATCTGTCGAAAGCACACAAAATACTCGGAATCAGGCGGACACACACTTTGATGCACAACAACACAAAAGTGTGTATACACACACACACACACACACACACACAGTCCCTTTGTTTGCTTTGGCAGGGAGGACAGCTTTCCCCCGGCTTTGCCAGTACATGCAGTCTGCTGTCATGGAAAGAATTGCACAAATACCGTGCAAACAAGACTAATCACTCCTCCCACGCACTTTGACACCTATTTCTTATGGCTTCATTCATATATATATATATATATATATATATATATATATATATATATATATATATATATATATATATATATATATATATATATATATATATATATATATATATATATATATATATATATATATAAATAATATATACATATCTTTATACAAACTTATATACTCACACACGTGTATGAATTCATTCATACAATGTGAAAATAAAAAAAGAGCAACCTGTGGTGTGTGCACGCACACACACACACACCTCGCCAAATATGGCTCAGTGTAACTAGGCAACCAACAACACTTCAGAACCCTCGCTGCTGTATTTTCTGGTATTTGAGGTACACCACAATAGTAGGACACCAAGTAATCTACTGCTCAAAACCAGAAGCCCTTTGGCTCTAATAATCTCAGGCCCAATCATGTCACTGATTTTTTTTAACATTATCTTTGAGCTTAAAAAGATGAGAAATGAATGTTTTATATATCTTGCTACAAGCTCTTACCTGTTCTTGTCCGTGTTGTCCGTCTCCTCCATTTCATCAGCGCTGCAAGTGGCACTAGAGTCACTGTCCCCATGGGAACCTGTTCTGGGCCCGTGGTCCTTCTTGGAGCTCTTGGTGGAGCTTTTACCTTCCTCCAGCTCTGCAGTAGGAGGTTTTTTATCAATGGCATCGCTGGGGGAACTTGGCTGCAGCTGCTCCTTGCTGGGCTCCCCCATCTCCGTCTTTATCTCCTGCTTGATGGCGGATTCGGCATCTTCCTTGACTGGAGGTTTCTCATCCCCTGCCTGGCCCATGTCTGACCCGGACGCCTCCTTGTCCCCGGTAGTGGAGCTGGCCTTTGACCTGCCCGAGCCGTCCTCCTTGGCCTTGCTGTCCTCGGATGAGTGTGGCGAGGGCAAGCTCTCCGTATCAGAGCTGTTGTTGGCTCCACCTGGAAGGGACAGGGGACAAAAGGAAACGCGGATCAGACGACAAGACTGGGCTTCTACTGTAAATCATGTTATATCTCCTTGTCCTTTTTTTCTTTCATCTCCCCCCCCCCATCTCTTTCTGCTCAACCAGATTCTTCACAGTGCCAGTCTTCTCCCTAATCAGGTTTCACTGTACAATAAGGAGGAACTCAAAACCAATTGGGATGATGGACAAAATCCCCCGGGGCTTTAGCGCTCTATTGTGATCGTGCGGTCTACTTCTACAGCGGGGTTTTGGAATCTGTCATTTCAGAGTACAAGTCTTCAGGCAAACAGGGAGCTACTCCAAAGGTTTTGCCGTTACACAACATTACATACCATCAGCGGACGTTGTATTAGGTAAACCTGTACAATCTGAGGTAATCCAATACAACAGCTGAGCCATACATTCTGCCATTTCAAAGATAATAATGTTTAGTTCTGATCGACACAGTCAGAAAGGTATTAATTCCACTAAATGTGCTTTAGTTTGCAGTGGTGTTGAACTGGACTGCATTATATGAAGGCGTCTCCAATGTCGTGCCCACCCCATTTAAAAATATGAGGGGTTAAGAATATTAAAAAACCTCACGATAATGCACTCCAGTACACCACCACTAACTTCAACCATAATAATGAATAGATAGTTGAATTAACACGTCTCGGAAATAACAACAGGCCATTACAAGCTTCATGAAAAGGTTACTTATAAAGCATCGAGGGATTGTACATTTTGTACACATGCAAATGTTAACGCAGAACTGTGTTTAAACCACGGTACTACTGTAAAACCTCAACTATCAAATGAAGGTTAAATAGACAGCCTTTCGATTGATAGTGTTTTCTTTTGGCTGTTAGCATGTCGCTGTTGGGAGTGGTTTACCTTCTCCATCTTCAGGGGCCTCCTCTTCATTGCCACTGGCCCCTGAGCCCTCCATCTCCTCCTCCTCTGCTGCATACGGGGCACTGGTCTCCTCATTCTGCAGGGCTTTGCCCTTACGGCGGGCCTTTCGCTCTTTCTCCTGGGTCAAAGCAAAACCACACTAAATAAAAAGAGCCTGGGGAGTCAATAGTCTTCAAAACCGGACACAATCGTATTGCTTGGTTGTACACAAAACACATTAATGACTTCTTGAACATCACATGGAGCAAATATGACTCAAAAAAATGTCCCTGTGTTTACCGATTTCATTTTATGCTGCTGCAGAATCTCATCCAGTTTCTGCCTCTTCTTGTAGTTGAAGTAGAAGTTCTTGCACTGTGACACTGTTTTGGATCCCACCATCTTGGCGATGGCAGACCAATTCCTACCATACTGGAGAAGGCCTGGAAATAACAGATGGGACAGGCAGAGGGTTAGGACAGGACAGGAACAAAGACCGCTGCACATGGTGGACATGCGGCCTTGCACGACTACTACATCTCCATCTCCACAATCAAATGATATTCTCTCTCCAGTTGTAAAAAAAATAAAAATAAAATGATGCAAGCTAGTGCACTTGTTGTAAAGATTGTAAATGTAATGGTTATTTTTGGTTTATATACCATAATCAATATCTTAATAACCACAATCTCTTCCAAGTGCACCGTATGGAAGTATCTCAATGATAAGTCAATAGCCATAAACATCTGTCTCTATACAGCTGTTAAAACGGTAACACAGCCTGGGAGTTTAGCTCAGGATGCAACATAGACACAGTCCCACTCTCCCAGCAGCAGCGTGGCTTAATGCCATATGCTTCCTAAGTAGAGACAGGGGGGAGAGAGAGTTACAGAGTGAAGGGAGAGCGAGTGTGGTGGCTGAGCCGTCAGTCATAGGGGGGGGGGGGGGGGGGGGGGGGGGTCACTCTGTGTCATATTCTGACTGACTTTGATGTGACTCAGGTCCAAGAAGCCCTGGTCCTTTGCTCAGTCAACCACATGATTGTGCCTCAGTCTACAGGCACCCGCTGGGCCGGAGCTGTGATAGATCAACCCGTCACGAAAAACAAACGCGCACACACACACACACACACACACACACACACACACACACACACACACACACACACACACACACACACACACACACACACACACACACACACACACACTAAAAGAAGAGACATATGGAGCAGTCAGTGTGTAAGAGCAAGTGAGTGAGAAAGACAGATAGCGTAGCCTTTGCTCCAGTGTCGTCGTCGTCCCCCAGAGTCTGCTGTTAGCTAAAGGCAGCTCATTAACAGTGTGTGTTGTAAGAGGCTTAGCTTACACCACCCACTTGTTTCCTGTGCCAGCCTGACAGGTCCTGGCAACAGGACAGCCTCTCAAACGGTTGTGAGGTGGTGGTGGGGGTGTTATTAACAGGCACAGAGCCAACACCTCCTGGGATAACCTTGGACACGGGTTCAGAGGTCTCTGCATCTCATCGCTTAATGGAGGCAGTAGGACAACGGGCACGAGTCCGAGCCAAAGGAGAGGGAAGGACAGCTGTTTTACAGCCCGGTCATTTCAGCTCTTAGATTAATCAGAAAGACTGACTCTGATAGCAACGCTCTACTCAATAATGCTATCAATAAGTAATAGCTGCAATAAAAGCTGGGTCGGTTAGCTTAACTTCTACGATAATATTCACAAGACTGTATTTATTTGTGCGAATGATAACCAAGATAGGAAGATAAAGAAATCACGTGAAATATGATCGAGTATGCCAAAAGGGCGGTAAAAGCTGTGCATCTTCCAGACGTATAACATTCACTGTCATTCGGAGAATTTAATAACGTCAGTATAAAAAGAACTGTAACAAGCAAAGGTGATCTTCAAGTCTGAGCTGCTGGTGTCTAAAAGCTGCTGTGCACCTACAACCTGTCAAGTGTTAAAGTGGAAGAGCTTTTTCAGCTGAAATATTCATCGCCGCCACTAAAAGGCATCGCTAGGGAAGCTTCTCCGAGGAAGACAAGGAGAGCGAGTAGCCCGACTCGTTCCAAGAGGACTGAGACACATGACCGACACTTATTAACCTTTTACAGCTGTCCCACTAGAGGGTAGGGGGGGTGGACTGCCATACAAGCCAGACGCCCTCCACACAACACACAAACAAAAACAGTAGCATGCTATAACACACACACACACATTCAAACAAGACAAACATTTTGCTGCTCCCACTGAACCTGAAGCAATATCAAATGATTCACTTAAAGTCAAAGGTCCCTTTGTTATGACCTCAAGCTATATCCATTATATGCAAGCACACAAAGTGCAATCCTGAAGCAGCTCTGGTTGACTCGGGGCCTTAGTTGCTGGAGGAAACACACAAGGAACAAACATCCAATCAGCAGCAGCGATACTGAAGCAGGTGGTAGCCTCACGGCCAATCAGAACACGGTATTCCCATAAGCTCCTCCCAGAGAAAAGTCAAATCAACACCTGGTGCAGCCAGAAAGTGGTTGTTCCTGTCTGTCACATGCCTGTCACTCCGGCCGTCGTCTCGTGGCCCCGCGGTGGATAACAGTATCAGACGGTCTGATCTCTAGAGGGGCCGGCCGGGAAGCTCTTCAGGGCTGGGCCTTCCGATCCAGAGCAGAGGAGGTGAAAACAGCTCAGACTTTTCGCTCTTCCTGCCAGCTGGCTTGATACTTGAGCCGGTGTGAGGTTGACATGCTCCGAAACAGCACATGCTCCTGGCCTCTGCCCTCCTTTTCCTCTCACTCCGTCCTCCCTGAGCTCCGGTGAGCGCCTGGTCTGTTCTTCTCCGCCGTGTCTCTCCCCAATGGCGGTCGTCTGGGAAGACTTCCACAGGAAAGTGGGACTGTTGGGCGGTGCTATGTGCTCAGCCTCTCTCTCCCCTCATCTGATCTCTCCTCTATCTCTCTTTTTTTTTTTCCTCCCTCCCTCCCTCCCTCGGTCGGTACGTCCGTCCCTCCCCCCCTCCCTCGGTCGGTACGTCCCTCCCCCTACCTCAGTCTGCCAGCAGGCACCGCGGCACGCACGCACGCACACACGCATGAGTGAGTGAGTACACACACACTCGAACCCTCTCTCTCTTGTTAATACTCTAGCACACAGATGCAAACACACATTCAGGCAGTCCAAGAGTAAACAGAGAGCAGTGAGAGAGAGAGAGAGAGCAGAGCCACTGAGCCAGAGAGACAATGGAGAAAAGGAAAGGATACAGAAGTGGAGAGTAAGCAAAGTGAGAGGAAGGGGGAGACAGGGAGGGAGGAGGGGTTTAGTTGATGTTGATACCATGAGAAAGCATAAAGGCTTTCACATTTTTCCTGACTGACCTGCTTTTCATCTTGAATGTGACCTCTCTCTCCAGTCTATAACAACACGGAGTGAGGGGAGAGACAAAGTGAGGGGGGAAGAGAGGCGCTTGCCAAATCCTCCACAGCCTTTGCCAATCTGGGCCGCTGCCATCTCCCGTCCGAGGGGACGTGGACAGAACGAGAGACTGAGATGGAGCAACAGTGGAGGTGAAGGAAAATATATAAACATGGCATTCTCTACCTGCTGCTCCTTTAAATGTGCTCTTCCAGCGAGCAGAGCACAGGGGCCATTATCAAGCCGCCTGCCTGCTTGCACCCAAAGCAAAGCCTGCCAGATTAGTGCACTTACATAAACGCAAGCCAAGAAGGGTGCACATGCAAACACACACAGCTTGGACCAAGTGCACGCAGACACAACCTTTTTCCACACACACACACACACACACATACACACACGCACGCATGCACACACACACACGCACACACAGAACTGGTGGCTTTACGAGAGAGGCTTTACAAAGACCGGCCGTCCCTCGTATGCAGTAGCAGTCTTTACGAGCGGTGAAGACAAGAGTGATCTATCCACGCCATCCTTGAAGGCAGCGCTGGCTGATGCTGCCATGCCGGAATGCCAATGTCCTGCCAGGCACTATAAATGCCATTATTCTGATCTGTTTAGCTCAAGGGGATAAACACCTTAACATCAGGACACCTAAGCCTCCTTAAAACATATACATGTCAAGCACCTGCGAGGGAGATACTATGAGGAAATGGGGTGGGCGGAGTTATGATCTTGGAGTGCGAGTTCTTGGAAGGGGAATCCCCCTTTTGGCAGGTGTGGGGGTAGTTGTCAGAACTGATGAAAAAACGGCGAGAGCAACTACTCCCCTTCCGGCCCTCCGGACGGTAGCTGGGGTTCTGTGGTTGTGGTTACATAAGCCCTTCATAGAAGCCCTGCTCCCACCAAGCTGCCAGGCTAATCCGCTGGGATGGAGAGCCCCACTAATCCCACTGCAGGAGAATGGAACTGAAGACATTAACCAGGATTACTACACAGGACTGTGTTCCAAGCCAGGCCAGCACCAGTTTCGTAAAAAATAACCCTATAAACACACACAAACCCATACGTATACACAAACCTAAAATTGCCAGAGACACTACACACACTTAGCAGGAGACCGATGCGATAAACGATGACCAAATGTGGTGTAAATATCACGCTTAAGCTGCTGAGAGCTGCTTGCTTGCAAGAGTCCCTTCATCCACTGTTGATTACAAGGGAAGACAGGTTAAGTTAGTCACAAGCAGAACTGAGAGTCACACAAAGAAAGATGACTCATCATCTACCAATATGGCCACGAAGCAGCAGCCATGAATTTGCAATGAAATTGCGTTGAGTCAAGTACAGAAAGCAGGGCTCCACATTACAAAGCTGGAACAATATTTACAAAAACACCGACAAAATAAAAATAAAAAGAGGCATGTAAATACACAGCTGAGGCCAACGTTTGGCAATACGAGGAGTCAAAGATAAAGATGTTTATAAATATCAACATGACTGACTGCAACACAGATCACATTTACTGGGAACATGTAAAACTAGATAAGAACCAGATCTGACCCTCAATCTGGTGCAACGGACCAGGGGAGGGGGGGGGAGTTCCTATCCAAAGAGCAGGACGCATTAGAAACCACTGACGTCGAGGAGCTGATTATTTCAGTAACCGAGACTCACGGACAGAACTCAACAAACACCGTGGAACACACTCGGGCAGAGCGCTGGCGATAGGAAAATGGGCAGGAGGTCAGCGACCTCTGTGAATCAGCCATGGGCCTCTCGGTAATCTTCAGTCATGTTGAGTTAATGACTGCTGCATTTACAGGGGCTGGCTGATAAGAGGTAGACTTTACAGCCTGCGTGATAAAAAAAAAAGACAGGCCGCCTTGACCCAGAGAGACATGGCTCTAAAGAGCAACGGATCCAGTCCAGGCAGACTGACACATAAGCGCATAGACACAACCTAGCAGCACGTGGTGGTAGCTGCCTCACTGACAGGAAGTCACAACCGCATCACTCGTCTGTGCTTTCAAAAAAACAAAACTGTGCTTGAACTGCTGCGAGTGTTCTTTCTTTCGGCGACTGTTGTTATAATACACAGCGACTAGATTACATTTATACTTCACAGGGAGAAGAAAGGTTTACACTGCATTACCTTTTTTGGCAGTTTCCATCTCTTCTTCAGTCCAGCGAGAGCTCTCATTCATCTCCAGATTAGCTGTTAAAAAAAAAATTTAAAAAATAGAGAACCACCAAGTCAGAGAAGGCGGGAGGAGAGGGGAGGGGGGAGTGGGCAGTTGCCACAAAGTCAGTTAGGGAGTGACTGACAAGAGGAAAGGAAAGAGAGAGAGAATAAGAGGGTGTGGGGGGGGGGCAGGGTAGCTTGTGCTGCTTGCCAGTGAGGCACTACAGCGTGGGTCGCTAGGGACTGTTTGTTTTAGATGGAGGAAGCAGGAAATCCAAGGAGAGAAGTCAGTTAATGATTATAGACAAAACAACTGGCTTCTTTCCCCCCGCGCAGCCCACAAGCCAGGCCGACCCTGCCTGGCTGACAGCGGAGAGGGAGCTTCTGTGTCCTCTGTAAGGACCTGTGAAGGGCACCGTGGGCCAGCGAGCAGACGAACAAACAGTTGGGGGGGGGGGGGGGGGGGGGGGGGGGTGTCTGCTGATGATCTCCTCCAGTCAGAGTCACCAGGGGATTCCCTGTGACTAAACCTGTGCTGCAGGAGCGACTGCAGCATATACACACACACAACTGCTGAAACATCAAAAAAAAAATCCCTGATAGCCTGCAGCGAGAGTGTGCATGGCTGACTTTCCATCTGCGAGGAAACAAAGAGCGAAGCGGGGGGGGGGGGGGGGGGGGACACTGCTGACACAGTGAATATTGTTTGTCCTTAAATAATACTTTTGTAGACAGGGGAGATTGAAAGTGCATATCATATGCAGGCATAAACGTTTCGCTGTTTGGATTTCTTATCGTGCCACTTTGTGTCACTCGAGTGTCACTTGGTGGATGAAGACAAAAGGAACAACAGTGCACTCTTGTGGTGTGGGACAGGAGGCCACAACTAGAGCAAAGGTGACAAAGTCAGTCCTGCACGATGGTCGTGAAATACTCATCTGTAAACCTGACACGTTGTCCTACATAACTGCATTTAGCTACTATATCATCTCAAATTAGAAATCACGCAAGTTTCCTGATAATGAATGACAAATAAAGTTTCTTGTCCTGGCTGTGTGTTCATCAGGTATATTACAGCAGTTTAATTGTGTGACATGTGTCTGTAGCCCGAATGCGAAATGGATTTAAATGTCAAAAAGAGACTGACCGAGCTCATTGTTGAGTGGCGGTGTGGTGGTCTCCTCCACCTCACTGGTCATGGAGCGGGTGATTCGGCCCTTGCGGCGCCCCTGGCTGTTGGCTGTGCGTCGACCCTTAAAGGCCACGGTGGGCTCTTTGTCCTCGGCGTCTTCTCCAGAGGTGTCGTCCCTGTGTGTGAGAAATGTCAACACGGTCAGCAAGAGAAACACAAGAGTGTTTGATGATGGCAGTTTAGCAACTGTAAAAAGAGACATCTCACCAGTGAAATAATTCCCATACAACCTTTTCTGAGACTCAAATATGGGCCATGCTGCTATTCAGTCAGTCCCAAAAATGTAATTCAAACGCACTTGTCCATCACTGTCCCTAATGCAGCCTCTACATTGCATTGGACATGTTTGTCTGCAGGTGACTAGAGGATTCTGCAGACTGAAACACAATCTTGAAAGACAAAATGTAAAAGTGTATACAGACTCTGCTTTTTCTGTCTCCCCCCCCCCCCCCCCCCCCCCAAGATAATTTATCGAGTGTCAGCACAATGGCATGCCAGGAGACAGCCACAGAGTTTGAACCCACTGCTCCTCCATTCATCTTCCCCCAGCACCATTAATCTTGCTGAGGGGAGCCGGTGGCACTCTAAATATAGGCGAGCCAGCTGTGCCAGCGACAGGCAGGCAGCAGGGTGCACTGGGAGTCACGCGGTCCCCTGGACTCGCCTCAGAGCAGGGAGTCAGTGCCTCATCATATTCTTCTAGTCCGACACTACTGCTAATAAATAGGACCTGCTTTCGCTTGAAAACTATTGCAGTGTACAGCCTATAGCGTGTGAACACATACAGACATAAGACTGTCGTATTCATTGATGAATTATCAGGCACCAGATAGCAGTCATATTCCATCTGTTGTTTTGCATCCTTTGCTGGCCCAGTGCCTGAAAACACTGCAACACACACACACACACACACGCACACGCACACGCACACGCGTATCTAATTTACAGCTCGGTTAATCGTACTGATTATTTTCCCCCACCAAAACAAATCCAGACTTAACAGAATTTAAAAAATGAAACTTGGCATCCAATTGGGAAGGGGAGACGCATAAACAGGAAAACAGCTGTTAATAGGGAGAATGAAAGAACACTTGAATTTGCAGTAGGTGGAATGTCTGGCTGGAGGTGAGAGGGTTACAGAATGATTGGATTCACAGAAACGGTCCCTGCTCGCCAAAACTTACTCCTCCTCCATCTGACCGGGAACAAATCTAAAATTGTGCGTTGGAGAAATGGGGAAAGGGAGAAGATAGCTGCAGCTGTAGAGGTCAGGCTCATACAATGTGGCAGACATGTTTTCACTCTCTCACTCTGTCAGCGTGCTTCTCTAATGGATCAGTGTGTTGAGTCATCTCTGCAGCGCACAATGTTTGGACTGACAAATTCACGAAGAGTTTGACGCAAATGAGATGACTCCAGGCATGACGTTTTTGGTCAGTATTAATAAGAGACTCACTTCATTCCATCTTCCTTGTCTTCGGGTTCATTTTTTTCTTCATCCCTCTCTCCCTCCTTCTCTTTCTCCTCCTTCTCCTTCTCCTCCTGGCTGCCCCGGTGCAGTTGTTGTTGTTGTTGCTGCTGCTGTTGATGCTGCTGCTGCTGCTGCTGCTGCTGCTGCGACGAGGGAGACGGAAACAACAAAAAATCAATCCCAGGTAACTAGATATACAGATTCACCAACAAACACCTTTCACCTTCCCTGTAACCTGTGCACCTAAAAATCATACACTTCAATGTGTGGACGCATGAAAGATGGAAGTGATCACTTAATCATTTCGCATAGCATTTAAATTTAGTTCACTGTAGAAAGTAACTGTTTCACTTTAGCAGATTGCTCCAATATTTCTCCATAATTACCACAGTGAGTGACGCCACTCTTCCTGTGGCAGATCTGATAACTACAACACTATTCAGAGAAATGTACGTTGGGCACACAGCTGCAGACCGTATGATGTCTGGCGGGGGGGGGGGGGGGGTTTGTCATCATTTTTTGAAGAGATAAGACAACAAACCGCAGCATTGTGTTAACAAAAACATGAAACATAAAACCATTTCTATCTTTGACGTTGCAGAAGACTTTGGTTCACTTCCTTTTTTAAAGTACGGAATAGTTACCAACCTAAAAGAGCCTATTCATTTTCTGCATAAACAAAACAAAACGGGATACGAAAGTTCAAAAATATGCTCTTTAAGCATCCAGAACCACTTCCTTACCAATTTCCTGTGTGTCTGGGCTTTTAGGGTTAGAGTTCAGATCAGACATGCAGTCTGACCACAACAACTTTAAACACGGCTTAATATTGACCAAGCAGACAAACTAAAACTGATCAGAACTTCAGCTCCAAGTAGTTGTTGATCGCCATCCAAAGAATACAAACTTTTGTTGATCTCTTTACTACACATCTGCTCTATAAAAAGGACACTTTACATGTGGCTCCTGGCAAGGACACAAATGGAATGGAGAGAGAGAGCTACCGAATGAAAGGAGGGAGAGAAGCCATGAAAAAAAGAAATTAACTCAGGCAGAAAGCAAAAAAAAAAAGCAACTCAAAAGGACGTAATGGTCACTCAGCGTCAGTTCTTCCTTCCTCCAGACACATCAGGACAACAATCACTATCCATCCTAACTATAGAAAGATGTTCGCACTGCCCTATAGAAAGTGTAGCTACTCCACGACAGCACTGTGAGAAAACAAGCCTACGGCTGGAAACGCATTAACATTAAGCTATTACTTCCCTCTCTCTCCACTACCCAAACATAATCTCTATGAGCATTTGCAGTCGTTCTGACATATTGCACTGCACTTTGTGCTCCTCCTCTCCAGCGACCTCCCTCTGAGACGGCAAGCTATTAGTGTTAGCTGCTCCTCAAAGAGATGTGGAGGCAAACCGCCGGGTAATGAGCGAGAGATTTCTTCAGGAAGGATGAGGAGACGCCACCCTCGTACCCACAGGAAAAGGTCAGCAGTAAATTAATGTGCCATTTCTTTAGCACCCGGCACCACTAGGTTTAACAGCTAGCACCTGATCTGGGGCTAAGTAATAACTGGGAGCTCATTAGCAATAGAAATGAGCTGCCTTTAAAAACTGTCATTATGGAAATAGTGCTGACGTGATGGGGTTGAGCAAATTGTGGCAATGGATCAGCACACGTGTGACCTTTGCTGTTTTTGTTTTTTTAACTCTTCATTATGGGAGTGCTGTGGCTTCGACTAGCTCACTGTTCTGTAAAGACATCACTAGAACTCCAGTGCTGGTAGTGAGAACAAGACACATTTATAAGCAACACAATTGTCCTATTTTCAGTAGTTTAAGGATTTTAAATCCTATTGCATGCTGTTTTTGCGCAGCACAACGTTGTCTGCTTTGCAAAGTCAACGCATATTCATATCTCCATAGAAAAAAAAATGATCTGCTGTCCAGCTGGATAAAATCAGAGGAAAGTCTTTGTCAAGTTAAATTCACTGTTGACAAGAAAAATAGGGGAAGAGTAAATACTGGTAGTTCCCGACAAACCAGTTTGACAACAGAGAAGTGCATCAGCCCTGGTGTGTAATGACATGAAATAGAAAACAAGTTTTTGGCCAACTAGCAAATGTATAAGTTAGCTAAGTGACTGCAACTGACAACACGAGGCTTCTTAAAGCAAGGGTTAGTGATGCCCTCGGGTTTTCAGGCCAACAAAGCTCGTTGTGCGATTGGGCTTTGATTTAAAGTACCTGGCTTCTTCCTCGGCGTCTGTAGTTCCTCCGCACTATGTTCTTATAGTTTTCATTCTTTTTGGTCAGGTAGTAGAAGAGCACACACTCCGCCACCGTCTGAAACATTGAAGAAATTCGTTTTTAAATAATTATTTCCTGAGAAGACTGGATTGCCCAGAAAAACACAGACAAAAATAATTGTGTCAATACCTTTCGCTCCAGAAAAGATGCAATCAGACCAAAGTTTTTGGGGTGCTGGATGAACCTGTGGGAGGAGAAGAGAAGAAACTCTAGCAACCCGGTACTGGAACGACTCAAAGTCATTGGCACTGACACAAAAAAAGAAAATTAAGACTACGGTTACTTAAAAAAAAAAATTTATCTGAGGTACATCTATGGCATTAATCTAACAAATTATAAAAAATGACACCAAACAATTACAAGTGATCTAATATCTTAATGTATGCTTTGGATCAAAATTATAAGAAAAAGAAAGTGAAGCCTGTGGGTAGACTTTAGAGTCAATAAGTCAACTGTGTGGGTTTGATCGGATTTGTCAGCTTGAAATGTCTCCTCTCGTTTCTCACGAAAGGGGAAGATTCACTTCCTTACCAAGAACTCACTGACCCACTATCGATCACTCAAGTACCACAAGATAACAGAACAAGACATGCTTCAATCCTGTCGCTTAAAAAGAAGATCATTTGATCATTAGTAAAGATAATTTGGGATAGAAATGTACAGAATTTAGTGTGAAACTCTATCTGTTCATACAGTGTACTCTTGGTGGAAAACAATTTTAGGTGTATATTTGGCCGAAGGAAACCCAATCTAGCTGCTCGGGAAATAAAGATAAAAAGGGGTATTTTCCTATTCACAGAAAAGGAAATGAAGTCTGCCACTGTGACTTTACCGAGGTGTTGTGCTTACTTCTCTCTGAAAGTGTCCTTCTCCTGCTCGCTCCACATGTTCATCACCTGCCGGTCCTTGTACACCTTCATGGGGTCGGCCATCAGTCCATTCATGTTGATGAACTTGATGCGCTGCTGCTCAGCGTCGAAAAGCATCGGAGGGATGACCGCCAGCTGCCGCATTTGCTTCTCCGTGTTCTGGCGTACACCAAGGACACACAGAAGCCAACATGGAGTGAGTGGGTCATTATCGGACAGCATGGTGCTTGTATTGACATGGAAGTTTAAGGTGTCTCGTTGGCTCAGCAGTCAATGTATACTCTCACTTTGCTGTCACTCTTCACGTTTCAACCATTACCCGACCTTCAAAGTGAGATGACGTCTGAGGATAGCAGGGGGATATGGGAAAGGCGCTGTGCTATCTGGAGAAGGTAGGAAGCTTTTCTTGAGATGAGACAACTCGATTGGACACGGTGCTCAGCTTAATGGGACCGGGCTGCCATGAGAGGAACAGGTCTAACGTGTGAGTAGTGGATATCACGGCTGTCTGCTCAGAGCGGGCTCCTCCTTAACACTGAGAGCTCACAGTGCAAGAGTCTCACGCCCAACAAAACGTTTAACATGAATTACAAGCAAGACATTTATCTGGTTCGGTCAGTCATTGCGATTCTTATGAAAATTGTAATTGGATATATAATGGTTTTTTTTTAGTCCTAAATTTGTATTCGGTTTCAACTGGACGTGAAATGTGTGAACTATCAGCTTTTAAATTATTGAAATGCAACTATGGCAACATGTGAGCTTCAATAGTATGAATTTTGGAGGTATGTTTGAAGTCAGGTCAAATAAAATAAACATAATTCTACACAGCGGGCTTGAACAACTGCTAAAAAAAATGCTTTTCTTGGACGAGACGGACACTTTTAATAATTCCAAAAGCAGCTAAATCTGCAGGCTACGACATGCTCGTGATTTTATATCCCATGCTGATATTTATTATATCACAGAACTATAATACAGTGGACGAGTACACAGAGAGAAATATTACTGTTGCACCAGCAGCTGAGGCTATGTGTTGGCT